>NC_064437.1:53533256-54776828 GCF_023343835.1 Lagopus muta | reverse complement strand
AGCTATGAGCAAGATAAAAACATCTCTGTGAGTATAACTTATCTCCATTCTGCTTTTTTGTTAGTTTACACAAACACAAGTAGAAAAAGTGTGCTCAGAGATGAAAAATTCCCTGATATGAAAATATTTGGCATAAATTTTAAATTCAAAACACACGCCTGCTAGCACTGCAGAGATGAGGCCACCCTGACCACTCAACACAAGGGTGCCTGCCCACGCAACACTAGGGAACTGTTTCATTGACTGACTGCACTGATGGTACATGTTGTGAGACGAAGTCAAAGCTAGTAAGTTCAATGCATAGACAGACATGCTCTTCTGAATCTAGCAGAAGTAGCTTTATGAGCTGTTAGACCTCTGCTGGGCGTTAACACCTCACAGAGAAGACAGAGTAGCATTTTCCACACTAATACATTCTGTTTCAATACAGAACCATATCAAGTTTAGAGCTCTTTCAGCACTGTCCACATATGCATGGATTGACGAGTGAGCAACATTTTCTTTCATGATGTTTGACATAGTCAAGGAAGATCCTGAGTCATGATACTGCAAACAGTAGTGAGAAAGTACTGATTACCAGTCTGACAGGTCTTACAAAAAAAAAAAAAAAAAAAAAAGGCAAACATGGACTCCACACTTATTTGGTGGTCCAGACAAACAATTCAGTTAATTGGAAGTAGATGTAATACGCCAGTAGGCTCATCTACCTGCACACGTCACGTTAAAAGCAGGTTTTACTAAATAGCCCATAAGTCTCTTAACTAAGGATTGATAGATTTTAAATCTATTGCCCAGATATATACCCAAATACATTCCTACTTCTCTAGTTGATGAACACTAAGACAACACAATTATTTTGCAATTTTGCAATATTAGGTTTCCTAATCAACTGCTGTAAACAAATGAGCTCCTAACAACAGAAGAAACCTCAGAGATGAACGCAAAATATATTTGTATCATACTGAACGCCTGCCAGCATGGAGATCATTAGTAAGGTGGGGACCTTCCTGTGTTAAGCAATCCACAAACACCTTTATCGAGCTTTACCAACATGTTTCCGCAAATTTGTTTTACTTTACAAAAGTACTTTTTGAAAAGTTTTACTTTACTAAGTTGAAGTATAAATAACAGCCTCTAATAACTTGAAACTTGAACAGCGTTATTTATGCCGCCATGTAACACTCAAACAATGAAGAGACTGACGAGTTCATTGCTTCTTTATATGATTGAGCAGTTCTTCCTAAGTAAGAGAATTTATACTGGATATATATTTAAAAAAAAAATCAGCATTGAATTGCAATTTTTTTTTTTTTTTTTTTTTAATAACTATTTTTCCTAAGGGATTGTTTGGGAGTAGCAAGAACCGCAGAATCACTTCTAGAACGTATTCTAATGACAAGAGGCAGGTAGTGGACAAGCAAAGCATTTCACTCACTTAATACAACGGTTCATTCCTAATCAAATCAATCAGCAAGTAGGATAGGAATTTGGACATTTTGTTCCCATCTGCTTCTCAAGCAAAACACCAAGCTATTCATATCAGAGCATAAATTGTAATCCATTATGATTATGTTATAAAAGCATTACTCCAAAATGACCAATACTGTAAACTACAGCTATCCAAGGTCCCAGGCTCTGTCAACCACAGCAGGACTAGTATAGTATTGTAGATCTTTACATCAGAATAACAAAGTGCATTCTTAGGTGATCTGTTCTCTTCCTCAAGTATCGTTAGTGAGATCCTGAAGGCAAAGTTATGAATGGAAGGAATCATTATCAGAGGAAGATGACACTGAAAGGGACAAGGTAGCATTTACTTCTGCCAGAAAATTCTCCTTCAGCTGAGAAAGTGTTCCCTCCGCTTTCTAAAGCACAATTCACACTACTGCTTACGTGCATACAAAGATAAGGAGGCAATCTTATTCCCATTAAACTCTTTCTCTCAAGCAGACCCTGCAACTTCTAAAGGGATTGGATTGAGTGGATTCAAGGAGGAAAGAAAGAAATTTATTTTCTGATAGTGTTGTATAAATCCATATTTCCATTACATTGTGATTTTGTGCGCAGTTTGAAGTAGGAGTATTACCATACAATGACTGTGAATTCCTATTTCCAGCCCAAATCCATACTGTCCAGATAAACATGCAGGGATCTAAAACATTCATTTTCCTAGAGGAATTCAGAAATCATTTCTGCAATTAAAGCCAGTGAGTTCTCCTTTTAACAAAATAAAAGTAGATCAGAAAATTAAAAAACAAAACAAAACACAATATAAGCAAAGATAGAAACACAAGAGAAAACTATTCTACCTTTGCTTCAATCAGATTTTTACTGTACAGGTTCCTCTCTGTTCTCACAGTTTCACAGTGGTTTTGTTGCTGTTTTAATTTAATCTCAGATTCTTCTATTTTCTTCTCATAATCACAGATCTTCACTTCTCGTATTTCAACATCTTTCAGGTGCTGGAGGACCTGAAGCAGAAAGAAGGAAAAGAATGTGATTAAATCATCATAAGATTATTGAAATGGGTTGAGTTTATGATTTTAATCAAGAGCAACAACTCCAGATCTCCATGATAAGAAGTTGAATCTACAGCTAAAATCACTTCTGTCCAAGTAAAAGTTTAACCTTTTTTGATTGCTTAACAGAGAGGAACATTTTATTTCAATCTGATACCATGGTTGTTTCCTTCGAGACTAAAACTTACAAATATACATATATTTAACTTAAAAACAATCTACTGGAAGTATCACCACTGAACTGGCTCAACAAAATCAACATAAGCAGCTTTCATTAAGAATGACCTTAGATTATTACAAAGCAAAGCTAGACTTGGAACATGATTTTGGAGGTCATTGGTATGATAAGATGGATAGAAAGACAACATTTTCAAAAAAGCCCTGCATTTACACCTCTACTGTGAAATCCAGTTGACTTCCAAAGCCTCAACTTTAAAAAAAAAAAATAAATACATATCTGATCATAAACTGTAGATTCCAAACTTGAATCTCAGGTAATCACAATTACTTTTTCCCATTAAAGAGGATAAATAATGATTCACTAAAGAGAACAGAGTAACATAGCAGATTGTTGACAACTGATCATATGAAGCATCAATGAATGAAAATATAGAATGTGACAGAAACCTTCATTAAATAGTTACCAACATAACAATACATAGGAATTACTACACTGAAAGAGCAAAAATTCACATAATTGCTAATCATTTGGTGGGCTTCCTAATGTACACTTCTTAATTTTTTTTTTTTTTTCCCCAGAATAAGAACCTTCCTCTTACCGTACAAATACGAAAACCAAGCAGCACAGGTATTAGTCAAATAGAATCCAATGCTTTCATTGATAGAAAGAGATGATAAAAATAAAAATAAACTAAGGAGTACATGTCAGGAGCATCATTTTTTTGAGGGGTTCCCTGCCTGAGGGAGAAAGGAATGCCATACTTAAAAGCCAGGAAAAAGATCAAAGCATTAAGCAAAAAGCTGAGGAATCTTATGGACAAAATCCAGGAAAGTTCACTTACAACAGCACTGCATAGCCAGATCTCCAGACTGGTTTTGAAAGCAGCCATTTGAGCTCTGATTTACATTTGATGCAGAAGCATATAAAAATGTTTACATCAGATAGTCAATAACTGCTAAGTTTGCAGTCGGCAAAGTTGTCCCTTGCTTAGCAGTAAAGCCTTGTTAGGTCTAACTATGGGGCAGGAGCTTAATTAATTGATTATTCTATCACAATCCACTCTGAAGATAGGGGATTGCTAAATATAGAAAATGTTATTACAGCACAGGAATACAATTCTAGTACATTTGAAGCTGACTGCAGAGGATCCTAGGAACTGCTTACAGTGCAATACAAAAACATAGCCTCAGTTTATAACCCACTCTTGCCTTTTCCCTTTCTGTTAAAAACAACCTGTCAATAGTAATAGTAGGGAGTAGAAATCAATAAGGTATGCTTTCAGTTAGCACCACAGCAACCATAGGCTGGAGCAAGATTTGAAAGTAGGTCACTCTATCTGTAAATCTTTTGCTTGGTTTTGATGCAATCTAAGTGCAATAAGCTCATGGACTAAGTTTCTCAATGCGGTGCTCATAGTCAGGATGCTGACTCTGCTTTTTCAGGAGTAACTAAACTCAAGTGATTCCCTCTCATAAATCCAGAAAAGATATATGCAATGTTTCTCAACAGAATATCTTCAATTATGACTGTGCTGATTGTACACACCTTTCAGATTTGGTAATGAGAAACCAAAGCTAAGCAGAAAGAATTCAAAATTGACAGTCTCCTTCTGTACACAGAATTTTCACCTGCTTACTTCATTCATTTGGTGCTGGTTACCTGTTCAGCTTAGTGAACCTACTCAACAACTCAGCTCTGGTACTATCCTTATTTGCTTATCTTTGTTCAATAACTCTGAGAAGTCCTTCTTGTGTCTTAATGATATACCTATGCTTCAGATGGACTCAAAGAGTTACTTCACTATTTGCTTTCTAAAAGCCTAAATCTGTCACTGGAAAACCAAGATTTCATAATCTAAGTATTTCAAGCCAAAACAGAAATATTCTACTGATGTTTGTAGCTAAGGAACCCAAGCTACACAACAAAGAGCAAACAGATTTTTTCACATTTGTACAGGTTAACTGAGAAGTAATGCAGCAAGTAATGCTGGCTTGAAATGGTACAAGTGACCAGTCAGCCAGCCAAAAATTAGAAGAGCAAGACTAAGCTAAATTCTCACTATTAAAATATTTTATTCCTGTGGATGTAACTCTGTTCATCAGTTACTCCCCAGTAAATATTGATTTTGAAAGAGCAGCTCTGCAACTACAAATTCAGTCCTGCTGTAAATAACAAGGAAACTTTTAGAGAGAGCATGGCTCTGTCAGCCTTTGTAGGATTTCCAAGAAATCTTTGGACTTAGATGGGCTTGGCTCTTTACAAGTTCTTCCATAATTCAGAAGGAGTACAGCAGGATCTTTTAGAGATTGATTGGTAGTAAAATACAAGAGTGTTGACCTATGGTGAAATGGTTCCTGTATTATGTAAGTTTTACCACATTTTCTCCATTTACACATCTGAATACATCAAACACTGAACCTAAATATTACTTATGAAAAATAGTAACCACGATACTCCCTCCTCTTTCTACCCTTGTATTTTATCCTGTGTTACCCTTCTCACGTAGGGAAGCTCTGCAGGGACATGACCATCATCTCACAAAATCCCATGGTCAAAACTACTCCTGCCTCTCCTCACCTGCAAGTTGAATAAAGAATTGCCCCTTTACTGAACCAGAGAAGCACGGAAATCCTTTGTAAAACTGAAGTCACAATACAGGCATCATTATACAAACAGCTCAAGTGTCACAACCCATTTACTCTGCCTTGTAGGTGATGGAAAATTCACACGCAAAGTGACAGGAAAAAAAGAAAACCAAACATTTTTCACTTTAACCCTCAAAATATTGTGAGTAATCTTAATCAAAAGTGAAAGCAAAAGCCTTGCAGTTCTGAATGTTAT
This sequence comes from Lagopus muta, assembly GCF_023343835.1. Classification (NCBI taxonomy): domain Eukaryota; kingdom Metazoa; phylum Chordata; class Aves; order Galliformes; family Phasianidae; genus Lagopus; species Lagopus muta. The sequence continues at coordinate 54,771,287 of NC_064437.1, read as the reverse complement.
GAATTACTCCCTGGCCCTAGTTTACAACATTCTTAATTCATATGTATTCTGTCAGAAATGCACTACGAGGAAAAGATGCAAAATGTAACTTTGCAATGAAGACGTATCTCACTTCCACAGAATATTATTCCTAGGTAATGACAAAAGGCAATCCAGAGATGGGAGCATGCATCATTCAAACAACAATTTTAAAGCCCCTGGTCACATTTAGCTGTAAAGGATAATTCTAAAGTGAAAAAATAACTTCTGAGTTGAAACACCTTGAAAGCCAATCCCAGAAAATCAATGATCTTCTTGGAGGGCCTTTCAGTGTGATCTTCAGCAGCTAATGGAATATGTCACAATCATGTTCCTGTGTACAGTTCAGGAATAAAGCCATAAAGAATAATGGGCACAATACAGCACAAGTTTTATGCAGTGTTTGTCTGTAGTTGGTACTGGAAAATCCATTTTGTAGATGAGATTGAACACGATCAGATGCTTTACACATACTGGCATTGATCATACAAAATGCTGATCTCTTACAAAGATGTTAATCACTGTAGTCTCTCACTAGCTTCAACAGAATTTGAGGATGTCAGTAGTATTAAAATAAGGTCCTTTGCAGACAAAACAGAACAATCAAAGATTAATTTCCAACTGCATGCAAGAGTTGCAGTTGCAGAACTGAGCTATGAGAAGCCAGAGGATCTGGTTCAAACTCCCACCCTACTTTCACTTCCCAGATGATTGAAGAATAGGAGAACTACACAGCTATACCCCAAGCTTCTCGTAGAATAAGTAGTCATTGCTAAGGTTTCCCCAGAGAGACTTGAAACACAGTAGTGGACAACACACTTTAAAGAAGAAATCTTTGTAAACTGCCTGAAAACCATTTATCAAAGATTTCTCCCATCGGAACATAGGCAAATAAATGTCTGATCTTCACAGCTTCACAAGTTAAAAGAGCAAAAAACAACTTGCACAAAAAGGTGTTCTACCTTCTGTTTGAGATCACTGGCTTCACTGATGAAACAATCTCTATCTTTCTCCAACTGGTAAATAATCTTCCTTTGTTTCTGAGCTTCGTTCTTATAATTTTGAATTTCTTCTTCTAAGTTTTTCTTGGACTTTTCATGAAGCTTGACCAAATCTATCTGCTTCTGAATGGCATTGGTGGCCTTGTTCAAGTTCTGCAGGAGAAACCACAAAATAATGACTCTTGAGCTGAGAAAAGCAACACTGCCACCACTGTGGCAAAAATATGCCATTATCTAAGTGGATTGTGAACTTCCTAATGCTATTATCTCCTATCTAATTTGCTCAATTGAAATACTTGAGCCTCAAATCTGATTTTAAAAAGAAAAGGCAATCTCTCACAGAGCTGCCAAGTAGTACTTATTCTGATTTGAAGTTAAAACACTAATATCTGCATTACAGAAAAAAAATTGGATGGGATTGTTTACAAGCAGTATAATTAATGACTGAAAAAGCCTTGCCAACATCAAGGCATTTAGACTGTAAAGCGTGCCAGTAGCCAATAAAATAACTTCCTTCTCATTTACTAAACAGCAATTTCAAATTCACCAAGCGTGGTTTGAACTTATACACAGAGATTACACAAAAAAACCCAAGATATCATTAAAAAAAAAAAAACAAACAACTAGCTTTCTAGTCCTCCTTTGGAATTTCTTTCCCAAATTCAAAGCATTTACTATCTGTGAAGTCTTCATCTGTGTCAAGGCACAAGACTCCATACCAAGAAAAGATTCTCAACCGAAGTAATCTTTTAGCATTAATTTTACTAGATTACTCTTCAGGAATGACAATACCATGAGATGCTATCTTGCAGTACAAAAAACTTCGGGCTGTTGGAAAATAATCAGTAAGAGAAATGGACTGAAAAAGCAAAGATTAGTATTAGCATAGTCTGCCGAACTGTTACACGGTGCACCAACACTTGGGTTTGTTCTTTTGCTACCACAGAATTAATTTGCCTAGATTAATATTAACTTTGATATGCTACAGAGTGTAAAGTACAGTTATAATCAACTTTTCAGAAATTAAACAATGGGCTTTCAAGATGAAAACGTCATTTTTGTTTAACTCCATGATGGAGTAAAACTTAGAAATATTTCATGAGTATTAGAACTACTTCAGTGCACACTATAGAAGTAGTACAAGCACCTGCTTAAAGATCTTATTGTTTGACTCATCATTTATTCTACAGTATTTATGTCTCTCTGTCAGAGTTTAAACTATAGACATTTCACTCTCAAGTCATCAAATTTGTTTATCAGTATTACAAATGCGAGGTCACCTTGCTCAGTGTATCCTTCTCCCTCACAAGATCATCTATAGCTTTCTTGTCAATCTCTGCTTGCTTTTTGGCAACCTCCAACTCTAGAGAAAGACAGGAAAGAGTGTAAGAATGGATTCAAACAGAACAGCTGTAAACATGCAGAACTTACTGGACTTAGTACAAACTCTTAGCATTATATGAAAAGTTCAATAACCATTGAGCCTATTTTACAACCCTCAGGTATCAGGAGGTTAATACTTATTTCAGTATTTAGAAGAACTCAGGCACAATAATTAATGTGGTATATTTGGTTGTTCAAGATACCACAAAATTTAAACTTTAAGAAATTATGGAGCACACTGAAAATCAGATGCTTTTAACAAATTTCAAAGTGAGCACCCCAAAAATTGAAGCACTTTGAAAAGCAGGAACTTTCAGAGTCATTCTAATCCATTTAAGTAAAATCCAGTTCTCCTTTGAAGCAGTGAGATTCTATTGGCTTCAGTGGAGTTGAAACTACTTGCCATGGGTTAAGATTAACATGGCACACATACTATTAAAAGTCCATATATATAAACTATTGTGCACATGTTTTCACTTCATTTTAAAATTAATTACAAAGTGTTACATTAACACAACAGCTCAGGAAATGCAACACACTGGATTGCTAAGAGATGTCCAATATTGCAAGAGGACACATCACCAGTAGCCATTCTCAGGCATTCTGGTATGGATCTGATCCTTTTAAGTTTCTCTCTCTAGTACCAAGCATGGCTTTGGGCTGTATAAGCAAAACGCTTGTGGGAAAGCTTATTCCCCTTGCAGAAATGCATGGAAAACAGACATGATTTTGCATAAACACAGATACATAAAGGCATTAACATCTCATATATGCAATCTCTTCAGGACACAATCTGGAAGCAAGGAAGCGCAGGAAGACTTAATCCATGATTGTATCAACTTGAACTAGGTTAGGTTTCTATCAATCAAAGGACTTTTTTTTTAGGGGGGGGGAAGGCAGGTATGTTGTCCCAAATGTTTGACAACTTCATAATATTACTTCACCAAAAACATTTTCAATATTTCTTCTGAAAATCACTTTGAAAAGTGTTTATTTCAAAACATCTTACTTTGAAATTTAGTTGCACTTTAAAACATCTTTTACTATACCCAAGGAATTTTCTTCCAAAATGTACATTTGAAAGATCTTTCTCAAAATATTGCAGACCTGCTAGCAAGTAAAAGCCATTACCTGTACAGCTTTAGTACATCTGCTGACCAACTGAAGCCCCAAATATACCATAACTAAATTTAGCAGCTTGCCTGCAAGTATCTTTCTTTTTCCATGCTGTAACTATTCAGCAGAATCCAGCAGAATTAAAGAAGTTAAGAAAAATAATGTCTTATCCGTGTCTGTTTTCAGTAATTTCCAACCCTTTTCCACTGGCCAGAGCAGGAGCAATAAACGTTCACTGGGGGCAACAATCCTTATGACATAGCACAAATTTGCACATCACAAAGTTCAGTAAAATCTTCTGTATCTGCAACCCATACATGCTGCAATGTGAAAAATCTGGAAGTTTTATAAAAATCATTCCAACTGTCATTTGTACAGTATCATACCAAGAGCATGATTCTGCAAAGAAGCACCTTGAATGAACAAGTGGTGAATCAGAGGACAGATCCATTCGTCAGATTAAGGCACCTACCTCTCTCTAGACCGGATATTTGACTTTTTAGGGTCTCTTTCTCATGTCCTGCAGCAACTTTCTTTTCCTCTGCAGCACGTAACTTACCCTGGAGAACATCTCTTACTTTATTCATCTTTGAAATTTCAAGGTGCATTTGAGTCAGTTCATCATCTCTGGCCTATAGAAACCAACAAGGGGGGAAAATGAAAGCAACCACAGAAAGAAATCTCTCTGTACTTGGTACATACTTGTTCTAAGAAATTCAGTGCACCAGCGAGCAAAGGTTTAAGTGTTGTGGGTCACATAGAAGATGATCAGTAAATAATGCTTAGAAATTACTCCATCCCTCAAATTCTCTCAACATAGCTCAAAAATCATACGCAGGAATCATCTAATCCTTCCTCTATTGAAACTCATCTGCTTCTGTGTGGTATAAAACGACTTTTTAACAATGTAAAGTTCTAAGTAGCATGACTACAGTCAGAGAGAAATACAAGGACAGCTCTCAAAGTAATGCTTCCTATTTTATTTTTAGAGGCACATAAGCTTTTGTTCATCACTGGCAAAAATGCACAGCTAATGATGGTGACTATGCTGAAAAATAGCATTTTGTAGCTGAGAATTTGCTCCATCAAATAGTGTTACTGTGCTCTTTGTACCTGCTGCAGTTTCCATGGAAATAAATAGGAGGCATTACTTTCTGAGCAAACTGCATATCTGACAGGATGCACACACCTTCTGGTACTTACTTTCAGTTCCATTGACTTTTTGTGAAGGTCCTGCACTACTCCTTGAAACATCACACTGTGCTGCTCACTCTCTTGCACAAGCTTCTTATTTCTCATCTGAAGTTGCTCAAGTTCCTTACCAGTTCTTTCATTCACCATCTGATTGATTAAGGAACAATCCTATTAGTTCTTCTTAATCTGATTACAATATATACATATACATGAAGACAGAACATTCTGTCTTCCCAGGAGATAAAAGCTGCTGCAGATTGTTGTCTGCTTACAATCCACTCTTCATTGCTGATGAAACTACTAATATGAAATATGAGAAATGTTCATATGAAATGATAATTTCTAATGAATAACACAGCCAGTGTCATTTTTTCTGGAAGCTTAGCAGGTCTCTCTCAGGTGGTGGATAAATATTTTAATTCACATTAGGCATTTGGCAAGCATCATGCAACACAATCACTTGGTACATATAATTACTGAAAATCAGTATGCAATTCAAATGACTTCAATCAGTACAGGGCAAGGGAGCTCTGCCTCTTAGTGAGCAAATTCTACATTAATATGCCAATAGCATTTATCTGGGTACATGATTTGCTGAGACCAGGACCCAACCATTTTCTTCTCTAATTTGTCTTCAGTCAAAAGCTCAGAACAGCAGTTTCATGGTTTGTATGGTGTACACATACACCAATATTGGATCCACCAGTGTTTTTTTCTGCTTGATGAGACTTCCTGTAATAATCACTACTCCTTAAGTGAGGAAATAATGACCATCATATTTCACACTTCAAGTATTTACGTGCAGTAAACCAATGAAGTCAATACATACTATCCTATTAAAAAAAAATAAGAGGAGCAGGATATCACTCTTCCAAATACATGTGAAAAGAAGACAACATGAAAACAGCTTATGTTATGAATGTCAGGATTACACTGTTTCTGAGTATTCTTTGTTCAGACTTGGTCATGGGTGGAGTGAAGCCTACAGCTGCTGTACCAAACCAACTTCACTGTCATTCAAGCAATAACAGATTATAAATTAGAGTGGAGCAAGAGCAGGCATCATAGCCAACTACAGTTCAGTTGATAAAAAATAACTTTATTGTGTGGTAATATTTGAGTCACCTCCTCTTACAGATCTATAACTGAACTCTAGATTACCCTATGTTTGAAAAGAATTTTTTTGTGAAGTACAATGCAGTGATTCCAGAGACAACTTCAAGCTATGACAGGCAATCAAAACAGTGCAGCAGCCTGGTTAATTAGCCTAGGCATGGTACTTCATGGGAACTTTCAGTTTCTAGGACAGTTTGGACAATTGAATGCTCCTAAAGTAAGCATTTAGAAAGCCCAAAAGAAGCTATAGAAAGGAAGACAAAGAATACTGCAAAACCTCAATTCACAGACATCCTGATTAAAAACAGCATATCTTGGCAGATTGTGAAGACGCCCTCAAGAACTACTTGGTGATATTTGGACAGTCATAAAGTAATTTAGATTGGAAAAGATCTTAAGAGGTCATCAAGTTCAACCACCAACTTGACATACCAAGTTCACCTCTAAACTACATCTCTTATTGCTGTTTCCATATAGATAAATATAAGTAAGTACCACTAGCATATATGTGGTATGTGATATATAGTAATATAAATAAATATAAATTAAATACCACTAGTGAAGGGGACTCTACCACTTCCCTGGACAGCCTGTTCACCTGACTATATTCTCCATGGATAAATTATTCCTAAAATCCAGTCTAAACCTTTCCTAGCAAAACTTGAGTCTGTTTCTTCGCATCCTACCACCTGTCACCTGAGAAAAGGTGACAACCTTCTTAGAGCAATCTCCTCTATGACAGTTGTAGAGAGTGATGAGGTCTCCCCTCAGCTCCTTATCTCTGTACTAAACTACTCTATTTTCCTCAGCTGCTTCTCGTAGCATTTGTTTTCTCATTATTTCATCAGCTTTGTTGCTCGTCTCTGCACATACTTCTTGAGCAACTCATTATCCTTCTTGTAAGGAGGAGAAATTCAGATAAACAAACAAGTGCATATTCAGAGAAATAATCATGTTTTCCTTATCTCTTTTTGCTAAGTATTTTACTAAGAGTATACGTTGGAAAAAAAAAATAATTCACAAACTTCTACCCTCACCAATTCAGAGACCCAAAGGGAAGAAAAAGCTATAAAACCCATAAATTTACTACATACACAACAACTCCCAAGAAAGTTTCCCTTGAGGTGGACTGTTATACAGTGATGAGATGTCTCCTGCCATTTACTGAAATTGCTTCTCTGAGAGTTTCTCAAAGTCAGGGGAAATGGACTGAAAACCTGAAAATTCAAACACTTCCAGAACACTATGTTAGTACATTTCCAGATAAAGTTTTTGGAAACAGAAAGGGGAATATCAATCAAAAAGGTTTACAGAGACAATTCTCTGCCCTTTGACAGAAACACTTCCACAAGCTTGAGAGGTAGGTGAAAATTATTGTGACAGAGAAGAAAAAAAGGGATCAGACTTAAAATGGCTTTACCCATGCCACTACATTCAATCAGTGGCAAAAGGGGCAATATGTGCCAGAAGTGCAACTCAGCAATCTCCGTTACTATCATTAGTTCATCTGTGCTTCACAGACTCTGTCTCATTCACTATCATCTTTTCAGGATGAGATGATCTCTAATTACACCACTGTGCTTCATTACTGATTTCTGGGAGAAACTTTATCTGAAAACTGTCATCTGCCTTCAAATATTTGTTAGTTTTTAAAATTATATAAAAATAAATAATTAATAGAATTTATTGACTTCAAATAATCTCCCTCCATTTCCTTTCAGGAAGATCAAATTTCTTCTTATTTCGAAATCTGACTCTAACTTTAGACCAGATGAAAAGCACGCCAATGCCATACCTTCTGCTCTTTCAGATTTTGTTCCATTTTCAGTTGTTCCTCTTTGTTCTTTTGTACACGTTGCTGTAAATTCTTGATCTCAGCCTGCTTATTAACTATTTCAGCTTGAAGATTTTTCAGATCCTTGTCCATTTTTTCTTTCTTCCGAGCTTCTCGTGATACCTCATTGTTACGCCTTTGGATTTCTTGCTGAAGCTGTAATAATAAAGAAAACAAAAATTTAAGTTCCGCTGCCTTTTAATTAGGCATAAAAGGCCTCTCACCTCTCATGCTTAATGTTAAGAACAATGGCTTCTATTCTACTGCATCCACTACTGCACAGATCTGAGAAGTAACTGTTATCTAATAGCAGACTAGAAATCCTGTAGTAGGTAACCTATTTACTGATTGTGAGAAGTTGTTAAGCACTGTCCAGATCATCCGTAGAGGAGGGTCCAGTAGAGCTCAGATACACAGAGCATTCCTCTGGAGATGTAGCGGCACAAATGTATTTTCTGTTACAAGTTATTAGTAAAGAGGTATTTTTTGAATGCAGGGTTAAAACAAACTTGGATTGAATGCTATATTGCAAGGATTTTTGTTTTTTTTCTACTGCACCAGCAGAAACACTTATACTGACACAGAAAAGACAAAGGTGTTCAAGCAGCTATTCACAATTACTCTCAATATTTCTGCTCTCAATACTCCTCAGCAGAAACTTTGAAAGAAATTCTCTCTCACATTTGATAATGTCCTTGTGACTTCTGCTCTCTCTGTCCCCAAAAATGTGATGGAGCAGAAGCACCAGAGAATATCTATAGGAGGTTGATCCATGTGGAAAAGTCCAGTTCAGAGACCAGCAGTTGGAAGATGCACTTCACTTATTGATTCTTCTCCCTATCAGGGCACAAATGAAAAGTTGGCAGAACTGCCAGAGCCTTCAACAGGTTCTTCAAAAAACAAAAAAACAAAAAACCAAACCATTGTTATTTAAGCAGTCTGAAGTAGAAAATGATTTTGTTTCGGAAGAATGGAAGGTGGTTCTATGCACTGTAACAATGCCAAAAATTAAAGGGCCGATGAAGTAGGTACCAAAAGATTAAAGGTGGCAAGATTCAGTAAGATTTGACGGGAGTTTCACTTCTTTCTTTTCTCTCAGTGCTGACAGAAAAACAAATACTTACATTCTCTTGTATTACATTCCCAATTAAGTGCTTTAGAAACAGAAAATAATACTGTGCACGGAACACAGGCACATCAACCCTTTCCTATTTGTGATTAATAAAAACTGCAAGCTAAACGCTGCTTCCTTCTCTTCTTTATTCTTTGAGTGTTCTTCTCTCCTATCTTGCTCCAGTCCTTAATGTTTTTCTTTACATTCCTTTATTCTTCATTGTTGTATTTTTGTATGTTGAAGCAGCTTTTCTGATCTACTTTCTCTCCATCCAGTGGGTATCCTATTGATCCTGTTTCCTGTATCACTAGCTGCTATATGCATTTAAAGAAAGCTATACATATAGCTCAATAAAGAGGCCTGTCTATTCAGATGTTCAGAAAAATAGAAAGCCTCACTTACAGAGCAGACAAAGAAAAGCAGAGATAGAACGTGAGTGCTCTGTACAGACACCAGTGAAGCGAACAATTATTTATTTAAGCTCAAAATCAGCAGGTAGAAGTCAGTGTAATAAAGTTTTTAACCATTAGAAAAAGTGAGGTTTTGAAAAAGCTTTCCAGAAGCAGTGCAGGAGGAAAGAGCCTAATAGGCTATTAAGTCAGAATTTGGTACATTCTTAAAAATAATTGCATGGCATCATACAACAATCACAATCAACAGAAAGTGAACAAGGATCAAAATTCCAGGTCAGTGTTCTAAGTTGCTCTTCAGAAGCACAGGGATTTACAGTGCAGAAAAGAAACAAACAGACCAAAGAAGAATTGCCAGTATGAAGGATAACTATGACATTGGCAGAGGAACTCTGGTTCAAATCAGGCTACTGGGGAGCTGTGGAAGTAGCTGGTACATGACAATACATTTTTCCAAGGACATAGCCAAGAAATAGAGAAAAGTACAAAAATTCACAACAGATTCTTTTCTGAGCATTCCTGAAAAGGGTCTAGATGTGGAAGAATAAGCAGTAGTATATTAGTCAACTGAGATCAATCGCAGCAGTGGAGAATCGTTTAGGACAGAGCCTAAAATCATCACCTGGTGAGCTTTACAGACCTGCAAAATAGCTTCATCTGCCTCATTCTTTGCCCTCTCTGTATCCTGCTGCTGCTCTGTGGCTTGAGTTAGACTTTGACGTAACTCCACAACCTCTGACAAGAGCTGGTCTCGCTCCTTTGTTATCTCTTCTTTGTATTTTATCAATTCACTGATACTGGAAGTAAGGAAACAATAGGTAAGCAGTGGCAGAAGCCCTTTCTGTTCTTCCTCCTACACCAGAACAAGGTCTTCAGTGAAAAAGAATAGCTTAAAAGTTTGTTTCATTTTAAACTCTTCTTTGATTAATACTTTTCTGGTCTATCAAATTTTAGGCTTTACCTACTGTGATCATTTAAGAGTCACAATCAACACAAGTCCAATAAATCCTTCTCTTGTTTTATCCCTTCCTCACATACAGAAGAGTTGGAAACATCAAAAAATGAGCATGCACCATACATATCCAGAACACGTAATATAAAAACCTTTACACAGTGTGAATATAGCAATTCAGAATTAGCTGATTCAGCCATCAGCAATCTCAACAGAAGGTACACAGATCCTAAGGGTCAATATACTCTATTGCATCTTTGAGTTTATAGTTAATGTTAAAGCATAAGAACAACCTGAGGACCTGACTATAAAGAGAGCTTTTGGAGGGCATTTAAAATCGACGGATCCTCAGGATCACAATTATTTGCATGTTGTAGCAGCCAGAGGCTCCACCTGAGATTAGATCACTTGATGCTAGTGGCTGCATTGTTCAACAGAAAAAAAATTAGATGTGTGAATATATACAGCCAATGATAATGCTTTATAATAAAGCTAGGAACAGAAGTCTCCTGCTTCCTTTCCTTACCTATTGGGCCCTACTGCCATTGTAAGTTAAATACTTGACTGATTCCCACTCTGAAAGACTTGGTATATCGAAATGCTCGTCAGATAAAACACTGGGACCATTACTGAGAAAGTGCACAGTACTGTTTTTTGTTTTCTCAGCTTAATTCAATGCTCAATGAACTCACTAACAGTCTGATTCTGTCCTCGTTCACTGCACAAATACGTGAACAAATAGATGTGCACTCATGAGAAAACTGAAATGGAGAAAAAAATCTCTGTCTCCGATTTCCAGTGACCTTCTAGTATACAGTAGCGGCTAAACAAGGTGTAGAATAATAGAGAATTAGATCAGGCACTTGTTTTTTGGTGGAAAATTTACTTGTATTCCTGACTGGAGGACAGTCCAGATCCCTGCTCCACTGAATTAGTTAGGCGTACTATTTCCTCCTGTAGTGAATGAATTGTTTCCTTTGCTTTCTGTTCCTTTTCATAGGCTGCATCCACCATTTTCCAGGCTTTTTCAATCTCCTTGAAAAAACAAACAGAAAACATTGACAGAAATTAAATTGGGTTGAAAGGGAACAACAAATTAAAAATTGCCTTGCATTTTGGTGAATTAAGAAACCAGATTTTCATGCTTTTTCATGCTCAGATTCACAAGTTTCCTTCACCAGTTGTCTTTTCACTAGAATGGGGGCATTTTCAGCCATTCAGACAATGTCAGTTCACACCACAGACGCTCTTAACACAAAGATTGGGAATATTATCAAATATAACTCTTAGAGGTTTTGGTTCTGTAAGTCAGTAAATGTCTAAACATTTATTGAAAACTCAGTGCCTACAAAATTCCCTTGCACTCTAATAGCTCACTTAATTCTCTAAAAATCTTAATAGCTGTTACAACATGGAACAACCAGATTACTATTTCTCAGAGGGGTAAAAAGAGATGTTACTCTTGGCCTTGCTGCCTCTTTGTTCCTTTGCCTCTGTGATGACCTACTGCATTTTGGCTTAAACTACATGTTTAGATGAGCCACAATTCTCATGCCAAACTTCAGCACATAGAATTATTTGAAAGCCAAGCTCACAACCCCATGGTTTGGTATCTTCAAGCAGGTATAGAAAATTAAGCAAACTCTCATTTGCTAACTTCCTCTGCATTTCTCCCCCTTGAAAAAGATCCTTAAGAATCACATAGCAGGCTTATTCCTTGCTAGGTTCAAACCATGCTCTGAGTAGTTCTGAAATTCTATCCTAAAAATTGTACTGAATCAGAAAGCGTATGGACATATCAGTGGGAGAAATATTCCCAACAAAGATAGTACTTCTAACCCTAGAAGTTTCTGAACTGCAAATCACAGCATGCTGTCTCGTCTCTCATGTTCTTTTCTCTCCTGGCTGCTGACAGGGTGTTTAACTTCATGGACTTTAATGGATGTAGATTTCAAGTGTGGCTCTGCAACTCTGTATTACCTTTAGGACCTCCCTGAGCAGGGTCAGATACAAGCACAAGTCCATCAGGAAATAACATCCCTTTCAATTTCTACTTGTATCATACAAAAATGTAACAGTGAAGAAAATTCAGAATACCTCCACAACTAATATCAGATGACTGCCCAGATAAATTGTGGTTGCTCCACCTCTGGAGGTATCCAGGGCCAGATTTGATGAGCTCCTGCTCAGTCTGATTTAATGGTTGGCAACCCTGCCCATGGCAGTGGAACTGGAACTAGATGATCTTTGAGGCCCCTTCCAATCCAAGTCATTCTATGTCAACTTGAAGATTAATAATTTATATGATGATGATGATTTTTTTTTTTTACAGCCATTCCTTATTTGAATTAATATCCCTGGTTCTAAAAATAAACCTATTTAACATTAAGTTAGAAATAATGACAAGCTATGTTATGGTGTATGGTCAGTGTATGTATTGAGCTCTTTCAAATTGAATAGATGTAGTGCTAAGCTGTTTACAGCCTCAATTAAAAACGTCAAGTCATTGAAGCAGCAGAAATAGCAGACTACCAGAATCTGCTGAAAACCTAACACAGAATATAACATCTGCAGCCTCTTCAAGCTAGAGGGAGAATATGTTTTCATGTTAGCTATTCAATTAGTTCAGCATATTGAAAGTGGAGAAACCAGAGAAACCAGATGGAGCTTAAAGATCAGGAACGTTTGTCCTATGGCTTTTTTTTCTTTCCAGACTAATAATAAAGAGTTAAATGGTGGGTTTTACTTGTTCTGAAACTCTGAAGAAGATTATAATCAACAAACCGTATTTTTATTACTTTGTGAATTACTTAGTTCAAAATCTAGTTTGAAAAATGCTTTCTAGTTACATATCAAGCATATTTAGAACAGTTTCAAATACTGAAGTTAATTTTTGTTTTACACATTTAGAGTTCTAATTTCCATGCAGCAATGATCTCACATAAACTATCAGATATAATCCAATAGGTAATAAATTTTTCACTCGTTATTCTCTTACATAAAAAATATTAAATTATGAAATTTCAATAAATGCATGCTAGGCAGAAATAATCGTACAAAGACATAGCGTATCATCTTGCCTTTCAAAAAACAAACAAACAACAAAACAGCCACAACAAAATATAGCTGCAAATACACTTTTCAGATGTGGCAGCCAGCAAGAGACAACCAATCTTTCTCTAGAAAAATGCAAATGGAAAATAAGATTAAAGCTGATTACTTAAATCAAAGCTTCCTGCTGGCTGATTAAACTGTGATTAAAATTGGGTAATTAAATCATTATGATTGGAGTTTTGGGGGGACAGAACTAGTGAAAAATATCAGTAAGCCCTTTGAGAGGTCTTACTGGTTTGAGCGAGTCCTTAGGCTCAAAACTGCATTTTGTTTCGGTGAGAGTCCACAGAAGGAACCACCTGAAGTCAGTGAGGCCATTCAGACAGGCTGTGACTGCAGGAAACCCTGTGCTGAACTTCTTGAACTACATCTTGCCCTTCACGTATGTTGAAACAACTTTTATCAGTAGGGTTAGCACATACAGAGAATGGCATCATGAAAAGGCAAAATCTAAATTTAAAAAAAAAAAAGATTGCTACAGACTTCAGCATCAGCAAAACCAGTCTCCATTATGATGGTTTCCTTCACGATTTATTTTACTTTGAATAAAGAACAAACAGTACCTCTTCCTTTAAACTCAACAGTAGAGAGGAAGAAATTTCTGAAGGCGGATGCTTTAAGTGAAAAAAATAATCACATTTATTACTCAGTGGAGAGGGGAAATGAAAGAAGGTAGAGTGTATCAGAATCACTGGATAATGCAGTACAAATGTAGGTACATGCAGTTTGTTGTATAATTAAAGATGGAAGCTGGATGTTTGCATTTATAATAAGTACCCTGAAAAATGTGAAGCAGAAATTATGAAGTGTGACTGCCTTATTTTATTTTCCTTAAACAGACCCAAAGATCACATCAGTGATCTGAGAATTTATGAAATGTTTCCTTAGTACACTGGATTGATTCCCTTGAAATCTGAAAACTTGGTAACTCAAAGCAAGGCAGTATGAGCTCCTATAAATTCCCATTCTGTTGCACCCCTATAGATCAGTTTCCCTAATAGTGAAAGAGAGAACTGTACTTCCCCATGGTTCAGCTTGGCCCTTATCTTCTCTGACACGACAATAAACAGCAGACTATTATGTCCAGTTTATTAAAACTACAAAACAAAGCACTGAACAACCAACAGACAGTAACAGCTATTGATTATTATTGACCTGGGCCCTACCAGCAATTGATTTGTGCAGTTAACCCCTGACCCTAAACAAATCCTACAGATTATAACTGGGCTCCACATGGAGAAAAATTCTGCCTCTGCAGCTTGGTTGAAACCTTTATTTGTATATGAACCAACAACCCACAAAAGCAAACCTATAAACCTGTTACCCTGATGACCCATCAAGTCACCAAGATTGAGGACCTTAATTTGAAGCAGCTATACCATTCTTACAGGAACAACCCCACTGGGATTCTCTTATCACTTGTAAATAATGAAACACTGGAACAGATTATTTGTCTAACTCAGTGCTGCAGAACATCATATTTGCTATTTGAGTACTTGAACCTTTCTTGACACCCACTTTAAGCACCTGTGAAAGATTTTGAGTGTCAGTAAAGCTATAATAAGATACTACAGCTGAACTTCTCTTCATATTTCATGTTATTCTTCGTTTTGAAGAATAATGACAGTCAAATCCCATAAAATAATATGAATATCTTAAATAGCATCCAAATAATTCTTGAGCATTTAAGAGAAAGACTAGTTCTCACATCCAAACTGAAAAGTACTGGTGCTGTTTACATGATCCATAGCATGCAACTGGAATTTACATGTTACATGCTGTGTTTTGCACATTGCTTCTAATATGACCATATTGTCAAGCTGCTTTCTCGCTACAAAATCACTTAGCTGCTCCAATAGTATGTGATATTGTTAAAACATAGCTTGCCTTAGCTTCAAATCAGCTGCTAACATTGGAAAGGCTCTCATTTCTTCCCTACTCTTCCACTCTTCAGTTCTATGACATTACCAAGACAGTGTTGCCTCAGGTTGGGAACATCTTGAAGGACTGTCTTTGCTACTGTTCACACTCATAGAATAGCCACATAATAGAAAGTGGTAAGGAACATTACAATTCCTGACTGCCACCTTCCAGATTTTGATTAGCAGCAATGAAAAGCAGTAAGATTTTATGAGGTTTTACCCCTTCCTGAGGGCGTTCAGAGCAGTGCCACAGGCTAGCAAGTCGCAGACACAGGATGACAGCACTGCTAGTTCTATTTATGCTGAGTGTTTATTTTCTTTGTAATACTATGGATAAGAAAATTCACGTTAAATAACTTCTATCTCTACAATGCTAATAGATGTCCTATTGTTACGCTGAATTTATTTTACTGGAACAAGATAAGTCCATAAAGAATTTTAATCGCTATTTTGAAGCATTTAATGGCAACTGCATGTAGGTGTCTCAACTAACTGAGAAATTAATGCTAATCTAGATACCACAACCTAAGCTTTTAAACAATCAGGAGGAAAAAAAAAAACTATTAACTGATCATTTGGCAGTTTTAGATCCACGGTAGTCAAACCTCAGTAGAAGGCTAAAAACATTGATTACTCTTTAGCAAGTCAAGCACTTTGACTGCATTCGAATCAATAATAACAAAGAACACATTAGAGTAAATTGGTGAAGTGACATTGAAATGCTATTTAGGATTCCTTTTCAGAAACACCATGAAACATCTACAATCCATATTTCAGCATGTAAGTAGATTTTTCATATTCTGGCAATAATTAACATCCAAGCAGCACTTTGAAAATAATAATGATCCCAGTTTCAAAAGCTGTGCAAGTTGGAAACATAGATATGCTGCTTTACAGATACGGAAGTACTTGTACTACTGAGTAATAGAAAGCCAACGAGGTCAACTTAGTTCTAGACCTATGCAAATAAATACGGAATTTGAGATGAGTAAAAATACCAGGCTAAGGAAACAAAGCAATCAGTAGCAAAGTAGAGGTTGAGGAACTGGAGATGCTAGGTCTACACTTGGTCCCCCATTTAGATCTCTATATAAAATAAAGCATTCCTGTAGACAGTTTTATTACCAAGTTTTTCATTATCAATTTCATGTCATACTTAATTCTATTCAAAACTTTACCGTCTTCAGTGATGCTATAGTTCCCCGATCGTCCCTAGAGAGCTTTGTGAGAGCAGCTACTTTAGAGGAATTCACCACAAGTTCAGCATTCAGCTGCCTGCATTTTTCCATGAGTCGCTTCTCATTTTCATGAGACTTCTTCAAAACAGCATAGAGCTTTTCATATTCTGTTCGAAATTTTTCCAGAGTGTTATCTCCCTTAAGTAGATTGATGACTTCTTGGAAGTCTTTCTCCAGTGCTTCAAAAGCACTTTCTTCTAGGTACAGTTTTGCAGACTTTTCCTGAATGAAATGAGACAGATAATCAATGAATGGGAGGAACTAAACATTTTGGTCTTGACCTCAAAATATAAAGCAGCAATATATTGAGTGTGCGACATCTTAGAAATCCAGTCACAAATTTCTGTAATTACAGTTCTCTTGTTGCCATGTAACAGGCGCGTTTCAGTCTGTTCTTCAAATAGATCTCCCCTCATTTTACTGAAGTAACTTGTGCTTTAACACTGAGATCCTGTAATTGAATACCACAGCTACTCTGAAGATGGTCTAGAAAATACTATTGTAACCCCGTTTAAATAATCCACTGGCTTTTTAGGTAAGCCAGCATTTCAGCCTCGATTCCTCCCAGTTCCCTACACTGTTAAGAACGATTAGTTTATTCTTCTTAAGCAAACAGTGCCTGCTATAAGCATGTCAGAAAGCGCCGGTAACAGCGATGCACGCAAAGCCACCCCCTGCTGGAAGTGCTTCTGGTAAACTTTTCGAAGGGGAAATTTCAGATGCAGCTCTATTATGAAGCCAAACATTGCTAGCTCGATTTACGCACACCAAATCCCACCAATATTTTTACAAACAGATTAAAATAACCTCCATTACAGCCTTCAACAGAAAACAACCACACCAAGCAGAGGTGGAACAGCCACTTCTTGGAAGTTAGCTGGATGTGCTAAGCGAGGTGAATCAGCCCTCAGGACGCTGCCCTGTCACAGGGGCATTGCTGCCGTTGTTGAAGCTTGGACACGGCCAGCCCGAGCATCTCCATGCTCGGATCTGCGGGCTAGGTGCATCTTTGAGATTGCACCTCGGAGGCAGCTCGGGGCTGTCCTGCCAGGCTGTCCTTCCAGAACAGAAAGCTGAACACTTTCAAAAAAACAGAAAGTAAATAAATCCGAGAGCAAATATTTATTTCATTTGGCTCGGGAATACACTAGCCCATACCGCCTGGAAAAGCTAAAATTGAAAGGAGATAACGCAGCTCGGGCTGCTGTGCTGTACAGCGCTTGCTCAGCCCAAAGCCAGGCTGGGGGCTCACCTCCTCCATGGTGCCGGCGGGGCCGGGCTGCGAGCGCCCTGCCCGGGGCTGGTGCCGCTGCCGGGCCGTCTCCTAGCAACGGCGGCAGGCGGGCCGTCATGGCCGCCGGGGGAGGCGTTGCGGCGGGGGGTGACATCCTGCCCCGCCATCTCCTCGCAAAGGTCCGGCAGAGGGAAGTTGCACTGGGTCTGTGGGGATGCAGGCCGTGCTCCTCAGCCACTCAGCACTACCCAACGCCATACCCTCGTGGACTCGTTAGTGACTTGCTGCAAAAGCAGAGTGCACGACAAGGGAACCCAGACAGCGGCTCTGTGCCTTAAGAGCTGCAGGAAAGTACAGGCTGCTGCTGTTTGCTCTGCTGCCAGCGAGCCCTTGAACTCGTCATTTTCCCCTCACTGGGGTCACAAATTCTTCCATCTGATAGCTTTTAGGGCAGGAACGTAATGTTCTGTGTGCCGTCCCCAGCAGAATGGACACCGCATACGACCTTTAATTTCCACATCGACCTAATAGCAACAACAGAAAATTCTGCCTGGTTTAATGAAGCCTGAATTGCAGCACTTCATCTCACTGATTGCATGGCAAAACGCGTAATTTCAAAGGGAAGCTTTGAAATGGTCTGATGTTACCATTCGGGCTGGAGAATAATGCACGCTTTATAATGTATTCTGTATACTATGACTTAATTACAAAACACTGCATTTGCTGAAAGAGTTTCAGTCATATCAAAGCAAACTTCTCATAATAAATTAATAAATAAAAGTACCTCTTCCAGGTTTTGCACTCTTTCTTCGTTTCCCTTTGTGGTGATGCTTCCCACATAACAAAAGCAGTGGGGAGGTGATAATGATAATTCCTTGATTCCAGCATTTTGGATTGTCAAAAATCGAGTGCTTAGACCTTTAATCAACAAAACAGCTGCACATGTGAGGAAATACCAGAAGACTTTTTTAAAAAAAAAAAAAAAAAATGCTGCTGAAGGATGAATTAAAACAAGGAGTTCATACAATATAGAAGTGTACGAGCTGGATATTTATGATACCTTTTCTTATTGTGGGACAAAAACAAGAATGGAAACTTATGAACTAACACATTCATCTTCCCATTTTAGCTTTGACAATTTGACAAGTTCATCCCTACAATTGCTGCACCTCTAGCAGCTCTGCAGATGTAATAATGTGATCACATCAGGAGTCTATGTGAGTTTGCACTGCAGTCTGTATTTAATTAGAAACTACCATGAGTTAAAACACTCGACAGATTTACATGCAAACAGAAGACAAATCTGGGACAAAATCTCATTATTCACTAAGAATTAATTCTGCAAAAAAAAAAAACAAAAAACCTACAAAACACATTAACAGGTTCATGATCAAGGAACTAGACAGACATTTGAGGATATCTGGGTTTGTGACCATAGCTTCCTATAGCTTAGGACCAGCTGATCAGCATCCCCTGTGCTTTATATTTCTTGGTAAAATGTAAATAGCCACAGCTGCCATCCTGCAAGAGTGCTGTGACTGTCATGGCTATGAATGATGTACTCGTGTAATGCAGTAAAGCCCTTAGGATAAAACTCTTCAAGAGGGATGACTTTTTAACTCTTCCTTGTAGAATAAGCCAGTGTCCTGAGCTCTATGAAAACCTTTCTGCTAGCAAGACCTAAAAAACTCCTCTACCACAGGAGAAATAATCCTCTACTATATTTTTTTATTTAATATGGTATAGTACTACTACACTGTAATAAACTGTAGTTTCATTAGCAGCATAGACAAGTTGAACCCAGGAAACTTCAGGTGAAAGGCTAGTTATGTAGTTCCTTGAATATCTGACTTCATTCAGAAGACATCAGGATCTTCTGATAAAAAGCAGATTCACCTGTTTCACCAGCCTCCTGGAAGAGTCTGTGTTAGAGCACGTACGTGTTTCTGTGGAAACAGAAAGGATTACTAGCGGTTTAAATACTTGCATACTGATTTATTTGAGGCCACAACCCTCAGGCAGTTAATTTAATGCATGTTTTAAACCATAGCGGCAAGAAAATGATAAGCCATCACTTGCTGAATGTAAGGATTTATGGTCTGCTGCGGAGATGCAAATAACTGGAGTAAAATCTCATCAGAATATCCAGGAGGGTGTAAGCAATTTTGGGGCAGGGACCAGGACAGCGCACGTCTTCTGGACGGTGCAAGATGGACCTTTTGGGTACGTGATTATAACTTCGGATGCAAAGTAGTAATAAAGGAAAATCCGACAGTGGGGTAGGAAACGCATTTTCTTTTACACCATCCTGTAGTAAGACAGACAATCACTGGGTGGCACTGCACCACCACAGTGCTCTGTGGAACTGCCCCCTAACAACAGCTATTTTCAACCCAGTGTTGTTTCAGAAACGCGTTCCGAATAATAACTGTCACAAGGAGACATAATGGTGTAAACGTATATAAAAAGTTTGGACCTCATCCATGAATAAACTTTTGTTCATTTTACCCAGATAATATAATCAATAGGGATTCTACTGTAAAGAAAGCAAAGTTTGTCTAACCATTTGCTTATAGTAAAATATTATAAATGTTACTTTTTTTTACATATATTAAAAACGTTATTTACATAAGTTTTTTGCATTCAAGTATTGTGGTTTTCACATTGCCAGAGAAATCAATTGCAATCCCATGGTCTCAGCAGCAGTGACACTGCAGATGCTGTCAGTGGGCTGACGGTCTGTCTGGGATGCACCCAAAAATCCAGTTTGCCTCTTCTGAGTTATATCAGTTTGGCAGTATTAAAAGGAATAAGAACATACAAAAATGTGCTGTGATTTCTCCAGTCACAGAGAGATGCTAAGAAGTTCTTGATTACTTAATTATCCAGCTGACTTTTTACTTTACTCTTTCTGAAATCCTCTCTTATTATTTTTAAATTGAATGATAGCTCTATAATGTGAACACTTGCTCTGATAAACTGGATTGAAGCTCTCTACTTGCTCATAAAGATCATGCAGCAAATCACGAATAGCAGCAACCTTGATCATGTTTGGCACTGGAGTTGAGCCAACGATCTCAAGAGGCAGAAACATACTATATCTCATTACCATTTTCCCAAAAAAGTTAAACCATGAAAATGTTTTTGATTAATAGAAATAAGCCTAATAAAGAGTTTGGTTAGCTCTGAGACAAGCTGAAGCTGACAAGAGTGCTGCGTATAGTGTGCAATTACATGCACTACATTAAAAAATAAAATGGATTAAAATGTTGGAAAGCAACAGAAGTTAGGACAATAATGTTGGATCCATGCTGAGCTCACCCTTCCCCAGCACCATCTGAAATGGCAGAACTATTTCCTACCCTAGGTTTTCCTCCCAGTTCCACAACAAGGATTATGATGGTTTGTCACACCTATTAGAAATTCCTTATCCTCTGCCCTTCTCACAGCCAAACCCAGCAGACCTCCCAGAGCCTTGAAGGAAAGCAGCACTCTGCTGCCTTGGTTCATGATCATGAATATTTGTGGTCACTTAAAGAAAGAGTTTGAAGTATGTCTCGATTCACAATGTGCTCATTAGCAGAATCAGCTCCTCCCACTATGCTTTCCAACAGCCTTTCTGTTCCAACAGCAGAATTCACACCCTTATCCTTGACTCCTGTACCCCTCGCTCATATTTCATTTTTCAATCACCAAATCTTCCCCTAACTGAAAACTTATCTGGCATCTCTCACCACTCGACAACTGAGTCCTCTGGGAAGAGGAGGCTCTTAAAAACCCTCCACGCATAATACCTAAGAAAGACTACAAGAGTTGCAGAGATTAAAGGTGTTTGTAAGGTCATATGTAAGATGAGGACACCATCTGGCAAACTGCAAGAGAGTGACCCCCACCTCCCCATACATTTCCTTGCATTTTAGCTGGGAGCTGTGAAACAATCACAGGTAGAAAGGAATTCCACAGTCCTTTCTCCCCTTGGGCTGCTAATACTCTGCTGGGGCACACCAAACTGGGCCTTCAAAAAACACTGTGCCTCCTAGAATCCCATCCTGATGCAGTCTCCTGCAAGCATACGCAGTCACGTGCAGTATAAAAGATATAGCCATAGCAGGCATCACTTGAGCATGAATCTCCCTCCAGCTTGACCTGCAAGAACATGAATCCCTGTGTGTGCTCCCTGCAAGCAGCTCAGTGTCCTCTGCTCCTTGTGAAGTTGACAGCTGGAAGCTGTACTAAAGCCTGTTTCGCTGCTGCCTATACACAGCTCTCTGTCATATCCCTATTCTCTCTTTACAGAACTTCATTTTTTGTTTACTTCTTGTAACAGTTTGAAGATACAGTGTTTGTTTTAACAGATTAGAAATACTAATGGAAAGAAGATAGAGGAATTACATTGTTCTGATACGTCCAAAAGCAAGGGGAAAGTTACCTAGAGTTTAACACTCAACCCAAACCTTACTCTTGTTCTACTCCCGCTAATAGGCTCTTAGAGCCTACTGCAGAAATAGCATTGTTACATCTAATTTCTGCTGCAGTAGAATTCATGCAACAGAATCACAGGCTACCTCCCAGCGTGCTGCAGCACTGTTACTCCATAGCTCATGGCTTCAGGTCCTACCCAACATCTGAGTAAGGCCAGTAGAGCTTGGCTCATTATCAAATAAATTACTGCCTTCAGCAAGATAATGATCTTCAGCCTTCTATGATGCAACAATAGTCAAACAATGAATCACGTACTGGAGTTGTCAGGAGATGCGATTCCACCTTTCCAGCCTCTTCTGAACTGCTAAATCATATTAAAAAAAAATATATATATATAGTATGTTTTGGTTTGACTTTTCTATTTACATGTCTAACATTACCATAATCTTCCACCATCTCAGAAACAGAAAGGAGATCCTAAATGGGATAATGAATACGTAATAGCATCTGTTAAGATACACAGGACTATAATATGACAGAAAACACAGCAACAGTAGCAGAAAAGCAAAGTCCTAGACTACAGAAAGCAAGGATACACTCAATACACCAGCCACAGAAACAAATTTAAAAAAGCTACTTACCCTAGGAAGGCAACCAGTAGGCAGGAATCTCCAGCAAGAGACTCTCCACTGTCAACCCTTAAATGAGGTCTGTGAAAGGTTGGATCCTGATTCCACCCTTCCAGTCACTCAGGGGCATTGCTTGCACCTGTTGCTTGCACCTGTGCTCCCCTGGGTTGGCCCTGCCCTCCCACCAGGCACTCAATCACTGCTTCAAGCTGTGACAGCATTTCTGCTGTAAGTTGTGAGCCTTTCTTTTTAAAAAGTGTTTAAATCTGGTGCATGCAATCTGGTGCAAAAAGTGTTTAAATCTCTAGTGCATTGCTCTTCTGTTGTATCCCAGGAAAATTTAGATGAATGCAAATCACAGCCCTCTAACCTGTAGTGATTTGTATGTTCAATGTATGTTACATATATATACACATGTGGTCAGAATTGGCAATTACTACCTTATCAGGCTTTCTGCAGGTGGTATTTAATAGGTGTTTTCCCTTAGCTTAGGTGACGGATACTTGCAATCTTGGAGCAGGATCTACTTTGTCTCCTATTGCTGCTGCATAGTTCCCAGGGGAAACAAATGCTGCTCTGAGACAGGCCAGGTCCTGCAGCGAAAGTGGGAAGATGCCACACTGCTCCTGTGAGAGATGATTTTCTTACACTATAGCATAATGGGAAAGGAATGTGCTAACAACACCCAGGTTACAAAAAGACTTGAATAAATTTGATTCAGACACTGAGGAAACCATACCCATCCACACAAATTCACAAGTGCAAGCCCTTTGAATAGCATCAGAACTGTTCATTAGTTCTGCAAGGACTTCAGGAAACCTAAAGAAGCCAACTTAACAGCCTATTACAACTTGGAAAGCAGCTGCCTTCCGTGCAAAGCTGTGCCTTGCATTTGATACTGTAGAGGCAACAGTGACTCCCACTACATGTGGCCCTTAGACAACCAAGGCAGCAGTGCAGGAGAACATGCAACATCCATCCCAGTGTAAGGCTCACTGTAATGCTGTGGGAAGAGGAAAGGTACGGTAAAGATCCCACAACTCAGTCAGGCATTACTAAGCGCAGTTGCTCAAACCTGTTTCCCTTGGGCTGTGATAGGAGTTGAGCAGACTTGCTAGGTCTGTAAGGAGCCATTTAAGCACAGCAGTGCTTTACCTAGAAGTAGTGCTGGAAACCACCTTTTTAAAATCCGTGACGCTGGCCTTTCTCTGTTATTGGCTAAGTGAAGGGGACTGTGCCCCATCTCCCCACCCCGCCAAGGTAGCACCTGGGGCAGACAGATGCACGATGTCCTACTCGTGCCAGCTTTGAGCCGTGCCTGCCGACAACACAGCGGTCCCAGGATCCTCTCGTTCCGCTCCGTCAGAGCCGGGAGGAGGCGAGGTCGCTGCTCCGCACACTCGGCGCGACCACCAGGAGGTCACAATACATCCGAGAAGCAAAATGAGAGCATTTCCTTTCCGTCCGCGGTGCCCTCTGCACAAAACCATCTGGGAACCGGCGGGGAGCTCAGGGAGCAAACTGTGGCTTGCGGGAGGACGGCAAGGCTCCTAGGGCTGGCAGGGCTGCCTTGAACGAGGGGAAGGAGGAAAAAAAAAAAAGAGAGAGAAAGAAAACCCGCTCCGGACAGGCTGGGCGGGTCCCCCTGTACCGCAACGCACCTCAGCGAGCGGGGAACGGCTGCGAGACACGGAGGGGGCTGCCCGGCACGGTGCGGTGCGCTGCGGTGAGTGTGCGGGGCTGGGGGCAGCGGGCCCGGCGCTGGGAGCCGGAGGGGGAAATGAAGGAAACGGGGTTGCTCTGCACAGGAAGGGCGTTTTGCCTGTGTTGGTTTGGGGAGAAAAGCTGCTGAAAGAGGAGTGGCGTTTTGGTGGGGTTTCTCCTGTGTCTCTTCGTGGGGTAAGTCGCTTGTTGAAAGTGCTCTCCGTGCTCGCCCTGCAGGCATCAGGAAGGATCAGGCCCCCGGGCTGGTTTTCTCCGGGACGCAATGGGACAGCCCGGATCTCCGGGCTGGAGCGGCAGCTGACGGCTCTGGGGTTGCCTGCAGCAGGGCAGGGCTGTGAAACAGAGACCTCACGGCCATCTCTGCTTGGTGGAACCAGCAGAAGTGGGACCTCATGTTGTGGTGCGATCAGTTGGTGCAAGATGCAGCACTGCACTTTGTGATCGGTGTGACATGGCTTGAGAGTAATTCGTGTTACAGAACTTTTCTGCGTTTCATCTGAGGTACCATATTGCTCTCTGATGGGCACAGAGAGATGGAGCAGTGTTTTGTCTAAGCTGCTGTTCCTGTGCACAGGTATTTCTTTTGAAGATGTTCGGTTGGTATTTGTAGCTCTGATGGAAGCTGGTCAGATCAGGATACTGGAGGTCCTGGGCCATAAAACTGGCTCAAAGAGCTTTCGCAGCCTCTACATCTTCAGCTTGCAGTGAAGGGAGCAACCTGCCACAGGATGAGGGGTAATGACTTTAAGTTGCACAAGGTGGATCAGGTTGGATATTATGAAAATGTTCTTGTCAGAGAGTGGTGAAGTACTGACACAGTCTGACACAGGGAGTCACCATCCCTGGAAGATCTGAAGAAAAACTGAGATGTAGCACTGAGGGACATGGTCAGTGGGTGCAGGGGGGGTGGGTCAGTAGTTGAATTAAATGGTCTTTGAGATTTTTTCCAACCTTGATGATTCTGTAATGCTATGGAGGAGTTGTCTTTAGAGCTGCCACATTAATTCTTCAGAAAAGTAGGGTGTGTTGCTGTTGGAGTCTGTTACATGGCCAAGCAAGATGAGCACTACTGTTGTCTTTAAGAGAACATTTCTATTAACGTGGTTTTAATGAGTGCTATAGGCCTAAACCATAGCCAGTGCATCCCCTTTGGGCACAGCTATTTGGTGTGAGCTGCCAAGTGAGGACTGGGCAGGGTGTGCTGGGACAGAATTACAAAAACACAGCTGCTTTTGTGAGGCTTTGAGTTTGCTTTGGTGGAGATAATAATGTTCTTGTACAGCTCTGACTGAAGTTACTCAGTTTACCTTCATAGATTAAAACAGAGTTTACCTTCATCTAGTTTTAAAACTTAGTGCTCCCAGTTCTCCTTAATACATTTGTAAGGGTTTTCTTTCTGTCCTTGGGGAAAAGCAGAGAATGAAAATTAGGCATGGAAACTGGAAAGCCTTGTTTTTAGCACAATAGATGCTTCATACTGCTCCTGTGTGAGAAAAATATGTTAAGTGTGATTGCCACAGAAGTAGCAAGAGATCAGAGAGCCAATGTCAGTAGTAATGAAGCTCTGAGGACTCAACTCCCTGCTGGTGGATGATTCTGTGTTTGCTGCGTGATGGGGGTACGCATTTGGTGTTTGCTTCAGCAGTGTGCACAAGGCAAGCTGGGTACCTGTGCCTGCCCAGGGAGCCATCCTTATTTACATAGAGTTCAACAGCAACCCCTCCCTGCCTAACTGTCTTCCTCTTTTTGTTGCTCAGAGCATTACAATATACGAAGAAAAAACTTTTTCCCCCTTCCATACAAGTCAGACTGAAGAAGTCTGGTCAGAAGCAGAGGAGTTTTGCTCTTCCTGAGTGATTGCTTCAGGCCAAATGACAGCCAGTAACTCTGAACTCTGTGTCACACTCCCATTTCATGCTGTGTTGGTTGTCTCCATGACAGTAAGGGCTCCTGTGTGCCTCTGCAGCCTCTGAGGTACAGTCTGTGCTTGCAACCCTCCTTATGTGGCGATGAGTAACAGAGAGAGGAAATCTGACCCATGGAAACTGATGTTCAGCATGCTGATCTAGCTCATTTCTGAGTTTGTATTTTATGCAAAAACTGTGATTTTCATAAGGACAATTTTAGTCAGGCTTCTGCAATAGGCTACTTGTTGAATGTTGGTTCAGTATCTTGGGGCTTGCCTGCAAAAAAAGTTCATTCAAATAGAGTGATATAAGGAAGCATGCTTACTGAGAGCTACTGGGGGAAAAAGTACACCACAATATAAAAGTCAGTTCCCTGAGTGCACTGAGTATATTAGCAAAAAGGGTGGTTTCGTTCTCGAGCTTTATTACTCCCTCCTTACACAACTGCATCCTTTCTTAAACAAGATTTCTCATGTCAGCTTTCAAGCTAAATTCAGCCCCTGTCAACAAGGTGAAAACTCAGAAAAGTATTGTTCTGGGAAGCATTGAGAAATTCTGTGAACTCCACGAGGAGCCTGCTCAAGTCTCTCTGCTGCCCCATGCTGTCTTATGCTGCACTCCTTGCTCCACAGAATTCCAATTACAATCCATAGCAATAGTGCAATGGAGAAAAGAGCTGGGGGGGGAAGCTTAGATCCCCTTTAAAGTAGGCTGTTGGGTGGGCCAGCTCCTTCTCTCCCATTGGCGATTATAATCCACTCATGCTGAGAAAAAGCAGTTTTGCTGCCAGAGCATGTACTTTCCATCCTGACACATAATTGCTGGGTGGAGGAGAGAGGTAGACACTGGCTGTGCAGCTGTAGGCAGGGAGGGAGCTTGGTCAGGAGTGCCATGTACCAGCCATGAAATCCAGGTTTAGCAGGGGTGCTCAGCTGTGTAAGCAAAACCTTCTGCCCATTCACCCCTCAGCAGGAGGAAGAAGAAAGGAGGCAGGTAGCCAAGATCTGAGCAGGCTGAGGGATGGAGAGCCAGCCCAGGAGTGCAGTTATGACAGGGTTCTTTTTTTAGCTTGTTTTGGTTTCCACACGTGTGGGTCATACGAGGCTGGCTGAGCTAGTCTTGAATGTGAGCCTTGGAGCTGGGCTCTTCTGGCCCCTTAGCATCATTTTCCTGCTCTTCTTCCTGTCCAGCAGCACTGCACTCCTTAGCTTTTTCCTTCCCAGCAGAATTTCTTGCTGTACCCAACTGGCTTTGAGCCACTACAGGACCTGGCTTTGCAGGCCTTGAGGGCTAACAAACAACCACTGCAATATTACAGCATGGATTCAGCCCTTCTGGGGTTGGATTTCCTGGCTCAGCAGCCTCAGTAGTGTTGTGGTGCAGAGGTACAGGAAGTCAGGGCTGAGCCTGTTTGTCCAATTTGGTCTCAGAGTTTAAGATGGAAATGGAGAAGTGAGAATGCAGATGATCTGCTCAGAGCAGGTACATGGAAGAGGGAGAGTTGATCAACCCTGACCAAGAGCTGCCAATGTGAAGCAGTTCAGGACAGCAAGGGTGCATCAGCTCAACCCTAAGCCCTCCAAGGACCCAGCTCCAAAGCTCAGCACACGGACGTGCTGCTGCTTTCATCAGGCTTTGGATCAGAGGTTTGAAGTGGCTGTGATGGCAGCTGGGTAGGAGGGAGATGCTGCCTGTCCCCTGGCTGCCTGCACACAGCTGGGTGACCTCTGCTTGTTGTGCCAATGGACCACTTCTGCTGGAGGACACTTTGTTTCCTGTTGCATCTAAAATTTCATAGATTCTCCTCCCAGAATGCAGTAGTTTAACTTGTGGTTCTGCACTGTATCTTCCTGCACACTCAGAGTGTTTCCTGCATCTTCTCCTTCATTTTCTGTTTCTCACATTAGCTCTCTGAACCCAGCTCCCCTAGCAAGTATTTCTACCTCACAAGCTGCTTAAAGCAGCTGGATGACTTTTCTGAAGCAGACCAATCCCAGACAGAGCCGTCCCAGCCCTTACACTTATGCAGCTGCTAATTCAACCCTAATCCATTTTAAAGGAGAGAGCTGGTCGGTGAGGATGGAGTCAGAGGAGGGAGGTTCTGGAGGGAGGTTCTTGTCTGCCCATATATCTGCAACTCTGACAGACCCACTGTGCCATTCTCACCTTTTCTTGTGGGAGGAGTTTTAACTCTTTCCTGATCTCTTCAAAGCTGATTATTTCAGGTCTTGAGCTTCTGTAATCATTTTACTGGGTAAGGAGGGGGGAGTTAACTATTTTAATCAATTCCTAATTTAGTTAACTGCATTATGTACCCCTCTTCTGTCTGAACTTCCTCATTCATTCTCTTTGTGTTTTGCAGACTTCCTGGCTGTGCTTTAGCAGTGAGTGACTGAACAGAGTCTTCTCTGCACTGTGGTGATCACAGTAATGTGAAGTTTAATGAGCACCTGCAAAATCGTGTAGCAGGTAAGTGTTCCAGAGGTCATTCTTCTTTCCAGCATTCACATAGTTTGGGAGAGTCTCCTAGGTCTTGCTAGGAGATCTTGCAGGAGAAATGCTGTAAAGGAAGTGGTGTGGTTCATCATTTAGTAAGCTAAGTGTTGTTTCCAGCAGTAAGGGTCAGACAAAGACTACCTGATGTAGCAGTACTGAGAAGGTTCCATTGATAAATGGCTTCAGTTTGGAAGTTCAGTGTTAAGAAGCTCTTGCTTCTGGCATTCAGTGTAAAATTCCTCTTATCTGGTTGTTTGGTATTGTAGGTGTCTAGTCAGAGGGGAAAGCAGGCAGGAACTAAGAGGTACATGCTTTGCTGATAGCTGCTACTGCTATGCAGGACAACCTGACAAAGATACTTTACCCATACAGGGTGAACTGTGGATCCCCCCCCTTACAAGTGTCAAAGCTGGGGGGAAAGGCTTGGAATGCCTCCTGATGGTCAGAGAGAGGACAGGCGTCAGAGACAGCTGGATTGAAGTGAAACAGCAGCTTTTACAAGGCAGCAATGCACAGTTTTACTGGTCCAGACTATGCTTGTATGAAAATCTCTGAGAAACCCACAGAAAGCAGAACTGCCCAGTGAAATCCAGAAGTCTGGTGGTACAACGTTGCAAATGTGACTTGCGAGACAGTAGTGGGAAGGGAGGGAACAGAGCTGGTGACAGCAGCAGCCATCAGAGCAGCAGTCCTGGCTGCCACAATGTCCTGCTGCAGCTCTGAGTACCTGTTACTTCACGTAGTCCATGTGATTTAATTCCTTTTCTTATTTGTACTGGAGCTGTGTCTGTGTTGGGTGGTGTTCGTTCCCTTTTTCCCATCTCAGTTCAGACAGCTGCTCTGCTCTAGCAAAGCTCAGTTCACAGCATTCCCTGGCTAGCTTCTTGAACCAGCCTGGATCAAAGCTGTGAGAACTGGCTCATTGCCACTGCCTGTGTGTAAATGAGTTTTTTTTCTCTTTTTCTTTTCCCTCCACCACGTTTCATTATTATTCCTCTTCCTAAGGCAGGTTTTTCTGGCTGATCCAGCATGTTATTTATATCAGCGATATGTGCTTCAGGGCAGAGATGCTTTTTCAGCATTTACATGGCAAATATCTGATGCACCCCACTGCCATGCATGTGGCTTAGGAAAACCAACCATGGTGTTGGCAAGGATGAAACCTACCGAGGCCAACTGTTGCAGACTTTAAGCCCTTTTAGGCACAGTTTCTGATTCATATGGTTACTTCAGTTGCCTGGCAAAAGAAAATGTACTGTTCCTTCATTTTCAAAACCAGAGGGAAGAGCAGAGAAGGTGTTAGAGTCAGAGTAGGAAAGTGATATATTAGTTCTAAGGAGTCAGTTGAGCCACCTGTGTGACTATTTGCTGCATCTTTCTCTGGGTTCACCCAAGGGATGGTGGGTGCCATCAACTGAAAAGATGCAGTCTGCTGCCAAAAACAAATGAAAACAATGAAACTCAACTTCAGAGTGCCTTGCTTTCATTTCTTCTGAATTGCAGAGGATTTGGTGATGCTCAGAGAGAACGTGATTATGAGTGAGAGCAAAAGATTCCCACACTGTCTTCAGGAAGAGAAGTAACTCCTTAAGACAAGATAGCATCTATATGTGCCAGAACCCCATGCAGGGCTTACACCTTTCTTTGGAGAATGCACACAGTGATAAGCAGAAATTCCTACAGATAGAGGTAGTTAAGCCCTAGTCTAGACTGTCTTGTGATGCAGAGATGAAGATTTGCTGGAAGCTTTTCAGAGCAAAACAGACTTGCCAAAAACCATCCAAGTAGCGTAGGCGGTGAGTGTAGGCAGGAGAGACTGTATTGCTTTTTCAGAACTCTTTTATCTCTATTTTTCTATTCCTAAGCTCTTGGAGAATGTTGATAAATACTAGAAGTGGAGCTAGGGAGATGCTCTCAAGCATAAACTGAGACACTTAATCTGCATGATACAGGCATATGTTCGTGTTTATATCTGGATTCAAAATGCTTAGCTCCTAAATCATTTGTCCCCAAATGTTCAGGTACCTGACTGCCACAGGTTTCAGATGGGAGTTAAATTTCTAACTGTCTCTGGAGATTTAGCAACAAAATACCTCAGGACTGTTAAATGTGAGAAAGAGCACTTGGATTTTCTGTACTCCTGAGCTGCAGATGACAAGCCACTCGTGATAATCAGAGAAGACTTTTGTCTTCTCCCAGGCTAGGAGGGGCAAGGATTGAGATAGGTCTCTGTATTTCGGGTAGCTGTAATCAATCAGCCAATCCTCCCTTACTGTGACACACCACGACGTAAGTTACTTGGTAATTCAGATAACTTAAGGACATAGAGCTCTGCTACAGTCCTACCTGGACAGCCAGCTCTGCTCAAATTAAGCATCAAGGCCACACTCCTTTGCAGCCAAATACAAAAGCCAGTATGAAGGTGCTAGGATAGCATCTCACTGATGTCCATCTCAGCTCATTGAGCCAAAGCTGCTTGATGCTGTTGGAATGAGCACAGATCATGATCTCAGGTTCTGAAGGAGTTACGAGACGAAATGTCAACTGAAAAGGATGTATCTGTGTTGTAAGTCATCCCCAGCATGTGTTCTTGGCTCAGCCCTGTGTTTGCTGTTAGTCCTAGATGCTTTCAGTCTCACATGCAGGGCTGGAAGCTCTTTGCTCCAAAGCTAAGCTCTGCTGCAGCAGAGGGGATTTTTTGTGCCAATGATAAAAGGCCCCACAGCTATGACTCACAGTTCCCATTACGTTATAAGTCAGTCTTTAAGTGTGCGGAGAGCCTGCCCCTTGGCTTTCAAACAAAGTTATCCTTTGTTGTGCTTATGTTATAAAGGAAGCAAACATCTGTGTTCACCCACACATCCCAAATGAAAACCACGTGGCTTCACAGCCCTCACATGTTTGGTACTTTTGCTAACAGCACTGCATGTTGCATCACTCCTATCCCATTAAATCTTTCCAGAGTTTTTCTTCCCAGCAATCACTTTACAAACTGTTCAGGGAAGGAAAAAGCTGAAAGGTCTTTTGTTGGTAAGCAGAGGGGACTGAGCAAAGAGCACATAAAAATTATTACATACAGTTGCAAGTAGCAATAGTCTAGTTTCTGAGTCACTCCCTTGGGTGGAAATGACTCTGAGCTAGTGGAAGCATAGTACAAAGGTGGGATGATTTGTTTTCTTATAAGGGTTAATTTTCTCTTGTTTTGTTTGTTTGTTTGTTTTAATTCAAACTGTTTTTGAAAAGCAGGGATAGCCAGCAGTACTTTGCAGCCAACATATTTGTGTGTGTGCGTATCTCTTGGCAGTTTTTAGATTTATGACTCGCAAGCCAAGAATGGGCTTATTAATTCCCAGAGTATTTGTGTTGTTTCTGCTGTTCATTTCTAAAGCCACTGTGTAATGAAGTTAGAGAGCCTGATTCTTCCTGCAGATGCTGGCATGAAATGCAGACTGCCTCTGCTTAGACTGGGAAGTTATCCTAGAGAAAGTAGTTGTGAGAGTAGCAAATTTCCTAGTGAGAACAGAGGAAGCCTTGCAGTAAAAGTGCTCTTTACTGCTCTCTTCTTCTTCCACGCTCCACCCATTCCTGCAGAGGCTTTCATGGTCTGGTGTTTCTGCTTCATTTAAAGAACTATATTGTATTTTATTAAAAAGCTGATATTTCAGGCACTCAAAAAAAGCATTGTTTTTCATTTCTGTGGTGATGTACTTGCTACAATAGTCAGCTTTAAAATATTGTCCCTACCCAACTGTTTGAATACAAACAGCTGTAACGAGTTATCAAAACAAAAGTCCAATATTACAAAGACCATCAATCTCAGCATTTCTGAGCCCTATTTAAGCCCTATTTATTCTTGGGCCTGTTGATCTCCTGATGTGACTGTTACTTTGTCACTGAGTCAAGACTATGATGGAGATCTCAGATCAAGTGAATACCCAGCCTACAATGGCAATTTATTTTGACTGATTTTGGTTCAGCCTCTCAACATGGAGGTAATTCAAAGCATGTGCTTTCTACTAACTGTAATATATGAATGCTCAGTGTTACATGACTGAAATGGGGCCTCATACTGTCACATGTAAAACAAGCATTCTGCAAGTTGCGTCTGAGCTGTGACTACATACACATGCACACTTCTGAGATGTGCTGGAGTGGTGTATCCCTGCTGGGAAAC
Organism: Lagopus muta; assembly: GCF_023343835.1. Lineage (NCBI taxonomy): Eukaryota > Metazoa > Chordata > Aves > Galliformes > Phasianidae > Lagopus > Lagopus muta. The sequence continues at coordinate 54,738,288 of NC_064437.1, read as the reverse complement.
CAGCTTTCTAGTAATGTTTCCTCCAACTCTCTGCATACTGAAGCATTCGTATAATTGAATGTTTAATATGCAGTTAAGTCAGATATATAGGGATGGAGGCAATATGTTTGCCATAGGATAAGGAGAGTCAAAGTAACTGCTGCTTGATTTAATGACACTGCCTAAGTTTTTTTCACCTTCTTGGGAATTAACTGGGAGGAAGAAAAGGCAGGTTTAAATAAATATCCCTTTTTGTGTTCACACCAGCTTTCCATGAGGTGACTGCCCCCTATGAATCAATGAGCCTTGGCTGCCCACACATGCAAGGGTGACCAAGGGTGCGACAGCCAGAGCAGGTCCCATTGTGAGCACAGTGGAGGCCATACAGCATGTGTGCAGTGACATTGCTCCTTACGTTGTGGTTGATGTTACTGGGCTTTTGGTAGAGCAGTGGGGTGTCATTCATTTGTGTCCATCTGTACTGGTGAAAGATTGTGCAAGGGAACAACCTGGCTCCCATCACAGTTGGTTTGAGGAGGTGGAAGCTGGTGAGGCTGGTAAGCCAAGGTTGGTTTTTTTTTTTCATGTGTTAGTGTGTGTCTTTTCTCCTCTGAAAAACACAAAAGTTTAGTCTACTCCCATTGTTTTCCTCTCAGTTAACAAGACAAAATTTATTCAGTTTAAAAAGCCAAGCTGTTCCTGGCCAGGATCCTACCATAACAGCTAACTGTGTGGGTGGGAGCCACATACACACTTCCTACCTTTCCCCTCACGCATCTCACAGTGAGCAGTGTGTTGCAGTTTGTGGAAACCCTTCCTGGCCATAGCAGGAGGAGCTGAGGCAGTGCACAGGCAGCCCTCGCTCGTACTGCTTGCTGGTGAGAGCTGAGCTGGCCTGCAGAGTCAAATAGCAAAAGGATGTTGAGGCAGGGTGTTGAAAAACATACTCCTCATGCTATTAGTTTTATCTCCTGATCTGCATGGGCATTCCATCTTGTGTCCAGCCTTACATAGAAGGAGTGAGTGCTTTGAGGGCATGATGTGGCTCTGTGCTAATTTAGCAACTATCACAGCTGTCCTTGACAGTGGCTGCTAGCTGCTGGTGATAGAAGAGAGGCCAGAGTCATGTTCTTTCTGTGAATACAGGAATGATGTGCTGCTGAAATGCTGAGATAGATGAAACTGAAAATCAAGTACCATATCTCTTTAGGTTTTGGAAAAGAGTATTAGAAGGCAAATAACTCTGTCTATGCCAGAAAGGGAACTCTTTCTACTATCCAGGTTTTAGGGGCAGGAGAAGAGAGGTTGTGGGATATTATGACAACATCTTACAAATGCATATGTGTGCAGAGAAAGCTAAGCAGGAGGGAAGAGCCTCTAATCTTAAGTGCTTCTGCAAGAAGAAAAGAAATAGTTTATTCTACTTTTACTCACAGTTTTCTCTGGAAAGTTAGAGATTCAAACTGCAGTAAAGAGGAGTTTGAGACATGAGGAAAAGCTTCCTGATGGCAAAGATAATGAATGACTGGAAGACATGCAAGAGGCTCCTCATCTGCTCCAGAGCAAGTTGGGCACTCCTCTGCTTGGAATGGTGCTAGCAAAGTCACTGCTTGCTGGGGGCTTTGTGGGTCCTTTCTGTGCAGCCCATAATGTAATGTATCTACTGGTCCTGAGGCCAATACAGGCTACACAGTAGTGTCTGCCTCCAGAGCAATGTCAGTGCAGCTCACGTGTTATCCACTTCAAATCTCACCATCTTTGGGAAGGGAGGGCTCCCTAGTCCCGTACACAGGATGAGCATCAGCATTTCCTTGGAAATAATTGATCTGGTGACCTCACAGGAAAATATTGCTTCCGAATGTCCACAGCAGACCTGTTGGGCAGGATGTCCGACTGGAGCTGTGCAACTGACCCCACTGGCACCACAACAGGCCTGGGACAGGATGTTCACGGATGTTGAGAAAGCTGATGTTCTCAATCAAGCTGCAAAACAATGGTTTTTGGACAAGCAGCCTTATCCAACTGCTGTCCTGTGGCCTTGAAGCTAACCTGGAATGGGGCTTCCTAAACATTTTTGGGAAGGCAGTCACGTTGTTGTATGTATCTTGTGCAGTCCTGAGCAGGCCAGATGGCTAGGTCTACTTTGACGTGGTCTCGCCATCGAGACCTCTACACCTCATGCATTGGTGCATTCAGTCCTTTCTGCTGATTGCTTTGGTAGAGTGGCAAAGACAAAACCTGTCTCTACCAGTCCACACTCACCCAGCTGTGACAGTAACTCATTTCATGAATGTTCTACGCGCTGCTCATAAGCTTTATCTCCAGAGGGTGAAACAACAGCACAAGTTTGTGCTATTCAAACTCTGTGTTGCTTTTTGTGTCTTTGTCTTTTTCCGGCTGGGCTACGTGTGCTGCAGGTGCATGCAAGAGAAGGAAAGGCAGGAGCCTTTGCCAGTGCTCCATCTAGAGTCAGGCTGTGCTGGCTACTGTCAAAGCAATGTGTAGAAGCTCACAATGGAGCAGAAAGTAGAGTACCTCCATTGCTGTATACAGGTCTGGGGACATTTTCTCATTGCAGCAGTGGGGTCTGGGCAGGCGGCAGCCATCTTGAGGATTCCTGTCTGAGCCCCTAGGCTCTTGCTGTCTATGCAGGAGCTATCCCCACTTGAAAACTAGACATGATTTCATGTGTTTAATACTTATGCAGCCAGGTAGGAAATGTAGACTGGTGCAATTTGTCCTTGGTCACCTTAAGGTTTTGTGTCAGCTTCTGTGTGTTTACCTCAGCTGCAGGGCTGCTCCAACCTCCCCCAGGGTCCACTGCCTTGCCAACCACACTTGGCTGACTCCAGCGGACCTGGAAACTCTTGTTTCAAGATAAAACACTTGGGTGTGATGCCTCCCATGAGCAACTCTGCCTGCAGTGTCCGTCCCATCAGGTAACCTTCAGGCCCCATCAAATGCAGTGCTGGCATAGGAGGCCTCACTTGATTCTGGTCTGAAATTCTTCACCATAATGGCACTCGTCTTCTGCCCACCCCAGAAAACTCTTCTTCAGTAAAAATGGTCTCAAGAACTAGGCAGGTTTGACTGAAGTCCTGTCAATACCAATTCCTCAGTTCCCAAGAAAGCTCAGGTCAAAGCTGAAGAGCACCATGTTGACATGAAAGCAGCCAAATGATGAGTGTGGCAGCCTCCAGGGCTGGGAAAGAAACTAAAACTTAAATTACTCCTGCCCCTCCTGAATTTGGAAGAAGGCTTTTAGGGGAAGTTTGTCATCAGACTGTAAGGGTACTGATGTGTGCTCTGTTATTAAGTGTGTACAAATAAAATCACACCCTGAATTATTTTGTTGTTGTTCTTCTCAGCACAAAACAAGCAAAATTTGAGCAACAAATTCTCAGCAGCTAATGGCAAAGACCACTCCAATACCTTTACTGTTCCCCTCTCTAGAAGTACATTTGCCTTTTTCCATGAATATCGATTCAGCAAGTCTATCCCTGAAGCTTGATCTGTGAGCTGGAAGAAAAACTGCCTTCACTATCTGTACTGAGTCAGAAAAGGTCTTTTGATTGCTCTGTAAATATTGATAGGGAGATGGTAGGGAAACAGCAGTGTCAGTGGTGTGAGGTTGACTAATTAAAGTGCATCTTTCCAAGTTTTTGTCAGGAACAATAATACTGCTGTGCATCTCTACAGTTTCCATTTCTCTTTCAATTTATATGCTTCTTGCAGTTCAGAGCTTGAAGTCCTCAAGTAACAAGTCCTTGAACTAAGAGGAAACTTAATTTCTCTCTCAAGTATATACCTGCAGAGGCAGCAAACTGGAGAAGGGCATAGTGCATCCCAAAGGGCTTTCAGCAAACTTAATTCTGGAATATTTTTTATACTGAAAGTGTTCATTTTTATCTTGACTAGGTGTTCATAAATAGAGCACAAGCATTTTCAGGCCAAAAGGCAATTTGTTTTCTATTGCAGCAGGAAGGGAATTGTGGGGCACCCAAAAACTCAGCAATGAGGAAGTATGTCTGGGCAGGCCTGAAACCTTCGAGTGTGGAATTTGTTTCTTCCCAGCAAGAAAGTCCAAGAGTAGGTTGGTGTCTGTTCTGCCTATGGCTCTCTGTGGTCAAAACATGCAGCAGAGTCCTTTGTAGACCTCAAGGACCTTGTGAAAAATTATATTTGTTTCCTTGAAAACCCTGGTTTCAAAAACTTGTCACCTTTCGAAAAAAACAGCTCCTATCCAGGTGTAGTTACTATCACTTTTTCAAATAGCTGCTTTTCTTGCTACCTATCAAAGTGAAACACAATGTGGAGCCACCTATAAACTGCCTTTTGTGTCAGCCAAATTGCAGGAGGTAATTGAGTATGTCATAAATGATGTCTCAGAGTACTTCAGTGCATTACTGAACCACATTCAGTAGCATGACTTGGGTTTTTCTAATTCAAGAATCAAAGCTTCAGCTTGCTCCTATCTGCCTTATTGCTGAGCACCAGACAGAGCATGTTTTGCTTCCCATGATTCAAAATTTAAGGGGAAAATAATTCTGAGAGAAAATATAGCAGTATAAGAAGCCTTTGGGGAAAGAAAGGAGCCATTAATGAAGGAGAAATATTCTCCATGTCTTCAGAGGAGATGGCAGTGTTGCCGTTCCCTTCCCTCTCAGGCTTCCTGCATCATTCAGGACCTGCTGTGGGGCTGATTGTGATGCTCTAGCAAAGAGGCTCCTTCAGGCTTGGAAGGATGAGATGTGACTTCCACAGGAGCTGAGCAGGGAGAGCCACAGGTGCTCCTGGGGAAGACTTTGAACATACAATCTGCTGTTGGATGTTGCTGATGGTTGTTTTTAATGGCAACAGAACTATCAGCTGCTTTTATCTCCCTGAGTCCTCATTCCCATCTGGAGCAGGGATGGTACCTGCCCCCTCACTTCTCAGGCCTGTTTGGAGATATCATTAACCTTAGCATCCACCAAGTGCCAGTCACTGAAGCAGTAAGTGCCAAAAAAATGCCCAGGAGGAAACCAATCACTCCAATGGGGTTGGAAGTGGGTTTGGAGGGACCTTTGGAGCCCTGGGACTATGGCAAGAGAGAGTGCAGAAGGTTGCAAGATGTTAGCCTGTTGCAGAGTATGGACAACGACTGTGATTTGAATGGAAAAAGAATGGTGTGCCCAGAAAATTGGAAAAGGTGCTTTGGGAACTTGCCTTCTTAAAACCTCATGAATACTTCTATTTTGTTTTTCATGCATGAAATGTTGCTAAATTTGATGTGTAGATGAAACAATGGTGTTTCTTTTTGTTAGTCTCCAGCTTGGAAACATTTGGACTCCCTCCCTCTTCCTCGCACAAAACTGTCTCATCCAGAGCAGGCATAAATATTTTTATCAAGCTTAAATTGCTTGGCCTGAAGTTGAAAGCAAGTGAAGAGAGCAGCTTTTGTTATATGTGGAGGACTGGGCCGCCCTAGCAGGCAGTGCTACTGGTTTCACCTGTATGGATTAGTCTTCCCATGTTAGCCAGGAAAGCTGTCTCTGATGAGATGTGGGAATGCTCTGCCTGTGCTACTCTTAGAGCTGACAAGGGCAGGTTCCACTGACCTTGGTCGCTGAGCATCATTAACCTTCAGCCCGAACTGGACTTCACGTTAGCCTTCATTTTCCAGTGTAAACTGCTGTAGCAGTTTTGATCAGAACTTCCTCAGTTTTGAGGCTGAAAACAGATGTCTCTTGCAAATTCATGCTATCCTGAAGATGTTCTCATTTCCAGTTTTCATCCTGATTTGGCTCCAGATGTTGATGCCTGTGCAGCTTACTCAGGAATGATGCAGTGTACATGCTTCCTATTCTAGTCCTGCAAAATCAGCGGAGATATCCTAGACTTTTCAGTGCAATACAAAATGAATTCAATCGAGATGGCCAGCACTGGGCTGAAGAATTGCTGGGCTGGTTCCATCTGCTTTCCAGGTAGCCTCTGGAAGTAGTGTGGCCATGTCCAGCTGGGCATGAGAGAGTTTTGAAGGGTGCAAGAACATGAAAACAAAGCCAGCTTCTTTCAGCCGTACACACTCAAGAAGTACTACAGTAACATAAAACATCTAAACAGGATTCAGGCAAGGCAAAGGAGTGATGTTGTACTGGTCAAGACTGCTGCAATGGCTCCTTGCTTCTGGCTGTGTTATTTTTATGCTTGGAAAGCTCATATAGCCTGCAAGTGCACAGCACTAAGGAAAGGATCTCACCAGGGCTTCCTGCCCTGCCCCAGCAACCCGATAAAGCCTTTTGCAATGCAGGGTGAGTCCAGTTTATTTTTAAAATGTGGCCAGACATGGAGCTCACAGAATAACTGGAACATCCAGCTTTGGGCATTAATTCAGCTTTAATTCATTGTCTGATGATTTGAAGAGTTAATATAAATGTAAAAGGGACAAGAAAGGCCAGCAAACTGTCTTCAATGCAAAGTCTGTGTAAGGGTGTGCATCTGTGTACGTACAGAGGATCTAAAAAAAGGATTGTTAGTAAATGTTACACTGGGAGGGGCACTTCACGTTATCCTGTGCACCGTGTGAACTTTCTTTCTGCTTGGACAATGCTACTCAACCCTCCTCTGCCTTGTTATTTGAGTCCCATCCCTCTTATAAGCAAAGATAATCACATGCCAGAGGATGCAGTCCTGATGCATAGTGAGCGCTCACAGTAAGGGCACTTAGGTTTCTGCCACTAAGCCCTGAAGTTTGTTATGCACTAACAATAACAAAGCCCACTGGAATAGATCTGAGTTTGTTGCATGCTCTGTGAAGACATGAATGAGACTGTCAGAGATGTTCTCCTCCTTGCCTAGGGTCTGGGACAGCAGGATTAATAGTGATTAATAACAAACACCAAAAGTAAACAACCTGATACTTTTAAAACCACTGGGTTAAAGGAAATCCTTTCCAGTTTAAAAATGTTTTTCCACGTACCACAGTCATGAGGCGTTTGGGGGGCTGGGAGGATTTGCCACAGGCTGATCCTAACTCTGTCTGTAGATCCTGCTTGGGAAAACAAAACCATGCTGGCTTGTTCCCACCCAGGTGCACACAACCAGCACTGGTAGTGAAGATTGCTGTGACTCAACTGGCTGTGTGGATCCCCAGATGTGATTCATATGGAAGGTAGCCAGAATAGCTTGCCTATGCCACTGCCACATCTGCCTTTCTTCAACTCCAGCCTTATGGTGAGGAAAGTAATAATCATCTCCAGCCCTGTTTTTTTTTAATATCTGGGGTGGTCCTGCCACAGTACCCCAGCAGATTTGCAGTGGGTTGACAGTAGTGAATGGCTTCATCGTTGTGTTTTTCAAAGCTGATATAATGAGAAGGATCCTTTCATCCTTACCATCCACAAATAAAGTTTGATAAAGTCTCTTTGAGAAGCTTAGTTTCTAACCTGTAGAAACAGGAATGGGCTTAGGAACCCAAGCACTTTGTATAGGGTTAGAAAGGATGCTGTATCTTTTATTCACGAGGGGATTTTTAACTTTTTCTTCCTGAGAGAATATACCCTGAATCATGGGTCATTCTACCTTTTTTCTCTTTCAGTGAAGGAACTGCCATGCCTGTGGGAATCTTCCGAGTGTGCCTAGTGGTAATTACAGCTATTGTCAACCACCCACTCCTCTTCCCTAAAGAGAATGGCACTATCCTCGAAAATACAGAGGAAATCATCCAGAAGATGAAGGAGCGGGAAGAGATCCTTCGGCTAGAGAAGTTGCGCTTGGAACGGGAAATTGAAGGTCAGGAAGCTGCACAGAAGGTTCTGGAAAAAGCAGCAAAAGTAGTGGAGGATGTCAAAGAGGAAAAGGTCCAATGGGATATGTGGACTGCTCTTTCCATGGTCATTTTCCTATTGATCGAGCTCTGGAGGCAGGATTTCCAGGAGGGGAATTGGCAGGACACGGGAGCAGACGAGGATGACATGGCTGTCCTGGGGAAAGCATTTAAAGGGGTGGCCTTCCCTGACAAGGCCATCTTAGCCAGCTTCTATGAGAAGCGTATCCTGGGTACCACTGGAGACATGGCCAGGATGCGGGAGATGGTGGAAGGCTTCGCAGATGACCTGCTGGAGGCCTTGAGGAGTGTTTGTAACCGGGATGCTGACATGGAAGTGGAGGACTGCATGGGTGTGGGGAGCATGTATGAGAATTGGAGAGTGCGTAAACCTTTTGTCTGCGATCTGATAGTGCCTTTTGCACCCCCAGAGCCATATTGTTTCCGATCTCAGATATGGTGCTCTGGCGATTCTTTTCCCCCAGATGAACAAGGATATGGCACTATTAAGGTATGCAGGGCAGATGAGGATGAGATAGGTTGCATCTGTGACAAGACTAAACTGGGAGAAGATATGCTGTGCCTCCTCCATAGCCAAGGTAATGCTACCAGACTCAGCAGTGAAATGGAAGACCTCCTGTGCTTCAAAAATACACAATATCTTGATGCTGACCAAGTCATGAAGTGGTTCCAGATTGCAGTCACCAAGGCCTGGAACAAAATTTCACACAAGTATGAATTTGACCTGTCTTTTAGCCTCTTGGACTCCCCAGGAGCCCTGAAGATAAAATTTAAATCGGGGAAATCAGTTGCCTTCAACCTCACCCCTGTGGTGCAGTACGAGAACTCTGATGTTTACTTCATCTCTCATTTCCCTCGGAACTGCCTGGCAGCAGACCTCCCCTCCAGCACTCACTGGTTTCTCACCTTTGCAGTGTATGAGAGGAGGTTCATCCAGATGATCTCCAAAATGCTGCCTGCCAATGCCTGCCATGTCAGCTGCCTTCAGATCCTCTCCTTCCTCCACGGGAAGCAGTGCAGCCTCACAGGTCCAAGTGGGCTCACCAACTACCATCTGAAGACAGTGTTGCTGCATCTGCTGCACACACGTCCAAATCAAGACTGGGCCCCAGAGAAGTTGGAGGCCCGTCTACAGGACATGCTGAAATTCCTGGAGAAATGTCTGCAGGAGAAGAAGCTCTACCACTTCTTCATTGGCAATGGGAAGGTACCAGCAGAGCTGGGCTTCCCCATCATATTCCAGAGGGCTGAGCCCCTCAACCTTTTCCGTCCCTTTGTTCTACACAGGGATGTTTACAGAAAGACAGTTGACACATTCCATGAGATGCTCAGGAACACATCTGCACTGATAAGTGAGTACATGGTGCACATTCCCCATGTCCACACCAATGGGATCCAAAAGGAATCTGTTTAACCAAAGCCAGCAGGAAAACACTTGTTCCTCTAAGCACAAATCCAGAGTGCAGCTTTCCAAAGCCTTATGGAAACAACTGACTTTGCCAGTGCAGTTTGTTGTCTGCAGCTGAACCATGTCTATGTCATGGTTTCTGCAATAAGGAAGAAGGGATGGGTGCAGAACAGAGAGAAACTGGAAGAGATGCTATAAAAGTAAGTTTCTGCTCCACAGTTGGGCTGGCAGGGTTTTATGCAGCTAAGAATATATTTTTCTACTGTGCCTCAGTCATGCTACAGTGGTGATGAGCAATGAACATGGCTAATTTATTCTGGTGCCTTCAAAGCGGTGGCGGTCTGCTTGCAGACAGGACAGCAGGAGCTGTGAGACCTATGGGAGGTGCAACATGAGCCTCGGCTGGGAAGGAGAGTCACTACTCAGGTCATGCACAGTTCTAGACTGGATGGAGATCTTAAGCCCAGCACAGCTCTTTAATTGAAAGGGAACAGTGGGTTTAAAAAGTGCATTTTGATAGGACTTGCAGCACTAATTTAAACAGTCCTGTCCATCAAAAACACTCCTGTGTTCCAGATATTTTTTCCCTTGGAGGAATATAACAGAGCAGTCCGCAGGATCAGTGTCTTGAGACCATTTCATTTTCCATTTTCTTCAAAGTAGCACAATGAGTGGATTTTATTCTTGGCTGTTTTCCATGGATGAATGGCCAGGAGCCTTATTTACGTCATTTAAGAGAGAAATGCTGTTATTGGGTTCTGGCTTTTGGTTTATTTGTTTGCTTTCCTTATCTCCAGGCAGCAAGTCTGAAAACTAGCAAAGAGAAATGATTGCTGCAGGGTTTGCTTTTACTAAAGAGGAAACTCCTCAAAATTATTCTGTAATAAGCCCGATCTCAGGAGTCTGATACCAGGAGGAAACTCACTATCCAAATGAGAGAGCATAGCTCTCAGCGTGGTTTTAGTGAGGCCAGGACAGCAAGATGGCTCTGAATTAGGAGGAGAGTTGCAGGAGGTGTACATGAGGCAGAGCGTGGCACTGCTCTCTGCAGCTCTCTTGTGGTGTGTTATTCCTTTCTACTGCCAGGTACCCAAGTAAAAGCTGCCTGTTTTTTGACTCATTATCAGGTCTCTTCAATCCATCTCAAGGCTGCTGCTTTGATGATGTTTACTCTTGGGAACCACAGGTAGCAAACTATAAATTTTTGTATCCTCTCTCCTTTTTTCCTTGTACAAACCATTTCTCCACTTCCTTCATGTCTGCTTATGTCTGTACCCCCACCACTGAGGGACATTTTCTACACCAAAGCAAAGCAAACTGCAACACTTATTTCCAGAGGCCTGCAGGGAGGTCGTGCTCAAGTAGTTGTGGTCTGAGTTACTTCTAAAATTGTCCTTAGCCAAGTGAGAGAGAAATGAGTATTTCTATGTCGTTTCCTGTCAGGCATCTAAATTTAGCCTATCCAAAGAACAGAAACAAATTTGTGACCCAGGTCTCTGAGGAAATGACACACAGGGTTGGAAAATAACTTTTATGTAAGGTTGAGCAAGGGAAGGTTGAGTAGAAAAGTCTATTTAACGGGATAATCAAACTTCTCTCGAAATGGAGGAACCTGGCTGTGTAACACCAGCCCTATGAGCATGTAAACAGGCCAAATCTTGCCTTTGTACACCTCAGAGCACTGCTGCTTAGACTCAAAAGGAACCCAAACTGATAGGTGCACTGAATCTTTTGTCCTTCATTTTCTGCATGTGCGTGCATGTTTGCTTTTAAACTCAAACTCACCCTGAAGTGTTCCCATGGGGTTGCTTGAACCCAGGCTGGAGCTGAGCCAAGGTATTTATGGATTTGACTCCCTTGGAAGCAAATTCCTGGGCACAATTTGCCTATGCGTATGCAATATACTCATTTTGCCCCAAGCATCTTTTACGAGACTTGGTCTGTGCATTCAGGCTACAAGGAAATGAGCTGTGCTATAATAAGTCTCAGGGCAGAGGTCTTTGCCAGCCATATATTAATATATATACTAAAGTTAGATACTTGTTCCATCTGGAGAGATGTGGGCAAACAGTATTTCTCTTGAGCAGACCTTTGTAGTGCTACACTGTGAAAAACATAATTTCCTGGACTGCCTCGTTTCTCTGTATTAAATCTTTTGCACACCAGGTACAAGGCCTCTCAGTAAAAGGCCAAACTCAGATTTCATTAAAGAGATTTATTATGAGACAGTTCGGGTCCATCAGCTGTCAGCCAGTAAAGTGTCCTAAGATCTTTTAGTGCCACCCACGTTTAGTGCTGCCTTGACTGACATCTTGCTGGGCATCCATAGGAAGCAGCTTTAAAGGGAGAGGGTGGAGGTGAGGTTTTGTGATTTTAAGTGAGTAATGTTCTTTTAAAACAGTGTAAAGCACGAGTAACGAATGCACATCTCTAGTAATAGCCTGATCTCCATGAGAGATCCTAAGGAAGAATAAACAGACCTCTTTCTTGCATCTCAGTGCTGTTCTTGCTATTTGCTGACCAGAAAAATTACGCAACTGAATTCCTACGGCCTCTTCTGGTTTCCAGCCACTCCCTCCACCCTCAACTTGTGGTTTTAATACTTTATTATAGGTTCTGTCAAAGCAATGGAATTAGTAGTGCCTTGATAACAACCACTGATGTACAACATAGCCTCAGGAGCCGTTCACCTTTAGGAAATGTCTTGGTCTTAGTTATTGTTGCTGTTCAGGAGGCCAGTGTCCTCTAAGGGGAGCTGTTAGTTCACTCTTTATTACGTGCCAACCACAGAATATGACTTCGTCCCTCTCTAGTTTGCTCTGCATACAGGTCTTGCAGGCGTATAAAGATGGATTTCAGCAAAGGAAACCAAAACTTATTCATTATTCAAGTAAAAGGATTTGGTGTTTGTTTGCCATATGTTTTTAATGCAAAGCCTTTGCAATGTTTTCTCAGTGGTGAAGAAATGAGAATTTACTCACTTCTAACAGCTTAGCTGCTGGTCACTGAGTTCTTCTCATAGGATCCTGTATGATAAATGGCTTTATTTATTAACTGTCTTTTTTGTAGGATTTTTCTTCCTGGGTGTAGTTCAGAAGTACAATTGTAGTATGAATAGCCATCTTGGCAATGCAGATGAGATGGGTAATAATATCATAACTTTCCACCTGAATTCTTCCTTGATTCATGACGCTGTATTCAAACCGCTGCTTTTATAGCAGGACACTGTTAAATTTGTATAGATCTTCTCTTGCAGCTTTATTTATAATAAAGGAATTCTTGTACAAAACCTAAGTAAGTGTGGCCTGTTTTATTTCCAGTTTCCCAAAACATGTTTCTGAGATAGCAGAAGGATGGAGTTGGGAGACACCTGGTGGAATCCTAGCATAGTAAGCCCAGTGGCAAGACTCCCTGTGATGTTCTAATAATGTTGGAGATCAAGCCTTAAACATTTGGAGACATTTATGGCTGGGGATTTATCTAGTGCACTCAAACCCAACTACATGTTAATGCTCAGTTGGTACATGAAGTCACTGTCCCAGGAAGTCCTTCACTTCTTCATCAAAAGAGATAGAGAAAATGGCACAGAGCAATTAAGCATGCGGCAGTGGGAGGGGATCACTGACATACAGTTTCCAGGGCCACCACTCAGGTTTTTCAGTGCATACTGATGAGACTGAGTGAACCAAGAGGTTTGGTCTTAATTCAAGTAGGCGTGCTCAAAAGCCAAGCTTAAGTTGATCCATCGCTGTCTCTCTCCTTCAACTTTCAGTTTCTTTTGAAACTAAAATTCCCAAGAGAAGCATCACCAACAAAGGATGCTTTTTTGACTTAGACTTGAAAGCAGCACCCTTTATTCCCAAATCCACCAATAGGCTCCTACTTACTTAGTCTTGGGCCAACCAGATGTAAGGAGTCAAAATTAAAATTTGTCTGTGTTCTGCTCCTTTGCAGAAGTACCATAAAACTTAAAATGTCATTGGATTTCCAACCTAACATTCAGGATAAAGTGCAATACAGGCCCAACAGGTACAGCTGGGCTGAGCTGATCTCAGTAAACCACATTGTTAACAGCCTGCCTCATCTGTCACTTTATCTCTGAGGTGCACCAAGGGAGATACAATTCCTTGTATTGCTCCTACCTCTCAGTCTTGCTGTCTAGGCCTATGCTGGGAACCAAGCTGCACACAAATCCACAGAGTGACAGTACTTAACTTGCTAACATCTTCCAGATCTCCTTCCTGTCAGCTTGCACCAGGCAGGGCAGAATAGCCCTGGGACAGTTCTTGTACCTGTAAGCACAAGTAATCTATAACAGCCTTAAGCAGCTTCTGTTGCACACATGCTCCCATTGGGCAGAGGTATTTTGCACTGTCATTGTAATATTCCTGGTGATTCAATTCTCCTTTGGAGCCATGGGTGTGTTAATACAGCATATCAGTAATACAAAGCTCCAGTAAGGCAAAGCTTCTGTATGCAAAGATAATTAAAACTAAGGTGTGTCCACATGCACACCCCACACTGACTTTCTCCTGCCAGAACCACACCTGGAATAGCTTTGAAGGGAAAGTTTTGATCCAGAGCATGAACACACTGGCATAACACAACCAAGATACATAAAGCATACAGAGAGGAACTGAGAGGCGTCAAGTCTGTGAGTTTGATACAACCAGAGCATTTTCTTACAACGAGAACTAGCTGATTAATATCCCTGCTTAGCAATTATGAGTAGAGGAAAGACCATACTTTTGAAACTCAACGTCTGTGATATTCACAAACAGTCACAGTTTGTGAATATGCCCTCTACTCTTGTTGAGATCTTCCTTCTGATGATGAAGAAGTGACAGCAGGAAAGGTACAAAAGCATCATTTGAGAAAACAGGACCATACACACAAAGGACAGTATTGAGCTATAATATCACACTTGGTTTTCATCAGTTCCTCAGGTTGTCTCAAGCAGACAACTTTGTAATCCTTTTTCCCCAGCTGTCTCATGTCTTTGCTGGTGGGAACACCTGAGAGGGTCATGTAAATGGTTTGCAGTTTTCAGGAAGCACTGTATCCTCTCTTTTCAGCACTGCTTTTCTGGGCTACATTTTCCCTGGAGAGATGGCTTTTTCCATCAGTGTTGCCAAGAAACTGGTGGTTCTAAGAAACAAACCTGTAGCATTCTGTCTCAGACTGCGGTCTACACATCATGAGATGGCTGTGAACAGCACAGTAAACATTCTGTACATCAGTCCCTTAATAAAAGCTGCTTTTTTACATTCTCCTCAACTCAGATACAACAGTACTGCTCACTGCTAAGTAGCATTCACATTGCACCAGAGGCACAGCTAAATCTTACTGACAAATTTTATAATCCCTTTCTTAGCAAATCAGCAAAATTTGCTTTAGGAGAAAAAAAAAAAAAGTCCAAATAACATCCAATTAACATTACTTAGCTAAAAAAAAAAAAACAAAAACAAAAAAAAACACAACTAATGCCACCTCTGCTGACTTTAGACCTGCTGTAGAACACGCTGCTTCTAATATATGATAGGAACTGGGAATGATTTAATAAAGTGGCATCTGTTCTCATGACTGTAAAGAGACTGAATTTTCATCAGCCCTTCCCAAGTGAAACCACTGTCCAGGGAACAGAGTAATGAAAAAAAAAATAGAGAAGAAACTAAAAAGAAAACCATAAAAAGACTAATAATAAAGAAAGAAGATGAGAAACAGGCAGTTCTCAGATCTTAACAACCCGGGAACATTAGAAATGCCATGACAGTGGAAAATCAGAGAGAACAGGTCCAGAAGATGTACTAATGTGCCAACACATGCCTAGCACTTGCTCTCACACACAGCTATAAGCATAACAGCTATTAAATGAAGCACGACAAGAAACTGTGATTTCCTTTTCTCTTAATTTTTCTTTTTCTTCGTTTTTTTGCCTATTCATGAACTTATTTTTTTTTCTTATTTTTTTTTTACCTTGTGCTGAGAGCAATTATGTTTGGTGGCACAACAAGGAATGATTAAAAAAATTCATCATTGTTCTGAAAAACAAAAGTACCACCAGCAACCTTCAAGAGCAAACTATGAAGTAGAAGATGAGTAAATACATCATTGGCTATACAATCTGATCCAAAGAAGATTTGAAGGGGACAACTAATCAGGAGCAGAGCTATCAATCTGCTTGATCTTTGTTCATTGGCTTCATCTTCTTCTGTTGACCAAAACAGGCAATAGCATTTTCTTCTTGGACTGTTTAAAATAATAATGTATTTTTTACACTCATACACAGTGAAAGGAGAGAGCCAGTCCATTTCACCTAACCTTTTTCTTTCTTTTGCAGACTATGCCCAAGTGTTGCATATTCATTACCACATCAAAAACACTTTGCCTGAGGTCTATATTTCCTGATGTGCTGTAATGGGTTCAGGACCCCAGCTGTCTACCAGGAGATTTAAAGCACTGATATTTAATAGTAAATTATAAGGTAGAATAATTCATGTTACATTTTCTTGCTGAAGTAGCATATTTATAATGGTATACTCTAGAGCCACTAAACAAAGATGAGAACACATCATTTCTGTTTGCACAACATAGTCTCCTAATTACTGTGGCCTGCCCTTAGCCACTTATATTTATGGATGCCAGCTCTGTTCTTAACCCATTGGTGGATCTCACTTAAGTCACATCTCCCACTATCTCCCAGTAAAACAGAGGAACAAACTGCAATATATTCCCAGCATGTTTATGGAAGCCAATTTTCAGCACACTTTACTAACTTCCTAACTAAAGCTTTGACAAGTTTTAAATAGAAGCAGAGCAACTAACAATACCAGGATGCTCTATAGTTAGTAATTCATCAAAGTTTGCTGCTGAAATCCCACCATATCATTTCAGGGAAAATGGCTTCAAGCACAAACCCTGCTATCATCTGATAAAACACCTATAGACCCATGTTCTGACACCTCACAGCATTACGATTCCTCCGGGTTCTCTAATGACAATCTACTGCAACACAGCATCAGATCAGGACTAGGAAACTTGTAGAGTATATGAGCATTCTGGTAGGAAACAGCAGACTTAACTTATTTTTCTCCAAGTAATGCCTGGTGTATTTAAAAAACACAGATAAAACCAAGAGCAAAACCTGCATAGTGAATTAAAACTAGTAAGAGCATAAACGCCAATAGATGCAAACTCACATGCTCTGTAAGCTGGTAGGAAGCACCTTTGTTAGAGGAGTTCCTACTAATTCTTCTTCAACTCTATCTTTCATTTCTGCTTTCCCACTTAAGTTACACAAGCATGCACCTCCTCAGAGTTACTATGTGGGTGTAAGATGTGATATTAAAAAAAATAATAAATCAGAGTGGCCTAGGTTGAAAAGAACCTTAAAGATCAAGTTTCAACCCCCCTGCTGTGGGCAGAGCAATCACTAGACCAGGATGCCCTGAGCCACATCCAGCCTTGCCTTGAATGCCTCCGAGGATGGGGCATCCACAACCTCTCTGGACAACCTGTTCCAAGTGCATCACCACCCTCTGAGTGAAAAACTTCCTCCTAATATCTAACCTAAACCTCTCATCTCAGTTTAAGACCATTCCCCCTTGTCCTATCACTATCAAGCCTCGTAAACAGCTGTTCCCCCCTCCTGTTTATATGCTCCCTTCTTCAAGTACTGGAAGGGAGCAATGAGGTCTCCCCAGAGCCTTCTCCTCTCCAAGCTAAACAAACCCAGTTCCCTCAACCTTTTTTCAAAGGAGAGGTGCTCCAGCCCCCTGATCGTCTTAGTGGTCGTCCTCTGGAGTCGTTCAAAGAGCTCTGCATCTTTCTTATGCTTGGGGCTTCAGGCCTGGATGCAGTACTCCAGATGGGGCCTCACAAGAGCTAGGAAGAGGACAGTCACCTCCCTCTCCCTGCTGGCCACCCCTGCTTTAATGCAGCCCGGGATATAGTTGGCCTTCCAGGCTACAAGTGTACACTATTGGCTCACATCCAGCTTTTCATCCACCAGGATCCCCAAGCCCTTCTCTGCAGGGCTGCTCCAATGGCCAGAAGTTATACTAGAGGAGGTTTAGGTTGGACATTAGGAGAAACTTTTTCTCTCAGAGGGTGGTCAGGCACTGGAATGGCTGCCCCTGGAGGTGGTGGAGTCGCCGTCCCTGGCAGTGTTCAAGAGGTGCCTGGATGAGGAGCTACGAGAGATGGTTTAGTAGCTTGTGGTACTAATAGGAATGGGAGGGTGGTTGGACTAGATGATCTTGCAG
Source organism: Lagopus muta (assembly GCF_023343835.1). Lineage (NCBI taxonomy): Eukaryota > Metazoa > Chordata > Aves > Galliformes > Phasianidae > Lagopus > Lagopus muta. Next base: position 54,720,809 of record NC_064437.1, on the reverse strand, counting down.
GTCATTTCCAACCTTGCGATTCTGTGATTCCAAGAAGCTCTTCCCTCAGTCAGTATAAATACCTGGGATTGCCCCAGCCCAAGTTCTACACTTTGTATTTAGCCTTGTAGAACCTTGTTAAGTTCACATGGGCTCACTTCCCCAGCCTATTCAGGTCTCTCTGGATGGTTTCCATTCCCTCCAGTGCATTGACCATGCTGCTCAGCTTGGTGTCATCTGCAAACTTGCTGAGGGCGCACTTGATGCCATCATCTATGACACTGGTGAAGATGCTGAAGAGAACCAGTCCCAAGACCAACACTTGGGGGACACCAATTGTGACCGGCCTCCACCCAGACACAGAACCACCCATCAAAACCCTTTGGCTGCAACCAGCCAGTTCTTAATCCATAGAACAGTCCATCCTCTCCAATTAAGAGAGAAGGATGCAGTAAGGGACTATGTCAAAGGCTTTGCAAAGTCCAGGAAGATGACATCTGTTGTCCTTCCCTGGTCCATTGATGCCATCACCGCATCATAGAAAGCCACCAGATTGGTCAGGCAAGATCTGCCCTTGGTGAAGCCATGCTGGCTGTCTCAGATCTCTTCTTCATCTCATACACGCTTTAACACGTTAACAGTGAGGATCTGCTCCATGATCTTCCAGAGGTGAGGCCTGTAGTTCCCCAGGACATCCTTTCTCCCTTTCTTAAAAATGGGAGTAATGTTTCCCTTTTTCCAGCCACTGGGAATTTCACCTGACAGCCAGGATTTTTCAAACACGATCGAAAGCAGCTCTGCAACCATGTCAACCATCTCCCTCAGAACTCAGCATATCATCTGGCCCCATAGACTTATATAAATTCAGTTTCATTAGGAGGTCTCAGACATGTTCTACCATCATAGTGGGACAGAATTTGCTCCTCCCCCCAGTCACCTAGAGGTGCAGGGCCCTGACAGACATGGGGAGTCTGACCATCAGTGAAGACAAAGACAAAGCACTTACTGAGTAATTCAGCTTTTTCCATTTCTGAGAAAGCTAGTTCTCTATTCTCATTTATCAGAGGGGGAACACTTTCCTCGATCTATCTCCTCCTGCCTATGCACCAGTAGATCCCCTTCTTGCTATCTTTCATAGCCAAATTCAGCTCCATCTGTGCCTTGCCTTTCCTGACCCTATCTCTACACATGTGAGCAACATCCCTGTATTCTTCCCAGGCTACACAACCCTGCTTCCACTTCCTGTACGTTTCTATTTCCCCTCAGTTTAAACTGCAGGTTCTTGCTCAGCCATGTGGGTCACCTGCCTCCTCTGCTCCATTTCTTCTGCTGGGGGATGGAGAGCTCTTGTACCCAGAGAAAGGCGTCCTTAAAGAGCTGCCAGCTCTGTTCCTATACCCTTAACAGTTTCACAGGGAATCCCATCCAGCAATTCCTTGAGCAGCTGTAAGTTTGCTCTCCTGAAGTTCAGAGTCCTGACTCTGCTTACTGTCAGGTCAGCATTCCTCAAGGTCACAAACTCCACCAAGGTATGGTCACTACAGCCCAGGCTGTCTCTAATTTTAAGCTCTCTAATGCTCTCCTCTGCAGCACTGGTGAGCTCCAGGCCTAGTAAGGCTTCACATCAGGTTGGTCCATCTAATACTTGGACCAGGAAGTTATCCTCAGACTCCAAAAATCTCCTGGATTGTTTGCCACCCACCGTGCCACTATCCCAGCAGATATCCAGCTGGTTGAAATCCCCCATCAGGAGAAGAGTCTGTGAGTACAACACCTCTTGCAGTTGAAGCAAGAAGGCCTCATCAACAGGCTACCCCTGATCAGGTGGCTTGTAGGAGACCCCAATCACCAAATGTCCTTCACTAGACCAATCCTTAATTTTAACCCATAAACTCTCAACCAGATTATGGCTGTTTCCTCAAACAGCTCTTCACAATCCATTCACTCACTAACTTAGATGGTAACTCCCCTTCCCCTCCTCCCCTGCCTGTCCCTTCTGAAGAGCCTGTAGCCATCAATCACAGCACTCCAGTCATAAGATTCATTCCACCATGTTTCCATGATAGCACTTAAGTCATACTTTTCCAGTTACACCACAGTTTAACTCCTCCTGTTTGTTTTTTTTGACAGTACCTCACTTCCCTCTGCACAAAAAAATGCTTATAAAGGGGAAGAAATAACTGCACTTAAAACATTTGCTTTTATTTTCAAGCATTACAACTTTTACCCAAGTAAGAGAGTCAGCTCAAGAACCACCCAAAAGAAATACCTGCAAATAGGCTACAGATGACAGGTCACCTCTGAGTAAAGCCACTATTTTCTTTCACATAGAATACACAGTCAGCAATGGCTGTCTGCCTCCTCCTCCTCCTAACAGGAAAGAGGTTTTGCTCTTTCCAGCATAGATGCACCCAAACATTAAGTAACGCAACCAGACAAGACCCCACATCAAATAACACTAGATCCTCAAAGCTCACACTGAAGAGAGGCACTGATACTTCAGCAAACATGTGTCCACTGACATCTCAAAGCCCATAATCACACGCTTCTGGACTGTTCTTGAAATAGAGCTGGTGGAAAACTTTGAGTGTTTGTGGGTCAGTGATCGTATCTTTGACAGCTGGGTCCTTCTTCATGGCCTCCATCCAGCATTGGAGTTTTGGAGTATGAGTCAAAGCACTATGGAAAAAAGAAAGAGTCTGAATAACACAAGCAGGAAATAAGGAGGGCTTCGAGGAAGGAAAGCAGCTTTAGAAGTTCTGTTTTACTACTGGTTTTGCTTTCCCTCACAGTGTAACATTCAGCTCAGAGCAAGTGACAAGTATGTAACAGGTCATAGAAGATAGATTGGCATTTGGAAAGCAAGACAGTTCTTTCAGAGTTTGATCACTCTGCAAAGCTGACAAAGAGGAAGAACAATTATTGTGCAAGATATCAATAAGTTTCTTGTGTTATTCCTACTACAGAAGACCCTATTCATATCTCTAATCTGCTCTGAGCTGAGGACAGACACTTGCACACACCTCTGCCTCCCTCTTGAGCACTCAGTGGCAATTCTTTAACGAACAACCCTTCACAACTCACAAGCTTCTCTCCTCTCTAGAAGACTGAGAAGACTTAGTCTGCAACCCAGCAGCTCAAAATGCAGACAGTCTATTGAGGAAACAAGATACAGCCAACAAAATCCACAAATCCACTTGAACACACTTAAGTAGTACATGACAAACTGAAAGCTTAACAGTGCAAACTTTTTTTGTTCTCTCCTGGTACGCTGACTTGAGGTATTCTGCATTCCAATTTCCAAATCCCAAGTTTAGTTAATGTACAGTTTTCCTAGGTGGCTCTTAACTCTTATTCAGAAAGCGTCTTAACACACAATGGTCCAGATACTTGACATTCAAGCACCTTGGTAATTCTAGGCCTCTGGTCCTGCATAGCTTGTAACATTTCCCCTCCCAATGAAGGATCACACAGAAAACAAAGCAGAGCAGCAGCCCATAACAAAGTCCTCATCTTACAATAGTTTTAATTCATTTGCAGGATTCCTTGCATCTTCCTCAATCTTCTAGAACAATTTAGTCACCAAGATGCATCAGTTCTATACTCATTCTCCTTGTTCCAGATGGGATAGAATTAGTTTTCTTCCTAGCTGGTATGGTGCTGTACTTCAGGTTCAGATTTTGATGTTTCAGTTGTTATGTAGCAGTGCTTACACTAAGGACCTTTCAGCTTCTTATACTGTCCTGACAGCAAAGAGACTGGGAGCAGGACAGAAGCAGGAGAGCAGACCCAGACCAAAGTGGCCAAAGGGACATTCCTCACCATATGACAGTATGCTGAGCAATAAAACAGGAGAATTGGCCAGGAGGGCCACTGCTGCTCAAGGACTGGCTGGGCATTGGTTGGTGAGAGGCAAGCAATTGTTTTGTGCATCACTTGCTGTTTATTCTTTCGCTGTTGTTTTTCTTTCCCTTTTTAATTTCTTATTAAACTGTCTTTGTGTCAACACATGAATTCTTGCACTTCACAATTTTCTTCCCCACCTCCCTGAGCAAGTGTCTGCATGGTGTTTAGCTCTCCACCACATTAAAACAACACATTTTTTCATTTTATCACCCATGTCCTCATACAAGCTGACTCTTTGGCCCAGCGTTAAACCAGCTATAAAGCAGTTCTCCTCTGACGCCAGTTTCCTACATTACGTATTAAAAAGAAATCTATTACAAAAGGGACTGATCTTCTACCTATAGTAAGACAGGACACATTTTGTTCTTCACAGAACAAGTCTCCTTTCTCAGCCCAGGATTTCTGAAGAGGAGATATTCCATTTCAATCCTAAGGTTTTCAATTAGCAAATTCAAACCTCAGCTTGTATGCCTGTAATGTCTTCCAATAAAGGTCAGTTTCTTCTATCTTGTACAAATGGAAATAAAGTCCTGTATTTTAACCACTACTTCCAGATCTGACAATTTTAGGAAAACAGATCTGGTGAAAGGAAGCATTTATTCATAAGATCCCTACCCTGGTTTAGGATGTTTACCCTGCCCCAAAACTGTAAGGAAGCTCACAGTTTCTTCAGCCAAACTTGAAAGCAGCCCTTTGCTGCAGCATATATTCAAATACACAAAAAATATACAGCAGCACTTTGGTAACATGCTAGAAGCCAGACAAGGTACTCACTCCTTCAGCTGGAATGCTTCCAGGCGTTCAAACCAGGGCCAGATCATGTAGTCAATCAGGGAGCTGGAGTCCCCACCATAAAACACAGTGTTGCGCTGAGAGAGAATCTGTGAGGGACAAGAGATAACAATTATCCTCAGAAAGAAGACTTCAGTAACTAAAAGCCACCATGAGGTGGAATGCAGGCATCCTGAAGCAATCTGACAGGAAATAATGCATGTACAGCACATTTCCCTTATGCATGCAATGTATGGGGAGTCAGAACTGGCAAGCAATGCAACTGTGATAGCAAATTTAACTACTTCATACGCTGTCAGTCCACTTCTTCTCCAGAGCTGGTTCAAAAACTGCCACAAAAATATTAATCATTAGGGATCTATAAATTCCTTTTTTTTCCTGCAGAAGCTATCTCACAGAATTTGTTATTTAGTGATTTCTGACCTGTAAATAAGCTGCAATGGCTGAGATGAATTAAATATGCACAAACATTTCTAGAACAACAAAGTCAGGTAAACACAACATTCAGCTAAAGTAGAAGACAGTTTTAGCAGGGACTCCTTTACCCATGGCACTTGAGTCCAGATGGTGTCAGGAAAAATCTTCCTAACATCATATCTAGAACTGGATTTGATTTCAGGCACAGGAGGAACAGGAAATATAACATCCACATGAAACAGAAAGAGACCTCCACAGCTCAGCACATACAGCAGCAGGACCACAAAAAAAAAAGGATATTTGCAGCACATTCTCCTTATTATACTTAATGCTTCTGTTATGTTTCAAGTGCCATAGTGATCCAAGCTTAACACTTTCAGGACTTTCCAGACCCAAGCTTGCTTTTTAGAAGACTAGTCCCTGTTTTTAGGGGCTTTGGCATTTTTAAGATGGAATTCCTATGGCATTTAGGGCATCATACAGCTTGCCCCTCAGTCTCCATAATTTAACAGAAACTTTAAAGCTGTCCCTCCAAAAAACTCCTAATGCTGTTTAAATCACCAGGTGTCTAACAGAATGCTACCTGACAGTAGCACAGTTCCAGAGATAGAAACATAGCTCCCTCTATCGGGTAGCAGTAACACAATGCAGTAATGTTTAAAAACGTGCCTTCTTGATTATTGCTCTACGCAGCACTGCTTAGTAGTACCTATAAACACTGGCATGTTATCAACACTGTTTTTCTCCCAAAACCAAAACACAGCATCATATCAGGCACTCTGAAGAAAAAAAAAAAAAAAACAATTCCAGCTGAAACTAAGACAATATATATTACAGTGGACTGAGCAATGTTAGCTCAGCTCTGCCCCTGCCATCCTCAGTCAACCTACAGCTATAGAATTCATCAGAGTACATTAGAGACACAAAAGGAGTAACAAGTACTTCACAGAAATAAAGTAGGAGGAAGCTTCATTTCTTATTATTGTTCTATGGGTTTGTATTTCAGGACAGAGAAATGCACTTTGTTTCTCCCAAGAACTGAAGTATCAGCTGCACTACTCAAACATCAGCCTGACAGACAGATGAGAAAACTGAATGAAAGCAATTTTACTTTGGCTGCTTAAGGGAGCAGGGAAACAATGCATAAGAAAGTACTGGAAAGCTTTTGCAAGCTTTGCACCAGAAGAGACATGCTGAAGCATCAGTTCTTGCTCAAGCCAAACAAGCATTAGCTGTGACTGTTAAAAATGTACAAGGAATGGATCTGTGATAAGGACAAGTCGAGCAGCTCTTTAGGCTATCCAAGAACCACTACTGACACTAAATAAGGATTGTGAAGTTCCTAACACAAAAAAGCCACCTGATACTTCCTGGAGCTCAGCTGAAGTCACACTACACCACTGTAGCAGAACATAGCCCAGGGCTGGATTTCTGCAAAGGACAGATTACACTCAGTGGGATGTTGTTCATCCCAGGCCAAGGGGAATAAATTGAAAGACTGTCCACTGCTATAGCTATCACATGAATGAGAAGAGATTTAGCTCTAAATGCCAAAGCACGAGAGGGGAAAACAAACAAACAAAAAAAGCATAACAAAAAGCAGGGTTGTAGGTAAGAACAGCACAACTGCCAGGCTGCTTGCTATCATGAAATGCTCTTACCTCATCAAATTTGCCAAACTTTCCAGCTAATTCTGCTATCAGCGCTGTGAGATCGCCTCCTTCTTTGAGTGCCTTGGAAATTACAGCTGTTATCTGTAAAAAGGAGAAAGCTTTCAAAATACCTTTTGCAATAATGCAAAAAAAATCACTTGGAGCTTAAGATGCTGAGATAGTTTGAAAAAGCTAAAGTCCATGAATAAAATTATTTTATACTTCAGAAAAGGGAGTTAAAGAAAGATCAAATGCAAGTAATGGATTCTAGTCTTGCAGTAAGAGAACAATGAAAAGAGGAGCATGTTTCCAGTTGGCCCACATCCAGTAAAGTGGTACAGTGCAAAGCAATATTCTTTTCCTGGGTACACGCTCCTGAAAACCAAATGCACTTTAGTTATCAACATTAAGGGTACTTTTAAGAGAAAAATAGTAGCCCAAGATATGCAGGCTTCTACAGGCCTACACATTTTCTAATTTTATAATTGCTAGAGAAATTAGTACACAGTACAGAATGCTGCCCTTTACTTATATTCTTCAAAGTTCGTATATTTTTAAGATCTTGTTCATACAACTAACATTCACAGCTCATTTCTTGCAGATGCTCTACCTGTAGAGCTTTTCCCATTACACCTTTTCAGAAAGGCCTGATGTAAACAAATTCCCCCTCCCTATGGCCTTTTATATTTCTCCTTCATTCACATTTCTCTTTACATCTTCCATGGCTCTTCCTCTTCTGCTTCATACCCAAGCTGTCTTATTTTGTTTTATAGACCCTTCAAATGTACATGCTTGTACTATATACATACAGAGCATAGGAAGCTTACTTCCAGTCAGCCACAAAGCCAGCCTCCACCCCATACTGAAAGCCAAAGCCATCCTCCTTATGCTAGTCCAGCTATCTCCTGGCCTTGGTTGAAGGCTCCTTCAGTCAGGCACTCTTCACATTCCACATTTATACAGCTCTAGTACCTCCTACAGGGAAACTTATTAACATACAGCAACTGTTACTGCCTAGATTCCAAGCATCCAGCTAGTTGGGCCCATTAATGTTTCCTCTATTGTAGGATGCTCAGAATCATGCCTCAGACATACATATCTTAACCAGCTTAGCTATCTTCCTGAATCCATGCCCTTACGTTAATTCTGGATACAATTCAGATGCACAGTGACTTAATAGTAAGAAACTCCAGATTTCTCCGGTTATTTAAATGGTTCCCCTACACACATGACCTCTCAAGTGATGAAAGCAGCATTGGCAATACAGCTACAGATTTTGAAGCTCTAATAAATTAAAAAGCACAATCCCACCATGATCACACAGTACCTTTGAGAAGTCTTCCAGAAGCATCTTCTGAAAGGCTCGCTCATATGGGTCTGAAGGCATCAGCTTTCTCCCTGGAAATGCTTCATCCAAATACTCACAAGTGATTGGGGACTCATAGATTATCTGGCCCTTGCTGGTCTCCAGAATAGGAACCAGCCCAGAAGGGTTCTTCTCAAAAATCCAGTCTGGTTTGTTCTTCAAATTGATGTTAATTACTTCATGCCTAAAAGAATGAAGGAAACAAGACCCAAAGAGGTTCATCTCCATTGCAGTCTACACCACATACAGTCATAACACTTCAATAGTTACAGTACTTCAGAAGCTGAATCCTCATTCTCTTGCTCCCCCTTGTCTTCCCTGAAATTCTTTCTGGGATTAACCACTTGACACTTACAAATACTGCCAGAAAGCACTTCTTTTCACAGAGAAAAACTGTGCTGACTAACAGTGACTTAGCTATTAAGGTAATACAACACAAAAACAGGCTTTGACCATCAGCCCTACCAGTCATGCTAATAACAAAGGTCAACCTTAATACGCAGCACATGCTTATCATATGATAACTCAGGGACATTCAAAGAGGAACTTGATTGCAAGTAAGCCATAGCTGAATTCAGATCCACTTTAATCTAACTTTACATCAAAGTTCAAATCACAACAACATTCAGACTACTAACCTTCAATCCCTATGGCTTTGCATAGGAAAGACACACAGAATAAAAGCCAAATAGACACTGAATTAAAAAAATATATACTGAAATTTGTCTATTAGCAAAGTGTAAGTTACTTTCCAGCAGGACTCCCAGAAAATTCCCAGTAAACCCAAAGATTTACTAAACAAAGCTAAACATTCAAAGTAAACAGATGTCCACCAAAAGGTACTTACCACCTCCAGTTAGCAATAAAAGAGATTCCCAGATCATTACACTAGAACAAGTTTCTTAGAGAGATAAGATTCCATAGAAACATGGCACTTTACCTGTTTAAAAAGGTCACTTAGTGCTACATGTTATAAGCGGCAGCATAACTACACACTGACTATTGCTACCCCTTAGCATCTCTGCCACAGCTTACACGGAAAGCAAACAGCACACTGTCAGGCAACAGTCACGCTTATTCAGAACAGGGTAAAATGCTGTGACTGCCAACTGGGGAAAAAAGCCTCACCTGATGCCCTTTGCACGGAGAACGAGGCGCGTCCTCTGGGCGAAGGGGCAGAAGCGCATACTGTACAGCCGGATCACCCCCTCGGGCACCGGCCCCGGCACCGCGCTGCCTGAAGAAAGAACGGAGCCGACCGTTACAGCTGCGATCCGCGCCTCGGCACGAGCCGCCCGCCCAGCTGGTACTTACCCTTGCCCACGCTGCGAGAATGATCGCCTGCCATGCCGCCACACCGCACCGCAACGCGCTAACTGTGCGCCGCACCGCAACGCGCGGCACTTAAAGACGCCGCCGGCCCCGCCCCGCCTTTGGATGGGCGGGAACCGCGGCCGCGCAACCCGTGCTTCCAACCGAGCCGAGGAGCTCGGCCGAGGTGCGAGGATTCGCATTCCTCTGAACGTCTTTCACAAGCTACCTAAGCTGACTGACGAGCCCCGAAGTAAAATGCCTCCATTCCAGAGGCTCCCCAGAGCTGTGCCTTACGTGGAAATGGCATTTCATAGGCAGCAGCTCCAGCTGAGGGGAGGGACAGCCCCCGCCATCCTGCTGGTGGGCAAATCTGTCACAAATCCGTCTGGGCTGGCAGAGAACGTGGAATTTCCTGAGACTCATTAGAGGATTCACGTTCCCGCAGCGGGGAAGCAGGTGACTTTTACTTTGGTCTTGTCATACAAGATCAACATTTCTGATGCAAGCCCTCCTGCAGGCAAACACTGCCATGGCCGCACACCTGCCAGCACTACCTGCTGGGAAAGAAGAAAGTGATTTTTTGTTGAGTCATTGCTGTTTGGTTATGCAACTAATAAGCAATGCAACAGTGGAAGGGTGTGGTAATTTCCTGCACAGCAAACGCCCTTTATCAACAAAATAATTTCTCCCACCCCTGAGAGAACTGTGTGAGGGATCACAACCTACTGTTAGTATGGTTTCAGCAATATTTTGGGTCGTTAAAAAGAGGTTGGAATTTCTTATAGCCATTAAAGACTCCATCAGTCTGATAAACTGTGACCCAGAGAAAGGAAGGTTGAAACCCAAATGTTGCAAGGGCTGCCTGCTGCAATAGGCAGATGCCATGGAGCCAGGGTGTGAGTGCATGCTGCCATAGCACAGAGAAGCAATAGCAAAAGTAAGAAGCTGTAACGTCTGCTTAGGAAAGGGAAACATGAGCTTCTAGTGCTAACTGCTTAAAAAGTACTTGGAGATTCCTACTGTGCTGCAGCACTATAAACTGTAAACGTGCAGATAAATGTCGTAACTGTCCTTCCTCCTCTTTCCAGCTGACATTCGCTCCTCAGCCTTCAAAGCTCCAGCATCACTATCTCAGCAACCCAGGAAGAGCTGAGGTGTGGTGTGTGTGAGGGTGAGGGTGTATGCTATGCAGGAGGTGTACCACTATGCAGGAGAAGTGAAGTCACAGGGAAACAGGTACACCTCACCATGAGAAAGGCAGCATGCCATTGGAACAAGAGTAGCAATGGCATACCTGGGGCAGGGTGGCCAGGGCAATGAACCTGCAGCCTTTTCCCCAAGGCTGACTCAGATAGATCTGCAGCCACGATTACTGGGTTAAGAAACTCAGGGCAGACGGAATTCTCACAGGTCAGCAATAGAGATAATAGATAATTGCCCAGATCAAAGGTAGAATTACCCTTGGGTCAGGAAGAAGAGCTTGTCGTGGTCCAGAGAGGTCTTTTAATTACATGATAATTAAGATCACAAAGAGCAGAACTGCACACCCTTGTATACAAGCTGCATTGCTGTAAGTGAGCTGGTCCTTTAAATCCTCCCCACTCATACTCTCGCGCGCGCTCGTTGGTTGGTTGGTTGCTGCAGGTGCGCGAGCCAATCAGCTATCTGCTTTCATCTTGGTGCGAGGAGCCGTTTCAGCTAATAGCAGCAGCCGTTCTTGTTTCTAGGAGACAATGTAACAAGATGGCGGCCGCCAGTGAGGAGAGGCGCCAGGGTAGCCCGCAGCGCGGCGCCGAGGCCCTGGGGGGCCGCCGCTGCTCCTCGCCTGAGGAGACCACACTGGAAGTGAGGTGGGGGCCGGCCGGCCGGCACAGTCCATGCCTCTTGCGTCTCACAGCCGAACCCGTCGGCCTCGGCAGGGCGCGTCATGTCTTCTCTCTTGGCCCCAGTCCCTCGTGCTCTAAATTAGCCCAGTGTGGTTGTCGGACAGGAGTGCAGATAAAGGAGGGGTGCTGCTGTGTTCTAGGTCTGTGTTAGTGTGGCGGGTAGAAGGAAGAGAGAGGGAAAGAAGCGTTGAATAATTGGAACTCAGCTCTTGGTGGATTTGCATTAACCTTGGGTTTTGCCTACCTCCTATAGCAAAGAGATTCTGAAAGGAGTATAGGAGTAAGCAGCTCTGACTAGGTTTAAGTTAGAGCCCAATGAGATAATAAGTGAGGCATAACTTGTCTATTCCTGTGTTCCTGTTCTGGCACCTGGTACTGTGAGCCCATACGCTTTGGTCCTGTTTGTGGCTGCTTCCTTTTCCTGTTTTACCCAAATCACATCAACCTCTGACCTTTCCAGAGGTTGCTCTGTACCTCCTATATCACACCATTGTTTCCTGCCATAGCTCTTAATGTTTCTTTTATTTTCAGTCCTCAGTCCTCTCAGCAGTGTAAACTTGAATGAATTTTTCGTAGTAATCTAGGATGCTTAGGCAGGTTTTTTTTTGTGATTTTTTTTTTTTTTTTTCTTCCACATAATGGAAGAGATACTTAAGCTTCCTTATCTGGTAAAGTATTTTAGCTGTTTGATCACATTCTATAGCTAGGATGAGACTACCATAATTAGTAGAACTTCAGCTTTAATATATGGTAACTGTCAAGTCTCAGCCTGAATAGCCACTGATTGAGCACCTGGGGAAAGGACCTGGTCAGCCCTGGGAGAAGCAGAGGTGAAGGCAATTCAGCTGTGTGACCAGAAGGGGTGGAGCCTGGCTCCAACTCTCTTAGACCTTGTTTAAGGGCTGACTGCTAGCGGTGTAGGCTCTTTGGTAGGAGATCCCTCATTTGTGGGGTTTTCCCTGTGAGTTTAGGTCTTCAGAGACAGGTGAGTGCTTTCCCTTTTTCTCTGGAGCACCTTTTTATCCTGCTTGTCCCTTTGTCATTACATCTCCTATATTGCTGTTCCACCATACTGCTCTTTCTGATTGTTATGCTTAAGTGTTCTGATACTTACAGAGTAAAATAATGTCAGCTGAAACATGCTGTTCTATTTCATGAAAAAATCTTGTGTGAAGTTAGTGTTTGTGTAAAAGGGGCAGGAAAAATGCTCATCAGCTGATATGTCTGTGTTTTGTTGCCATGGTATTCAGTTCATTAGTAAGGATAAAAAGTCAATGTGTTACTATCCTCTCTGCCTACATTTATTCTTCCTGTATATAGCAGAAGAGGCAAAGACCTCTTTCAGCCTAATGCTATTATCCGGAAGATGATAAAAGGTAGGAAGAAATTAGAAGGGATGGTACTACAGTGGTGTTGTACATAGAGGATGGTAGTATGCTGGGTAAACGTTGCTATGTTTCTATCAAACTAATACGTGGCTCAGTTAGATGTCTTAACTGAGAGCTAAATGCAAGTTCCTGTGATAAGGGGATGCTGATGTTGATTATCCATGTACTTTCTCAAAGGTAGAAACTTCTGCAGATAGTTAAGAATTTGCTGACAGTGCAGTTTTGTAAGGTGACTGCTCTTCAGTGATTTGCTTTAGTCCCTGTATAGTACAAGCCTGTTTTACATTCCCTTTTCAGGGTTTTTTTTTTTTTTTTTGAGAAATGTATGTATGTAACTGTTCTAACACTTACTTTTTCTTAAGCTGGGTTCAGGGATTCTCAAACAAGAACTTTGGCTTTATCAACAATCAAACTGTCTGCTACTCCTGTGGCAATTACATCCTCTTCTTGGACATTAAAACAAAGAAGACAACAGCACTGCAGTGTCGGACTGGCCAGGTGGGAGCCTTTGCAGTGAACCCCAACCATGGAGTGCTGGCCTTTTCAGATCGGAAGCTGAATCCTGTCATATATATCTACAGTTTTCCAGAGCTGAATAAACTGACAGAGTTAAAAGGTAGTGGTGTAGTAACTGTCCTTGTCACCATTTCATTAAAACGAAACTTTAAGCAGCCTGTTTCTGAGGGTATTTTGTTTCTGTAAGGCTTGAGAAACTGTGACAGGAAACTTTCTAACGATAAGAAGTGCAGGAAGTAATGTAAGGCATTTTCTGCTGTGCTGTTTTTTTTGTGAGACTCAAGCTAGGCAGGCATATGACAATACAAAATTGAGGTGTTATGAGGAGAAAGCAAATTGAATGAATTTGAATTAATTACAGGAAGGAGTTGTCTGAATAACAAAGAGAAATCATATTGTGCTAGGCTTCCAGGCAGACTGCTGAGGTGGTCTGACATGGAGGCATCTGAGTTGTGAATTATGGTTCTTGTGGTTCAAGTCAGGAGCCTGTGATCTAATGTATGTTTCTTCCTGTTCCGTGTCATTGCCCTCCTTAGTTAATTTGCTTACCGTCTCCATGGTTCAGTTTCCCTGCCACTTAAGTGAGGATCATAATGCTTCCTTGCCTCATGTAGATGAATGAAATTAATTGCAAAGGATTGCCTGTTAATTGGGGAAAAAAAGCGCTTTGCAATTCAATATATTAGTGAAACAAATGGGAAAAAAAATCCACAACAGTGACGTTTTCTGAGTACTTATATGGTCTAATCAAAACAATCTTGTGAAAGCAAAGGAATCACAGTGATAAAGAATATCTTTGGAGAGGTGAAGTGGATATAAAAAAAACTGACAGGAGAACTTCAACTCTTACACTATACAGTGAAGTCTGCAGTAATTAGAAATTATGTCTTTTTTTTTGTTTTAGGTCACATTCAATTGGACTACACCTTACTTGCATTTAGTTTCTTGGGTCCATATCTAGCCAGTTACTCTTCATTTCCAGACTTTGTTCTTTCAGTATGGTAAGAATAAAATAACCATCTAATATCACTTGCATTTAATAATGCTTTTGTATGTGTGTTCTCTTAGCATAAATTAAAGTAACAAATTTGAAAGATAAACTTTCATCTTTTTTTTTTTTTTTTTCCTGATGATCACTGTTTGCAAACTTCTGCCACGTTTGCTGTTTTTTCTAGTGCTAGTAGTTCATGGCCAGAATGACTGTTACTTTGCCATAACTGTCCTCTGGCTTCTTAAAAATGTTGTATTTTTGAGTCCTTATGAAGTCTGTAGCACCAGCTAATTATCTGTTCTTCCTTGCTAACTGTGGAAAGAAAGTAGCCAGTTAAAAATTGGAAAAGAATTCTAAAGCTGATTTCTGCTTTTTGTCCCATTCAGTGTTCTTGATTACTTGTAATTACCTAGTTCTGTCTTATTGTGCTCAGTGATTACACAATCTTGCATCACTGGGTTAGATCATTAGTCTTATTGTTGCCATGTAGAGAAATATGGTATGGTTGAGAAACAGAAAGTATTTGTTTGGTTTTTTTTTTTAATTGTTCTGTAAACTGTTGCCTCCATGGCCAGCAAGCTTCCACCTACCATTTAGTTTGGGCATTTCTTCAAAACAAATGGAGAGAGTAGAGTAGGAAGAAGTCAATTAAACACAAATAAGAAATACTCTGTGTAATATCAATGCAATGATGACCTTTTCATTTCTTGTACAACAACTAGAGAAAAAGCAGAAATTCCTATAACTTCAGAATGTTAATTAACAGCTGTAGGTGCTACTACTGATACCTTCTCATCCCTTACAACCAATAATGTTTGCTGTGAGCTCTGTTCATACAGTGTACATCTGGAAAGTTGTCTGTTTATTTCACAGTAGAAACCAAGAGAGACTGCCCTGAAGAGCCTGCATGCTGGTCACCCACAGAAATAGTGTATATGGATCAGTGCGTTCACTGTATGCACTTAAACAAAAATTCACTATCTTGAAAGACTACTTGAGATTGCCCCCAAAATGGAAACATTTTGAAGCTTTTAAATGGTTTAAAATAGGGCATTTCCCAAGACCAACGTCAACATTTTTGAGTGAGTGCAAATTTTACTCTCAGCACCTAATTGTCATAAGAGAACCATCCTCAGTGCCAGTCAGAAAGAATTTAGTGGCAAAATAGAATGGCTTTGCAGTCTTAAACTTAGAGCTTATAGTAACTTGAACAGAGTTGTATGAATTTGCTATGTGATCAGGACACTTTTGCAGATAGGTTGTGTTGTGCATTCGTCACAGGTATTTGTGCAGATGAAAGAAGTCACTGTTTAGCATCATCAGTGTGATTGCAATATCATGATTATGCAACTCATGTATTTTAAGCATATAGTTCAGAATAAGAAGTATAAGATATGCTTTGACAGTTAACAGTCTCAAAACAGGGAAAGCTTATGGATAACAAAAGCAGCTGCAGCCTTTTGTGTGTGATTTTATCTCTAGATCTTTTTTCTTTCCTGGTTGAAGAAGAGGCTCCATGCCAGATTCTTTTTCATGTGCTATGCTTTTTTTGGATCTTAATAAATTATCTGCTCTAAGAACATTGGCACTATCTGCTAGATATGAGATGAAAGCTCTCTGAAGATGTCAGTATGCCCTTCTGTTTCTGTTACAGTCAGAGTTTCAACTTCTCTCTTTTTGTAGAGATAATGAGTTAGTGCTTATGTGTGGAAACTACTAATTTTAATCATTGTCTTTGCATGCTAATCAGTATCTAAGAGGAAATTTCTTACAAACCAAAACAAGAGGATTATACTAAATCCATTTACAGCATTATGCATTATGGTTTTCTTCATCTCAGCAGTAATGACAAATACAAAAGCTATGAATGTCACTTCGATTAACAGTCAGATATGTTGCCTGAGATAATAAGAAACAATTTTAATGATTTTCTTCAAATTATTCTAATCAATTCTTGGACAGCACCTAAAAATGCAAATGAAGTTGAGAACTAATCTGGATAATGGAGGAATATGCAAATTAGAACATGAGACTATAAAGTAGGCTACAGTAGACAAAAGAAAAGGCAATGGAAAGAATATTCCCAGGGTAGCACCAGCTAACATGTAACATCCCACAATTCTGCACTGTTTTCTTCTCTGGTTAGTTAATGCTGCTGTGTGGCACTCACAGTACAAATGGGATGCAACCTAAATAATTCAGTTATATAATCAAGGGCTGACTGAGTTTTCTAATTGCAAGAATTGTAATACCTTCCAACTGCAGCATTATAATAATTACGGATTAGAAAAGCAAGACTGAGGTCTTTGGTGCTGAAGTGTTTATTGTCTGTTCAGTCAGTGACACAAGTAGGAGGAAAACGCATGTCTCCTGCTCTTTTCACAAAAGGAAAGGCTTGGTAATGTTTCTAAAATGCCTGTTTTCATAATTAGTTTACTATTCAATCTCTTTGTAGCAGTACTGATCTTTATATGTGGCTAATTAACCACATCCTTTTAATTCTCAGGAGAACTTGGCTTATTTGACAGCATGTTTGTTTTTTTTTGTCAGTGACGTATCTGTTTGTATACCTTGATCTTGAATGTCAGTCAATCACATCATATATTTATCTTGAGTGATTTAACTTGAGTGAATTTTTTCTGTTACTCTCCTTAATGAAGGAACTGGCAAGAGAATATCCTCCTGTGCAGTGAGTCTCAGCCAGGAGTAGCAGCAACCTCCATGAGTTTTAATCCTATGAACTGGCAGCAGCTCTGTTTTGTTACTGAGAGCTCTGTTACCATCTGGCATATTGAAAGAAATCATGACGAGCATTGTCTTATACAAAAGTAAGTGAAACACCTTTTAAGTTCAAAGAAAGATTCGGGGGTGTATTATAATGACTAAGACTAGCAACCTGTATCTGTTTGCAAAGAACTTAATCCAGTTTAGTCTGCCTAGCAATTACAATCACTAATTGTTAAAGCACAACCAGTGTGAATCTGTCTAATCAATCAGATGAATTGAGTATATGATTTTGTAGTACTCATATGACCCAGCTATGCACACAACTGAAAATTATATTAGTCAGCATTTTTGGTAGCTGTCTCTATTAAGAGCTGCCCTATTGCATCGATATAGTGCCTAGATTGCTCTCCCATTCCTGTAAGTGGTAATGTTGAATAGTGAGTGGGAATGTGTATTGCTTTTGTGGCTATGGAACTGCCAAATGTGGGTCAAGTTGCTTTCTAGTAAGCACAATTAAGCAGTTTGTAGCAGCAATCACAGATTTTACCAAAAGCAGCATCTGTTTTTGTGTGATTTCCAGCTTATGTGGCCAACTTACAGAAAGGGTGGCTCTGTCAATGCAGATCACTGAGAACAGCAAATATAAACGTGCTCTAAAATTTTCTTTGAGGCTGATATGAGAACAGATGGACTAATACGTATTCAAGATGGAAGCCTCAGAGGATAACACAAATACTGTTGCAGTGGCAGCTATTCCACAATTCACAGCAGCATATTTGATCTCACTGACTATGACTAACCAGTATGTTACCACTGATGTGGTTATACAATAAGTATATAAATACTAAAAGTATAGACAAGGCTTTGATTTGAGATATCAAAACAATTTTTAATGCCTTCTGTCACTTAGAGTACACATGAATATAAACCTATATGCTCATTTTTCTACTACTTATTCCATTGAGTAGAGGTTAGGCCTCCACTGTGAATTAGTTATTTCACATAATACTTTTACCAAATCATAAATGAACATAATTTGTAAGCTACAGAATCCTTACTTCCTGCTCATGTGCTGATTATCAGAATGTAACAGGGAAATACTGCTATTACTTTTTTCATTGTATCTAAATTTTTTCCAAATAAACATTAAGCTTGAATCGTCATAGCTTATGCAAGGTAGGTGTGTAACATTGTTAATCCAACTGAAAACAGCAACAAGAATGGATAGTTATTTGTCTAAGGCAGTAGGAAAAGACAATGAATTAGTGTGGCAATCCAGTTCTGCCAGATAGGGGCCTCTCTTGAAGCAGAATTGCCATTAGCTGTTAGTGAAACAATGTTTCACGTAGAGTTATTCTGTACAGTGGTTTTCCATTACTGTTGCTGAAGTAAACCTTGGTGTCTCTTCTCAAAAAATGTGCTTCCCAGTTTTGTATCAACATATACTATTTGTAATATTTCTCCTCAGATAGTTTATATTGGGTTTTTTTGTTTGTTTTTTGTTTTTTACAGCCCTGTGAAACTCCCTGATGTGCAAGGTTCTCTGAATCATCATAAGGATTTGTTTTTCCCATATCCTTGTGTTGAAGATCCCTACCATGGCCCTGTTATGCCAGTTTCAGCCATTGCTGGACTGGTAGGAGATGAAGCAGAAACATTTGTGGTAGCTACTCATTTTATCCATTTATTACTTCAAGTCATTATGTTTTTTATCCATTTAGATGTTAAGAAATTAATTGTAATGTCTGTTTAAACAGGTACAATCCAGGATATAGATTTGTTGTTTCAGAAATGTATTTGAAATATGTTTTGACAGATTCACAAGGCATGCTACTATTGCACAGTACAGTAAAATGCAGACATTTCTGACATGTCCTGGTGTAGCAATATGTCTGTGTAGTGGAGGTACTACTCTCTATCCCAGGAACATTAACAGCATGTCAGCATTTAACCATTCCTGGGCTAATGAGAGCTGTTGAGACCTTGAAAACTTATTCCCATGTTAAACTGATAAAAACCGTCAGGTATCTTTACTCCCCTTTGGGGTTTGTTCTCTTCTTGACTCTGAAAGTGTCTCAAGCTGTGAAAATACTGAAAGCTTTATTCCAAACAGCAGCCTCTGCCTTTGAAACATGTTCCCAGTCCACTGGTGGTGCTGGATCTTGACCATTTGCTGTGTTTGTTTGATCACTTACTTGCTAGCCTCCTTGGAGGTATGAAATGCTTCAGTAGTTGTCATTTTGTTTGAAATTTACTTTCACTTGACTGTTAACTAAAAACAACTGACACTGTGAAAACACTTAATTTGCAAATCTGGGATTCCCTTTTAGGATTAAGAACATCTGTTTTATGGCTTGTGTTATATATATGATACTGGAACTACTGTACACTAGATGATGCAGCATTACATTGTCTTTTTGCTGGGTAAACGTGAGTTCTATATTATCAGATCAATATACCACACGTTTATGCAGTAAGCCTTTATTACAAAGCAGAATGCAGAAAAAAATTGCAAATGGGAAATTATTTTTCCTTACCTCATCCTCTTTTACATGGCAATTGCAGGGCTTTTTAACTGTGACTACAGGTGTCCTTGGCTTCCAGGCAGACTACATGTCCTTTATTGACTTTGATTACACCTGAGCTACTTATATTTCAAAACACTTAGAACATGGAAAATAAAGATGGAATATGTTCATAAGCATCGTTGCCTTTTTATTCTACCTTACTGCTTCTGATAATATGTACAGCACCTCAACTGCAAAAAATGCATGGTTCTTTAGCCTGCAGTGTGAGCTATGAGAGGGAGAAAGAAACAATATATTAGACCTGTGAGTATTAAAAGAATTTGTCCTTGTAGCATACTATTCCATTCTTCAAGATCAAATACTCCTCTGTGAATGCTGCAGACAGAGTTCTAAGATTTCAGCAGAATCCTGGGAAGAATTAAGACCTTCTTGTGGTTTCCATCACCGTTTGCATCCCTGTTATTTCCAGCTCTGCTTGTGAATGTATCACAGTCACTGAACTTTTATTTCCCTGGAATTGAACATTCTCTGTATAGTCATAATTCCAGCTTTCTGTGAGAATTTTCTGCCTAGCATTTCAAATGTAGCAGACTTGTGCCATATTTATGATCTATTTCTTGCAAGTTCTTGTGCTTGAACTTGCAGATCTACATTGTTAGCTTTCTCACATGGAAGAAAATGTGCTTTCAGCCATATTAGGTACCTTTATGGGGTCTTTGCATTCCCAACTGCCTCCAGGAAAATCTAGATTTCTTTTTATGGGCTTCAATATAATCATCTTCTCCTTAAGTATAGAAATATTTGTGAAGTAAGAGTAGGTTGATTTAATTCTGCTAGTTCTTGACCAAGATTTCCTTTTCTTTCAAATTAGGAGGTATATATTTTGGTATTTATTTACTGTCCAAACACCCTAGGCAGATGGGTATTTTTTGGTTATGAAATATTAACAAAGTTGTGAACATAAGATATTTTGGAATGATTTTTCAGGAATATGAACTTGTTCTTTTTGTTGTGGTGTATTTTTTCCTGGGTACTAAACCTAGCAGGA
The DNA here is from genome assembly GCF_023343835.1 of Lagopus muta. Classification (NCBI taxonomy): domain Eukaryota; kingdom Metazoa; phylum Chordata; class Aves; order Galliformes; family Phasianidae; genus Lagopus; species Lagopus muta. The sequence continues at coordinate 54,700,299 of NC_064437.1, read as the reverse complement.
GTACTGAGCTGCTATTAGATCTTGTAACCCAACCCCACTGGGTGGGATTGTGCTTTTGGCGAAGCAATTCCTGCTTGATTTGGTCTGAATACAGTTGATACAGAAGTATTGTCTCAAAATATGATTTTTCAAGGTCCTTATGTTGAGAAGTAACTAATACAGTAACATTCAGTGGGACTGAAACTACTGAATTTGCTGAGTTCTTCAGATATCCAGATATCTTCAGACTACAGTTTCTGTAATGGACTTAATGGTAATTATGGCACCTCTACTTTCTGCAGTTTCTCACTCTATAAGTTGGCAGGCCCCTGCTGCAGTTACAGGAATGGGTGCTATAACTGATGATTTGTATACTGTTACCAGTGTCCATGAACACTTATCCAATTCTGGCCTAAAATGTGCATCTCAACATTTGTTCATACCTTGGAGTTGCTGTCCTCACTATCGTTGTTTAATCTTTTTTATCTGATAAGAGTGTGCTCTCCCTGGCTGTGGTTAGTGAGCTGCTTTCAGTTTAGTGCAGTGGGGATAGCATCAGAGCTTGATGAGCCTCTCCCATTTTCCACCACATTCAACAGAAGAATTTGTCTTTATGACTAAATCCAAGCCAGCTCAGGTCAATGTTTTTCATGTTTATATAAGCATCGAAAGTGGAAAACCATTTATTTACACTAATAAGTAGAGGGATTACTCTCAACTCATAGTCCACGGTTGCTCGGAGGCAGTAGCACACTCCTAAGGAGTGCGTGGCAGTCGTGTAAGAAAAGCAAGTCTGCTGCATGTGCGCTTGTTTGCATCTCTGTTAGGGGTCCATGCTCCGGAGCCATTGAGACTAACTGTGTACCACAGTGTAACCACAGTGGGGCAGCAGAGTGAAAGGAATTGAAATATTCAAAATATTTCAATCCTTTTTTCTTCCATTATCCTGTTTTAGTTGTGTTTTGATGTTTCTTACTGTCATGATCTGAGTTTTATGAATTTACTTTGCAATCACTTGACTACTTGCAAATCACAGCTCACTTGAATCTATTGTATCCCCAGTAATGATGTTATTCCTTTGTTTTATTATAATTTCTTTTGTGACAATGGATTTTTTTCTTTGAAGAGCTGTTAATTTTAAAATAAGTTAATTTTACAGAAGTTCAACAAAAGTCTGCATTATTATTATGCACCACTGTACCATTGCACAGTTGAAGAATTGATCTTGTTTTGAATTTACATAATCTCACCCTAGGATTAACATATTTTACCTACCTTATGTAAAGGCAGTTGTGACAGCAGGCATAAGGGGACACGACAGAAGTTGTCTTTGCAGAGGAAGCTTCTGATTCACGGTAGTTCAGTTACATCTTGCCAAAGATTTGTGCTGTTCAAGCTATGTAAAATGAGGGAAAATGCCTATATTAAATGTTTCTCTGGGTGATGTATAGTTCCATCTTGCTGTAGATTTATTAGTTTGTCCTGTTTTATTATTCAGAATGCTTTGTAGGCATAAATAAAGAGTGAGTTGCCTATCCAGAATTATATAGGAAATTGTTGGCATATTTTACTAATGAATTCTAGATACCTATGAATCTCTGTCCTATGCTTTCATCACAAGTGCATCCATATTTTCTCTTTTGATAGAACCTTCAGTGAGACAGCAGGAGAACTTATAGAATTATGGACTCTTCTTTTATTTTATCCATCAGATTCAGTATTGTTCCTCTTCTCCACTTCTGCTCTTTGAATCTTAATGTTCTTACAAGGTGGTGTTTTTTTTTTTTTTTTTTTTAGTGACTCTGCTTCAATCTGGTTATTTCTATCATGGTATTTATGTAGCTCCTAGCTCCTATTGCTATTGTACCTGAACAGCTCGCAGCCTTTAATAATATTTGGTGGAGAGATACTGTTGTTCCCATTTTATGGATGACAGATTTGAGTTTTGTTTTGGAGAAATGAAATTTCAGGTGTATGGTAGTCTGTGGCAAGGATATTTCTAGATCTAATTTATGCATGATGCAAAGATTAACTGAGCTGTTTTTCAGACTAATTTGGTTATAAGATAAGCTATTTAAACAAAGTGTATTCTAATTCTACCAAGAATGCAATGTCATAAAATGAAGAAGAAAAAAGCCAACAGGATGCGTCTGCAAAATCAGGCTCTTTTGTAAAGTAGTTTGAAATACATTTGTCAGGATGAGGTCATATTAGGTAATCATTTAAATTTGGACTCCTAGTGCTACTCTGATGGGAGGGAAAAACAATCTAGGAGCTGACTGTTGATTTTTTTTTAATTTTTTTTATTATTATTATTTTTTTTCATAACTTCATTATTAAGAAACTGGGAGATTACTTAGTTGTAGTGGGACAGTATCTTTGTTAGAGTGGAGGATCTACCAGAGGGGATTTCTAAGCCAGAAGGCAAAAGTGCTGGATAATAAATCAAAACAAATTTTACACTTTTAATATGATGAAAATATGATTTGTCATTTACACAAGCTTCTAGGGAGGAAGGTGTGTTCTAGACTTCTGCCACCAGACATTGGTTTTTCTGGAAGATGTTCATGTTTCTCATGTTTCCCTTCTCAGTAGAAGGATGACTGAATAAAAAAAAAAGTCAGGCTCTGAGATAATTTCTTGGCCTTGAAATGTTCCTAACTATACAGATATTTGCCAGTTGTTAATTGAACTTGTTTATTTTTGTGCTGAAGCCTAGATCTGATATTAAGCCTTCATTGCATCCTACTGCCCATTGCTGGACTGCAACCTCTGACATTTACCTGGGCTGTCAAGAAGGTTATATTTTGGCAGTTGATACTATGAAATGCAGTGCTTCAATTATTCAACGAAAACCTCTATCTGGTAAGAAATAGCTGTTGTGTGTTTTATTCATGTGGGGAGGAAGACAGAAAGGACTGTGATGAGTTTTTTGGCTTTATTCTGTTGTGTAACCTGCAGAAATTGTGATGCTGTACTGGAGAGCTATAAGAGAACTGTTTTCCTTTATTAATAAAGTAAACATGTCAGAATTTCTGTTGATCTTCTAAGTCTTTAGCACCCTTTAATTGGCAGTCATTTTTCTTAGCCAAAAAATTTAAAGAGCTCTAAATACATTAAAACCATTTAATAGAATGAACGATAATTCCAATAACCTATATCTTATCAACAGCTTTATTAGATTAGCTTCATACTACTAATATAGCAACTATACATGGTCCTTTTACAGCTAGTTAAGTACAGTAATTTATTTGCTCTTGCAGGGCATATTTTGGGTTCTCCTCCCTTGGTGTGTTAGCTAATGTTAGAACATATCCTTGAAGACTCATGTTTAGCATGATGTTGATTAACAACACAACTGAATGTAATATAAAGTTTCTTAATATAATTGTTTGAGATCAGCAGTTACATAAACAATTTTCTAATGAAAAGAAGGCTGTAAATACAGTTAGGCTAATGTGGAAGGTATGAACCACAGAGAGCGGGCAGAAGATGCCTTTGGCTTAAAACAAAGCAATTTACTTTTAAATTATTCTAGAAAGCTTGGCACGTCTTGGACTGATTGCAGCTTGCTAAGGTAATTTGTCTCCCTAATGTGTATTCCCATTTTTTTCCATGGGGACATTTGGCATGCTGGTGAGTGAACTTTCCTGGCAACAGCAGCCCATTCCATACTTTTTTTTTTCTAGGAACCTTGAAGTCTCACCCCAACTCTCTGCCATGTGCTGCTCATACAGAGGGCTTCCAAAATGGATAGCAGTTAGATGTGTCCAGCATAAGCAGTTCTGGCAATGGCAACCTATACTCTGTCGTCCTTTGCAGGGATGGGAGATGTCAGTCCTACTGTGCACATGTAGTTCAATGGTTTGGTCAGATGGTAAAAGGAGCAGTAGAATGTGCTGCTTCTCAGACTAAAAGTGGGCAATATGATGTTGCACACCAACATAGAACTTCTTCTCTAATGAATGCTGACTTAGAGTTAATAGATGGACTGACAGTAACTGATTTTTTTTCTTTTGCCAATTACATAAATGCTTTTAAAGTGAGGCAAGTATTCCTGACTTTTCCAGAGTACTGTATCTCTTTTCAGTAAAGAAATGCTGCTCTTAAATAAATAAATAAATCCAGCATTATTTTTCCACTTTTTAAATTGTCACTTGTAAAACTCAAGAGCTGCAAATCATCAACAAGAAAAGATGAGGTGTGACTAGATTTTTTTTGTAGAAAGCAACAAAAATATTTGCCATCTGGGCTTTAATTTGGCCTATATGTTCTTCTTTGTGTTGTGTCCTAAGAATCTAACAAATGTCTGTAAGCATATTGTATTGAAGGTTCTACGTAATTTAAAGCATTCAGTGTTTCTGTTTAGCAGAATACTTAAGTGTGTGTCCAACTTTAAGCGCTTCTTTTTACAACTGTCAACTGAACCAGAGAAAGATGGGTCAACAGTTGAGCTGTATGATTTTAGTGGTCTTCTCCAAACGTAATGATTCTATCAGCGTATGAAAGATTGTGCCTGCTCAGTTGTACAAATGACAGAAAGGGTTAATATTGGGAAAGAACACATGTTTTTATTTCAATATACTAAACCCCACTTTCTGTTCAGTAGACTGGAATGCAACTGATATTTAGTGGAATATTGACATATAAACAAGGTTAATGAGATAAATTGTTTTTTCTTGTGCAGAACAGGTGCGTAAGGTATCGGACATGTTGGACTACATTCGTAGAGAAGTACAGAAAAAGAAAGGTATTTCTATATTCCAATTAAGCTAGTAGATTTTTAGCAGCACCAGTAATGGCTGAGAGTAATAGTATGTGAGTGTAGTTGGAAGTTGCTGCTTAGATAAGCTCAGATCACCCTTGCCTCTACAGATTGATGGCAATCATTATTGTGTGTCTGACGAATAACTAATGGGCTTTCAGTTAATACCCAATGAATAGCCTCAGGGAAAAACAGTGGCAGTGAAATAATTTCTGTTCCCTACTGGTTAATTTTTATAACTGTAAGAAGTTGTAATTTAGTTGAGTTAGGATTTAGGGGGTTGTTTCGAACACTTTGAGTTCCATAGTACAAAAAAAATTCATATTTTAGAGGAAGTTCAGCACAAGGCCACAAAGATTAGCACAGAGTTGGAATGCATGACATAGAAAGATGGGCTGAAAGAACTGTGTTCATCTTGAAGGAAAAGGGGGATTTTGCTATTGTTTCAGCTACCCATTGAAAAGTAGCAGAAAATATGGAACCAGACAGGTAAAGGATATAGTTGACACCAGCAACGTTTCTGGGCAGATAATAGGAAAAGAATAATCAAACTGAAGGTGGTCAGATATTTGGACAGGTTGCCCAAATAAATCATAGGATTTCTTAGTAATATTCAGGCATCAGCTGGATATTATTCTGAACAACATGCTCTAGCTTTGAAGTTGTGTCTCAGTTTGAGTTGGCCCTGTGCTGAATGGGAAGGTGGGTGTATCAGAGGACTTCTAGGGTCTGTTCCAGCCTAAATCATTATATGATTCTCTTACTGACAAACTTAGTATTTATCTTTGTAGCTGTTCTGCAGCATTTACAGAATTAAATGATTTCTCCAATCAGTTTCTAGTTCATCAGGCTACAGTAGTATTGTCACTTCAAATTATGTATACCCACCTTATCCTTTATTATCATAGCACAAAGGTCAAGAATTACATAGACAGTAGAATATTTTTGCTCTCAAGTAATCAACTCTTCCAGATTTAATGCTGAGATACATTGCTGCAATAAATTAAACTATATTTTGTGTTGGTCTTCTGCTCGTAGGTGGCAAACCAAAGGCCCTGCAAAGAACAGTTGTGTTTACCATGGTGTTTTGTAATGAGGGACTGTACACAGCTGGAATTGTAAGGCATCCTTCATGGTCTTTACTTACTAGTATGATGTCAAAATCAAAGAATATTCATATTGAATACATTTACAGAGTTCTCTTCAAAGACAAGCTAGAAAAAAAGTGGAGGGTTGCAGAGCTGTAACAATTCTCTCTGGCAGAGTGTGTTCCTTTTTAAGGCTTGAGACAAGAAATCAGGAGGGGGCAGGGTAGGAAGAGATTCCACTCTTGTAGTCAAAGTGACAAAAGAGGATAACCTATTTTTAACAAAGAACAGCACTCTAGAGGAACAGAAAAGTAGAGAAAATGGCCAGGAGATTTGTCTGTCTATTTTGTGCAAAATCTACTTCACCTTTTAACCCAAACTCATGATGCCATTGTTCATTACTGCTTAGAAGTAAAACATTCTTATATTGTCTCAAAAAAAAAAAAAACCAACAAAATGAAATCTTAAGCATTAACTGATTAGTCCTTTCTTATCAGAAATGAACTGTTACTAAGAGTTGTATTAAGGATCTCCTCAGTGGATTTGTTATTCAAAGTAAGAATCCTCTGAATAGAGACGTAATAAAGGCAAACCAGATTGTTAGAGATGATATACTGTTAAAAACTTTAGAGGTTTTTAGTAGTTCTTGCTGTTAAGTTTGCCACTTAGAACTAATGTGGATTTATACTTTTCTGCACAGGAGGGCATTTTATACTTGTATCGTATCAGAGATCTCCAGTATGAGATGGAAATCTGCGCTGACATCTCAGAGCCCATATCCACCCTCATATTCTCTCCTGATTACACAATACTTCTGATTATTACTGATCAGGTATAGTGTTTCAGATAATAGCAGAACGTATGAGATGTTCCTGTGATGCTATGTGTGTGTTGGTACTGCTAACGTGATTGTGTGAATCTGTGAAACTTCCATAATGCTATCCCACAAGTAAAGCAATTTATACCAACAGTAAACTCAGTCGGTGCAGTGTTTCTAACAAAAGATTGGAAGGATTTTAATGAAGCATAGAACTGTCTTCTACAGATGGTTGATTATAAAGTACAGTTGATTCTTGTAGTAAGACAGAATGGGGTGTTTAAAATCATTTCATTAAAGAAATTTTGAAAAGAGAAATATTTAGAAAATCTGACTAGCTGAATAACTATCAAATGATCCTCAGCAAATATAGGTTAATAAAATCTGTAAAACTTATGTGAATTCTATTGGGCACTTTTAAACTAAGTTTAGAAAGAAATAAAAACCTCTAAAGAATTAAGTTAAGGAAAATGGATATTCTTGCTGAAGTGTTTGAAAGCTTTTATTGAGATGTTTCATAGCGCTGTGATGGATCAGTACTTTTTATTTGTCAGGGGACAATCTATTCTTACGAACCTGCCCACAGTGGAGAAGCTGTCAAACTCCTGAATGCATTCAGCAGTTATTTGCTGGCTGCCGATTTCCTTACTCCGGGGGACAAGTACTGTGTGGTAAGAAAAGGCTTTTTTTGTGTATCTGATGGTGAGGTTTTTTAGGGAACCAATATATTGCTAAGGTGCAAAACCAACAGCCTTATGGAGGCTGGGTCTGGATTGATTTTGGCTTCAGTGGTATACATACCTGTTAAAAGAAGTAAATGGGGTCCAGTCAGGTATGGCCTATAAAAACGTATAAAAGAAATTTCCTTTGAGTGTAGGGTGGATGCAGATTGCTAAAATGTCATACTGTTTCTGCTGTTGATTTGTGTCAATCACAGTTTGTCTTGAATTCAATTTAGAGAATAGATTTTAAAACAAGGAGTTTCCTACTGATCCTTTCAGCCCTCAGCATAAATTGGAACAGAAAGATTTGCCTACCCTGGGTCCAGAGACAAAGAAGACCTTACTAATTGGTCTGTCAATTCTGAAAAACTCCTTGTTTTCATGCTGTCTTTGATTCCTGTAAGACATATATTTTAGTAAGTCTGATTTGTCCCCTGGCCATGAATTCTTTGTGTGGGTGGTGTAAGAACATTGGAGTCTTCAGTTTATTGAATCTGTTTCTTTGCTAGCACAGCAGTGATGCATTTTATTTGCTTCAGAATAAGTACAGTGAGGATTGATTGGCCTCTGGCAATACTTTTCTGTGAAAGTATGAAATTGTCTGTATACAAGCAGATCAACCGTAATTGGTTTTGTTTTTTTTTTTTCATGTGAGAAAGTGGAGACCTCTTCTCTGGGACTTTCCTGTGTGAAGAAAATTCCAAGTGGTTTTTTTTTTTTTGTTTTTTTTTTTTTTTTACTGCTGACAGAATGTTGAGAGTGCTGATATTGATCCATTTTGCCCTGCGTTGTCTCTTGCTGCTTAAAGGCCATTCCCACACTTGCAGCAATTCACAAAAAATATTAAATATTTTCTTTGCTCTTGCGGCAGCTGTACTTAAAGTAGAAGCCAAGTAATTCCAACTGAAACTAGGAACTCCTGATACGCTACACTGAGACAGTAGCTAAATTTATATCCTATAGAAAATCAATAGCTACTTCCAGATAATGTGGTTATTTCACCCTCCTCTGATTATGTTTTTTGTCTCTTCAAGTCTGTTACAATTTCAGGTGAAGTAAAAGTTTGGCTTCTGGAAAATGGGACTTGCCTCAGCGTGCTAAACCTTGATATTGAGGTACACACTAACTAGAAGCTTATGTTGTAAGAAATACTTAATTTTCATTTCAATATTTTTGTTTTATACTAAAATATTGCTCAAAATCAGATCAGCTGATTTTGAGAAAAGCTAAATAGAATCTTTTAATAACAAATGAGGGATTTTATATTTCAGAAGGTTTCCTTGAACTAGACACAAATTTAACTCAGAGAGCAGAAAAGGCATTTCAGCCTGATGTCCTGGTGTTCTGTTTTAAAGAATTCATTTGTAAATAATTTGTGTGGTATTACTTTACTAAATTTGTACTTTTAATGTGTGCCAAAATTGACAGGAAATTTTTCAAGTGCATGAAAACTGTCTTGACTGATCTAAGTAAGAAACTTTAAGAAATGGGTTGATTTCAAACCGATAATATTTTGTCCCAACTTAAGATGTATTCAAGTACTGAAAAATCCTGTGGATTTTTTTTTGTGGAATAGATAATTATACTTAGATAAGTAGATATAGAGCATGAGGAGAAGTGCTTATGATGTCTATTAAAATCCTGCTTTCTAATAATGTAGAGTTAGAGGTAATTCACATTGATTTTATTCTCTGAATTTTAGAGAGTTGTAAATACTAAAAGAAGTTGCATACTAACTTATAGCATAATGTCCTACAACATGATATGGAGCTTTGAAGTATCTGTTATTTCTCAATTAGGCAACGGCTATGGCTTGCTGTCCCTCTTCAAACAGTGTTGCTGTAGGAACAAAAGGGGGTCAAATCTATTTTATTGACATTACCAAAGTTGAAGCTCCACGGGTTGTTCACAGAATTTTTCTTTCCAGATTTCCAGTACTATCTTTGCAGTAAGTATGCAGTAACAGGGGCAGGAATGGTGTCAAATTATTGCTTGAATAATGCAGTTGAACACAATTTTTGAAGTTTTTGTTCTAAAAATGTCAAAGTATTTTAACAGTTTAAATATTTATTTCAGCAATACTTTTTTTTCTGAATTACTTACAAGAGTACTAGTACCAGGATTTAGATGATAAAATATGATATTGTATTTTTAAGGAAAGTTAAGGGAGCACTAAATACATTGATGCATGAGATCCTTTCTTACAGATCACTGTATGGAGTAATTATGTGCAATGTCATCTATCTGGACTTAGAGGGTGATTTCTCAATGAATAAAAATTCGAGGTTTTATGAAGTTAACTTTAAGCCTATGAGTCATCCCTTCTTACATGGTCGTTCCTTTTGTTACAATTATTAATAATTCATTTGCTCACAGTTCTTGAATTTATCAATCCTCCTCTAAGTATCTTTTGTGACCTAATAGTCTTACTCTTTATTGCTGTTGTTTTTCAATAATCAATATATGTGAGAGTATTTTCATTCTGTCTTAAAAAAAAAAAAAAAAAAAAAAAAACACAACAAAATGGATTTGAACTGCTAAACATTAATATAAATCTGCTTGTTGTTTAGGGAGTCAGATGGAATCTCTTTTCACATTTACCTAATGTAAAACACCAGAAATAGATACAGAAAGCAACTTACTAAAGGGAAATCAATGCAAATATAATCAAAATAATATGAAAATGTGTCCAGTGGTTTTATTTGAAATAATTGAACTTCAGAGAAAGTTGATAAAATAGACTACCTTGGGTACTCTTAGCTTTCAATCAAACACGTGCTCAATTAGTGCACTTGTAGCACTGGCTCTGACTCTGTGAAACTAGAAACTGAAATTTCAGTTGTGTTTATGCCCTCAGGGAAGTCAGCAGCTATGAGGATGGAATTGCGAACAAAATGTTACCCCTTTATTGACTGTATTGAACTGTGTTTGGAGCATAACATTCAAAACTGGATTTGTACTTGGTTTTTTGTTTTCCTTAGTTATGATCAGAGTGGCCAGTTCCTCATCATTAGAGCTGTGGAAGGTTATATCTTTATTCTAGATGCTCGGCCTTCAAAATTATTCCAAGTTCTTGGATATGTAGGTAATACATGAAACAACATTAATTACGTTGTGTTTTCACTACTTGTTGTGTTTTAAATATACTTGCATGTCACATTAAGCCACCCTCCTTCAACTACTTAAATTTAAGGAGGACTAATTATAAAAATATTTTTCCTATCGATTTCCGAAACTAATTATGTGCTGGTAAATCTCTGAAGATCTCTTTGGCTGACAGTGTGAGGAATTACACTAATTATTGATAGGTCATGATGTCTGAGTGCAATTTCTTGTTAGAAATGCCCACTACTGACCTCTTTCTCGTGGGGACTGCTGGAATTGTTCAGTTTGGTGGTTGAAACTGAATAGTTAAAAATGATGAAATTTTAACTTGCAACAAAAATTGTTCTGTAAATCTATAGGTAGTCTCTCAATTCCAGCAACATACTTACAACTCATATCTGTGCATATAGATTGTCCAATTAAGTCCAACGGACATTATTTTATGATCTTAATAGGTTTGACTTCCAGGATAATACTTGGAAAGTTCATATGTTAAACTGTATTTAGAATTACATCTCCTTAGGTAATCTAAATATGCCTGATAATGTTCTCATTTTCTGGGTGATTTCTTAGAACCAGACATTTCTTTGCTTTATTTGGTGGTTTATCAGCAAATTGCCTCAAACTTGCTGAAACTCAAGCTAGATGTAAACTGAGATTTAAATGTTCAGCGTAACCAGAGCACTTAAGTGCTCATCAGTACTTCTGATATCAAGTTGTGGCTTCTCTGACATCTTAATGCAAATTTGAAACAGTCTTGTTGTGCAGAGCTGTATTCTGAAAAGGGGTCCCATTTTGTTTTATGTAATATCTCAGTAAAAATAATGTTACCATGATGTAGTAATTTGCTGGTATTTCAGTGTTGGCAGGTGAGGTGCTGAGTCTTTCAGTAGTTTCTGACTTCAAGAACAATGTAGTTGAAGTGATGGTGCTTCTGAATGTGGCAGAGATCCAACAAACAAGGCTGGAAGTTTTTTGCCTGTCATCAACACTCATGGAAGGTATGAACTGAAATATATACTTTGTGATGCTTTTATAAGACTAGAATAGATTATTGCCTTTCATTACCCAAAATACTTGCAGTCTTAATCTCTTCCTTCATCTCATCTGTACATTCTTCTGCACCACCACTTCTCTTATGGCTGCCTGGAGACTTAAAGTCAGCTGAATTGTTTCAGTAAAAATACTGTGATATTTTGAGCAAAATGCAGGGAAAGAAGGAGGGAAGTATCTTACATGTAGAATCACAAAGCAACCACTTCACTACTACCACTATTGTTATTGTTGTTATTATTACTATCATGTGGAAATTCCCAAAGTAAACCACTAAGAGACCTTGTGCTTGTCATTACCTACGTGCAGACTAAGTATATTAAAGTGGAATCTATCCCACCAGCCTCTTCATAGAATTGTAACAGATATATATTAGTTTGTTAAGAACATGTTAAAGGTCAATATTTCTCAAAAAATAATTATTCTGTTCTTACAATTTTTCTACATAGAAGTACCAGGCAGAAATTCCACTGTATTTATAAAATACTAACTTGTAAACCCAGTAAGGAATGTTACAGAGAAACATTCCATGAGAAGCTCTGCACAGTGATGAAAAGGGAAGAAATAAAGAGAATTAAGAGTGGTGCACTTCAATTCATCTGCTAAAAATCTGGGCTGTGTATCTGCAGTGTGCAATGTGCATATTGAGATATTAAAGTTAGAATATCTAACTTTAGATTACAAATATAATATGGGGAATGAAGTGAAGGGAACCTGTTTTGTGTTTCACTAAATTGGATATCCCACACTAAATTTTCAAATGGTCGTGCTTGGTTTTATATGTTCAATTCTCAACTGTACAATGTCAGTAATTTTTCTGTGCACATCTGTGGTGTTATAACACTTTAAAATGAGTCTTTTTTTAAAAAAGCAAATAGACACAAAATGGACTCAACTGCTGTGAGTGATCATAGAACTTGTAATATTCTAGGAATGCATTGATTTGGGGCACTTCCTGGAATCAGATGTAAAACTAAATTAATAGCTGTGGAAGGACTTAAATGCTTTAACTTAAATAAGGCACAGAGTAGGTCAGTACTGCACATGGTGTCCTCATCACACAGCCAGTGCAGGATAGTGCACTAACAGTGGTTGTCAGTGACAGTGTGAAGTTCCACTTTTATGTCTCTTCCATCCTTGAATTTCCAAGTGAGCAATACTGCTCGAGGTTTCATTCAAGTCCCCGTCATGTTACAGAGAAAGAGTAGTGCAAACCCATTATTTACATCATTCTACTCCTGTATCATTTACATTAGATGCTACTGGTGACTAGCAAAGCCTTTTGTGGTGAAAAATGAGCTCTAAGTAAGCCTGATACCAATTATTCTGTTAGATATTTACTATGTTTTTACTATAGTATATATTATATACTATATATTATTTATTATTCTGTCTAGTTATTTACAAGTAATTTTGAAGAGGACTTACAACTCACAATCTTTCTTAGAAGTAATCCTCAATGATAGTGTTTTCTCTAAATATACAACATTAGTTTTTAACCTAACCATAGTCAATTAAATTGGAGTATGATTTTTAAAGTTGCTGAGAATCTACATTTTTTGCATCAGTCTTAATGTCAAATGTCTCTTGAAAGCTCAAATTAAACAATCAAGAAGAATAAAATGCCCTTTTGAAAGCAGTGATTTGAGCCTCTGTGCAAACTAATTTGCACTGCTCATGTAATATCTAAAAAACTGGTTAAATCGGACAAATTTTTACTCACTGTGGCTGAACTGTTGATAGTACTTATTCAGAACTAATATAGCTCTCTTGGTACATCACTGCAGTGTGCTATATTTGCACAGTTAGTGTTTCAAGCTACAAATTTTAACTCAGTCTCCTTAAACAATTCATGCTTACTCTTTGCTGAGACTGATTGATTTACGGTAGTGGTGGTGATGTCTCTTCCTCTTTATTTTATCAATCTTTTAGGAATTGATAAGTATGCTAACAATCAAGGAATGCTAAATGCTAGTGCCATTAAAAAGGAGCAATATGATCTGGAGTACCCTCTGAGTTCAGCAGTCAGACTGAAGGATAACATTGTTTATGGCTATTGTACCTGTGCACCTTTCATCTGTAAATACAATCTCTCTAAACAGGTAAATTCCCGAAAGTTGTTTTACTTTGTCATGGTGAAGTACCAGCTAAGAAAGCTCATATATGAAGTGAATATATGATAGGGCATTAGCTAAAAAACTTCTCCACACTTAAAGCATCTACTCCATCTTAAATATCAGAAGCCTGGCATAACAAAGATCTTTGTTTTATGAAAGAAAAAGCCAAATTCTTGTAGTAAAACTCATGCAGCTTGCAGGCATGTGGTAGACAACCCACAGCTATTGTTAGTCTCCTCAAAATGGCATGGATATGTCAATTATTCTAACTGCTGCTAATATTGTTTGGTTGACAGAGCATTTTGGAAGATCCACCAGTATTTTTATCAGAAAAAGTAATTCCTACCAATCAGTTTGGATCAGGATTCATCTGTTTGTCACCCAACAGCCGATGGCTGGCTTCAGCCGCAAAGGATGGTGTTTTGTTCATCTATGACACTTCTACCATGGTAGGTGGGCACAGACTTCGTTTGCTTTTCACCTGAAAGACCTGTGAGAGCTACTTTATTTCATAGTAAACTCTTTTTCACTTAAATATGAAGGTGTTTCAGAAAAAACTTCTGTTGAACACGAATTGACTCAGCAATTGTTTTTATAATGAATGTGAATATGATCACATCTATTAATTTTCTTCTTCAGTAAGTTTTTGGGTTTAAACATGAGTTTACTGATCTTCATCTCCAACAAAATCCATATACAAAAATTGTTCTTACCTCTAGTCAAAAATTATAAACTTATGAACTCTAGTATTTTATATACTTCATATTGACACTTCAGATAGACCTTTATCTAAAAATAAAGCAGTATAATTTAGAGCCATTATCCATTAAGAAGTTATATTTGATGAACTATTTCTGACTTTTCTAGGAGCTACTTGTTCAAAACTATTGTCACTCATATGAAGGAGGGGGAATCAGATCTGTGGTATTTTCACCAGATGGCAAATTCATCCTGGTCAGTGGTGAAAGTGACGGTGCCCTGGTGTGTCTGAAATGGAAGTATGTATAAAGTGGCAGAATAAGATTGGTATAAATTCTGGGATCTGGGCAGACTAGTTTTTGCATCTACTTGTGATTCTGAACTTTGTTTTGGTTAGTCTCAAAATAAGGAGAACTGGATTGAATTGTTTGGTACAAAAGTCACTCCTTTCAACTGTAGAGGTCTCTGCAATTCATGACATTGTGGAGAACATCTTGCAATTTGAGTGTGGTTGCAGTACAAGATATGAGTATCTTCTGATAAATACACATATTACGGATGGTGGGCTTCTTGTCACTTTCAAATAAGCCATCTGAAAATTTCTAATTCTGTAGAAACTTCATTTAATTCTTGAACACCAACAGCATTGAATCGTAAGTAAAAACACTGTATAGGTGTGTTTAAGAAAACACGTTGTTTTGTTGTTGTGTTACAGAGAACATTTTAAAATTCCTCAGTTTTCATAATAAAATTTCACAAAAAATATATCAATTCCTTTATTATTTAATAGGAAGATAAAGGAAATGGAAGTTAAGGAAGCTGATTTGCACTGGCAATCTCTTCTTACTATATTGAACAAGTCTATTTCGGATGAAAATGCTGTTTTAAGATGTATGGCAGGATGGCAGATTGAGTCAGAATCCACATCAGAATCGGTTCCAGAAGAGAAATCTGAGGTATTTTCTTAATTTTGGTGAGAAGAAAACATATAATCATTATCCTAAAGTTTATCTTTTTATGTTAGTAGAAGAATACCCCTGGCAGGTTGGCTATGGTTAATTATTAATTCATGGAACAGTATTACCAAGAAAATTAAAGTTCATTGAAAGACAACTTTCATGTCTTTGCTTTTATTTGTTGTTTTTCTCATATGAATTTGTCATTCACAGCGTAATATTACTGCTATACACTGTGGGTTGTTTGTTGTATATTCTTCTGTTGAAATAAAGCAGGGCAGTGATTACAGAGTTTAGTACAGTCATTCCATTGTAGTCAAAAGTCTTTGCATAATAGCATAGATTTGCAAGATCAAATCTAGGAAATGAATATATTAATACCCTCTGGAATTTGGTGGTGGTTCCTTCCAGTGTAAGTGATTTATTTATTCATTTTCATTTCTTGTTCTCTTTCCTTCCATCGAAGTACTTGGGATGAATTTTTATATCTTTGTTTCCAGAAGTCACCACTTGAACCTTCCAGTGCAGCGGTGACAGAAGATGGAAACCTTGGAAATTTGCATTCAGACAGTACTAGTGAAATGACCTGGTTATGTCAGAAAACAGAGAAGGTATTTTCATACCAAAGATTTCAAAAGCCAGTAGCCATTTTAGGTGCTGAATTATATGCTGTAGATGAATGTAGTTTCTAAAAATGTAAGGGTGTTTTTAAAGTGTTTTAAGGCAGACACCTGAAAAACAGGAACTTTAAAGACCAAGGGAGCATTTCTACCCATGGAGCAGACTTGGTAACTAGAAAACTTTCTCCGTTTAGAAACCTATGAAGACATTTACTTCCCAAAGTGTCAAAATGTTGCACAGAAGATCAGTACGAGAAACCAGGAAGGTGTTCTCTTCTTGTCAGGGGCCATAACAAATTCTACAACACTATTAAACTATAGTCAACAATATGACATCAATTGCTAAAAAACCCTGGGATTTATTTCAGGTTAAGGGTGAAGTAAGGGTGTTATGTAGCCAAAGTAAAAATGCATGAAGTATCAGTTTGTAAAGAAGGGATTCAATGCTTTGAGAGCCTGTATTAAGTATAGATTTTTTGTTTATTCAGAAATATGAATTTATGGATTCTAGGAGGTTGTTTATGACATGAACCAGAGCAGTGAGTTTTGTCCAGCTTTTGGGGCTGAATGTATCTCAGAAATGACCTCCCAAATTGTGATACAATTTCACAAGTGGCAGATATCAATGCACCTGCCACTGAAAGTAGAGTCTTCTCCATCCCACTCCCAGGTGTGCATTCTTGTTTCTTCTTAGATGTTGCCACTCATGTTTTGGTTTCTGCATTATAATTTTTCATGACAGATCTATGTGACTGTGCATCCACAAAACTTCCATGTATAATTATTTTCCAGGTACAGGTGATAAGAAGCAAAGTTTAATGGTCCTAGATTGGTGTAAGATGCTTGTTAATGATTTAGGAAATTTGCATCTGACTTAGAGGATGGGCTCCATTCAGTGTAAGAATCATACTCTGGTTTCATGCAATCAGTAGCCACCATCTTACATAAAGCTGTAAAACTATTCTAGAAAGCAAATTCTAGAGTTGGAGAGCAATTGTGTAATTTTCTCTAAGAGATGAATCAAAGAACACTGTAGCAGCAAACAAAATTTCTCTGCTTTGGGAACAAGTAGCAGGTGTTAATTTACTTCAGTTTTTATATATCCCACTGAAAGTGCTTAGTGATAATGAAAAATCTAAGGAATGTACCACAGCTAACAAGTTCTGGGAGTAGGCTTTACCCAGTTCAATGTGCCTGTAATCATTTCACTTGTGCTTACTTTCTTCTTATGTATTTTAAGCTCTGTTGTTTGCAATGTAACCTGTTTGTACAGTTTTTCTCTTGAGCAATTCTAAGAGACATCCTCTGAATTAGTATTATGTCTGTTTCACTTATTTCCCTCTGGCTTTTTCTTTTCTGTAAAGATAATGTTCCTTTAGATTGTTTCAATGTTATTTTTCTTCTCTTTTTTGTCTTTCAACAATATATTTGTATGTTAGGTCATTAAGGAAGAGTCTGAAAGGTTTGCCAACCAGAAGAAAGAGATTCAAATGGGAATTAAGAAGCTGCATGAAACTGTGAGTTATTAAAAGGATGATGACTTCCTTACCAATTCTTTTGATTTGTTGTGTTTATTTTAGTAACTTGACACAAATCACCTGTTTTCCACCAATTTGTTGTTGTTCTTTTATTTTTATTTTTGAAGACCACTTATTTTATGGCTACCAGCTCCAGTGCTCTGTTACAGTCCAGACATTTTAATTATCTCTAAGGATGGAGACTCCATGAGCTCTCTCAGCAACCCATTGCAGTATTCCATCACCCTCATAGGAAAAAAAAAAAAGCTCAGAACCTCTCGTGTTTCAATTTGTGCCCATTGTCTCTTGTCCTGTCACTAGATACCACTGACAAGTCTATATTTACGTTTATAATGTATTTATATATACTGATAAGATCAATTCCTCCCACCTGTTTCCCAAATCTACTTCTTTCTAGTAGTGATTGATGACTGTGTTGAAAAAGAGTGCTTTGTGAGCATTTGCTCAACAAGTATCTGATAGAACTCTTTGCATCTGTTCTAGTTTCCACAGAAATAAATGAGGCATTACTTAACTAAAATCATTTTCTCTGATAGTAAGTTTTGTAGTTAAAAATAGCATCTCATCTATTCACGTTCAATTAATTTTTTTCTTATGCTTATTTTATACATAAGATCCAGAAAATGATGCATGAAAATGAACAGGTGCCAGATATTGAGAAACTGGGACAGCAGGAGTTCAACCTGGATATGGAAGAGCAGGAAAGAGCACAAGCAGAGGCTGAAAGAGAAGTGGCCAGGGTATGATAGAAGAGTGGGGACAGGGTGCAAGTGGGGGAATGTTTTAAAACCGATAATGAAAATTAAAAGGAATAATTGAAGAGCAAAGAGAGTAGTCTTAAAATTGCTGTTCACTGCTGAGTAGAAAGAAAAAAAAGAGTATTTAAATCACTTACTGAAGTAGATAAAAATGTTTATCCAGACACTGCCAACTGGAATATGGTCTATGCCAGTAATTGTAGTTCTGACACTGTGTCCTTGGGAATATTGCTTAAGTTTTTAAAATTATTCCTGTCAGTATCATGTGATACAAGTTTTTTGGGAAAGGTAGCTGTGATGGTCCAATGTAATGAAGTATTAGTAATTCTTTTGATGTGTTTATTTTACTAACTTGATACAAATCACCTGTTTTGCACCACATCTTGTTATTCTATGTTCTTCATCTTGAAAGATAAGGGAGAAGATTGAAATGGAGATCTTAGCTAATTGCTACTTGCAGGATGTCATCAAACATGAGTGCTGGGATTCCATGTGTGTAAAAGGACGGGCAGTTAAGGTAACCTCTGGTTTCTACCTAATTTTCTGCACTAGTTTATTCATTCCTTTAGGTGAGAGACAAACTAAATAGCTGTATGACACCTGTCTGGTTTACATGTAGTGTGGGAAAGAACTTCTTCCTGGGGCTTGTGCAAATTTTTCATTATCTCTTTCTCTGAGCCTGGCTAATTTTATCTTCCAGGGTTGATAAGAGCGCTGATAAGCAAATTACTCCTTAATTCCTTGATCTCAAAGAATGTTCTTGTACGGTTTTGCTAAAGGTTTAGTAAATATTATTTTTCTCTGTGTAGTTGGTATGGCTTCTACTACGCAGAAGATAACAGCAGAATTTAGCACTATTTTTGTCACTTTTGAGCAGAGGGACATTAATTATACTGAATTATCAAAACAGTGGTGGAAGACCAAGTCATTTTAGAAAAATCAAATTCTGGTAGAATTCCTTGGATAAAGAGGCTGTATCCATAAATTATTGAAGGGAGGTAAGAAAAAAATAAAATTTAAATTTAAGTCAAACATTGTCAATACCAAAAAAGGCAAGTGATTTTTGTCTTTTTTTTTTGCTATGTCTGTTATTTTATTCCAGATTTTTAAGAAGTTATTGCAACTGTTTAGCATGCATGTATTAAACAAATTAATTAATGGGTACTTTATGAAGACCTTTCTACTTTGTTTTTTTTGTTTTGTTTTCGTTTGAGCAGTGTTTCCATATAGCTTGTGAAGTGAAGAATTATCCCCTGAAGAAACGTGATGAAGAAGAGCTGAGAACTTTGGAGAAAGTTCTGCACTTAAGGAAGTTTGAAGCAGCTAATCTTAAGGTTACAGTCTGTTCATATAATCACAGAATTGCAGGGGTTGGAAGGGGACCTCTGGAGATCTAGACCAACCTCTCTGCTCAAGCAGGATCCCTAGAGTAGATTACACAGGGAGGTGTCCAGGTGTTTTGAATGTCTCCTTTGAAGACTATGCAACCTCTCTGGGCAGCATTTCAAATCGGGATGTTCTGAACAGGCGTTTTAATTGTTCTTTACAGGGACACGTTTCTTGCTGTAAAAATTGTCCAAGTAAAAGTAAAAAGATATGAAAAGATGAAATGTGGTTTTTACTCAGAACAAATGTATCAATATTACAGAATTGTGGAGTAGTTGAATTTGGAAGAGCCCTCTGGCAGTCATCTGCTTCAAGCAACTTGCTCTGGGTCATGTCCATTCAAGTTTGGAGTATCTCCAAACATGGTTTTTCATAACCTTCATGGGCAACTTGTTTCTGTGTTTGACAACACTTACTTTAGAAATGTTTTCTTGTATTTAAATCAGGTTTACTATATTTTTGGTGTGCAACCATTTTCCCTTAACCTGTCAGTGGATACTGAGAGAAGTCCAGCTCTGTTGTCTTAGATCCCCACTGTCAGGTTTTTATACTCATCAGTAAGGTTTCCCCTGAATCTTCTTCTTGAGGCTTAATAATCCCAGCTCTCTCTGTTTCTCCTCATATGCTTGGTACTCCAAATTCTTAATTGGGTATGTGGCTCTTCATTGAATTTGCTCCAATACACCTTTGTGCTGCAGAACCCCACAACTGGGACCAAGTATTCTAGATATGATCATTATGACTTATTTTGATTTCTGGGCAAGGTTTAATTGCTGAATATGACCTCTAGAACATTTTTATGCAACTACCACAGAATTGTGTGCAAAATAAAACAGTTTTATTTTTGTAATATTCAGGTTCAGAAAAAAGTTCTTGAGACTAAATCTGAGGCTGTATTATTTGAAGAAGAAGAGAATACAGGAGAAGTCATGGCTGGTGATACTGCATCTTGCTGCCTGGATGGAAGTCTGAGTTCTCAGTATGGTGCAGACACATCTATACTTTACCACCAATTGGACTTGCACTCCAGGGAGCAGAAAGTCAATCAGATAGTATTACTGAAGGTGACTATAAATTTGTGTTACTGCAGTGACACTGTAATATCTGTTGGTCCACATAGAGGTCACAGCCACTGTTAGATTCTGGGCGTAATTATACTGCACAACGGAGTGTTGCATAGATCTCTGATCATGAAAGCTGGTAATTTCTCATGATGTAGTAGAAGCTCATCATTTCATAGATTCATAGAATGGCTTAGGATGGAATGGACACTAAGACCCATGTATTTCCAATACCTCTGACATGGGCAGAGTTGCCACCTGCTATATCACAGTGCTCAGGGCTCTGTATGATCTGCCTTGAATGCTTGTAGGGATGAGGCATCCACAACTTACCTGGGCAGCTTCTTTCTGTGCTTTACCATCCTCTGAGTAAAATCTGGGATTGTCCCAACCCAAGTGCAACACCTTGCACTTGGCTTCCATGGGCCCACTTTCAAGCCTCTGACATCCATTCCTTCTATTGTGTCAACTCAGCTTAGTGTGGACTTGCCAGCTTAAGTCTGGAAGAAAAATGTTTGTACAAAACTGGTAATCCAATTTGAGGGTCTTTGTAGTTGTTCACTAGGTTAAGAGTTTGTATAGATGAAGCTAGCTTGTACATCTCAGTGTGCTCTCTTAAAACTTGTCCTCTTACCTATTACATGCTGCTGATCTAAAGATGATGGGGTGGATACTTAAAACATCTTATTTCTTTTCAAACTTACCAGCCTTCATTAGGAACATTTAATGTTTGTTATTTATTATTCATAACATGAGATTCTCCTACTACTTATACCCTAGCCCCGGTGCCTTTAATGATAAACATGATAAAAAATTGTTTTCTAGTGATAATAATTTACAAAGGTAGAAATGGTTAAACTAGCATTAAGCCCTGCCTCCTTAGAGCTCTTTGAGGCTGTTAATGCGAGCAGACCTTAGTGATTATGCATTATAATATATGAAATCTGGTAGATATACTGATGTTTGAAGTAGTTGAGGGAGAAACACATGGAGCACTTATCTTTTGAATATAAGCTGGGATTTAACAAGGTGATTTTACTGTGTGGCTTTCAGGATGCGTATTTTATCTCTAATTGTAGAAGCACTTCAGTGAGCTTGGTGAGTGACAGATGGCAGGCTAGGTATTGAGCAGAACCTTTTTTCTTCTCTCAGCATTGTACCTTATCTGCCATCCTTTCTTATTACATCCTAACTCATTACTGTATTAGCAGTCAATTAAATAATCCTGAACACACATTTATTGTAATAGAAATTGTAGACATCTAAGCAACTCAAAATATAAAGCTTGATGATAGGACTGAAATTCTCTTTGTTTCAGTTAAGTAAATTGATGCAGCAGGAGAGACACACAATTTTCCTTCTTTATATTGTACTTTTCTTTG
Organism: Lagopus muta; assembly: GCF_023343835.1. Classification (NCBI taxonomy): domain Eukaryota; kingdom Metazoa; phylum Chordata; class Aves; order Galliformes; family Phasianidae; genus Lagopus; species Lagopus muta. Next base: position 54,678,253 of record NC_064437.1, on the reverse strand, counting down.
CTGAGTTCAGTTGCTTAGGGTAAAGGAAGGATTTGTCTATTAAGGATGTATGCTTAAAAAATCACTTACTTAAAGATGTCATGCAGAAAATCTCATTAACACATATCAAAATTACAAGCTACAATCCTTAAAAATCAGAAAAGCGTATACTTAATTCTGCTCCTTCACCTGTGTTTTACAGTCTTTAGAATTGTGTAATTTTTTACTTTGGAGCACCTTCCTTCAGACAAAGACTGCAAAAAATGGCAAGAAGGCAGCCTAATTTTTTTTTTATTTTGTTTTGGCAACACTGTTTCATTCAGAATCTTTGATAAATGGCAAATACAGTAGAGAAGGAATAAAAATTTCTAGGGGAAAAAAAAAAAAGAAATAGTAATTTGCCCACTTAACAAAGCTTGAACTCTGCAACTCTGCTCTTATAACAAGGAAGAATTAACAAGATTCCCAGTCATACATGCAAATACAGACATCTATGATTCCAAAGTAGTATTTATGGAAGAATAGGACCTGTGCAGCATTGCTGTTCCTTTTTTTTTTTTTTTTTCTTTTTTTTCTTTCAGGACATCATATACAAAGTGAAAACTGCTTTTAATAAGGAATTTGACATAGTTGCTCAACAAAAGGAGCAGGAGATAGCACGAATTAAAGAAAGAAACATAAGGATCCGAGAAATCTTGGGACAACTTGACCTCCAAGTGGAAGTGTGGGAGCCAGGTCTTACATGTGATGAGAAACCAGAGCAGGTGTTTACTGTTCAGGATTCAGAGGTATCTGAAAAAAAAAAGCTTTCACATTCACCTACACAAAAACAGTTATCTGATTCTTTTTATTTCTAGCTGTTGTTTGTACTGAAAAGCATTAAAACAGATTGTGTCTGTGTACTTAAAATCACCCATCTGGCTCTTCTTCTTTCCTTCCCATGCCTTCCCTTTCCTAAATTTTAAAGTAGAAAGCCCCTAATAAGTCACTATGAAGTGAACAAAATACTGAATTAAGCTTTTAATCTGTCATAAGTGATGGTAGAACTTATCCTCGTTCTTGGTTAAAAGATTTGAACCAATCTGGCAGGAATATATAAGTATATGTGAGAGTTTCCCTGATTTTTCTTCAGTCTCTGAGCTCAGCTTCTGGGCACTTCAGCACAGTTAGTGTTGTACTTCTACATAAAACTGATTATATATGAATAAATAATTGCTCAAAACATGACTAACACTAGCTAAAATGACGTAGTTCATATTTTAGTGTTTTTGGAACTAAAATATGCTATTTCATAGCTTTTGGAGCTGTTCTAGAGAACAGTTTTGTTCTTGATGTATGTTATCATAGAGCAGGACTTAAAAATGTGAATATTAAAAATTATTACATCGTTTTTCCAAATGTTTTTGTCCATGTATGATAACGTTCAAAGAAAATGTTTGGAACTCTGATAAAGACATGATCTCCTACTTTCAGATTAAAGCTGAAAAATACTTGACTCCACAAGAGAGAGAGAAAGCAGAAATGCTGGCCAGACTTGAAATGGAAAGACACCTTGCTTCTCTGGTACTTAAAGTAGCATCCTTTGTACTGAACAGGCCACTGTTACTCATTTGTCTTATTTAATACTGTACTGGAATACACCACCAATGTAGTACAGGAGTATAAATGTAAAAATGCTAAGTAATAATGAAATAGGCCTTTTCTGCTTATTTTCATTTACTCTCAGGTTACACAGACCAGCTGGGTGAAGAAAAGATTTGGTGTTATGCTTTCAGTTATTAAAAATTTGCTTAGTAGCAATGCAAAGCACCATAGTGGGAGACATGCGACTGGAAACATCTCTAAATGTATGCTGCTGTTTAGTCAAGAGCTCTGGGCTTAGTATGGCATGGTTGAGATTCTGACTTTTCTTCAGAGTTTGCTATATGATCATAACGCTTTCCTCTGGCTTTAAAATACATCTGTGAAAAGTCTAAGATGGTTTCAGCCCCCAAAAGGATGGACAGTAAGATGGTGGCACTACAGCTTCCTTCATCCTTGCCTGCCAACTGGGCAGGAGTCGTCTGTGTATATGTACTATTTCTAAAGCTGCCAAAATTGCAGTTTTAGTTATTTGGTATATTATCATCAGGAGAAATTCTGACACTTATAGTGTATTTCATTCACACCTGCAAAGAGCATTAATAGCGACACATTCAAATCCTATTTATGTTCTACAGGTGAACTGCACTATTATAATTCCCAGAACTTGCAGCTAATACACGTATTGTACATTCTTTAAATATACGTATTTTTCATTTTTCCCAGGACAGTGAAAGACAGCGTGCTCTCAATGACATGATGGGTGGAGTTCTAGAAGTCACACAGGAAGATATCTTGAAAATTGTAAGCTGTGTTTCTGCCACATCATTTAGACAGCTTGTCAATTTCAGTAAACGTGAATTTCAAACCAGAATTTGAACCAGACTGCTGCATGCATTTGGTCATCAACACCTGTTCTATCACAGTGGAACATTGTAAAAATGTAATCTAGTATTGTCACTGTAACAACTGTTTTTTTTGAGGGGGACTATTCATGGGCGATTATCCATGACTGTGATCTTACCACATTCCATTTAACTCAGCAAGGAAAGTTATTAGATCCGTAAAGGAAGGAAAGATTGTGAAGGAGTGTCACAGAAAACACAAAGGGCGGACTCGTGCTGTCTTCCTAGGATTGATCTCTTTCACAAAATTAGGACTGTTCTTAGAGGTGCAGTTGGAATTGGGAATGCGCACAGAAAACATACATCTTGTACTGACAAATAGTATATTTGAGCATGCCATACTTGTACTGTACAAGATCCACTAGAAAATCCCTGTAAGTAACTGGTGAAGAACTCAATCATATATATGCACAAAAATCAACAGACCAGAGAAATGGAACATTCATGTTACTTACGGTTTGAAGCATAGCTACCAATACTACCTTTGGTTAAAATTGATGTGTATTCTTTCTTAGTGTGTGCTGAAGGAGACTTAATACTGCTTCTGAAGCATATTTTTCTTTAATGCTTTCAGGATATTCCTCCACCTTATTTTATATCCAAGCCTGAAGATGAATGGAATGATCAAGAGAAGAAAATATTCAGAAAATACGAGGAAAAAGTTAAAGAGCTGAATGAAGAAAAAGAAAAATATAGAAGGGTAAATTAAAATGAGAGAAGGAGTGGTTTTGTTAATGAGCAACATTTCTGATTTTTGTCAGGATCTATTTCTAAAATGGTACTAATAAATAGAGCAAATGAAGAACAAGTGAATAACAAAGATCATGTGATGTATTAAGTTATAGCTTAAACAGTAAAAAGGCAGTCTGTACTCATAACAACTTGTATGTACCGGGACTAATAATAGCTGACAAAAGGTACTTTTCATTTCCAAATATACCAGTATTCCTAAAATGCTTTTTTTCATGTTGCGTTCCTGGAGTTGGTGATGCCATACACAAATAATGTCATTTCACCTTTGAAGTGGTATTTCACAAAACAAACAAACAAAAACACCCTATGTAGCCTGGCAGCACTTTCCTTTCAAGATGGAAATTAATAGCTTCATTCCCTTGGACAGCTCTCATTATTGTTAGGACAGATTTAAATAAATTTTACCACAGTCATCAAAATACTACTTCCAGAATGTAGCTGTTGTTTAAATAAGATAAAATACGGAATCTTAGCATTTTTTAAATAGCTGTTCAGAGTCATTAAGAGGAATACAAAGTTGTATTTTGATTTAAAAAAAGTAATTAACTTATACACCTCAGCTGCAATGAAAGGGAGGGAAAATATCTTTTTAACTCTTTAAAAAAATGAAAACAATTTTTAAAAATGGCCATACTTTGAAGGTAAATTTAAAAAAATACATATTTCAATACTCTGATTCGATTAATTTCAGATAGGGCTATTCTGTTTACTGTTTATGCATTAGTGATATTGGATGGCTCTGGAGCACTTCAGGGCTTTAAAAACTTATGAGAAGAAAAGAAAACCTTTATATTGGAGAGGTGCTGTTCTATACTATGCATTCTCCAGCGTCCCTCAGCATACTGTATCAGAGTTTGTTCTTACAGATGAAACATTTGTTCTTCTTCTGTCCTTCTCTTCCCCAGGCACTGAAAAATGAATGGGAGGAACTTGAAGCTTCCATCCAGGAAACAACACAAAACTTTGATAAGAATGTGTGCAAACTTTTTGAAAAGAAAGTGAACTTAGAGAAGGTCATCTATCAGGTATGGCGGAGAACATTAATTTTTCATCTATACCTCTGTGCAGCAGAAACGTTGTTAATTTTTATTACCATCTTTTCACAGGAAGAACTCAAAATTGTCAATCTCATTTATTCTTTAATGTTGGATGAGGAGTTGGACAGTAGAAAAGCTGGACTTTGTCATTTCCTGGTAAAGAAGCAGAAAGAGAAAGTAAGTTATCATTTGGAATGCTTAGGAAATACGTGTAATTGCTGTACAATTTCTTCTGAAAACTGTTCTTTCCAAATCACAGTTTTGCTATGAATGATTTTCTGACAATTTTCAGAGCAGTTGACGCTTTCTTAAGATGGGCATAAGACATGGATTATGAACATGTATGGTTTTAAGTAGATAGCTATCTTTGTTCATCTGGCATTCTTTAGTAAAGCTGCATACATTGAAAATGGCATGCTGCTATTTGTTTGTTATACGCAGTAATTTTTAGTATCCAGTATCAAGCTTACAGGACCAGTAATGCTGCCATTTACATTAGAGAAATGCACACAAAGAATGCTTAGGGGAATCACACTTTTTGCTGGCTTGGCTAATGTAGTCCAGGGCCATGTGACTCGTATTTGCCAGTTCAAAGCATAAGTAGAGGTAGCATGGGTACCTGACTGTTGAAGCAGAACATAGGCAGTGTATAAAGTGGTTTTAGACTTGTCAGTGAATTTCATCTCCTGAAGAGTTTGCCAGTCCTTGCCAAACCATATACCAGTCAACAAAAAGACTGGGGAGCACAAGTAGTAGATTTGGATTTCAATACTACAAGCGCTTGCTGCCCACAGTACTGCTTTTGTCTGACACTTGTGATTTCTATTTCCTGCCAAACCCATCTGACTCATGGGATCTAAGCAGTAGTCTGCAGTTTGCTTCTGTCTCATGAGACAGTGTTATCCCATTTGCCCACTTTGTGGAGGTGCTCCTGAGACCACACTGCCTCCCCATGTCAAACCTCTAACTCATCCTGTACAGATCTCTTTGATTGGAGCTGCAGGCAGCTGTTTTTATGCCAGCTATAAGGACTGGCTCCAAAGTAGACATCCAGCCCCCTGCCACTGAATAGGATGAACTAGTTTTAAAATTATGTGAAGCAAAGGGTATACCAAGTTACATTTTTCAAAATACATCTTACGTTTAAAGTCTTTCTAAATATTGCCATTGCCATATCTTTTCATTTATGTGAACTGTCAAATGCAACAAAGCAAAGTACAAACACTTAAACAGCCTTGATTAAACAATTGAGCATTCAAACAGGGCAATAGCATTCCAGAATCAAAATCTTCCACTGACCAGTGTTTAAGAATTTTTGACCAATCTTAGCTGGGATTACATGAAAGGAAAAGGAAATATCTATACATCTAAGGATCTAAAGGAAATATCTATATATCTAAGAAAGAAGGAATATCATCATTAGTCTTTATATTCAAAATATAAAAAGAAGACTTAAAATACACAATTTTCTTATTTGTGGAATATTTGAATTTCGTATCTGTTCACCTTTAACCTGTATCCACAAATAACTTTCTGAAGGAGGCATTATGTGGCTCTTACAAACGGCTCATAAAGCTTTCTCTAGAATTGAGAAGGTGTCAGTTTTATCAGTACTTCTGCTGGCTGAGTTTCATTCTTGAAATTCTCTGGTTTTCTTACAGGTCAAGATTGCGAGAACAGTGGAGACTACAAGAAAGAAAATTGATTTTTACACAGAACAATACGATAATGCAGTAGCTGAAGATAAGGTGAGGCTCCAGATAAGCACAGGCAGATTCAGGAGTAAAATAGTTATTGCTGTGTCTTGGTAATGAGAAGAACATGCTGTATTTTAAGTGTGGTATGAGTTCAGTTTTCTAATCATGCTTTTCCAGAGGAAATCTAGACCACTTCTGAAAGTTTTATATGCATATATTTTTCATCACTACTTAATTTCAGTCATTAACGAAGTAAACTAAGATAGGAACAAGTTGCTGCTTTTTAAAAAATCACATTGTGATGACCAGGAAGCTTTCTGTTTCCCTCCTAGAATCTGGAATATGGTTTTAGGAAGAATTTTGCTGATGTTCCTGCTAATCTTCTTGATGAACTTTTGGAACTTTACAAATGTCGCCCAAGGTAGGAATAAATAACCCTGATTAAAATAGTTCAAATACTAATATTTCAAAAATAAGATTTGGATTACTGAAATAATTAGCAATTATTGTGGTAATCAGTAGATTGCCTTCTTTTTATTAGATGGTTAGCAATAGTTGATTTCCTATCATACTAACAATTGTTATTTTGAGTATGTATGTTTCCTGGTTTACACCACAAAATACATTTAAAATGCAATCTAAATAATCATCAGTTCTCATAAACATTCTTATTTTGTGTAAGATGTAGTTTTACCTTTTTTTTCTTTGCAAGAAATTAAGAGTATGAAATATTCACAGTTGTATGTTGTATTCTTTCATGTAAGAATAAAAGTAAATACTGTATGTACTGTGTATATACACTAGGACTGTAATGACAGAAATCTCTCTGGACACTGCAACCTGTTCTAGAAGTTCTTCAATGTCAGCTGAAGATTTCAAAGATGAACTCACCCGTTTAATGAAAGCTATGGATGAACTGGATAATCCTGAGCACATGCCTAATGGCTTAGACCCATCTATATGGGAAAGTTTTTGTCTAGCTAGACGAAATAAATTCAAGAGTGAGCAGCTGGTATGTAAATGCTTTATTTTGCCACTATATTTTTCAAAGTATATACTGAAAATTTCTGTGGAGTTCAAAAATGATGCTAGGCTGGTGGTGAACTGAATAGGCCGCATAAATAAACTGCATCTAATTGGGTTGGTTATGTCTGGCCACTTTCTATTCAGAATAACAGAAGTGTCAACAAAATAAACCAGCTCTAGTTCTTCAGAGCAAACATTACCATATTAACATGAGAGCATTTAATAGGGATATTTGTGACCTTGGTATGATTTCATTTTAAAACATTTCTATCTTCATGTTAAAAAAAACTATTGAATGATTTCATTTTCATAATCTTTTAGAGTCTTTCTCTTCCGTTTGCACGCCATACCAATGCATAACCACTGCTAAAGCATCAGGAACAATTCTTAATGGAGACTGTTTCTGCAAAGCTCTAGTGGACTATTTGTTCAGCTTAAAAGCATAGAAGTGGCCATCTCTTATCTCCAGAGACAGATCTGATGAGACAGAATAAATTTTCTGATCAGAACGTAGGACTCTGAGCCAGCATATTTATACATACGTGTGTCTTCTTCAGATCTTTTCTATTCTTGCTTATCCTGGCAAACGTATGAAGTGGGGAAAATTTAGAATGTCATATGTCACTTGTTCAGGTGAAATGGATGGCCCTAATTCTGGCAGAAATTGAGGTCTTTCTCCAAAGAAGAATAGATGACAATGAGAAGATGAGCTCAAAAATAGAAAAAATTTTCCAAGAACTCACTTGGTAATTTTGTTTCTTTTCTATATTCAGCTACATTTTGATATTCCAGCATCACAGTCACATGCAGAATTACACAGCTGTGTTCTTTTATCTAGAAGTCAGCTAAGATATTTGAGAGGTATGGTAGGATTGCAGCATGTGTGAGCAGGCTGAAGCCAATCTTACCTTAGCATTTTAAATAATGATGTCAGTAAGGATGGCAGTGTGGTCTTCAATGCAAACTCACTACCCCAAAAGCTCTATCATACATCATAATAGTGATTACCAAAAGGCTTTTAAGGCCATAGTTGAGCTAGTTGATCTAGTTAATTTTTCCTCATGTAGGCCCAGAGAAACCACAGTCATCACTCCTGTTCGCAGTTTGCTGCTCAGTCGCATGACACCTGGTTTCACTGAAATGATTTTCGTTTTTTGTATATACAACATTTTTCATATTCGTTGTCATTCAGGAGCAAACCTCAGGAAAATTGCACTAAAAAAAAAAAAAAAAAGGTGCTGGCTGGAAGTCTCCTTCATTTCCTTGGCAATCATTATTAAGATTATTGTTCAGGTAGGGCATTTTCTCTCAGAACATCTGCTAGAGTGTGTTAACCTGAATCTAGATGTGGACTTTATATGTGGAAATAAGTTGCCAACTCTGAAGTAATTTGGGGAGTGAATAAAAGACAAGGTGTGGAAGAGTAAGCCCCACTTGAGCACAGCATTTACCACCCAAACATTTTGAAAATCATGGGAGGATTTATATATTCAAGTTGCAATCACTAAGCATTGCTTTTGTTTTCTGCTATTTTAGGCTGCAGGAGGAGAAGATAAAATTTCAACTGAATTTGACTTTCCAGTTTTTGCTAAAACAAGGACAGGTAGAATTTGAAAGTACTGAGATCCCAGATTACGCTGATGCCATTTTCATTAAAAAGAGTGTTATTGAAGAACTGAATTGCAATATCATGGTAATTTATGAGGGAGGAAGCTTAAGTTTCTTAAATAAAATATTGTCTTTCAGGGATTGGGTTCTTTTTCTGTAATATCTAGTTTCAAAGCAATAAGGTCAACTGTAAACTACAAGATGGTGAGAATTTTGTAATGTCTTTTATTATTATATATAGATTGCAACATGGACTGCTTTCTTTGTGTTTGATCAATACAATTCAGATGAATGAAACAGTTTTTAGACCTACCATCACTTACATGCTGTAAATAGAAAATATTACTATTACAGGCACAAGCCCTAAAATTCCCTCAAGGCAAACATACAGTCATGTTGAACCTTAGGTTACAGTAAGATTTAAAAAAGTAATAATACAACTTTTAATATAAGGTTTCAAGTGTAAGTATCACTTTCACAGTTTTTCATACTCGCTAATGTTTTTATTAGGCATTCTACTATAAGTTTTTATTTTTCATGCTCCTGCACAAATAATTCAGTAATAACTACAGAGTACCTTAAGTGTGTATTTTGCAGAGGTGAAATGCTATAATGTTCTTGTAAAATATAAGAAGATGGAGTGTGATGTTATTTGTAATTTTTGTTGTAATTTTCCTTCTGTGATCCAAGGCTGTGATGTGGGACACAAAAGGGAATAAAATTCCACAAAAGATAGCCATCTAGAGCATCTGGAATTAGTGTATTCTATGGTGTATTTTCCTTACTTAATCTAGTAACTTTGGCACCTTGCCCTTGTAGCAACTAATTATTTCATAACCCATGAAATGTGTTAACTAAAAATAATCTCTATTTTCAGGATCAAGTAGAAAAAAAAATTGCTAGCATGGTGGAATGCAAAGAATTCTCTAAGGGGATATTTCAGCTGGAATGGGAGCACAAGAAAATGAGAATGCAAATAGAAGATCTGAATCAGAAAGCTCGGGATATTGCAACATTACCTATTACCAAAGATCGCCAGCTAGTGAGTTATTTTCTCTAAGTTACATTTTGACCACAGTGAATTTTGTTTCACAAAGATTTTATCTATTAATTTGGTGGGTTGGTACCCTGAAAGGATGAATGTTGAATCTACAGAAATCTGTCTACTGCCTATTTTTGACTGCCCTCTGTGCTTAGATTACCTTATAAATAAAAGTATAGTTTGGTGTTTTGCTGTTGCTTTAAAAACAAACAAACAACAAAAAAACACAATTTGTTCAGTCTTTATTTGCATTAAATCATAGAAATCATGCTGTTTAACAGCTGCATGGTATAGTATTCCTGCAGCATCAAAACCTGTCTTTAAAATGTCCATTTATGATGACAAGTAAGGTTTTTTACTGCAGAAAAGTACACTGAGTTTGTTGGTTTTTTGTGTTTTTTTTTTTTTGTTTGTTTGTTTTTTAATTTCACAATTTAACAAACAGGCTTGACAAACTGATTTATTTGTTTTTCATTCTCAGTTCCTAACCATGCTGGACTATGATAGCCACATTGCCCACCGCATCGCAGTGATGGAGCAGACTCTTGTTGTCATGGATAAGGTGAACCATCTCCTTTCAGAGACATATCCTAACTGTTCTGTGTTAGGAAAAACGCTTTTAAGGAATGATGGTAACTGATGTAGCCATACTAAACTCTTCAGCTAGCTCAAGGACTGTTGAAATGTAACCACAACAGTACACACGGATGAATATATGAGGGCTGATGAAGACATGAAAACAATGCTTCCTATGTTATTATGTTGGTCCATGATGTCAGAGGTGGATGTTGGTAGAATGGCTGTAGAGGCTGAACCTTCCTACCGATATTCTGCAATGTGTTGTTGCCATGGGACAGATGGCAGCAGAGGGGCAGTCTGACAGATTGGCATCTGACAGGGAAGCAAAGGTGTGTCATTGAATTATTTCATGTGCAGAAGAATGGCACCCACTGACAGTCATTGATGCTTGCTGAATGTTGATGGAGTCCAAATAGTGGATGTGAGCACAGTGAGGTGGTGGGTGGTGTGTGTCAGTGGTGGCAGCAACAACAGTGGGTCACCTCATATGAGCATGGCATGCAGGCTCTTGTTCATCACTGGTAAAAACGCACAGCTAATGGAGGTGAATTTGTTAAAGTGCATTGTAGCTGAGAATTTATCAAATAGTGCTGTTATGCTCTCTGCATCTGTTGAATTTCCATTACTTTTGGAGCAACCAGTGTGCTATAGCTATGTTGTTTATTTATCTGTCTTTCAATAGTTTCAACTTGCCCCGAGCCATCATAGCAGCACTGTCGCCAGTAGCCAGCTAGAAAACTCTGAAGTCTTTGGAAGCAGTTGGGCATGAATCTACTTTTGTTCCTAGAATTAAATGTCTTCCTTCTTGAAAATCTGAACGCAGACCTTCTTAACACTTCTTACAAATCACTGTCTATAAAAGTCACTATTCTGTTTTCTAATGAAGTCTTGTTTCAAATCTTCACTGCTTATTGTTTCTCTCTAGCAGCAAGTCTGTTCGTAGTATCACTGCCTTCCTATATTCAAAATAACACAGACACGATTAGTTCCTTACCTATTTTAACATTTTATGGCTATTCTTGTTTTTAAGGGATTCCACTGGATTTTCTGCAGCTTACTGTAAATGACATCAGCTGCCATTTTCTCTAAGTTCCTCTTCAATCTTCAGTATTGACATTATCTCTTTGCAGCCCTTCAGATGTCTTCAGCACGGCAGCCCTACCTTCTGCAGCATCTGGCAGCCAAAGAGAACTTTCAATGCACTGGTTTCATTGACTTCCTTTTCCTGCTTTGCCTGTTCTGTATTTAATCTTTCTTCTTGACCCATGCATTTTTCTTCCTTGTCTGCTACTCCTATTTAAACACTCTAAAGCATACTGAAATAGTGTGAAAATAAAGCTAGAATGTGCTACTGGTCAGATCCAAATACATGGAAATAAACAGAGCTAATACGCAGTGTTGAAGACTATAGGCTTTCATCCAAAGTTTGAACAGCTTTCATATAATCTCATTTATTTGTTTTATTCATTTGGAAATGCACAGCTGCACAAGAAGAATATGAAGAAACATCAGAAGAGAATTAAAGAGTTGGAGAAGTGCATCAGTTTAAAAGAGCAAGCGAACTATGAGCTGAGCCTTGAGCTGAAGGAAATGCTTGTGTCTGTTTCAGAAAGGAGGCATATCTATCAGGCAGCTGGTGAGTTGCAGTAATGCACTTTAAGTCACAAAGAACATTTAGAAAGTATCTCCAACATTAGACAGTCCTGTTCTCCATCAGCATCCTAACAGGCAAGGAATGTTTATTTACTATTTCACATGTATAATTAGCAGTACTTCTACCACGACAATCTTAACATTGTTTACATAAGAACATTCCTACAGATGGATACTGTTGTAACCAAAGTTGATTTAATTACTGAAAGTCAAAATATTACAGCCATTAATATCTTCATTATACAACAGACCTTTATTTGTAAGACTGTCCAACACACTTCTTTTCACATACTTAAAGGAACAGAGGAACTAAGAAGGATATCCCTTATTAGGAAAGCTACATAGTTCTTCCAAATGTCAGATGATTAGTGTCACAGCATTGGGTATTTGTTAAAAAATAAAGGAAGTGCAGCCAGTGCCTTTTAAACTTTTTTTGCTTTATTCACTACTATAAAGACCACTAAATCCAACTGTGAGCCTTTATCAAAAATGTGTGCTGCTTTTATACAGAAATTGGAATGACCCTTGAGCAAGTCCAATACATTTGTAGACAATGCATCCACTTTACGTATAGGCTGACTCATATATTGTTTTATGCAGACATGCAGCATATTTCTGAAAGGAATGCAAAGCGGCGTTACCAGGAGATTTTGAAGCAGAAAGAGCTGCGAGGTCTCATAGAGGAACAGGAAAAACACCTTGGAATTCTTCAAGCAGAAGCTGAAAGATTAAGATCGAAAACATTCCCTATTCTTTAAAAATCCCAATCCTGGTAGATATACAAGAATATGAATTTGGAAATCTACCTTTTGTCTCTGCACTTGTCTTTCAGCAAATATTTTCTTCTGGTACCATCTTCTGTTCTTCTGTTTCTTCTCAAGTAACATCACTTTGAAGGATACATGTTTGTTTCATACATTTTGTACCTTGTCTTACCTACATTTTTTTTCTTTTGTGATGCATTTCTGCTCTTTTGATTATATAAACCATATAGCTTATTACAGAAAATAAATGAAAGATTAGCTTGTAGGAATGATAGGAATACACCTATTCTATTTCCTTAGAATGCAGTTGTAGGGTATTGTGAAGTACTGCAAGAAAGCAGTAAATCTGCATCTGCCACTTGCTTCCCTTTTCCACGCTTCGTGTCAGTTTTTCTTACCTTTAATAAATTCCAATAAAATCTAAAATTATTCCTCTGTGAGAGTATTAATAGCTTTGATATCTTGATTCAGCAAAATCCTATACCTGTAATGTACTTCTGTTGTGACTGCATTACAAACACTTCTGCTTAATCACCTCAGAGGTTTTTAAAGGATTCTAAATACATCTCCATTCTTCCTGCATGCTTTTTTACTTCTTGCTGAAACTTCCTTAGAAACAACAGAATTCCAAACTTGCTAAAGGTCTTAGGAAAAAGAACTGCCCCCAAAAGGAAGTCCCATCATCTTGTTTCAGTAAGTTAAAGAGGCAGAAGAAATGAATTATTAGTACCTAAAATGTGATCAGTAATAAATGTTGTTCTTCATTAATTCCCAGTGGGCAATGCCACTCAGTATTCCTGAAAGTAAACTGTGGCTACAAACTTCAATTTAATGAGCCCTAACAACATTAAAACAGACTATTTCATCTGTGTTTTTCTTTCCACTTCCCTTGGGGTATGGACAAAATTACTTCCTTACTAATGAGTAATTGCCACATATAAAGAAAGCAGTTAAACTACAGCAAATAAGGAGTGGGGTTGTAGTTAAAAATATTTACAGCAGGAAGCATGGTAGATCAAGTACAGGTCTATATACTGTTACAGTGGATAAAAGAAGGAAAACAAAAGCAGCCAAGTCACCACACTACATACGTACAAGTGAGAAAATAAGCAATTTCAAGTTGAAATAATAAGAGTAAAACATTTTGAGAAGGCAGTGCTTATTGGAGAAGGAATGAAATGCTGGAGTTTTCTTTAGTGTTACTGCAGAAAGGTAAATGATGCTGTAATTGAAGAACCTTGGAGAGAGAATGCCTCAGCTCTTAAATGAGCCAATACAGTAGACAGATGGCAATTACATTTTTTTTTTCTGTTACCAAAAGCTGTTAGAGTTCCTCTAAAAAGAACTGTCTGGACGAGGGTCAGTGCCATTATATTTCCCTTAGATGTTCTTAATAGCTTTAATTATTGCTAATTGCAGTTCCAGAATATTAACACAAAAATTATCTTTACCTGACTTGCAAAATGATGTCATTAACTAGCAGCAGGAATAAGTTTGGAAGATGAGGATGTATCTATGAACAAAGAACTGAACCCTTCTCCCCATCTAAACACCAACAGAAGTGACAGTTGATTTGAACTTGCATTCTGTCTTAAAACCATGAAGACTAACAGGTACAAAGCAGACAGCTGTTTGATCAAAGTATTACTTGATTTCATTTTATTTAAAATAATCACTAACCAAGCTCTCTAGCCAGTTTTCCAAAACAGTCTGCATAAATTCAGTTTTCACTATAAAGTAATGGTTTTTACAGCCTACCATGGTTAAGTATGCAGTTTCACAAGCTCTGATGAGAAACTCTCACCAAAACAAAGTGTTGATCAGACAATGGATTTTTATCAGTCCATTCAGTCTTTTTTGCTGATGCATGTAATTGAAAGCTTTGCACCAGTAGGTTACGTGTCCACAAAATCTTCTTCTGTTCTGCTGTAGTGCAGTAAGTGGTCTTCCAATCCAAAAGTATCTATCAGCTGACTGAGACTCACTTTCTTGCCATCTGCAGAAAAGGCAGACTGCAGCTCATACAGCATCAGCTGGGTACTGCTTCTCCATTTTACTATCAAAGCCTGCAGTTCAGACAGGTTGTTCTAGAATTGGGATTAAGAAAAAATAATCAGCAACATTTCTGCAAATGAAAAATGATTTTAGTACCCTGCAAATCTATTTTTATTAAATGGTTTAAACTGAGCTAATATACAAACACTACACAAATGTGGCTTAAATCAATAAATAACAACACCATTCAATTTCTCTTCAAAGAGTGATTTAGAAGGGCTTTCTAGAGGTCATCCTTACCTTAGATCGGTACATCTTGACCAGTTTGAGCCTTCGAAGTAGCTCTTCCTTATCTTTCACTTGTTTCATCAGCCTTACTTTTTCTTCTAGGGACTGCTGCTGACTAACATCAACCCTTACCACGTTCTCTGCTGATTCGCAGAGATTGTTTTCCTGTAACGGACTTTTGAAATAAGTATTTACAGTGCAGTTTCTTTCTGGGCATTCAGAACCATCTTGTAATGTGGAACAATCCATGCCTATCTTTGGCAGACACCCACTGTCAACATCTGCACAGTCTTTTTCTTCAGTATCTACCTTGAGCCGCTTTGCCACTGTAAAATTAGCATTAAATGAACGTCTTGTTTTCTTTAATCGTTCCCTTAGAGTTGCGCTCATTGGCTAAAGAAAATGAAGAACAAGAAAAAAAACACTCGTCTTCAATCAAATTTCAAAGAACTTTTTATCCATACAGAATATGTCATTAGTAAAGACAACTGTAAGACAGATTTCTGAATTGTCACTGTCTTTTGCAAACGTAAAAGTTAACCTCTTCCTTTCAGGTGTGTTTGCACACAGCAACAATTTACTAAAAATATATATCTGTATTGCCTTGTTTATTTATATACGTGCGTGTGTATAATCCTTAAAGTAAACCCTCATTAATGCACTTAGTCTTTGTGCAAAGACACATGGCATATTTCAACTTGGCTATTTCCAGCTAGTTCCACTTCTCCTCTTGTTTAATGGAGATAAGGATTTTATTTTTTTCTTAACATTGCATCCTACCACACACACACTTCCTCTATTAGCACTAGTAAAACATCTATATACTACTTAAGAGTATCTGTTAACTTGTTTTTAAGTGTTTGTTTTTAAGGGACTATATACATAATTTTGACTTGTTCATGCCTTTAAGTCCCTTAAAAACAAACACTTAAAAACAAGTTAACAAATGTATTTATAATTTCTAACGTTTTTATCCATGGAAAAATCCTAAAGCACAGGAAAGGATTAGTTAAGGGACATTTGCAATTTAGCCTCATCCAGCACAGTTCCAGTTTACACTGATATGCACTATGGCAAGTCTGAGTGCTTCACTATAGTGCGTGGGAGGAGAAACACCAAAGCAGAGAGTACTATTTTCAAATGCAAGTAGAAGTCACAGGAGGTCACTTTACATATATGGGAACCAAGAAAAGTAGGACCTTTAAGTTTGTATACCTGTTTTCCTGAACTAGTCCTCTGTGGAGCTGCTGTCCCAGAATCCTTTGGTGTATGGCACAAAGACGTCAATTTATCACACGCTGCTTCCTCCATCTCAAGGCAGACAGCAGTTCCTGTTGAAAAACAAATTGGGTGCTGCTGTTCTCACCTGATTATAGCGAGCCACATGGCTGCAGAAATGAGTAAAAAGCTCTGGTAAGAAATACTAGGGTTTATTTTCTAATGGTTACAAACTATTACAGAGAAGCAAGAGAACTTATGAACCACTTGGACTTAGTATGCCTGTAAATCAAAGGTCAGATCCTACAACATCAAACTCATCAAAAACCCTTACTCCAAATAAACTGCATTTTCTTAACCTCAGTGATCCCTGCTGCATGTCTGACTTAAAGGCACAACCTTTACAAAGCCAGGTTGTTCAGAACCAGTCCATTCATTGAGGGGCAGCCGGAGCAGCGATAAAGGATTGCTGGGAGCCACAAGATTTTTGTAGTCCATCTGTGTGATCAACCTTTTCCATTAAAAATAGTAATAGGGTACTCAGATGATTGAAATAACCCACTGCCTCGTTTCATCCTTCTGGGGATGCCGCCACACAGCTGGAAATTTAGAGTCCAAGTCCACATTCCCCGTATGCTCCTGAATGGAAGCGGCACACCTCTCAGCACGAGCCAACAGTACATTGATTTCAGCGTGACTTCGAACAGCGCTCATGAGCCACCTGCTAATGACCGAGCTGCAGCCGCAGCCTCAGCTTACCTAAAAACTGTAACTAGGAACCTCAAAACGGAATTCCCTTTAAAATCCTGCAAGCAATCCCGCTCCTCAGAGCTACGCTTAGCACGCCGGGCCGGCCCCTGGCGCTGCCTGCCCGCCCGCTTACGCCGCGGAACCGCGTTCGGCAGCTCCCCCCAAGGGGCCTTCCACCCTCTAGAGAAGCTAAGGAAGGAGGAAGGCCGGGGTTCAGCAGCCCGAAGAGAAGAGCAACCCGCAGGAACCACCCGTCGCTGCGCCCCGCGCCAAGCAAAACAATGCACGCAGCTCCTCACCGAGCCGAGCGACCCGCCGGCTGCGCTTCAATTTCCCGCTTCCGGGCAGTGGGCGGGGCGCGAGGGGCTGAGAGCGGGGAAAGGCGGAGTGAGGCTTGAGTGCGTGGTGCGGGAGGGCGCGTTAAGGTTGTGATCGGGCGGATGCAGGCTTGCATCCGTCGTGGAGGTGCTGGGCGGGGCCGGAGTTGTGGAATACGCAGTGCAGGATATCTGCGTAGATCCTATACGCGCTTACCGCTGCAGCTGGGCTAGCTTGTTGCGTCTGCTAGGCCAGCATGGACACGCTGCCTTCTGGCCGAGGCCTTGATCGAGACTGGCCGCCATCTTGCTGCACGTACTCCTGCCTCAGGGAGAGGGGTCTCAACATGGTGCACTCCACGGCGCAGTGGTAGGCTGAAGTCTGACTGGGATTTCAGCACTGCTAAGGGAGCCGCGGCTCTGCTTCCCACAAAGCACCTTCTACATCTGATGCTGTCTCCTCATAGAAGGGGAAAAGCTGCACACTTCCCAGCAGACTTTCATATTTCACTATACTGATCTGTATAGGATTTATTTATTCAGTGCAGCTGTGCCAGGACTGAGGAAACGATCAAAAATGACCATAGTGGTGATTGCTCCCACTTGTATCAGGCCCTCTTGCTGCATTGGTCACAGCTGAGCACATGGAGCAGGCACACCTGCACAGAGATTGTAGGTCGTGCTCTTTATTTCTGTAGCAGAATGGCAGCAATTTGTTGACTGATTGCTCTGTGCAGCCATAGAGGAGGATGCTGGGCTTCCATCTATGTGGAGACAAGATAGCACTGAGGTGAGTAAGCTCAGTATAGGAGACATTAGTTTGACCCTAGGCATGCTTGCTTATTTCAAATAGAATTTTATAGTGACAGTAGAGCCTTTTTCTCTCAGAACGTTAACAGTAAAGGTATCAAAGCATTCACAACCCTTTTGTGAGTTGGTCTGGGAGATCGGAACACCATTAGATTATTTGACTGTGTGAAACAAATGTTTAGCCACACGGAATATTAGCGAATATGTATTTACCAAATGTTTGAAGTTAGGTTATGTGGTTAAACCATATGATCAGTTGTAACTGTGCAGCAAAAACACAATGTAGTATCTCCTCTGTTGCTTGAGGCAGTTGTGAGGCGTTTTTAAACTTTGGTGTGGCCTGGTGCTTTTGATAGTTTATTACAGCTAAACTCATGTCATATATTTTAAAGTATGTTAAAAAAAAAGTGGACTTTTCAAGTGAAGTAGTGAAATTGCTCATGGAACTCCTACAAATGTGGATCAATTCAGCTGAATTTCAAATGCACTGGAGCTTTGAGACAACATGTCTCCAACTTCACAACATGTTTCCTTCTGTCTAGGGATGGTCCCATTTTTAAATTACTCATGCTCTGTTGCACAGACACGCTAGCAGTTGAGTTGCACAAGAACAACAGAAAGCTTAAGATTTTAGATCGTTTGCCAGCTGAGATTCCAGTAAGATTTTACAAGAACATAACGCATGAAAAAGTCATCTTGTGTATTATCATTGCTGCCTTATTAGAGCAACGCCCATGTGCCCCACCCCAGGTAAGGATTCCAGTGAGACTGTAAATATTGAAGGATGGCTCCACATGTAAGGTTCATGTGTTTAACTTAATGCAGAGAGGAGAGAAAAGGAAACTTTATTATCAGTGTTCACTGATGGGTAATGGCTCTAGGAGGAGGTTCTGCTTGAGGTTAGTGTTAAGTGTTCAGCTGTGTGCACCAAGTTTTTATATGGATTTACTTTGTGCTTACATGCGTGAGCAGTCTTGCAAAAGCACGTGACTGGTTGAGGATTGGGCAGGAGGCCTGGGACTGTGCTGGGAGCTGGAGTCATCTCAGTCTCTGTCCAGAACTTTTATTGCAGAAATGCAGTAGTATTTGATATTGTGTTATCTACATCTTAACAACGGCAAACAGAAGTCAGACCAACATCTTCCTCTCAAAAAGGAAAAAGAAATTATCTATGTGTTACCATACCAGCATGTGTATGGCACACTGTAGAGCATTTTGCAACAGTTCAGTTAAGCTCACCAATATGTGCATACAGTTAAGCATTATAATAGCTGTTGTTTGATTACTTTTTATTCATTTTGTGGTCAAAATAGTTTGAGTTATGCAAAATTAAAGAAAAAAATTATAGGAAATTGAGCACTGGGTAATACAGTTATTGAGATGTGTTTGCTGAGCATACCTTCAGAGGAAAGCAGAGAAACTTGTTTCCATGAAAGACATCCCTGAAAGCTTACTACTTGGTTTTATTTGTTTTTCCAGTGATGAGGCTTTATTGATTGGATTTTTTCAGTTTACACCAGTTGAATGGCAGACAACTCACCTATATAAGTGTTCTCTTTTTAAGGTCTCTTTCATTAACCTTACATTTCTAGAGGAGCAGTAGTGCTTAAACATCAGTGCTAACATGATAAGAACATGTTACGGGCTCCTGTCGCATTATCTATCGTAGCACATCCAAAGTGGAGAGAAACAGTGAAGGATACTGGCTCTGGGTTGACCGTTACAGATTCTTCTCTTCCAGAGCACCAGAAATGTTTTTAGAGTGCCAGAACTTCCATTGCACAGCTTGCTGGGCACAACAGTTGTGCCTCTTCTCTCTAAGCATTGCCGATGAGTAACTGAGATGTTAGCCAACATACTAAGTCTTGAGGCACTTATGCATTGTTCCCTTTTCTTATTTTTTGAAATCTATTGATCTTGCTTAAAGCCAAATGATGTATCCTGACGCATGAAGTATTCTGCACTGTCTACATGTTTTCTCTTGCCTGAGGCAGCAGGGTGGAGTGTTTTTGAGCGTCCAACCACTAACTGCTGCAGAAATTTTTCAGTTCCCACCCACTTCAGCATAGGCCTTGGGCTGTGTTTTTACTGGCTGCAATTCACTCCTCAAAAATGTTCTGACTTGTTTATAGCTGTTTAAATACATTAAAGGAATGGCTGCTAGATTCCCAGAGTAAAACCAGTTTAGACTGCAATAGAATTTGACCTTGAGATATAGATTCTGCACTTGTAATGCTGTAAATGTCCAGTAGTTACACTGAAGTCACTAGAATGTTATCAGCATAAAGCTAAAGCAAGAGTAGAATCGTGCTGCCTTTTCTGCTTTGCAATTTGGGGCTTGCTTGGACAGCCCCTTATTTTTTCCTTCCATTTTCAAGGTACCTGTCTTGAAAGGAAAAACTGAATTAATTTATTGTAGCTGAGAGGTACTGCAATTTGCCAGTACAAATGATAATAATATAAGTGCCAATTGAGTTGGTCTTCCAGTTCTTGCTGCTGCATGCGAGAATAACCAAGTGGGTGAGGCACAGAGCTAATAAAAGGGAACAACATAAGAATGTCTTTTATTTTCATTTCGTATGTGGGATTTTCTCTGACACAGTCCTGCCAAAAATTACAGTGTTTGAAGTCTTTATGAGACTAGCAGGCAGTAAAAGGAAACAATAAACAGACCTTCAGTCTTCTTGTCTTTGGTGGAGAACTGAATGGTCATTATTTTAAGAAAATTTAAGCCTTTTGAATCTAAACCTATGCCCAGACTAGTACCTGGTACAGCTTTTTGTTGTGTGCGGTGCTCTAATCGTATTTTTGTGTTAAAAGTATTAGAGGTTGTTTTTCTAAAGTAACATGCATCTCTCTGCCCTGTAATGCGTGCTCAAGGTAGTTGTTAAATTGGGCTTGCTTACATCCTGGTGTAGAAAGTCTGTTTCAACTTTTAGAATGAGATTGGAGAGAAGGTCTTGGAGAAATTGTGGGTGAAATCTGGCTTGGTCTTGGTGTCTTAATGTTCCATGTCTTCAAGTAACAGAAGCTGTTGCTGGGCAAAAGTAGACTCCTTGGTGTTTGGCAGAACACAATCTTCTCTGAGAGAGACGGGCATCGCTCAGTTGAGCAGGGTCATTAGGAGCTCGGCTGAGGCATAGTAAAGCCAAAGTTCAGAAACTGGTAATGTCTCTCTCTTTACCTACTGCGTGGCATTGCAGTGTTACACTGAGTGTATTTGCATGACGTGGGTTGTAGTGGAGATTGAAGAGTTGCTTCTTTTTCTGACATCCTTGTACATAAGTTCATTTCACACTGTAACCTGATAACATTTACCTGTGCTACTGACTGGTGAAACTAAAAGCTCGGACGTGGCTTGATTGCAAGTGTAGATGGAGATAATTTGAGGGCTGTTACCCATAGACTGCAGGACTACAGGTAACATGCACTACCCAGTGGGTGCTGTGCTGGCATGCCAATCAAATGCTGCAGCAAGCAGGTAAGAACACATGGAGATGCACACCTTACATTCTTCCTGAACTCCTGGGGTCTCACTGTGGCTCTGAAGGTAGACATCAGTGATTCTTGTCTGCTACCATTTCACCAAACCTCGCTATGGTTTGTTTTAGAAAAATATCCGTAATACTGAGCCACACCTCATTCCCTCCCAGACTGCTGTGTCAGCATGCAGGATCTGAAAATACACTTCCTCCATGTTACTAAGAAACAAAATAACTCACTTACCTGAGGCTACAGAAACCCTTATGAAGTAAAAACTTAGAGGTGTTTTCCTAAGGATGAAATATGAATGAGGCGTACAGAGAATTTTGCATCTTTGGATACTGGTGACAGTAAAGTGCCATTTAATTAGCTGAGGTTTCAGAGTGGCAGTGCTGTCAAATACATAACTGTGCTTATACTGCAGACAGGCTCAGAATCCAAAATACTTGTGGGAGAACTGGTTGAAAGGGTTTTTGTTTTTGTTTTGTTTTGTTTTCCTGTTAATAACTTACTTAATAATTGAAGTATTATTATTGATGTAATTGATGGGGTATGGCTGTTTATTATTTGTGCAAACAAAATCCCTTCTGAGCACAGCTAGATTAGGAAAAGCATCAGCAATTGTGAAAACGTAGGAAACACACTTTTTAATATAAAGATTGAAGCAAATTCTTAAAAGTCAAAAGATTTAAGGTACTTACAGACAGTGAGAACTAAATAAATACTTCTTTTCAGTCATTCCTTCAAAATGCTCAGCTGTGAGGAAGCAACAAGAATGCTTCTGTCCCATTCTGTTCAGCATGAAATACATGTGCTGAGACTTTTTGGCTGTCCTAAGTTTCTTGAGTAAAATACATGGTCTGTGTCAGCTATTGGTTCTTCTCAAACTGTTTATTTCAGTGTTTGTGAGCTAACTGTAATGATTTGGTTCTGGTTATTTACAAAGTAATTTCAGTGCCAATTTCCTTTTTGTATTTATGTCTGAAATAGCTCTATGTTGAACTCCTTTCTCCATGTAGGTATATGGAAGGAGCTTTACTAGAGAGTTATAGACATTGTACTAATTTCATACTATGTGAACAGGTTGGATTTAGTCCTTGTGACATTTGAGGCCATGGTGAAACCTCCTCCTGACCTGAAATGTAGCTGTAGGTGTCCCTGTTCATTGCAGGGGAGTTGGGCTAGCTGAACTTTAAAGGTCCCATCTGACCGTGATTCTGTGAAGTGGAGCAGAGCTGGCCTCGTGTTGAACGAGCTTCACCAAAGGAAGGTCATGCCTAACTAATCTTGTGGCCTTCTATGATGGAGTGACGGCATTGGTGGACGAAGGGAAGGCAACCGATGTCATTTACCTGGACCTGAGCAAGGCCTTTGACATGGTCCCCCACCACATCCTCATCTCCAAATTGGAGGGAAGTGGATTTGATGGGTGGACGACCCGATGGATAAGCAATTGGTTGAAAGGCCGCAGACAGAGGGTGGTGGTCAATGGCTCTATGTCCAGGTGGAGGCCGGTAACAAGTGGTGTCCCCCAAGGGTCTGTCTTGGGACCGGTGCTCTTTAACATCTTTATTAATGACATCGATGAGGGAATTGAGTGCACCCTCAGCAAGTTTGCTGACGACACCAAGCTGAGTGGTGCGGTTGATACGGTGGAAGGAAGGGATGCCATTCAGAGGGACCTCGACAGGCTGGAGGGCTGGGCTCGGGTGAACCTAATGAGGTTCAACACGGCAAAGTGCAAGGTTTTGCATTTGGGCCAGAGGAACCCCAGGCACCTGTACAGGCTGGGAGGAGTGGTCCTTGAGAGCAGCTCGGCAGAGAAGGACCTGGGGGTCCTGATGGACGAGAGACTGAATATGAGCCAGCAGTGCGCTCTGGCAGCTCGAAAGGCAAATGGGATCCTGGGCTCCATCAGGAGAGGGGTGGCCAGCAGGGACAGGGAGGTGATTGTCCCTCTCTACTCAGCTCTTGTGAGGCCCCACCTGGAGTACTGTGTCCAGGTGTGGAGCCCTCAGTACAAGAAAGACATTGAGATTTTGGAAAGGGTCCAGAGGAGGGCGACTAAGATGATCAGGGGGCTGGAGCACCTCCCCTATGAGGACAGGCTGAGGGAGTTGGGCTTGTTCAGCCTGGAGAAGAGAAGGCTGCGGGGTGACCTCATTGCAGCCTATCAATACCTGAAGGGAACCTACACCCAGGAGGGGAGTAAACTCTTCAAAAGGGCTGACAACAGCAGGACTAGGGGAAATGGTTTTAAGTTGAAGGAGGGAAGATTTAGGTTAGATGTTAGGGGGAAGTTCTTTACTAGGAGAGTGGTTAGGCCCTGGAACGGGCTGCCCAGGGAGGTTGTGGATGCCCCGTCCTTGGACGTGTTTAAGGCCAGGTTGGACGGGGTCCTGGGCAACCTGATCTGAATGTGTATGTTTGGTGGCCCTGCTAGGCAGGGGGGTTGGAACTACATGATCCTTGGGGTCCCTTCCAACCCGGGTGATTCTGTGATTCTGTGTGAATGTCTGCAGAAGTGGGTTTTTGCAAGGCTGTTTGTTGTCCTCGTGGAAGTTAGCAGAAGTGTGTCAGGTGGGGTCAGCTAACAGCACTGTTTCATGTGGTGTTGAGATACTTCAAGTGCTGCTGATTGTATCAGTGTAATGTGGAAGAGTGCAACCAGTCCCCTCAGCATGTCTGTGTGGAGAACATTTGTCCAGGAGAGCTGAAATGATACTAAGAAAGAAAATTATTTGGCGAGCCAGATTAGAAATTGCTATCCACACTTTATCTGGGGGCTTTTTCCTGTCAGTGGACCACACAGCTTTGAAGTCCTGGCGTCAGTAACATCTGTCACATGTGTCAGTAGTCATGGAAGAAGCTCTCTTTGTCAGCCTCTTTGATGGCAGTCATGCCACTCCTGCAACTGGAAATCTCCATTTACAGCTGAAAGGAGAGTTACTTTGGTTTTAATGCTTTCAAGCTTAGTGGATTTTTCACTGAGTTAATGACAAACATTTTGTTGGATAACATATGCCTGAATATGGAATTTCATCACTGCTAAATACTCGGTGGTAACTCAGCACATGGGAATGCATTGACAGGTTTTCTCTTGAAAGACTCTGCAGCTGTGAGATCAACAGATAGATCATCCTGGAGCATTAGCTAACGTGTGCCCTGCCTCTTGAGCATGTGGGACTGGGCATGACTAACCTTCACCTGTTCCCACTGATGTCTGGGTAGAAGACTGTTCTGTGGGATCCTTCATTTTTCTAAGATCAGCAATGCATGTATAGGTGCATCCACTTAGTCATGTGTGAAACGTGGGTATGAAGTGTAATCAAGAGTATTGTTGTCTGTGCCATGTAGTTTGTTTTGTTTCGTGACAGTGTCAACAATAAACTTTATTGCAGATTTATTTATTTATTTTTTTACCTGTAAGCAAGATTCTCCCTTTCTAAAATGAAGTGTAAAAGCTGTTGAGGTAGCTCTGGTCCAACACTTCCCTGTCTTAAGCTTTTCTCTAAAAACTGGAAGGAGAAATTCTTTTTTTGCTTTGTGTTACCAGCTCGTGAGCCTGGCTCTAACTGTTGGTTTTCTGTATCTTACAGAAGAATATTTAGGTTTACTTAGAAAGGTAAAAGTATGTGCAGAGACTGTATCACAGCTATGATGCTGAGCGCCATACGCACACTCTGAAGTCACTGTGATAAGTTCTTTTGCTGCTCTTATTGCTGCACTTTTTTGAAGCACCAAAAACACATGAACCCATTTCATTTTTGTATTGCTGATTTCACTGAAATTGATTGAATGTTTATTGCTGGTTTTTTTCCACTGATGTTTTAAAACTCTAGATCCTGGGTAAAACATTAAACAGTGCATTCAAGGGACACTCATAGGGTATTATTTCTAATTCTTTAAAATACTCTTTATTGTCTTGGAAGTTCCTTGAATGCTTGGTACAGAAATATTCCGGAATTAGTTTGCACACAGAAAAATGCACAACCAACAGTTTCTTGTATTTGATCATCTGCTTGTTAATGATTAAGCTGTTTGTAAGTTGGGAGCCATACATCCTCATATTACACTGAACACTTCTTTGCTCCTAAGTGCTTGTTGTCTTTTTTCACTGGTTTGTTCAGCTGTCTGGGCACAGTGTATTTGTTTTAGGGAAAGCAGAGGGATTCCACTGGTGCTGAAAATAGCTACTGTAAAGAAAAGAAGAGTAGCAGTGTGTCATCCTGGTAGTCCCTCTAAACTCCAATCCCACCTGTAGTTCACTGACCTCCCCATGTGAGCTGACTGCTCTTGACTCTGGCATCTGCTCCGTCTCTGTTTCCATTGCATTTATTCTCACTTGATCTCTGTTTTTCTATGCTTCATTTTAATATTTTATGTGCATGTGTTGGCTTGTTCATTTCTTTGTTTTGTTTGCATATTTCTGGCATGCATCGGCTGTTGCAGATGTTCTGTCTCCCACATTTTTTCTTCTGAGATTGAGGGGTATCAAAGCCTATTCACGAGTCTGGGGATATGCGTATGTATCAGTATCTCAGTAAGCATTAGGTATTGGATACATCTGTTGGTTGACAAAATAATTTGCTTCTGGAAATATTAAGAAAATCAGTTTCCAAAGCAGTTTTCATGCCTGCCCTGCTTAAGTAATTAGCTAATGAAACTAAAAGTTAAGCATTGTCTGTTGGTCAGGTATATGAGCTTCACCAGTTTGGCACTGGTTGTCATTTACCAGCAAGATGTGGTAGTTTTTACCTGCAGCTACAAGTTTAAAGACATCTGCAAAGCTGCCAGATTGTTGTTGTCAAAACAGCAATTAACTGAAGCGTCGTGCAATTAAACTAGACCAGCGTGTGTTAAACAGCCTTGGGCATGCTGGGAATGAAGTCCCCAGTTCAGCAAGATATTTAAATATGCGTTTTACTTTAAGCATGTGGGCAGTCCCCGTGAAGGCTAGTGATTAGTTCATTCACAGTGATCTGGGGAAAGTTGCTGGGCAGGAAAAGCACAGCCTGCTGTTCAGACCCCTGCTGGCATCTATGACTGTGTCATTCCAATACATAAAAGGTGGATGCAAAAAAAAAAAAAAAAAAGTTGCTAAGTTACACTGTGAGTGGAAGAGGGAACGTGATCCTCAGCTGAAGCAAGAGATACTTGGTTTGGAACTCCCCAGACATTTTGTATCAGTCACCATAGTGAGATGCAGACTGGGTTGCCTTGGAGGCTCTGAAACGTCTGTATGTTTTTGAAATCTTTTAATGAAAAATCTGTCATGGGACAGGAAGATGGACTAAATACCTGCTTGAAGGCTTTTTTACTCTTATTTTTCTATAGTTGTACAATGTTGTATACTTCAAATTACACGCATACCTCAGACCAAATGTATGCAGACTCGCAATGTCCTTACTGGCTTAGGCAAATGCTATTCTGTCAGAAGGGGGAGCAGTGGAATGGAGTTCTCGCTGAGCTTCCTGTCAGTAGGTTGTTTTTGCAAGAGAAACTCGATTTGATGAACCCAGTGGAGGAAACTCCAGACATACACACACTTAATTGTTTGTGAGGATTCTTCATGTCTTGTCACCACTGCATTTGACCCATGATGACCTAAAAAAGATTGTTATTTTTTTCTGAACTCTTTGTGCTGGAAACTGAAAACGTTTTTAGAGATTACAAAGCCTTCAGCTGACAACTTGAATCATGGAAGTTAATAAAGTAGGAGTCAAAGAGCATTTCCTTTGCAGATGCAGGGTAAGCAAGGTATTGACCATAACATATATCTGGCAGCCCTGTTGGGACACTAAATATACCCACAAAGATCCACCCCAGCAGGTATATCTGAAATCCATAAAGTACAGAGTAAAGATGAGCCCAAGGTGCCTTGATTTTGATGAGGAAAGACTGCATGTTATCACAGGTCTCATGAATCACTTTGAAATGAAGAGTCTGAATGACAGCTAAGTTTCCAGCTAGTCATCTCGCTGATGCACAAAAGCCTCAGCTTTTGGAAAAGGCTGAGGGTAAGAAAAGGGACTTTTTGATCAGAGATGTGGAAATAGAGATGGGCATAGCCAGAAAACTCAGAGCTAAGTCAGAAAATCTGCCACAAACTGGAAGTAAAGGCTACTTAATTATCTTGGCTCTAAGTTTTGAGTGTTCACTTGCAGATGTTTTAGAACTATTTCCAAAATTGTCTGGTAGCCTGAAGTTCAAGTCCTGGCACAAGCAACACAGAAAATAAAACAACAGAAAATAAAAGCTTTCTTTTACCCCAAGGTTTTCCCATGCCAGCTGAACAGTGCAGTATACTGGTCATCATGCTGCCATTTCTCCTTTTGCTTATGATTTTAAAGATTCTTAGTACTCAAGGAAATCTGGTTTGTAAAATGAGATCCTCTTGAAGGCAACGTTGTGTGAGTGATAGAATCCCCGTATGGCCATAACTGGGGAGGTCAAGAAGCAAAAGATTAGCTGTGCTGAGCCTAGCAGCCAGATTACATTAAGAAGCTCTTGTGGTAAAGTGAGCTACTGCTTGTTATCTTCTCTGTATATTCTTTGTTTATATCCTCACTGATTTATTTGTTGTAACTGAAATTGTAGCATCTTTTACAATAACACTGAGCTACTCCAGGTAAAGCCCCACTGTGCAAGGCAGTATGATCTCAGAAAACGTAGAATCTTCTTTCCAATTAACCATCATGAGAACTGCATGAAGTCAGCAGCTAAAAATAAAGATGTGTTCTTGCCTCCAGAAGACATAGGAGTCCTGCAGAAAATAAAAGTATCCCAATTAAATCTGGTGTATTGGAGAGCTGCCATACAGTTGCCATCTTGACATTGTCATTTTGATTGTAGAAACGAGTTACAGATTAGTTAGATGAGCTGTGGGCAATGCAGCAGTTCAGATATCTGAATTCTAACTCTGCATGAACTGAGACCAGCATTTGTGACAAAGCTGCCTGATTTCTGCAGATGGTATCACTTGTTGGTACTGCTGCACCAATAAACATGGGCAGATGTCCCGTTGTGCTCCTTTGAAGCAGGACTAGTTCAGGTGGAAATACCACAGACTGGCATCTGCTCTGCTCTCTGCTGGGTCACAAATTTTCTTTCTGTTTATCCTTCACCGAACAGACCTTGGTTGGAATTAGTGTATCGCTTTGTATTGTATGGGGAAGGTGTGTCTGGCTAGAGATTTGCTTGCAGTAGCATGATCTCTGAGGAAAGGTGGGAGGCTTGGAGACATGGGGGAATGGAAGCAGAAAGAAAATTGCAATGATTGATGCCAAATCCTGTTTTGAACCCACGTAAGAAGAAAATTACAAACTGAAAGATGCTCTACGTTAAAGAGCGGAGAGAATCCTAAAACTGATTGAAAAACTCTTGTTATTGAACTGCTAGCTGTGAATTTCAACTTCAGCAGTGCTGTTCAAATATTTGTTCTACTTGCTATTGATAAATGGTGTGACTCCAACTATTCTGCAGCCTCAGCCATGGTTTCCAGCTTTTACTTCTGTTCCTAATCAACTCAGGCAAGATGAAAAACAACAACAATACAAAAAGTGGAGACTGGCTCATTTAAACCCTAATCTCTGTTTTTTTCCCAAGTGGCTTCTTAAGAGTAATGATGAGTCTCTGTTGCGACTACTGAAAACTGTGGGTCTGCTCTGTAGTTCCATCTCTACAGGACTGTTTGTATGGTCAGGAGCTCTGTGCCAGCTGTGAGATACAGATGTGAAATCAAAAATGTTGAAGTGCTGGCATACAAAAATGACAGGAAATCCACAAACGCTGTGGTTACATAGCAAGATGCAAACGAAAAGCACTGTGAAAGAGACATAATGATAAAAAATAAAAATAATTTCTGTATATTTTAATTTAAGCATAAAAATCAAACATACGTGAAAATATAAAAGGTAAAATATATTAATGCTTATGCTAAAACTGTAAAAATCCTTATATAACAATAGAAATTGAGAAAGATAGACCTTGTACTTATAGATCTTAGAGAAAATGCCCTTTGTGGCAGGAAGCTGGATCACAGTTTCAGCTGTGCCAGCTTTCTCACGATCAGAGCGAAGGCCAGTACTGTGGCAGGGACAACCAACGACAGAACAAACAGCACATGCAGACAGTTTCCTCTGTTTAGATGCTTGCAATTACAAGGCTGAAGAAAGACTACTGTGCTTTCTGCAAAGCTGATAGAAGTGAGACTTCTTATAAGCAATCAATTCATATTAAACGTCAGAAGAAAAGCATGTTCTGTGCAGAGTCACCTGTAATGTGTATCATCCTCTGTTCAGAGTCTGCTAGCAGACTGACTCAGCCGCAAACGGAAGCTCAACAGTGTGACGCCTTTAGTGCCTGTTCCTGAGGTGTTCTTAGGGAGTCAAGGACTGCTTATAAAGTGCTGTGATGGTGTTTTTAGCTCTTGATGTTGATGAAAGCTTAGGACTTGTTGACTTTGTTCACTCTGTATGGTTTTATTGAAAGAGTCATATATTTTATGCAGTCATTCAGTCCATCCACCCTGTTCCATTTTCAAAGAAAATAGTAGATGGTTTTGAAATACCTTAATACTGGAGGTTGTTGTACGAATTAAAGCCTTAATAAGGAGGAGAGAGATACTGTACTGGTGCACAAGTGATGTAGAAACTGCTACAAAATCCACCATGAGCTTGCTTTTTCATTTGAGTTAGAAAAAAGTGTGCGTAGTAGCCTACAAAAAACATTTTGAAAATGTTGCTTTTACTATAGTCTTTCTGTGTAATGTCTGACATGTTACTTCTAACAGGAATAAAATTGTATCAGAGGTGTTGTGCACAACTTCATAGATCTGTTGGTGCATTGCTTATGAAGGTTACTGTCTTTAGAAGAGCTAAAAAAAAAAAAAAAAAAAAAGGCAGAAAACTAAAAATTATTGCACTTGTAATTTAAACTTCTAAAAAATTAAGTTAAAAATTTTAGGTGTTAAATCAAGGAGTAGAAACAATGCACTGCAAACTAAGCCATTCTATGATGTAGGATGGAGGGGACCTTAAAGACCATCTAGATCCAGCCTCCCTGGCATGGGCAGGGCTGCCAGTCACTAGATCAGGCTGCCCAGCCTGGACTTGTGCCTCTGGAGTTGGGCATCTACAACTTCTCTGGGCAGCCTGTGCCTCACCACTCTTTTGAATAAAAATTTTCTTCCTAGTGTCTAACCTAAATCTCTCCCTTCTTTTAGTTTAAAGCCATTTCCCCTTGTCCTACTGCTGTTAGACTGTGTAAAAAGTCAGTTCCCCTTCTGCTTGTAAGCTCCCTTCAGGTACTGGAAGGCCACAGTGAGGGCTCCTTGGAACCTTCTCTTCTCCAAGCTAAATAAGCCCAACTCTCAATCTTTCTTCATAGGAGAAGTGCTCCAGCCCTTTAATCATCTTCGTGGCCTCCTCTGGTCTCACTCCAACAGCTCTGCATCCTTCCTGTACTGGGGGCCTCAGACTTGGATGCAGTGCTCCAGTTGGAGCCTCGCAAGGGCAGAGCAGAAGGCAGCAGCCACCTCCCTTTCCTTTTGACCACCTCTCTTTTGAGGCATCCTAGAGGTTACTTAGCAGTTCTTGGGATAAAAGAAAAAAGTGGCAGAGGCATAATTTCTGTAACAGTGTTTCCAAGGAGAAGGCGACTCTGAAGAAGTACTACTGGCTCTGCATGAGAGTGATGCATTTCTCTTTAGTTCAGAGTTTTTTATGGTGTGAAAGAGAAGGGTCTTCAACTTCAGAACTGAAAACGTGCTTCCAGCTGCCATGTGTGGTGTATTCTGGAGACTGATACTACCAGAAGTCTCATGTCCTGTCTTGTGCTCCCAGTCCTGCAGATCAGCAGTCTTCTATCCATGTGTATTGGATAATAATATTTTATGCCTCTGGAATGTATTTTCTAATAAAGGAGTGCCATTTAAATTAAGGCTTTGCAAGCCTCTACATGGCAGGTGAGGCTTTGTGCCCCAGGAAAAGCAGGTGCAGAAAGATAGAAACCAGGATGAAGGATTCAAACCTTCACTGGGGACCAGTGCAACAAATAAATAGATGCAGAAATTGGAATTAAATCCGTTTCACGTGACTGCTTGCCCCAGGCAGTTATTGCATGTGCTATGATATTATCTTTTGTACCAAATAAAGGTGTAGAGTTGCTCCATAGTGTGTGGTGCTAAACCAGATCAAAACAAATGCAACAGAAACAAGAATAATTCACTTTTATGTTAACGGAAAGTGATCTCTTCCTGATTCAAAACTCTTTCCCAGTAGTCAGATAACCATGTGTTTGGAAGCTAATTGACTTATGGTTTTGAAGCAGTCCAGAAAATCCCTTCTAATTATTAGCAATAAATGGGGCTCACAATATAATATGTTCCCTTACAGGGAGCACCTCAGTGGCCCATCAAGGACTTTTCATTCTGTTTATTTTGGCAGTGAAAAGTGAGCACCACCCTAAAATGCTTGAGAGCCTAATCACAGGTAGCACCTTGCTAGTAAGGAAGAGGAAGGAGCGTGTTGCTGTATAACAGAGATGACTTCTGGGACAGAAATCTTGTAGTTCTGATCTTTCATTCAAATGTGAGTCAGGAAATTTGCTGAGTAGCCTCAGTCCTCATCATGCATGGGCCTCAGAGGAACGATCAGAAGTTCTCAGGGTACACAAAGCACATATTTTGTAACGTTTTTACAAAAACGCTTTTTTATTTCAATCAGAAACATGGCTTCATAAGCTTGACACGTCTAGAAATCTTACTGTTTTGAAGGAAACATTTTCTGAAAGCCTTTTCAGCCCAGGGCAGACTCAGAGGATTAGAGAGAACAATGTGAAAATCACAGTTTTAAATCACCATTACAGGTGTATCAGAGAGAGGACTTGTGCCAGTTCTTGCATATTCCAAGTCTATGTATTCACCACTGGGATGCCATTTTCTAGTTTCTTCATAAAAAATATATATAATGCCATGATTTCAATTTGATAGATTTAAACTAAGGGGACACTCTTAGTCTTTCAATATTAGATGTTAGTATTAATTAGCAAACCTACTGCCATGAATGCACAAGCAGGAGCACATCTACAAACTCAGCGTGCAATACAGTTAGAATTCATGTGATTTTTGCAGGTCGTTATTTTTCATCATCCTCCCCAGACTTTGCCAACCTTTGTGCTTATGATAACAATTAACTTCCCTCTTTTCTGATAGTAGGAAAAATGCACTTAGGAAGTGACACTGTAGTAGTGCTCAGCACAGTCACCTTATGCAGTTTAAGTAGTGCTAGACATTATCTACTGTGTGATTTGGTTTCCAGAGTTCAAACAGGACAACTGAAACTCAGAAATATGACTTGCATGACTTACAATGACATGAAGAGCAGAAGTGTGAAGGGCTGGGGAAAGGAAGAAAAAAAGAAATTGCTTCCAGCGAGCCTTCCAATCACCTTCCCATGTGTTTCCAACCCTGCTAATGAGAATCTTGCTCCTGAGGTAGGAGGTGAGTTGCTGCAAGCTGTTGTTGAGCCTGGCAGACATTTTCTGCCAGGATTTTTTAGCCAAAGGGGATTTTAAATCTTCTGTCAAGATGGCAGACAGAAATCATTCTTTCTCAATAGCATTGAGTATTTTCTGAGTCAGATCTGTAAGATAACTGTCCAAAGTTTTGCTTTTGTCCTGTACGTACTTTGCATTGAATGTTCTTCCTGTGTTGCTTTTCGCAATAATGCTGAAAAATTGCAGGCTTCCAAGTGGCAGCTGGTAGGACTATTTGAGTTGTTTGTTTGAAATACTAATTGCTTAGAATTTTGATCATAGGTACAGCTGGGGTGCAATTCACAAATCAACCTTGTTTTTTTGCGGCTGCCAGAAAGTTTTTTTGCATGCTGCCAGTTATTTGTAAATAGTTTGCTTTGTCTTTTGTCCATTATTTATATTGGTATAAAACACAGCTGGGTCATTTGGAATTGGTTTTGCCCTTTTCTGCTTGGCTGCCTGAAACATTTGGTATGCAAAGACAGCAAATTATGCATTTTCTGGTGCATATTTCTGGACTAGTCCTAAAATTGAGAAAGAGTTCACAGGTGAACTTGCAAGTAGGTAGCTTTTTAAAAGTTAAAGGAGAGGAAATTATCAGACTGTGCGCTCTCTTAAATAAAATACTTGGTGAATGGCTTCCTTTCTCATTGACTGAGCACTTTGGGCAGTGGCCCGATTGCAAGTAACTAGCAGCATCAGGCAAGAGACTCAGTTAAGCTCATAGCTGTGCTGTTGTACAGAATGTGTTGGAGGCAACTCTTATCCAGAAGACAAAGTGGAAGAGATTATTCATTACTCCATCACCAAGGAGAGGAGTCTTGTGAATGAAAGTTCTGTAGTTAAAACTCTCAGAAGAGCAGTGTGATCAGGTCCATCTGCTTCAGGGCTGTGTTCCCTGGCAGATGCTGTGGTTTGCTGGTCAGCTGTGGGAGCTCCCTAGTGGCCTCAGGTGAGGGAGAAGACAGAATGAGAGGCAGAGATAACAGCTTATCATGTTGCAGACATGTTGGTTAACATCCCAGCTTTGATGGCATCTGAGGTGATCTGATGTGGCTGGTCCTGACAGCCTGCTCCTGCTGTGCGGCCTGACCTGTACCAAGATGTAAAATGTGCCCAAGCATCAATGCACTTAAAAGGCTGCTGAGAGGACAGGCAGACTTAAGGAGGTCACGGGTGTATTTTGTTTGGATCTGTCTCTCACCAAAACTTCTATTGTAAGGAGCAGTCCCAGATGCACAAGACAATGCCCATGTCTGTTCCCAGCTGTAAGTCTGTGCTGCTTGCAGGTAACTATTAAGCAGTTGTATTCAGAGCACCAAGACAGAACCACAGCCCCGCTGTCTGTGTGTACAGGCCTGTCTCTGGGCAGAGGCAGACAGCTGCCTACAGCTGCCAAGCACTGCTCCCATCTGCATAGTGATAGTGAGAGCAACAAGACCAAGTCTTCAACCACCTCCTCCTGTTCTCTGTCCCCCACCAGAATAGTCTGGCCCTTCTCTGAATCAGTACAGTTCAGTTTATCCTATACTGTTAAGATCAGTGTTTTTTAATGATCCATATGCATACATAGTTTTATTATAATTATTATTATTTATTAGGTGCGTTGTAATAGACCTTAGAAGCTGTAACAAGCTTCCTGTTGTGTGGAGTGCTGTATAAATCAGAAGGAGAAAGGAAAGACAGTCTTTAGATCTATGGCTTTTATATTAATAAGTACAAACAACCAAGACTTCTCTCTATCACTGAACTCTCTTGAGACCTGTGAGATTGCGTTAGTGATGTATTCTTTGCATCTTGACGTTACTCATCTCTCAGCACCTCAAAAGAAATGATCAGGTCCCCACAAGGCTGTTATTCATGCCTGAGGTTGCTCATGATGAGTTTTTCAAGTGATGTGCAAACTGTGGGCTTGGGATGTTGAGTAAAGGAGTGACTCAGGGTGCTCTGGTTGGTTCTGTTGCTGCTTGGCCCAAGCATGCAAAAACCAGGGCACACGGGGAACTGCAGTTGCTACCTGTAAATAGGTGTTGTATCTTCTTCCCTGTGTTTGCCATCTTTCTGTTGGCCTGCAGTATTCTAACCAGATTAATGGCTGATTCACTAGCAGTGTTATTTATGTGTTAATTGTCAGCAATTTATCCTGTGCTAAGCAGATCCCTCTGAAGGTAGATACCAAATAGTTATCAATTGGTTGTTTCTAAACCATAAACATACTTTAAGGTGCTAGAGTATGGTTGTGACAAGGTTTAATTTCTAGGTTCTTTATCTTTGGACTTGATTTGCAGAGGGAAAAGTGGTTCGTATTTTGCCATAGCACAGCGTACTTCCAAGTGCAGCAAATGCACGGCGTGATCTCCCTTACCTTCCTACCCTGCCCATGGCTACCCATAGAACTTAAAGATCTTTCAGGTCCCTACCATCCCAGGTCACTCTATGATTCTATGATCCTCAGCCTTTTTCATGCCAGCATCAGCTGCTGCAGGCTTTTAGAGCATCTTCATAGGTCTTAAACCAGTTCTAAGCAAAGGCTTTATAATTAAGCAGTCATCTCCGAATTAGCTCACAAGGCTTTTTACTGCTGATGTCCTTAACAATTAGCTTCATTTTGCTATAGAAGCAATTTTGCCCAAGGGGTGGATCCTTGGATGTTATCTCTGCACTTTCCTTGCACCAGAAGTATCTAGAAAACTAAATGTTTCTGCTACTCACTGTCCAAGGGAATCTCTGTGAGTGTGAGAACTTCACATTGGATTTCAGGTCAGACTTTTCCAGCACCTCCCAGGAGCATGCAAGCTCCTAAAGGGTAAAAAGAAAGCACCAGAGAATGTGGTGCTGTCTGTGATTTGATCTTTCTAGTTGCAAGATCAAAGCTCTGATAGAACAACTTAAGTCTGTGGGACTTGTAGTGCTGGGAACAGGGACAGCAGCAAATTCTGCCTGTGGGAGAACATTCCCAGGTACACCCAGCAGTGTGACTCCACATCTGCACCATCTACAATCTAAAGCAGGATGGATGTGGAAACAGCAGAATGGTGATTGCCACCTCCATGAGAATCTCACCTTGCCTCCACAGCTCTGACCACCACTCCACAAACTGCCACTGTTACTGCAGAAGTTGACCACTTGGCCTGAAGAGAGCTCAGCTGCAGTTCATTGCAGTGAGCCAGGTAGATAAGCACTTGGCTTTCAGTGGCTCCGAATACCTGAGACAATCACTGACCAGCTGAGGCAGCTCATTACCTCTCTGAATTATGTCCTTGATGTTGATACTTGCCCATTAAGAATGTGAGAGTACAAATCAGTGTGTTTCTTCAGGCAGATTTTACCAGCATCCTCCTCAACTTCATATTTTGTTGCACTTTCACTTCTAAATGCAGTGTCAGTATTCTCAAGGTATGGTTTATTTCTACTTTCCTTTTAAGGCACCTGTATGTCATGCCTCCTCCTCCTCCTTCTTCTTTCTACAAAGAAGTTGGCAAAATAACTCATAAAGAGCAGCACCATTAATGCTTTGCTGCCAAGAAGCCTTATACCAGTATCTTAGTCACCAATCACGTTTCAGGAATTAAAATACTGTGAGTTGCTTATTTACCCAAAATTGCTACATTCTCTTTATACATGTATGAACAGAAGTGAACTTTAGGACAAAGGTAAAGGAAAAAGAGAATTCCTCCAGTCCTGAGGGCGTTACGTGGAAAATTTGAGGTCCTGTCTTTTCCTCCACTAAGGTCTATTTGCTGTTCCAGTGAGTCCATCTCATACTGGTGGGTGTTAAAAACATAGCATAGCCCAGTGTATTCAGTCCTTTCCTTGAGCTGTCACTGTGAGCAGCCAAGGTATGTTTGAGGCACACAGCTGTGTGTTGTGCTGGGAGCAGATCTAAATGAGATGACAACCAAAGGGTTAAAAGTGAAGTTGGTAATAAGAGGGACAGTAATGCACCATTTTAAGAAGCAATGGAGGTCATAAAGCTAAAGCTATTTTTATATTTCGTGTCGAGTCATGAGCCATGAGCAGTTTGGTAAGGTCTTAGACTGAGCTCTACTCCTCTTAATGACTTAATTACCACATGCATCTTGTTTAGACATCTAAATATCCTTTGATTAGTGTTTAGAAGGCAGTCATGGATATTTCTTCCATGCAAAGAGGAAATTTTGCTTTATAAGCATACATCTGACTAAAGATAAATATGAAAACAAGTTCCGGGATTTAAGAGATGCATTGATGAATTCTGATGAAATTTTGGTCTCCATCAACAAAGAAGGGCCAACCCTTTGTGTAGTGCTGTATACCAACTGTGCCAAAAGTTCTATGATGAGAGGCAATTGCCTTAAGTTAACCAGGGGAGATTCAGGTTGCCTATGAGGAAGAATGTCCTCCCAGAAAGAGTGGTGAGGTTTTGGAATAGGAAAGTGGTCGTCACCTCTCCTGGAGATTTTCATAGTCTAGTGGGCATGGTGGTGACATGTTGACGGTTGGACTAGATGATCTTTGGAGGGCCTTTCCAGTCTTAGTAATTCTATGAGCCTAAGTTCTCTTCCACTCGTGGTACAAGTCCTACAAAGTCTGTAGAGGAAGTGAAGCTATGGCACATTCTGATTTTTATAACAAAATACCAAACAACACTATTTTGTTCAGGAGGAGGAGGAAAATTCTTCCTGCAAGGCATAGCTAAACTGTGAAAATGCTTGCTGCAAGACACTGGGTATGCTAAATTGTTGTACAGATTCCAAAACTAATTGGACAAATTAATGGAAAAAGTTCCATCAAGGAATGGTTGCAAAACTTCTGCCTTTGACTCAAGAAGTCTCCAGAGAACGCTAGGCTCATATCTGCATGCATTTCTTTAACGACCCCTCTGGTTGCCCTCTTGCAAGTGGTAGATACAGAAGAAATGATATTGCTTACTCAGTTTTGTGTATGTGGTTATGATATTTAATGATAATGCTGCCTCTTGAGCAGAGACTAAATATCTGTGGGGTCTGCAAGCCAGTTCAGGGTACTGATTCCAATGGTTTTCAGCCTATTTTTGCTAGCTGGGAATTTAATCCATTGTATGCAAGCAGCAAAATGTGATTATCTCACCATCAGCTTTGCAGCAATATCAGCAGGTGCTGCATAACCTTCTGTGAGAAAATGCCAAAACAGGTGTAATTCATGTGTTAAATGCTCAGATCTGTCTCAGAAAGCACGGTGATAATAGTTCATTTTCCCTGAC
The DNA here is from genome assembly GCF_023343835.1 of Lagopus muta. NCBI lineage: Eukaryota > Metazoa > Chordata > Aves > Galliformes > Phasianidae > Lagopus > Lagopus muta. Next base: position 54,640,009 of record NC_064437.1, on the reverse strand, counting down.
TTAAGCCTTCCTAGCTTTGCCCTTCTGGGATCTACATAGTTAATCTACCTGAGCAAATAAGTAGGAGCGTTCATGCTTTCGGTGAAGTTTGACTCCTGGAGGCAGACTTTTTTTTTTCCAGTGAGTGTCAGATAATTGGAAGGGTAGGGTGAGGCAGGAAACCACGACACGCCTTTGTCAGGACTTGTTTAAGAGCAGGGGAATAGAAAAGCACAAGAAGGGTGAGAGTAAAACAGGTTAAATTAAGAAGAGCTGAACATTTTTGGACGATCATTCAGATTTCACACACCTTTGGAGGGACATGATAGTATAGGTGGCAGATTGTATAGGAAACGGGGAACGGTTGAGGAGAAAATCAGATTTTCAGTTCAGTAACCAAAGCATACAAGGTAAGTTACATTACTGAAAAATGAAACAAAACAGAATAAAAGGCGAAATAGTTATGTTATTCCTAACGGGGAATACAATGTAAAATTAAGATCGTGGTAGAGCTGGGTCTGTTTGCATTTTGTATTTATCTGTGAACGTATCTTTTAAATCTGATTATCGAGCTAAAGGGATTTATCTGCTGGTAGATAAAAAATGTGAAGTTGAGTTCAGTGTGCATTTTTAATACATTCTGTGCAACTACCATGCAAATAGATAAAGTTAACTGAATGTTCTCCATTCTGTAAGGGCAGCAGCATGGTGAAGTGTGAAACATCTATTGGCTATTTTTGAAACTGAGAGGATCTGAAATGTGATGGAGAAGTAATGTTTGCAAACTGAAGCTTCAAATGGTGGCTTCAGAATGTAAGATGAAGGAATAAGTCCTGAAAGCACCAGGAGGTGCTTCTGAGTCAGTCAGTTTTGCTGTGGACAGGCTTTGCTTTGTGTCATACAGCTGTATTTATTTATGAGCCATTTATTATGGACTTTGGGCCACCTTTTGTCACAGAAGGTTAGGAGGCCTTGTAAAGTGTTTTTGAAGCTTTGTCACAGTAAGTTAGAAGAGACCTGTTTTGTTTCTTTTTTTCCCACTTTGTAGCTGGTTTTGCAATTTGAACACAATGAAACAAGGTAAAAGATCTGTCTTCTTTTCCAGCCTTTGGACTGACTGACTGGCTGATTTGGTGCATGGCTTTGAGGCTGTGAGTTGTCCTACAGCATATCCAAGCTTTGCACATAGCTTGCTTTCTTGGTATTAGCATCGTTTGAGAGAACCTGCTGAATGAGCCATTTTGGAAGCTTCTTTAAAAAAGAAAAATCCTTCCTGACTCTGTTGCTTTTGGTTGAGTAACTGGAAGTGAAAGGAATAGCTTTTGAAGCAGAATGAGAAGGTCAAGTTCCTAGATGGTGATGTGAAAGAAAGATAAGGGGGCATTTTTTAACCAATCCTATAAATTCCAGCACAGTGGCATTTGCTTTTAACGCTATCAATGACATTGATTGGAGTCTTCTACTGTTTCACATTATTTATGTTCAAAGGGTTCTTCTGACATTAAGTATAATGCATCCTAGCAGCTGCAGGTGCCTCTTTCTCCTGAAGGAGTATCTCACAGCATAAGCCATGTTAGTGGAGGGAGGAGAGAGCTGAAAGTTTGTGTTGTGAGAACGTAACAGCATTCGGACGTGAGAACTGGAGAGACATTGCGGAGGAATAAAAGGATCTGAAATGCACCTACTTCTGTTTTTATATGATAGTCTTCATGGCTATAAAATAGCTTTTCCCCTTCCCTTTGAAAAATGCTTGTGATACATTTTATTGCCATTGCACGCAAGTAATACGTAGCTTATAAAACAATAAAAGAAGTTGGAGTGCTTCATCTCAGACTGCAGCGCTGGTCTAATATGGAAAGCAGAGATTAAACATGCTTTGTAAAGCTGGGCTGCTCTCATCATCCTGCTTTTCGGTGCTGCAGAGAGGAAGAAGCCTGCACAGCTCTGGTCTGCAAGTACTCTGTTTTTATGAGGGCCACTAACACACTTCAGCCCCAGTTTATGTTAAATCAGCTTTAGGGTCGCCCTGCCTTAGACACCTCCACTATTTGTGGGTGATCCCAGTTCATGAGCTCCTGTTTATCGCTCTGAAATAACTGCTGGTGACTTCTCTGATTCAACAGTGCTATTCCTTTACCTCAGACATAGCCTACAGCTACACCTTTGTGAATCCAGGTAGGAGGAGCTGGTGAAGTGAGTCAGTCCTGGCAGATAATGGAAATCAAGCTTAGTCAGCCCTCTAGAACCTGGGCTGGCTTTTGCATTCACGTGGCAAAAACACATGCAAGATCAAAACGCGCTGTGTGCCAGGGCTGGGCTGGGCTGAGCTGTGGGATGTGTGGATTCAAAGATGTTGTTTAATCTCTTCTCCTTATTTTTTTTTTTCTGATTGGTATCAGAGCAAGATATTCCTCTCTCTCAAGGGGAGAAAGATGCAGATGTGTTCACTCAGTGCTGGTATTGGCCTATGGTACAGCATCTATAACCAGCACAGCTTCCCAATAGCAAAAGGGAAATTCTGGGGCTACGGAGTGGTAGAGAAGCAGTTTATGAATGTAAAGCTGTGTTCCTTGTCTAGATGTTGGCAAAGCCAGAATTGCTGAGATCTAGACAGCAACTTTCAGCATGTGCTTTTAGAGAATGAGCTTCAGATATGCTTCCACTGTTGATGTAGCAAGGAAAAGTAGCGGATACTGCCTTGGAGTGTGTGACCAGGAGGTGTTCCAGTGCAGGAGACTGGAATCCTGCTTAAGGAGGAGCTCCCATGACACGTGTAACTCTAGTCTTGTATATGACTTGGAATCAGCTCTCTGGAGAATCCCTTGGAAATCCCCAGTGTAGGCAAATGCTGTAAGGGTTGGGTAGTGTCCTGCTGCCAGTGTTGTGTAAGGACTTGCATGTGGCCACCGTGTGCCAGGCTGCTTAGCTGCGCTGCGCTGCGGGGCTGAGGTGTTGAGGTTGAGGGCTGTGAGTCCTGTTGAGTGTTCTGTGTAAAGTTCAGCTGAGTCTGTGATGGGAGGCATGAACTACAGTGGCTTGCCTCATGGCATACCTTCTACATTCAGCTTCTTCCTCTCCAACTCTGGGAACATTGGGTGCTATTCAAAGGCAGATCTGAATCTGAACTTAGATATTCCTCCAGATTCTCTGTTGCTTCCTGCCTCGTGTCATTACCTATGTGTGAGCTATACAAACACATGGAGGAGGTGCAGAAGGGTAAGTGGAGTCATGAGGACCAAACCTGAGTGGTAGCTGAATTGGAGGGCACAGTTTTATGTTCTTCCTCAAGCTGGACTTTGGAAACTTGAAAGGACTTTTGCCCAAAATGTTTTAGACTCAGCCTGTGAAAACTACACTTAGTGTTGTTTTCTGTACAGTTGAGTTTTCAGTTTGAAGGAGTCATCAAATGCAGTGGAGAACTTTTACTTGTTATCACCTTCTACACAAATTAAAATCTCTGAAGCGTTTGCAACTATGCAAAATGAAATGTTGTCTTAGAATAGGGGTGAGCAACTGTATATTTCCTTCTGACAGGAATATTTTCTCTTGAGCTTCTGTTATTTCTTTTCCACAGTCGTGATGTTTCTGCTTTGGCAGACAGTCATACCTCTGCTAGAGACATAATTATGACTTGAGAGGCATCCAAGCCATGATGAGTATAGATGGCATTTGCAGCAGTGATTTCAGTACTGTGTAGACTGACCTGAGCTGGCTGAATTAGCTCAGATTCCACAGCTGCAGACATGGGTTTGTAAAGCAAGATAAAGCACTTCCTACCTTAAGTTCCTTGCTGCTGAAAATAGCTGGTTTAAAGGTACCTCTCGTGGTGGGTGGCTTTGTTTTGTTTTGTTTTTTGCTTCACTCAAGTCAGTTCTGTGGTTTTAGCATCAACATATCTTGAGAATGGCCTGTAGTACTGTCAAAGTGCTGTGATATTTCTGCTTATGCTTTTCTTGTAGCACTGGCACAGCGTGTGTAGGTAACAGAAGCAGAACTCGTGAACTTGTCTGCATTTCCAATCCAATGTTGTTGATTTCTGTACAGAACAGGTGTGTAGTACTAATGTTTGAATCCTGTGGTTTTGTTAAAATTTATAGAGATCCAACTAAAGACCATGGTGTAGTGCCACAAAGTCTGCATGTAAATCCAGGTCTAAACTTGTCCAGTTCTGGTTGAATTTGGTTGCCCTTAGCTCCCCTGCTGGCTTCACAACCCTTCCTGCTATTTCAGCCTTTATGCATTGTCTAGCTTCCAGTTTTGCAGGGACTTGTTGCTGTTCTGTTAGTAGTACTCAGGTGGTTCTAGAAAGATATTTCAAACTCTGCTGTAACTGAGTTTCAGGCAGTTCCTCTCCTGAAGAGAGAAAAATGATGGGACTTACAGGAATTTGTTGTCATCTTTTTCTCTTTGCAAAGCTCTGAGCACTGTCTTTATGGCTTCCATGCAGGTGGAAATGATATGGATTCTTTAACAAAGAAAACGAGGCAAGATGGATCAGAAGTTACAGAGAGACGTAAGGAGAACATTTTTTTTGTTTTCATGTCACAAGACTGGATCACACTCCAAAAATACAGCAACCATATTGACACTTCTGTGAGGGACTGCATGCTGACCAGGGGTCCAGGACTAAATTCTGCATCTGTCCTTGATATTTCAACCCAAATCAAAAAAAGGAATAGAACAGGGCAAAAACAGGCATTTAGAGACTTATACGATGACCTGATTGTTTAACCAGAATTTATTGGCCTGTGATAATATCTTTAGCCAGTAGTGCAGATATTTGAATTCTGCTTCTGAAACAAATGCCATGCACAGTCTTCAAACTGTTTATTATATCTTTCTTGTCTTTGTGTAATAATAGAGTAAAACAGGATTCTGCTGACGTTGTGGGAATTAGCTAGTAGGAATCACAGAATTGTAGTGGTTGGAAGGGAGACTGGCTAGTGCTATGCCCTGCTAAAGCAGGTTCCATAGAAAGCTAGTAAGGAGTCTGACCTGGGCTTTACTTTTCCAGCAATTGCTGTGGTTCAGTAGTGCCCTGAAATAATATCACTTTCATGTCTTTCATGGCAGTGATACATTTAGTTACTGTAGCATGACAGAAGTCTGAAAAAACACAGCTTTCAGTGCCCAGGCAATATAGTCTCGAGGGAAGAGAGCTCTCTTTAAATGAGTTAATCTTATTTGAATAATTCATGCCCTTCCATGGAATGAAGTGGAACACTGATCTTGTCTGACTGGATGAAAGTGCAGTAACTTCTGAACTTTTCTTTCCTCAGTTATTACAGAGACAGTAACTACAAGACTGACATCTTTACCACCCAGTAAGTAATTGTGATCCACTGCATTACTTTTGCTTTGTGACTGCTGTCCCTCTGTGTTATTCGGCTTCATTACTTTCGTAAGTCCCTGGGTGTAGCAGGTGTCAGTGCAGAAATACTAACACTTAAGCTATTTTGAGAAATACTTCTCCCAGAATACTTTTTGGTGGAGAGAAGGAGTAGTAACAAAGCGCAGAGTCCACTAAGACTGGTAGACCTGGCTCTTCAAGAGTGGCACCCAGATAGAGTCTGTGGTAGTGACTGTCTCTTGAGATCAAACGTGATGAGTCTCTGGCCTCCATCTTATTCAGCTTACAAACGCAAATAATCCCTTTGCATAGTATCAGATGTCACAGGTTATTTCTATGTCTGTGTAACAAATAGGGAACAATTGTCTATTCTGCAGTAGGGTTGAAAAGGCATTGCATCTCATTTATGATGAGAGTTAACAGGAGCATCTTCCAGCCCATGCTCAAATCAAAACTTGACTACAAACCTGCTGAGTCTGCATCTGCTCTGCTGAGATACTTCTCTGCAGTTCTGATGCCTTTTCAGACATTAAGCTATCCTTGGAACTGAGTGCAAGAATGGTTTTGGGTACCTTCTGCCTCGTCTTGTAGTATTTTTGTTCTTCTCATCTTTAATTGTGACAGAATCTCATTTTGTGCTCGTCTATTCCAGAAGGAGGGAGCAGTAGTGGACTCAAGACATCATCCCACACTGGAGGAAGTGGAATTGAAAAGAGATCTTACACCCATAGCAGTGGCTATGTGACTTCAAGTAAGGAATGAAAATATCGGTAACAAAAAGCAAAGGCAGCATTAATGGACTGAGGAGAGAGTCTGGGCGGGATTGAGAAAAATGGGGTTTCTTAAAGTAGAGAAGGCAAATACTCAAAGCAAAGGTATTCCTTCCTTAAAGCTGGTTGTGAGCATGGGTGAGTGAATGGCAAAGTTCTCTTTTTTTGCAAGGAAAGCTTGATTTCAGGGTAGTTTTCAGTAACCTTTGAAAAACTCTTTTCCACTGCCCTTGAATCATTTGGAAATCAAAATTTTCTTTATTCAAGTTTTCCAAATCACAGTCTTTCTGAGCATTTTTGTTCAGAAGATGGCTTCATTTAATGTTTGTTGATTTTGCTGATGTTAGAATACAATATGATAGTAGAGTAGAATAAAACAATTTCATAGAATCTATCTTCTTGTCAGGGAATCCGTGACTTTAGCACTTTGAATGGTCTATGTGTTTTCTGGATGTGCTAAATCAGTACTTCTTATCTACTCCATAAAGACAATTCCTCTCTAGCAACATTCTCTGCTGAGCTGTTAGATTGTCATAGTAAAGGTTTTTGAAGAATAAGCTTTCTACCCAGCTTTCTGGTGCACCTCTCTCACAGTGGGACAGACTGGATAACAATTCTTACAGGGAACATTCTCCGTTCTCCAGAAGAGCTGGCAAGTCAAAGAGAGGAAAGTGCAGAATGGAAGTTCAAAGGAAGAATTAGGCCTACCCTCTAGACCTGACATATACTCATCTCCTTCAATTAGAGGCCAGAGTGTGGAGTCACTTCCCCTCTGGACAAATATGATGTAACTGTGGTGCAGATATCAACCTAATTGTCTAGACTGGCACCAGTTTAACTGAGAACTGTGCCTATCCCTCAGAGCTCTAACTTAAATGACTCTGGGATTGCATCCTCCTTGTTAGTTATTTTCAATGTGTGGAGGAAGAGAAAAGAATCTGAACTTCTTTAAGTTTTGCAGAGCACTGTTTTTCCCATTACTATTACCATTACTAAAAACATGGCTGTTTTTCCCATTCTGCTGGCAGAATGTCTCCAACAGAGGTCCGCTTGTCACCACAGTTGTTTTTGCTCAATTAAGTGGGCAAGTTGCAAACCAAAATAGATCCCTCTAGAAGAGAAAATGAGTTAGAAAACACTTTGAGATCACAAGGGTGTTCTCTTTTTACAGTGATAGTTAAACAATAACCAGTCTGATCGGTCTGATCCCGCTGATCAGCACGCATATATTGCTCTCATCACAGAGCTACCCTTGTACTGCCACTCTGATCATACTCCCATGTTAGATTTCATAGAAGAGTCCAATCAAGAGTCTGATCCTTCCACAAACCACGCATTCTTTATGGCTGCCCAGTTCTTTTCGCACAGCGCTGATATCAGCTAGGAAAGGAAACTTTTGCCTGTATAAACAGAACAGCTACTAATAATCTCCAAACAACCTTGAGCTTGACTCATGCCTCTATCACATCTCCTGGAAATTGATTGACTAAGGCATGACTAAGTGAGACTGTGACTAGTTGCTTTGGAAGGAAGCTTGCTCATCTCTTCTTTCCTTTGCCTCGTGAATGACATCCTCCAGTACTACATCTTGTTTAAACTGTCATATAACACTGGAGTTTACGGGTGGATCTGTATCCAAATGGCAAAATCCAGGCCAATTTAAAGCCAGGTGTCTTCCTGCTCAGCACAAATGTCTCATTTATCCATTTAATAACAGCCAAAACCCGCTGTTATTGAAATTACTGACAAGTCATTTTTAAACCACAAAGATAAATTCCTCTTTGCATGGAATGCTGAGGACAGTCAGAGTTACATCCAAATGTGGTTGTCTTTTTTTTTTTTTTGCCCATCTCTAGTTCTGAGATACTAATGCAGATCTGTCCAGCTCAGAAGACACAAACATAAAGTACTTGGGATATACAGGGTGTACATCCAGGTCATATCTTCAATTTGCTGAGGGTGTTTTGTTTTGCCGATAGGTGGAAGTGGTAGATTGAACTCATCGTCGTCTGGCTACAGGCAAACACAGTCTCCTAGCTCAACTCTCACCAAATCACCTGGCTCAACGTTTGAAAGAAAAACCCATGTCAACCGCCATGCAACATATGAAGGTATTGCAGAATATGCCATAGAAAAGAGGCACAATGTTGTGCAGCCTGACGTCGCTTGGGACTTCCAGCACCTTAATTCAGAATTGTCTGAAATAGCACAAGAATCCCATCTATAGTGGTTTTGCTGGGCAATAAGCCAGCAGGGAGGCATTTTAATGATTGAGTCTTATTTTTATTAACACTCATTTCTAAGAGGAGTTTATTTGTTGACGTTTGCAACTAGTTCATGTAATCCTGAATAGCTCTTTTTGAATGGAAATGTTTGTTACTCAGTGGAATTAAACAGGTACCAGAAGCATACTTGGAAACTCTTGATGATCTTCTAAAAAGTATTAATGACCCATTTCTATTACTTGCAGGGAGCTCCAGTGCTAACTCTTCTCCAGAGTTCCCCAGAAAAGAGTTTGGTATGTTCTTACAGAACTGTCTCTCTGAACTTTATGGCAAGGTCATGTGAATTGGTGACTACAGAGGCTTTCTACATGTTACCTCTATATTGGACAGCCAGTGCAACTCTGTAACTTCAGAGGAGTTACTGTTAATGCAGCTGACAGCAGGGTCTCAAGCTAGTACAGATTCCAACAAGGGCTGCATAATATAATACACCTACTACCTTCAGCTACTCTTTAAACGGTCTCAAAATGGTATAGAGCATGAGCAGGAGAACGTAAGACACTTGACAACATCTGCTGTCTCCTACCTTGGGGGAATAGACCCAAGCAAGAAAGCGCAGTCCCTTAAGATTTTGAACCATTGCTGGATATACTCCACCACTTATCCTTTTCTAGACTTCAACATGTTCATATGGTGTAATTGAAAAGATGAACTGGCTATCAAGTGTTGTATTTATACTGTATATTGTCAGCAGGTAGGAGTTTTTGCTCTGTCCAAACTCTGGGATGCTTCTTATATCCAGTGCAGGTGGAGAACAATATGATGTCGCTATCTTTCTGGCTTAGGGAAGAGGCAGGGTTTCATAGTGTCTGACCTTGGTTGATGGTATAAACAGGCCTATTATCTTCATACTGGATTACTGAAATAAAAGATCATTATCTCTGAATAACATGTGTGCAAACAGAAACAGCAGTTGGTCCAGAAATACTAAGGTGCTACACACTCTTTGAGATACCTCATGGTCTAAAGAAGTCCTGGCAAAAACTGGGATTTCAATGCCCCCCAGCTGTGCCTCAAGTAAAGAAGTTTGCTGCCTGAGTTTCTGCGTTCAGAGGAAGGTTCGAAGATCCAAATATCCATGTGTCAAAGGCAGTAAAACCTAATATTGCTTTTATTTCTCTTATATTCACAGCATCTGCCTCCACACGAGGGCGAAGCCAAAGTCGAGGTGAGTGGTACTCTTCTTTTAGAAGTTGTCTTTGTTTTATCCCAGTGTGACTCAAGGTGTGTCAGATGGACCTACTCCTTATCTGGAATCAAAGTGGTTTGAGTCTAGAGTCTGATGAGGTGCCTGGATTTACACCACTGCAGGTGTGAACCGTTTTATGTGTGAACAGTTGATTAAACAAGCTCAGTGCAAGGACTCCAGTGAAAGTCGTAATGGTAGTACTGTGCCAGAAAGGAGGATCTGTTTGGGGACCTGGAACTCTGGGGGTGTAGAACGTCATTTTCCATCTTAACTGTTCACTACCACAAACTCAGTCCAGCCATTCTCTGTGACCCCCGCTCTGGTGTTTTTACAATAATCACATGCACATTTTTCCCCAAGATTTATATTAGAAACCATACAGATGTTCCCTGAAAAGATCTTATGCTGGTGGTAACGAGAGGCTGAAGAAATTATGGACTTGCTGCAGTCTGCTTATGAGCTCACTGTGAAACTGTGTTGTTTAAACCGTTTAGCTCTTCTAGTAATTTATTAACAGCATTGGGGAAAGCAGGATTATATTACTAAGAGTTTAATATCTGTTTCCAGTTGCTTGAGGAGAAAACTATAATGTCATTTTATCCAAGTTAATTTTGGTAGTGGATATAAATCAAAGTATGCTCTTGCACTCTCCTCCTGGAGAATGTCACAGTTACCAATTATTCTACCTCAGGTCTTCACAGTCTCCTCTGGCACAGTACATACCTCCCAGCAGAGCTAGCCTTATGCAGTAAAACAGATACCAGAGAATCAGCTTCAGCTTCTCATGTTACTTCAGGAAATTGTCTCAATCTATCAATCAGCTTCTCTACCTGAATGCCGAAGCCAGTGTTTCCTTTAGAGTGTATGCACTGTCAGATTTCATCTCAAGGAGCATGAGTCACATGTCCTTGCTCGTAGGTAGTAAGCTTAAAGGCTTTTCCCAACAAATGGGATTAACTCTGTAGTCTCTTGTGCTGAACAGTAAAAGCCAGTAAGTAATAAACTGGAGTACCTGGAAAGATTGTTGGATTAATAAATGTCTGAGTGCGACCTGACAGTTTTATTTCAGTGCAACTTTGATAAAGTAGGGGGTTACGTTCAAGGAGCCAAAACAGAAGGCAGCAGGTTGCAAGAGATGTGGTATGAATTTTACCCAATAAGTATTAGGGAACTTTTGTTAGCCTTGAAATCTTGAAGTTTCTTTTGACTCTTTAGGTTTTTATCCAATAGACCAATAATAGTAATTGTGATGAGTGGGAATGAGGACTGATTATTTAGGACTTGATTGAGGACCTTGATTGAGGACTGAGGAATTAGGTCTTTCATTTGATTGGCACTGACAATGCTATTACTTCAACAGAAGCATGCAAGGAATAAAATGCAGCTCTCTGGATGAAAAACATTAAAATCTAACCCTAGAACAAAAATCACCCAGGCCAATTTGCAAGAAATTAGTATATGCCACGAGCGCTGCTTAGATCGAGCAGCAAGGCAACACAGACAGCAGGAAGGGAGGAATTCACTTCAGCATAAAGATTCATTCTCAGCTCAGGGCATAAATACGTTGCACTCCATATTCATGATCTGCTTTTTTCTCTTCACAGAGAGTGAAATACGAGTGCGGCTGCAGAGCGCATCTCCCTCTGGCAGATGTAAGTGCCACAGCTGATACTCTGGGGGAATCAGGTATAAGGTAGAGTGTGTTGGTGCTCTAGATATGTCTACAGTGTCTTGTGAATCCAGTCTTCATGATGACAGATAGCAGCATGTCATCCTTTATTCCCGCTGTAAGAAATTCCATTTATCTCCTTGTATTGAACAAAGAAGCATGCTGTGGGTTAGGTGGTTGTCTTGCAAGGATAGAGTTGTACTTAATTCCTGAAATACAGCTTGTGAAGTTTTGTTATGTCAATGGCACTCCTGAAAAATACAGCTTCTGAGATGTTCCTGAGTAAATTCCAGTGAATGGTTTATCCCCAGGGCAGGATTACAGTTCAGTGAAACAAGGGCTTTTGGATAAATCTGGATGCTTGTTTTTCATGCCAGGGACGGAGTTGGATGATGTCAAACGTTTACTGAAAGGAAGTCGATCAGCCAGCTGCAGCCCGACTCGGTCATCGTCAAGTACCCTCCCAATACCAAAAAAAGCTGTGGTGGAGACAAAAATGGTTACTGAGAGCTCTCAGTCAGGTACATGGCAGAGGTCTGGAAGGCTCCAGCATTGCTAACTATCCATAACTTGATGGTATTATAAATACTATTTAGAATACTGTAACTGGCTTTCATTAATTATAAGCCTCCCTGTGGTGCTTGAGGCAGCGATGTTCATATTCACTCTGCTATTCTCCACCAGAATCTAGGAACAAGCAATGCTTTTTTACCTTCTGATGGCTAAAATTTTGTCTAAAACTGGGGATTTTGAACCAGAGCCACATGTACGGGAAGCAAAATTTCTAGGTGTCCTAGTCCAGGATAAACAGAATTATGGACCGAAGCACATTAAATGTTTTATTGTAGTATCATAGCATCTGTAAACAATGAAGTCTTCTCAAAGTATTTTGTGAATAGTCAGGCTATCACGTCAGTCTTCATTCCATTCTTTTTAATTCAAGTGGGCTGTAATCAGCTGGCATTTGAGATTGGTTATACTACATTAACCTGGAGTTGTTGCATGGACTCAACAAAAGTAATTGAAATTGAAGGCAAATTAAGTTCTCTGCCATGTAAACCTACAGTGCATACTAAGTCATAAGCCTAGTCCCTACTGTTTGTTTATTGTTTATTTTATTTTATTTTTTTACAGTGTCAGGGACATATGATACAACTATACTAAATACAGCCCTCCCTCCGTACACATGGTCCTCAACTCTGCCTGCTGGGTCTTCCCTTGGAGGATACCACAACAGCATGGGCCAGAGCTCTTCCTTGGTCAATGCTATGTCTCACTCTACAGGATCAGGTATGCTCCCTGGACTGCCAAGTCTGTAAGCACAAAACTCCACACTGAAATTGGGTCAATAGCAGTGCTCTTATCTGCACAGTTAGAAGAATTAAAATGAGGGAAGAACTGAGGTGGCAGAAGATATGCTTGGGTTTTCTCTGCTTTTCTGTAATTCTATGATTTTGCTTCTACGATGTTTGTACTTGGAGGTCCTTTGTTGTGAGGATAGGCTGTCCTGACTGCCTGATTTGTCTCAATTGTTGTAACTTTATTATTTACTTAAATGAGACCAGGCTTTCTATCAAGACTAGTTTTAGACTAGTGAACTTTGAATTATCTTGGTCAATTGAAAGAAAAACTAGTCCTAACCATGCCATCCTCTAACATTAAAGATCTAATCAATCAATGTTGGCAATTATAACTTGCAAAACCAACTTCCAAATGCCAGGGATGCTGTTAGAGTAAAAAAAAAAAAAAAAAAAAAAAAAAAAAAAAAAAAAAAAGGCACAAGAAAGTTAATAATGCCATACTAGCAAAAGCTTTGCTTTCTCACATTATCCATGATTGCAATTTTCTGATATAGGTTCTTCTCAACTGTGTAAGTTCAGTAAAGGGAGTGGCTTCAGGTCACAGTTTTCAGTATTTTTCCTCTGTGCAATTATTTTACAATCACGCTGACTTTGGTGGGTTGTAGAAGTGATAACATTTCACTTCCTCTTTTTACAGTTTTTGGTGTTCCAAATAACCTGGCTCCCAGCAGTCATACTCTGAACACAGGCTTGAGCACATCCTCAACAGGTCAGATTTTTCTCTTCTTCCCTTCACACTTATACAGTGCCACAGTCCTGCCAGATACATGCATTGAAATATTGTCCATATTACTCTGTTTCTCCTCTTTCCTCTGAATGTCAACAGCTTGTCTTTACACCACAGTTATTCTCTGGTTACGGAGGATTTATTCTGGGTGTATGCTGTATAGCTTGTGTAGCTGACATTAGGTCCGAACTACTTTTATTTAGGTAGCGAGGAAAATCGGCTATTTTCCAAGATTAGTAATTTGTCTATTGAAGCAGCCTGTTTCTTCCCCAGGACAACTCAGGATAACCCTCTGAAAGTTAAACTCATGTGTCCTAATCCATAAAGGTCTACTGCTGTCAGTTTTCCCTATAATTACCCTCTGTTTCACTCATGACTTTCGGTTGATGCTGTTCCATATCACAAGAGCACCTCTCTTCCTTACGCAGTTACACATTCTTCCTACTCAGTGTTGTGCCATCATGCAGGTTCTCTGATTGAGCCTCTAGAGAGCAGGGTGTATGAAAGCAGTCTGTAAACTACATCAGATATTGCCACAGTGATTCTGACACTGAAGGTATCACCTTCAAGTGTTTACTTCTCTCTGGACAATACTTTGACATGCAGTGTGTGCAGTTGTCTCGTTAAACTTCCTCCAGTCACATCAAACTGGTTTCCCAAATGTACTTGTTTTCCCAAGTCCCATACTTCCAGAAACGTCCACGCAGCCATGGAAGTGGGTTTCCAATCTAGCCTGAGTTGATGTTTTAAAATTGTCACTGTTAATAGTCCTGGGCCAATAATAACTTACATAGCAAGGTGATCTAAGGAAAAATGCTTTGTAAGGTTTTGAACGGGAATGTTTAGAATTGTGATGCACCTACTAGCTGACAAAATTCCTTAGAAACTCTAAGGGTGATTTCTAACCAACAGGATTCTCTGAGGTCATCATTATTATCACTGGTTTTATTTTGTTTTCAGCCAGAACACCACTTGCACTGCAGGACTTCTCTAACTCCCATTGCATTGATTTTTTTCATTGCAGTGTTTGGAGTTCAAAACAATCTGTCACCAAGCTCTTCAGCTCTGAATGCCACTGCAGCCTCTGCAGGTCAGAAACCATTTAAGCATAAGCAAATAAGGGAGTCCCTGATGTGTACTACATTCTCCCACCTTTTCTGTGGTGACTATAATGTTCGTATTGACAGAGGTTCCTTTATTGCCATCTTCTGGTGTGGAGCAATGTGGTGTGAGGAGATTTTGAGGAACATTTCTTCTGTTTTGCACATACGGGAGTGGCTTCCAGTGCCTGTGTAAGCACTATAAACTTGCTTGCTGGGAAAGCCCTTGCTGATTTGAGTTATTACTAAGTGTCCTGTTTGAGAAAATATTCATGAATGGTGTGTAGCCCAAGACTGGTATGTGTAGGTACTTTGCTATCCTTCGTCTTTTTCATTCTGGAATTTCTTCATTGCAGCATATGGGATGAAGAACACTTCTCAGACAAACACCATGAATAGTACTGGTGTGTCTGCCTCAGCAGGTGAGTGTATCATTCACAATTGCTTAGACATAGCTTTGTACAAGCATTTCATGATAAAAGTGAATTAGAGATTCATCCATCTGAGTGGTACTAACATGTGGCTCTTCAGGAGCATGACTTGTCGATATCAAGCTCCCTTACTAGAGCCTTTCAGAAAAGAAGGTAAATGAGCCAGGATGAGAAATCAGCTGGCCTGATTCAGATCTCTCCCACTTTGTGGTAACTTGGAGAATTTTATTGTAGCTATTTCTGTTCAACAGATAAGTAACTGGATAGAAGGTGATATGTGACACTGTGTTTCATTTGAAACCAAAATATTTCCAAGGTTACACCTAAATGTTATTTTTAAGGTATATCAGCCTTAACCACTTGAAAATCAAGGAACTAACTTATGCATGATCAGATTGTTGGCTTTTTGTTGTTTGGTTGTTCTATTTTATGAGATAAACTGAGGTCTTTCTACTGGCCTGTGGTCTCTGAATGGCTGGGATTCATCTTTTCTGCGTAATGGCAGAAATGTGGCCACATTAATATTTTTAGCCTTATTTATATTGAGCTCAACTTCTGCAAGCTGCAGTTCAAAGCTTCATAACCGTGCCTGGCTCCCAAGTATATGAGGTGCTTTGTGCTTCACAGTGTCTCTTTTAAGGCGCAATTTAGCTTGAGATGTGATGACTCTTGTGACCTTTGGATATCTCTCAAGACTGAATTTCTATTATTCTCTAATAGATGTGTTTCAAAAGAGAGGAGGTCACTGAGTGAATTCTTTCATTACAAATGTTGAATGCTCTTCATATCCTGTAGAAGTTGTTCCCATGCTATTGAAATACACATCTCTAAAGTTTCATGAGACACACAGCTCTTCTTATCTTCAAGTGACTGATGTGTATCTTGCTGGCTCCTTATAGAAGTGGCAAACCCAGTCATAATGGGACTCCCTGTTTTGATGAACAAAAGTGTTGTGGCTTGTAGTTACATGTTTACATGCACCCATCTCCTCCTCTGTCCCATCTTTCACCAATATTTCAGGTGGAACTGTTTTGAGCTCCCAGGGAGACGACTTTCTGCGCAAGGACTGCAAGTTCCTGCTGCTGGAGAAAGAGAATGCCCCAGCAAAGAAGGAGATGGAGCTCTTAGTCATGACCAAGGATAGCGGCAAAGTCTTTAGTGCCTCTTCCACTGGGCTTAATGGAGGTAATTTCTCTCCCTTGGGATGTGTGACACACATATGGGTCTGCTGAGAGCAGAAAAATAGAGAGGGGGAATATGAATCACATCTCTGCAAGGGACATTTTGGAGACAATAAACTTTGATGCAGCTGAAGTGAGAGCAGTGTGACTGGAGTATGTATGATAAGAACAGCCCTATGCATGCAGCCAGATGAACTGTGCCAGTGTAGGGTCTTCTCTGTCTGTGGAGTTGAGAGTTCAGGACGCTATGCCTGTATGCCACTCATGAATCTCTGGCAGGCATTTAGCCTTTAACCACATCAGCAGCATCTATGTCTAACATATTTTGCCTTTGAAGCTCCAGGGTGTGCCTTGGGACATTTCTCAAAGCTTGGGAGCTCAAGAACTTCAAAAGCAACAGATAGATCAGCAGCTGGCTTAAACTGACAGAGAGCTGTTCTTGCTACCTAATAAGAACCACGCTACCACGCTTTTAGACTCTGAGAAAAGAGTTGGCCTGGTTGTACACCAATTGTAATGTTTTCAGTTGCATTTCATTCCCATTCAGGATCCTTTGCAGAAGACACCTTGAAGAAGGAAAAGCAGGGGCTTTCTTCTTACGTGGCAGATACTGGCCTGAAATCAGATACAAATGGTACGGGTCTTTGCTTGTGGCAATACACGAGAACTACCTCCTTCTGCCTCCATTGACACCTTCTCTCTACAAACCCATGCTCCAAGTTCGGTGTTGTATGGAAAGACTGTTGAATCTTCTTTTATTATTACAGGAGGATTGAAATCAGCGCCAACAAGGGACAAAGCAACATATGCAGGTAAGCGGTGCTATTCATACTGTCATTGGAGGGAGCATCAAAGCACAGCATACAAAAAGCTGTTATCGAGCGTGTTGAATGATCTCTGCGTGACAATGTCAAAGGAAGGTCATGTTTAAAAGGCTACTCCATCTGTAATGAGCAAAGCAGATGCCACAGAAAGTGTTACCTGTGATTTTATGGTGGATGATTGGGCAGTTGTGGCACTTCTTAGCTGCTAGAGAAAATCAGCTAGCTGACAGCAGAGTGCATCCTACTATCAGGATAGATTTCTGGGGAGGAGAGGGATCAAACCATTCTGGCTCTTGCTGTTACTTACAGATTAGAACTGCACAACAAAATGTCCCCTGAGCAATTGTGTTTGTGCAGCAGTTATTTTAAAAAGTGCTGACTGTTGTACCCTGTTGGGATTCCCATTGGGAAGCTGTCTACAGCTTCCACAGGGATTAGAGTAACACCCAGTGTTCACAGAGTGAAATGTAAAGCTTTTTCTCCATTTGTATAATGGATCTGACCTTGTAGTCCTTGTTCTCAAGATATTCTTGACTCTGAAATTAAGGAGCTATTTACCATTTAATTGCCTCTTCCAGAAATACGAAATGGTGATGCAGGTGGTGCAATTGGATCAGCACCTTCCTGGTGTCCCTGTGGTTCCTGCTGTAGCTGGTGGAAATGGCTTCTGGGTTTGCTTCTGGCATGGTTGCTTCTCCTTGGATTGCTCTTTGGACTCATTGCTCTGGGTAAGAAATGACTACTAAAACTGGCCTGGATTACTGGCCTCTGTGCATTTAAATTTGAGACTGAACAGAATCCCACCTCTATGTATCCCTGTCTATGAGAACGATTGCTGCTAAGGTGAGAGAAGGGTAAGATACAGAGATAGGGTCTTCCTTCTGCTGGCAGGATCGAGTTTTACATGGAGGAACAAAACTTTCTATGGGGCAGAAAGAAGCCAAGTGAATTGTAATTTGCTACCAGAGGAGCACATTCAGTACTCAGAATTGTGACCACCACCAAAATATTAAAAATGGACAGAAAGAATGAATAAGGAATATAAACCTTCTATAAGAGATTATATAGTTCTGGGGAGAGGAGGGTAGGGAAACTCCTGAGATGTCTTCTCTTCGGAGACTAACACATTCCAAAGCTGTCATTGAAACTCCAGATTTCCCTGCTAAAAAAAGAGCTGCAAAAATAATCCTGCTAAATTCATTGTCCATAGCTGTCACAGCATTGCCTTGTCACCGCTGTTAGAAATTAGTATTTCAGTCACATGCCTGCATCAACATTTTCACTGTTTTACTTTAACCTTCCAGCGGAAGAAGTGAGAAAGCTGAGATCTCGTGTGGACAACCTGGAAAAAATAAATCACAGCTTCCTGACAGTTAACCAAGGGAATCCGTATTTAGAAAAAGACGTTTCTAAAGTGGATTTTCTTCATGGTGCGGCACCATCTTCAACCTTCCCTTTTGAAAATGAAGAATCAGTTTGGTTGATGGTGAAGAGTAGACTGAATAAGGAAATAGAACGAGGTGAGCAGAGTAAATACCTGTGATGCATTGGACCAGATTATTGAAAGGGAAACAAATGGGTTTTATTTTCTGAGAGCCTAAAGATGACCTCTGGATTGCAATGCAATCTCTCAAAAGCAGAGCCCTCACCTGTCCTCACAGATAAGTTTTGCTGGGACACAGGATGCTGCCACTGACGCTAGTGCTGCATCCATCAAAGCTAGCAGGATGTGGAAAAAGGAAACTGTGGGCATGCCATCCTGCACCAGAATGTGTTGTTTGCTGATGCAAGTGAGTTTTCCATTTTGAAAGAACTGCACGTAAAATTGAATCCAAAGCTTATTGTGCTACTTTTAGTTGTAAGGGAAATATTATTTACTTTTGTTTTGATAGAAGCAGGCTAAGAAGTGAGGAGTCTATGCTTTTCCAGCTTCAGAAGTTTTATGTAACTCCAAGCAGTTCAAGGGCTGGCAAAGAGCAAACTTCTCAAGGAAACTCCTATTGTGTTTTCCAGCCTGTGCTATCTGCAGCCTCAAAATCCAGTTAGAGGGATCTTTGTATGCAAAGCAATTAGCTATTTTCTTGCGTAATGCAGTCTAACAACACCTTCACTTCCTGTTGCAGGCTACTTCCGAGGGGAGAGAGGAGAACCTGGTATGAAAGGTATAGCCTTACAGTCTTTCTCTTCCTTTGTCCTATTCCTTGGTTCTGGCAATGTTCAAGTTTGGAATGGATGTTGCCACTAGGGCTGGGGAAAGTTGGCAGTGAGAAAATTGATACTGGTTTATACTTACAGAACATGAAGTTGGTTTGCCATTTAAACTGTGGGGGGACCTGTTTCATGCAGAATTAATAGAGAAAATCCAATCCCACAATGCATTATAGAATGTTGAAAGGCTGGATCCTATATGTCACTACTGTGATGGGCCTGGTCCTGCATTGTGCTGCTGTGAAGTGCCCTTGTTCATCCAAAACTTGTTCATGTTTTATTGAAAGCTAGAGAACAACTACAAAAACAACAACAGAATGAGAAATACCTCCAGGATTTCTCCTGATTTTATTTTATTTTCCCTTTTTCTCAGGTGACATGGGATTGCAAGGTCCCAAAGGTGAGTCTGAAGTTTCTTGCTGTCTCAGGTTCTGTGGCAGCCTGCCGTAGGGCCTGGCATATGTGTATAGCCTATATGAATGTTTGTTACTTCTGAAGTTAGACAGGGAAACTGATGCATTTGATGTTTCAGATATTCTTGTGATTATCTTCACTTTTCCTGTCAAAGGCAGTTTTAGAGGTCACAGCAGGAGAGAGATCAGTTGTCACTTTGAATCTTGGAACTTCCTTTACCTGGTTGACAGTCATCTCTGGAATGAAACCATACCTGGCTTAATCACAGAGTGCTTGAGAGGATTTCATGCAACGTGAATAATTTAATCTATTGCATAAATACGAAAGATGCAGTCTGGAATTTCTGGGAAGGTAGAACCTCTAAACACAGCAAGAACATAAATTCCTTTTTACATGGGGGTGAGGATTAGTCAGTGTGAGAAACAGTGAAAACCTTTTCCTAACTGGCTTTCTATTTCTTTCTTCCTGTAGGGGATCGAGGGCTTCCTGGTGTCCCAGGTGAGCAATAGTACAAATCCCCTTTGAGGGATGAACTCTTAGTGGCATTACCATTGACAAGAACAAGTTTTGCACTAGAAATCTAGCTCAGCATGATTTTCTGAAGAGTCAGTACTTAGTGAGTAGATTTAGTCCCTTGATTAATACCTTGATGCTGAACTACAGATATTTGGTTATAAGCAAAGCCTCAGCCTGACTTCCGTGTTGTTGAACAGGTCTAATTTGTGAGTGTGAAGATCCCAGGCTACCTTTGAAAGAGTTCCACATCTATGTGAATACTTGGCACAGTGTTCTTGTGCTCTAATATGTATTGTGTTCTTCTAAAGAGATCCCTGTTCGAGTGCCCACATTGCAAGTAGTATATCCTTCACCAGCTGCTGAGTCCCTTAGGGTTTCAGGTTGTTACACTGATTTGCAGGTTATTAATTCACAATACACAGATAAGGATTGTGAACGTTTTTTTGTGTTTTTCTTTCCAGGCATTCCTGGTCCAGCGGGGCACCAAGGACCAGAAGGACCAAAAGGACAGAAGGGCAGCATGGGTAAGCATATCTGTCAATACTGAGTCTCTCACAGCAGATTTATAGTTGACTTGGGAATTACAGACATCAGCTTGCTGTGATCATTGCCTTTCACCATGGAAGTAGGCATGGATCTTGCTTGCCCAGTGCCAACTGTAAAGACAACTATTCTATAACAAGGCTTTTGTTTTCTATAGGTGATCCTGGCATGGAAGGTCCCATGGGACAAAGAGGTCGAGAAGGGCTACCAGGGCCTCGAGGAGAGCCTGGGCCACCTGGATTTGGAGAAAAAGGAGATAGAGGTAGGAACTAGGTTTCCAGTTTTTTTGATAAAGCGGAGATAGACAAAAGGTGGAGTTCAGTCCTGAGTTTTCAGTTACTTCATGAATTTGATTTTGATTATTCAAATCTAATTTTCATTTTTAGATGTTTCCCAGAATGGACAAATCTTTCCTAAAGGGTTTTTGTGTCAAGTTTGCAAAAGACAAATAAGGCTCTTCTTTGTTTTATTGCATTTCACAGTCAAGTCTGAGAACCACTTAGTATCAAGGTCATCATCTTCCCAAAGCTTGGAAATGTACCTTGCTCATCCTGAAGTCCAGTGAGATGGGATTTTTTTCTTGTACAGTGCATATTTACATACAGTGTGTTTCTGACTGACCAGCAGATTACTCTGAAGATTATTCATGACTCTTGCCAGAACAGAGAATAGTGGAAGATAGGGGGATGGAAAAGTGATATCACAGTTGTATTCTATGGGATCTATTTATGTTCTTATTCTGCAGGTGCTGCAGGTCCTCCTGGGCCACCTGGTCCCCCAGGTTCTGCTGGCCTTAAAGGTAAATATCAAGATGGACAGAGAGAGCCTAACAGATTGACCAGGTGTTCTGTGAGGAGGAAATGAACACTCTAAAATTCTTACTTCATTTGTGTTGCACTGCATTAATCAGAAAAGTGGCTCAATAGTCCTCATTTTAACTAAAATTGACTTTTGTAAATGCACACAATGTTTAGAGCAATAAACTCCTGGAGATTTTTAGGGAGGGTGGGGGGTCAGCAGAGAGGTTTCCCGAAACATCCATCTCTAAGATGTGTTATGTTTCCAGCAGTTTTTATTCTGTTTTTAGAAATAATAAATTCCATATCCCTAAAGGGCTGTTAATGGCATTACAGCTTTACAGTCCATGTCACTGGGATCAAAAGAATTAATCGTACCTGAAGCATAGACCCCAACATCCCAGCAAAGATAGAAGGTTTTAATCTCTTTTCCTTACTTTAAGGAAAAACACTTCGTATGTGTTATAAGAATTAAGCTTATAGATTCAATATCCTGATTTTCAAGAGGCCAGAATGCCAATTCTAGGGTCTAGGGACATTCTGATCTTCTAAACACCTACTTGATTGTGAATGCTGTTGAGCAAACCTGAAGAGGTTTGTTCATTTGCTGATTGTGGTGTTACTGAAAGAAAATTCTTGTTCCTTATTCATAGGTCCAATGGGTTCTCCAGGCCCTCAAGGACCTCCAGGTGAGTGCTGCCTTTATTTGCTATGGCATCTTGCAGAGTAGAGAGAAAAGGAGCAATAGCTTCTCACAGTTTGTGTTCCGTAGTGTTGAGTGGGATGAATTAACTCCCTCACTTCATTTTTCTTCAGGTCCTCCTGGCCTTCAAGGATTTAGAGGAGAAGCAGGTCTCCCAGGTGCTAAAGGTAAACTTCCCTTCCTCTGTGCTGTGACAGTGGTACTAGCTGATGTTCCTCTCCAGTACTCTGAGCAACAGACTTGACATGAGCATGGAACACTGAGATGTAAGAGGCAGAGAAAAACGTAAGGGGAGGGAAAGGGGAAAAGTATCAGACTTCATGATTACAAGCAAATATTGAGAAACAGAAGAGACAGGTAATAGAAAAGTCTGAATGAGGATTGAATGAGGTCTGGGTGCTGTAATGATGGATGGAGCTATAATGAAGGAAAGGAAGTTGCAGTTTGAGTTTCTCGGATATGGAGTTCCTGTATTTCCCTGTGAATTTCCTTGGTACTCGAAATTCCTTTCCCTTCTGACTTGTTACTACCTATCCATGTATCTTGCAGGTGAGAAAGGAGCTACTGGATCCCCAGGACCTAAAGGTATATCAATCAATTAAATCTTTTGACTCTTATTTAGGTTCCTTCAGATATGGATATTGTTCATAGAAGTTAGCTGTATTCTTCTTTGTCGTCTTATTTTATGCTCTGGTCAGAGAGCAGACTTGTTCTCTGATGGAAACATTTCACAATGAAGCAATCTCACAGAATTCTTCCTTTTTGTGTACTGCAGGTGATCAGGGTGAGAAAGGAGCTCGTGGAATGACAGGTCAGTAGATTGTATTCTTGAAGTATCAGCTTGTAAAATATACGTGTGCTTTGTTTTAATGTTAAAAAATATATCTAGTCCAGAAAATGCTAGTTAGCTTTCTGAAAAATTATAAAGATGTTACTGGTTATAGGAGTTTTATTTTTGTACCCAAGTTCTCATCAAATAGATCCTATCCTTGATAGCAATCTTATTTTTGGTGGGTGGAAATCCCTCATGTGCTGTGCATTCACTTCCCTTGAGCATTTCTAATGCCCAGAGAAAGTCATGAATCATAAACTTTGAACATCCTATCAGTGCTTTTTTCAATTGCAAAACACCAAGTATTACTGACAGTCATAGATTATATCTTCACCAAGATTTGATTCATTTTTATGTCATCTAATTACAGGTGAACAAGGCTCAAGAGGCATACCTGGTCCTCCAGGAGAGCCAGGAGCTAAAGGACCTGCAGGTGCGTAACAGAAAATAGTTGGGTTTTTGGCCACTGTAATTTCTACTAAGCATCTGTTTTTATGAGTCCAAATGAGGGAAGAGCTTGGGAGTGATCACCAATCTTCTCTCTAAATAGCTAGAATTCATTGGTATGCTCGAAAAGTTGTCCTTACACTTTCAAGTGAACTTTTTCAGGATCTTCAGTAGCTACAGCTAAGGTTTTATTCAAATGCAAGGAGATTTATTGTGTTTCAGGCTGTACTCTGCATAGCAGGAGGACAGGCAACTGTGGTACTATTACATCAGTCCCTAACAATCTGTTTTCTTTGAACAGGACAAGCTGGCCGTGATGGACAGCCAGGTGAAAAAGGTAAGAGAGAAGAGCAAATACTTCTGATGTGGCTGGTGGCTAGTTTATAAAAGGAGTGGAAGAAGATGGCAGTAGATTTATGCTGTGGGATATGTCTCGATGTCTTGGGAAAACTGTATGAAGTCAACCTTGTAAGCATGGAAATATAACATATAATGGAGCTGGCTGTAAATCTGATAGAATTATTCTCACTCCATGACTCTTTTCTGTTCATCTCCAAGTACATGATGCTGAAACTATCCACTTGGCTGTGAGGATACAATAGATAGAATGCTGCAGGATGCCTGGTGATGAAGTTTGAATGAATTGGTTGATTATAAATCAGCAAATTACAGGTCACTAACATGATTATATTCCTAGGTGAACCAGGTCTCATGGGAATGCCAGGAGCCCGAGGCCCTCCAGGTCCTTCTGGAGATGCAGGAGAGCCAGGTAAAAGCACACAGAGAACAAAAACAATGTTTTCTTGGTCAGGAATCCACCTCTGTCAAAGATTTCTGGTCTTATTTTGAAGTTAATGCTGGCAGAGGACCTCTGTAGTGTAAGAAAGCAATGAAAATAAAATACAAAGGGAATCCCAGACCATTTGTGATCTCAGGATTGTGCACACTGCAAACAAGAGTTTCAGCTGCTAGAAGCCAACATTCAGTTTATATACCAGGTGCTAAGCTGACTTGCACCACTAGTGTGCTGTGATTGTAAGCAAATGTAATCTTGCCTTTTCTTCCTCCTGCCCAAAGTTTGTTTGAAAAATTGTTTTAAAATCTTTGATTTTTTTGCCTTTTTTTCCCACCTAGGTCTCACAGGACCCCAGGGACCACCAGGTAGGTTTTCTCACCATGTTCCAGTTTTTTGTCAGTGATGCAATTTTGGTATGGACTCAAAACAAAAAAGTTCTAATTTTTCCCTCTCTACAACTCGGGGCTTCCAAAGTAATATCCCGAGTTTCTGCATCTCCCTTGGTTTTGAGATAGATTTTGCATAAGTTTTGAGGAATGCAGAGCCTTGGAGCACATGTTTAGTTTCTTGTGTATCACTGAAAAGTCCTTGTAATTAGCAGCAGAAACAGAGGAGAGAGGGAGGGTTGTAGTAGAGTTGGAAAAAAGGATGTGATGTTCCACAGGCAGAATAGTGTGGAGAAGGCCAAATCACCAGGGAATTTATCCAGGAGCCTCTGAAAAGGGAGCAGTATCTGTGAGAAGGCAAACCTAGGGAGCAGTGAAAGATGGGAAGCCCCTACTTCTGCCCAAGGACACTCTTGGCTCAGTCCACCATGAATTCCTTCACCTTGTGAAGTAGGCACAACCTGCTTATAAATGCTGAAAGCCAGGTTCTGCAGTAGGAAATGCCTTCTATAAATCTATTAGTGCAGCTCACTGGAGTATATGAATAAAACCAAATAAACAACGTTTCTACTAATTATTTTAAATTGTTCTTCCTAATTTTAGGACTTCCAGGCAACCCAGGCAGACCAGGGGCTAAAGGTGAGTTTTGTTTCTTCCTTAATATTCGTTTTCTTTCTATGCTCTAAATTTTAAAGAGGATTATCTGTTCTGCTGACCAGTCTCTGAATCAACAGTGGCATCTAGTGGCGTTAGGAAAGGAAGGTTTGTGGAACAAGCAATAGCAGAACCTCCCTGACCAAACATGGCACGCAGGATGTCTGCTGAGGCACTCAGCATAGCTCTGGAAGGGAAAACCTTAGCAAAATCCGTTCTACCCTGGATGTATGAGTATGATGTCTGGTAACTGCAACGGAAGTTGTGCACCTGGCTCTGCTAACTCTAGGCCCGTTGTCAATTCTGGCAGATATGGTGCTTGGAAAGATCAGAGAGAATCTGAATGATCTCTGGATTAAGCAGGCTCTTTTGCTTCCTCCATGACCTTCTAATAATACGATTTCTTAGATGAGAGATCAAGGGCAAAGAGAATAGAAATCACATGTTTAATAAGAGAGATAAGACAATATAATTGAGCTAGTGACAGATCTTTCCCAGAAATGGACTTCATATTTATCACTTTCTTTTCTTAGGAGAACCTGGATCTCCAGGCAAAGTCATAAGTGCTGGTATGTATTGCTGTAAGAGTTCAAACTCTTCCACTTGTGGACAATTTTCTGTTTTTTTTATTATCCCCTCCAAATTAATCTTGACTGTGTGCCAGACCCGTACTGGCAGCTCTCAGTGTTGGGAGAATACGTATGCTACAGATTGTCAAATCATTCCTTGAGAACAGATTTGTTTGCAGCGTGTGTGTATTTGTAGGTGTACAAGTGCCTGTGTTTGTGTTTCAGAGGGTTCATCAACTATTGCTCTGCCAGGCCCACCAGGTCCTCCAGGACCAATGGGCCCCACTGGACCTCCTGGTGTTCCAGGTAAGAAAGCTGCTCCTCTGCAGAGTTTTTTCTTGCAGGCACCTTGCATTGCTGTGTATCCAGTTTTTAATTTAATAACTAATGTTGGTTGTCTCTTCTGTGCTACCCTGTCTGGGAGGCAAGATTGCTCAAGCAGTCTAGATGTTTATGGTTCTCACCCTTCCCTGCAGAAAGCCCAGTATCTCAGGCAGAGTTGGTGAGGCAGTGGCCCCGGGGGAGAAATGAGTTACTGTTACAAGGCAGTGGGACAAAGGGAGGGCTGAAAGATGAAAAAAAAGGGAACCCTGTTGTTTTTTCTTGATCTGATGAGTACCAGCTAGAGAGAGGTCAAATTCAGCAACTCAGTGCAAAATTTATTGCTTCTCAGGAAAACAAACTTATGTCTGATTTCTTTCCTTGCATTAGAATTGAAGTCAGTATGTGTTTTCCAGTCTTACCTTTGATCTCAAGACAACAGAAATCCCACTGGGCTTTGATTTTCATAGCATTGCGTGCCTCTCCCAGCTGTATAGTTGGAGCTAATCCTGGAGCTGGTTTGGTAGATCAAGACTTTGCAGCAGACAGTGCAAGAGGAGGGTTCAATCTGCTGCATTTCTTTTGTGGTCAGTGCTATTCTGGTAATGTCTCCAGTCCAAGGGGCACTGAGCACATCAATGGCCAGAGGATGGGTAATAAGCCTCTTTACCAGAGCTTCAAGTCATACAAGATGAGACACTGATGAGTTCATATCCCCATAGCAATTCTATTAATTGAGCAAACAAATTCATTATATTTTCTGTTCTTATAAAAGACCTATTGATTCTCTTCTGCTACTAGAAAATACAGCCAGGAAAACCTCATACAATCTTTTTTTTTTGTTTTAAACCAGGTCCTATTGGGCCAGCTGGTCTCCCTGGACAACAAGGTACTGTTCTCTATCAGCCCTGATTCTGCTCCTTTTGGAAATGGAATTCACCAGTTTTCTTTTGTTTCTAGTCTCTAAGCCCTTGGCACAATCTCACTCCCTTTTGTTTGCAGATTTCTTCCTTTCAGTTCATTTTCCTGCATTATTGAGCTTAATTAATCTTTTGAAGAATTTCCATTCTTCCTTTTTTTTTTTTTTTTTTTTTTTTTTTTTTTTCCTCCCCTCTTTCTCCATTTCTAGAGGAAGGGAGGAATAGTAAGAAAACCAGTGTGATGTGAAAGCTGAAAATGTTTGGTTTTCTTTTCCTCTTGTTATTTTTTTCTGGAAGCTGGCATTTCTATTGTACTTCTCAGCTGCAGTTACATTCCTGTAGTAGGGGATATAGCTTGGCTGGATGCTTCCTGTTGTTTTGAGAAGTGCAAGAACAAACTAGAGCAAAATTGCTACTAATAATGTCATTGAAACCACTGTCAATTAGGTAGACATCTGTTTGGAAAGGCCTGAGCAGAGCTGACTTTCCTAAGAGCTCTCTTAGCTATTTTTCTATGATCCTGTTAGAGCAAATTGTAAAGTCATTACCACATTTGAGTCCAGTGTCCCTCACTCGGGGACTGAATTCAGGCTCCCAGTTCACACAAGCAAAGTTTGAACCCACTGTCAGGGGGAGGAGGAGTGGATACAAAGTGTCAGCCTCTGTTAACTAATTTGCTTTCTCCTCTTCTCCTGTAAAAGGTCCACGGGGTGAGAAGGGATCCGCAGGTGAAGCTGTGATAGAAACTATCAGGACAGAAGTCTCGTCACTGGCATCTCAGAGTAAGCCTGGTGTTCTACTCCTTTTTTTTTTTGGACAGGTGCTGGAGACCTTGGGGCCTGCTTACAGCTAACAGGAGGTGCATCTGCCTCATTCCCCTCAGCAGGCTGTAGGACAAGTGTGTGTGCATGTGTTTGGTGGTGGAATGCTACCATGGTGGGACAGATACCTCCTCTTCTGCCCTGCTTCTCATCTGTGCATCCTAAAGTACTTTCAAAACTAACTAGGTGGTTCCAGGCCCAGGACGCAAATAGAAAATCAGTGGGGCCTCAGTTTAGCCTTTTGGTCACCGTGTTTGAGTAGGGCAGTTCCCTGTGTTGGATGAACGTGGAGCCATCTGCAAGTGGAGAACCAGTTTAAAAGAGCGTGTTAATCTGAAGAACAGGGAAGGAAGGAAATAAGAATATCTCAGCAAGTTAGAGGGTGAATTCACAGGAGAACAAATGCTGTATCAGTATGGTAATTAGTAGAGCAGAATAGAATGATTTAGCAGTGTCCTGAGCAAAGTGCCAGCTTGCTATGTACAGTTCTAGATATGTGATGCACATCAGTATTCCTAGGGTCTAGGACCTCTGTAAGTGTGCAAAAGAGGCAGGGCAAAGAAGGGCATAAAGCCATAAATGGTACTTGCCAAATGACATCTTTGTGCACCAGAATGAGGTCATATAAATCCCAGACTGTGCTTCCATACCACCCCATCCCTCATGCAGTTTTGGACCTCTGCGTCACTGAGCTTTAAGTTTGTGCCTCCACTAAAAGGCAAAGATCCATTTCCAATAAAGACAACGTGGTGCAGATACTTGTTAAATTATAGCTGTGCCATAGTCTCCTTTCTCCTCTCCTTGAAAGGTCTTTCTTTCTCTACCCTCTGAGTCTGAGTTTTTTGCTCACTCCCCCAGCACCTGTTGCTCTTTAGAGAGATTACCTCCCGTTTTTTTCAATATGCTTCCAGACTGCTCAGTGCTGTATTTTGCTTTCTGTCCCAAACCCCATATTGGTAACCAAACATCCCTCCTTTCCCATCTCTGCCTCAACTTTGGCTTAGGTCATCCAGGTCCTACCTGAGTCCTCTGTTGACTGTAAGAACTTCTATCAGCAACACAGCAACTGTCTCCATAACAGCATTAGCTTCACAGCAACAATTTTTCCTTTTTTTGTGTTTCACTTGCACAGTGTTGGGAGATATACAAGGGCGAGCAGGACCACCAGGTCCCCCTGGACCACCAGGTATGTAATATAGTGGAGATCAGTGTGTAAGCAGGGACACACCACCACCTCAGCACACTTCTGGGCTGTGCATTTGGCTCTGTAAATACTCTATAACAATCATGTTTATTTCATTGTCAGGTGAATCTGTGCAGGGACTTCCTGGGCCTCGTGGTCCCCCTGGTAAGAGCTTGTTTCTCTGAAACAACCTTGGAAAGAGGGTGGTTTTTTCAGTGCCTCTGTCCTGTGCTTTGCAGAATGTCATGTAATGATCTTGGACATGTTGGAAATTGTTAGGACTGACTATACTGGAAGTGGAATCTCCCACAGTGATGGGTTCTTACTAATGCAGTTTCACAGCAGTAAGATGCTGCCCAAGGGATGAGATTTGCTTTGGACAAGATTTGCTAGACAGACTAGTGAATCATAAAGGGAAGATGCTCAGTGTGCTCGTATCCCCATAGAACACAACGAAATAATTTTGTATTTAATTCTTGTATGGCCTTCCATCTGGAGACAGATGTAGCAGCACTGATCACAAGGAACACATCCTTACACCATTTCCTGTAGCAAAATGGTAATTTTACCTTACAAAGCCAGAAGAGAATACTGCAGGAAGGCATGAGATAGGAGCATAACCCCATTCCTTGCTCTCTAGTCAGTAGCAAAGGGTGAGGCTATGAACTTTTCCTATCAGTGAAACAGAGGCCATCTGGTATAGACACACTGCACCACAAAGAAACACATTTCTCTGTCCTACATTTGGTGATAGCAGATGATAATGGAAAAAAAAATAACAAGGATGGATAGGTATGCATGGAAAAAACAATGATGCTATCCTGTACCTGGAAATATTTGAGTTATGTCCATGGCTGGAGGTGGAGCAGTTCTGATATATTTACTCATGTTACTGAAGTTTTTTCTTCCTGATATCTATTTGTGTCTCTCTTGCATAGGATTGCCAGGACCTTCAGGCCCACCAGGGAGACCAGGATCTTCAGTGTCCACCTCAGGTAGGCCCTTCAGATTCATTCACTCCCTTGTGCCCTGAGAATGTCCTGTTTGTTTTGGTCTGTCCTTGGTTATATAAAGATGGAGCCAAAGGAAACTTATGTCTTGTTGGCTGTCATAAAGAAATGTGTTTGTTTTACTTACAGAAACATTTGTCTCTGGCCCACCTGGTCCACCAGGTCCACCAGGCCCGAAGGGAGACCAAGGTGAGTCCCACTGCCTTACCAAGATACTGGGTGGGTGACAGCAGCACAGACTGAAAAGAAGGAAGGAAGCACTTGGAGGCAGAAACTCTCCTGCCTTTCTGTGGCTATAAGAATGATCACTGAGTAGGACTCCTGTCTGCTTCCATAAAAAAAAAAAAAAAGTCATTTTCAAAGAAATTTGTTAGCCTATATTGCTGGTTTCAAGGCAGTTGTTCTCTTCAGATGCCAACTTTGTGTCATGTCAGATTTGCCATTAAAGGGGGAATCAGTGGGGAACAATCTTTTTTTAAATACCACATGGAGTTGGTAAGTCAGTGTAAGGAGGTGTCCCTGTTAAACTTAGCTCAGCTCTCGCCTGGCAGGAAGAAGTGGGATCTACTCCCTTTACCCACTCTGCCTTGTAAATTGAAAGCCATGAGAGTATTCTGCAGTGTGGGCTGAGATATTGTAGGAAATCAAAGCCAAAAAAAAGCTAACAATGCGCCTCTGCTTCCATGTTCACAGGTGAACGAGGTCCACGAGGATTCACAGGTAAGGAGGCTTCCAGGGCTTGTTGTTGAGGTGCAGTGTAGTTTTGTATATGACACCTCTTCTTTTTCTGTGTCCCATGCAGGTGAACCAGGTGAACCTGGCCTCCCAGGATTCTCTTCCCATGGTCAGTCTGTACCCTTTTTCCCCATTTGAATGCATTGTCCATAAGCTGAAGCCAGAGGCAAAATCTAACTCTGTTTTGGTGGAGCCAGAATTTTGTTCACACGGTTTATACCTTTGAATTTCTGACTCTCCTTTGCAATTGACAGGTGGTACAGTCACCATGCAGGGACCTCCAGGCCCACCAGGCCCACCAGGACCTAAAGGTGAAGTTAAAATCTAGCTTCTTTCTGTGTTAGTGGCTTCACACAGCCGTGTCTGGTTAAAACTGAAGGATGGAGCAACCTAGTCTCTAGAGAATTAGAGCTATTCCCACCCTTGCCTTTTCAGGCACAACAGAAGCATGGCAAATGAGTTTCTTCAAGAACACGGCCCTGGGTGGCTGCTGTGGCCTCTTCTGCTTTTCCCGAACAAGCTGTTCATCCAATTTAGTCATTGCAAGGACTAGGTGGTTGCCTGTCTGGTGACACATAGCTTAGCTATTTTACAAACCAGGTCTAGAGGATGCAGTGACGCTTACAAATAATTGTCTGTCTCTCTCACTCTGGTATCCAGGTGATGCAGGTGTCCCAGGCGCTCCTGGCATCCCAGGAACATCTCGAGGTGAGAGGCTGTCATTGCTCTGATACTATCAGGAAATGCTGGCATTGCTGGTGGAGATTTACAAAAAATTCCTTTGAGTTTTATGAAAATGTGGATGTCAGTTTAATGCTGATTGGATTTGTGTACAAAACCTTAAAGAACGTGAGGTGTCTCCACGCTGTGGTGACAGGAGTCATGCAGGGCCCACTTTACACCTTGCTGTGGAGACCAATAAGAGGTCCTTAAGCTGGTTTTCCACGAGCCAAATGGGATTAGGAGTAGTGGGGTTAACCTAAAGAGTTTGAGTGCTTTTTGGATCTCTATCCATGCTTCTGCAGAGCATTGCATTTAGTGCACAAAGTGAGTGCACTATCTGTCTGAAGCCAGGAAGGTTTCTGGGCTCAGCCCTGCAAAGTTGGGTAGGCTGAATGATAACATGCCAAATGAAATGAAAATGTTAGACTGCTTAATAGTCCATGTTTAAACTATGTTTGGAGATAGAAGGACTCTGTAGTTCATTCCCAAAACTCTTCCCAGAAGAGGGAAGGGTTCGCTGCAAGCATCCATTAGCGTTTCTTGGTCTAATGCAGACATGCCAAAAACTTTCCTTGCAATATTTTCTGTAGGTGGATCCAGACAAATCCAGGGACCCCCGGGGCCTCCTGGGCCACCAGGTCCTCCTGGCCCAGGTGGAAGTTCCTCTCAAGAGATTCAGCATTATGTCACTGATTACCTGAAAAGTGAGTATAACCAGGATTTGCACAGGTCAGCTGATGCACGCCTGTCTTCCTTTTGTTCCCTGAGCCCCTTGTCACTCTCCTGTTAGAAGCAGCAGCCCTACTGCTCTGGCTTTATTTTTGTTGAATAATGTGGAGTGCCGTTGCCTACTGTAGCCTCTGCAGAACTCTCTTTCATTGGCCTTGATTTTTCACCCCCAACCCCTTCCCCTCCCCCCCAAAATAAAACAAAAAAGGGAATTTAGTGGTTGTGTATCTGGCCATCATTTTCACCTACTGACATGGGCATATCTTGGGCTTCCTTCCTAGGTGATAACGTAAGGCATTATTTGACTGGTGCCCAAGGTCCTCCAGGCCCTCCAGGCCCACCTGGAATCCTCACCACTGCAGATGGGAAGAGTTTTGATTTTGCAGAGCTGGCTACCCGTGTTATGAGCTATATGACAAGTAAGCATCATTTTCCTGTGCTGGTAAGCTCTGTGAGTATCAGGTCACACTCTCTGCTAAGGACATGAGGACAGACAACACTCTTTAAGGTGCAGCTCCTCAGGCCTGTCTTTTGCACATCTTGGCCCAGGACTTCACACAGCTGAAGCAACCTCTGAACCTTTAGATTAACTAACAGTTGCTGTTTAAGTAGTCTCATATTAAATGTTAGCTGTTAGAATCTTTAATGTCCCCATGTCCCAAGCACAAGTGTCTGTATTTGATTTTATATGTGGTGTCAGATTTTTAGGGCTATCTTATCTTCTCGGAGCCCTCCTAAAGTAGATGAAATTCCCAGTGCTTTTGGAAGCAGCTTAGAATCTCGGAGCAGAAACCACACTGCTGTGGAAATGACTATGCTATGTGAAACTGCAACTGATTTGTGTTGCCCTGCATGGGAAACCCATTTTACTAGCTAAACTGGATTAATTCAGCTTTCCTCTGTTCCTCCTCTACCCCTCTTCACCCTCTGTCTTCTCTTGATCTTGCCTAACATAAAACCTTTTCATTCCCCCAGGCTCTTCAGATCATTATCAGTCATTTGCCAGTTCAGTATCAACTACATCTGTTTTGTACCAAGAACTTTTGAACCTGCTGCAGAGTAAGTGACTGTGAAGAGAAATGTGGAGATGTGGGTAAAGCATCCCAAAGTTGCCTTTCCTTCTTGTCTCCTGGCTCCCATTATGATTACCAGCAGCTGCCTTGGAGGGCAAAGGCCTGCCATAGGTGCTGCACAGTGAACTGCAATGTCTCCTTCCATGTCCTCTGGAGACAAATTTACGTGTCTTACACTGTTGAGTTTGCATGCTTTCCAAAAGTTATACTTGTTCACTTGGTTTGCTTTTTGTACCCACTGCTATAACCGCAGTTTCCTACTCTCCTTGACTCTCTAGGTGGCATCTGTGTATATCCCTCCTCTAAAGGAATTCCCAGTGGTTTTCCCCAGTCTCCCACAAAAGCCTGGGGTTTCATTTTCCCACTCACCCAGTCCCTTAAGGTTCCCCATCTCTTTTTGCCCACCCCAAAGCCTTACTGTGTCTTTGTTTTTAAGATGGGCAGCATGCCCAGCTCTGTCTTCTTTCCTACATGCGTTGCAGTTGTGGGCTTCTACCATACAGAGGGCAGACGACACTCAGAAAGGGAGGTGCAAGGTTGAGGGAGCTTTGCATGTATAGAATCTGGTGATTTCTCTAGTGTGCTGGGTCTCAGCTCACAGGCTGGGAACTCCTCACACTTGACTTTTTTTTTTAAGCAGCTGGATATTCTTAAAGTATCTCTTTTATTTGCAGGAGAAGAAATTCGTCAGTATCTAGTTGGACCTCGGGGCCCACCAGGACCTCCTGGACCAGGAGTAGATGGAATGTCTCTGTCACTGGATTATGATGAGTTGACCAGACGGTTTATTAGCTACTTGACAAGTAATTGTCTTTATTAGTGTGCTTTTCTCTCTGTTCCTTTGGAAGCTGACAAAAAAAATCGTGCAGTTAGTGAAAGATCTTCTCATGTTGGTTGAGCGAATCCCTAAGTACAGAGACCTCCTCACAGGGGCTGTGATAGACTTCTAAAAGAATGAAGATGTCCTGCATCTAAGATATTATGCACAGACACAAGAAGTGAGTTTTGCTTTGCTAAAAACTGATCATAGGGACATCACCTCACCTTAGCCAACTTAGAAGTCCTGTCAATCCCTTTTTAACTCTGAGAAGTTAACTTCAAAGTGAAACAGATTCCACCTCTGTGCTTCATTTTCTCAACTGTAAAGGGATGAATATGGCATTTAAGAACCATTGGGCAGAAAGGAATCTGGAGCATCCTTTACAAGAATGCTAAAATGACAAATTCTGATAGGGCAACTGCCTGCTTGAAGAAGCAGCCTGGACCACGCTCAGTCTCTCTGAACCACCCTAGGAGACCAGATTCCATCAGCGAGCTGCTCCAAAGATGATAGGCATTGGCTTTTTGACTCTGAAAGAAGGAAAAGGCTGTTTAACAGCAGCACCCCAACAGCTCAAGCAGAAAAACTGCATTTTATCAGCAGTGACATTTCATTAAACCAAATCCCAAAGATGCAGAATTTTGCAACAGAGCCACTTGCAGATAGGCAGGCACAGGGAGAGCAGCACATATGTCTGGCTCCACAGATGAGCTGCATGTCCTGGCAGGCTTAATGTTGGAGGTTCATGAAGCATGCTGAGCTCTTGCTTAGAGGAAGAAGCCTGATACCTGCCATACCTGTGCATACCTTTGTATTTGGATTAAGGGGCAAACCTTAACTCCCAACAAGAAAATGGCTTAAGCTCTGCTTCTTAGCACAGATGGCTGGTGCAGAAGGCTCTCCTGCATCGCCTGCAAGCGAGCCCTCAGCCTGTCTGTCCACAGTACAACACAGCCTGTTGTGATAACGTGATGCTGTTGGATATGTTTGATTTTGCAGGTTCTGGTATGAGCATTGGACTCCCTGGACCGCCTGGGCCTCCAGGTTCACCAGGCATATCTTACAGTGAACTGACAGCATACCTGAGAAGTAAGCCAACTTCTTGATCCCTGATACAGGTTCCTACACACCTACAGGATCTTTTTACGGGCTTTTTACTGCCACCATCCCTTATCTGCAAATGACTCATTGCTAAGTGCAGAACTTCCCCCTTGGGCTGTCACCACAGATAACCCTCTATGTGTCTCCAGTGATCACCTCTGCCTTAGGAACAGCACTGTGCTCTGCTAGGACCTGTAGAAACAGCGAGTGGCTGCAGACAGATCCTGAGATCTTGTGGAGAGTGGTAGCATACAAGAGCTTTTTATGTCACTTTTTAAAAGCAGTTCCGTATTTGAAAGTAGGCATAAATTTGGACTTTGACACTCTTTGGGGTCTTCTGACTTCCATGTATGACATCTCAATTCAAGGAAGTGAGGTGTGCCAGGAACTGGGGAGAAAAAAGCATCTCGTGCTTGGTTTTAGTTGGCATTATCTGTATTGTCAGGAAAGTTCATCAGGATTGCAGTGGTTTTGATAACATCTCTTTCCTTGCGTCTTGCAGACTCTGAATTCAGTGGTCTTGTCGGACCCCCTGGGCCTGCAGGGCCCCCAGGACCCCCAGGAATCCCTGGATCATCTGGCACCTCTCTGGAGGACATCTCTGCTTACCTACAAAGTAAAGCACCTGCTTTTCTTACAGCTGGCAGGGAGATTTTGATTGGAGGTGCTGGAGGGACTGGGCCTGAAATTTAGCTTACTAGGGCCTGTGACTGCTCACTGGGAACAAGGTCACTTAAAATCTCATCAACATCAGCTGGAAAGGGCTGGAAGTTGGGGTTGGAGCCTTTACATTTTTAAGATTCCTAGCCACGTGTCCTGGTTTTATCTGTATTCCATATCATGACATTTTCCTTCTCCCTGGTGAAAGAGGCCTTTCCCCCCCATCCCTTTCCGGTTGCGCTTGAAACCACTACACCATGCAATGTCCTTGTTCTCTCACTGTCAAAATCATTCTTTTCTCTTTATCTCTCAAGGTGTTGGATACTCTTCCATCTCTGGCATGCAGGGCCCACCTGGCCCTCCTGGCCCTCCAGGACCACCAGGCTTCTCAGGAACTGGCCTCCTGTCCTACGCTGACATCACCCACAGTGATGAATTCAGGAGTGAGCTGATCCAGTACCTGAAGAGTAAGGAAATGCTGTCCACTCCCTCTGCACATGTCCACAGCCATGCTTTGTCTTGTGTGGGCTGCTGGCTCTACTGCAGCTGAGACAGCCTCTCCTGAAGAAGTGATGGAGCAACACTTCATTCCTACAGGCTTACTGCTTATCCCAGTACTCACCTTATAGGCTGTAGAGAGACCACAGTTCACTCTGTAGGCAGATTCAGTCCAACTGCAAGACCAAAGTCCATGTTGTGAGCCTAAAGAAACAAGCACTGTGCAGTTAAAAGTGACCTGTACTGAGCAATGAGTCATTAGTGAGGTCATTTGCAGACCTTTGCTATTGGAAAAGTGTTCTCTTTGGTGAACATCTTCCTACAGAGCAAAGGATGATGTGAAATTTGGAGGGCAACGGTAAGCCAGTTGTGAGCAGCGTTGGTCTGGGCTCTCGTGTTGGCAAGTCATCCAGGGGAGCCTCTGAACAGCAAGAGAGTGGGCTATTTTTGGGAGGCTGGTCACAGAATGCTGTTCAGCAGGGGTGCTGTGTTTGGCCTGAGAGGAGTGCACCCCTCTGCAATCATTGCGCAGGTTTCTGCGGTGAGGCACCCAATACTGTGGGAGAGGTGGGGGCAGAGGAGGATGTCAGGCTTCAATTTTCCCATCTGCAGAGATTCAGGTTGATATATGTGCCTGTTGCCTGATGCATGGCAGTGGATAATGGTTACTGCAGTGATTGTCAGGAGAATTTCACCCTCTTCTTCATTCAGATTGTAGCCACGTGACATCTGTGGAGCCTGGGGGCTCTGGTACCCCAGTGTCCCTGATGTCCTCTCATTGCCTCTTGTGTTTTTGCAGGTGATGAAGTTCGAAGCTACATCTCAGGGCCTCCTGGGCCCCCTGGGCCACGGGGACCACCAGGACCCAAAGGAGATAGTGGTTTGGTGGCTGGGTCTATGTCTTCATTGTATCATGATTCGCTGGCTTCTGAACGGTCGCATGGAGGATCCATGGGTGCTGAGGGATCCCATGGAGGATCACTTGGCACAGGCAGCTCTTACAGCAGCTCCATGAGCAGCAGCAGGTCATCATACAGTGCCTCCATGGGCAACGATGGCTCTTATGGTGCGTCCCTGGGCAGCGATGGGTCGTTTGATGGGCTGCTGACAGCTGAGGAGTCACACAGGAGATCAGCAGGTCCAGGCAGATCTTATAGCAACTCCTTTACTGGATCCTTGGATTACAGTGAGCTGGCTCGACGTGTGTCAGAGAACCTACAAAGTGAGTGTGATGCTTTTTTTTTTTTTTTCCTGAGCCTTCCTGTTTTGGCACACAACTCCCAGTTCATTTTCCTTACTCTTCCTGCTCCCTGTAGTTTTCCCTTACACTCTCTTGCCCTACCATCCAGAAACAGCTCCTTTCAAATGATGTCTTTATTTCTTCAGGCCAAGGTATCCTCCAGGACTTCATGTCTTACACTGGACAGGGGCCCCCAGGCCCGCCAGGACCTCCTGGACCTCCTGGAATAAGCAGAGTCTTTGCAGCCTATGGCAATGTCACTGAGGACCTCATGGATTTCTTCAGAAGTAAGTGGCACGTTGACCTGATGTTTCTAGCTCATGCATGTGAGGTCTCTCCAGCCTCTTGTGGTCGGACTGGCACATGTACAGCAGAAAAAGAGAGCTTTCTCATGGCTCTCAAAGTTCCCTCTAAGCAGGGACCGTCTCCAGCACAGGTGACAGGCAGGATGCTTGGGCTGGGTGGCAGAGCAGCACTGGTGAGGTGAGATCCCAGCCTACACCAGGTCTACTGGGAATGAAAATATTTGAAAAAATTGCTCCTGCTCAGTCTAATCCCATTTAACCTAGAGCAATGTCCTTCCAGTGTGACTCACTGCTTCTCTAAGTGAACACACAGTCTTTCAGGTGGTTTATCCTACTCACTCATGCTCTGTTTTCCTCTCCAGCACACGGTACTGTCCGGGGACCACCTGGTGAGAAAGGAGAGCGGGGTTATCCCGGCCCCAAAGGTAAGGCTTGCCATCCTTTCCCTCTCAAGCCTATGATGCCAGTAACTTCTTGCTGCCCAGGAAGCAGCACTGTGACCAAAGGGATGGTTGGAACCAGGCTGCTCTTAAGGTCAGAGCCTCCATGTAGTGAAGGCGGTCTTTACGAGCAGCCTAATTTGTTCTTCCTTACTGTGACCTATCCCAATCACACTTGTGGACAACTTGTTTTTATCATTCCTTCAGGTGACCCGGGGCCGATGGGCCCACCAGGACGCCAGGGGCACAGGGGACCAAAAGGAGAGAAAGGCGAGAAAGGTACGGACATCTGCCATCCCTGGGGAGAGCTGGGTCAGGGCTTGAAGTGTTCTCTGGACACCAGCCCATCTGGTGGGAAATGCTGACACAGCTTGGATTGGTTTTCTTGGTTGTTTTATGGAGTAGTGTTTTTTGTCTTGTTTTTTCTCTACATGAATTCTTCAAATAATCCTCCGACTTTCTCTTGTCCCCAGGTGAACAAGTGTATGGTGGCAGAAGGAAAAGAAGAAGTGTTGGGGTTTAAGGGAAGAGCAAAGTCAGTTCTGCACCGGGCACCATCCCTAGCAGCTCAAGAGATTTCGTGTGGATCTTCACTGTCTTACTGCTAAAATGTCCTTGCCAGTCAGCTAAGTACTTAGACTTGATAGTTCAGTGTTTCTGCTGAGATCTGAATGGCTCTTTTACATATGTCCAGTGTTGCTCTAGTGTGGATGTTTCCTCCTGTTGCAAATGTATGGCCCCTGAGCCTATCCAGGTTTGTGGTTTTGTGCTGACAAGGGCTTCCTACCCCTCTCAGTCCAATCTTGTATTATTTTGAGCTACATAAAAACTTGTCTTAAACAACAAGCCACATATCCAGGAAAAAAAAAAAAAAAAAGTCCTCCCCATACCAAACAAGTGGTAAGAGTCAGACCAAAAGCCCTGCAGGAAGTGCCAGGACTGAGCCTCATGAGCACAGCACTGTGCTGGCTGTAGTGGGGCAGGGGCTGCTGCATCAGGTGGTGATGGCACTGAGCAGGGTCCTGGCTGGGGCTGGGAGTGCTTTCAGATCTCTGGGGTCAGCACTTATTGTCATCCCACCTGCGACCCATTTTGGAATGTGGTTCCCTTCCGCCTCAATTGTTCAGTGCTCTGGCACTCAGGATGTATTAACCTCGCTCCCCAGCCTGAATCCTTTGTCCAAATCCTGTTACAGAGCAGGCTGTGGCAGCACGCAGGGCACAGCACATGCAAATACTCTGCAGGGAGCATGGGCCTCTTGTGCTGTGCAGCACGGCCTGCTGTGACATGCACAGGGACAGAACTGAAGCACTTTTCTTCAATGTAATTTGTTGACTTTTAAAAAACATTTTTGCATTCTATTTTTGGAACATTAGGAAAAACTTGTTAATGTAAACATCCCAATTAAAGTGTGTTTTGTACTCCAAGTTTGCCTATCGGTATTACAGCATAGCCTGTACCAGAGTCACTGTGACTGTGGGCAGACATGCTGTGGGGTTTGAGTGGCCAATGGTGGCAGTTTTCCTTCATTCTCATCACCAGTTTGTGACCAAGCAGCCAGTGCATTGTGTCTCGGGATCTCTGGTTTTCAGTCTTCAGGAGAGTTTGGAACAAGGTTCTATACAAACCTGGTTGGTTTTCAGAGTATACAGCAGCTTGCAGTGTTGGCTCATTAAACTTGTATCCTTCTGGGTGAATCGTACTCTTCACCTGGCTCTGCTGAGACATTTCCTTTCAAATCTATCTTAAAAACAACCACAAAAAAAACCTGAAAGTCATGTTTAAGTGCAGCAGCTGTGCTCCTGTGTCTCAAGCAATGCCAGAGCTACTCAGCATGCTGTGAGGTGCAAGCCAGGCTGTCAGGCAAAATGAGGTTTGTGTTCAATCTCTGCTCCCACAGTGGGCTATTCCAGCCAGGGCCCATGCAACCACACAAGGTTAAAGTATTTCTTTTTTATCCTCACTTGATAAAAATCACAAATTGTTCTGCTCACTCACAGATCACTTAAGTTCATATGAGTTTTCTGAAAAGAAAACAGAGACGCTCTCAGCAAACTGTGATTTTTATTGTATTTACAGCAGAATTATTACAATATTCTACAGAAAGCCATGAAATCAAGTTAATTTTAAAAACAAGAACAACAAAAAAAAAACAACAACCAAAACTGTTGTATGGCTGCTACTGCAAGTTCATTTCCATGAGCTAAAATACAGAGATCTGTTGCCAATTTTTCATCTGGCTCATGATTTTTGGTTGCTTCCTGTAAGGCAAAATGACTTGGTTTGTTAACACAAAACATTCAACAAATTTCTGGGACAACATGAGCTTGGAGATGCCCTGGCTTTTGAGGTTTTATTACACAACAGCACTCTGCTTGTTTTTCTTAGAGACTGAGGGTATGACAGAGCAGCAGCTCTCTTGTTCTGGTTTCTTTCTATTCTTTTCACCATTCTCAGCCAAGCTGATAATCCATAAGAACGAGGCTCTACCTAGCATGGAAACTGGAAGAGATTTTGCAAAACGAGAGCATATTAGGACTCAGTACCTCCCTTCTGCTTTCAGCACAGTGGAAATAGGTGGTTTCAAGCACATTTTACTTAAGAGCTCTTCTCCTTTCTCCAGAGTCCCCAGCTGCCCTTTCAGTACTGCAGCAGTCACAGAAAGTTGCAGAAAGGATGAGGACTGAGGTGAGAGGAAGGGGACAGAGAACTAAAAGGTCTGCAAACAATGTCCCCTCCTAGCTGGACAAATGCTATGAAGTTTCTTTTTCCTTCCTTTTACCTGTTCTCATCTTTTGTAAGACTAGAAATGTGCCAGGGCATCCTCAGCTTGTCTGGGAATCAAGGTTAATTCTCCCCAGGCATCATTCTGAATCTGATATGAAGCTGCTATTAGAAGTCAGGGAACAGGAACATGTGTGAGCACATCAACACAAGGAAGTTTTTCTGAGATCCAGAAATACAGATGATGAAGTAAAATGACAGGATTGCAAATGCTAAGGACTGCATTGGCAGAGAATTAGAGGATGCCACAAACAGCTGAACTCCAGTAAATGAGGAAACTGCACAACTCTGTGTTGGGAAGAGTCAGGTTGAGTCCCAGGGAATGCTTCCTCACCAGAGGGTCATCAGGCACTGGAACAGGCTCCTAGGGCCCAAAGCTGTCAGAGTTTGGCCAGTACTCTCAGAAACATAGCTTGATTTTGGGGCATAGCCACCGACTCCTGTATTTACAAGGTCTCATCCCAAGAAAGCTAATGTAACGATGAAGAAGAAAAATTGGGAAGTCCGGATCCATCAGAGGCCACGAGCTTGCCAAGAAGATGGCCAATTTATTTTTTTAATCAATTGTAAATGCCAGAGGGCAATCACTGCACTCCACTGTACTGCGTCACTTTATTTATTGCCATTCTTCATTTTCCCAGCTGTGATGTACAAGAGCTGCTCTCAGAGTAATGCCTCCTATTTTATTATGTTGTGTTGCTTCATGATGTCAGAGGTGGACGTTGGTGGGATGGCAGTAGAAGTTAAATCTTCCCACCATTATTCCTTTACAGTTTATTGCCATGTGACAGATGGCAGCAGAGGGGCAGTCTGAGAGAATGGGTCTGACGTGGAAGTGTGGGTGAAGCAAAAGTGTGTCATTAAAGGGATTATGCGACATGATAGTAGAGACATTGGATTTTATATGTCAGAAGAGCTCTGCCAGGCCTATGTGAAGCAAAATTCACTTGAACTGGATCTTCTGACATTGACATAATAGCATACACCTCCCCTTTTACATTGCACAATACTGGCAACAACAACTTTATCAATCCAAGCGTGCAAGTACCTACGTTAGCTCCTGTTATCCCAGAACAAATGTATTTTCACACCAGACATCAAACCCTAGCAATCACTACAGTCAGTCCCTCCCTCAACACAGAACTGTTTTTTGTTTGGACAATTTACACTTGAGATCAGATTGCAGGAGCTTGTGTGAAAAGGATCTTCGAATTGAAGATTTAGACAGAGGTAACTGCTACACCGTTAACAAGTTATCACCGAGACTGCCAGCAATGGAAGAAGATTAACTTTTCTCTGAGAATTTAATGATGATAAAGGCAGAGAGAACCCAGAATGGGAGATCTACTTGCCACGTCTGCTCCCCAGATAAGTCACTGAGCCTACTGCATACAAAACTGCAAACTAATTCTGAAATACAGAGATGAAGATTACCTGCTGATTTTAGTAAGTCAATTTATGACAGCGGAGCTTAGAAAGTGAAGGCCAGAGATGTATTTCACCCTACAGAAGAAACAACTTAAAGAACAGTGTATTTTGCAATAGATAACGTTCTAGAGATATGGTATGTGAATTTACAACAGTACACAATACACTTTTATATAATGCCAGAAATTAGGGCTAGCTAGTAAATTACGCTATCAAAAAGTTACAGATTTTAAATTAAAACATGCATTTTCCAACTGTTGATACTGTGCTGTAACTGTTAAGTGTCTTCATTGAGAAAGTATAGCTTCAGCATCCAGAGATTTCAGCATCCAAGTTTTCTACTGCATCTGATTCAAATCCTATGTTAACTTAAGAGTTCATTCACATGCATCAGTGCTGTTCCCATGAAATGAACACCATATCACGTTCACCAGCCTCACATTTAATGCGAGCTAGCAAAACAAATGTTACAGTTGATGCCCAAAGAGAAGAGGAAGTTAGGCCTCAAGTAACAAAGGAAATACTATTTTACAAATTTCACACGGCATACCAAAGTACAGCTTACAGTACTGTCTCGATATGACTGCCACCAAAAGGAGGGCAGGAAAAGTGACCTAACGCACTTTTATTTCCCTACCAGCTATGTCAGAAACATTTCAGACTTTTTTCACTGCAGATCAGTCAGGTAAATAACTTATTGTACTTCTATAAACTTGAAAAATAAAAACCATCTATGTTAATACGTGGCAACACCAAAGAAAAAAAAAACCAGCTTCATTAAGAATTTTGTCTATATATTTAACTTAAATCTTTCTATAAAATAAAATGACTAAAGCAACAACAACAAAACAACCAACTCTAACACTTGTAATCAAATCAAGACTCTGCCATGGTTACCTGTAAAAATGACCACCCACCTCCATGCTCTGATGGAGTTTAAACAAACAGGCTTTGGTGAGAACAGACAGATGGCTCTACCCTTTGCAGGTACAGTTAGAGAGACCACGTGCATTTTGCACATTGCTTTCTAAAAAATACATTCTACAGGTTTTCCATTTGTAGAAATAACCACCTGTAATAGGTTGGAAATAAGGAAATTAATAAACCAGGTATTTTAAAGTTAGCATTTCTTTCACCTTTACATATTTTAGTGCAAAATATTTTAGGGTGAGGATTTACAACAAAAATGGCAGTAGCAGCAAGAAATCTTCTGTTTTGTACAGTAACAGCAATGCAATGGAGTATTTGTTTTGTTTTCAAATGACAAAACACCACCCTGTCACCAGGATCAGCATAGCAAAGTGTTTCAGGCACTGTCTTTATTAAACTAGCACCCCATTTCAGTATGGAACTAATGGACAAAACGCGCAATGGAGATCAGCTCAGTTGAATTTATGCCAGAGGTTTCTCTTCTAAAAAAGTTGCAAAGGCTTTTACTGTTACCAATCGTGTGAGCACAAGGGTTCATTTTTTTGGTTATTGGCATGCTCTGAGTAATCTGCTTCAGTCCTTGCTCTGAGAACACTGCTCAAGACTGTAACATTTTAAGCCCCTCAGGGCAGTTTCAGTTATGGAATTCTCGTGTGTAGAAATGAGGCTTCAAAACACAGTAGCAGAACTAATATTACACCGTTTAAAAATTCACATGAACGTTTTTTTGTGATAAGAAATATTGCAATTCTTGTTCTAGACTCACTTTCTTAAAGTCAAAACCAGAGATAACTTAAACTTTGAGACCGAGATTAAAAAAAACCACACGTATTCTTGAAACATGTGAAGGACGTCACATTACCACGACGCAGCAACTCCTTTCCTCCTTTCTTCCATTCAAAGAAGTAA
The DNA here is from genome assembly GCF_023343835.1 of Lagopus muta. NCBI lineage: Eukaryota > Metazoa > Chordata > Aves > Galliformes > Phasianidae > Lagopus > Lagopus muta. The sequence continues at coordinate 54,595,648 of NC_064437.1, read as the reverse complement.
AAATAAAAAAAAAAAAGTGATCATGACACCGATTGTCTCCACTGAAAACAAAAAGTGCCAGGTCCTTGAATGCACACTGCAGATAGAGCACGATAGCTGACGAGGATGAAGAATTCCAAATATGAAAAACCTGCAGCAGTTCCCAGAGTTACGACCCAGTGGAGTGAAGGCTGGGGATTGGGTAGAATTTGGAAATGCGGCTTTGTGTGGAAGGGTTAAGGCATTCAGATTCTCCAGTCATTTTAAAGAAAACTTCCTGTTCCTGTAGTTTTCTGGCAAATTCTTCTTCCAGCGTCTAAGAACAAAATCAGATTGTCAGAGGAATAAAAGCAAAGCACAACAAGCCTGTTACCCTGCTGCCAGTCTGATGTGATGTAACTGCATGCACCACTATAAGAAGTCACCTACAATTATCAGACTGCAAAACTACCGAGTTCCAGCAACACAAGAACCAGCATCATCTGCCTGTTGGTTATTCTTTAAGTTGTGTGAAACTCTGGTGCTTTCCAGCTTGAAATAAAAAAAAAATCAACCACCACAACCACTCTCTTTGTTACTGAGCTGTCAGGTGCTGTAATATCCTAATGGCTGCTGAAATACATTCCTAAACCAGATTTGCTTCAGCTGTTTTATATGGAAATACATACTGACGCCCTGCAAAAGGAACACAGTAAGAGCCTGATAACACGCACGCCTTCTTTATTGCACGTATTTCAACTTCTTTCATTACACAGTGAACTGTGGCAGTTTTGTACAGTAGCTTGGTTTTCCTCTGCGTTATTTCTTGTAAGGTCTGCATTTGCATGATTTAACACACCTCCTCCTTTTCTGACTCATGACTGCTCCAATTTACCTTTTTTCTTGGTCTCAATTTCTCTCTCCACTCCTTCAGTTCTTGGCTGTGCTCTTCATCTAGTTCTTTGAGCTTCTGAGTCTCGTGCTCAACCAGTAGATGGCATTTTTCATTCTTAAAACAAGACAAAGATAATCCTTATAAAACTAATTCAGATTAGACAACTCAATGTTGGTACAGTGACATATGTTGTCCTAATTCTTTTTAATTAGCTTATTCTGTGTAAACACTGACGTACATGATTACAAGATAGAAGTATGGTACGAGGCTGCATTATCAAAAGCTGACCTTTCCATCAGAACCAATTGAGATAAGAAATACTTGTAAATCCACACTGTTGACTGCCACTAAGGGAGCAGCTGACAGCGTTAGTCAGCACTGAGTTTACAGCCTAATAGAGCTATTTGAGGTCATGCAGCATTTCTGCTTTGCTTCCTAAAGAAAGTTTCTGTAATTTATGAAAATTGATGACATTAGAAAGGAAGCAGGATTTGCAACATAGGAGCTGAGAATTTCAATTGTCAGTGCTATGGAGCTGAGCCTAACAGACAGGGTCTAGAGAGAGAGATGTGCTTGCACTGAAACAGCCCTGTAACGAGAAAGGTAATTAAATCACACACCAGCTTCACATTCTTTAAGTTGTACATGCATTTGCTTAACTTACAGAGAAAACTTTGAAGCATGGCAAGTTAATAATTAAGTATTTGGCTGCATCAAATCTTTGTATTAAGAGCAGCTGGTAATTGCAGCCCCTAAAACCTTCTTGTTTCTGTAGCTGCAGGCCCAACTGGGTCTGAAGCAGAGTACGAAAAAAACAAGCAAACAAACAAAAAAAACCCAAATGAAAAGCACTTGGCTACTCCTGAGTGCAGCTAAGGGCCAACTTCTCTTGGTTGGAGGCTCAGAGCAGCCCTAATCTTCTCAATTTTACTTGAGCAGATTCTCATACTGGGTTCCCACAGTATTTGGGGTTTTACTGAGGTGTATTACCAGCACAGCCAGGGGCTACATTCACAGGAGGCAAGAAAAGCAATCAGTAAATCTAGCTTCCTTGGCCACTGAAAGATTTCTCTATGCAAAGGTTATCAGCAGGTGATCAATGAATACTTCAAAACTGCCTCGAGTCCTCAAAGCAGGGAAAAAGCAGATTTCATGGAAAAGGAGGCCTTAGCCTTAGTATACAGTATTCTACAAAAAACATACCAAAACTGACATCAGGTTCCTTGCTGTAAGGAGAGCATTCCTTCTAAATACCTTCCACAAGCTCAAGCATGAATGGCAGCCTGCACTTTGTAAAGACCATCTAATTCCATGTATTACTTTGAAAGTCTCGTGGGCAGTGCCTGGTGCTGCCTACTGCTGTTGTGATTATTGACATTTGAGCAAGAGCAGGTTAAAAGGAGATGCTGCCTACACAGAACTGCACTAGGAACTTGGAAAATACTCTGAGAGTGATCATTTGCTTACAGCTCATGATCTTCTTGGGCATAAAATGATTTCTTACTAATGCAAGCTTCTGAGCCCGGTTCGATAGTACACTGCAGGCCTTTGAAAGCAAAACTGAAAGAATTCACGTGAGGAAAAATGCAGGAAAAAATGTTTCAGGTTAGTAACAGACCCAGGCAAAGCAGAATCTTCCCACTGGACGTCTATCTACTATCATCTATTTTTAACCTGTAGCTGATGCAGTTCTCTGATGTTTGCTTCACACTGCAACTGAAGGTCCCGCATTTGATTTTCATGTTTCTGATGCTGTGCCAGTCTCTCATTTTTCTGTCTCTTTTCTTCTTGGATCGCAAACTACAATTGAAAAAACAATTTAGATTATGCTCCTAGAGACAGCAATTTATCTGAACAGAACAACTGTATGTGACAGGACAAACACATATGGCATACAGTATTACTGAATTGAATGATTCTAAGATTTTTACATATTTTTAATGGCCCTGAGGTGGAGGACTTGGTTGAACTTCATGATGATCATGTCTGCCCCCTTCTCCAGCTCGACTGGTTCTTCTGAAGGGCAGCAGACATCCATACATCAACCCGGTCCTGTACCACCTGCAGACTTGCAGAGTGCGTTCTGTCCCATGATCACATTTGTGTTTGTGTCACATCAAGCATTTACACCATTAAGATCATTTTTGTTAATTACCTGCTTAATTTTTTCACGGTCTTGATCTGGAGAGGCTAATGAATTAATTCTTAAACTTTTCTTAAACATTGCCATTCGAGTCTTTGCTTCACTTCGCTGGATCTTAGGCAGTCTGGCTCTTTCCTGAGTTTGCTTGTTCTTTAGCTCTTCAATAAGGCGCTGGTTGTATCTCTGCATTTGTTCTGTTTCCTGAAACATGAACCACATGGAAATGTTGCAGAATACCTCTGACATTAGAGCATCTCTTCTCATCAATGCCCATGTTGTCTGAGAAATGATATCAAAGGGGCGGATGAGGTCTTCCTTTAACTCCAGAGAGCTCTGGATCATGCTCAACCCATTTGAATTCTTTCATGTTCGAAGACAGGCAGATACACTTTACACATGGTTGCTCAACTCCTGAATTATATATTTAAAGTGTCTGTGCTATTCAAAAGAAGAAGCTTCAGTACAACTGAACTTCCACTACTGCAATGAAAGCAGCAGCCATTATGGGGATGAAAATACAAATGCCCAAATATATAGAGGTCAGTTTGCAGTGGAGGCCAATTCTGATCCAGTGACCAAGGAATCCTATCACCTTTCTCCGTACTGGGTTTAGATTTACAAGAATTGTATTGCTTTATTTAGTATATTCTATTAAAAAAAAAGTTAAATGCCTTGCAGTAAATGTGTTGCCTTCTGAGCTTTTACAGGATTTAGCTGAGACAGATTTCTTGGCCCAAAGCTCAGTTTCTCATTCTGCTCAGTGAATTCCAAGATGATTTACTAATGACTAGATTTATTTAACCACAAGCCAAAACCCTATTCATTTTTATGCACAAGCACTATTTGTTATTTTGAATAGCAAAAGGATGGTGGTGGTTTTGTTCTTATTTTGTGGATTTCTTTTTTAAAGGAATCAAAAGGTAAAAAATAGGACTCTTCATACTTCAACATACTGCTGTTAGTGAAGCAAGATCAAGGTTTATCTTATTCCAACACAAGTACAGAATCTATGCAGCACGGAAATACCCACTGGGTACTGCCTGAGCAAGCAGCTACCACAGAGACTGATTAAAAATAAAAGGAGATAATAATACACAAAAGAAAGTGTCAAAGTCAACACTGACCTTTTCATGCCTCTTAAGCAGCTGATGCCTCTGCATGAAGTACTGATCCTTGAGTTGCTGTTTGAGGAGCTGGTGTTTCTCTTGTAGATGTCGCTCCTCCAGCTCCCAGATGGCAGCTTCGCGAGCTGCAGAGCGAAGGCAGGTTTAGAAAGTACAACACAATCCTTTCTCTCCCACCTGCAAGTGTATGTTTACAAGTGGCCTACAATCACACTTTAAGAGCAGTGCTATTCTATAAGCAGATCATTCCATATCGTCATTTTATTGAAATGCAGCACAAATAACTGCCTTTAAGGAAAGACTGACCTCTCATGAGCTGCTGTTTGCTGTTGAGGCAATCTCGCTCAATAGTGGCGAGTTCTGTCTTTTGCTGCTGAATAATTTTCTTCAGAGATGCATCCAGTTCTTGTTGCTGCTTCTGTACAAACTCCTGCTCCTGGTGAAAAGCAATGAATTAAATATTGTACTTCCAGCCACATGGCATTTGAATGAAATTCCCAGAAAGAGCTATACACAAAAACAAGTTCAGCTACAGAGATTTCAGCTAACATGCCTCAGCTACAGAATTGTCTGTTGAATTTTCTACACACAGAGTAGGCAAGAGAATGCTTAATATTTAATAATACTTTTAGAAATAAGACCAAGGACAACAGACTAACCAATAACCTACAATTCATTCCATGTCCCTCTAAAAAAGCTGCAGTTTAAAGGTAGCAAAGACAAGCATGCTGAATATATAATCAATCTCAGTTCTATCAACGGTTATGGATTTGTGGATGTAAGAAAACAGAAGATTTATGATTATTTTTTTTTGCTTTGGATTATTAGGTAAAGCCAAGTTATTTCTGTGTTAGTTTCAGAACTGTGTCTCGATCTCAAGTGGTTTATCACTTCATGAATGCAAAGATACTGACTGAGGTTTGGGGTCCTGTGACACTGCAAAGAAGACACCTAATGACTTTTGTGGGAATTGCACTCTGCAGCACTGCTGAGCTCAGCATGCCAGAGCTGACCTGGCTGCCCAAATTATTTGCCATCTGTGTGATGCAGTCTGTGTATCTCCTGCACCTTCCCATTCTCCAAGGTACCTCAGGCACTGCATCGTGTCATGAAGAACAGAGAATAGTAAGCATCCCCCTCCACACTGCAAGTACATACCACTGAATTTCTTCTTTGCAACTATCAAGAAAACCCAACCTCAGACCACATCTGCCAGCACACAGGCATGCACACAACACACACTTCAAAAGATTAATGCAGATGTTTCTACAAGGACATAAAGGTTAAAAAACCCCATGATGGCAGTGTCTTTCTAAGCCAAAACAGGCAGCTGAGGCATTTGCTGTTACACACAACGAAGTTAAAGATGGCCAGCTGGATGGGAGATGGAGAGAGGCTGAAAATATTGCTGGTAATCACTGCAAGGGCCTCCTGAGTGAGTGATCTGTTCTCTTCTTAGTGAGCCTTGCTAAGAGCCATCAGCAACATGCAGAACTACATGTCAATTAAAAATACTTTATATTATGACCAGGAGAATCTTGGTCTTCATTTTCACGCAACGTTACCGAAAAATGGACAAGTCCTTTGTGTCCTTTGTGTCTCCCAGTGGGCAGCAGAGTTAAGCTTACACAGACAACTGAAAACCAGAGGTGGAATAAGCTGCTGCAAGTTCAGAAAGGAGCAGAACTGAGGGTACAAAACAGACTGGGAGGCCAGGTTTGTGAATGACATCAGGCATTCCTAATCAAATGTATGAACTGATGGAAAAATACTGTTGTGTTTCCCTTTCTAGTTGGAAAAGAAGAAAACTAAAAGTTGATTTTGAGCAAGCAGGCACAGAATTAATACTATGTTTGATCTCCTAGTAATTTTTTTTTATCTGGAAAGTGCAGAGGGACAGCTGGTCTAGTGTAGTCACAGTCAAAAAAGTTATGCTGGGGATTTACTGTCAATCATTTCAATATCATTGCTTCCATGTCCACTTAGAACACATAAAAAAAACCCCAAAACACACAAAAAAATCCTTGCTAATTGTTAGCACTGAGGTAAACCTGGCAATCTCAGAAAGCAGTCATGCAACAAAGATCATAGACCTTACTCAGGAACATGCTGGATGGTGCAAAAAGCTGTCTGCCTCTTTAAAATCACCACTTGGTTTTGCCCAGTATCTTAAACCAGTATCTTTACAATCCAAAATTTCACTGCACACACAGCATTCACGTCACACAAGTGTTTCTCACATGTGCTGAACAAATAAACACCTGAGAACATGACTGTATCACCTTTGTGAGAAACTTCAGCGCCCTGCCCAGCATTAGCAATGCTGTCCTTTTATTATTTATAGTGCAGTTATACACATTTGTGCTAACTTGTTTGGAGGCAGCAGTGAAACTGATCAGCACATATGAGCAGAAAGAGAAGAGAAAACATCTGTAACGTTAGGGAAATAAAACTTCTTGGTTTGTATTTTGGGACTTACGTCCTGCATTTGTGCGTTGAAAAGCGTACATGAAGACAACTGAAAAGACTGAATCATAACCTGAGCAACGCCCTGTGGGACACAATGTACTTCCTATGTCAGAATACAATGAAATATAGTGCTGGTCTTAAAAAAAAAAAAAAGAAGAAATGAGTCTCTGCTGTGTGTCAATAATATGCATTTAAAACCTCAAGGCTACTGGAACAAAGTAAACACAGAGAATTTTTGGATATTTAAATGGAACATTTGCACTTTGCCTACTACTGCGCCATTCCAAGTAAGGATCTTCCACCTTTAAAACTTTCTTCAACAAACTGAAGCCAGCAAAGGAAACAAAGTCATCACAAACGCTGCAAACATTCAGTTCCTGAATTGTTTCCTTAACAACATCAGGACACAAATCCTCAGCATGGAGAGCGCTGCAACTCAATCAAATTCTATGCCGGGAAATCCCCTCCTGAACAGGACATGTAATCAAACAGCGCTGCTGTTATTTTCTGCCAACTCACTCACATGAACATTTAATCTAAGTTACTTGATCCAAAACTGCTCCGCTGTGGGCAAATTTGTTCTTGTACAGGCTGTGGCCACCACAGAAATGTTCTGAAGCCCCTTTCCAGACAGCTCACATAAAGGCAGTAGGTTTGAAGGCATGAAGCTATGATGTCTTCTAGTTCCCACTCACCTGTGTTTAGGCATTATATAAATTCATTTGACCTAATCTTTTAGAAGAAGGGGACTTTTCACAAGGGCATGTAGTGATAGGACAAACAAAAAGAAAGGGAGATTTAGATCAAATACTCTTCCCCACATGGAGGTGAGGTGCTGGCACTGCTGCCCAGAGCTCTGGGTGCCCCATCACTGGAGCTGCCCAGAGCTGGGTTGGATGGGGCCCTGGGCCCTGATCTGGAGGGGGCACCCAGCTCATGGCAGGGGGTGGAACTGAACAGCCCTTAGGATGCCCTCCAGCCCAACCATTCTGTGATCTGTGATAATTGTGCTGCTAGGAATGATGCTTACAGATCCTAGGTATTTTCCACCTCTGTGATTATATTACTCAAAAAATAACTTCTGACTCAAACTTTTGTAATTTGATGGACCTGTGGGGGTTCTCACAGCACATAAAAGCACTGCAATGGAGCCTGTCATGGTAAAACACAGGTTTTTGGCACACCATACATAATGTTACGCTTAACAGCACAAACCTGGAAGTCACTGCTCCTGCATTTCTACACACTATATGGGAAGTGATAGGGAAGTATTTGAAGAAAGAGCATACACAGAGTTAGTCTGAGTTAAGTTTCATATTCACTGAACAACAACAAGTGAAATTATGGAGCGGTGCAAATACTGCTGCCTTTTGTATTTTAGTAGCTTGAAGCTGCCGCTGTTACCTGAGCATGCTGGCTTTGTGCAAGCTCCTCTTTCTTGCGTTTCAGGAGCTCTTTTCTCAGCTCTTTTGGTGCTTTCTCCACTTCACAAAAAACCTACAGTGTATATAAGCATGCAGAAGGTGGCGAAAAGAACCATTTCTCCACAGCAAGCATTATTGTGAACAGAGGAGGCGCAGGTCAAGCACTACAGGTGTACTGGAAAGCATGCAATACTTCAGTGGCAGGGATGTCAGATTAGTGAAGAGAGCTTAGCGAAAAGAGATGGAGCAATGCATGCTTTAGGTATGCCAGTGCAGGAAGGAGGTGTATACCAGCTGCTTTTTGCATGCACATGCTGTCCAGTGCTCTCAGAAACGGCAGTTGCTTGTTTTTTCATGCAGCGGCTAGAATAGGCAGTAGTTGAGAAAACTACCACTTGCAAAAGCGGTATTTTCTTGAAGCACTACTGTAAAAGGGACTATGGAGTACATTTACTTCACAGTAAAACTGTGAAAAATTGTTGGAAGCTTAAGTAAGTCCTCAGTAAAGAGAGCCATTTCTGACACTATCCAGAACATGAATTTATAAGATGCTCTTGTTCAGCGTCACAACCATAAATAACATCTATGCAGGGCAAGTCTGAATAATGACCACAGAAAAAGTATTAAGTGGTTGTAAATGTTCAGAAGAATTTAAAAGCAAAAAACACCAATGACAATTGTTTTTAAGAAAGTTTTCAGTACACATGCTGGAATGAAGCGTTTTGTTTCAGTTTGAGGCAAATTAGACAGGAATAGAAGAAATATAACCTGGTTAATCAGGCTAATATGCACATGAATCTTTGCTGATGGTCGTTTAGTTTTGGGTTTTGTTTGTTTTTGCTGTTGTTTTGTTTTGTTTTTTTTTAATTGTAAGAATTCAAGACATGAACACTGCACACACCTCAATATAGCACGGGTAGCTTAGAGCACCAGCTGCATTTTCCTTCGAACTCTAGTTCGCCCTCTTAAGCTGTAAATACAAAGCCCTCCAGCCAGAAACAAATGTCTGTTTGTTTAATACTGGAAGCATCATCAGAAAACAGAGTCCAAATCACCACATGCTATTCCTGTTTCCGTGAAAGAATTGCTTTCAGCTCAGAGCAATATATAACGTTCTTCCCGCTTTCCCATGGAGGACCCAATCACCAGTAAACAGAAAGAGACTCAAAAATGCAAGAGGTTCCGCAAAAAGAAGAAAATGGTTATTAACAAGCATACAGTTCACACTGAACACAACATTTTTTTTCTATACACTTTTGTATTACAGGATCATGCTATGCAAAAGCATGGGCAGTACAGGGTTTTTTTTTTTGTTTGTTTTGTTTTTTCTTGTTTTTTTTTAAAGAAATCTCTGGAAGTCTAAGAGCAAACACTGGAGACATTTATATACAAACAAACACAACAAAACTGATCTGAGAATGAAATAAAGCAACTTCTACGATGCTAAATACTCAGAGGTACACCACTCCTCTTATTCAAATGCAAATAAATTAACAGCATAAGGTGTCAGTGTCAAACGTTACTCACTTTGCCTTAACTCTACAACACACATGAAATTAACTGGAAAAGATTTTAGGCCATCAGGTTTTCTTGTCTTAGCTCTCCTTCTGGAGTTAAAGAACAAAACCAACATAGCTGACACTTCAGATAACAGCGCACAGGGTCTTGGGAGACCTAACCTCAACCATTGGCTGTGGCCGTACTCTTTGTTTTCTGTACAACCATCCTTGCCTCTTACCTCCTTCTTCTTGTTCTTCAGCATGTTCTGGAATTTGGACAGCTCTTTCTCCTGCTCTGCTTTGATGCGCTTCGCTTCATCCCGTAGCCGATTTGTGTGCTCCTGCTCCAAGCGCTCTATTGTCTGCTTCTGCTGCTTCTCCAGATTCTCTATTTCTTGGTCGTACTGCCGCTTCTTACTCTGTTAAGACAACAAAAAAGCACAGCTGGCAGGCACTCTGTTCTAGCATACAAGCTAAGCGTCCCATAATGCAAAACCACATCCGTTATTAGCAAGAATGACAACTGAACTATAGCCATCATAGAAGGAAACGCCTGTATTGTTGCTACTAGCATTCTGCCCACTCTGTCAACATGACGCGATGTAAGGGCGCCAAAATTCAAATACTCACTGTCATTTCCTGCTCAAAACGCCTGTACATCTGTTCCCGCTGTTGCAGGAGCTTGTTGCTGAGCTGCTGTTGGGCTCTCTGCTCCTCTTTCTGAAGAAGCCTCAGCTCTCTCAGCTCCTGACGCCTAAAAATACAAAGAACTAGTTCACATTGATGGGAAAAGAAAAGAAAATTACAAGAGAAAAAGCACTGACAAGTTAGATCCAGTAAAGCTAGTTTTGAATCCTCTCATTGACAAACAGTTTGCATTTATTTCTATGGGCGGAAAAAAACCACTTAGTCCCCAAATATGAAAAAAAAACAATTGTTACGTTCAAGACACTGTAATCTCTTGCAAAATTTACTTTTGGAAAAGCTTACCGCAGAAATCTCATTTCTTCACTTTTGGAGTCATTTTCAGTAACTATTTTTGATGTTGTTACGCTCACTTCCACTCCATCAACGACAAACTTCCGAGTTTTCTTTAAAGTTTTCTTCTGTCTCCTGGTTTCCTGAATAAAGCACACAGGGAAATTGCTCTGTATTCAAGCTGTGTTCACTCTTCCTTTTTTTTTTTTTAGTTCTCTTAATATTCAATCACTTCAGTGTTTGTATGGAGGCACACTGCAGAGCAATCAGGGCATCTTGCTTATCAAGTACCGGATTTACTTACTGAAACTTGAAAAATTGTCATGAAATGAAACTTTCTTTACTCAAAGGAAACCCGATTATTGGTCATCCAAATTGCCATTCAGAGGAAAAAACAACGGATAAGCCCTGACCGAAACAGACTCAGTTTGATTTTCAAGAGCTGAAGAATCACAATTACTGCCTCCTTTTGCCTGTAATTTTCCCCAGTCAGCAGTAAAGGAATCTAATTGGGAAAAACAACACTGAAACCCAGCGATGTTTAACTCATCTGCTCACCTGTGCTTTGGAAATAAATGCAACTGGCAACACGCTGTTATTTTGGTTGGTTTTGATTTTAATTCTTACATGACAGCAGCCAGTACTTATGTGATGAGGACCTTGCTGACAGGATGGGAGTAATTCCCACTTGTCAGAGCTGCTGTTGTTTCATTATGAGACAAAATAGACCCCAGCTGAAACTTTGCCTCCATTGTGTTAAGGCAAATGCATTCAAGTTGTGATAGCACAGCTATTTCAAGTTGTCCTTTGTTTGTTTATTCTTGGTTTATTTCAAACTCCTGATTACACAGTTACTATCTTAGTATGGCTATAATCAGATCAGTATAAAGATATGTCAAGTTCATATTCTGAAATGTGCTTTATCCAAATAAACTCATTCATCCCAGCATTACTGCTGCAATACAGTACAAAGGAGTGGTGTCTGGCATTCACAAACTCGAGATGGTCTGCCTTAGATCTTTTAAATCTAAACAGAAACATAAGATGGAAGTGACAGGAATTCAGCATGAGATTCAGACACTGAAAGAGATTTGTCCTGGTAAAGCAGGGATGAGGAGGGTAAGGCACCAAAGCAGTATACTTGAATATTAGCTCTGAACTACAACTGTGCACAGATCTTCGTGTTTAATAGTTAAACTTTGTTACATGTACTTTAATTTATTAGAATACAACCATGAAACAAATTAAGAAGATAATTAGCAGTTCTGTAGCTACTAGCTTGGCTGCACAAAACCCAGACATGCACTGAATGCATAATGCAGATCATCCCCATTCACACACATTTCTATATTCTACACAGCCATGGAAGTTTTTCAGTCTGTTTTCTCAGTTACAAATGTCAAACTTGGAGATGGTTTTAGTATTGCATTCATATAGGATTCACATAGGATTTTATATTAAAAATGTTATTGCTTATACTTACCTGTAAAGATATTGATCCTGTCTCCTTGTTTTTACTGAGGAAACTAGAAATTGACAAGTTCAAATCAATGCTGCTGTTATCAGCAGTAGAACCCGTGCCTGAATCTGCATCGTTTTCCTTCAGGTTCTCAGACTCTAGCTGCTGTAACGTTTCAGTACTGTCTTGGTTATCTATTTTGACCTTCTCGTTATTTTCTTCAGTGCTGATACTAATACTGGGAACTGGAGTGAGTTCAGAGTCATCAGCCTGTTTGCTGGTAGTGTCTTGAAGCTTATTCTCCATTACTTTATCAGAAGGAACTTCTGGTTGCTCTTTGTCCATTCGGATATTGTTTCCCTGGATATTCTCAGCTCCGTGCTCTTCTGGATTCTGGTCCATCTTGGTCTGTTCCTCCACCATTTTATGAGAAATATCCTCAGGCTTGTCCTGTATTGCCTTCTGGCCTACCTCATCTTCTCCAGAGTCTTTGCTCTCCATGTCCTCCATGCTACTTATTTTACAGATATTCTCATTTTCACTTTCTGCCAGCTTTTTCTCCACTTCGATCTCTTTATCTTGGCTTTCTGATAGAGTTTCCTCAGAGCTGATTATCTCAAGGACCTGCTTAGCCTGACTTTCCACTGGCTTATCCGACGTCTCAGGTATTTTATCCCCACTGCTGATCTGTGTTTCAGCAATACCACCTATCTCCTTAATGTTTTCAATTCCATGCTTTATGAGTTCCTTTTCTTCATCTGACACTTTATCCTCAGCACTCGGTACAGAGTCTGCAGTGATGTCTGTTATTGCCTCTTTCTGAGCTTCATCTTCATCCTCCTTTTCCTCTATGATATTTTCTGCAGTGACCTTTTCGTTTTCGCTCTCTATTCTGATTTCCTTTTCTTTTTCACCGGTTTCCTCAGAAACGGTTTCTCCAGTTTCTACACTGTCATCAACTCTAGCAACTACTTTCAGTTCATTCTCCTCTCTTTGTTCATTTCCTATGTCATTTTCTTTCTCCGTTTTTAAGTCGTGTTCATCCTTTGCTTCTGCTATTGTTACTGCATTAAGTTCTTTCCTTTCTTTCTGATGTTCTGTATCGGCAGCTGTTTCTTCCAGACTTTCTGTATTCTTTTCAGCTGGCAATATTTTGCCTTCCTCAACTTCACCAGTTGGCACAGAACCATTCTGCACTTTGATGTCACCACCACCACCATCAGGTATGCTTTCACCTGTTTTCCTAATTTTAATGTCCTGAGAGTCATCTTCAATTGTTTTACCATCTGGAAATACAGCGTTGCTTTTCTCTTCACTTGCATTACTTTCTGTTTTCTCAGAAAGTGATTCCAGAACAGAGGCATTCTGTGAGAGCTTATCCTCTTCAGAGCTGGCAATACTAAGGTCAGAAGATGCACGCTTGTCTGCAGGTAACTGCTGAAAAATTAAAGGAAGAAAAATATTTGATCACCTTCAAATTTACAGCACAGTTCTACTGAAGAATATCCAAAGAGATGAATACATTATGTTCACAGAAAACATTACATGAGTGCTACAGTTTGAGAGCACTTCATTAGGTGTTACCAGAGGACAAATGCCTGAACTGTAGCTGGGCTCTGAACAGAACATTTCCCAAAAATGCTCTCCCATGCCTCAGAATTTAATAAAATGTGCTGTGATTGAACAAAAGGGATCACAGTCAGCCTACTGCCAGGCAGCAGACTTCACGGATTCCTCAGGAGTCTCTGTGCAATCCCATCGCTCCTTATTTTATTACTTTATTTTCCCTGGTAGTCCCATCTACATCCAGATTTGAAGAACATGTCTTTGTGTCAGTTTGGTGGGAAGGACTAACACAGTTTAAATTAGTGTAGAACTGATAAAATTCAATACTAAGAACCTCTTCACTTCACCAAATACATCGTCTCTCCTTTTGTTCTTTGATAGAAACACTTTTTGTCTTTTAAATCACAGTAAAGCTCCATTAAAATGGAGAAAACTTCCAGCACAGCTGAGTAAGTAGTGTTACTGCACTGGAATAGAAACAGTTACATAACTGTAGAAATTGCTGTTGCTGAAATCTGAATGATTATCAGATTACATGCAGATGTAAAAAAGAATATACCAATGAAGAATCATTTGAGCCATAATTGCTCTTCCACTGTTCAAAGCGATTACGGTACCTCTGGCTGTACTGACTGCTACAACCCTGTAATTTGCAGATCAGGCTTTTGATTTGCCAGCAGGAATACAGCAGGCTAGCTATTGTACCAAGCATGGCTATGATCACACACGTCCTACACCTGACAGCTTCCCTAAGCAGGAAGAAAACAACTTTTTAATGTAAAAGTGCATGTAACAGACCCTTCTGTTTGTGCCATTCTAGAAGCTTAGTATTCTCCAAGCAGCTTTTAAAACAAATGCAGTACAGTAAATGTATCTATTTCACAGCTCCCTAGGCTGGGACAGGAACCACTCTCAAGTAGTTCACAGCACCGAGGCACAATTGCTTAAGCTACTGTGCAACTGATTTGAGTTGCAGGGTGACCTTCACCCCCAACTCCATGGAGATCGATAGCTTAACTGCTAATGAGCTGATGGAAGTGGTGGGTGATGCTCCAGGGGACTGAGAATAAGTCCTGGAGAGAGCTGGTGAGAACGCACACTTCTGGAGGTTTGCTTGGGGTGGAAAGTGGTATGGAGGGCAGGGAACACAAGTGGTTCAGTGAGGTATGAGGAGAGAATGGAGGTGTAGTTCTTGTGCTGGTAACGGCAGCCACCAGCAGTACTGGTCACTGTCTGACAGGGCTTGAACCAGTGATACCAGAGAGGCACCACGTGCACACTGCAGCCTGCCACCACAGAACTGAACGGCGGGGCTTTGCGCTCCGACAAACTGAATCTGCTGTAGGACTCTTAAGCATCTTTAAAAATACACTCAGATACAACCTCCTCCAGGTAAAATTTGTTTCCTTGACTTTGGATTCTTTTTTTTTTGACAGTCACACTTGCTGTATAACACTTGCACAATTTCCTTCTTGGTTTAAGCATCACATGAAATAGACAAACATGTTTTTTATTCATCTAGTCGTTCACACTTAAACATTTTATACATAAACATTCTACACTGCATATACATGTAAAAATACATGAAGGCAGCAGACTTCATTATTAGTTCTTAAAGAGCTTAAGAGCACAGTAATTTTGAAAGCGCTGTTTTGTAATAAGGCTATCTTATTTTTATGCTGTAATGCTTAGATGACTTGAAGTGAAAGTTAGATAGAACATCAGAAAATTGAGAACTCCATAGAAAATTGGTGGTTGAAACTATTTGCATATTTAAACAACTAAATTTCAAACTGACCAGAGAATTGTCTGTTTCCTCTTCTTCATCCTCATCTTTACCATCTTCCACTTCTTCCGTAACTTCTGCCTTAGCTTCTGCAATCAGTTCTCTTATTGGTTTATTGGAAGTAACGGTAACAAATGGATGCTTGTGGAAATAATAATAAAAAAAGAAAGCCCATCATTAAGTGCTAACCTCACTGCACACAATTTGAAAAACACATCTTAAAAGAAATAGAAACATTACTGATTCTCTCAAACTTTAAACTCACGATTTTAACATTAATCATAACTGTTTTATTTCTTCCTGCTGAAGTTTTATATTCAGAACATTTGTAATCAAATAGACTGTAAGAAGTCTAACAGAAATGCTCAAAACACACATTATTCATTTCTACTAACCTTTTTCATAGTCCAAAGAATAAAAGTAGACAGATGTTTTAAAAGGTTATTTTTCCTGGAAATGGTTTTCATTTCTTTTCAGTTCCACAGTAAAACTATTCCCTGGGAAGTTTTATCCAGAAATATTCTTTTTAGAAAAAAAAGCCTTTTTTCTTTGTAGTGTTTTTCCCTACCAAGAACACAGAATTCTGCATTTTTCTTTAAGGGAAAGCAGATTCCCGCTCTTCTCCTACTCCTACCATCTTAATCTTCTTTCTCTGATTGGCCCTTCTGCTTAAGCCTATTCAACATGTCAGATGTGTTCCGGATAAGCTAAATGTGTGCTGACGTTAAACAGAATCAAATGCACCTGCTCACATCTACTTCTGTTTGGCTATTCTGCAGTGACAGCATTACAGGAGGCAGCCGAGCACTAAAGCTCTTACAACACCTGTCAGCAAATGACTACTTACGTAAGTATCAGCTCCGCCCATTACAAGCAGCAGAGTCCAATTTAAATACTTAAGCAAAATAATTAATTACAACTCATCAAAACACGTAAACAGAGAATTTGATCTGCACTTTGTATTATTCATCAGGTTTTACTGAAAAAGATCTTCCAACAGCATTGAAATCATAGTATACAAACACCTCAAACACCCGAAATACATTGAAATAGTTACTCTGCTTTTAAAAGAATATGAAATGTTTGTCTTCAAACAGCAGTTCTGAAGAATCAACTCCTCATACCTGCAGGAGTTGGGTTGCACTCCACCTCGAATCTACATTCTTTTCCAAACATTTCTTCAGAAAGTCTTTAAAATCTGATGACCTACAACAAAACAAACCAGCAGTGTCTTTTCTTTCGTCTTGCCATGAGATCAGTGCACAGTGAAACATTTTTTTTTGCTTTCATGTGCATCTACACTACAACTTCAGGTCCTTCTATTGATTTAGAGAAAGAAAGACAGTATATGGATGGAAAGACCAATGCGGCTCATGTCATCTTTAATACGTTCTTCTATTTATAGAAGAGTTTACTTTTGGCTCTGAATTTACAATACAACCCATCTGCTATACCATTAACTGAATCTCACAAGGATATCACAGTGATCAAGTAGATAACAGCTTTTTTTATGTCTTCTCGGTATAAAAATATTTAACTCTCTTGTTTCCCAATTTGAGATGGTCCTGAACTGCATTTGTAAAAGGCTATTTTTCACATATTTTAATGCAAAACTGGCAAGTCCTCAAATTCTGTAATATTTCAGTATTAAATCTTCCGTATAGAACTACAATAAAGTCACCATAGTCCCCGCTGTATCAGATTATAAACACATGAAACACACAGAGTGTATATAGAAAATGGCTTTATGCATAAAACCAGCACCATAAAGTTCAGCAGTGCTGTGCCTCTGAACAGAAGTGAAGTCACACATTGCCTTACGGTCATATTCTACAAATGAGGGTGGGAAATGAAATACAAACCATTTAGAAGGCTGTGCTAATGTAGGTGGATCAGATTTTGCTATTTTCAGGAGCACTCGCATTGGATTCAATTCATGGTGAGGTGGCTCTATTTGAGCCATTTCAATTAAAGTGATGCCAAGAGACCAAATGTCAGCCTTGTAATCGTAAGGCCTGTCCTTAGATGTCTCACACATGACTACTTCTGGAGCCATCCTGCAAACAGAGGAACGAAGCACCAGATTAGAAAATGCACTCTGATCTTATGGAAAAGGCTCTAAACAACCTGAATGTATGGCAGCATTTTTAAGAAGCAGATTCTGCTCTTAATACATTTACGCTCTCTCGAGCTTATAGCATTACAGCATTAACAACAAAGGCAACGTTAGGATATTGGTTCTAACATTCAGCAGAACAGCATGCTTACCAATACGGTGTACCGATGAAAGAATCTCTCCTTTGGATGGTTCTGGTGTTTTTAGCTGATACTCCGAAATCCGCTTAAAACGAATGAGAAAGTACTATTAGCTTGGAGGTGGAGATACATGATAGTTTTAAATTTTACAGCTGTTTTTCAGATGCTTTGTGTTCCAAAGCAGGCGTTCTGCTGCACTGAAAATTCAAAGTGAAATACAAGTATTTGCATTTTGACAACTGCCTACCCAGGCATTCAGGTTTCATAGTATTTCCAGTAAAAGATACTGAGTAAATCTTACTCTCTGTTGCTAAAAAAAAGTACTGCCAACATTGAGCTGTGTGTGGCAGGACAGAGGCAGGTATCTGCAACAAGAATAAGCAGGTTAAATTATTTTAATTAGAAAATGACTTCAGTGTAGGAAGGCTGTGTTGCTCAGATACAGCTCATTAACTCTCTTATTAATTCCAATAATCATTCAATGTTTGATTTTGTTATTTAAATTCTCCAGAAGTGAGGTTTGATGTTTTGCTTTTTCCTCTTTGCCATCTGTCTTTAAACCACTGTGTCTTTTATTAAAAAAAAAAGAAAAAAGAAGAGATGACATTTAAATATAAACATTAGGCTTATTATAGATGTGACTTTCCTTAATGAAAATACACAGATTATAGGAAAGGAACAGAATAGCCATATGCTGCTGTCTTTAATCGGTACCAACTGACTCGATGGCTCAGCACTTGAGAAGCCTAATTTTGCTCTATGAGGGGAAAAAAAAAAGGATTAAGAGAGCTATTTGTTCAAATGCAAAACCTGAAATACTGAGGGGACTATGGATGCTGAAATAATAAAGCACACATGCAACAGAAAAAGTCATTTCCCATTCCAGTATTTATAAAGCAAGGAATTATCCACTTCTGCCTGAACCTGAAACAAGAAGTACAGAAAACTTACAGGGGCTAAAATGTTTTTTCAAGGGATGCTGTGCTTCAGAAAAGGAAAGTAAATTAGATTTGAAAAACAGTTAAAATGTTTTATATAAATCTTAATCAGCAAGCCTGAATACATCACTAAATATATACATGGGGAAAACTCTGGTCTGAACTGTAAAGTAGTATCTTGACAGCCTGCACAGCGCTGTGTTACAGCCAAGTTTGACAAAAGCTTAAAATAGTTACAGTCCATATGAGGGAGAGCCAGCTTATAATGAAAATGAACAGAAATTCACGTCTCCCTCACCATGAGGCTTACTGTGATTTTTGTCTTATACAGCAATACATAGAAATTAAGGGGGTGATTCTATTATATTTAAAAACCTGCCCCATGAGAATGAGTCCATGACTAAAATCTTCAGGCTTCCAAGATAAAGCAAAAGAATCAGCAGCATTTGTAGATGAAGAGAAAGGCATGTGCTAAAATTAGAGCTACAAATAATAACCTTATGCAAGGAAATCATTCAATACTATAGATACAAAAAATAACCTTTGCAAGGAAATTCATGCAGAAACACAGCTACATGAACCAATAATCTAGCCAGGCAGGTTCTTAATTAGCTGTCATCTTAAAAGCTTATATCCACTGGCTGTAAGGAGCCCTGAACCTAACGGATCCAGACAACTCCTATCTTTTTTCTACTGGAAAAACTGAGATAGTTAAATTTATTCTCTTGGTATAAATAAAAAGAACAGAAAAGAGTTCCAGGTACCCCTTCTCAGTCATTGCAAAGAATGTTCATTTTTAAAACTAAAAACTATAAAAAAGAAGTTACCACAATAAGGTAAATTAACATATAATTAAGCATGCCACGTTCCAGGAAAGCTTTATATGTAACATGCTTACCTAGTTTAATGTCTCCATCCAATGTGAAAAGAATATTGCCAGCTTTTAGATCTCTGTGGATGATCTTATTTTCATGCAAGTAGTTCAACGCTTCCAGCGTCTGCCTGCACACCACTTTGATCTGCGGCTCTGTTAATGGCCTTTCAAGCTCTGAAAAAGAAGGAGGCAGAAATAAACACACAATTTTTGCATTTTTATGTTATTTGTTTATAGCAACCACCGTATATGTCCAAAAAAATGAATCAGTCTGACAGATGCTGAACACCATATCACTCCGTTTGGTGTAACGGCAACATTCCCCATTATTCCAGTGAAACAAAAATTTCATCTCTTCATCAACCCCTCCTCCTGATGAACTCTGTACATCTGTACACCTACCTATCTGAACTGTGAAAAAAACAGAGTACAGAGATTGGGTGCCTTTCTGTAATACACCTAAATGTTAAACAGATCCCTCACTGGTATCAGCATGCACTAATTGGAGGAGTAAGCACACAGAACTTAACTAAGATTGATGCAAATAAAAACTTATCACCAAGTAAATTGGAGGATGACTGGAGAAGGGGATCCTGAAAAAGGATCAGTATAGATCATGTTAAAACAAAAGGAGAGCTCCATGAGGATATGAAAACAGCTCATCACATTCACTTCAAGGATCGAGACATTAAAGTGGGTTTTGAGAAGTAAGCAAACACTTTAAAAATGAGAGAAAATTAATCTAACCACAGAATTCATCCACAGATGCTGTTGTAAATACATTGTAAGGACCCCAACATTCAACACGTGTACCACACCTATTACATATACATTTGTCAACAATCTGTGCTTAAATATATTTCAATATTATCATTTTAAAGATGTTATGAAATTAAATATTTGAAACAACTTATTTACCCAACATTACTGCATCTACTGCTCCACCTGCACAAAATTCGATCAGGATCTGTATATAAACAAAAGAATACATCAATTACAAATTAAGTAGTTCTGCTGAGCTGAAGTGTTGATTAAGGGAGCATTACTGGGAGACTACAGCTTCAGACTATTTGACCTTGAAAATCTGTGCACTAACCACTACAAGGTATTGGTACTATTAACAAGCTAACAGTAGGGCTGCAAAGCTGGAGTACATTATTTGAAAGATGCTTGGAGATCCTCAGAATGTTAATCCAAAGTTAAAATTCCACAATAAAAAGTATTAAGGTCAGCTTGAATCCTAGTAGTAACATGATTTACATAATCTCTGCAAACTCATTTCTCAGTTATTGTACTGCACTTTCATACTATAATCTCCCATTGAATGGTCCAAGTAGAAGAGCTACGTGATTTTTCAGCAGATGTTATCCCCGTGTTAATTTGCTTCAGGTGAGATGAAAACCTGGACAAATAATCTTTAAAATGATGGAAAATGAATAATTTCAATTTTCCTCCATTTTCATTGTTCTCTATAACACATCAGTGCTTTTATCCCAGAATCTAACAATACCACAGCAACTCAATCTTCAGTTCTAAGCTTATGTGTGAAACAGAAATCAACTGCACTGTCACTGCTTGGGGGCACAAACTCTGCTAACATGTAGAACATGAAAGAACAAAGGAGAAAAAGGGCAGACAGAGTGAATGAGGAGAGCAGGGACATGAGAAGAGGTCAACCAAGAGTGCCACTCCAATCTTCATTGTGTTTTTCTTCCTTAATTTGAACTCTGAACATTGAACTGTAGTCTTCAGTCTGACAGCTGAAGAGCATTTTGGTCAGCAATCTAACGAACCGCTGGGAAGTCTTTTTTAGAGTCAGAGCAGAACTGCTCAGAGAGTAAGAAACTTCAGATTACAGCTTGCACAGTAACACTCTTTTACCACTCATGTGACATCTTACTTGAAATTACTGTTGTAATTAATATGATTCTAACATATGCATTATGCAATGTAACTCTGAATTCTTCAAACCATTCTCTCACTTGATGCTTCTGAATACCTACTGCCAAGTAACTGAAGCATAGGAAATGCTACATGAAAAATTCTCTGTACAATTTTAAGTTTCATCTGACAATCTGACAAAGGTCCCTTTGGTACAGAAATGGTGTTTCTAAAGCTGGAATACAAAACCACACTCTTCATGTTCGAATGTCTTTCATTTTCTCTTTTCCCCCTCCATTAAGTTCCATTTATGAACCACATCAGAGTGGTGAGCAAACCACTCTGAGCCTTCTCTCTCACTTTCACAGCTCTCTATCTTCTTTGTGATTACAGATGTATCATTTCATTTTACAGCTGTTCATTTCCCTTCTAACTTTAATCTGCCAGCAAACCTATTTTAACTCAGTTTCCCATTCTGCTTCTATGCACAGTTGCATTCATGCTCACCTCTCTGCACTGAAATTTGTTCATAATTCCAATTATTCTATTCCATTATTCCACTGTATTGTACGGTGTCATTCTACTCTACATTTGGGTTACACAAGCTCTTCACAGAGTTAATCAGAATTATCAGGAAACATGGTATTACAATTCAGTTGTTTCCATGCGTAAAAGAAAAGCGTAATTAAAAGAAAATTTCCGTGGAGTCTCACATTTCTTTCAGGGTATCTTTCTGGATTACAGACTCCTTTTAAGGAGACATGTATTCTTAGTATAATCCCCAAAGCACTTAAAATATTGCATCGAACCATTCAGAAGAAAAAAATTATTTTAATAGCTCAAGTGAGTCTGTGCAGAGGACACAGCACAAAGCTGAGGTGCAGTCACACGTACACCCACTGCACTTCATCTGCAAATATCAGTCAGATAATAACTGCTGAAGTCATGGTGAACTCTCCTTGCTGGAAGCACCAACAAAACCACTTATGTGTATCTAAAATACTTCCCAAGCTGACCTTTTCAGCCTATTATTTATTTCACAGCTGCAAATTCTGAGTCTCAATCTGAACTGTGCAAATGTAATTAACATTTGAATCCTGCTGTAACAAATGAGCACCAAGAACTCTCCCCATACACCAAAATGAGCTGCTCATTTCTGAGTTCTGGATTCAAACTGCTACCTCAGGGTGGGTCATTTTACAGTGACAGTTTCCTAAAAGTCATACTTACAATTTATGAATTAGTTTTGAAACTGTACAGTTATGTGAATAGGGACAGCCAGAAGAAATGTGATTGATAAGTAGCATTTCAAGAAAATCAGGAGAATGCATAATGTCAATGTTCTTTTGAAACAAATGCAAGTATTTAGAGAAGAAAAATACCTACCCACAGATTGTTTTCATAGTAGAAGGCATCTAGGAGCTTAACAATGTTAGGATGGTCACAGGATGCCAAAATATCAATCTCTACCATGTAATCTTCAAGTTCTTCTTCCGATTTTGTGTCAATCACCTTTGCAGCAGCCAGCACTTTCGTTTCTTTGTTCTGAGCCTGATAAAAAAAGTCACAACAAATATTCAGATATGGATTCCAGCAGACAGTTGTCACTAACAAAAAAACCAAACCAAAACAAAACTCATCCCTCTTGATAAGTCTGTGCTGTGTTTCTACCTTTAGTTTGCCTTTTCCACAAAAGAGAATAGCTTTACTGTAAAGACTAAATAAACGCCAGCAGAAAAATTTCTCTCAAGGTTGAGATTCAATGTAAGACAGAGACATGGCAATACTCAGTTCCAGCTGCATCCTTGAAGCCACAAAGCAGTCAGTAGCTGAGGGCCATTGCTGTTTGTATGCCTTGGATGAAGTTCTGCATTACTCCTCAAATAACCATTTGCCAACGGTTGGCAAGGAGTATCAGGCAGCTCCACCTCCCCTTCTGACACTGCCCACATTATGGCAGCACAGCTGTCTGTAAAGCCACACAAAAACCATCTTTTACCAGAGCACAGGAGGTTATGCTCTTCTCAAGCCAGGGGCTGTGTTCAAGCTCCAGTGTTAAAATGATGCCGAGCAGTTATCAGTTTGCTGGGACACCTCACTGTGACTGCTTCACAATGAGCACCACGTAATGTGTGTCACACAGGCACACAGTTACACACACCTAATGATCCTCTTGCAAGTTCTTTGTAGGAATAGCTTGGAATTCCTTTAAAGAAGATTGGCACACTTCTACAGCCATGAAGAGTTCTCCCAACAGAACAAAACGCAAGATCTAAACCAGATGTTTATGAAAGTTTTCCATAAAACAGCCGTAACAGCAAAAACAATGGCAAGATGAATCTGCTAGGACTACCCTTACACTACTCAGAACTTTTCCTACACGCAGTCTACTAATATGAAGGGGAAAAACAAGTCTGCTTTATAGCAGGAGTGAAAGACCAACCTTCCATCTCAAAGCTCCATTACAAATGAAACCCAGAAGCTTTACAGATGTCTCACATCACAACAGTTAGACCTGGTGGGTTCATGTGCCCAGAAAACAAGTAGTGAAAGTGCCTTCTAAAACAGTAAAATCTCAATTATACACTCATTTTTTGGAACTAAGTATGGCAATGCACTCTCTGCAGTACTGTGTAATTTATTAGGAAGATACTTCACAAAAACACGAGAAGACCATAGCATTCATTTTCACACAAAGCTGCACATGAACAGCACCACAATGGTATTTTGAAAATGGAACAACGTTTCCACTTCCACACTAAGAGATACTGCTGCTTCCAGATTCTATTTCACCTCTGATGGAAAGGAAGAAGCACCAACACATTACGATACACACTTCCACTCTACGGGGCTGCCTGCATTTGTAGCACATGCTGCCTTTTTTTCCCTGGTCAGATTTATGCACTACTTTGATTTCCCCCAGATCCTTTTGCTTGAAGTCGACAGAAATCTGCTTTGAATGAAATTCCTATTTCCTCCTTGTAGCTCTATTAAAACATCTCATTAAAAAACAGAAGCGATGATAGAGACTGGAGGATTATCTTTATGAGCATCTTGATTATAAACAAAACCAACGTATGCTCTCAGTCTGACTTCCAGTAGTAACAGAAGTGATTGTATGCCTAGATCCAGACCTTTTTTTCCTCCTAAAAAGAAATGAGCTTTAAGATCAGCGTATTTCTACCAAATTTCTGAGGGCAGACAAAACATTTCAATCGTACATCAAGTTACACCTGAAAATAAAGAACATCTCAATGTTTTGTGATTTTAAAGGCTCATTTTGAGTAGATGTTATCAGTTTCCATCATACAATGCACACACCACTCTGCAGTAAGCATCAATTCCTGTTCAGAATTCAGAATGGCTGTAAGAAGTCTGTAAGAAACATTGTGCATTTGGACTGAGAAATAAATCCAAACCTGCGTGAGTGAGCAGTATTAATTGTTCAAACATCTCTAAAAACATGGAAAGGTGTTCTCTCAATGAAAGATTTTCCTCTAAAACTCATTAGGCAAACAAGAGAAAGCCTCTATTCTAGCGGCCTCGTTTAGCATTGCATTTCCTGGGGTAACAGCCCATGAGACAAAGAGGAACAAAGGGCACTCAGAGCCTTGTGGGGCACGTTGGTTTCTTCTAGGCTTTGGCTGAAGCTTTTCTTCTATCACACAACAGTCCCCAAAGGTCAGAGAAGGAGCAAAACTGTTAGTGGAGCTGCAACCTTGCTTTGCATTTACTTGATTTGCATTTGGGCACATTCACATTTTAAATCAAAGAATCATTAACGCTTCCCAGAGGTTGTGCACACTCAAAATAAGTTCTTTTGACTCCACTTCCATAACAGTGGATTTAAGCCTCAGTCCTATGCTGAGACATCTGAACTGCTGTCTTTTATGACTATGGTTCGGTCCTGCCTCATGTGGGAACAGGGAAGGAAGGGAGACACAGACTGTCTGTCTTTGCACTAAGAAAATTTTCTCTCAAATGATACATAGACATGGTTGAAAGCTGAACTGAAATAACAGTCCTTCAAAACCTTACTAACACATCATGACAATGACAGTATTGACTGTTATGTATGGCAACATATAAATATTGTAATCCTTCCACCCAAGCCTCTATTTGGATTAAACATTTAATGCTATTGCAGCAAATGTTAGCTTACGGAGAGACAGTATGCACAGGGGAATAGCAAACTGTATGTGACACCATTACAGTGCAAGGGGCAGCCTTGCTGGCAGAGAACACAAAAATCTCTTTCTTCTCCAAACTCTGTTTTGAGAAAGACAGACAGCGGGGTTGCACAGAATAAATACTACTTTGTAAATCAGAACTTGCAAATCGCTTCTCTGTACCTACATCCCTTGCTCTAAAATGGAAATGACATCTATTGCACAGTAACACTGGAAGCAGTTGGAAACATATCAGTACCAGAGAAAGGAACAACCACTTCTCGTGAACTGGCATCCATGAGTGCACAAAGCTGGTGACCCCTCCTTCCTCCTCCTGGATTTTTGTACAGTGTCACATATCCAAACAAATTCCAGATCCAGAAGCTTTGTGAAGACACTGATAGCAAAACATTAAGAGATGGGTTTACTGTCCGGGCACCCGGCCAAGCAGTTACATATTCCCAGCCACGGACAACAGGGAGAGCAGAGCCCCTGTTGCACACTAACAGGATTACAGTTCAGAGATAACCGTCTTTCATCTTCGTGTGACCCCCATGAAGTTTTGGCCCTGGTTGTGAGGACCGGTTTCAGTTTCCTACCACCAGCAAATGCTGCCTACCCAACAGCACAGCCTCCTGCCTGTGATGCAGCACGTAGGCACCTCAACATTAAACCTCTGTTTACAGCTAAGAGAAGCACGTCCTTTACCTGCTGCCCGGTCAGCTGGAGTCACTGCTGAGATGAGAGATAAAACATTATTTGTCACTTTTCTTCCCTAAGCCTGATCTCCTCTGAGATGTTACATAACCACATGGAACGTGTTGCAAGCAGTGAGACCAACCAGATGAGAAGTTCTTCCTCTCTGACTCATTCTTTGCAACAAAACTACGGTCACACTCACAGCACCTCAGACTTGCCAGGAAGTGGAAAACACACATCCCTATCCTGCAGAAAGTGGTTTCAGTGTAAAATGCTACACATTCTGCATAACACCCAGCTCCCTGCGTGCATCCCGATGGTGTCTGATCTGAGCAATCAGAACTGAAAACCATCCCTGTGAGACAAAGCAGGAGCTGATTGTTACAGCTGGCAGAAGGCAGCGGATCTCAGTCTTCCCTGACCTCACCAATCAAGGAGAAACAGCTGCCATGATTGCAGATTATAACAGTCTGATCAAAGAAATGTGTATGCAGCAGCTGGGCCTACTGGAGAAACTACAGTGGGCTCTTTTGTGTAAGTTCCCTACATCTTAGCTAATAATGCTCTGTGCTTTTTGAAACTAAAAACCGGCATTACTGATCAGCATTAATTGTTCAATATCTTTTAAACATGAAAAGGCATTCTTGGTTTAACTAAAGTAGATTTTTCTCTATTGCATTCATCAAATAAAAGGAAGGCTTAATTCTAACGGCAGATTTTGAGATACAGAATTAAAAGCATCAATTCAAATTTAATAGCAAACCTAGCTAGCTCTGCAATATTATACCACTGCTTCTACAATAAATCAGAAGTTACACCGAGGGAAGAGATGGCAGCTTCTGAAAATGAAGATGAGACAATGCAAAGAAGTGACATTATTTTGCATCTGTTTCACTGAACAACATTTGAGTATCTCACACAAAGAAATAAAATGAAAATCCGAGGTCCGTAGTTTCAACAGACACGTTTGCACTGAGGAACTCGAGGGCAGCCAAGCACAGCTGTACCTGCTCCAACACACTGAGGTGATGCTTACAGAGCTGCTGAGCAGCTAACGAAGGGCAGCATCCACCAAGGAAGGTGATGTGCCCTTGAACTGTGGCCAGTGAGAGAAATGACACTGCCTGCTACCTACTACACCATTTACTTACCTAAATGCTTAATGCCAGGGGAAACGTACTGCAATAGCAGCGCAGATAGGGGTCCCTCCTTGCAGCAGGTACTGCTGACAGCGCCATGCCCAGCACTCAGTGTGTCCTCATGGCTCTGTGGGGCGGTGCTGCCTTTGTGGCTACACTGTTTTTGGAGCTGTTTCCATGACAACTTATTATTTTAACATTATCCTTGTACTTCGTATTTATTGTGGTTCTTCTGCTTCCCCCACTGTTGGTTTCTGAGGATTCCAGAAGTTATTTCTGTGCGTGGTATGCAATATAATTTTTATGTTTAACCTCATGGTTTCCCCTATGTATTTTCATTAACTCTGTGGCATTTCACATACGAGCTAAGCAGAGTTGCATCCTGGTCCACGTGTCATTTCCCTGAAAGCGGACGGATGTTTCTAAGCGTATCTGTGAGACAACCAGGGCTGAACTGAGAAAGAGGTGCAAAATGGCAGAAATGGTTCTTTACAGACAGCTTCACAGTGGCAGCGATATCTGATTATAGAAGCACTCCTTTTATTTAATCACACCCATGTAAGAAAATGAAACAGAAAAAAATTCCTAAACATTGCTGAGACAAGTCAAAAGACAGCATGCCACTTTATAATATACTTTTCTTTTTGACTCCTGTTGCTGCATGACAGCTCACATCCTTGCAGGAATCCAGCCAGTAACACTGAGAAAATATTTGGAACTAAAATATTAAGTGGTGTCAGAGGCATAAATGCAAAGGACTGCTGTTTTCCGTTAACTCAGTTACAATAACCGTAGGAACCATTTCCAAATGCAGCATTCAAATACACAATGCTGCATTACAATCAACTCCAGTAATAGAGAGGGGGAGGTGTGACAAACCAACAGCTATGCCTGCAGCTCTGAGCTCTGCCAGGCCCTTCCTCCTGCACAGCCCACCACCAGTTGCCAGCAGAGGTTTTCCTGCAGCTTAGCCAGCAGCAGCCCATGGCAACCCCAAACTGAGCTGCAGCTTCCCAGAAAGCACAGCCCCCCATATCCTCACCTTGGGCTACAGACATCCTTGCATTGGGAAAAGCATCACATTTAAGTGATTCATTTACAAGTTCATTTGAGTCACTGTAGCTTAAAATTAAATCTTTAGCAATAAGCGTATCTTCATTACAGATGACAAATTAATAAAGGTTCCAATAGTCTTGTTAAACAATTTTTCATCAAACCACAATTGTTAGCTGTTCGTTAGAACTGCCTTAAGACATTAGCCAGCAAGTCAGAGTTGAAGCTGTCTTCTGCTGTGGTTTGATGGCCTTTCCCCAGACCAATCCCACACTACCAGGCTGATGGGTGACTCCTCATCATCATTCACTCCTGATGATTTTATGATTTGTTTGAACACAAGCCTTCAGAAATCTGACGCCTTTTACCTGCGAGTCCCCACCTTACATTCTCGCTTCTGGCCTCAGCCCAGCACAGGTGGCTGCAGATTGGGTTACTTTCCGTGAGAATTATGGCTCCCAGAGACATTGTTACTTTCCCAGGCAGACAGCTGGAGCTGTAAGAGGTAACGCTGTAGCTCTCAGCCAACAATTGCGCGCTGTCTTCACGCGGCACTGTCGCTCTGTTCGCCTGTGCTTCCTACACCCGCTGAGGTGCACATATTAACCCAGAATTCATTAATTTAAATACAGCAGCTGGGTCAGGCCTCAGCTCCTCCTTACCCTGTTGCTTTGGGTTGGGTTACAGATGGAAATGGGGATCTCCTCTGCACAGACCAGAGGTGGCATGATGAGAAACGTCTTCCAACCCAGTGCAGCCATTTATGTCCCGAAGCAGAAAAATGTATCTGACTCCAGCATAGAAAATGGGTTCTTTTCTAGCTAGGAAGGAACCAGTCAACAAAATCACAAATAAAGAACAAATGACAATTTCTTTGGACTTTAAGAACACTTCAACAAAGGCCTTCTGATAGGTTACTAGGGAAACTACAGTCACAGAAGCAAAATGTGGTACACTGTCATTAAGTCAAAAACACTTGCTGTCAAAGTAAAGAATAAGATTGAATGCACTATATTTCAGACTGCAGAAAGAAAACATTTGAGGATCTGTACTGAAATTGTATTTGTTGGAGATGATGAAGAATATAACAGAATTACTGAACTGCAGTTAATATTTACAGTTCAGGAACAGGGGCACAGTTTGGGAAAGGGCACTTTATAGTTTGATACTGCAGTGTCAGCCACATTCCGGAGTGCAGGGAGCACAGCTCAACTGCCACAGGTGAGATGGAACCAACCAAGATGAAGCACCATCGCCTCCTCTCCCACTGTCTTCCTAAAGTGAACAATACAGAAAATGTACTTCATATATGAAGAAAAAAATACAGGCTATAGAAGCAGTTGAAGAGCTCACATGTACAAAAAGTCACTTGATGACCAGAGCAAGAAAGGAAACAAGCCTGCATCAATACCACACTAATACTGGCAACAGCTGTTGCAAAACTCTCAAACCATATTTTCAGCTGCTCCCTGCACTTTGGGGTTTGTAACAATGAAGTTTCCCCCGTTTCTGAAGGGAAAAGGAAGTGACAGCATCCTTTGATAGCTGTCATTAAAAAAAAGCTGTAAATCATCAGCCTTGTTCGAGTAAAATCGTTAGAGACAAATCCACAATTCTCTTTGGGTATTAACGTGTGTTATAAAGAACAGGAAATTTAGAATTCTAGCCAAGTCATTGCTACTTATGTTCAGATCTTTCAAATAAATTAAGAGAAGCCAACTGCAAAGATGAAACAACAGAAGAATTATTGAAATAGCATCATTCAGCTCTTCTGTACCTTTGTAATAGGAACAGGTTATCTTCAGATTTTGTTTAACTACAAAATGCAGCATGATGATGTGTGCTGTTCAGACCTTCCACAGCCTGTGAGCTGCCAGTAGTTCTTTTTTGTGTCAGTGATCCTTAAACTACATTCCACCTCTTGAAAGCAGCAGGAAGCATTCTGACAGGCAGTGCAGGAATTCTCTCTCAGATTTACTGCTGTTCCAGCTGTAGCTCTTTGTGCTCCAAGTGTCACAGCTCGAGAGATGAGGACAAGCCATCCAAACAAACATTTGGTACTCCCTGCAAATTGGCTATTTGAGTGCTACAAAAGCAGCATATTGGCTTATGCACTTAACTTGATCCATACTCAGCGCAGTAGTGAGGCACACTGCTTCTGATGTCCCAGCTTTTGAGCCAACACCTCCACTGTCCTGTCCTCTTTCCCTTGCATTAATGCTGTCCCTTGTCTGGCTGCCCCGAGCAGGCTTGGGGAGCCAAGCCAGAAGACAGGAATGGCCTCCATGTGAAATCAGCTTTGGGATGGACTTAGTCCCTTGACCCAGACCATCACAGTGTCAGCATGCACTGAACTGCCCCAAACAGGAGGCGAGAAGAGGAACGCAGTGCCAGAACTGCCTGTGGTGAGTTGTGCTACCATACACTGCTATGGAAAGCAGTCACAGCGGAGAAACTTCAGGAGTCACTTCTGTACTTATGATAAAGCTACTGGAAAGCATCTCTGATAAAGCGTTTTCTTGGCTGTTACACTTGTTACTGCAATTCCATACAGTTCTAATGCCTTTCAGAGATTCAAAAGAAACTTAAAGAGAGCTGAATATGACAGTTGAAGAAGTTTTCATGTCATCAGCTATTCAACATCCATTCCCTAAGTGCCAGGATCCCTCAAGTGCTTCAAGTTATGATCTCCGATTTTCTCTTGATCCACTGCAGCACCTTGAATTATTTAGCATCTCTATTGTTTGACCTGTATTAACACTCACAGAAATAAGCTCTATTCACAGCACAGTACAGATTAAGAATAAACTCAATTTTCTTTATATTGTGCTGGCCTGCTCAGGGCAACAAAACTTAAGAATTAACACTACTGTCAAAGATCAAAAACTCATGTCGCTGAAACAGAGGACCTGCCATACCTGTGCACCAGCTCATTTTAATACTCCTAAATACCAGGTTTTGTTGTTAATTTTCAGGGTATTTTTGGTTCTGTTTTTATTTTAAGCCTGATGTGCTAAGTGCACAACTCTTAGTGTCATTAAGCTAAGCAGTACATCTATCTTTGCTATTCAAGACTGACTTAAAGCTCTTGCTACACCAAAGGAGGCATTTTCAGGTAACTCAGCTCTCCTTATCCATACAAAACGTTCTTGTTTAAGTCTCCAGACTTCCCACTCAAAAGAAGTGAAAAATAGCAGACCGCTTCCTTCTTTTGGGTCACTTCTAAGCTCTGTGCATTTTCATTTCAGTGGTAAAAACTATTTGGAAGGGCTGCACAAACAAAACCCAATTTGGGCTGAACTCTAGAGTAGCCATTCATCTCTGTTTCTGCAATAATGCATTTGCTTTAGGGATCTGACCACACTTCCCAGAGATGATCTGAGGCCCAGTATTTGCAGTAGTGCAGCCCGCTGGCTCTGACCCATGAGCGCCCAGCACTGGCAGCAGCACACTGCGCCTGAGTGCTGAACTGCAACAACTCTGGTATCTAGGAAGTCAAGCAACTAAGATAAAGAGAGAAGGAAGAGAAAATGACAATGGAAACTCCCAAATGATCAAGTAGTTGCTCTCAGAATACACACTAAAAAGGTTGGGCCTCTTCAGCTCACACAAAAAAGCTAAAGGTGGGACTGGAACAATGACCAAGCTTTACAAAATGAAAAAGGCAGCGTATGAACAGAAGATGAGAATTCAGTACAACATGTTAATTCTTACTGAAGAGGTCTTACCTCTTCGTTACAAAGTATTAACTCTCTGCTAAAGTAGTGCTTTGAAATGCAAGTGAAAAGTCATCTTCTATACAGTGAAATCTAGACAATTGCTGGAGGAAAGCCTTGGATTTGCAACAGAAATCGTCTGTGTTCAGAGGACCACTGCCTACAAGAGAAAGGATAAATTCCAGCGCAGCTTCCCTCAGAACAGTCTTCTGAATCACGGTTATGACCAACTATTTCTAGGGACAAGGCTCAGCTTCTTAAAATCCTCCTTAAACAAGCAAATCCCACGTATAAGGTGTGGTTCAATTGGAACATCAAAAAAGTAAAGGGACAACTCTCCTGTAGTGCATTACCAAGCTAGGAGGATTCAGGAATGATTCTGGCACAGGCAAGTCACTACTGCTGCCACCCCCAGTAAAACCATTCTGATGCACAGCTTCAGTTGCAGGGTAATGGTTCCCCCAAACCACAGCAGAGTGTGCCGTTCCAATTCCAGCCTCAGTTCACTCCCTCATTTTAAATTACTGCATTGAGACAACTCCAGAACATCATCTTTATAAAGAACAGAGCCTTCCCTTTATTTTGCCTGGTCTCCATCAGTTGCACATACAAAGACTTTGTGAAACAACAAGAGTAACACAGGATGCCCTACAGAAGGGAAAAGTCACTCAAGTTATCTGCACTAAGCAGAGATTTAGCAAATTCTAGATGCTAATCAAGAAATTGATTTACCTATCATGGCACAACTCTACTTTTTCATTTTCTTGCCCACAAAAACTCAGTAAAAATTAAGTGTTGTAATGGAATGCTTCAGGTAGAAATGCTTCTTTAAAGCTTTTAATGCTTCTTTGGCTTGGCTCCAGCACACAGCTATTCTTGAGCAATTTATTTCTCTAGGCTGTGGGTAATTAAAGCAAACAAAAAGTGGCTCAGAAATACAAACATAGGGATATAAAGGGAAAAAAACTTGTGTCTGTCTCCTGACCATTCATGCTCAGCTGTTTTACATTACCCTCTCCATACAAAAGTATGCAATCCCACAGAATATTGCAATGCAGTCTTCATCCAAAAGGGTGAAATTGAAGCAGTATTGTGACTCATACCACAGCTTGCATTTACGGACATTTAGAAGTGTTGTAAAAAAAAAAGTGCCCTCCTAAAACCAAACACAATAGTTTACCCAAGCATTAAACAGAATTAAAAAGTGTAGTGCATATTCAACAGAAAATTGAAAGTGTGACTGAAAAAGTCACCTTTGCTCTAAAGCCCTGGGCTGCTGCTGAAGTATCGATGCCACTGAGGAGCAGCTGAGGGCAGCCCACCAAATTTTGTCCAGCATCACCTACAGTCAACTCTGTGCCTGTCAGCATTCAAACGTACTCTCCAAGTGCTGCATCTAAATCTACAAAGAGACACTTTTCCATTTCTGAGTGGGGGAAAAAAAAAGTGCGTTTCCATATAAGAGATCTGAAATGTATTTGGCAGTTCAAAGTTTATTTTAAGCATTCCAAGCTGTAATCACATTATAAAGCCATTAGAAGTTAATTAGACAGAGGCAGATAAAAATCCCTACTTTTATAGTGGTTTGGAGACAAATGCTGCAATCTTCTTCGTCCTTTCTTCTTCCCTGGTAAATCCAGCCAGGTTTGTGGTCTAACTGCTGATTTCATGGCTTTTCCATCGCTAAGCATTGAGAACTAAAACAATCTGACCAGTATCAGATGTAAAGACAGCACAAGCCTTGAAAGTGAGTAATTTGGCAGTTACTGTGAAGTAAAACTATAGTCAGAAGAGGTGAAACTATGGCTTTGGCAACTGAGTTTATAATCTGAATATAATTAAAGGTTTTTGGGGGAGCACAAAGAAACAAAGACCAAAAAAAATTTCACAAATTACATTTCAGTCACTGAGGTCTCAATGCATTCAAGATCACAAACCAGAGGATTTAATTACATGCTGCCTCTTCTACAGCACCACAGCTGTCATTAAAGGAGAGCAATGTCTATAATCTTACCAGATTCTCAAAATGTGGGTCACAGTGTATGAAAAACATAAGGACCACTCACAGCTGCATTCAATATTGGTAGTAATTAGCATAAACTGGTAAACAGCTCCAAAGCTGTTACCCATCATGCAGAAGAGCAAAGCAAATGTTGTATTGGTACCACGCATGCGGCTCAGACGTATGATGAGCATCTACATTATAGAGCAAAGCAAGAGTTTGTACCCAGATCTGGGAGTCGTTAAGCTGTACATGCAGCCTGCAAGTACGCTCATAATTCACACTCAGTGGGCACCATCCTGCAACTTGAATACTAATGTGGACTGTAAAAGCTCTTCTGCTTCCGCTTCAGACCACACTAAAAGATGGAGCAGAAAGACAACCCATCAAAGACTTGTGTTTATTCTGGTTCCTTCGGTTTATCCTAAAACAGAAATGCTGTTACAGAGTACAAAAAGACTTCAACCCAGAGATACCAAAGATCTGGAGAAAAATAAACCCATTGATGACTTTGTGTGTTTAGAAGTTGCTGCATTTCTGCATTGCTACTCAGACAACTTTCTGGACCAGCCATTCTCCAGATTCACAATTTTGGAAGACTGTGGGGGCAGAAGAGCAGAAAAACAGAGGTTCCTTCTGCTTCCTATCATTTCCTGTGTGTACTGGGGGGGAACTGTCACAGCCAAGGTCAGAAATCAACAGAACTGCAAGAGAAAACTTTTGAGAGAACCAATTTCGACATCTCACAGATCTTCTCATCTGCTACAGTTTAGCTGCATACAAGGAGCATTTCTCAATCTCAGGCTGCCCAGGGAGGTGGTGGAGTCTCCTTCTCTGGAGATGTTCAAGACCTGCCTGGATGCCTACTTGTGTCACCTGGTGTAGGGAACCTGCTTTGGCAGGGGGGTTGAATCTCTGGAGGTCCCTTCCAACCCCTACAATTCTGTGATTCTCACTATTTCAAGATTTCAGACTGACATGTACAAATATTACTTCTAGGATGCTTTTCAAATCATTTAAATTTGTGGGATTTTTTTGTCTGTTTGCCTCTCAACGGTAATAAACCCAAACTAGGAAATGTGGGAATCCCAAACACCAACATAGAGCATTATTCCTTAAGCACATTTTATGGGGTGGTTAAATTCAGAATCTGGGTGAGCACCAGAAGAAAGTCGTGAGCTCCTCCTGCTCTGCAGCAGTGGCGCCCATGGGTGCTCACAGGGCAGCATGAGTGCAGGACATTTCCCTGCCCAAGACTGAACTGAGAAGGTTAAACCAATTTGTTCTAAGAACTGATAAACAAACAGAATCACAGGTTTTTCACACAACTTAGACATGAAGACATGAAAAATTCTTCCCCAAGCTTAAAGATGCAGCTTCCTTCTGCAATCTATTTGAAAACATGAGGCGATCACCTTTAGCTTAAGCCTGAAATCCAAAGACAGTCTTATGGCCAGGCAATAAAACAAGCATACAGATAGCCAGCTAAGAAATACAAAGCATCAGATGACATGGAAAATATATCAACTTCTATAAACATAGTTTAAATTAGAAAAAAAATAAGGATTTCCTATTTAGTTGGAATTTTATACAGTTTATAGAACTGTGCTCACACCTCGGAAAAGATGAGTGCATGACTAAGCAGTGACCATGAGTGATTTACATTGCTCCTCCACAAACCTGCCTGCAGCTTTAACTACAACGGGCAGACGACACATTACTCATAAGTTAAGTATTGGGACGCAGGTTCCAAGCCAAGTTACTGCAAGACGTCCAAAAAGTGAGGCACTTCACATGCGGGATGCTTCTTTCTTACTTCTCCGGAATATTTACATGCCAATACCCACTGCAAACAACAACACCGCCCGGCTTACAGCCCACAGATAACTCTTACACTCCCCATTTCCTCAGAAAGCTCAGCGATAGTGACAATGCATTCACAGAGACCTGCAAAGCTTTTCCACAATGCACTGCCCAGCATGTAGCCGGTAGCTGTTCCTTATCTGCTATCTCCAACAGTCTCAAAGTGCAATGGCGTGAAAGTGCAGACAGGCAGCGGAGCAGCAGGCAAGGAAGGTTACCTCAGAGCAGCGCTGCAGCCACTCACCTGCTGCGGACAGCCCCGGCTCTGTCTCCCACCCACAGCACACACAGCAGTCCCAAACCGCCCAGGTTGCTCTCATGGCTGTGACCGATCTCTGCTAACTTTAAGTAAAGCTTCAGCTCTTTTTTACATGGACTACATATTTAAAAATCGAACTCTATCACTGCATGCATTACTCTCTTGAGACACGGCAGCTCTCTTCCTTTCTCTCCTCCATCTACTGATGCCTCTATGGAGAAACAAAGCAACGTGGCATTTAAGGGAACATTATTAATTCAGATCTCTGGAGGACAACTGAACTATTTTACTGCTCCAGTTTAATCAGGGCTCAACTCACAGTGCCTGCCATGAATGAAAATAGATTGGAACAAAGGTACAGCAAACAACTTTAATCAAGATGGGTGGAAGTTCACAACTGATTCATTCTTGTGTATAAGAACTTAATGTAGGACATTTCCACCTGCTTACTCTTTCCACTTTTAGTCTTACTGCAGTCACACACAAAGCCTCAGAATCGGTATTAGCTCCAAACACGCAGAATTTCAGACAAACTCAAGCAATGTTCCATGTGGAATTGCATCTTTAACACGTGAATGCTCCTGAGTTCCAACAGCTCTAACATTCTAAGCAATCACCTTCCAGAGGTGCTAACGGCATCAGGTAAACCAAAAGGTCAGAGCAGGCGAAGAAAAGCGCAGTGCTTCATCTCACATATCAGGTAAGCAGTAAAATCTGCTCTTATGAAGTCACAGGTGTTAGAAATATGCACCCGAGTAAACAGCACAATACACTGCTATCCTAGAGATAACTTCAAGCAGCAATATCCAACTGCAGCAGTGATTTAGATAAACATGCCTGTAAGGTCACTGAGATTAGAAAATACAACTTCTCCTTGCTCTGCCCTCATTTTGTTTGCAGGCCAGAGCAATTTTGATATTTTTGAATATTAGAAATTAAGTTATGATGTAGACAAGAAGTACTTGTAAGCAGCCAGCACTCATCAGCTCATTTTTTAAGCATTAAAAGGAGATAAGGCTGCTTAAAGGAGGCAGCCAAATCAGTCCAGATTTATTAAATCAGTGTTCAAAAACTGTATGTTTCTGGGTGCTGCAGAAGACTGTAAGGCAAAAGCAAGCTCCCACAGAAGTCATTTGATTCAATTAAAGCAAGACTGTTTTAAATGCAGAAACAAAAGCTTAACTTAAATGATCCTACATCATTAGTTTATTTCATTTAAAGGAAACAGAATTATCAAAAGTTCTCCTTCATTAGCCAGAGCTGAGTTTGTATTGGCTGGTTCTGTAGGTACAGTATATACGAATACTTAAGGTAGCTGTAATTTTCAGAAGGTAACTCATTTGGTCACGCTGTTCATCCTGATTGCAGCTACCAGCTTCCAAACATTTCAGCTGCAGCCTAAAGAGGAAGCGGAGGTGGCTCTTAACCAAGTGCTGGTTAACAGCTGAGAGCTGGAGGATCTGCCTTGGTACTTCAGATGAAATACAGATATATGACTTCCCAAATTCCTATCAGAATCCAGCACACACGATGCTCCCAGCATCCAACATTCATAATAATAAACATGAGACTAAATGGGCAGAATATTCCAACTCAAAACAATGAACGTGAATGCAATTCAAGATCAGGCAACTAAGAAGAGCCTTGTCATAAAAACCCAAGAATGCCCAAGCAAGTGTGTATGCATACCATGTATTTTCCCTATAAACACATAGGGTACTTCGTATCTTATACTGTGTACCGTTGTATATTCTGCTACTGTGTGTTCCCCCAGAAGACCTGAAATCAGTATATTTGTACAGATGGTACCCATAATTATCACAACGACAGCCAAAAGACCACAGATTTCTTGGAGGAGTATCTTCAGAGAAGGGCTCAGAGCTCACACCAACTCAACGCAACCGATGTCTCTCTGCAACACAAGTGCTCTTACACTGGGGTGCACAGCACTCATAGCACCAAAATAAACCTGCTGGCAGATTTCACTGAAATACAGTTCAAGCATTTTATTTTTCTTGGAATGTTAACTCAGGAAGATATCTGCACTTCAATCAGTTATGCGCGACTGTACAATAAAGATTCTCAGCCAGGAGCTTCAGCAAGCTGCAGAGCATGTTGGGCATTTTGAAGGGCTGTTCTTGCACCATCAGAACACGAACTTCTGTGCTGGGAGAGAGCAGCTTGAAACCGCTGAGACTTCATGTGGCTCCTTGGAACGACTGCAGTTCAACAGTTACTTACACTGATTTACCTTAAAGCAATCTTTGCTACACACACTGAACTGGCATTTGATACATATAGACCAATATAAAGCACAGTAATGTAACATGGTATAATAATGTAACTCATTTCCACAGCAAGCGGTTACCATTAATTTGAACATTAGAAGCCTAAACCTGCCCTTCCCTTCCCTCCACAGGCTTTATCAAATAAGATTTTCTAATCTTTAAAATAAAATGAGCTGTTTGATAGATATGCAACTCCCAATACAAACTGAAATCTCTGCTTCTCCAGTGGCTTTCAGAACCCCAAAACTCCAGTCAAGAATTCTAAATAATTCACAACCTGCACTTAAAAAAAAGACAAAGTCCATAATAAGTAACCTCAACATTCTCCTTATAAGGGCCATCACCTCATAATGAAAAACTGTAAGAGTGCGGAAAACGAAGGACAAAAAAATACCCCATTATTCATTAGCTGAGACCAAAAAAGAAAACAGTCTGAAAACCTCTGAAGATGCTGAGAAGGGCCAAATGCTGCGTGCTGCACAGCAGTGAGCCTCTGCTATTGGCAGTCTGCAGTGAGGCAGCCCCTCCAAACACAAGAGGGGCATGCAACGAGAGTTGAAAGGCTTTGGAGTAAGTAACAGTACTTCTAAACATTGTTCAGAAGTTGGTGAACACAAATGCATGAGTTGCAAGAGCTAAGCAAGCCTCAGAAAATGAGAACAGCTTGAGAAGAAATAAGCTCTTCTTGTAATTTAGCTATTACAAAAGTCAGCATGAGTCTCCTATTTGATTGGGAAGAAGGAAACAAATCACAAGCCTTCAGTGCCCTTTAAGGCTTGTGCATACAACCCCATCTCACAAGGCACAGCGTGTCTAATGTCAACAAAACGATCAGGCAGCTTCATGAGAGTGTCAGGGCAGCTTAAAAGTTGGTATTGAGCTTTTATTTAAATATTTGATGCTTCCATCCCAGCCAGCCTCACAACTAAACCAAATACTTTTCCAGGAAAAAAAACAAGCCATGCAACCCATGGCTTACTGAGAACTTACACATACAGAGCCTCATCTATCTGACAGTGTATTTTATTGTGTGTGTGTCTAAAACACTGAGGGCAAGGATAATCACACAGTGACTCCTATGATCTTAATTACAAAGATATTTTCACCTCTGCGGGTCCCATTTACAGAGTTACAGCAAGGAACACAGCACACCTCTCCATACCAACAGACGGACTGGTTCCCATTCATTTTCCAGTTTGGGAGTAACCAGAAAAAGAACACTGCCAAACAACTAAACCTGATTTTACTCCTGAAGGAAAGAGAGAGGTGGCAGTGTGCAGAAATCTCTTCTGACACCCAGTCACTGTTTGGCTGGTGACTCCAGAGCAGCCTCCTGAATCACCTCCCCTAACCAGGCTGCAGCTAAAAGTGCTCCCACTGTTTTTTTGGCAGAAGTCATTCATACCCCATTAACCACTTACAGGAATGGGAAATGGAGATGATTAAGCTACTGAGGCACGTTCATGAAGCACGTTTCAGGGAATGCTTCCAGTCTTTATAATACACAAAGGGATTTACTTTTGTCAGGTGCAGCTGGCATTAGTATTATCTTTTTTGCTTTATTTAAGCACAAAGTCTTTCCAAATGAACAGCTCTGCTCTGGGTAACAGTTTTGACTCCAAAATTTGAAAAGGTATCAAACAGGTTATGAGAGCAGTTTCTCAACAGAGGCGTATATCCAAGAAAGAACACTGTAACACACCCTTGCTTTCGAAACAGTCCCTCGCCAAGCATGCTCAGATGCAGGAAAACAAGTACAGTTAGTGCCTGCCTGCAATCCTTTGTCCTCAAACTGGATGGAAGCAAAACAAATGCAGGACTCTTTTTCTGAAGGGGAACATTTTGTGGGAGCATTCAATACCAATGTCAGCACTCACACGTGCTGCATTCACCAAGTTTAGCTATGTAACCGCATGAGTAATTCTTACTATCACAGTTTTTAAAAGAGGGTTTAATTTCAAAAAATACAAGATGACCACTTCACACTGTGTCATTTCACAGCCAAATATAAGTCCCCAACTTGAAAGTTCTGTGGTGCACGAAGCGCACTGGAAGGAAAAAGCTTTCTCTTGCTCAGACACCTTCACCCGCAGCTGGGTACCCAGACTGACAGGCCTACAAACACCCAGAGACGAGGGGTGGGGAGAGGAGAGGAAACGCACGTGGAGGTGGGGGAGAACACACTCAGTGCTGCTTCTCTAAAGCTCCCCCAGTCGTCTCTATGGCACAGAGCATAATAGGGACAGGAAGGGAATCAAAACTCCATGTGAAGTTTCAAGAAAAACTCGAGCACTCTGCAAATGCTCTTAGAGACAACGTTATTCTTTTAAAGTCACTGAGCTTTGTGATGTAGCAGCTTCAGTCTTATTTCGCAGTCCTTTTAGTAAAGA
This sequence comes from Lagopus muta, assembly GCF_023343835.1. Taxonomy (NCBI): domain Eukaryota; kingdom Metazoa; phylum Chordata; class Aves; order Galliformes; family Phasianidae; genus Lagopus; species Lagopus muta. Next base: position 54,554,820 of record NC_064437.1, on the reverse strand, counting down.
AATCTTTGATCTTCCACGCTGACACCCAGACTATGCCTTACACAGCCATCAAAATAAACTAGATACTCTTAATATGCAATACAGACAGAAACTCCTAGGGGGGAAAAAAACACCCAGCATTTGGAATTCTCAGTGCCAACACACTTCTGCCCAAACTTACAAATAGGTAACACCAGGATACAATAAAACTTAAAATAGACATACAAAAAATAGCACAAGTTTTCTGAGTGCAAGCTCTGTACCCAGATTTCATTGGCTCTCAAGCACAGTACTCTAAAAATAAACGTTTCTTGACCAAATTAGCCTTCAGAAACACTGCAAGTGCTGTATGCTCATGCCGGCTTGTCCAGTCTCGAGAACCTGCTCTGGGGTCTCAATCCCTGTCAGCTCCCTGGCTCTCTCAGGCTCGCCCTCCATGACACTCATTCCATGCTATCTCTAAACCCAATGTGGAGCAGCAATCTCCATTCAGAAAAAATAATTAGCTGAAGGTTTGGTCTGAAAGCTTCGGTCTCACCAGACCTACAGCATTGAATCTATTTTCATTTCACACTGCCTAGTTTGAGAAACCCCACATGACAAACCTTGGAAATACCCCTTTAATGATGAAACAAAGGAAAAAAGCTGTAAGGAAATACAGGAATTCAGCCACATAAGGACACCGGGGTAACACGACCTTTTAACTCTGTTCCGTAAGGAACAAGATAGGAGAAGGCCCATTAAGAGCAACATGAGCTCGGCCCTATAAGCAATGCACGGGGGCACAAGCCGCTTTTACATCCACAGCCTTCCTCCCGTACAGAAACGTACGAAACAAAACAAAAAAAAAACCACCACCAACTTCACACTCGGGAGCCCTTCAGCCGAGCAGAACGGAAGCCATCAGCACGCGGGACCAAAACACGGGCGAAGCGCACGACTCGAGGAGGGCGGGGTGCAGCGGCCGATGAGCTCACGGGGCCTTTTCTATCTTTAGTCCCCGGACGCTGCGGAAGCTCCGTCCCGTCACTCGCACCCGGGCCGGGCGCGGCGCGCACCTGCGGGAGCTCAGCGCATCTCAGCGCTAGCCGCCGCTCAGCTCCCAGGCGCCCTTACCTTGAACACTTTGCCGAAAGCCCCGTCGCCCAGCTCTCCTATGATCTCCCAGAACTCCTCCGGGTTCAGGTCTCTCTTGACGTGCTCGTACTGCTTCTTTTTTTTCTCGCCGCCCAGCTTGAAGATCTTCCGAAAGTTGAAGAAAGACATCTTTCCTCCCGCCGCGGGGCCGGCCTGCAGGCGGCGATGGGAGGCGGCCGCCGGGGTCCCTCGGCGCGCCTCTCCCGGCCGGGCCGCTCGCAGCCGGGGCCGCCCGGCGCCTTGGGCGCCGCCCTCGCGGCCGCTCCGAGGGATGGGATGAGCCCAGCCGATCCGAGCCGAGGCGCCGGGGGAGGGCCTCGCTCAGCGCCTACCGAGCGGCAACGACCGGGCTCCCGGCGCCCATCGCGTCGGCAACAAGTGCTGGGCTGCGCGCTTGACACGGAGCGTGAGGAGAAGACGGGCCGAGCGATCGCCGCCGCCCCGCGGGATGAAGAGGACGAGGAGGACAGGAGAAGGACTGCCCCGCCGCCGGCCCGCTGTCTGGCCGGAGCGACAGGCCCGCGGTGTCCCGGAGTGACGGCGCGGAAGCGGCCGGCGCTCCCCTCGCCTCGCTATCCCTCCCGCCCCGGCCGCCCCTCCCCGCCCTCTCGCGTAGCGCTGCCCGGGCGGCGCCGTTTCCTGCGGGGCGGGGCAGTGCGGGTCCCGGCACCTCCCCCTCCTCCTGCCGCCGGCGCGTGCGCACCCCATTCTCCCGCCCGCTTCCCGCGCTCCCGGAACCGCCTCGCCCCGCCCGCCCCGCCACGACTCCTCCGGCGCATGCGCAAACGCCATTCCACTGCCGCCGCCGCCGCCACCCCCAACAGCTGCGCGCCGGCAACAGCGGGGTGAGGAGGTGGGTTCGTCTATCCACGTGACGAGGCGGTGGCGGAGCGCGCCAATAGCAGCGCGCCGAGGCGTCCGGCGGGTAAGTTGTGTCTGCGCCTAAGATGGAGGAAGGGCCCGCCCTCTGCTTTCCTCGCGCTTCCCAGGGTGCAGGAGTCGAGCGCTCGAGGAGGTTCTTCTTCTTTACTTCCTTATTTGTATCTCGGTGGCCAGCCCTGTACTCGCAGCTGGGCAACGAACGAGAGCTGTTTGTTTGCCGAAGAGCCCTTAAGGGAGGGGCTGGTGGGATGGGGCCGGGTCTTTCTCCCAAGCACCCCGTTGGTTTTTGCTGGTTGCCTCCTGTACGGAAGGTTCCCGGCCCCACGGGTTGCGTTTCCTGCATGAAGGACGGCTGCTTGCAGGGCAGAAGCCTTCCTGTTGGCGCGGGCAGCTCCTTAGGCGGCGCGGTGAGCCCTCATTGCCCGCTCAGAGCTATGCAGAGGCCTGCTGGGCACCTGAGCTTCGTCTAATGGAGAAAGGCGACCTTGGGAAACTTGCTTGTGCTACCCGTTTGCTGCAGCATTCGGTCATTGTAGGGTGTCGTGTTTTTATGTACATTTGCTATTCTGTGAGGTTTAGCAGATATCTTGGAGGCAAGGTTTAGGCTATGGCAAGATGTAGCGAGTTGATTTTGCAGTCAAGGCAATGATTTGAGACTTAAGAGACCTAGCGGTGAGACATACAGTGTGTGAGAGTCACTGAACACCTTAACCTCACCTCAACCTGAGTGCCTCTGGTTACCTTTAATTTAAACAGCGCATTAAAAGCTTCTAAAGATCAGGCCTCCGGTGCTTCTCATTCCTCAGACCATTTTATTAGCATGATAATAGTTTGCTATCTCAAGAAGGTAGTCTATGCGTGACAATGATAGAGCACTGAGATACAGTTATGAGGACTGTGGAAGCGTAGGCAGCCTCACTGAAAGAAGCATGACTTTATGGACTAGAAGCTGCTGGGCTGGCCGAGAACAGGATTTCAGAAAGGGGATTGTGCAGGTATTTGTGCTAAACTAACAAAAAAAGAAAGGTTTCTCAGAAGGAAGTAAGAGCATAACAGAGGCCCAGTATTGAACTTTTGGTCATGTCTTGCAATGGTTTTGGTGTCTGAATGATGCTGGAGTAGAAGCTTTTTAAGAATGCGCTGCATTGTGAACAATTGGTGGTTGGTTGGTGCTGATAGTATCTGTGATGCACAGGAAGGTGCAGTGCTGTGCACTGTCCCCTCCACAGAGCAAGATGGCCGTGAAGTGACAGCTTTGTGTCAAATGCCCTTGTTAACTTGATAGCAGTCCTGATTTGGTGTAGCGATCAGGGTTATTAAAACACGGTATTCAGCTCTGTGGTTCCTTGGTGTCAGCAGCTGGGACGCATGTTGTGAGGCCAGGTTGGATGGGGCCCCAGCAACTTGATCTAGCAGCTGGCAACCCTGCTTGTGGCAGGGGTTAGAACTTGAAGATCCTTGAGGTCCCTTCCAACCCAAGTCGTTCCATGGTGCTCAAGAACAAGCTGTCCACACGTGTAAAGCTAATGCCAAGAACCAACTGCACGCAGATGAGCTGTTTTCTTCTCACCTTAATGATTTGGCTGGCTTGCTGCCCATATGAACTTCATTTAGAAGTTTCATGCAAATAGTTTGACTACAATAAGGGAGGAGGAAGTAACTGATAAGGTTTTTTCCTTGTTGCCAGAGCCAACTTAGCTTGTGGAATCTCTGTTTTTAAAATGCAATTTCCTTTTCCTCCCTCTGATAACTATTTTCTTGGTACTCATTCAGGTGGGAAGATAGCTTTGATTTGGATGTTAAAATAATAAGTTTAATAACACACACGTTTTTTATTTTAAATTGCTCTTGGATAAAAAATGCTTAGGGGTGAATCTAGTGCATCTAGTTACTTAAAGTGATTGATGAGGACAGGGGAAAAAGGGAGTCTGACAGCCATATTATGAAATCCTGGTATTGAGGCAGGATCAGCTTTTCTTTAGCTCCAGGGGTGTCTCAGGTGCAGCAGAAGGTGCACGTGGGTATGATGTCGGAGTTTGTAACAGTAACAGGACGTGAATGCCAAACTAAGAAAAGCTCTGGAGCTATATGTGAATGAGCATAATTGAGTTTGCTCTTTGAGAGTCCTGGCAGTGAGGTTGCTGGGATGTTAGGGCTGTGTTCTATCTCAGCTCTGTTGGCAATGTGAAGTGTTTTTTTGTACTGCACAAAGTTCACGTACAGCATCTCTATTATGTATCAGTTTGCTTTTAACACGTGTGTCAAATGGGTTCAGATTGGGGCAGAACAAGGGCAGGATTGTCCTAACAATTAATGTTAGATGTGATGTTTTAGACTTTCCTAAAGATGGGCTCCATACCACAAGCTTTTAACTGGTATAACATTGAAAATATAAGGTGAGAGGCTGACACAACAAATGAACAATTAATCTGGTGATAAAGTTTTGCTTTTTACTTTTTTACTTTTTTTTTTTTTTTTTTTTTTTTTGGCTAAGTAATTTGAGGTTTAAACATTGTAACTGCAAATGGGAACGAGCTGCAGTTTTCTGTTTCCCCCTCACTCTTGTGTTCTACAGCTACAGCTTGCCACTCAATCCTAAAATAAGCTCTCAGGTGAAGGTTAACAGCTGGTAGCAAATCATTCCCAATTTGCATTGACTTCCTGGTATGGAGGAGGCTGTATGAAACCTGCTTGTTTTTTTCTGTTTTGTTTTCCCTCCTCTTCTCTCCTGGTAGCGGAAGGTTTTAACAGCCATAACTGTTTCCAGATGGCAGGGATAAAAAGGTAAAAGTGAATTATAAGTACATTAAAATTTCTCCTGCAGGAATTTAAAACAATGCATTTTGGAAATGCAGTGCTTCCTTAAAATGTCAGAGTGTGCTGATGTTGAATAACTGTGTTAGCTGTGCTTCAAACCAGTGGGCTTAAAAATAGCTGTAACTCCTTCCTCCAATCCTTCTTAAGATTTAGAAGTCTCCTACCTACTTTCTGCTGCTGAGTGTCACCATCCTTTCCTCTTAACTTAATTGCTTACGCTTGCTGCTGTTTGTAAACCCCCCCCTTAGGTTCTGCCTCTATTTTGTGTGAACTACTTTTATTCCTTTTCTCTTCATTGGAAATACGTGCTTGTTTCAGAAATCTAATTAGAAATGTGTTCTTCACAGTATAAGTTGCCCTTTAACTGCAGTCCTGCCTCCTGTTCTCAGTTCTTTCAAAATATTTAGTGGTGTATTTTTGTACTGCCTTGAGTTTATGTCCACCCACACTTTCACTGATCTCCTCCGACCTTCCTTCTGATGTTTGAGTTGACTGAACTGCTCAGAGGTCACAGGTGATTTGTTTGTGGCTTAATCCCAGACGTGCTTCTTGTTTTGTATGTTCTGCTCTGTCTGCCACCCTTGGCACCTGCTGCTGTCTCCTCTGTTTTATTTACTTGATGTATGTGCTCTTTTTGTTGATACTTTCCAGTTGCATGCAGACGTTCTTCTGTAGACTGTATCTTCTGCTCTCTTTTGTTCTTGGTATTAGTGATGTCTCTTGTGTAAGGTACTCATTTCAATTGTAAGCTCTATGGTGTTAACTTCTAGATCTTTCTATTTAATGCTTGACATTTCTTTCTAACTTCCTTTCTTGTATTCTTGATTTTTTGCCAAGATCTCATCTGTCCAGTGTCTGTCTCTGAAGTCATTCCCAAAGTCTGCTTTGCTTCCTGCTGAATCTGCTGCCTGTCCCTTGGAGTTGGGGATTGCATGGAATGAAGTTTGATGCTTCATCTTGTACTGCCATAGTTTTATTAACTGTATGACAACATTTAGCTTATGGAAGTGTTCTGGTGACTCGTCCATACCTGATCTTTTCTCCCATTTCATCAGTCATTCACTTTTCCTACTGTACCTGATTCCTGTGTCTTAATATTCTACTTAGTGATGGTCAAGTACAGAGGAACTGTCATTAGGAGTATCATTAGTTAATAATTCGTGTTTACGTGCAGTTTACTAAAGACTCTTTTGTTCCTTTTTGACATAAGAAGGTGGCCAAAAGGCTGATGCATTTTCCTTCAAGAAGCATTAAGTCATCTTGCCGGTTTGTTGGAAGCATTGAGAGGGGAGACTTTGTATCATACATAATGTTCTTCAGCCCTTCTATTTAATGTACTGCTGGTAGATCTGTAGCTTAGGGAGGTGTGTGTTTGTTCTGCATGGAACATGTGGAAACAAGTCCTCTTGAACAGAAAAGCCTGAGATTCAGTTCTGTGTTCAGCACTTTATGGCCTTCTCTGACATGAGTAATAGCAATCATTTGGTCATGTGTAGCACACATATGAACAATAGTTGCTTGTTACCAGAAGTAGAGAAGAATTTTTTTAGCCATTTGCTTATACCTCATCAGCTGCAGTGGCTCCTCAGGCCTCTTGTCAGTAACCTGGAGATGATACCCTACAATGCTCCTGCTTTTGATGCACTTCCACAGAAAATAGGCAGTAGGGCACTTCCATGGGCAATCTGAGAATTGCCATAGACACGTACAGCATTTGAGAGTTTCAGCATATTGGTATTACTTGCAGTAAGGAAGTTGTGCGTTCAAATGTCAGGATTCAGATTCGTTTAATCCAGTTTTGATCTGAGAAAAATTGATGGTCAATGGGGAAGAACAGAGGGTGAAATATATTCATTCTTTAAGATGCTACCTGAAGTTTAGAGTACAAAAAGGAAGTTTGCCTTCTTGCTGCCAGCTGCTGTGCTACAAACACACCTTTGAGATGAATGCCCTGAAGGACAGCCAAGCTCACACACGTAATGTGAGGGATAAGTTGGGCTTTTCTACTTAGCAGAATTACGCCTTAGTTTTAATGGAAAATGTCAACATATGTAGCTGAGTCTCTATTGATTGACTGCTGCAGGTAAAATTTCAGGTCCTCTTTCATGATAAAGATGAGATGGTCAGATGGTTTCCACTTTACGTTTAACTTGAGAATACCCAAAATGTAAATTTCTGGGTAGTATTAATTCTGATTAACTAATTAGTTGTAATTCTGTATTAAAATATTCTGCATTGCAGATAAATAATTATTTTTAAAGTACAGTTCTTATTCTAAATTTGTTCACTCCATGTGTCGGTGACTTTAATGACCTCACAGAACTACACAGATGAGTCCATCTGAAGAATTGATTTAAAGATAAACATATGCAGTTAAAATACTACACTCTTGGCTATATTGGTGTCTTTCAAGTGTTTTAATCACTTGAGATAATTTTTTTTTTTAAAAGGAGAAACTATTTGATCAAAACTGTACGTGAATGCAAGGCAAAGTATTTAAAACTTGCAGAGCCCCGTTGGTCTGATGGCTGTTAGAAGCTTTGGTTAAGTCACATGAAAGCATGCATTACAAATGCTTCCGTGTTTGCCTTCCTCCAGACTTAATGAGCCCCTTGCCTCTTGCATGGCAGTCACGAGCTGATTTGTTCTTTTTGCTTGTGGCTTTCAAATTTGCATTGGTTCACATAGCGGCTAGGATTAGAAATTTATTAAGGGATAAAGATAGCTTTGCATCTCAGTCAATACTGGCACGAAAATGTCTGAACAAAAAATCCACACGTATTGCTGCTTTTCTTTCTGCAAATCCTGAATTTTGTCCTCTGTTTCCCAGGAATCGTTTTCCAGAGCAGACATTGTGTTCTCTCATGATCCTGATCACCTCTGGAATCTTAGCATGGAACGAGTTGTTCTGTAATAGGAGTTATTGTAATTTTTTAATTGATATTATGGCAGCAAATCCAATTCTGGTTACACAGTAGCACAGGCAGGATGCTTATTATGCCTTCTTCATATATTATTAAAAATACACCTCACTGAAAGGAGGGAGCGTTTTGCAAAATCTGACAGTCTGACACAAAGGACTGGAAGGCACTGAGTGGTTAGTGGTATCCTGGGGAGACCTTGCCGTGTGGTAATACCACAAACATGTCTGTTATTTGCATGTCAGATCATTTTGCCAGTGGACAGGGTCAGCACAAAGGTCACAGGCATCAACTTGAAGTGTGTTTATCTTCACTTAAGTTTAAGGCGATGAAATAGTAAGTGAAACAATACAGCAAGAATAATACAGAGCAAAGCAGTGCAGCTCACCATTGCTAAAGGAGGGCAGTGATAATGATCAAGAAGGATGCATCACCTACTGCCCTCACACTTTCACAGTCACTGGGCAGCCCTGTTTGCAGTGTGCATTTGGAGAACCTTCCTGAGCCACTGGGAGGTCCTGTGCAGTGCATCTGCTCAACGGTGAGGTCTCCAACTTCACTGCAAGAGGGTGCAGCTTTCATATTGTTGAATAAGCCAGTTTAAGTGATAATTAGGTGGGAAAATCTGCTTTCATTCTCCCTTTGGATTCTACCTCCAGCCTGGCCAAGGCTTGAGGAGGAACCAAGGGAGTTTGTGTACTAATAGGCCTTGATAGTGTGCTTCTACACAGGGAAAGGTTAATACACTCTCATGACACTTTATCTAAGCTACTTGTCTTGCTAATGAGATGTTTTGTCCAAGGTACATATTTTGCTACTGATTGGATGCTGATGGTGGGTAATGCTGGGTTGTGAGACTCATCGAGGAGTGAGCTTTGGTGTGAAGCCTGCTGTTCAGGCCTTAGTGCTGCAGTGAGATCAGCTGTTCACTGACGCAAAGCTTGACTTTGAAATGAGTTTACTGAGCAAACAGTATAGCTTTTCACTGATAAATGATGTCATTTTTATGTTGCAGTCATGTTTAAAGCAGTTTCTGCTTGTACAAGGTTCTGGACCTTAAGCTGGATTTCTGCGGACATTTGTGCAATTCTGATCTTTTTTGAAGCAAAAAAAACCAATTACTGTAAGTTGAGGAATATAAATTGGCTTTTTGTAGCAATTCTGCTCAATACTACAGCTGCATATGCTGTTACTGCAATGTGTGGATTGTTAAGGCAAATAGCAGCTATTGTGTGTTTCACAGTAGCATACACAAACTTTGGACACTGGGACCTGGTGAGGAGAAAACAGTGTTGTGATGTGATGCATTTTTTTATTTCGAATCCCCAGAACCTTTTTTCTTTTTTCTTTTTTAATATGTCAGAATGGATCTTTAGTCTCCCATCTACAGAACTGTGTTTTAGGATACACCACACCGTATCTATGGATTAAACCATACAATCCCATTACATGAGTTTGAACTGAATTTCTTGTAGCAGAGACCCATAAAATTAACAACAGGAAAAATAATTTCTATGGCCTCTGGCTGAGCTGTAATATAATGTTTTGGATGCTGTGCACAGGAGTGACTGGCTTTCAGAAGCATGAGTGGCATCTATTGAAATGCAATTAAGGAAATGCTTTAATCTGTTTATAAGAGGATGTTTTGGTTGTGTTTTTCCACATGCCAAGAGGTCAGAAATAGTAATAACTCGATTGTTGGGTAGCTGTGACAGTGAGGTGTTTGCTTTCAAATTGTGTTGGTTTTCTGTTTGTTACTTTTCTACTGGGTTCAGAGAGAGATTTTATTAAAGGTGGACAAAAATTATTACCAGAAAGTTGTTCAGCCTTCTTTGCTCTATAGAGAGGAAAGCTATTAAAGTTGCAGTCCTCTTGCAGAACTGTGCAGTTCTGGGTTTGTTCTGCACAGGGCTGATGTTCTGTATCAACTCAGGGATGGCATTTAGAAAGCACTCAGTGGGAACATTTGTACAATGTTTGTTATTGCAGAGCATCATCTGAGAGTTATAGAAACTTATAACCCAAAATTTGATAGAGGACAGAATGTCTGGATTTTTAATAGCCCTAATAGAATTCAGCAGCTGAAGCTAAAGAAAGGTGAGCCAGGTTTTCTCAGCAGGGAAGAAAGCACTCTTCACATCATTCAGAGTTCATTGAACACAATGTAAGAGATTGTGCAGAGTAATTTGCTCTTAAGTTATCAATAATTATTCACCTTTGGCATTTCGAACTGTATCTCTTTCTAGTTTGAGCATCCGAAGAACAAGAGGAAATCAAATAGATTCCTTTACTAGGAAAGCTTTTGGTTTTGTAGGTCAGAGCAGTCCAGTCCTGAGTAGGAAATCCTGTCCTTGATTTCAGGTATGGAAGTTCTGAAAGAAATTCAGAGGCTGTAGGGCTGGGAATTGCAGCATCTTTAAGGTAGAAAACCACTCTTTCGATACTTTTCCTAGATGATAGCTGAAAGAACAAGTAACTTGCTCAGGGAGCATTAAAATAAGTGTAACAAAAAGTTGGTTCTTACATGGGTTAATAGTCTGAACTTCCCGCAGTATGAGAGAAAACGCAGGAAGCATTACAAGGTGTAATTGGAAGGAGAAAAATTGCATACAAGATAAGGAAAAGATGCAAACAAAAATACTGTAACCAGTTTAGAAATAGAAGTCAACTTCCAACTAGTTTTATTATTCCTTGTAAGCAGAGTAGCAGACCTCAGTCTTCCAAAAGAGCTCCAAAGGAGTGAATCTCACCGTGTAGTTATGCTCACAGGTTGCACGATGGCCCCGTTTGTGTTTGAGACTTCAGCATTCTTCTGGCTAAATTTCTTTTGCGAGTACCAATAGCTGTGTTATTTGGAGACCAGGACTCGAGCACAGCCTCATGTTGTTCTGATATAGTTAAATGTTTGTTTGTACAGTACAGAAGAATTAAAACTGCTTTCAGAACTTTAAGTAGATCTGCCATAGCCTGCTGCTTTGTTAGGTACTGGGAATGTTTGGAAAACATTTTAACACATCTGCGCAACTCAACCAAACCCCAGGGTAATGATGTTGAAGTCTTTGGTTGTAACAGAATGTTCTGCACGAAGAATATTAACATCAATTCTGATCCTAACGCAGAGGCTCTTTTAATTTACACCAGATACATAAACTGATATGAAGGAGTAAAACATGGTCAGGAAAACTTCTCTCCAGCTTGAGGCAGCCTTGCGTGGAGTGAACTGCTTTAGGAAGGCAGCTGGCAACCAATGCCTGCCACTTCTGCTCAAATTCCTGAAATTCAAAAATGGTCCTTCAAGGAGCAGCACTGAATCTGCTTTATTGCTGCTGTAGCAGCGTAGGAAAGCTACCTGTTGCCTTCAAATGGGGTGAATGATGCCTTATTTGCTTTGCTTTGTTAGCTGACTTGAATATCCCTTTATGTCGGATCAGTGAATTACATGTGGCTGTCAAAAAAAATGTTCACTTGCCGGAGAGACTTTTGGGAATCCTTTTCTATCAAAGCTTCTATACTGCTTTATTTTCAGCCATCAAACTTAGTATTTATGCTAAAAAAATGTGTGGTGTTTTTGTTTTTGCTTGTTTTTACTTTACCAACAGCTGAGAACCGTCTTTCCCAGTGAAAGAATGTCTTTTCAGCAGCTCAGCTCATTCTAGCAGCACCATGGGAGATTAACAGCTTTCAGAGAGAATTAATCGCCTTCATAGACTTCCTCTTGTCCTCACTCCAGACAGGTTAGAGAATTAGGTGAAGAGGGTACTTCAGCATGATTATCTCATAGCTTTAACATACAAATAGCAAGTGAAGACTATCAGTAGCAGCCACTACTACTGTGTTTGTGGTGAGATTACAGCTGTCTGTGAGCAGCAGAAGGTAGTTTGTTAGGGGAGACTGGAAGTGCTCAGCCTGCTTTCTTTGAGTGATTTATTTTGGTGGTAGTGCATTGTTTTTATTAATGGTATTGAAAATGTTCTTTAATTATGGTTTTGTTTTGTTTTAGAAGTCTGTGGGGGAGCTTCAGTTTTGGAGTTTTTGTTTGAAATAGTCTGTAATGAAAGATTTTACTTTCAAGCTCACTTGAATCTAGTTGTATAATACAATGTTGGTTTTCTTTGCTTGTTCTTAATTAAAAATGTTGTATGTGGCTTTGGATAATGAAAACCATTTTTAACTGCCTTGTACTGGAAGTGCCTCTGCTGCTCATGAAGAATTGAATAATACTCTTTTGTCCTATAGGGTGTTGAGTCAAGCACAGATGAGTTCAATTCAGATGACTGAGGTGGTTACAAAACCCAGCTGTCCCACATTCCACAATTTGCTTTCTCTGTGGCAGTCATGGCTGACCATGAAGCAATTCCCCCTCAGCCAGTTTGTGGCCTGCTCTAGTCAAGTAGACCAAGGAGGACTTTAAGCTACTTTAATGCAGTGGGTTGTTAACTACAGCAGTTCAAGTGCTGCTTCCCATATAAATGATTGGTGCCAGTATTGTGGCTGCAGGCTTTGGAGAAGAGCAGATGCCTGGTAGGCTTCTTAAACTGCCTCCATGGATAGGTGATATGCTCTGCTTCTGATTCAGTCAGCTTGAGGAAGGCTTTGAGCTCAGTTGTAGTTGCAGCCTGGTTGCAGGTAACTACTGGCAGGGTGCTTCTTCTACGGCTTGGTGACTCCAAACAGCTCATTTCTGATTAAGGAAATTTCCTGCAAGAGCTTGGGTTCTTAACACATCTGGAGAAAAGACTCTGTAAGGTGAATTAAAATAGACACTTCTCTCATGGTTCCTGTTTCACCGGGCTTGGAAGAAGACCAATTCTTAATCTGTTATCCATTTTTGAAAAAGATACATGGTGAATACAGGATTAGGAGCCAAGACATATTGGCCTGTGCTGGTTCTGTTGAACAAATAGTTTGGGTAGTTTAATTAGGAGCTATTCTAGCAAGCCTAGGCCATCCTCCCGGGTGGACCACATGGGAGGGAATGTAGAAAATGGCTTGGTTTTAGGTAGTGGCACCTGATGGAAGACCACCAGCTTTCCTTGGTTCCTCTCCTCCTTTTGAGATAATACCTTGCTAAGTGCACCAGGAGTCTGAGGATTACGGTCTTGTTTGAGTTCTCGCTATGGTCAGGAAAGCTAACATTGATAGAAGGAAGTCAAGGAAATGCCTTTATTTGGATAGAGTACTGCCTAAAGTAGTATCAAATTCAGACCGTTTTTGTTTGTTTGTACTTAGGTAAGTGCTGTATCAACTTTGTTTTTGCCTTTGAAACGGAACTTTTTCCCAGAGGAGTATTTCAGATAGTAAAATTTAATTCCAACTTCTTTTTTTCTTTTACTGTGCTTTTATTGCCGTTCTTCAGAGACGTTTTACAGTGGCAAAAGGGATATTTTGCTCTCCTAAGCTTGTGGACTTGATGCCTCTCTTGCCTTTTGCACTGCTGGCAGCACTGAATTCCCTGTACCACTACAGTTGTAAAGCCATTTTACATGGCATTTAAAATGAAACATAGAATAAGATGATGTTTTTCTGCGACTCTGCATTGTTTGTATCGATAAACATTGTCACAATGCTTTAGCAAAAGTCATTTTAATCCTTAAACATTTGTGCATCTTCTATCTGTTCGGGATTGTTTATTGTGAGCTGCACGTAGCCACAATGCCGGCCATTCAGCCCTTGGATCTCCGTTGTACAAAGTCACTGTTATCTTCCTTGGTGACAGCGTATCACCAACAGTACGGTGCGGAGCTGCAAGCACTCCTGACATAATGGCAAGTCTCACTTTTGCCAGGATGAGTCACTAATTCATTAACCCCTGGGATGGAGAGGCTTCCTGTGCCACTTCAAGAACAAGTTACGGGAATGCACCATTCTGTGGCAAGGTAGAAGTTGGTTTGAAGCATTTTTATCAGCTCTTTAACCGTTGTATTTACTAATGCTGTAAATGTGCATGTAAAAAATTTATAACCAAACAGAAAAATAGGTGCATTGGATGGAGTTGGTTGATGTGTCTTTGTTGCAGGAGAAAAGAACTGCTGCTAACACCGTGGGCTGGGTTTAAGTGCCCTGTACAGAATTATAAGACTTCTACCCTAGGAGAAGGGATTTGTGGTGAGTGTATAGAGGCAAGGAGCACAGGAAATAGCAAAGGTCTTTGCCTCTCACCAGGCCACAAAGCTTTGGTTTGTAACAGGTCCAAACGTGGTTACAAGTGGACTGCTTGGGGGGGGAAGGAAGTGAGTGGGCTTGGCTTTGGGGTATGGCAGAGATTGGGGAGACTGCCAGAACCAAGGAAGGGCAAGGCAGGGCTGTGCTGTGGGTGCTGCTCACGTGCTTGTCAGCCACAGAGTGGCTGGAGTGAGTTTCACTCTCCCAGCCTCAAATGGATGGAAAGTCTTACCGTGGGACTTTGGTGGATTTGTTTTGTGGCCTTGAAAACAAATGAAGAAACAAGAAGTTGTGCTTTAGTAGCGCTAGAGAAGGGTCTTACTTTTTCTCCAGGAACCCACAGGTCTGTGAATAGAACTTAAGATGTATGAAGCATCTCGAAGCAGGCAGAGTGGTGCTGTACACGAAGGGTGTGAGCTTCTCAGGGGAGGAGCTGTCATGAGGTGTGTGAGCTACGGGGAAGCTGCAGGATTTCAGGTTCAATTCCCAGTGGTTTCTGAAATGGAGAGAGAGCTTCTGCTGCAGAAAGGAATGTTACTTTGTATAAAAGATCATGATAGACAACGAGAACTGTGTTTGTACCCGTGGGATACATGTCTGAGAGAAGTGCCACTCAAAGTGAGTAGTTGGACAACTGTAGCACCAAAAAGGACAAAACTTTACTGTAATATTTCCTGTTTGGGAGAGGGACACTGAATAGCAGTGCTTCTCCTTATTCCGATGTATCGCACGTTAATTCTGGTATGTGTTTATTGCTCAGTGTGTGATGTCTTTGTGCAAGCCATGAACATTTGTTGGACTAATCTTTTGGGTTTTTTATTTCTATACTATATGCTGGCTATAGGGACGTGGCAGGCGTCAGTGTACATGAGGCCATAAGGAAAAAGTGATGGACTGCGAAGACTAAATGCGTTATAGAAATGCATGTGCTGAGTAAAATAGAGGTTCAAACTATATGGTTGCTTGGAAAAGTTTATAGTCTAAATTTTCTATAGGTTATTTAGAAAGAAACTGGAGAACTTGCATACGGAGCAACAACAGCCTTTCATTAGTAAGATCATGCAGTCAATAGCTTAGTTTAGAAATTTCTTCTGATGAGTGACTGCAATTCAGCAGGAGGAAAAATGTGTTTCCTGGGGAGATTCAAGCAAGAAAAGGAGAGTGAGAATAGATAGAGTATATGTCAGCAATGCTCTAGCATGTTGTGCTATAATGATTTTCAGGCCCAAATTAAGGTTTAAGTGTGAAAACGGAAACAAAGTGGAATCCAAGCTCTGTTGTTTCCCAATAATGCAAGACGCTATCATGATATTCATGTCATGTTGTCTCTCTATGTATAAGCATCGTGTGCAGAGTACAGAGATCACTGACAGCACACAGAAAGGAGCTTTTTTACACTCTTTGAAGAGTAAGGCTTTCAGCCTGACTTGCTGCTCAAAATCAGTTTGCTTGCCACCTTTGCACCACACCTGTAAGCAACTGATATCCGTTTGGTGGTAACTTGTAAAGGTTTACAGGAACAATTTAGTTAAAATGGGAGAAAGTAATAAAGAGTATATTCAGCCTCAAAACCTCTACAGGATGTTCTGGACAAACCTTCAAGGTTGAGAGCTTGTTTTCTGTGTGTGGTTTTTTTTGTTTGTTTGGTTGGTTTTTTTTTGTTTTCCTGAAACCAACTGCAGCAAGCTGAGAATGAATCCAGTACTGACAAAAGATAGCAGGCATTAGACAGGGGAGACTGAAGAGGTAAGAGGAAAGTAACTGTTACAGAGTTATTGGAAACTGCATGCTCAAAATACAGAAGAGCTTGTTGCCTTTTTTGTGGGGGTTGGGGGTATAAAAAGTAAGCCTTCCTTCCTTCCCCCAGTAAAGTGCAGGATGAACAGTGAGGAGAATGTCATGGACTGGGAAGGGAATGGTGGGAGGAAATGGGAGTACACAGGAAATAACTAATTGGTATCCCACAGTCTCACTTTTAAAGTAGTATTATATTTATCTCTCTCTGTCCATAGATAAGGAAATCCTCTTTCATTTGAAGTAGTAGGTAGAATGCTGTTGAAGTTGAGTCTTAATATTTCAGTGAACTGTCAGAAGTGCTATTTTCTGTTCTTTTATGTGGTGAAGCAAAGGTGATGTTGTATTAATAAGTTCCTGTGACTCCTCATCAGCTCAGTTGTATTGCAGTTTGTAAGATCACAAGTCAATTTGTCATTCATCTAAAACGTAGAACAGCTTCTGTTCACCTGTGTAGACAATAACTACATTTTTTTTTTTCTGGCATTCACAGGTTTTAATGCAGCCTGAGTCCAAGAAGCATGAAGAAGAGATACCTTCCCTGCTCTGGGGGTTAGATCCTGTATTTTCTGCTTTTGCAAGACTCTATATTAAAGATATAAAAGAAATGAGAGAATCCAAGCAAGTTCCAGGTACGTACTTGTATGTGCTGATTATGAGACACAAAGAATTGTATTTGATTTATGTTTTGCTTTTCATCAAGGGATTTCAGAATGCTTCATGGACATCAGTACAGTTATTTTTCAGTACTCTAAAACTACATGACAGTTGTACCTTTAGTAGTTCTAAGAAGAACAGATTGTTTACCTTGAAGAAATAAAGGTGGGGAAAAAAAAGCTAGTGCTGTGAGCTTTTCTTCTTGTGTGTATGTATATATATATACATGCATTTATGTGTGTGTATACACACACAAGCTGGCTTACATTAAGGTAGTGTACTTCCACTGTGGTAGTGCTTGTTATGTTCTGATAGTTCTAAAAATGCTGGTCCTTTCTGGCCATACATGTTTTATCTTGCCACTCCGTCCACAGTACTTGAGGAGGGTTTTAAGCCTCTTTATTATGACATAATATCAATTAGTTGATGGCATATTAACATACTGTAAAAAATAAATATAGGTTTTGTTTGCTTAATTTCTAGTTAAGAAAGCTACAACGTTCTTCAGGTATTTGAAAGATTTGCTTGGAAGTTCTGGCACCTGGGCCGAGTCTTGTACCATGCCTTTTGTTTTCTAACCATTAATGGCAGTTGTGTGCCAGTCTGCTTCTGCTGATCTTCAGCCAATGTCACCTGTGTGTGTACATCTTGTAGAGCACTGTGGGTCCGA
The DNA here is from genome assembly GCF_023343835.1 of Lagopus muta. Taxonomy (NCBI): domain Eukaryota; kingdom Metazoa; phylum Chordata; class Aves; order Galliformes; family Phasianidae; genus Lagopus; species Lagopus muta. The sequence continues at coordinate 54,537,801 of NC_064437.1, read as the reverse complement.
TCTTCAGTTTCTGTTTTCACTATAAAGAATCTAAACAGACTGCAGTGTGATCTCTTTTGTGAAAGTGTTTGGTACTTCAAACTGGAATGTGTCGAGGTGCAGAAAAAGCTGGGGAGGAATCCCGAGAAACTTAGAATTGATGATGGAAAGCAGGAAACCCTAAGCAGTGCGTGTTTTCCATTTGGTTTGCTGGGGCTGTTTTATTTGTTTATTTTTTCTCCACAGGGGAAAAAGTACATTTGTATGGTTCTTTGAATAAGTTCCATCCTGTAGGTTTTGTGATTCTCTTTTATTTTTCTTTACCAGCAAGGATAACAACAGTACTACTCATGTAGAAATGAAGGACAGGTGGTTTTCTTCTTCTTTTTACAACCACTCTTATGTTCACTGGGACTTCATAAACTTTTTTTTTTTTTCTTAAAGCCTTTTCAGGATTGGGTCTTCAGTCTGGTGTTATATATATTTTATATATATATATAGGCTTCCAAAAACTCTGCAGTCTCATTGTAGTACCGGTATAGCAGGTGCATCTGATAAAGGCTGTTCCTTTAATCAGAGACATTTTAATTGTTATTGAACGAAATACAAACCAGTTCATGCGTGCACACATGCAAACATACTCAGAAGAATTAAATCTGTGCACATCAATAAACGTGCTTCAAAAGAACGTGACTGGCCTTTGAAGGCACAACTCTGTGTGCTCTTTTGTTCACCTCTACATAGTTTAGGCTTTTTCCTTCTCACTTCCCTTCCCTTTCTTTTAGTTGAGTGAGTTGTCTTCTGCCTCATAACTATTTGTGTTTTTGTTTTTTTAAGATTGCCCTAAGGAAGTGGTATCTCTCATATCAAGATATCAGTCTTTAAAATTGGTGCATGTGAGCTTTCTTCACTTCCTGTGCATCTGGCATTCTGCACAACTAAGCTTGTTTGCAATCCTGTGTCATTTTCTAACCAAGCTTTAAAGTATAAAATGAAATCTCATAGAAAAACAGTTTTAATCTTGTTCAGTGTCCTGTTGCTGTGTATGTACCACAAAAGACATCTTTTAGCATATCTCACCCATTGGCTCAATGGAAACTTCTAAATTAAAAAAAAAAAAGTATTTTTTGAGGAAGGAGGAAGGTAGGTGTTTGCTGCCAATGTTCCCTGAATTTTAATGGGTTTGAAGACCAGCTGGAGCTGATTAGCAATGAATCAGTCATTAAGTAAGGATAATTAAGAATGGATGAGTGCAAAACAGTTGTACCTAGGAAGAATAGAAAGGCAGGCAGGCTAAATGTTAGCAGTTATTCTAAGAGTGCTTTCCCTAAATTATGGAGCAGCCTCCCCAGGAAAAAGGTGGGATCCCATTCACTGGGATTGTTTATATCCTGACTGTACAAATTGCCAGGAATTTACTGTATGGAACAATTTTGCAGTTGCTCTGAGGAAATGAACTGAATGACCTAATAAGTTTTTTCTTTCCATTTTTAAGCATTAGGATTTGATGCAACAATGACTAATCCCTTAAAAGAACACAGAGGAAAGCAGTAAACCTGTCCAATTACTCTCCTGCTAGAAATGGTGACAAGAGGCTGGAAAACCACCCAGAAAAACACAGCAGTTGTGTTGACTTAGAGGCCATGAAAGGAGAGTGGGTGTCAAACTCAGTTGTAACACATAATCACACCACGGAAATGTGTGCAGAGCTATCATGCAGTACAGCATTGTGACAGCTTATCAACAAGCAAGGGAAGCTGCAAATAACACAAAAAGAGGTAATAAAAATTAAAGCAATGGCAAAGACCTCATTCCTTGGTGATGGTAACAACAGGACCAGAAGTTGCCTTCTCCATAGTCCCCCTAAAGTGCAGCTGTGGTTTCCTGTTGTGATAACAGCATGTTAATGTACATGTTATTTACTGGGTTACTTGATTGAATGCACCTACACAGGGCTTCAGATGTGTAGTGTGTTTTTATTGTTACTGATGTGAACATAATTTAAGCAGATAATCTGGGGCAAGAAAAGCGCCCTCTTTACACCTTCAAGTCATCAACTTCAGCAGCTTCTGATTGATAATGTAATTATAATGTCATCTTTTGTATGAATTCAGGTAGTTTCTCAGAGAGTAAGGGTGGAGTTCTGTGTAAGCTTATGGGGATATAGAGAACCAGTTCTATCTGGTCACTGTCATTTGCCAAAACTCAGCTTACTAACTGTGAAATGAATATAATAACCTGTTGCTTGTTTGTACATGAAGAGATTGGTGTCTCTGCCTCATAGATTTGCCCTGAAAGTGACCCAGACCTTCTCACATGTATGTTTTGTAAGATTTAATGAATGTTTATGTACACTGGGTGCACCTTCATTGAGAGTTTCTCTAACAGTGTTTATTTGTGTCCTGATAAATGGAATGAGAAAACTAGACAAACCTGCTAAACATTCTTTATACCACATCTGACCGGTGACTGCGTGGTTTTAAGATGACTGCAGTGGATGCATCCCTGACATATTGCAGTGGACTTGTGTCAGCAAAACTCCTGTTTGTGACCTGCTTGGCTGATCACCTTTGGCTTTTTCTGAAACTGCTGTTTTTGTTTTGTGTGTGAGGAAAAACTAATTCCAGGCCCACTTAGGGCTGCTGTCTATGTAGGACAAGTTATTTTGGGATTTCATGTTTGATTTTTTTCTTTTTTAATACAGAATGTTTTTGTGACTCCCTTGTTGCAATGTTTTTCTTTCCCTTTATAAGATTTGCCACAGTGCTTTGAGACAAATGTTCCTTTTTGAGACCCTTGAGTTATGTAGTTTTTAGAAGGCAGTTATTGAATGTCCCAGATAGCCTCATACTTCAGTAAAACAACAGTATTCCAAAACTGAAGAAAACATGTGGACTGAAAATTAGACCAGGGTTTAACCAGAGCTTATTGCCCAGTTGTTCTCCTGCTAGTGGACCGTGAAGCTTCAGTGTATGTTCACATCAAGGTTTGTTAAAAACATTGGTCACGCTCTTGAAAGAAATTAAACTATGTGGCAACCTCAGTGCTGTGGAAGTCCCCTAGGCTCTGATTCCTCGCCATTTCCTGAACTTCATTTTGTATTATTCCTATCCAAGTCACCTTTATAGATGTGCAAAAATAGCTCTGAAGGGATGTTTTTAGAACATGTTATTTCAGAAACTGAAACTCAGGATACCATCCATGATGACTGCCCAGTGTGTGCTCTGCAATGTGAGAGGGTTGTTAACCCCCCACCCACCTCCATGCCCTACCCTACGCCATGGCTCCTGTTCTTCTGGAAATAAAAGACAGAATTGTGTTAGTTTTCCTTTTGGAGGCAATGCCTTAATCAGGAGCAGCTGCGCTGTGAGAAACTCTAAGTGCTTCCATTGTATTCACTTATTTATCCTTAAGACTTGAAGCTGTGAAAACAAACAAACAAAAAAACCACAACAAAAACAAAGAACCTTAAGCCCACAGTAAGCAGTTCTGCAGATCCAAATGTAGAAGAAAGGAAAAGGCTGATAGAGTTCTGAGATTACAATAACACAGTTTTCGTATCCTATATAGAGCTGATGCTTCCTCCTTGTGTTCCAGTACTTGCTAATCGAGGGGGTTTTTCACATAAGCAGGCATTAATTAACTTTAAGGCACATTAAGCGTGCAAGGAAGTCACATTTGTCAGTCAAACCTACATAGGGCAGGATGTTGAATAAAAAGTACTTATTTACTTACCGGGGGTGTTCTTTGTCTAGGTATATTCTTCTATAATGGACATCCAGTGAGACAGGTGGATGTTGTTGGGATGGTGGTTCAGACTAAAGAGCGAGAAGCCTTTCACAGTTATGGAGGTAAGAAGAATTTCCATCTTTGTTTTTGCATTTATCAGCCCTTTGTCTTAGTTACTGTTACTGAAATTAAAAGTTGCCTTATTTGATTATTCTTGAAACAAATCTACTTTATTACATGAAGTATATGCCCAGCTCAGAATACTTTAGCAAGTTACTGTTTCTCTTTTAAAATAGAGAAAACAAATGGCTGAAGCCAAGTAACTGATTTGGGGTCATCTGGAACAATTTAATATTTGTTATTACCTTGCCACTGTTCCCCACTGTTTTTCTTTTGCATATATGCTCTTTCTTTAGTCACATGTAAATGGTTTTAATGATTTCTCTAAGAAGTTACTTCTTCCTTTTTTGAGCTTCAGAAACCCCTTCTGACTTTATATTATATACACTATAACACACTATATATTGTGTGTTGGAGCCAGGTTTTAGTGCCTGTTAAGCTTGATTATAATTAGCTGCCAAAGTGTCTTAGCAAATCCAACCCAACCATCGTAGTACCCACCAGACCTTGCCACCACCAGCACAGTCGACTCCTCCCTCTTGCTTTTCCCTGTTGCATTCAGCCTATTTCATTAACTTGGAGCCATCTGGTTGTGTGCTGAAAAAGCAATCTGAAGTACTGGGGGTGGGGAAAGGGTCATCTCACAGTAGGAAGGGGAGCCAAAGGCATAGATCATTGCTCTGCAGGCATTTGAAGAACCTGTGTCCAGTGTCTGCTGACACGAATTTCCAACTGATGTAGCTAAGTTATGGACTGACACTTTGTACTCAGTTCTTCCATTTTTAAGATGGAGGCAGCAGTAATTCCCCCTCTGACAGTGGTGTTGAGAAGATAGAATTGACAGCTTAGAGCCAGGTCCCAGCTTCCATAACACCTGCAGTTGCACCACAGCACTGCAGAGTAGCACTGGCTGCCAGTGCATGAAGCATACCCCAAACAGTGTAGCTGCTTAGAGTTGAGTCTGCTCTACATAAATGTCCCTGCAAGTTTATTAAATAGGGTATCTCCTGTCTTCCCATCTAATTTCTGTGTTACTACCCTGCCATTACACCAAATAACAAGTTTATGTATTTTAAAGCACGAGTTGCTCAGTCACTTGAAGTAGAACAGACTAAACAAGCGCCTAAGTTAAGAAATGATGAGACTGATGATGTAATGAAGTGTTGAAACTAGTTGAACGTCAGCAGTTATTCTGTTATTGCACTAGAATACAAATGGAGACAGCATTTCATAAGAACAGAGGAAAATAGAATCACAATGACCTAGGCAAAAGCAATTTAATGGACAATTCTTTCCCATGCTAGCCTCAGTGTTACGTAACGCTTGTTGGAAATGTTTGATTGGAACAGAAAATGGAGGAGTAGAAATAAAAAGAAACCGGAAACAAAAAGAACTTAGTGTTAGATCAGCCAACCTTTAAGTATACAGCTCTCAGCCTGCCTTCCTGCTGTTCTTTCACATCTAACTCTGCTCTTTGTTCCAGCAGTTCCTGGTTTGAATTCTCAGGCTACCTGCCAGGGTGCCTCTACCCAGCCGGCCCTCTCTTTCAGGCAGGCTGGTTCCAGCAGCATAGAATTGTAACTTCTTAGACAGTTTCCTGCTTGTAACTTCTTGCATCTCTCAGTTCAACAGACTCTGGTTAGTGAGTCACAGAGCAGGTGTTGCATCAATTGGAGCGCTGTTCAGCATTTGCTCACTTTCCATCTGCTTAAAAGTGACTTACAAAGCAATTGCCCCTTTGTAGTTTTTCTGTGATGGAACTGAAATGTCTTTGTGTCACTGCCACCATCTCTCCCACTCATTTCCTATCTGTCTACTTCAGAATATATACCTTTTATTTTAAGAGTCTTAGGTTCTCTCTGTGCTGCAAATCCATACAGCCCAAATCCATACTGATAGCAAAGTAATTATTAGAAGAGAGTGAATTAACTCTTTCCTGGCTAATAATAATTCTAAATGCCATGTAAAACAGCACATACATTTTGACATTGATTTGTTTAATTGCTCTTATTATGATCAGTTAGGAAAAGGATATCTAATTAAAGCCTAGCTTTCAGCAAGCTCATATTTTTAGCCAACGCACTTTTCTGATCTTTTCTCTCCTTTTTAAGAGAACCAAACAACATCAGATGTGGCTTTTCTTATTTTCCAGGACCATACTGAAAGGCTGAGCACTTGCCTTACAAACAGACATCTCACTGGAGCCTCAGTGGGCTCACATAGGCCCTACATAAAACAAACTCTTCTTACAAAGAAACCAACACAGTTACTAATTTACCAGGTGACTTTGAGTGGACTGCATCTCAAACAGTTAACGTAAGAGTCAAGATGGTGAGACAGTCAATGCTAGAGTTAATAAGTAAATAAAATTAAATGCAAGGAGATGAGAAAGGATGGCAGGGGAGCCCAGGAAGTTTTCACAAGCCTGTAGACGCCCTGCGTGCATTTAAAATAGATTAACGTTCTCCTGTCTGATTAGGAATACAATTGCAATAGTTTTCACTCACCTGTGGTTCAGGAGTTGTTTTTGCTCAAAGGTTTATTCGGGAGCTTTATTTCAGGGCCTGGCTCTGCAACCCAAGTTCAGCTTTGTGGTCAACTATAGGTCGGTCTCTCTATGATTTCTAACAGTCACATTGATGAGGAATCATCTGGCTTCCTAATCCTTCAGCCTTGTTTGTTTGGCTTCCAAGCTCTTCTTAGGAAGCATGTATTTTGGTCTATAAGGAAACATCTACATAGTGTAGCAAAATAATTGTAAAATGTTGTCTTCCCTGTTTCTTATTGTCAGTGTTGGCTTGCATCAGTAGCTTTATATGTGTATGATGCCTCTTCCTCCAACTCAAATAATTGCATTTCATCTGTACCAAAGAGAGGAAACCCTATTAATTAGATCATTGTCTACACCAGTGCTGAACTAAATCTATTGAAATAGCTGCAGACATGGGAGCTCAGGAGGGGGATAGCAATGAAACAACCATACGTCTAGTGATGGAATTTGGGATTGCCTGCATCTTATAAATGCCGTTTGCTATTAAGAATGTGTCTGTGCCAGAGTAGTTCAGCATACCTACTGGGAAACAGGAAGACAAGGCAATGACTTGAGATCAGACCCTCAAATAGGGAGATTGTTTCAAAACATATGAGACAATGCAAAGGCATTTTGCTTTGATGCTACGATTCCCAGAGGAAGCGACTGCAAGTACCAATCAGTACCTTCCTGGTAAACACCACTGATGCTTTTGTAGTAACTGGTTAGAGGGGGTTTCTTTGTTGTTGCTTTTTATCTATATATAGTGTCTGGTTTTGTAGAGCTGGTTTGAGGAGCAGCAGAAAATTGTGGATTCTTATTTATGAAGAGGTCGTATTTATGAAGGTCAGTGTTGGAGGCAGTTATGTTCAGGGAGCAATGTGCTTGGAATTTTAGCTGGACTGTAAATGTGATCCTTGCCATGGTTTGACAGACACCTGGTACCTTCTTACTTAGAGGATGTTTGCTGGGCAAGCTGCCCATATGAAGTCTCTTGATCTATAGAACAATTGATTCTTCTAATAGCTTTATAGTTTATTTTGTTGGTTTTTTTGTTTGTTTGTTTGTTTCCTTTTTTGGTGTCTTGAACAATACAGTGCCTAGGGCAGGAATCACAGGACTTATTTTGCCTAGGTACTAGTAAGACAGGAAAAGCCAGATAGCTGACATGCTCAGGAGAGGGTAGGTGTTAAGCTTTTTAATACGGAAGTGGCTTGCATGCCACTAAGTGGTACCTTAAATTAGGAATCCTTGGCCTAGGGCACAACCATAGGCAAGTCCTCTGTCCTGTCTGGATGTGGTGGCTGCCGTTCTAATCTCTTAAATGGGGAAGGCCAGCAGACTTTGTTTGCAATATTAGTGTAAAAAACAGTGTAGCTGGAGATAGGACTCTCTTTATCTATTTTGTTATTCTGCCTCCCTCCTCACTCCCCACCAGCCCTGACATGCTGTTCTCTCGTTTTGGTATTAATATTTCTGTGCATTGTGTTTCATTTCTAATTGTAATTTGTTTAGCTTCAACTTTCAGCACTGATTTACCTTCTGACTTTATCAATTAAATTAGAAACCTCTAGTACCCCATATATGTAGTGAATCAGCATCATTTGTCAGTATTTGATATTTTTTTTTAGTTTTATTTCTTGAGGAGCTAGCTGCTATTTTGCTTGCTATGCATGTAGGCATGTTGTCTAGCACTCAAGTATTCTGCAAGTAAGTTTGGAGACTATTTCAAAGCCAAAAGCAGGAGATGAGCCCCCACTTTCCTTTACAGCCTGATTAGAATGAGATATGCAGGGAGATGACTGCTGAGAATATCTACATATTTTCATTTCTTGGAACATCACTACCTACTTTCATATTCTCTGTAATTCTTGCAATTTTTTTTTTTACAGTGGATGATAGTACTGGGGTTATAAATTGTATCTGCTGGAAAAATCCCATGGTAGCAGAAAGATCTTTATCAGGTAACTTATTAAGTAATTCCTCTTTGTGAGTGTACTTTTTGTTTGCAACTTAAATAATTTAGTAAATGATCTCACTTGCAGAACAACCATATCCCACAGCCTGGGCCATCTTGGGAGCTTCGTATTACTTTTTGTGTTGTTGCCAGTCATGGTGCCAATAAAAACACTGCATTATGACTTATCAAGCCTTTTCCTTATTAGCATAATGTATTTCAGTTCCATGCTGTGAAATTTTTCAGAGAATCCTCTTCTTACACTTTATAAAACCAGTCAATTGACCACCAACTTGATCTTCATTTCTCACCCTTGTGGCACAATAGTTTCAGAATTCCTCTTTTTTTTTTGTTTGCATTCATATTTTCCTTCTGTTTATGTGTGTGCTAGCTTGATGAACTCAAAAGTAGATTTAAATGCAGGGGGAGCAAACATTTTGTGATTTCAGCAGTTCTAAACGAGCAAAAATTGTGCATTTTAAGTGAATCTGTTTTTGTACTCAGTGACAGAAGAACTCAGTAATGTCTGACTTTACCTTCTTGCATATCAAAATATGGGATAATTTCTACGTTGGACATTCCTGAAAGCTCCAGTAATAGATTGAAGCTAGTGAAACTGAAATAAATGCCATTAGTGTAATCTTCCAGTACTACACATGCATAGAAAAGGCAGGGAAAGCTTGATATAGGAGTTAAAAAGGGTTGATATCAGTGGAACAAGCACTTCTATACACACAGGTAATTCATACTAACTTACACTTGACGTTGTCCAAAAAAAAGAAATGGGGACTCACAAATTATTTTTTTTTGGTGAGGAATATAAATTCCTCAATTTCTTCCTAAATAAGGAAGAAATTGCATCAAATAGTGGTTGACACACAGTGAGGACTCCGAATTCTTGTTTCAGCCTTGTATGCTATTATTTTACATGTACAATAGCACTGACTGACTGTTATTTTATTAATGAAAATTAATTTGTGTTAGGTAAAGAAAATAGCTCCCAAGAGGCACAGGAAGTTTTCTTCAAAGTCAGTAATGATGATCAGAGGTTGTTAGGTCATTATTCAGGTTTTAAATAATGAAGAAATTGCTGTCCTGCAAAGGTGTGTTACATAAAAAAGTTCTGTCAAGTTGCATTCATCTCACTGTATTGCTTCACATCACATGAATGGTTTGGCCTCACCTCAGATGATTCATGCTTCTTTTATATAAACGTTCAGCTGACCTTTTTCTTTCCTTTTTTTATCCTCTCCTCCTTAGTATGAGAAAATCAATTTTGGCAATTTCCAATTCATATTTCAGTTTTTCAACCTGTGACATCTCTTCCCTTTTATACCTTCCCCAGGTGAACTGTTAAAATAAATGTAATATTATAAGCTAACTTTATCATCCTTAAGTTTTGCTACCCAGCACAAATGAAGCCTGGGACCTTTCCCTTTTCTAGCAATATGACTACAGTAATGTTTAGACATTTGGCCTCCGTGCCTGATTTGCTTTTCCATCACTCCTTACAGAGTGCCCAAGCACCCCCAGCAGTCTTAAAGTGCTTGAACAGATGAAGAAATTCCAGGAAATGGTGAGCCAGAAAACCAGGCTGGAGATTGGGGATGTCATCAGGGTCAGAGGTTACGTCCGGACCTTCAGGCAGCAAAGAGAAATTCAGTCTTCATGTTTTTGTAAGTGCCAGGGATCTGTGCCCAAGCTCTGTGTAGTTTATTGAATGATTTCCACTTTGTTTTCTGGCATCTCTTTAGAAAAATGAGTTTTGCATTCGTGTGCCTTTTTTCTAACCTTACATTGCTAAAACTAAAATACACACTGCTTAATGTGTGGGACTAGAAGACTACCTATACAAGAGGAATTCCTGAAAGATTTATGAAAGATGAATAGAATGTATACAAGAATATACAAGATACTCTAACTGGATATCTGTGAGTGCTCTTCAGTTTTCTTTGTATTGAAATAGAACAGCCAAAACTCATTGGAAAGAAAATTATGAGCTTCTATGTCACACTTAACCAAGAATGTTAACTGCTTTGAAGAAACAGTTGTTGTTTACAGCCCACATCATCCATTCCAAGGACAGACAACAGTTTATTGTCACATTTTTATATTAAAGCCCATTTTCCTAAACTTTCTGACTCCACAGAATGCCTGAAAATTATTCCCCCGTTTGAAGTCACTCAGTCAGAGATCTGTGGGTGCTGACCTGTATCTCAAAGCTCTTTGGGCAACAATAGATTATTTATATCCTAGGATCTTCCAGTTGCATAACACCTTTTCTCTGTAGTGTCTGTGCTATTGTGTAACTGGGGAAGCCTGTCTTTTAAAGAGCTTGTGTAGTTCAGATTAAAAAGGAAGAAAAAAAATCAGTTTTTTCAGCTCTTGCAAAAATCTGAAAGCCCTCCTTTCCAAACAGAAGTTTTATGAGTATATAAACTATTGAAGGGCTGGTGATAAAACCATTGTTTTGTTGAAGGAGGTCCACAAAATTCACGTAGCCTTTAAATTGCTTTAACATCAGCAGCACGAATAAAGTTCCTTACTATGTGCTTACTTCATGTATTTCAGGTAAAATACCCAATTCTCAGTTATCAGGCAAAAGAACAGTTTGCATTGCACCACGACAGATCATTTACCTCCTTTTAGGCTATGAAAGTGGGAGTGACCTTTGTGGTCTGGTTTTGTTTTTATAACAACAGCAACAAACAAAATCTGTCAATTTAATACTAATGTGTGAAACCTTGTTGTGCCGCCTGAGGTATGCTTGTTTAAAGCCAGTACAGCTGTTCTTTTTCCTGCTTCAGATAAGGTGGATGATCCTGTGTGTGATGTTCAGATTTCAAGAATGTTGGAGCTCCCCTGCCTGTATAGAGAAGTTTATGATAAACCTTTCCAAAGCCCAGGGGCAGGACAGAGGTAAATGTGGTAACCGGTCTGGTCTAAAGGCAATGTGTGAGTTTCTGTTGTTGCTTATTTGTTAATGTGATAACTGGAGGAAAATGGAACAGGGTCCCACTGTGATTTGTACTCTGCACAAGCATACAATAGCAGCCTTCTTTTCTCCTGAACAGTTAACAATCCTTACAGATAAGATACTTGTCCATGAGCTGAGAAAAGAATTAAAAAGCTCCCAACTGATTATTAGTCAGATGTTAAAATACTGTGCATAGACAGACCTTTTACATCTCTGGCAGAAAGGGGATCTGGAGCAAGGGAATCTGAACCGAGGTGTTCAGTGCATTTTAAAATGGTCTGCCTTACTTAGGAGTTTAGATTCAAACTCTCTTACTGTCTAAGGACAGTAAAATACCTTCTGATCTTTTAAAACCAGTCTATCTGGCTACACTTACACATTTGTTATTAAAAACTGTAATGTATTTCTTGATTTTATTTATTTATTTATTTAAACCTGTTCTCTGTATTTTTGTAGTGGACCAGAAGGTTTGGATTTCTTAATCCAAACGCTGCATGAGAAAGTAAGAGATTTCCTACTAGAAAACAAAATTCAGACCTTTTACCAGCAGGAGTTGGAAACAATTCATTCTCTGGTATCCCTAGCTGATGGGCCTAAATCTAGTCCCAGCTGTCAGGTGAGTGAAAGTAATTGTTTTTAGTTCTTTGTTGGGGAAAACAGTTTCATTTTTGAAAGTCTAAGCAACCAGCTAAGAAACTAATGCCTTCAATGGATTTGAAAATTACAAATGCCTATTCCTGATTTAGCTTTCTGGGGTTATTTCTGGGGTTTGAGAAGCCTTGTCACTTGGGATGTTTAAAACTGGAGTGAAGAAAGCTACAATTCTATTGTTAAGGGTGATCTGGTACGTGAGCTGAGTAACCTTACAGTCTAACTTACCTCAATCAGTGAATAATGTCACTGTTGGAAAAGGCATTTGGGCTCTTTGGAGCAGATGTCCCCACCAGGAAAAGGGAGGACAAATTCTTTGTTTTATTTCTCATTGGAAGTGCAATGTATTAATATAGATGTTGCTTTCAAAAGTGGATTATAATGAGTGAATGAAAAATGCTCCCTGTTAAATGTGTATGGCCTTGTGGAATGCCTTGACTGAAAGGATCAGAAGGTGGGATTTAAATGAAATCTGTTTAAATGCAATTGCAAGTAACCAAATTGTTAAGAAGCTTTCCAGTGAGATACTATGGTCTTGATGAACTATAAAATGATAGGAAAAAAAAAACATTTTGTAAAATGGCTTAATATTATTTTTGCTATTTGGATAAATTGCAAGCCAGGCTCTCTACTGGAGTGACAAACTTCTGCAAAAGTAACAGTCATGAATTTAACCTTGTTACCAATGGCAACTTCTACATTTAAACCAGAGTACTGTGACTCACTTGTTTACTTTCTGGTTTTCTGTAGAGAAATGGATCCATGGCAGTCATTTTCAGAGCCTGATTTTGACATACATGTTAAAGATAAAAGTGCTATGTTATGTTAATAGATAATGTTTGTTTAATTCTTAAAAATAAACAATGAAGGCCAGTCCATTGCAGATGAGGCTAAACAATAATGAAAACAATCTCTGTTCTTGTTTGCCTCAATGAACTGTTTCTGATAACTGCTTCTTGATAACTGCTTCTTTAATTTTTGTTAAGGCATTTTTTGTTGTTTGCTTTAAAGCAGTTATGGATATATAAACAAGGACAGGAATTTGTATGATTTGTGACAGGAAAAATTTGTTACTAAAATATCCAGAATGAGACAGGGTATTTTTCTAAACCAGCTGGAACAATATTAAAGAGTTCCCAAACCCTTTGCATAAAAGGAAGTAGTGCTCATTGTAACTGATGCTGAAAATGTCCATCTCTGAAGTTCTAGAATCTATAGAAAGATTAAGATGAATGACTTGCAGAGCCATTGTAAGTAGGAACTGGTGCAGAGCAAACATAAAGGCACAACCCTCCTCCTCCAGCATCAGCATTGCTAATAGTCATGAGGAACTGTCATAATAATTAATAGCTGTTGCTCCTGACCCTGATGCAAAAGCGTGAGTGTATGTCCCAGGAATTTGGGCACACAGATGCTTATTTAGAAATTGCAGTTCTCCCCTCTGCCCTTTGGTATTAATTCCTTGCAAAGAGGCTTATATCTCTTTGCATAAGAAACAACATTCAGTTGTCAAGTGACCTGAATGCCTTAAGGGTGCTCCTAGTAATGCTCTTGAAATGTATTTTGTTGTTCCTCTGCTCAGTCTCTTGAAAGTGTTACTTCCCTCAACTGGTAAAGGGTCAAGTACCGAGTTTGATTCACAAAAATAAGAGGGAAATCTGATTTCTATCCTTCTTCCTTCCCTTCCTTCCTTCTATAATCTTCAGTTTTGCATCTCTCTTAAACCAAATGGAGAAAGGGTACTGCTAGTGTAGAATGAAGTTGTTATGCCATTTTGTCAAGGCACAAGGTAGATGAGTGGGCCAAACTGTAAGCCTTAAACTACGGAGCAAAGTACACACTTGTTTGCTTCTTGTACTTCTACTGGCTTTGAAGGGATGGGGTACTTTGATAATTAGCCTTATAATTTTCTCCTGTTTCTAGGTTATAGCACAGTTGTGATTTAAACTCTGCTTCTCTCATCCTTTCTGTGTGATCCTAGGAGATGTTTGTGCACTTTCATCATCTATTTTTTTACCATCCCATTGTGATAAACATTGTGCAAGTACATAAGAAATTTTCTCATGGAAAATTTCTTTCAGGGGGGCATTGAGCTGCAATGGAATCACTGGCAGTAGAGTGGAACAGGGCATGAGGATGGGAGGAGGTAGCTGGGATAACGATGTAGGCAGCACCTCTCACACCTCTCTTGTCCTTTTCAGGATTACTGTCCATGTCCCACAAAGCTGTGTGTCTCACAATACTGAGTTTCAGTCCTAATGGCTCCCCAGCTGGCCCTTCAGAATAAATTTCTCTCTAGCAGATGCATATAGCTGAACTCTAATCGTGTCCTCTGCTCAAACGCATACGAGGTTTCTTAATTTTATAGTTACAGAGGATAAGTAAGAACTAGTAGCTTGATGTTCTTAAAAATTATTACAAATTAAGAAATCTGTTACTATTTTGAAAATAGTAAAGCTTTATTTCACATAACCAGTACCCTTCTATTTCTAAGTGTTAGCCTTCCCTTGCTGGACTTAGGCAACTAATTTTTTGTTCTTTTCAGAAAAAAAAAGTAAATCTATTCATGTGAGCTTGATATGTGCAGTTTCTGATTGAGAATAGATTCAATTTGCAGCCAGCCGGTCTTGATTAACCTTTCTTTCTTATTTCTTCCATGCATAAGCTATATTATGAGCTGTTTTAGTACTCTCATTCCACTTCATGCATGTCACTAGCTTCAACTTGGTTGTGTTTTCCAAACTTTGCTCTTTATACTTCCTTTGGTTTGAACGTTATCTCAAGGTCAGCAATGACAGGTAGTTGAAGCAAGGAGTTTTACTGCATTTATTTATGCTTACTATGGCTATGCATACTGTACTGTAGGTATAACACAGTTTGGTTTATACGTTCTTGATGTCAGCGCTTGTCTTCCTTCTTCTGGAGGAAGCTTCACTGCTACTTTAAACATAGCAAAGCTTATTTATGATAGGACTTCAGTACTGACACATCCAGAATCACTATCATCACTGTCACTAAAATTGTCACCTGTCTAAACTAAGGCTTAGAGAGAAATTGCAAAGCTCAGTTTCTATTAGTAGTATCACAGTAGTGTGGTTATACCAGGAAACTTTAACACAGTCAGGGTGTGTTGTGATTCATAAAGAGCCAATTATATACTTTCAGCATTCAACCCAATTCCTGTACTACGTCATTCTTTGACCAATTATTGATTGTGCAGGAAGTTTACTTTGCTATAAAGAGAATAATTGGTTGCACAGCACCAGTCCACTAAACTAAGCAAGGCCACCAGCTAGAATATGTATGTGAGTTGAAATACCAGTTTAATTCTGGAGACGTGTTCTGTTGGCTTTGCTGCATGTTTCCTGGCTGGCCCTGGGAGGGAAGCTCTGGATGGTAAAACCATCATTCAATAGCTGGGGGAGAAAGGGAAGAAGGTGAGCTTTACAAAAGTGATGAATGATTTTAGGGTGCTCCTGCGTGTGGATGTGCAGCTTCATTTTTAGAAAGAATCTGATTTGGGAGAGCAGGGGAGAACAGCTGCTGTCAGCACTTCAGGGAACCTGGAACTGCGCTCTCTGAAACTTAAGGTTTGCCAGAGGGGAGATGTTTTGAAAGATGATGTGTGAACACTGTGAGGGGTTAATTCAAAATCCAGATTCAAATCTTGCTATTGCTTTGGATCAGCAGTTAAACTACTTAATACCTGAAAATGCTTTGAATTTCTTGGATGAAAAGCTTCATAAAAGTAAAGCGATAGTTAACAAGCTGTGACTCAGAAGGAACTACTTTAACAACAACAGACACGTTTTTATAACTGTTGAAATGCAAGCGTTTTTCAACCTCCTGAAATAAAAGCAGGAATGTGAAATCAGCTAGGATTTCATCGTCTCAGATTTCTTTTGTCTGTGTGTAGCACTGTGTCCAACCTCCTCTAGACCTCTGCTCAGCAGTCAAGCGTCAGTGTACGTTGCCTCTCAGGAGACAGTGCAAGCTCAGAAGAAATGAGGGCCTGGTTTGGTATAAAAGAAAGCGACAAGGAATTAAGGAGACATTCTGTTGACTTTTGGATGGGCAGGATGAGAAGTTGGAGATATTTTGGATGAACAAAAGAATGGATTAAGGAATTCTAGCTTGTGTGCACAAAGAAACGGTTAAATTGTTGATTTACTCAGAGAGGTAGAAGTGCACTCTAGTCCATGCTAGAGAAAAATAACTTCTTCCAACTTAGGATACTGTTAAAGCCCATAAAGAGGGCAAGAGCCCCTGTTTGTTTTTTGGCAGCAGTTATTCTCCCCTTGAGCCTGTTCCCTTGGACTCCACACATTTGAGGGAATGCTGAGATATAGCAGCTGCTTGCTTATTTTCTCACTCTCAAGTGTGCCTCTCTGCCTTCTGTCTGTCAATCTCTTGACTTCTGCTCTTAGTGATTCTGTTTCAGTATCCATCCAGGCAGAGCTGTGTGTCAGTTCACACAGAGTCTGTTTTTAATTATCTCCCTTTTCTGACGGGATCTCACTGTTAAGCCAAACTGAATAATTGTCATGCTGCTTTGGAGTTATTTTTCTTTTTTTTTTTTTCTTCTCAAATGTTTGCTTTCATATTAAAAATTGATTAGTTTTGAGGTGGTTGCTTTGCAAGCAGTTTCTTAAATTTTTGAGGATTTATTCCTGCATCTGCTAGAGGCAAAGTCTGTCCATTTTAGGTATGGTTATGAGTGTGCTTTATTATGAGAAAATATTCGCTCTTCATTTGTAAAACAAGCAAACAAAACCCCTTCCTACCACATTTAATGTTTATTTCTTCAGTTCATTGAGGCATTGTAAAGAGAAATATTATAGCAGTATTAATGGTGTGACTCGAATGATGTCCAAATGTAAGGTCAAGTTTGTCATTGAAAGCAGTGTCTGTTGTTGCATAAACTGATATAGCTGTGGTGCCTCGGGGGACAAACATTCAGACACTGAATTCTGTAACAGGAGAAAACTTGAAGCCAATAAAGACTGAGGATAATAGCCATTGTTCTGTGTTAAATATCTCGAACTATTAGGTAATTATTTTTGGCTAAGAACTTGAGAGGAAAAAAGATAGTTAGCTGCTGTGGGGCACAGAGAGAGGAAGAAAAAAGGAGAGCTGTGATTATGGCCTGTTGAAACGTTGAGGGGAAGGGCATGGAGAAAAATGTGGAGAGTGCTTATGCCTCATTGGGTCTGTGAACTGTTCCTGGCTAGAAGCATCAGCTCCCAATCTTAGAGATAGTCTGAGTTTCGCTCAAGACTTAAAAATGGATGAAAGTAATGTTTTGTGGAAAGATATTCTTACATTGCTAATGTGTTTGTTACCATGTGTCCACGTGCGTTCATACTGGTGCACCATGGTTACCTATGTCACTCGCAGGATTTCTTTGAGTTGACCTGATGATTGAAGAGGACATGTGGTATCTGATACTTATCTTCAGGACAGAATGGTAGCATCTATGGTGATGGCTGAAAACATGGCTTGGCAAATCTTGCTTTGGTTGCTCTGGTGTGGTCTGGTCCCACTCATCGCATGTTTGTTTGTGGGAAACAGTTTAGCTGCCGCCTTGAAGGAAATCACAGGGAGCACAGTGTGTGCCCAACAGATGTGGAAACAGCACATGGGGAACTGAAGCAGGCTTTGTAGATAAATGTGAGTTTGAAAAATACAGTAGGACTGATAGAGATGGAAAGGAGTAAACTCATGGTCTTACTCTTACCTACCTGTACAGTCTTTTCTCCACAGTTGATTCATTTTCTTCCAGTTCCCTTCTCAGGAACTCCAACGTCCCTTGTCATCCTGCTCTTTTAGCTCTGCTTTCAAACAAACCCTGCTTTTTTTCCCTCATTTCTTCCTTCCTACCCTTTTAGCAACGTACCGAACCCTTTCTTCTAATAGCCACCCCACTTACAGGCTTTCAGGCACGTTCTTCTTTGACAAGAAACTCATTTTCTCACTTGCCTTATAAACGGAATCCTTTCCAGAATCCTTATCTTATATACCTGCTTTAATTTCTTGCATATACTTTCTCTTTTTATTTCATTGGAACTTTGGAGAAGTTCTTAAAAGCAAGATCAGAATATGTGGAAAATAAATAAATAAAAAATTGGAAACCAAGGGACAAGAAATAAATATTGCCATTACCAGTTTCCTCGTTTTCCTTGGACATTGCCACATTTTCATATCAAGAGATGGAGATTGAATCTGCAGCACTTGGATTCCTCCTGAATATCACCTTACGAAGCACTAGCCTTCCTGGCTTCTTCCCGTATCCCTTTCTTACAGGAAAAATCTGAATATCATAAAGCTGATCAGCTTAACTGTTGAATTCTCTGTAAGCATCACAGGTTTATTCCAAGAGAAAAGAACTCTCAGTGTGTAATTAAATAGCTGCTAAATACCAAGAAGGCAGTTAGAAGATTTCTGGCTTCTTTAGAACAGTACAGCTTCTGGGTTGTTGTTTTTTTCTTTTTCAAGCCTGAAGTGTTGGTTAGTTCATGTGTAACAGAAAAGATTTCTGAATTTTGAAATGAATAAAAATGCATAACAAAAATCACGTGAAATTCTTTTGTTCTTGAAGTCTTCAGAAGCTGTTACTGTCAGCTTCAGTAGGGCTGAGAGTTCTCAAGTTCTCACCATCTGCTTCACTCCTATCTTCCCATCCAGGTGAATTCAGGAAGTGAATCCAGCTCCAAAAGGATTCACAGTGTTTTCAAGGAAGCAATAAAGAAACTACAAGAAAAAGGAGTGGTTTTCCAAAAACCCAGTACCTCCAAGGACCTGTACTACCATGTAAGGAACTGAGCTGCTACTGCTAACTTTTTCAATGGTATCACAATTTTATAGCTTTAAGGTAGAAATATTTCAGAAGCTGTATGTGTGTTCATCAGCCTCATCTGCAGCTTTCTTCACTGTTGCTTTTACCCCATATCTCTCACTGAGCAGTTCTTGGGGTTTTCTTTTTTGTAGCTCAATACCATTCTTCAGCTCTCCTGCTCTTCTAGGTGCAGTCAGTGTTTACTGGATTACTGAACTGTGTGCTGATGCAGTAGAGCACAATGAAGACCAGGACAGGTCTTTTTATTGGGGTTAGGTTGAAAGTTGGGATTCTGCTGCCTTGAGTCAGCTCGCTTCTTTTGGGTTGAATTCTAATATTTCATTCTCTTCTCCTAACACTTGAATCCTACTAATTGCTAAAAAAAGGTAATTGAAAATTTAACATTCATTATTGACCTTGGAGGCAGCCTATCATGCAGACTGTAGTTATGATGATGTAAGTTTTTAGAATACATCAGAACCTTGGATTCCTTTTTAATATTGATGCCGTCTACTGTGAAATAAACTGACAATTTAGAGCAGTCTACTTTTTCCTCCAGGTGACCGACCACGATAAGGAGCTGCTTAAAGTGACCCTTGATGTGATTAAAGAAGACTGTCAAAAACCTAGGCGTAAGTACTGGTGCTTTTGGGTCTCTGGTGAGCAGTTGGTGATATGTTGATGACAGACTCTCCTGATGCAAGATTTGGTATGCTTACTGTCTTTACCCTTGAACTTGAAGCTAATTTGCTCCTGTAGCTCATCAGAGTAGCTAAAAGAAATGTGGCTACAGCTTCCTGTAAGCAGAGTGAGAGAGCACGTGCCTAAAGGAAGCAAACTTGTCACATTTGAAATAAGCAGCCATTATCTTAAATCTGTATCTTTTGAAAATATACAGATTTGGGGAGGAAACAAATTTAAGGAAGTTAGGTCAGCACCTACTAGCAGTTGCTTTCTACTTTGGATATGTAGTAAATCTTGCTGCTTCAGTTTTTCTATGGGAGTTGACAGAAAAGTGGCAGTATAGACAGTCTCTATTAAGTCAACAATAAAATTCACGTGTGTCAGTAGAACATTCTCTTCAAGTTTCTAAGCAAGTGCAAGAACTGCGGTGGTGGTTCTTTATAGGTAGGTATTTCAATGTTAAAAAAAATATATAAAAAATCCACTTCTTTTCATGTCATGTACCTTGTCTGGTTTCATAGTTATCCCTGTTCCTAATTGTGTCTAATTGCCATAGCAGTAGCTGGTGCTTGGTTTGATTATCTGCTTATTACAGAGAGAGATTGATTCAGAGTTTGTCTCAATTCATTGGGTAGAATGTGTCAGCAGGGATCTTGTGCTGCTGAGTTGTAGCTGTTTGTGGGTGAGAATGTACAAAAGAGTAAGTGACTGACTTAGAATATAAGATGTATAATATTAAATTGCCATCATAATTACAGCAGTGTGTGTAGGATCTGATTGATGATGGTTATCCTGTGGAGAGAAAAAAGGGTTAGTGAAGTGAAATGACTTGAGTTTTCAGCTGGCTGCATTAAGCAGTGGTGCAGTTGTAGACGTGGTTTATAGATGGAAGTAGAAGTTTTGTGTCTCTGGGGATGATGGAAGTAGATGCTACTGGGCAAGCAGGTAAAGGTGAGTCTCATTTGCCTGAGGATATTGCCATGTCATATTGGTTTTTTTTGTCTTTTATCCCATTAACAAATCTTCCATCCATTTTATGCATCAGGTAGTTCTCTTGGAAACTTTTTTTTTTTTTTTTGTAATTGGCCCACTATATACAGGCCCAGAATGTGTGTACAGCTGACACAGGGCAATTAGTGACTGCTGGATATGTATTATCACAGTGGTGAAGTATTCTCAGTTCTCTGTCATAGGTGGAAAAGTTATTTCAGCCAGCCAACAGCAGACAGAAACTGGTAGGTGGGTCACAGAAAAAACTTTGCAGAGCTTTTAATTCTCAAAGTCATCTTTCATACAGAGCAGAAAAATAATAGCAGTTGCTTTGCAGAGCCTCTTGTTTTCCTTGAAACTTTCCATCTGTTTAGTTTCCTGTTGTAGAGAGCACAATTCCCAAGTCAGTCTCTTTTTCTCTGCTGGTTTTCAGAAGGACCATTTCAGTGTTCTGGTTTCTGGTAACAAAGGATTTTGAGAAAGGAAACCAAAATGCTTCAGTCAAAACCAAGAGGGTTCTCTGGGCATTGCTGCAGCAGTGCAGATCAATGTGACTGTTGGGCCCCCTCTGCTGGGGTGTTGGCAGGCATAGTGAGGAGGCTTGTAGTGAGTAAATCTGAATGTGATGATACCTCAGGTGTGATAATGCTTCCTTGTTTGCAAGAAATTCTAACCCATTTTTCTTCAAGAACAGCACTTACCTTCCGTGACAGCAAAACTGTTTTATGTATGATAAGCCAAAGTTGTCTATCCAGGTCAACTAATTCTCTGCTTGCTTTCACCCCAATAATTTTTTTTATGATGCATTTTTCAGAACCAACTCAGCTACCTGGAAATGTACAAATAAAAAGTCCTCAGTGTGACTAGTCTGAGCTCCACAAACCTTGATGTTCAGTATGCCAGCATGATAGCCCTTGGTTGTAATCTTAATTCCAAACAGCCTAATTTGAAGTTCACTTATGTGAGTCCACTCTGGGTCTATCTAGAATCTTA
The DNA here is from genome assembly GCF_023343835.1 of Lagopus muta. Taxonomy (NCBI): domain Eukaryota; kingdom Metazoa; phylum Chordata; class Aves; order Galliformes; family Phasianidae; genus Lagopus; species Lagopus muta. Next base: position 54,516,356 of record NC_064437.1, on the reverse strand, counting down.
AAGATAGTCAGAAAAAGGTGGCAGTACAATTGGACTTCAGACTGCACTGCAAAATGGTAGACTTAATTCAGACTTGTTTCTTGATTCCTTTATTCTGTTTTTAGGTTTAAATGCAGCAAGTGGAAGTTACTCTGTAACTCTATCCTTTCTGATTCTGGTAGGCAAGACAGTTAATCATAGCCTGAATTACCTGAACAGAAGATAAACTCCATGTCAGTGAAAGAGGAACAGCATCACGCCACTGCAAAGTGTGTATTCCATCAAATTTCATCTGTAGCCTAGGCATGTATCTGGGCTACTTTAATTATTGTACATACCTGCAACTACCCTGAAATGCCATTTTCTGCCAGCGTTTAGAACAAAAGAGGCATTCTACTGTTGGGTAATACCTGAGTCACTAATTCGAGACTGAAATTTATGTACTGCAGATCAGGGATGGGCACGCTGACTTTCTGATGACAAATCTGTGACTAATGCAAAATGCAGGTACCCACTTTGTTTGTATCAGCAGTCACTAAGAGTGGGTAGGTGCGTTGTTCTGTTCTGTCCTTACCCATCCTAGGGTGGTGAATGTGTTTTTGGTTAGCAGCCACAAAGGTCTTTCATCATTCCGTGCCACTGACTTCTAAAGAAATATCCTTGCTTGAACCATAGTCTAATAGGAGTTGGGCTGAACTGTGTATTTACCTGTACTGAGCAGCAACTCCTATTTACCAGTGACTTTTCTAGGCAGCTTCCAAGGGAGTTTCAGGGCTTAGCCAATTCTCAGGTAGGGGTTGGCTAAAATAAAAACAAAAGCAGTAAAAACAGGCCAGGGATCTCCCTGGTCCCAGACCTCTGTGCAAATTTCTCAGTGTCTTTGTCCGATTTACCTTATGAGCTGAGGAGTGAGTTGAAGGAAAGTCACTTGTGCTAATGTGCTTCATTTATGCTAACATTTTTCTCCTCCATTGTTAGCCATGGAGGAGAAAAAAAATCCCTTGTTGTATTTTATATATTTCTGGTCTGATGTACATTTTCAGGGCTCGTTCCTCTTAGAATGAGATAAAGCTGAGAAATTCTGTGACTTTCTACTCCAGTAATTGTTTGAGAAGTGTGAAGTGTATGAATGGGGTTTCATCTCTAGTTGAATGAAGGTTGCACTGTGACAATTCTTCCACAAGATGCCAGCATTGGGCAAGCAGTCACATCTGGCCATAGGCCTGCTTTCTGTTCTAAATGTTTTTAATAGTGGATATGGGCAAAAGAATTTATCTGATTTCTTCTCTTCGTAGTCTAGCTGTCGGTGTCCCTGTTTGCTATAGGTGAGTTGGACTAGGTGGCCTTTAAGGGTCCATTCCAACTCAAACAATTCTAAGATTCTGTGATGAACTGCAGTTGCAGAAAGTAGATGGTTTTCATAAAAGGGTTTGGAGGTGCCCCTGAAGTTATCCTCGTTGTCAGGTTGTTTTATGTGAGCTCTATATATTAGCTGATAAAGCTATCATTCGCACTCATGATGAGTGTTACTGCCCTGACACCTCCTAGTGAGATCTGCGGGGATGTTTGGTGATTGGAGAACTGCTGGCACAGACTAGATCTCTTTCTTCTGAATACGTGCATCTCATGCCATTTTTTGTTTGTTGGTTTTTCCCAACTTATTTGGATTATAATATTCAAAAGGAGGCAGTTAGGCTGAGGCCTCCTTCATGCTTGGCTATGTTTTTCTTTTTTTTTTTTTTCTTTCCTGCAGATGCTGAAAAAGGCTGCCATTTTCTTCATGTCCTGAGTTGTGTTCGACAGAGTTACAATCCCAATCTGGCTGAAGTGGTGATGCAGCGTGTTTTGGAACTGCTGGAGAGCAACAGCGATATTGTCAGCACTATGGAAGGATATTATATGGCATTTTAAAGAGGGAAGATAAGATGCATTAGTTCTTGTCCAGTCAGGATAAAGTAAAGAATAAGGAATGTCTGAAACAGAACTCTGGCACGTAAAAGCTCTTACCTACTGTGCTCTCAGTGGGGACAAAAAAGAGCTGTTTCTGTAACTGTTAGTTTTGTCCAGCTTCTGAGAAGTTGTCCCAATGTTTGTTTTAATATTCTTGCTGACTTCCTCATTATTACTGGGGAATGTTGTATCTAACTAATTCTGGACACCCTTCTGTAGCAGGGGAGCTGGAAGAGACCACAGGCTTTCTGTCTGCATGTGCTTCCCTGATAAGCAGTGAGATTTGACCTGGCCTTTCTCACATCTACATCCAGTGAGCCCTAAAGAGAAGTCACTGCTAAAGAGTACTGTTTGCAGCAGTGGTCACATCAAGACTCATCTTTCTGACTTAAAGACTGACGTTGTGATCCTTCCTTACAGTGATAGCTGTTCTTTTTATATATGCTTTACAATAGGAAAAGCACACGTAAGCAAACAATCTAAAGGTTACCTGTTCTTCCTGGTAATGTTGGCACACCCATGTGTGTATATATGTGTGTGTATTCCTGAATGTGCATAGCTTTGTCACTACTAAAACAGACCCCACCTTGCTCTGAAAAGTAATATTCAGGAATGAGGAACTGCACCCCTTCCCCATGCTGCAGCATCCCCAACTGACTGTAAAGCTTGTCTGGGTTCCCCTGGCTACCATGTGCACTACTGACGCATGTTGGTTTGGATTCTGTGCAGACCAGAAGTTTCAAAATCAGCTAATGTCTTTGTTTATTTTTAAATTGCTTTGTATGTCACAAAATATAAGCAAAAAATTAGGTGTTTTGGAACAGAAAGTACAAAAACAAGCAAGACTCATTATGATCTCCATGCTTCCCATTGCCTTTTGTCTTCTTCCTTGTCACTTTCAGGAAAAATGCTATCCGTATCCTTGCTTGCAGCAGAACAAAAGACATGAATGAAGCAATGTTGGCCTGAAAAAAGTTGCCATGCAAGACATTTGACCTGGAATAATCAGAACTCTGTTATGTGCCACTGTTCGAAACCTGGAGCTGTTCAGCATCTGTGCTTGGAGGGCTTCCTGCTGCAGGGGATCGTCTAAGTAATCTGCTTAGTAGTGTGGAGGTGATACCATTATTAATTTGGGAAGAGTAGGAAGGGAGAATCTGTTCCTTCTCTCTGCTCAGCACCTTCCCTGTAACAGTTGAAACAGCAGGCTTCCAGGAGGCAGATGTAGTCGTGAAGCCCTATAAGGATTGACATAGCAGGGAAAAATAAACTGAATGCATGAGGAAAGCCAGTGAGTAGCCTCGTGTGCCAGGTTTCTGCTTTGTTTTTATATTATATGCCTCATTCCAAGCCATGGCTTCAGTGAGACTAAGAGAAAGGAGTGATGGAATATTTGGCATTTGCATTCAGAGACCTGTGGAAAACCCCAGCTTTATAGAGATGGTGTATGTGTTCATAGTGGAAAACGGAGTTACTTCACTGTCATTTCCCCACTTGCTGCAGAGCTTAATAGCTGATTTCCCTGCAAGCTGCCACTACTCCTAGTGTTAACTGCTGCTGTACTTAGAGCTAGGTATCTTCTAGTCAGATCTTAATATGGGCCTGAACACATTTCTGTATATGAAGTCTGCCTGAAACTCCTGACCTCCTATTTTCTATGCGTCATGGATTGATGCAGACAAGAAGTGTGTCCTGTCTGTCCTGCCCCGTTGTGATTTAAAAGCACTGATAACTGTGAAGCCTTAGAGATGAGGAGTGAGGAGCTTTTCTCAGGAAAGACAGATCGGTCACTCTGGAAAGAATCTTTCCTTTGAAGTTTTTAAGCTGGTCATTACTGGCAATACTCAACTCTTGGAAGGTTGTATTCTGTTGGAAATTGTTCCTCAAGAACTGGAAGAAGGGATTTTTCTTGCTTTGATTAGGGGAATAATAGGAATGAACACAAGGGAGCCCACTGTTTTTTACAAGACTGAAAGGGTCAAGGTAAAAATTAACAGAATGGCCCAGTTTCAAGTTATGCAGATTGTAAATATGAACAATAGTGTGGAGTAGTTGTGACTTAATCTTGTGCGCCTTATTTTTTCCTCAGTAGCCACCCAGCACAGACTAACACTTACTCTGATTGAGTACATTCCCCCTCCTGCACTTAGAGGGAACACCATGTGCATGTGCCTGCACCGAAGTACCCCAGCTAGCTGTGAGCACAGAGCTCACATTAGGCTGATTTACCTGTTTACTCAGCATCTCTACAGTGTGCTTCTGTGACAGCAGTCTAGACATACCCATATTGGTATAAGTCACCTTTATGTAAGTTGAACTACACACACTAGGGCTTTTACTGCTAATAAACTGTCTCTCTGTTTACAGATCATATCCTTAACCAAAGTCGTATCATGCATACTGTTAAAAAAAAATTCTTAGATTTAGACCACACCTACAAAATATTGTGTGGAACATTCAGTGAAAGCACGCTTTCTCTTTTTGTTTAATTTGAAAACACTTTAGGCAATGCAGCTATTACTGGTTTATTAAAGGACTTTGAAGGTGGCACTTTAAGGTAAAACTGACAAGTGAGAATTCATGTTGGACTGCTTCGTGGCCAGTTCTAGTTTCCATAGAAACAGTCATGGTAGTAAAAGGCAGGTAAGTAAAATGGAGGTTTTAAAAGCAGTCAGCATTTTTACATTACCTTAAAAATGTGTGTTTCCATAGAAATGGAATACCTTAGGAAAAAAAATTACCATACCATTTTAATATTTAATATCTCAATATTCTGGCAAAATGCAAGCTGTTTTTCTGGAGAGGAGACAAAGAACAGAATAACTCTGCCTTCAGTTCCTCAGATCTGCTTACACGAGAGGAAAAATAGTTAACTTCATGCCTCAGTTTCCTCTTTGTAAATTGTGGATAATATGGTTCCCTCTGTTGTAGGACACGAGCCCTGTTTTTTGGTAACACCAATCATTAAAAACTCTTGAGATCTGCAGGTGAGGAATGTTAGAGAACTCTGTGGATGAGTGGTAATGTGTGAATGAATGGCTGGAGGCTGGAGCAGGATTTAGCTCTAATCCTACCTCTGCTTTTACTGTCGGCTTTATCTTTCTCTGACTTTTTCATGCATGTTGCTTTGCCTGTCATGTCTTTTTGATCTCCATATCCTATGAGGCAATTATGATATCCTGGTTCATATTTGTATAGAATGCTTTTGATGGAATCCTGTTCCCTCATTAAGTCATTAGGGATCCTCTAATACACATGATGGCTTCCTGAAAGTAGAAATCCAGATACGTGGTTTCTGAACTTTCTTGTTATCAATTCTTTGGACAGTATTTTTGTACCCATGAGGGCATGTATGCAAACTACCTGAGAACTGAAGCTTTTATTTTTGACTAATAAAATGATTTGCTATATGAACCTGAGCTGTTACTTTTGTGGATCTGTCTATAATTGCTTATTTCAGCAATGAATGCTGTACTCAGAAGTTGCTAATTCGTTATTCAGAATGAGAGTTCATAAATGAGCAGCCAGTAAGTCATGGAGCCGTGTGGAGAGTGAGACAAAGTACTGAAAATCTGCTTGTCAAATATAGGCTATTTGCTTTACTTTGAAAGTGAGCTGATCCTGGGCTTACTGGGGAAAAGATGTCCCTAGTAAAGATTGTATTTTATACTTCTAAATGAAAAGGGAGCAAGTTCAGACACCAAAGGCAACCTGAATTTTGAAAATTCCTTTTTCAGTGTAGCACTGTGTTCCTTGTTGCTCTTTCAGATTTCTCCATCTCTCCTGTCCTAACTCTGCAGACTGGTGAGCAAACAAAAGTTCAGCTGCAGGAGATAAGAGTACTTATAATAATTAGTTGCCATCTTCTAGGAGGAGGCCTGGTTTTACAGAAATGTTTTTGTGGATGTTGGTTGGCAGCAGGAAAATGTTGAGTCAGGAATCCTGGGTTTAATTCCCAGCAATGTGCCCTCTCAGGCACAGAGGGTTTCTCCCTAATTTCTTTCACCTATTTCTGCTCTCTGTTCTCTCCTCTAGTTGTCATTTCTCAGGCCTTTCATTTCATTTGTAGTCTCATCATTCATCTCTATACCATAGATTGTGGTCAAACCCCCTTCCTCCCCGTTCTGTTCCCTTTATCTTTCCTAACTCAAATATCCTTCCCAGCAGCTGGCAACTGAAAACATCAGCATAATCCCTCCAACTAACCAACCTGATGTTGTTCACAGCCCACTCACTTTCCAGCAGGCTGTGCTTTGCTGCTTGTCCAGGTACCAGAAGAGGCAGACATCATCTTCAGCCTTGATCTTTCTTTTACCATGTAGACTGCAGCAGGAACAAACTGCAATTTCAGGAAAACCCTGAAGGTTTCTAGCTGTGAGTTTTTGCTTTTGTCCCAGTATGAAATAAATAGAATTAAACATTAAAACACCTTCTTGCCCACGCTGCAGTAAGTACAAGTTGTTCTTCCAGATGGCAGAAGTCATCTGCCTGCCCGTGACACTTTCAAGCCTTTCTGCAGATTTTATCACATAGACATTCTATCAAGTTGATGTAGACTTCTAGTTTGTGCATCTACTAGGTAATGTCCCCTCTTTTAGACTGATTTTTTTTTTTAAGATGAGAAACTGTCATTATACTCTGTGTTTGATGTAATTACGCTGTCTGAGCACTTGTCAAATTCTGTCACACTGTCCCAAGTGATTTTGTATTCTGTTGGTGAGTTAACAGGGGTGAAGAACCTGAAGATCTTACGGTCTTGCACATTTTTAGAAAGTGGATGCACTGATAGAACAGGGAAGCCCAAATGAGTGCCAACAGTAAGGGGAAGGAAGAAATTGTCATAGGATAAGAAAGAAATCGCACACAAGATGATCACAAGGAAAAAAATTTTGTTACTTCTGCAGTGAGAACTACTTGTTTACTTGTTCTGCAGTGCTCTTTTTAGAACTGAATGGACTGTTTTTTCCTGAAGTTTGCTGGCAAAGTTCTCCCCAAGGCAGACGAGTGTGATGGGAAACTGCAGCATCTTTATCAAGGTAGAGAGCTGTGTAATGAATTGTTAGGGATGCCACCAGCCCGTTCCCACAGTGGAGAATGTACTACTTCAGCCACAGTAACTTACAAGTTGAAATCGGCCCAGATTAACAAGATTGCTTGAACATAACATAACCTGGAATCTGCCAGTGAAAGAAATAACCTTAAGGAACAATTTTCAACAAGTGTTGAACCACCGAATAGTGTGGTGCCAATTAACCTGGCACAACATGACCTACAGCACTTGTTTTAGCTTGCTTTTTGTTATTGATTGGAAGAATGAACACTCCTACCAGCTAGAACTGGAGCTGTCTGCCAGCTTAGCCTGGGATGAGCAAGTTGTGAATGTGTGAGCATGTATGGGCCCAAACATCTGCTTGTCTTTCTTGACAACTGGAGGAATAGCTGCAGCTAAACTACTGCTTTGATAGGCTGAGACATCTACTTTCTTTATTCAACTTTAATTTTCCCAAATTAAAGTAAAGCAGAGCAGAAAGTAGTCCCATCTCTGCTAGGGAGAGTGGTAAGAGAAATCACAAATATGTGCCACTGCATAACAGTCAGTGTGATTAAATGAAGCATGTGCCAAGTTTGTTACGAGCTGTGGGACGTTTGTGGTTCCTCCCAGTAGTGGAGACCTCATCCAAGTACTATGGTGATATTTGGAAACAAGAGGGAGGAATTGGTTCTCACAAATGCTTTCCCCAAAAATAGTCATCACAGAAAGCCCTACAGGCCTTCCCAATTTTAAAATGTGCTTTCTTGCCAGTGTACAAGGTGGTAAAGAAATGGAAAAAGGGTGCTTGGAGTTTGTTTTTTCTCCTGCTGCCAAAACTGAAGTCATTCACATTGAGAGTGTAGGAGTTGTTCTTGCATGTGTGTAAAACTTCTTTGCTGTAACGTCCGCAAAACCTGAACCATAACAAGCCAGCTGGTGTTCTGAAACTGCTGCCTCCACTGCTAACTAATACTCCCTTATTGTTTTCTTTCCTCACCTTGTCTCTTTTTTTTCTCTCCAATAATATCTCTTGGACTTTAATTCCTGGTTCACAGTAGTTGCAGTCTTTTTGTTCTTCTGTGGTTACAGTGATCCAGAACAAACAGAACAGGAGCAAACTGACAAACTGATACAGAGAGGAATTTTTCTTGGAACTCTGAACGTAGGAAAGGATGAGAAATAGAGAGGAAGCAGAGGGAGGAGGATTGAACAAAAAGATGTTTGAAATTAGTCCCACTGAAAAAGGCTAGGAAATAACTGCCTAATGATGCTTCAGACATCTGTTTCAGAACAGGCAGCAGGTGCTGCATGTAATTGAAAGCAAGGACTTGTACTATTTATTTTCTGTAAATAGAAAGAAAGGGAGGAAATGAAGGCATGAAAAAATTGGAGTAAGGGAACGTTTATCATAAACAGCTGCACAAATTTATCTGGAGCACAGCAATATGTATATGCTCTTCCTCTGCATTCCTGTCACTGTCCTTTAATAGTTCCTGTGTTGCGCAGGTCTTTTCTAAAAGACCAATTATTTTCATGCTCAAAACAAGATCCCAGCACAGGAGTTGGCCACTAGAGTGTCTTAAAGATCAAAACGTTCAGGACAATGTGGTTGTCACCCAGATGCTGTTACAATCTGATGGATCCAAATAGATGATTGAAGTTACCTAGGTAGCACAGCAGGTAGTGGCACTGCTCCACACTACACAGGTGAAAAGCATGCTTATGGCAGGTCCTGCTTTCCAGTTCTCTGGTTTTTTTACGTCATTCTTTTTTTCCAAGCAAGAAACATCCTACAAGGTGTTTGGTTTTCCAGACATCTCACTTACTGCCTTGCAAAGCCTAAGCTGAGAATGACTGGGTAAGAAAAATACTTCTTGTATCTGCCCATGATGCTCAGGAGATCCAAAAACGCACCTCCTAAAGAAGTCTTTCTGTGATGGGAAAACCACTTTGCTTTCGTATGAAAGTGACTTTAAATAAAAGAGAACTACTAATGCACTTCACTGTGGTAGTAGTTGATAGTGTTAAGATTGTGTTTTTGTCATTTGTGGCCTAACTGCAGTTCTACAGCTAACTTTTCATTAGATTTTATCAATGCTTTTTCACAACTCACAGTCTACCTATCAAAAGTTCTAGTTTGGGTATTGGCAGTTAAACTTTTCTACTTTCTCTAGTGGGTGTGCAGCCAAATAAAATTATCATTTGGCTTTAGAAGGGTAAAAATAGTGAATAAGGAAATTAAAGTTTAAATGGGACATGGTGGAAATTTTAAATCTTAATACTGGGAACACAGTGTCCATGTGCATACTTAGAACTAATATGGGAAGGAAATGCAAATAAAGACTACTGCTTCCTAGGATTAATTCATTTGTAACAAGCTGTATTTTCAACAGATGATTGTCAAGTTGTGTTGTTTTTTTGCAGAGGATAAGGCTGAAGCCAGTATTGAGATGTCCTCTTGAGAACAGTGAGGGAAACTGAAGTCAGGGGGACAGCATCTGGGAATTAGCCTGGAGAATCCCAATCCAAACCTGTGATCAGTTTGATAAACTTCAGCTGCCACAAATGTAAGCCTGATGTTTATACAATACATAGAAAAGTGTGGTTTGGGCTTGTTTTATTTTATGTTTTTAAACTATGTCATCAGATAGCTACAAAACCTTCATAACAACGGAAAAGTACAAGGTGTGCATGGATGAAAAACAGTCTGCAATGTGCTGCTACTACCCTAAACAGAGCGTGAGATGCACCTACTGCTGTTTCAAGTCTTTAATCCCCAACTCTGGTAAGAGAGGACTGAAAAATAATGTTAACCATGAAAAAGTTAAATTCTGAGATAGCTATCTTAAGGAAAGGATGATCTATAATTTAAGTAAAGAGAGTAAAGCAGCTCTTTTACAGTGCAACTGAAAGCTGTTACACCATAGGGAAAGCACGTACACTGCTAGCAGGGAGAATGATTATTTAAGTTTTCCCATGGTACGAGGCTGCACTTGGGTTGATAAACCAGCACACTGGTGAGGAGGCTGAGGGGCAAAGGGGCTCATTACTGATCTTGTGGGGCTGCTCTGCGGGACTGCAGCTGGTTTCTTCAGCTCCTTTCTACTACATTAGCTGAGCCTATTTATCCCAAGAGTGAATTTCGTTTGAAAAGCAGTAATCTCCCAAGAAGATGAGATGTGATTCGCTTTTAAAAAATAGGAGGGAAAAAAAGATCGTATTGTGCTTTGTGTTTCAGAGTTTAAGATCTGAATGCCAGACAGGCTCTATTATTCTTGTCACTTATATCAAAAGGCATGTGTTGAAAACCTGAAGTGGAAGAACTGCATCGAAAGCAGCCTGAAGGTTTTCTAAGTACAGAAGTTGAGAAGAGGGTGTAACAAAGCCTCTGTGGTGTGCTGTTACACATCAGAGCCAAGAAAACCCTAAGGGGCACATCCCTAGTACCATGTCTAGCAGATTACACATGCAACTGTAGTTGCCAGTAATGAGTTGTGTGGCTAATTTGTCATGCACAGCACTGAAACACCCCACAGGCGGCTGAACTCATGAGGCACTTTGCTTCCCCCAAAGGTGGTGAGCACCATTAGGGCTCCTCATAGTAAATGGGACAAGAAAATATCAGTGTGTTCCAAGGGCAGACCTTGGCAAATAGAAAATCAGAAGCAGGAAGGAAACATTGTCTTTGAACAGCAACTAAGCCACTCAGAAGGGGTCGTTATGCTATAGTGTGCTGGATGATATTTACAGAAATTTACTTATCTTTAGTGATATGCCATGAATTAATAAGAGGCATTACAAATGGCTTTAATGAAGCACAGAAAAATGAGGTCCTTGTTTTATTTTCTCGCTGACTTTATGGTCCAAGTATTTTCAATTTACAACTCAAATGCTTATTTGCAAAAATTAGCCAGCATAACAAAGTCCTCTTGCAATATGAAAATACGAGTTGTGCTCCAGCTCTGAGACCATCACATGTGCATTCTGTCACATCAGCTTTTGTGGAATTAGAATAAAATTGAGGCTGCTGGAGTGAAGCTGTACTGCATCTGAGAGGCTAATGTGGTTACCTGTTTGGTCAAAAAAAAGAAAAAAGAAAAAAGAAAAAAAGAAAGCTCCTTTGCAGCTTTTCAAATTGCTCTTCAGAAGTCTGAATCCTTCAAACTGCTCCTCAGGTGGATTTTACTGGACTACGGTTCTGTAAAGGTGAACTATTAAATTAGCTGTTGATATTCATATACGTATTAAACTTATTGTTAATAGTACTGATATTCTTTGTCATGACAGGAATTCGGTAATGGAGACTTAAAGAAATATGAATACTTGGAGACTTAAGATTAGAATTTCTGGAGTTTGTAACTTTCCTATGAAATTGCAGTGCCTGGGTCTGTGTCTTCGTGGTCCCTCTCAAGTACAGGCTCTTTAATGTGCGAAGCCCAAGGAGCCTGCTGTGCTTTGCCCTCCTTGCTGCTTTCCTCTCCTTGAGTCCCAGGGGCAGTCCAAGCCTGCCTCTCGAGCACAAGGGTTGGGCAGGTGCTGTCAGCTCCCTTTTCCCAGCTGCTGCTGAAGAGAGGAGCAGATTTTCTCAAGCCTGCAGCATAATAAGTGGTTTTGGTTATTTTCTGCCAGTCTTGCAATGGTGTGGGATCAGACTCCCACTAGACTGGGCGTTGTACATATTTTAAAAGAACAATCCATGCCCCTAGCAACATACATTTTTTCCTATGGAAATGGATGGCTGCAGCAGACAAACAAGGAGAGCAGAAGGTGACAATGAGAGTAAAAGCAGCAGATGGAGGAGACGAGGAGGTTGTACACACACAAGGGCTGGGCAGGCTTTACAGCTGGAGAAGATTGGAGCAGTGAACAGTTAAGCTGCCTTGAGCAGAAGGAAGGTGAACAATGAAATAGAAGCTGTAAAAGTACAGGGTTGTCACCAAGGGAGCACGAACCTCCAAGTGCCATTAAGGTTTGACTGAAAATAGCAGCCCCTTGCAAAAGTAGATGAGAAGGAGTATCTGTAAGGAGATGCCAGTTAGTAAGAATGTCAGGAAGGATGGGGCAAAGTGTTTGGAGAATTATGTATGTTTTCTTTTTCCCTCACAATGAAATGTTTTGAAAGCTGATTTAAAACAAACCCTGAGTATTTTAAACGATGTGGGGAACCCTTTATTCTTTTCTGGGCAGAGTGATAGAAGAGGATGGAATGTGTAATGTATATTGATAATGGCTCACAGGAAAGAGGCATCCAAGACCCCGAAGACCAGCCATGCTGAGCATATTTTTATCAATGGGTTATTTGAATATTTACATTTGCAGGGAAGAATTTTCTTTGTTTGCTCTGCACACCGGGGACTTCTTGGCCAGTCTAAACACTAAAGGTTTCTAGTATAAATAATTTCTCTACTGCCTTGTGTCACGCAAGCAGATTAGAGGTAGGATGCCCTTCGAAGAAGAGCAGGACAGGGAGTGCATTGATGGAAAAAAGGGATGGCATAGTTGAGAACATCTCTTCCAGCCACCCCGTTACCAGAAGGCAATCTAGCATTAGTACACATCTTAGGATGGGGTGCCAGGATGTGAGCATTTTCTATCAGCTCTCTAGTTTTGGTGAACTGTGTGTAGTAGGAGAAGGGTCCGAGCATCTCCACCTGGAGAGAGTGTACTGGAAGGACAGCATTATACAGCAGGTAGTTATGCTATGGCCTTGCTCCCATTTTTCCTCTTTTCAACTTCTTAAGCTGCTAGTGGCATCCAGCTACCAACTTCTCACTTTCAGACATCAGCCTTCAAGCTCAGCTTTTGGTGTAATTTAATTTCAGTGCGTGCTTTACAATGGCTAAGAGAGCTAATAACACAGCTGTAGTGAAAATGCTGAATCACGAAGCAGTGATTGAACACCTGGTGGGAGGGCATGGCCAGCCCAGGGGAGCACAGGTGCAAGCAACAGGTGCAAGCAATGCTCCTGAGCAACTGGAAGGGGTGGAGCCAGGATCCAACCTTTCCCAGATCTCATTTAAGGGTTGGCAGTTGAAAAGAGGGGGATCTCTCTGGAGATCTCTGTGTACTTGAGGTTTTCCAAAGGTAAGTGGATTTTTTCCTTTGTTTCTGTGTAGCTGTTGTATTTGAGCATGTCTTCACTTGCTGCTGCTTGGGGCCTTGCTACTGAGCTCTCACTGCTGTGCCTTCTGTTGCATTACAGCAGCACAAAAGTTGTGATTCAGAAAATGTGCTTATAGCGCTTATGATGAAACCCCACTGAGGCTGACCCTTCTTTCCCTGTAAATAGGGGACGTGCTTTTGCCAGGAGCTGGGACCTTTCTACACTGCTAGGCTTGTAGGTCTGTAGCTGTCAGCAGCGCTGTGGGAGCTTACTGGGAAATCTGTTTGTGCTGCTGTTGAGACTTCATTTGGTGAAGGAAACAGAGATCTTGGCGAGGTCAGTTAATTTGGTGAATATCAATTCCTGGAGTGAGCTACTGGCTGGGAGATCGCACCCGAGTTCCCTTGTTAGTGGTAAGCAAAGTGATGATTTGTGAAGCACGTGACGTTTCTGGGGCTGGTTGCTCTTGCAGTGTGACCAGGGAAAGACGAGGCTCCTTTTGCACGTGTGTGGAAAGAGCTGAAGGAGGTCTATCGCTAGAATCCCCCTGGCAGACAGTTTGCACAGCATTCCTCCGAGTCCGATCCCTTTGAATCCCGGTCGGAGGTCGTACAGCCACCCTCTCCGGGGCACCGGCCCCACTGTGCTGAGGACTCGGGCCGGCCAAATTTCGGCCACTCGCCGCAGTGACGGGGGGCCCCGGGCAACCCGCTCCGCCCCAGCCCTCCTCAGCCTCAGGCAGCGACTCGGGGACGGCTCCCGGACCGAGTGGGGCCCTCGGCAGCCGGCAGGGCGCGAGGGGCCGCCATCTCAGGGCAGGCCGCGCCCCCCCGCCGCACGGGGCGGTGGCTCCCGCTCCCCTCGCGCCCCTTCGAGGCGGGGTCGGGCCTCGCCCTCCCGCCGCCGCTTAGCCGGAGGCTGCGGGCAGGGCGCTGGCGCGGGGCCGGACTGCCTCCGGGAGCGGGGAGAGCCGCCGCCGCGGACGGGGCGGAGCCGGCAGCGAGGCGTCCTCCTTCGCTCCCGCCCGCCGCGCCGGCCGGCATCGCCGCGGCGGGCAGCGCGGCGGAGGGTGCTGCCAGCGCCGGGAGGGAGCTGCGGGGTGCGCGAAGATGCTGTCCTACAGCGTGCTGGACGCCAATGTGGTGGACGTGGAGAAGAGAAGGAACCCCTCGAAGCACTACGTGAGTAGCGGCGGGGCCCGGCGCTCTCCGCGGGCGGGCGGTGCACGTGTGCGGCGGGAGCGGAGCGGTGCCTGCGGGGCCGGGACCCGGCGGGGCCGTTATCCTTCGCGAGTTGTCTTCCCTTTGGGAGGTGAACTGCAGAACTTGGGGTGGGGCGCGTTTCGCAGCTCTCCGGCTCGTCTCGTCCCGGCGCGGCGATGGGGAGCGCTGTGGGGTCAGCCGGCCGGTGCTGAGCGGGCTTTGCTCGTTTTCTGCCGTGAAGTTGCACACGGACTTTTTCCGAGGGACGGAGAGGAGGCTCGCGCGGTTCTCGAGGCGGACTCGGCGTTCGGGTTCCCTTTCATGTCTGTTGCCTTCCTCTTTTCACACCTTGCTGCTAACGGAGCGGCGCAGACGGGTTGCTGACGACCTTCCCGGGCTGCGGGGCGCCGTGTGGAGGTGGCTTTGCTTGCGGGAGTTCACAGCAGACAGTTTGCCCGTCTGCATAGTTAGAAAACACATCTTTCCTTCGTTCCCTGGCTCTGATTCTCCTGGGTTTTAGCTGCACGTGGTCCTTTAAGTTTCTTCTCAAAATACAAGCTGTGTTTAAATACACAGATTTTCTGTGTACAGAAGGTAAAGCATCCCGGTTTGGTAAGGAAAAGCCCGAGGGGTGCTGCCTGTGGTGTGGAAGTGCTCTGAGTGCGCTGTGTTTCCTGGCACTGCGTGTCTGCCAGGCTTTTTTGGAACTGGTGGGCATTTGTATGGGGTGCATGAAAGATAAGGCTGAAGACTGGATGTAAAGTTTCATATTGGTATTTCACATCGCTGAGCATCTTCCTCTAAGACTTAAGCTGCAACCCAGGTTAAGGCTAGAGGGCACTATGTTGCTGAGAGATGCTGATCTGTAGATGCACGGCACATCAGAGATTCAGCTTTACAATTAACCATCTTTTGCCCCATTCATAAGATCGGGAGCTCTGAGTCTGCTCCCAGTGTGCCAGCTGGACAAATGTCTTCAGCCTAGTGCTCATTTACTGCTTTCCAGGCAGGAAAGGCTGCTTTTGCAGATTGTCACTGAGCTGTGGCTGACGCCACTGCAGTCTGTTATCTCACCTGAAAGGTGACTGTGATTTGGCATCAGAGGCTGTGAAGCCTCTAGAGATGTATGACTGCCAAGCAGCAAGTTATACAAAAGGACTGGGAACAATACATTCTCAAGCACTAGGAGAAATGAAAGTTAATTTCTTCTTTTTTGGAAAGTAACTGGAGAAAAGGGATTTTGTCTTCTATTTACCAGCATGGAAGAAAATATTTCCCTCATTTTCCTGCAGGAATGTTTTTGTGTTTCCTTGATGACTGTTATCATTGCATTTTAAGAGCAACCTGAACTCCTACAGACAGCTCTATACAGTGCTTCTAGTAGGGTATTCTGTTTCCTGTCCGTTTACCCCACTCTTTTTATGCTGTTTCTAATATTGCCTTTTTCAGTACAGTTCCATGTTCTTGTCTGTTCTTGACCCCCCCCCCCCCCCCCCCCCCCCCAAAAAAAAAAGAAAAAGAAAAAAAAAAAAGAAAATTAAGTGGTTTGCTGTGGAAATAGCGTAGTATGTGCTTTTCATCTGAGTAACCCTTAGTCTGTGGCTGAACAGCATTCAGCACAATGAATCTTGTTTCACAAACAAGCTCTGGAATAATTCAATTAAAAATGATCCATGTCCTTGTGAATCTCTTTACTTGAGATGAGTGAATTAACCCATAGGTCCAAAAGTCTTGGCGGCTGCTTTGTTTCCTTGATTACAGTTTGCTACAGATGAATGTGCTGCAGCCGTTCATCTGCCTTTGGCTGGAGTACTTCACTCAGGGTGAACTTGCTCTGTCAAAGAATTTCACTCCCTGGATCCAATCCATTGGTCACTACTGGTTTGGTTTTGTGCTCTTTCATCACAAAACAACTATTTTCTTCCAAAATGAACATAAATGTGGCTTGGGATTCTGTCCATTGCCTGTGTGTACTTTGGACAGTGCAAAACTTGGTGCTCTTTGCTGTATTTTGGTTCTGTAATATCAGAAAGCCCTTCTGCTTCCAACATCCATTTGCACTTTCATGCCGTGCCTTAAGGCCACACAATGCATTTGGCATCAGATGAATGATGTGTTTCTCTGGTGGATGGTGACGTCAGTATTTCAGGCATTTTAGCTTGAACTCCTTTTGATTGTGATCTCTCAGGGCCATGGTAGAGTCTGGAGAGATGAAGACAGGTTTTTAGGCATTGAGGGCATATGGAGAGTGCTAAATGTGAGTGGCATATAAGCCCCTGTGTGCTTGGCCTGGAAGGAATCATGCCCTGGAGCAGGTGTCTTTCACGACAGCACAGCTTTTGTGGCCTTAACTCAAGAAATAAAACAAGAAGGTGGCTTTGTATATCCTTTGCTGTGCTCCCTCCATGTGAAACTTCTAAAGAGATTAATACTTCACTGGAAGATCTGTAGGGCTCTGTGCATGGGAAGAGATTAAGATCTTAGATCCAGTGCTATTTGATATGAGCCCAACCACTCATGGCCATAGGAAATCACTGCTGGGGAAGGAGCCTGCCATGCCTCTCTTTGCATTCCTGTCAGCAGTGGAGGAGCACAAGGATGCTCAGCCCTGGACAGCAGGATGTGGAAGGATAAAGAGAGGGCTGGATGAATAATTGCATGCCCCTTGTATGGTGTATCCCAATGTAAGCCACTACTGCTCTTAGAACTTTTGGTTTTCTGAATTCATTTCCTATTCTTTCTCTATACTAGTGGTCTTTTAAGGATTAATTTGCACCTGATGGTAATTCTGTAAAAATGCTAGATCTGTGCTTTCCCCTTCTCCTTTTACAAGAACAATGTCAGGAAGGTCAAGTCTGGGTTTGTTGGAAAGACCCCTGGTGCTACAGGGGTCATCTGTTGGCTGAGCTATGGGTGAATTAGGACATTTGTGAATGGCTGATGGTGTCGGTTAGCCATTCTGAAGCAAAAAAGCTGGTAACAAAATCCTAGTCCCTTTCCTTTGCTACTCTGTAAGCAATCTCAAAGTCTCTTTTCTCAGTTGCAGGAGTTCAGTCTGTCTGTGGGGTTGCTTCACTAGCTTATTAATCTGAATTAAATGTGAAATGATCCCAAAACAACAATGGTTTCTCTAAAAAGATCCGTTGTTGATTCTTCCTTCCTTCAACCAGTCATAGAAATGCTTAAAGAAGACATGCTCCCCTCTCTGCTTCTGGGTTATCAGTTAACTTACCAGTTACCCAGCTGTCTGCCTCCTTAGGGAGCCCTGCAGGGAGGCTCTGCCTAGCAGATGTGCTTGATCCTGCACTCAGCAAAGTGAGAACAGCTTAACACCTTCACCTGTTCACAGTTTCATAGCATCTGGGTAATGGTAATGTTCATTAGAAGCCAAAAGAACAGAATTCTCCCCTCCTCTTCCCAACCATTTGCTCTTCCCCAAAGGATTGAGTAGTTACTGATGTGTGTGTCTTGCCAGACCCTTATATGCCTGAGGTCATTTCTGAGGTCTCAAAGTGTGCCTGTGTTATTTGGAGGGCAGGGATACGTTCATCAGCATGGATTTCCTCTTTCAACACGGCTCTGCTCCAGTTGCAGTTGGGCTTTGTGTGTTTTTCAGGTTTTTAAAGCATAGAGGGAAGGCTTAAAGCACACACATTTCTTGCTTTAGAAATAGCCTCGCTGTCTCTTTCCAGTCAAATGAGTGAGGTGCATTGCTGTTTTCAGTCACCTGCATTGCCTGCGTGTAGTCCCAGTTCTCAGCAGTGTAATTATTTCCTAATGTCACTTCTGAATGGCTCATGATGGGTTCTTATAGGTGTCCTGCTGTATGGCTGTAGATACTAAACTCCTTGGGCGTTGCTGAGCTGTAAAGGGTTGTATTCTGCTGCACTGGGTTTCAATGCTGCTCCCAGAAAAGCACGTGCACTTGTCCCCGGTGGTCTGTTGTAAAATGTCAGTGAAGTCTGAAGAAAAAACATGTGCTGTTAGGGTCTGACTCTTCCCTATGACTTGTCTGCTCCTGCTGACTGCTCACATTCAGGAGTGGCTCAGGCTTTTCTTGGCATCATCTCTCTTCATTGCAGGCCACTGGTTATGTGGCAACTAGCGCTGATAAGGAAGATCCAGGTGTGTTATGGACCGCTAGGATCTTTGTTCTAGTAGGAACCCTTTATGGCTCTGTGGGAGAAAGAGCTGGATTTCCCCCTGCTTTGGGTCAGTGTGAGCCAGATCTCTTCCAGAGGACACGGCTTACCTGCAGCTCATGTGACCTACAGATCATGGCCCACAGGTGCAGTGATGTGAGGGACCTGATGTGAAGCAGAAGGCAGTGCTCTTTGAGCAGCTGGAGTACATGCTGAGGACTTGTGATCCATCTTTCTGCCCTTCCTTTCCCCCCGACTGGAAACACTGTGTGGTTTTCCTCCAAGGCCCACGATCCAGCTTGACTCACTGGTGTGAATGATTACCATTTCTAGTATTGTTGCTTGGGGTGCTGGGAGGCAGCCGAAGGATTGCTTGTTTCTTTCGTGACTTCATCATTCCTCAGAATGGGACTAAGGGTTACATCAGAAAAATGTTTGTGATCTCCTGTGTGCAGAGCCTAGGAAAGGTCGGGAGAAAAAGCCACTCGGGGTCAAACATTCCCTTGCTCTGAGCCAGCATCCTGCTGGGGGTAGATTTATGTCTTTGGGGATGATTTCTACTGTTCTGCATGTTTCAGATGAAAATCTTATGACCTTGCAGGCTACACAACTGTCTTTGCTTTAATGTCTGATAAGGCATACTGAGAAAATAAAAAGTCACTTCTGAAAAAAGAATCTGGACAATGTGGATAAGTAGTTCTCCTAGGGAGCAGAGGTAGCAGGAGGGGGAGATCATCAGTCCAAAGCTGCCTGCACCTAGTAGCACCCAGTGAGCATCTCTCTATTATCACTGTAACTGCTTGTTGACGGAAGTGTTGCTTGTGAAAGCAAAGTTTTCTTTAACATCAGAGATTGTGTCCTGTTGGGTGTTTCATTTTTCAGACACCTTTGTTTTATGAGGCCAGTGTGATATCCATTTTTTTTCCTATTTGCTGTCTTGAAACACTTTCTGCCTGCTCTCAGCATTTCTTATGTCTCTCAGTGTCATGTCTGTGATTCTGCCCCTTAAGGGTCTTTTTCTTGTTGCCTTACCTTAGGCAGCATTCAAGAGATTTGCAGTCCTTTGAGCTGTTCAAGGCATGTTTCCAAAGTAGCTGAGAGATACTTTAGGCATCTACCTGCTTTTCGTTATACACTGCCTGGTAATTACCTCTATAACTCAAGGCTTCTTTAGAGGATGGCAAGGTAGTCCAATAGGTTAAGGGGCACTCACAATCCTCTCTTCTGGCAGAGCTGGGGATGAGTAGTACTTGGCTAAGAGGCAGCAATGCTTAAATTCAATAGTTTGCAAAGTAAATGGCTGCCCCCAGCCTTAGAAATAGATTAAAAACCAATAGAGATGCAAGGTTGCTGTCCTGGTTTGTTGTGCTGGGAGGGCAAGATGAAATAACGCAGGAGGCTCGAAGTCCTAGCAAGTGTCTGTATTGGCTCTCTTGTGGCTGAGCCTGCGGTGTGCTGGGAGGGCAGCCAAAAGGAAAGTCAGGGAAAAGCTTTTAGCAAGTCCATGAGCTGGGGGTAGAAGCTCCCAAAGCCTCCAAGTTCCATTTCAAAAATGATTAAGATGCCCCTACTGACTTGCCCTGGTAGCCAAGTTCCAGTTAAGTTTTGACCTAAGACATGGCCAAAATGCTCTCAGCTGCTCCAAGCTGCAGGGTGGACTGAGGAGCTTCTTGAGAGCCCTGGGTTCTGGGGCCCACTTATCTAGTCAGAATTTCCTCAGTTTGACTGCTTTGTGCTAAAAGGAAGTGGGATTGAGGGACCAGATCATGCCCTTTGTCCAGAGGGTCAGTCTGAAGTGCAAGATGAGCAGACATTCGAAGAAAGCGAATGATGAAATAGGAAACAGAGCCCAGACTTCCTGCCTCCTAGAGCAGCCTGTTGGCTGATCCTCCCCACTGCTCAGCTCTGTCTGCGGGTACCTCCTATGTACTGCCCTGTCCCTGCAAGGCTGCTGCATGCTGGTAGTCTCCTTAGGAAGATGGGGCAAAGAAAGGTTAACTGATTGGACCACAGCCGCCCATGAAGTGTTGCAGTGTATTCTTGCTTTCTCTTTGACTGTTGAAGCAATCTTGCAATTTATCTGATTAAAAGTACAGAGCCAAAAAAATACTGCCTGCATATTCTGCCATTGTCTTCCTCAAAAAAAAAAAAAACAAAAACCAAAACCATTTCCCATTTAACACGGATTAAACAGGAAGAGGGATTCAATGTGACCCTACCTGAGACAGGAGGTGACGTACAAGCTCTCTAATTTAGTCAACTGGGAGGAAACAGCTGGACCTTCAAATGTGAGATTTATTATTTTTTTTATTTTCCTTTTTCATGCTGTGCCCTCTTAATGAGCTCCTGATCACACAAAGGGACTCGGTTCCTGGTAGCCATGCAGAAGTGCACAATTATTAGAGGAGGCTGACAGCAGCTATGCTGTTTGGCATTGTGCAGCTGAATGCTTTCTTGTAGCTAGAAGTGACACCTTCTCGCCTGGAGCGTGCTGTGTAAATATTGCATGAAAAAGGCAGGCAGCTGCACAGTAGCATAGTGTTTGAAATTGGAGGTGTCTGCTGCTTGATCAGGTACACTCAAGACCAAAATATAGTCTTGTCAACGGAAAAACTCCAGTGACTTCCCTGGGCCTTGGCTCATGCCGTCAGAGAGAGGCTTTACTGAAAATTTTACTGAGAAGTTGGTAAATTCTATTTTACTTACAGATTTTTACATAGCACATCACCTTTTGCAGAACCTCTGTTACTCTTCTAGGCGGAGACCTTGTTGTCATGTTTTGGGGGGCTGGGAGGGAAGGTGAAATGAAACCAGGTGGATTTGTTCACATGAAAAGATTTTGAAGTGGAAAATCTCACAACCTAATTAGAACCTACCGACTTTAGCTTGCTCGCTGTCTTTTTGCTCTTTCTACCCGAATACTAATGATCTGGTTAGTCTTTCTGAATCATGTTTGCTAAATGTCACCAATACAGTATGCTTATTGCATGTATTTTACGTAATTCTTTTTTTTGTTTTTAATTTGCAAAAACCTTAATTACATTAAGGATGGCTTCACACTAATAAGGATATGGACACACTTGAAAGATGGCTTCTGCCCTAGGCAGGAAAGACAAGTGCTGACAAACAGGTGCAGGCAGAAAGGGACAGTAAGGCAATATCAGCTGGATGAGCAGGGGGTGTCCTCAGCACAGCAGTGCCTCATGCTACTGGTTGTCCTTATCCATTATTGTGAAGGATGGGCTTAGGATAGATAGGAAGAAGGATTGTGTAACAACACCTTAAACTGCTCCAGGATGAAGGTGGAGCAGCGGGAGATTTATTCATTGTAGTGCTTGTAAGTGCTTCAGTGTGGTAGTGCTTAGGATGACCTTTGTGGCAGTTGTAAAGATTCTCCTCTTGATTTCATTGAGCTATTGATTTTACAAAGCTACTCCACGTTCCATTTTTTTGGATGAGGAGGTCACTGTTTATTTAATCAACTGTCTAGATTGGGAGCATTCCACTTTTGTGAGCAGGGTATACATCCCCAAATCTGTGTCGTCTTCACAGTTTTACATGCTGCTCTAGGAAAGCTGAGGTTTGTTCTTAAATGGGCTTAGTAGTCACTGACAACTCTAGCACAGGATCAGGCTGTGCCATGTTTCACAGTAAGGCTGTAATTCTGTAGCTGTGTTCTCTCTTATAATGCATCATCTTTAGCTTGTGGTGATGGACTTATTGGATTGAATTGATAGACTTTAAGTGTCCATGAATACGTACATGATTCTGAACATACTGTATTTGAAATCTAACTGGCAGAAATTGTTTTGGCATTTTGCTATCATTTTTTCCCTGACCCGTGGGGTGTGGTTTTCTTTTTTTCCAATTAAACATACTAACCAAATACAGTGAAGTGCTAGGCTCCTAGGTTTTTAGCACTTGGTAGAATGTTTTTATAGAAATGTGTATAGTCATAGGATGGCTTAGGTTGGAAGGGACTTCAAAGATTGTTTTGTGGGCTGGTTACCACCAGATAGATCAGGGCCCTGTCCAACCTGGCATTGAACACTACCAGGGATGGGGCATCCGCAGCTTCTTTGGGCAGCCTGTGCCAGGGCTTCACTTCTATCTATGTAAAGAATTTTCTAGCATCTAACCTCCTCTTTCAGTTTAAGGCCGTTCCCCCTTGTCCTATCACTTTCTATCACTATCAGACTGTGTAAAAAGTCACTTTCCTCAATTACTAAGAGGCTGCAATGAGACTTCCCCAGAGACTTCCGTAGTCTCTTCTCCTGAGGCTTCTCCTGGGCTTGCTGAACAAGCCCGACTCCCTCTGCCCGTCTCCATAGCAGAGGTGCTCCAGGACGCTTGATGCAAACTTGTGAGAAAACATTCCCATCTACATTCATCAGGAGAAAGATGTGAAACCATTGCTACCATAGCTGGGTTTAACCAGAAGCCCCATGTTCCCATTCAATCACATTTACAGAAGTTCTTCGCAGCTGCCCCTGAAATACTGGTGATGTGGTTCTCTGCTGTCCAGAACAAGTCTGTAAGTGCAAATTTTGGTGTATAAAATTCCTAAGTCATCAACTGTCTTCTTACTGTGCCAGCAGCTCCAGCCAGGGCACTGCAGTCACAGAGCAGTGGGGTCGTGCTCTCAGCTGGAAATGGTGCTCAGCAGACTACGTGATAAGTGAACTCATCTAAAAGTCATGCTCACCCATGAGGAAATGCACATGGAGGGTGCTGGGCAGGATGGTTGGCCATGGTCCTGTTCCTCTGGGACATCCCTCTTCCCTTGAAGCCCTGAGGTGACATGTGAGGACAGTCTCTGGGAGCAGGCCCTGGTCTGTGCCAGCACCTGTGTTCCCTGTCAGGAAAGCTCAACTGCAGTGGTGAAACCTTATTCCAGTCATCCTTGGCACCACTGGGGGTTTGATGCAGCAGGGAGCATCTGAATCTCTGTGTGTGAAGGTAAGAATTTTTAATTGCTTCTTCAGCACTAGGAGATTTTCCTACTCCTTAGCTCAGAGTGTTTATGATTGTTTATAACTTAATTTAGGCATGTATTTTTGGTGCGGTGTTCCTCTGCGAACCTTCTGTCACCTCAAGCAAAGTTACTCCAAAAATCAACATTAAGTCTTCTGTTCCCCTGTCTGTGAGTGCTCTGTGACACAGCCAGTGGGCTCAGAGCGTTTCCTCTGCCTGGGTGCTGGCACTGACACCTGCTTCCTCTTGAGAGGAGGTCTGCTTGTGGGATAGGTGCTGCAGGAGGCAGCCGGGTTCCCAGTCCTCAGCAGAAGCTGGGCAGCTGGCACAGCCCCTGCTCACGAGTAAGTTGGAGGCGTGCAGTTTCCCAGGACTGTCACTCCAGCAGCTTTCACTGGCATTAAAAATCACTTAGGATTTGAAAACAAACAAACAAGGATATGTGAAGTGTTTTCCTGGAAGAAGGCTATGGAGAGCAGATTAAGTGCTTCTCCCTCCTTCTGTCTCCTGAGAGTGTCACAGGAAGAAGGCTGGAGTTCAGCATTTTCCTCAGTGGGATTAAAACAAGCTCTGGGACTGATTGTGGGACAAGGAGGACAGACAGAAGCAGGGTAACTCTGTGCATGAGTGTGGATTTGATATTAATAAACAATTACATATGTATGTCTATATATCTGTTGATGACAGATGGAACTGTTGGAATCCTTGAACCATCCTTGTTACTATTATCTCTTTCTATCAATGAAAGGACTGCTTGTTTCTTGTTAGTAAGGGGAGATTAGAGCTGTTGGCTGAAGTAGAGAAGAATAAAAAGTGCCTAAATACCCAAGTAGCATCCATGCTGGTTTTCCATGTACAGAAAGTTAGCAATCCTATGTCTTTTGCTTTGTACTAACCTGGAACAACCTTTAGAAGTTCTTTATTTTTCCCAAATCCCATTTATTTTTCCTCTCGTGCTTCAGCAGAAGGTATTTTATAAAGACAACACAGTGTTTTACCTCAGGGGAATTTGGAGCAGTAGCCAGTCTCCAAAATGCTTTCCATTGAGGCATATGGGTGAGTCTTCAGCTGTTACTGCTCAAGAAGACATTTTCTGTTTAATACTTTGCTGCTGTGAAGTATTGAGATTATAACAGTCTGTGTCAAAACTCTGGGCTGTTCTGGGGAAGCAGCTTCCCACCTGCTTCTGTGCTGGGCATGTAGCTTGCGTTGCATGCTTAAATGCAGATATCTGTGATTTGTAAAGGTAACCGACTATAAATAGGTTGTTTTTAACTAAAAATATTTGAAGTGAATTTGTCCTGGGTGATAAACCTTGAAGACCGCAGTATCTGTGATCAGGGGAAGAAGAGTCTACCATTCTTGCAGCTTCTGTCTGTCTTTTTGGCATAAAGGACCAGTGGTGGCAATTTGGAGGTGGCACTGGAGGGTGGTACTATGCACTGGCATGCAAGTCTCACTGCAAGCCTCCCTTTTTTTTTTTTTCTTTTTTTTTTTTTTTTTTTTGAAAGAAATGAGGCTCTGATCCAAGTCAGCAGGATTGAAGGATCCCCTGAGGATGGGGATGGGAGCAAAGCATTGCCCTCAGGCCCTTGGCTTGGTCCTGAATTTACTACTCATCTGCTCAGGGTTGGGTAACACTGTATCTGTGTGCCTTGATGTTGTAAAACAGTAATCCCGGTGGTTATCCTGGACGTAATTCTAGTCTTGTTTTGGAGGAGTGTGGAGTTGTTTGGTAGGCACTGAGCTTTGATGTGAAGCTTTGTGTGTGTGCGTGTGTGTTTTGCTTCTGTTTTAACATCTGTGTTGGTCTGTGTTTGTGCTGGAAGGGGGCTTGGCCAACGAAGTAGGGCAGAAAGCAGACGTTTGCAGTGAATCTTTAGGTCTCATTAGAGCTGATAACACAATCCTGGTCAGACCCTAAGAATACTCTTTTACTCTCATTTTTTCCTCCTTCATCTAAGAAGTTTCAATCTCTCCATGCTGTTGTTTCCTGATATCTTAATTCTTTAATTCTAGCTGACCTTCTAAATGTGATAGTGCTGGACTGAGGAGCACCTTGTGAGCAAACACAGGGACTTCCACTGTACGTGAGGGTCTGTAGAACAGATACAGCACTGATGTGCTTCCAGCAGTCTTTGCACCTGAGGAGAGGTGATACCAAAGCTTTTCCTGTGTGCTGATGTTTTTTTGGGGACCCTTCCCACTGTGTTGCCACATGGCAATGCTAAGCTATCAGTGCTCCATCTTGTCTGGTGAGTAGAGGGATTGTTTGCCACCAGGCACTGGCATTTGTAGGAGATTGAGTGACCTTGGCCTTGAGTTGGATCTCAATGGTGGAGAGCTGGAAATTCTTGGCTGTTGTCTTGCTACATGTATTAAGAGGTGTTGATTGGGTTATGGTGAAGACCTTGACTTAGATGAAGTCAAGTGTATATAACTGGCCACAGTTTGAACACAGGGAACTTGAAAACATCGTAAGTAGTAAAATGAGGAAATGATGCCTGCTATTTGTGTTTATAGAAGGACAGAGACTCTTGCTAGTGCTAACACAGGACTTAATGGTCCAAACCTGGTTGAATGTGTATTTTATCTGCCAGCACCCTCTCCTGCTTGATTCTTTATTATTCTTTTGCATCTGGTTAACATGAGCTGTGATGTACTTGAGTCAACCCCCTATGGCTGAAAGGCTGGCACATTTTTACTGTATATTGTGATAGAAAGGGTTAAACCAAAGGTGGTGGTGGCTGATAGCTTGCTTTAGGCAGTACAGCAGCAGTGAATGCTGAGATGACATGGGAACGCTCCTCAGCTGATGTCCTAGAGGGCCTCTCAATGACACCAAACTTCTGGCCCTTTTCCAGCCAGATTTGGCCTTGCCCCAGTGACAATAGATGTTAATCTGGCTTGTCAGAAAACCCTGTTAGTGATTGGATTTTATTATTATTATTTTTTTTTTTTTTTTACAGACCCATTTCCAACCCTCATATTTCCCTGCTAGTAAACAGTGTTGTGTCATTGTTTAACCAGAAGCCAAGCACCAAAGCCAACTTCACAGTGCTGTCGTCAGTGAGTGTCCATTCACTTTGGGTCTTTATCTGAGTTCCCAGGCTCTTTCTTTCCACTGTTGCCTGTGTCTCTGTGTCCACATAAAGCCTGCAGAAGTTTTATGGAAAATGAGTTGGTTCTAGAAGTTGTGGCAAATGCTTCCAGTCTGGAAGCATTATTGTGATGAGGCTTTTGTATCTATTTAGCAAAGATGCCTGTTTGTAAAGCTTCATTTTCCAATGACTGTAGTCAGAGCAATCTCTTGGGTTCTTGGTGCAGGACAAGGTGAAGAGATTTGTAGCTTTTCCCGCAAACCAAGCCTTCCTCCAAAGTGATAGTGGCCAAGCCATAGCCAGGGGCAATGCTCCTGCTCCTGTCTGCTCCCTCTTGTTTCCAAACACAACAGCTGAGTTCCTATTAAAAAGGCTGGTTGTCAAATTGCTGACATTGGAAATTAACTAACTTTGTTGTCAGAAACAGCTCTCACCACAGATGAAATAAAGCCATTTATACCATTCTTGTAACTATTGTTGCTTGTTTCGCTTCTAGACTTATTTCCAGCTGTCTTTGCAAAGGACATGAAATTAAAGATTTATAAAGTTACCTTCAGTGGCTCGAAGCTAATCGGCTTAAAACAAACAAGCTTTCCATCTGTAGCTCTAGTTTGTCTTTGTGGGGCTGGCAATGGTCCAACCCTTCTCATACTGAGATCTGTCTGAAATTATGTCCAGCTGAAGTACTCTGGAAGCAGAGGAGTGAAGAGTGAGAGGTGCTCATTTGGATGCAGATCCTGAGTTCTTCTGGTACAGGTGGAGAGGTACAGGGTCAGCTTCTTAGCAGTGGTTTGAGAATTGTTGCATTCTTAAGTATTACATAGCATTTATTAAAAAAATATATAAATAAAGTTAAGCTGGAACACCTTGGTGAAAATTGATATGAAGACCAAAAGTATATATAGTTTTAAAAAACAATCAATGAATTCCTGGGGACAGGGCTGATGGCTATTAAACAAGATATATTGAGATGTGTACTTGGATGAGCAAGTCAGTGACCTGATTTCTAAAGGTTGAGTAAGGATACTGTCCTCTCTTTTATGCAATTATCATTTGGCTTCATTGAAAACAGAGTGCTGAGCTTAGATTCAACTTCATGTTGGCCCAGCGTGGGTCTTCTGATGTTTTCCCCAGACTCTTTCTTTCTAATAAAAGCATCTTTCTGATGCTTTCCTAGGCCCCTTAATTGTGTGGCACCAGCTCAGGTTCCCGAGGCTTGCTGCACATAGTTGACATCAGCGAGAGCTGTTGAGTCTCAGCCAGCTGAAGTTAGGAAGAGCAGCGTGTGTGTTAAGGAAGTGAGCCTCCCATCATCGCCATCAGCTCCCTCCTGTGCTCCATACTCCCCTGTGGGGCCGTTGTGCTTTTATGGGCTGATGTCACACATCTGGGTCTTGGCAGATCAGTTTCTGCTTCCCAGCCCCGGGTCAAGTGGCAATTTATTTTTGTAGAGGTATCATATCTGGTATTGCTATTAATATATACTCAGGCTTTGAACTTATCTAATGCCTTTCATCAAAGAATCCCCAAACACTCTGTGTATTGGCACCTCTTTGCAAGGTAGGCAGATTAGACAGGGAGAGCTGTGTGTGCACAGTAATATACCTCTTGGGAGAAGTGCCTTTTCAGAGCTGCAGATAATTTGGGCTGATGGAAAGGTTTTCATTTATGTCTGAAAGCGGGTCCTGGGACTGCAGAACATAGACTTAAGGCAGACCTAGGTCATTAATGGTCTATGTGCATGTTGCATTCCTGCATATGAACCTTCAGGGTGATTGGGTTGGCTTGACTGGAAGCCTCAGTAGCAGTGTAGATGTTTTTTGTTCACAACTATCTTGATTCCAGTCTTGCATTTCTGCATAAACAGGTCTTTCCTCTTAGCATGGTTTGACCTATTGTCCCACTTTTCTATTTCGTAGTGATGGTGTCCCTTCCTAGCTCTCATTCTACTGAGCTGCTCTGACACCCTCATGTAGAAGAGGCCACTTCCAAAGGTGTGCAGTAAGTAGGTGTCCCAACCCCACACTTCTTGTGCACATTTGGCTGAATAGAAATGAGCTGTTCAGCTCAGGCACAGGTCAGTGCAGGCAGCTTCACGCATGCAGTGGGCGCATATACAGTGATGTGCACATTCTTGTGTTGGGAGCCAGATGCAGCTGCTTGCAAACAGGTTGGTCTCAATGGGGTGGTTTGCCAGATGTAGCAGAAGTGATTTGCAGGACAGGGGTTCTTAAGCCTGCCCCATCCCTGAGCTGAGCATTGTGTTGGCATGAAGGAGAACGCTTGTTGGGAAGTACCTTGCAGTTCTGTCATGGTTTCATTTTCTTGTCTTCGGGGAGTCTCAAAGAAAATAGTACCAAAGTCTTGCAAGTGACACTCTTACAAAAGCAGATAAGAGAAGCCATGGCTGATTATGTTCCCGTGTTAGCTTTAATGAGGGTAATCGTAAGGAGATGGTATCTATTGAATATTCAGAAAATGTGGAGTAATAAAGAGAGAAAATGTGGAGTAATAAAGGAGTTTTCAGCATTCAGCAGAGTTTCTGAGCTCCTGGTGAGTCCTGCCTGGGCATCCTCTGTCCTGGGGGAATGCACAGCAAGCCCGTCCCACTTGGGATGAGCCAAGGTGGCCTGTGGTTTCTGTCTGAGCTTCAGCAACAGTAAATAGTTCCAGATCAACGTTGTGGCAGCGTGCTGATTTTGTGAAGAGAGGACAAGGGGGAAGCCAAATAAAACAATTATTGAGTTACTCAGGGCTTGGGGAAGGGAGCCAGGGTCATGTTCAGAGCTTGTAGTGCTGGCAGGCATGGAGATGACGTGCCACATCACACGTGTGTTGGCAGAGATAACCAAGGAAATTATCAGCAAGCTGCTCTGGAGGTTGGTTTGTGATGCTGATGATCCAAAACTGATGCTGAGATGTTTCAGAAGAACGTTTTCTTTTTAACTTCCATATCTGCTCTTTTTTAATATTTTTGGCTTTTGCCTTTGGGGTGAAGGAGAGGCCATAGCAACCCCTGAGATTTCAGTCCCCATGAGTCCAGATTTTGCAGTTACAGATCTGCTGTCATTGAAATCGGCTTCACTTGAAGTTGTCCCCTTTGCAAAGCTGGGTGCTGAGTTTTGTTCCAGAAATTTGAATCATGCTCTTCTCGCAGAGCTATGGTGGCCCTGGCCAGCCGCCCTCCTGGCTGGTGTTTCTCCATCCTTTTTTGCTGGGAAACATTCCCAGGACCTGACAAAAGCATTGAGAAATGTTTTCACTGTTACACTTAGTGCTGGTTTTTACGTATGTTGTAGATCTTATCAGTTGAGCTAAGAACACTTCTGTGATGGATGCAACTCACTTTCATCAAAGCAACTTGAGAGGCCCATGTACCCTTCATGTGTTTGATTCATTTCTTTAGTAGACCCAAGGGGAAGGGGGGATCACAGTGTCCTGGGTTTCAAAGCAATAGTTTTTACATTGAAATTGTAGCCTGTTTCAAAAGCAGCAGCAGAAGTAGCAACTGTTGGTAGTTTTGCCTTTCTTAGGCTTAAGTTCGCTGTTCCTTTGAGCAAAAATGAGCAGTGACGATTTGTTAATGTTATATTTGGCATCTTCACTGTATTTGTGCTACTCCACAAGCATCAGTGAATCTACACAAGCACCTTGGAGCATGTGTTTACTGTGTCAGCTGTAGGTAGCATTGTATGGGGTTGGGACAGAAAATCTTGAGAAGACCTGGCACAACTTGCCTCTCATCACTGACTGTATTGGTTTTGATGTTAGGGAGTTGACCTCAGGAGATTGGCTCTGCAGTGTCTGCAGGGTTTTGGGAGGCCTTTACGTTGACAGTTGGATTGCTCTTGGAAGATCTTGAGCTGCCCATTTCCAAATCCCTTTTGCTAGTCTTGGCCAGGATCTGGGGATGGACAACCAGAGTCACATACTCTAACTGCTGGAATGTAT
The DNA here is from genome assembly GCF_023343835.1 of Lagopus muta. Taxonomy (NCBI): domain Eukaryota; kingdom Metazoa; phylum Chordata; class Aves; order Galliformes; family Phasianidae; genus Lagopus; species Lagopus muta. The sequence goes on along the minus strand of NC_064437.1, from coordinate 54,485,922 downwards.
TCTGGGGTGAGAACAAGGGTTATCAGTTAGTGCTTTCTTAACTGATTGTTAAATATTCAAGGAGCAGGTCATTTTAGCTGCCAGCCTGAGGGACTGGAGCCGGTTCTGCCAACTGTGAGCAGGCAGCAGATGAGAAAAGCCATCTCCTGGGAGCCCCATGGCTCGGAACTCTCAGTGTAAAATGAGCCGTGTGCTATCAGGTGGTGGTTATAAGCATGGAGGTCCCACAGCTGACACCTGGCTCCCTCTGCAGCCCCTGAGTTGTTGTGCCCGTGAAGGCATGGAAACAAAGCAGAAGGCTGTAGGGCAGGACAGCACTAATGATAACATGCTTAAGATACCCGGCCATGTCTTGAGGCCGTGTTACCTCATTGGCAGTTGGGAATTAGCAGGAGGAGCTGGGGAGATTACCAGCAGCTGTCACTTATTTCGGAATAAGAGTGACTAGCATTCAGCAGTGTGACTCTGGCTATAAAATACTTTGTAGGCTTATTACTGTAATACTTAAAAAGATTATTCAAAGGAGGTCAAAATTAAGAACATTTGTTGCAAAACTGTTCCCTCTGCGGTTTTTTCTTCCAGGTAGTTGTTCAGTAATTGGTTCACTCTCTTGCAGTGGGAGCATGCAGCTGAGGGAAAAAGCAATTGACTCTTGCCAATTAACTGCAGCATCTGGATTCCTGCCTGTGACCATGGGGGTTTGCTGGGCAGAGGAACTGAGGTTCTTCATGCTTGAGCAGTGAGCTGCAGTAGAGCATCTGACTCCAGACGCAGAGCACTGATCTTGCAAGAGTTGCTATTGCCTGAATTACAAGAGTGGGATTAGTCTCCCTTTGATCTCAGGCTAGATCACATTAGCAGTTTACTGCATCTTAGTAAGTAACAGTGCATGGGTAGTGGGGTGAACAGGCTTACAAGCTCCCTGTGTGCTCAAGTCCATTGCAGCACAAATGTTCTTTGCAGATGAACTGACCCGAATTGTATTGCAAGAGTCAAGGTTGACGCATAATTACAGGTGTTAGTTAATTCATGGTAATAAAGTTAATCACAGACAGCTCTTTGATAGAGCATCAGATCAGTTGCGTGCTTTGGCGAGCAGTCTGAAGTGGCTTCAAGGAATGGCAGCTTTTGGTTGTATTTCTTCAGTTGGGTTTAGTGTTTGCTCAACATGAAGTGATTCACCTGATGAACGTAGAGTGAATCAAAGGTCTCTTTTGCAATTCCTACTGCTGCACTGGGTTTCCTCAGGAGGAGGATCTTTTAATTTCTGCCCTAGTTTAAATGGTCTTCATAAAGAAACATGCTGATAATGGTTCTCACATACTGCTATGAATCTGCCAGCAGAAGACTGTTATCAGAACTCAGGATGCCTCCCTCTCTTAAATTACAGCTCCTAATGTGATATATTCATATTTCAGCAGTCTGTGGTTTTATTATCCTGTGTTTGTTGCTGTCCTCTTTCCTACATGCTGAAAAAAGGTGGGACTCCCCTAGTGAAATATCTTGTTAGCTTCTTACTACAAGTTTTCTAATAAATACGACTACTTCTTTTAAACAGAATTCAGCTGCATGTTTATCATTCTGCAGGTAGCACACACTGATGCTAATGAAAACGACATGTTCTCTCCTGGCAAATGTTCTTGGCGTTGAGAAAGAGGTGTCTCTGATTAAGGAATAAGAAACCCAAGTCACTGGAGCAACTGTTGCACCAAACTTGCAGAACCCGCAGCTTGGTTTCTCCAGGCTCTCAGCTGTCCCTGCAGCTGTGTCAGCTCCTGGGGTGCATCATGACCCTCAGCTGTCTGGGAGCAGCAGTGGGGCAGAGCAAAGCCCCTTGCTGGCTCAGTGTGCTGGGGGCAGAATTGCTAAGCCTCCCTATCTCAGCAACAAAACTCAGTTTATTTTTAGAGGTTGGCTGGATAGGGCTTTGCTCAATGCGCTGCTAAATTAGGGGAAGAAATTGTACCCAGGGATGTGTGTGTGTCCAGCTCCCTCTGAGAATGACTACAGATGGTAGTGACTTCTCCTTCATACTTTTTCTCCAAGGGCAGGATGAGCACTGCTCACAGCCAGTCACTGCCTTCCACTGCACGCACCCAGGCTGCATCAGTGCTGGTCCCAGCCTCCTCCAATTCCTGGAGCTCATTGGAGGAGGGATGAGTAGGGTATGGGAGGCTGGTGTCACCAGTGAAGGAACCTGGGCTGGATCTGAATCTGCATCCTGAGTGGGATGGCAAATTTTCTTGAAGTGGGAAAGGTTTGGAAACTTCTCAGCAGCGAGGCAAATAGTGGGACAAGGAAGAAGATATAAACTGGATGTGGGAAGAAGCAGGTCCCAAATTGTGCTAGCAGAGCTGCAGTCACAGACATTTCTAGGCTTGACAAGAGCTTGCTAGTGGCTGGCAGAGCTCAGGTGGGCTCTTGAACAGAGTGCAGGGGGGAGGATCTTGGTCTGAGCCATGAAACCATATCTGCCTTGCTTCCCTGTAGGACAGCAACACACCCAGAGGGGTTCTTCACCTTGCAGCATTGAAGCAAGCTCTGTGAAGGGCCTAAGTTGCTGTTTATAGGCTCTGGGGGCTGGCACCTATGGGCAGTCAGACTCCTGGTGTGTACTACTGAAACAGAGCCAGATCAGGAGCAGCTGCAACTAAAAACCACCCTGGTCCTCTTCCCTGCCTTCACTTTGTCTTGGCACCTCTCTGAGACTGTGGTTAGCCAATTCAGAGAGCAACGAAAATCCCAAATTACTTCCTTCGTTGGAAGAAAAGCTTTTCTGTCATTTGCTGGAAGCCTAGGGCTGTGGTTAAGGATGCTGTCCTGTGCCTGGAGTAAAATGTCATCACTTCCAGCTACTCCTGGCCAGAGGTCACATCCTCCTACAGTCCCGATCCTCCCTTCTCCCAGACCAATGGAGATTAACTGCAGCCCATTTCCTACTAGGATTTATCTCATCTGTATCTTCAAGGGGCAGCACACCTGGTCCTTCTGGCAGATGCAAGGAAGGGCCAGTGTCACTGTGACCAGCTGTATCCACATCTGCCCAGCTGCAGCCTGGACCACATCTGACCTCAGCCAGGCGTGGCTGTGCCTCTGGTTTGCCAGACTCTGTGACACACACGATGTTCAAAGTGCCTTCGCATATAGGAAGTAGTTTAACCACGGTTTTGTTCACTGTTTCAGCAAATCCAACCAGCCTCTGCGTTGTTGAGTGTAAATGTCACGCACACCAAGATAATAACATCTGGTTTAAAGCAAAAATAGTGAGGAAATGGGTGTTATGGTTAGAATGAGGTCTGCATCCTGAAGTCACTCCTCTGTAGCCAGGTTTTATGTAGATAAATGGAATGTAACCTATTAGATCGGAGAATTAGAGTAAAGGTTGAGTGTCTGCAATAGCCCTGGTCAAAAGCATTTGGGAGGTGTTTTTCCTGCCTCTGAATGAGTTCTCCAGAATTAACTACCTCTTTTTTCTGTTGTGCAGCCCAATAGGGATATCCTGATTGACTGCAGGTTAGGTTCTACAAGACTTGACGCTTAAGGTAAATCAAATCACAGCCCACCTTGAATGTAGCCTCTGTTTATCAAGAAAACAGCACCTAACTGCTGACAGCTGTATGGAATTGGCCTCTCAATGCATTGTCAGCTGCCTTGAGGAATTTGATGCCATATGAAGCTAGGCCATCACATTCTTTCTGGTACTGCAGACCAGTGCAAAGGAGCTTATATCTGTAAATGTAAATATAGTTTCTGTGAATCACTGCAACTCTCATGAAACACCATCCTGTTATATACCATCTTGTTATCATCAGCTTTCAAAGCTATGCAATTTCTCCAGATTTTTGGCTGTTTCTGGTGTCAGTGGAAAGCAGAATTTTTGATTTTTCTGTTGTACGACATTAGATATGCTGTCATGCTATGCAAATGTTTAACATCATTTTCATATGGCCTAGAAATTTTAGCTTTAAAAGCTGAAATGGAAAACGAGTCATCTTCCTTTCTATGCCTGTAGGACAGGAAAATTTGGGGTTGCTTATATTTTTCCAATTAGACACATTTGATATTGCTTTAAAGGATGCTAGACACGTACACTGATTACATATTTATCATTTAGATACAAGTCTTGCACTCCCCTGCAGGCCTCTTTTAAAGTCAGCCTTAGCTGGAAAACACAATATTTAAAGCCCTATCAATGCAGCCTATCAGGATAGCTAAATATTATGCATGGAGCAAAATATTTCCCTTTCATTATGAAAATAAGTGTTCTCACAGTGTTAAGCATGAAGCGTGTTGTTCAAAAGATGTGATCAAGACATCAAAGAGAGGGAAATTATTAAGATAGCGTGAACTGAACCAGCTGCCTTTCCTTTGGTAATTAAAAGACAATCTCATGCATTTGCCTGCTGAAATCACAAACTTTCTTCTTTCCCCTGAGAGCTGTGTTCTGAAGTAGGAGTCATTTTAGCACTTCTAAATGAGCTGTTTAATTTTACAGTTGTAATAAGAGTTAGCAAGAAGCAGCAGTCAACGTGAGCACTGTGCTGTAACATGGCTCATTAGTCCTCAGAGCACTGAAAAGGATCCACGCCATTTTTTCCCCTGTTTTGGGTGGGAAGAGGTGATGTGTTGCTGGGGTCCTCGCTCTGTCTGATGTGGCCAAAGCATGCGCCCGTGTGTGTCACATAGGATGGGCCTGAGGGAAGGTTTCCCTAGTACTTATAATTGGGTTGTGTGTATTTGTGCAAGCATCCTCCCAGAATCCTTGATCAGGAGGATGAAAGCAGTCAAACTCTGGAGTTCTCTGTGGCGGTGCACAGTGCAAAGTTGTCTGCTCAGGAGCTGCTCGTTGTAAATTGGCCTCTTCTGCATTATTCCTGCTACGTGCTCCAGAACCAGAAGGCCAGGTGTAAAAGGTGTTACTTGTGTGTCAAGGCCTTTGTTTCTCTGGGATCTGTCTGCACAAGTTCTGTGCTCAAAGTCTGCAGCTGGGCAGACTACCGAAAGCACAATGGTTTCTCCTCCTCTGGGGCCTGGGGATGAATTATATGGAAAGACCCATCTCCTTTGAAACCTCAGCTTCGTAAAGTAAAGGGATATTTGAGCTGTGCCTTCCATGAGAGTAATTTGAGGACAAAATGCTATGGTGATCCATTTCATGGTCCACTGTGAGTGTCAGAAGGCGAGGCTTCTGTTCTTATCTTTGCTGTGTGCCTGCGACTGTTGATAAATCACTTGTGGTCTGCATACGTTTCTTTTTCTCTTAGCTTTCTTATTTCTTTTAATCAGTATTGCAAAATTACCTTTATGAAGGCCTGAATAGCTGCTCTTGTTTATTTGCATGAAGCAAGCTGCCTTTTCCTTGTCTCTGCTTTCTTTCCTCAGTTTTGCAGGGATATGGTGGAGTTCTTCCATTTCTTGCCTGATGCTTCCAGCTTAGCAAGTACAAGGTGCCTTCAGAGATTGTACAAGGGACAGGTGTGGTCAGAAAGGATGGCACTTGCAAATTTCATCCCTGCTCATCTGAGTGGGCATGTGGCAGTGGTGATGCTGAGTTTCTGGAGTCATGTTGGGGTTTATTAGATATAAAGAATGTGCTGGACGTAGACTGAATCTCCTGGTTGTACTGTGCTTTTGTATCGGTCAGATTTTATTCTCCCTGCTAATAGCAGCTGAAGTTTCAAGTAAGAGAGGTCAGAATTACTTCATTAAAGCAACTTCTTTTTTCTTTTTGTTTCTCCATCAGACAGTTCTGTAGCTGGAGGTAGTAGAGAAACTGTTGCGTATGCAGTTTGCGTCAGGTTGTTAGTTTGTTCCTGAAAAAGTTCCCCTTGTGCTTTCTTCCCTAAAGTTACTTTCTGTTTTTGTGCAAATGCGTGCTATAACTCCATCAACTTCTGCAGATGTGTGTTGCTTTGTATGTGGCATAGTATTGTGTGATGTGCTTGAGACTATCCCCGCCAAGCCCTGTGGGCTGAGAGATGTCAGCAAGGGGAGAAGAAAAAACCATAGCTGCTTAAAATTCTGACTGAGAGATGGATCAAAAGAAAAATTCAGTGGAAGCTGAGACTGCTTAGGGGAACTAAAAATTTTGCTCCTTTAATCAAAATTAGAGTTTGCCAGCGGCACAGTCTATCAGTGATGCTTAATGCCATCTCCTTGTGTTCTGGGAGTTGAGCTGCTGCTTCAAATCCACAGAGACCCGGCTTCAGATCGGGCTGTGCCACTTGTGGAGGCTTGGAGCCCTGCTACAGCTCATGGGTCACAGCAGCGTGTTTGTCGAAAGCCCCATTGTGCATAACATGGTCCCCAAATTGTACGTTATGCTGCTGTGGGAGAGCTGTCTGTAGTTAAAAGCACTGGGGCTGAAAAACACGTATTCTTTAACTTCGGTTTTGGGGGAATAATAGAAACCAAGGAATTGCAGTTTTTATATAATCATCTCATCTTTTAAAATAAAAAGTTTTTTTTTTTCCCTTCCGAAGAGCAGGTAGAAAAGGGTTTGTATATGAAGCTGTACCCTCTGGAATCAAATAGAGTGTCTTCTGCAGAAACTAAAAGCAGTGTTGTGACAAATAAGTCATTTTAATTTGTTGGGGGAAAAAAACCCACAAAAACATTTTGAAAGGAAGTCACTCCCAGTTCTGATCAGTCCTGACATACAAAAGAAAAAATTATCTTTGTGTAACATAAAAAGGAGCTCAACCAAAGGCCAAAATAACCAAGCAAAGGGAACATCAAGTGTTTAAAACAAACACCCTGAGCTTTAAGCTTCTCTCTGATCTCTGCCATTAAAATTCTCTCTTGCAGACTATTTGAGAGAGAAGCCGCCTGTCCGCTTGGATAAAAGAGAAATTCAGCTTGAAGTGTAATCTGCATTAGGCACCCTGGTGCTGCAGCCGTGCAGAGGAGGACTGCAATGGCAGGAGGCAGCACTGCTTCTCCCCATCCCTCTTCCCATCTCACGTACCCATAACTGCTGCATCCTGCCCTGTCAGGATGAATATGACAGAGGCACGCAGCTCTGATACCTGCAGGATGAGAAGGTGTCTATTGATTTCTAAATCCAGGTGTTTCAGTTTGGAGCTGCTGCTAACTCCTTGTGCTCTGGGTTATCGTGTTGTCAGCAAGCAGTATGTGACTGTCCTATCACTGGTGGCTTTCCTTCCCTTCTCTCCTCCCCAGTGCTTGCAGGCTCCACCTTATGAACGTGTCATACATGGGGCAGCATGCAGCACAGGGATGGTGCTGGAGGTGGGGGGTCCAAAATAGCAATGAGGGAAGAGCTGAGCAGCTGGGTCTCAGGCACTGTGCTCTCCAGGGCTACACACATGACTTGAGGCAGCCACAGGCTCTGTTGGCACTTACTGGTGATGAAGGCTTCTCACCACAATGGACTGAAGGAGGAATCTGGCATCTGGGTTTCACATGCGATTCCTGTCTGTGTGAAAAACAAATGTGTTTTCAGGGCCTATGATCAGAGGATCCTGTCCAGACCTGGCATTGTGCTATTTGCTTCAGCCTGGTTACTAATCCCAGTGCTAAGTTTGACCCTTAAGCTTTTTGTTTTTTGTCATGTGCTTTGATATGGTTGTAAAAATACTGATTGGCTGGCAGAGCTCCAGGGCTTCACTTTATATTCTAGCAACTGTGAAACAAATGTGTTTAAAATGCTCTTATATTCCAGGGTATCGTCTCTTTTGTTTCTCCCACGAGTGTTTTCTCCTGTTCTTGGAATATCTGTTCTCTGCATGTCATGCAGAGCATGTTCTCCCCAGGACTGTCTTTGCTCTCGGCTTCAAACTGAGCATGTGCAAACTCAGGCTTTTGGTGGAAGGTGCTGTGTATAGAAGAGGAGATCAAGCAGGAGGTGGATTGTGCCCTGGGAAGCCCTCCTTCCTCAAGTGATGCTGATCTTGTGCTGTTTGCCCCATCACACATGATTAGCATTTGAATTTCCTGAAGCATCAGGTACTTCGACATCCTATCCATGTGTCTGAGGGCCTGCAAGTAGAGGGAACAAGGAAATGTTTTAGGAGCAAATCCTTGTGCATGACTGAGTTCCTGTGTCCCCATGCTGAGCGGGTCAGCAGGCTCCCATTCCTTTCTCATCTTTCCTCCAAAATCCATGGAGTGGGTCGAGAACCTTGGGAAGTTAAGTTTTGCTGCTTGGAGGGGCAGCTTGTGTTAAAGTGGGGTGTTCTGCTGCTGTGTTTCAGCAATGTGTTCTCAGTACGAGTCTGTTGGTTTGATTTCAGAATTATCTAAAAAGTTGTCAGATTATAAATATGTCCATGATACTTACTTCACAAAACCTGTTCACCCTTCATTTTTGTGAATAACTGTCTGCTGACTCCTGGCTTCTAATCTCTGCTCTAAAGGGTCCCTAGAATTGGTTTTATTTAGGTTTAACAACACCTGCCCTTCAGGTGCTGCTTCCATATGGACTAGAGAACCATTCAATCTCGTGGGTACTGCATCCAAATTCTGCTTCTAAGTTACTGCTAGAGAGCTTTGTGTAAGGAAACACAGGTACTGTCTTGCTTCTTTCCTGCCAAATTCCTCCATTACAGGGAAGCATTGCATACCTGACAAGTGTGCTTGCCTCTGTCGAAGTGAATGGGGAAGCTGAATAGCTTGGGGAGCTGAGCACAGTGCTGGGCCTGGGGCAGTGTGTGAGGAGCTGCTGGGAAGGACTGGACACCATTGGATTCTGCCCGTGGTATCTAACTTGTTCCAAGCATTGCTAATAATTAGGCAAATAAAATGATTAGTCAGAAAATAAATTCAATTTATTGAAAGCATGTTCCAGAGGGGTTTTATAGAGCTGAAATAGTATCTTGCCAGTCAAATAAATATTGTGAAGAGGAACACAGTAGCCTGTTTGGCAGTTAGTAGGAGAGAGCAGCCCAAGGCTCAAAATAAATTTGGCATGAAAATGTCTTTTTTTTAATAGCTTTGTTTCTTTATTTCCTTGGGAGAAAAAATCTTGCCCCCCAAATGTTCTTTCTGTGTCTTGAGCCTGGCTATCTCATGTTTACGTGTCTTATTGTGTGTGCCAACACTAGCATTCCCAAGGGATGCTGGTTTGTAAATTCTCTCTGCATTTCACTTCATTGCTTCGTGGCTCTTTAAGACCTAAGCAGAAAGTTCTCCTGAGGTGCTTTTCTTCCCTTCTTTGGTCAAATTGTGGTAATTAGGAACACAGTTTAGTGGGCAGTACTGGTACGAGGTAGACAGTTGAACTACAGATAATCTTAGAGATCTTTTCCAACCTTAATTGATTCTATGAAATAGTACATTGCCTGCTGCACCTCTAGGTGCCCCCCAGCTTTGAGGCAGTACCTGGTGCAGAGCTTCCAACATCTTTAGAATGGTGATGCTGTTTCAGGGGTGTAACTTCCATTGAATTTTCCTTTGGAAATGTGATGGCTTTTTTTAAGGCTGTGCCCTGATGTTTGCAAAACAGTTCTGTAATGTTTACAGTCAGAGCTCAAAAGGGGCCTCTCACACCCTCCATCCCTGCATCTATCCCCCAGCGCCAGTGGCTAATATGTGCTCACTTGAGGTAAGAGTTCAAGTCAAGACTGTCTTGTTTGTCTGAGCCCTGCCTGCTTCTGTGGAGAGGATATTGTACTTCAGATACACAGCCAAGCCCATTTCCATGGTTTCTTTGGGGGGAAAGATGGTTTCTAGGCAGTTGGTGAAATCACATGAATGCAAAACTGGAAGAGAATTTCAGCTCATGTCAACGAAAACAAGGAAGGGTGCACAAATACTTGATATTGCCATAGTTGTTGTGCTATATTTGTTGCACACAACAAAGGCAAGGAAAATAAGAACTACACTGTTGGTACCATGCAACCAAAGTCAGTGTTTTGTTCATCAGAGTAGTCTCAATATAGCCCTTCAGAAAGGATCACAGAGGTGGGTGCAAAAGCACTGACAGAGGAAACTCTGCTTGAGTTGAATTTAGGAGCAGATCTAGGGACTGTTTGCACAAATAGAGATCTCTAGATGGAGATTCTTTTTCCTGGAGAGGTTTCTTTTTTATGTGAGGTGGGAGAGATGGTTTTGCCTTCCTGAAGGAGGTCATGGGTGCGCTGCAGTCAATCTCTGTCAGCTGTTGATTTTTGGAACAGTGGCATTTCTTTCCAGGCTGATTGCAGTAATACGGTTTCTATAGAGGAAAGACAAGAAGGGGATGGGGATGACTGGAAAAATGTTTGCAGTCGTGCATGAACTGACTGCATCCCTTCCCATTCCCCGCTTAAAAAACAGAGATCCTTGGAAAATGCGCTGCTGGTTTCCGTGGGATGAGGAAAAACCCAAGCCTTACATGCCAGATGCCCTTTGAAGGGGGAAAAAATAGAGTGACATGGCTGGGATATTACTGAGATTGTTTTTTAATGTCACACTTCGATGGAGTCTGAGATTATTAACTGGGGGGATTGACTCTCGGTATTGTGGCCGCCAGATGCAGCGGTTGGCTGAGCTCCCTACCTTCAGAGCTCACTCTTAAATCATACTTGGATAATCTTCCCTGCCAAGGAGCTTTGCAGTTGAGCAGTGTGCTGGAGCCGAGGAGGGCTCCATGTCAACAAGCAGGTAGCGAGGCCTCTGAGTGGCATTTCCAAGTAAACCATGAGCTTGCTGAGCTGCCAGGACTGCAGGCAGGAATTTGGGCCTCTCCTATAGATGGGGTTTCTGTGAACTCTTGAAAAACCCTTTAGCCTCCTACAAATGGCATTTTCTTCCGTCTTGTTTCTTAAATCAATGGGACAGAAACGGGGCTAGTTAGCTGGAAGGGGTGTGCCATTTTTCCATTTTCTGTGTTTTTCCTGTCAAGGTTTCTCACTGTGCTAGTGATTTGACTTGGAGAGTCAGCGACGTGCTTACTTGCTGTGACTCTTTATGGATAAATGTTAAGATGCAGTGTAGTTGGACACATGGCAATCTCTAAGGAGTCCTGGTTGCTGAGTGACTGCAGTCATGACCCAACTTTATTGCCACTATGGAGGGGCTGTGGGACTGGAAATGTGTGCAGGCTGCCACAGCTGTTGCCATAAGTGAGCCAACGTGGAGAGGATTCAGCTGCCTGCAGATGAGTTGATGGGATCACTGTTGTGATCTCCACAGACTGCTCAGTCTCTGCTCTGTGTCTGCTCTGTGCTTTCTGGGAAGACTTCTTGTCCTGAGGAGATGAGAGCTTTGCTTTGCTCTCATGGGTGAGTTTCATGAACCCAATGCGTGGAAATAGGATACTTGCTGAGATCTTTTGGGACCACCAGGAACTGGAAGTGCTACACTTTCCTATAAGTCTCACCTTGTGTTTATAAGACTTGGGGAACTTTTTAGTTGTGTTGGTATGGCTGGGAAAGAAGCCCCAGAAGCCTTCGAGGCAGTAGATATCCCCCCCCCCTTTTTTTTTTTTTTTTGGAGCATGGACATGTGGGTCCCAGACATGCCAGCCTGGGTTTCACTCCCATCCAAGGCAGTCCTGGGCTTCCCGAGATGCTCACAGAGAATGCTGATGGGAGCAGTGGTTTTACTCTGTGGTTAGCTGTGTCTCAGGGCTGGTGGTCATCCTCTGCTAAAAGTATTGTTCAGTTCTCCAGCTGGCTTCCTCTGCTTACCCTCAAGAGCAATTTGACTGGTTAACAGAGAGGAGAGACCATGGGAGCCTGATGCTCTGTCTCTGGCACCCAAGTTTGTGGCTTTCTCATCTGGAATAGCTCCTGCCTTCGCTTTGACTTTGTCTCTTCCCTCAGTGAGAACAGCCATGGCAGCCGTGTCAGAGGGGGTTTGTTATCTGTTAGTAGAGTCTTTCTCAGTGTTTTCTGCTCTCAGTGGGCTTTAGTTGACCTAGGAACAGATTCCTGCCCCAGACTTTGTCAGGGGGCTGCGAGAAAGATGGGCCTGTGGAAGATGCCTTGAACCTGGAGATCTTTTTTTGCCCTATGGTTTCCCTCTCTGGTGCATGAAATGGAAAGGGAAGCAATCTGCTGGACTGTGCACTGCTGTGGCTCTTACCAGAGCCTGCTGGTAGCACGTATCTTTATGTCTGTGTTAATGTTGCCCCAAGCCAGCAAGTGGTTTATATTTGAAGAGCATTCATCTAATGTTATTGAAGCCTTAAGGAAAGGCACAGTGGGCCAAGCCCTGCCGGTTTTACTCGCATCTCACAGGGTGAGAGTTGATCCTCTTTGGACATATCTCTACTCAAAAGATGGTTGTGGAGAAGATACAGGAGGCAGGGGAATTACAACACTGAAAGAAAAATCCCAGCTCTGCCCTGAGCCATTTTGCAATAAGATGCTTTAGGGTGTGAGTTACGATGCTGTAAGTCGCACCTCATGTGTTTTGTGGCACTCAGCCGACTGCTTCATGCCCTGCACTCATAGCATAGAGAATTTTGGCTCAGCTTGCCCCTGGCCAGCTCAGCCCTCAGGCAGGGATGTCTGCATGGAGGTAGCTGCAGTGTTTGGCTCTCGCCCCACTGCTTTTTATTCCGTTTCTCCCTTTGGCAGTCAAAATTGTGGTTGTTTGGGACAGGCCTGGCATCATCCTAATCCATCTCAGTTTTGGTGTGTCCTTATCTGATAAGCAGAACTTTGGTCTTAGCGAAAGTCAAAGTCATCTTAAGTAACCGTGGAAGTTTCATGTTGCTCAATGAGTTACCCTTCTGGTAGTGTTTAGGACAGTAGGGGTTGGTGTTAGGGAGCAGCAAGCAAACCTGAAACCTGAGGTGGATTAAGCAGTTATTGAGCATGTCTATGTTTTATGTTCTTCCCAGGCTCTGTGAGCACGTTTCTGCCTACCAAGGGTCACTGAATGCCCAAGCTGATGTGTGGACAGTTGGGCCTGGCCTGCTGTCAGGATGTTGTTTCTTGTTATTATCTTTGCATATCTGCTTAATGGTAAGTTATAGTTTTGCCTCCAGCTCCTTCCTCTGTTAGCACTTCATAAATTGGGATTTAAAATCCCTCTGGGGACCCAGGTTAAAAACTTTGAATCCTCTGGATGAGGATTGTAGTCAAATCCTTGTTTTTAAAAGGGTCTGGCACTTGGAAGCATTACGTTGCTGGCAATTGGGCCCGGTGACTGGGGCTGAGATGTGCAGCAGGGATGAGTTCAGAGGTCCTACCAAGCACAACAGCTGCATCCAAGTGATGCTGTGCTGGGGCTAAGTGCCCCCTGCCAAGTGTGGGGTTTTAGATTGTGAATGGGACCGGCCCCACTGCATGACTCAACATGGACTGCTGGTGCTGTGTCCTCTCAGCACCCCTGTGGGCATTCTGCGCTCTGTAGGTATCTCCTACAGCGTATCTATCTTAGCTTCAGCCCTGCAGGCATCAGATGTCTGTATGCCATAGGTTCCTCTGTTCAGCAAAAGAAGAGAGACTTCCAGAGACCTCCACTCCACTTAAGCCGTGTACCTGGAGAAAGATCTGAGATGAGTGACTTTGACCTTCTAGAGATCCTAACTTTGGGATGCATCGGTTGTTCCCCAAACCTTGAGTGGTAAATTCCTGCTGTCGCCAGATGCTGTTTGTGCTGGGTGCAGCTGCGTTAGTTCTTGAAAGCCTACTGTTACAGGCAGTAATTTCGCTGGGCTTTGGGTGGTCACTTAAGCAGATTTAATAGAGCTTCTTTCTGTGGAACATTAATAATTCCCTTAAAGTGGCTAAGAGTGGGAGAATATTCATGTCTGAGGATTGGAAGGAAGAGGTTTATTTATTGTTGCAAGGCACTGTAAACCCTGAATTTGACAGAAATGTAAACGTGTACGGTCATCCTGCTGATTCACATTTTATTACCGGTTTCAGCAGAACTTATAATAGAGGCATGGCTCTAAAAGGCCTATTTCTAAGGTGACACATGCTGACTTGTAGCCACACACTCTCCTTCCAAAAATGAGTAACTCCCTGGCTATGTGTGGGCTGCGATAGGTAAATGAGAAGGAACTGATGTGGTTGGTGGTTGCTGTCATGTCACCCTTGACAAACTGGGTGAGGGATAGAGCCCAGCCTGGGTGCCTAACAATGACACGTTCTCCTGCTGTAAGGTTCCTATGTTTGCAGGCTTTAAAGAGGGAGCACCATGCAAAGCAGCTATGTGTGAAGCTGCCCCAGACTGAGGAAGCACATCCTTTGTGTCCCTGATTCACCCATCCACAGAGTCCACAGCCTGATGTGCTGAATGAATGCAGCCTGGAAACCTGTGAGAAGGGCTGTGTGTGCATTTGCATGTGTGTGGCCCAGGCTGCAAATTGCAGAGTTGGAGCGGGATATGTTGAGGCTGTCTGGGGTAGTCCTGCACATCTGGGGCGGGAGGGTGTTCCTGCGAGTCAGGAGGCAGGAAGCCAAGCGTGGGAAAAGGAGGGAAAAGGATTGTGAGAAGAGGAGGAGGAAAGGATAGAGACAGTGGTTTGTCTTTCACAAAGAGGCAGAGGGATGGAGGGTGTGAAGATTTGACAGTGCCTTCCTGAAAACCCTCAAGTTCCACAGGAAGAAGGTAATTTTGTGTTTCATTCTGTGTCATGGCATCACCGTTGGGAATCTGACCTGTGCAGGACTCTTCTATCAGTTCTTCTGCCTTGGCCAGAAGCACAGGAGGAAATAAGCAGAGCTTTCCACCGTAGCTTTCTTTGTAGCATTTCACAGTGCAATTTGGGTATTCTTTGAGTGACTTGGAACAAAGTCATCTACTTTCACAGTTCTCACAAGAAACTTGGATTTCACATAAGCATGAAGTGAAAGGTCACCACAATGGAATATTTTTTTCCCAGTAGTTTCACCATTGCATCTTTCTGAATTCGTGTATCTTTATTTTTAATTAGATATGTTTTAACTTTCTCAGTATTGTTCTGTAAAGGAAAAAGTGCAGTCAGAGTTATGTGCATACAGTCATCAGACTGTATAATAGCAGATCTGTATGCATTGCTTACTTGTTGAACAGTATTTACAGATTGAGGATACGTCTGTTAATCCATCACTTTTTTAGCATTTTGCAAATAAAATGCAAATACACATCTGCCAGTGCATGGCGCGAACCATTCTGTCATGCTTTGCTGGTTAGATTTCACCTCGAGTTTTATCCTCCAGTGACATACAAAAATTGTAGTTGCATGAACTACAGAGATTAGAGTTTTTCAGAGTTGTTTTTTCATGGTCAGTAGATCACCCTTGAAGTACCGTACCTCTCAGATCTGGCTTTTTGAGTCTGGGGTCTTTTGGTTTACGTGAACTCTTTGTTTCTCTCTACTCAAAAATAAGAAGGAAAAGAAATCCCACTATTCTATGGCAGAATCCCTGGAGAATTTCCATTATTTGGACTAAGAATGTCCCAGAGCTTTGTCATTGTTCTGAAAGGGCCTGGAGCAGTTCTGTTCCCTTTCCCAGGCCCTCACTTTGCTTTTCCAGTGCTGTGTCTGGGGGTCATATGGAAGGTTACGAATCAAAGCTGCAAGATTTGCATGCTAGTATAAACTACATGCGAGTGTTGGTGCAGTGCAGGAATCCCTAATGCAAGAAATCTAAAGGAAGGTTGAATTTTGGCATAACAAGTTTTTGGGATTTGAGTAATTGGTTGTGCACTTACAGAGCACAAGCCTGCCCAGTGCTGCTATACGAAGTGGGGTTGGCAGTGTCATGGAGTGCTCTCTTTGTGCAACCACAAGCTGTACTAGCTCTAGCACTGTGTTTGTGTTCCAGTATTGGGAAGATGCATCTGTGCAATGGGACAACCAATGCAGCCCATAGATGTTCCCCTTACCTCCACCCCACTTCTATGTTCAGCACTGGTGCTAAGCGCCTCTATGCTGAGCTGTGCTCTCCAGGGCTGATATGTGTTTCTCTTCAGAACAAGTTCTTCCATTTAGTGTTTGCTGTGGATTGTGTTTTAATGGTCTATCAATTCATAAAATGGCAGAAACTCAGTCTCGCATTTATTCTGCTTCACAAATAGTTCCATTGCATATGGAAGTAGTAAATGCAGGTGGACAGAAATGGAATAAGAAGCAGAAATACGATTCTTTGTTGTACTCCGCACAGATGGCTCTGTCTCTGCACGTGTGTAGCTCTAGTGGGAGGATGTTTTCCCCTTCAGGTTCAGAGAGGCTGCTGTTCGGCTTCCTGAAGCTGTGAGGTGATAACCAGGGTAGCAATGGGGCTTTACTGGTCCTGTTTCTTATTCTTCTTTCACAAGCTCCAGTTACTGGATGTCTTAGAGAAAAGACTGGAGCCTTAACAGGTCTTATGTGATGCAAAATATCAGTTAAAAAACAAAGCCCTTCTAACACAACACATACCTCATGCCTGCGAGAACTAGTCATGTCATAGTCTGCTGTGACACACCTCAGAGTGAGGTTGAATTAAGTAATCAGGGTGCCAAGCAAGTCCAGGTCTGTGGCCCTCTAAGTTACTGTCACTGATTGTGGGGAGAATTTCCCCATTTTACCTTTTTGGCCATGCAAATGGCCAAGCAAAGAAATACAGTGGAGAGAATTTTATCCCTTTGGCTTAGGGCTCTGACTGCATGTGGGACTTATTTAGCATCTTTGTAGCAGGAAGGTGCCGGTGAAGGCCTGGTGAAGTCAGAGTTTAAGAATCCAAACTGGCAAAAGCCAAAAAAGTCCTGAAATGTAAAGATAAGGCTAAAGAGAAGTTGGAACCATGGACTTGGAAACCTCATCTATTTATTAAAAAATAAAAAAAAAAAAGGGGGCTAAATATTGTATTATTCTGCCTGTGAAAACACAGTGAGCTGGATTCATCATTCTACCTCAGCCCTGTTCCTTGTCTGGTCCATACCCATAAAGCTGGGAAAATGAAAAAAAAAAGCTCTGTGCTCCAGTGAGCTCCTCTTCGTGTGTCCCCAGGGACGTCTGCTGGCTGCCTGAAATCAGTTGTT
Source organism: Lagopus muta (assembly GCF_023343835.1). Taxonomy (NCBI): domain Eukaryota; kingdom Metazoa; phylum Chordata; class Aves; order Galliformes; family Phasianidae; genus Lagopus; species Lagopus muta. The sequence goes on along the minus strand of NC_064437.1, from coordinate 54,469,011 downwards.
TGCTATTCTTGTTAATGCTTAGGTGTCAGGATTTGGGTAAGAGAGGAAGGCCGGTGCCCATGGAGGAGAACACAGCAGTAGTGGGGTTTTTTGAACTGGAAAGGACATAACTGGATTCTAGAGTGTGGTAGGATTCAGAGCTAGAAGAGAGTTTATTTTCTTTGTATATAGAATAGATCTGATGTGATACAGCTGAAAAGGCAGGCAGCATTAATCTGGCGTTAATCCTATTTTGTTGCCATTCACAGCTGTAACAAGATCCTCAAAGAAAAGTAGTGGAGGAAGGAAAACGCTCCTCTCCCCTTGTTGTTTTTTCTCTCTGTATGTTTAATTAGACTGCCTTATTTCTTCCTTCCCAGCATTTTGCAGCTCTGCTTTGCTTCCAGACCTTGGGTACGTGCCACATCTGCCTGCTAGACTCGTGGGTTGATCTGGCTTTTTCTCAGTTACACTTCCCCCGTTGGTAATGGAAAGGTGAGCCCTGCTCAGGGATGTCTGTGAAACCACATCTGCTCCAGAGGAGCCAGATGCCCACACCTGTACCAGCCCTGCATTCAGGGCTGCTGTGCACCTACCACCAGAGCAGCTTTCTCATTTCCTTGTGTTGTGTGTTTCTACTGAGCACCGTCTCTGCTTCTCAGCTCTCCCTTCACATTCCTAGGGTGAGAACAGCTCTGGCCTGGCTTTGAGACTAGTCTTCCCTTAGCCCTGGCCTGGCTGAGCTGCAGTTCCCTGGAGGTCATTGTGCTGAAAGGTGACATCATGGCATGGCTCTGGTGGTGGACTTGCTGCGGGTGAAAGGTCTGACTTCATCTCGGTGGGAATTTCTCAGGTCTCACTGAGCTTTTTAGGGTCTCTTGGATGCTGGCAAGCTGGGCAAGGAGCCTGAGCTGCGCTTGCTAGATCCAGAGTCAAATGCAAACTTTCCCAAAGCTTGAATGTGATCCAAGCCAAGCGCAGGCACAGGTGGTGTGTGTGGGATGAGGCCCTGTGTTCCGATGCTGATCTCTGGGTTTTTTCCTGGCCCTGATCTGTATAGGGCAGTAACTGGAGACCCCTCGTCCTGTGTATTCAGGTGAGGAAACCTCGGTACCTGTCTTTTTTGGGTGAAAGAACGTAGACAACATCAGCCATGATGCTTCTGGGGCGCATATAGTTGATTTAGCCTCATGGGTGCAGAAAGTGTTCACTCTGGGCTGTTATCCCTCCAAATTCGTGTCTGGGCCAGCTCTGATTTCCACTCACTGGAGGGTCTTTGGCATTACAATAATTATGCAGATGGTAAATTGTTGCAGTGCCTTTAGGACACAACCATATGTTGACTGTGGATGGCTGCTGCAGTTTGCGCTGTTTCAGTATAAACTCCAGCAGCTAAATGAAGCAGCTGAAGTTGCCACCAGCTTTGCAGGAGCTGTGTTGACTTTGACTGAAGTGGAGCATGGAGTGTTCACATGCTGAGATCTGCTAGTGGGAAGTTTCCAGCTCGCAAGCTGTGATAGCATCTGAACATGAGGGAGAAGGAGGATCTTTTCCAGCTTGTGATTCACTGCAGGACAAACATCCAGTGCTTTAATACAAGGCTTTGAAGGCACTGACATTCTTCAGGATAAAAAGGGCTATCGTGATGGTATCTGCATACAAATTGCACCATATTGTTGTTTGCTGCATTCATAAAACTTTTAAGAAAGTTAGTATTTACTGTAATTACTCCTTAAAGGCTAACAGTGCCCTCTGTTATGGGTACAGACTTGTTTCTAGTCAGTGCTGTGGGATCTTTGCCAACCGCTTGCCTCTTTGTAGAGGTTCTTATCTTGCTCTCATCTCACTGCTCATTTCAGGCATTTATCTTCCACTCAGCTCATCTGATTGTAGGAAACAAAACATTACCCTCTAAAAAGCCAATTGAAAAATCAGTCACATGAGAGCAACCTGAATTCCCTACCTCTGGGTCTTGTGTCAGCTGGAACTGGATATTTTCCATTGAAAATGAGACATTTGGTGATAAAGTCATGCACAATGACATTTGAGGTAATATGATTGGTTTTTTTTGTAGTAGTAGTAGGAAATCATATCTTGTTTTGTGTAGGCAGTAAAAGGAGATCTGTAACTTCAGTTTGCAGTAAATTTTCTGCTCTGTGGTGTTTAAAATGGAAGTTTCCCAGAGCTAGGATTAAACGATAATTAGCAGCTGATAAAACCCCCTTGACATCCTGCACCTTCCTTCATGCAGCATGAATATTAAGAGCTGCTTGTCAAGCCCAGTTCCTGATTAATATTCTACAGTTTGTGCGGGATTTGCTCCTCCTTTCCTCCAGAAAGGATTTATTTGAAAATACATAGTAGGCTGAAAAAAGACTGCATTTGTGAAATGAAAAATTGAACATCCTTTGTAGCTGGGAGATCCGGGGCTGTGCATTGAGTTCTTTGTGACGTGTACTTCAATTAATATATGTTGTTGAGGGCTTATTTTCTTTAAGCATTTTTGGGATGAAATTTTTGAATGTCAGCTGTGTTTTGACCCCTTCAAGGTCATAAATAGGTGTAAAGCAGATTACCCGTGGCAATTATTTATGTAGTTACAATTTGTGATTGTGATTACAGTGAAATTCTGTGAAGGGCTTTGGGAAAACACCATTCTCACTTGGCAGAACTTGATCTTCACCCTCCAGTGGGGGGGAGAAGCACTGAGGACCAAGATTGATTGGTGCTGAGGAACGTCTCTGCTTTATCTAAGCTGCATCCCCATCAGGAACATCTCTCCTTACCAGGGTCTTCTACCTTCTACCTGGTCTGTGAGCCATGCTCAGTTTTGAGGTGCCATCAAATGCCACGAGAAGCCCAGCCCTGGCTCTGCCAGCACTGAGCGTGGGACGGCTCTGTATTTATCTGACATTTCCTGCTGCCTCCCTCCCCTGTGCATATGTGTGACCTCAGGCTCCCACAGGACTGCTGTGTTCCTCCCCTGGGATGTCGCTGATCACTTTGGCAGTGACCCATTACAAGATCTGAGCATATTTAAAAAAAAATAAATAAAAAAGGCAAAGAAAGCTGATGCAATGTTTGCTGCTTGTGAGAAAGCTGTGGGCCTGGATCAAGCAGCGGGAGGCAATAACCCCCAAGCCCTGATCTGTAAAGGAGGGAAATGTGATAGTTAAGGCTTTTGAGACCTTTGGACCTTGCTTTTAATATCACACATTTTACAGATCTTTTGTGTGTTGTTGAAAACCCCTATTCCCTGTTATTTGAAGTGGTGGCTTCCCAGAAGCAATTTGATTTATGCAAATGAGCAAAGAAAATCAATGGTCGCTTCAGCTTGTGCACCTGTGTCCCGGCGTGCAGGTTTTGAGTCTGTGCATCTCTTGCTTTGCAGAGCTCCAAGTAATGATTAGAGGCTCTTTTTGCTCCTGCTGTGATCTTCCTATGAAATAGAAGTCAATGTGTCTGTATGCTATCCAATTTATCTTTTGCTGAGCTTGAAGAGACCTAAGGCTCAAAGAGCCTGCTTTAAACGTGCAGCAAAATCCTGACATGACTGCTAATCTGTGGCAGTTTCCTTCTTGCAGAGCCTGGAGATCAGGGTTGGGATCATGTCTGCACAGTGCAGCAGGCCCTGTTCCTGCATCAAATGCATTGGCTGGCCTTGAATGAACCAGCTTTGGCAGGGGGGTTGGACCCGATGATCTCTGGAGGTCCCTTCCAACCCCTACAACTCTGTGATTCTGTGATTCACAACTCTGAATGCCCCCTTGCACACAGGGCATTTCTTCTGGGATAGGTGTGCAGTGCTGCTTACTGCAGTGCTGACTGCTTGCAGCAAGGACTCTCATGGGTTCTGAAGGATAGCACAAAGAGGTACCCTCAGGTTCAAAGTGTCTGGATGGCTGCAGCATATTTTGCTTCTAGCTTCTAGAGAAAAGATGTGTAATTAAGCAAAAAGCATCGACTCCATTTATATGTGAAATATGTTCTCCTATCCTTGTCTCATTCCCTTTGAGAGAATTCAGGGCCAGAATTACAGGATCTGAAGTTGCTTTTGGATCACAGTCAGCTCCCATCTGTCATGATCTGTTTTTAATCGAATGGGTTTTCCATCTGAAAGTAGCTGTTGGACAGAGAACCAGCAGAAATATTTGTGTTGTGAATTAGCCCGGAGTGAAGCTACAAACTTTTTTTTTGCACAACAAACACATGGAAAAACATTCTTCAACACTGTGTGGCTGATCTGAAGGTTGACCGCAATAGCTTCCTTCCCAAAGGTTCTGACCTTTGGCTGCCTGCTCAGGTAAGGTCTTAAAGGAGACCTGAGATCTTGTGTTACTTATTCTGGTTACCTCTAATGGAGCAGATCACCCTGCTGTCACTGTATAACAGTCAGAGAGGAAAGTGAGGCTGCAGAATCTTCATGATTTTCCAGGACATGAGCTTGTGCCTGGTAGGAGAAGGGGAAAAAATATCCTCAATGGTTCTGGTTCTTCAGCATCGCTCAAGGAGGTTTCATGCATCTCATCTGTAGTGATTGCCTAGTATCTGGACCCTGGGGGATGGGCTGGTGTCCTGGGGAAAGTGGAGGATGATGCCTGTCTGTTCCCAATCACTGGGGGCAGAGCCCTTCACTGCTGGCAAGAGGGAGAGCTCCCACTGCAGCACAGGGGCTGAGGGAGGAGGGATGCTTTCCTGTTTCCTCTGCCAGATCCTTATCTCACTCCATATGTGAAAAGTTGAAATTGCTTTAAAGACCCAGGAGCTGGGCTGGCTGGGATTTCCATTACACTGGAGTCGGGTAGTCACCCTCAATGGCTCGCTCCATCCTGTGTTTACTCAAGTCTTGTGGTGTGTCTGTCATCAGGGCAGCAGGACCCACGCTTGGCCTCAAGGACATCGTGTCTGAGCGCAGCACTTAGATCTTGCTGTTTCTTTTATTTACATATATTTAAATGTGTTGGAGGCGCTAGGGTCAGAAGGAAACATTTGTGCAGAGTATATGTGTGTATGTATGTATCTGTGTGTGCACTTGTGAACAATTTTTTATTGTATCTTCTGATAAGTGTTTCCATAAGTTGATTGTACTAAGCAGGTACTGGGGCAGGACAAGGGAAATCCTGGGCTTATTCTGGACATGCATTGCTTGTTCCATGAGTATGAGAGAACGACTTCCCCCTTGCTGGCCTGCTTTACGTCACCTCTGAATCAATCTGATAGGTACCAGAGGTGCTGAGCTGACAGGCGTCAGCAGGGTTGGGCTGCTGTAGTGTCTGAGTGCATGACAGTACCTGTGTTGTAGAGCTGTAATCCCTCAGCCCTTTTGAGTTTCCTCTGAATGTCTTTGTTGAACCAGAGCATTGGGAAGGGCCGGCATCTCCATAGAGAAGGAGATTTTGAATTCATGGGGTGGGAGATGGGCAACTCACAATGGGTTGTAGCCTCAGGGCTGGAATAGCTCTGCTGGTTGTGAAGTGGAAAACCACCATGAGCTCTCCTGAGACCTCTGCTGAAATCTGCAGCAGGGCAGTAGCTTTAATTCGGGCTAGTCCTGCACCCAGGGCTGTATTCCCCACTGTAAATGGGAGTGGACAGAGAGATGCTGAATTTACCTGTTGTGATTGTTCAGCCTTTGGACATTCCCCCTTCTTCAGAACTCATGTTGACTTGTGTTTTCTTTTCCCAGGTCTATATCATCAATGTAACATGGTCAGACCTGACTTCCCAGATCATCTACCGGAGATACAGCAAGTTCTTTGACCTGCAGGTAGGTCTGTCTTTTTCTTACGTAAAATATTATTTCTACTCGTGTTTCTGGTCATCTTTCCAGCTCATACATTTAAGTAAGGCTTTGTTCTTGTTTGGTCTATTACATGTGATGATCTTCAGACTTTTCAGACTCTGTAGGGTACGAGATGAGTGGGTGGTATGCTCACTTGCTTTGTAAAGACATTTAAAGCTGACATTTTCATGAATAGTTCCTATTGAGGAAGAAATCTAATTTTAAATGCTTGAGATGCATTTAGAGAGGGAGCTACATTTTGGGTCCCCAGAAACTACTTACCCTGAATTGCTGAAAACAATGGAGCTTTTGCACACTCCCACAGCAATTCAGTAATGGAGATGATGGTGGTAACCTTCTGTTCCTCCTTCTAACCACCTACTCAGCCAGCCAGTGTCTTGGCTCCTACTGGTCTGTTCTAAATACCCAATGTGGCTCCCTTGCTTTATCCCATGCCTGTGTTTCATCAAAAGCTTCTTGCTGCACAGCTGCTGTATGAAGTCTTAAGGCCAGAAAACTTGGAAATGTAAATTACAAAGTTTCTTTGTGGGCATCAATTGCTTCATTTCTTGTGCCAAGCTGCTGCCGTGCACCTGGAGGAGTAGGGAGAGGGAGAGCTTTCTGGCTAGTGTCCTGTTTACCCATAGTCCAGATCTACTGGTACCTTTGTGTAGGTACCAATAGACTCTAATTGTATAATTGGCTGGGGTTATAAAACTTCAGCTTGGGAACAAGTGAAAACAGAAGCTGGGGTTTGAGAGACTCCTTAATGCTGGGAGAAATGCAGATTTTAAGCTGTAGCTTGTGATTGGAGCTGAGCTGTGGTTAGAATATCAAGTGAATCCTTGCAGCCAGGATTAAGGCTGTACAGAACTTGATGGGCTGTAGCCTGGGAAATAACACTGACACAATTTGGTATGATAAATCAGTAAAGAAACAGTTTCTCCCTTGAGTGCCTGGGCAGAGATACCTTGGGAAGCACTCGTTTCATCACTGTTCTTTGTTGTACTTAGACATCTGAAGTCTCTAGTATGTTTTAAAAACAATATTGATTATGTTCTTCTGGCTTTTCTGGTGGAAGACTGAATCATTTTTGTAGCTGGTCTTCATGTCCAGGTTTGCTGTGTGACTGGAAGGCCAAAGAAAGGATGCTCTTAAGCCCCTTTCCACTTGTTACTGGCCTGAAGCACCAGGCCTGTCACGAACCATATGTCTTGCGTACAACGGGTCTGATGTATTTGATGTACTTCCTAAAGATGATCACAAACATTTGTTGTCGGCACGTGGCTTGTGCCCAGAACTATTTATTTCTCTTTTCTTTTTCTTTTCACCCCAGTTCTGTTTCCATGCGTATGTTCTTCTGGGTCTCCTGGCCTTTCCTGGTAGGTTTGAAAAGTTCCCATCAAGTATGGAGTTATCAATGGGGTTAGTGTGTTGGACAGGAAATGATGTCTCAATCAGGGAGTGAGCCCTGAAAGGTCCCATTGATAAGTGCAAGGGGGCCTAGCGCCAGTGGAAAACTCCTGCTTGCACAACGCTTCTCCCCCCATGAGAAAATACGACAAGAAAGTACCAAAATTCCCTTCCTTAACCCTTTTCTCTCCTGGAGGTGCCTGACAGGGCCACCACTGCGTGAGCAGTGACAGCCCTCTGCAGCAGCTTCTTCTGCCCTGGCAGGATGAGGCACTGCAAGTTACTGAGACAGGTCTTCACCTGGGGGTCCTGTCTGCTCTCTGTAGGCATGCCACTGTGCCTGCCTGTACCTCGGTTTCCCAACTGTAATATGGGTACAAGGCCCTTTATTCCCATGCTGCCAAAATGAGATTTTAAACTCCCAAAGATTATTCTTCTTTTTTCTTTCCTTGCTATTATTTTCTTCCTAAATTCTTCATGCTGCCAGAGCATCTTCTGGGCGAGGCAATGGAAACGGGCTGTGAATCTTGAATTGCAGCTTGTATTAGTGATTCTAATTTGGAAGACTGCAGTGGAGGCTAGAAAAATAACTGTAAGATCAGGGCATTTTGGTAAACACTTGTATTTTGAGGTACTCTTAGCTTCACGTGCAGTGGTTCTTGCTCAACAGCAGCTGCTGCGTTAGCATGTGTAAGTAGGCACTGAAAGGCTCAGGTAGGAGCTCTGCAGCCCCTCTTGCTCCCTGTGCCTAATGTTTGGTTAATGGCATCCCACGTCTTGTAGACTTGCTTCTGCTGGCTCTTGCTTCAAGCAGCTGCAACAGGGATGCCTTCAGAGCATTTTACAGGAAAGCCCTTCTGGTGTTGCAAAGCAGCTATATCAGGCTTTTGCAGTTGAGGATTCCCTATGTTTGCTGTCTGAAATGTCTGGCCTGTATTGGTGATCTGTGCTGGGCTGTATCTTGCAAACTGATTCCCAGTTACGTTAAGATTTGCTGAACAAAGAGTGATATTTGCAATAGAAAGCCCAGATCAGAACTCTTCATCATGGAAACAGAAGACCAGCTTGAAAGAACTGGACCCATTTCCCAAGCCCATGAAGGGCTGAAACTGGCTGTTGGTCATAGACTATGCAACTGATGCTGGGGTTGCCATGTGTTTGTTGGTGATGAATTGATCCCCTTACCTTGCTCCAGATAAGGAGGTGACCTAGGATTTCCATGTTCTTGATGGAAGCCTGAACTTCTGATGTAGCACTGTGTGACTAGTTGGACCTTGGTTTTGCGGCTTGGTACCGTGCGTGGCAGCACGGCCTTGGCAAATGGTGATACCACTCATCTCATGATGTGGCCCTTCCAGCAAATGTTCAGCCAATTCACAGACACCACTCGTATGCAAAACACTTGGAGCCTGCAGCTTCACACATCCCACTGTGCTCATCCCAGAGCTGCACTTCAGTTTTCTAAGCCTGCAAGTGTCTCATTTTCCCTCAGCTGAAGGGGAGGAATAAGGGCTAACTTGTAAGGGCTGCAATGCCTAATGTTGGCAGTAACACCAGATAGGACCCATGGGAAAATGTAGGGAGCTGCCTAGGGGTGAAGAGGAAGGAATATAAACGATTTCACTATGGCACACCCTTAACTGAACGGCTGTCTCTGCAGCAAATGGCTCAGAGCTTTTTGAGAACCTTTGGTTTACTTTCTTTTTTTCAAATGCTTCCTAGCAAATCTTTTTAGGCAATACGGGCATTTGGAGGTTGCCCTGTCCCAAGGATTCAAATCCCAGAAGTGTTCTGTCGTGCTATTTCAGCAGTGTATGTGCTTGAATTAGCTTTCAAGCTAAGTAATAGGGTAGTCAATGTGGACATATCATGGGATTTTGAAGCTGTAGTTTGCCCTATGAAGATGTGGGATGTACAGAAAACAGAAGCCAAAGCAATGAGCCAAATGCCAGCTCTGCGCTGCTTCAATGAGGCCTGGAGATCTAAATGTGGAGTTAAATTAGATCATGGTGTTGCTGCACCATTTGATTGTGCAACCCAGTCACATCTACTGTTGAGTGTGGGTCAAATCACAGCAGCTGACTCCATGTGGGTGCTGGTGTTTCAGTAAATAGGATTGAAAGTATTGAATTAACTCTGTATAGATGAAAGCAGTATGATAAATTGCTTGTCAAGTCCAATTTTCTGTTGTCCTTTACCCTGGGGGGGTGTTTGCACCTGAGCACCACGTGGGGTCAAAACCACCTCTTAATGTAATATATTAAGTGCTGCTTTCTCTTGCACTCTGCCTGGGTCCTTGGCTCTTACCTGCTGCACAGGACAAAGGATTGTGAGCTGCTTATTGCTGGGAGAGCCCCATGAGCATCTGCCTATAAAGAAAATTGGCCTTTGTGGCAGACTGGTGGCTCGTTCAGGCACGTTCCATGAGCGTCAGACAGGGCCCTCCCCACCATCACTGGCAGCAGAATCCTATTCTGAGCTGGTAGTTCTGGTAGGCAGTGTTGCTATTGCCCCCAAAGGAGCTGAGAAAACAGTTTCTGGGATACTCTGGGATAGCAGAGTAATTCCTCGTATTTCCACTTGAACATTTACATGTACAAGGCCTACTTTGTTCTTGCTGGAAAAGTGCTTTTGGAGGCTATTAGCAGGATGGGGATTTGCAACTGGGTATGTGCATAAATAATTACCCAAAGTACAAGGTGAAGGATGCAGCCATCTCATCCTTTCACTGATCGTGCTGGGATGGGAAGCAGCAGCAGGGTTTGCCACTGGCAAGCATGCATAGTGGCTCTTTCCCTGCTCCCAGTCTTATTCTGCCAGCTGCTCAGTGTCACTTGGGGCGTTTTGTAGGTACTGTGACCCCAGCTGGATGCTGCCCCTCTGCTGAGAAATCCATTGCTCCAGCTAAGTGAGCAGAGTAAATCTAGCCATGTTTCAGAGCCTGGTATCTTAGCTCAAATCCCCAGCAGTGCATCTTGTGCATTTTACCCAGTGACTCCAGATGTTCTGGTCTGATTCTGTGCTGTTACTTGCTGCCTGGACTGGACTGTGAACAGAGGAACCAAGCTCTGTGCTCAGGTGATGTTGTCTCTGTTGCTCCTGTCAGGATAGCTGTATCTCTGTGCACAGAACTGGGAAGGGAACTTTTCTTACAATAGCAGAATGCAGATTTCTCCATGGCAAAACATAGCAGCTGGCTTTAGTGGCGTGCAGTAATTCCATGCTTGTTTTTGGCTGTTTGAAAGGCGAACAACGGCCCTGCTGGAGCAGGAATGTCAGGTGGGCAGATAGCAGCCTTTCCATACAATGACCCACACAGATGTTTTGGCTGCAAGGAGGCATCTGAAATGTCACAATTCTGAAAAGGCAAATAAACAGAGCTCTTTTCAAGTATTTGCTTTGTGCATCAGTTAGCAAAAAATTATCTGCCTGATGCCGACTGCTGATCTAAGCAGGTTTCTTCAAAGTGGTGAAGAAAGAGGAACTCACTAGCAGCCAATTAGAACATTAAAAAAAATAATATCAAGAATTTTATTAGGGAGCGGAAAGAGATGTAAGTTGTTTCCAGGCTGACAATAAAACATCAAGAGCTTCATTTGTTATTGCTACGGCTATCCTGATTGTTTATAGTGCTGTAATGGAGTAACTGAGCACTGAAGAGCACATTAAACAAAAGTGGTACTATAAAAAAAGAAAAAGGCACTGCATTCTATAATTCTGCTGCTTTTATTCAGGCTGGAGTTCATCTGACTGCTGCTGCTATTGATCCTTCCCCTGTAAGGTGGTGTTCTGTACAAACATGCCTTTTTCTCTTCCCCCCAGCTGTATCAAATATTGTATGTCCTCTCAGTTTGTGGCAGGAGCTGTGCCTTGTGTCTCACAGGTTACTGTGAGTTAAACAGTACCCAGCAGCTTCAGCAAATGGACAGAGCAAAGGGGGAATCATCACATGGTGCTTGTAGATCAATGTCTGCTGGAACCCTGATGGAAGTGTTCTTGACGTTAGTTGATTTGGGTTAACTCTGTGGAGTTAACTGTTAACTGGAGACCCACAGTCACTAAATCCGCTGGTCCAATTATGTCTGCTTTGGAAGGATGTATGGCACTTTTTTTTTTTTTTTAATGTTCTGGCTTCTAGTTCTATAGAAGGGGTGGATTGGCAAGCTTAAGCATGTACTGAATCTATCAGGGATGAGGACTATGGGTGAGAATGCAGTGGGGCAAGTGTGTGCCCGAGTTTGCAGAAGGAGCCTGGCTTGGGCTTGCTGCAGTGCGTGAGGGCACTCAGTGCCATGGGAGGGGAAGGAAGGCTGCTCCCGGCATGATGCAGCTTGTTTCTTTCATGTGGGAGGTTTGTGTTAGGAAGATTCCCAGCCCCTGACAAGCTTTTGGGGGAGTGTTCATGTTGGTATGAGGGTGTGTATGGAAACAGGTAGAAGAGCTGGAGGAAAAGGTGGGGTCAAATAGAGAAGGGGAGAAGAGGGCTGGATAGAGCGGTAGTGTGTGCATGGTGAAACGTGAGGCACAGGGAAAGAAAAGGAAGTCCTTGCTCATTGGCATTGTTCCTGCTGGGCTGTACTCACTGCAGGGGATCCAGGCTCTGCAGTGTGGGCCTCCCTCTGCTCTGGGCTATGCTGGGTAGGACAGGACAGCATGGCCTCAGGATCACTACTCTCCTGCTCTTGGTGTGGCACCCTGGGCCCCTCAGCATCTTGGTCCTGCTGTGGGAGCTGCTATGGGATCCTCCTCTGGAGCAGGTGTCTGGTTCAGAGCCAGGGTTTGGCTTCAAGGCCCTTCTTGATGGTCTCAGGGCTGTAGGGATGGAGTTACTCTAGCAGTTGGGATGGGTTTGGTTTGACAGCAGCTTCCTTAAGGACGGGATTGAAACTGAACCTACCCTGGGAAAATTCAGAGGAAATCAGAACGTGGCTCTGTCAACATGTCTGGTCCCAAAGGTCAGCGGCAGCTCCTTGGGGAGAAATGGCACGTCCTTTCTTCTGGGTAAACACGAGCTGTCTGTCTGCTGATGCTGCTGTCCTGAGAGGCTGGCAGCAGCGAGGCCTGCAGGTGGTACAGAACACCAGGCTGTCAGGATAAGCCCCAAGCCATTGCTGTGAGCACTGGTTGTGCATGCCAGAAGCTGCGCTGATGAGACCAGTTTGGCTGCTGGTAGCAAAGACTCCAGCTGCTCTCCTTAGAAAAATGGCCCAGGGGCAAGTTTCCCTTGGAGAAAAAAAAATAAATAAAATGTAGCTGATGTGGTTGTTGAGCTGGGAGTGATTGTCTTAGCAGGTTTGAAGGCTGTTTAAATACCATTTTTTCTTTTAGGACTCAGCCAATGCCTTAGGATACCAGCTGGCTTGGGGCAATATCTTTGTCTTCAGTGAATGAGTGGAATTGTTTATACATCTTATTTCCATCATTATTTAAATGTTTGCCTGGCAAAACAATCTGCTCAGCTTCCAGTATTTGTTTCTGAAGAGACATTGCACGTCAGACAAAGATGAGGGCTGTGATGGGGAAATGGCAAAGTGCCTGCTGAGTTACAATTGAGACCAAACTCAAAAAAAAGCCCACAACAGATAACCTGCAGTGCAAGAGACCGGGCCTAGGAACCCTTCCCTTTGAATTTCTGTACCTGAGTGCTGTTAAGACATATACCTGATCCTTTAATGCTGCCCATGCTCCATGGAATCTTCTGCATGGTGGCTGCTGGGCAATATTTGCTGCTCTGCCCCAATTTACTGTACTTGCCAGGTTGCCCTGTGTCAGGCAGGGACATGGGGGGAGTTTAGGAAGTGGTGTGGGAGCTTAGCTCCAAGTGTGATGGCAGCAAGCCAAGAGCAGAGGTGGTACACACACTACCTTGCTTTGGTCCTTGGAGAAGTCTATAGGGATGGGGAATGGATTTTGCTGTCAAAAGATTAAGTTTTTGTTTTCTCTGGGGGACGTATCGCAGTAGGAGAGGTGAGTCCCTATAATACCATCCTCAGTCTTCTTCTGTGCACAAAAGAGATCACCAAACCAGGAGCATTCACATGACTGTTCCATCCTATGGAGGTCTTGGAGCTGTTGTGGGGGGTTGTCCTGAGCTCAGTGTGGGATGAAGGTTCCTGGAAGCTGCATCTCTGAGGGTTGTGGTTCAAGTTCATATCCATGATGGATGTTGTTTGGGGTCACTGTATCACATGGGAGTTGTTCCATACGATGCTGTTATTCTCCTAGATGGTTACATGTGTGCTTGTTTCCCTGGTGTTTTTATCCTATTTGTAGAACCAGCAGTATTGAAACATTTCGCTATACTATCAGAAAGCTTTTACCTTATTCAACCCAAATTAAATACTAATTTGCTTCTGAAGTCTTGCAGGAGCGTGACATCAAGTGGCATGCTGCTGTGAAGAGAGTTGTTTTTTCCCCTCCATTCTTGTCATCTCCTTGCATGCTGTGCTCTGCCAACCTGAGTCTCTCTAGAGGGGCTGCATAATTAGTGAGTGCTCTGATTGCTGAAGGTGATGTGTTACATCTGCTGATTCCCTGCCTTTTGCAGCCTCTGAGCAGAAGTTCAACACTGGCAGATCTTTGTTAGCATTCAGTTTGTAGTTCTTCTTTAGTCAGGCTCCCAACTTGAACCTCCTCGGTGCAGCTTGAGGCCATTACCTCTTCGTGTTGACTTCTTTACTGCATCCTTTAAAATATGTAGTGTGCTACTAGTTTTCCTCCTCTTTCTTAGGGGACATCTTCCAGTTGGCCCGCATGCTGTGTGTCTGGCACTGCAGTGAGAAACTTTATAAAGCCTGCTGGTTTTTTAAGGCAAAGCATGAAACTGCAGTGAGTTGAGCACTTGATTGTGTGAAGGGAGTGCATGTGTGTGGATGTACACCAACGTATCACTGATTCCTACTGGCACTACTCGGAATTACTCAACTGTGTGCCGTTGGCCAGCAGGTAAATGTTACTTGTCAGAGAAAAGCCTGGGCTCCTGGAGCCAACAGCACTGTGGGTTTCAGTCTGCTGCTTCCTTGATGCACTGAGCAGCTGCAGAGTGCTGCACGTGGCTGGTGTGTGATCTGAGGTGGGAGACGGGTTGGAAATTTCTTCTTAACAGTGCTAATGTCAAAGATGAGAAAACTGACAGAGCTCAGAAGTGAGGTACTCTCACTGCTTATTAAGAGCCCAGTGAGATGTGTTTTTAAAAGGTGTATTGTCTGTGTGAGTAGGAGTGAGAAACGTTCACTGAAGGCTTTTGGCCCAAAGCAGTGTAAGCAGGGGGGAAAGATGTGGGAAAATGCAGCTGAGATGATGCCAGCTCCTGCTTCAGCATCCCTCTCCAGTGTGGATCTGATGGCTGTGAAGTGGTGCCACGTTACCAGATGTTCACATATTCATGGGATAGTATTTTTAGAACAGGGCAAACATTGAAGAAATCTCTGTGAATATTATTTGCAAGCTATAGACAAATTGTTTTATCTGCTTTCTAGGTCACTTTGCTGTGGCTTTTTTTTTTTTTAATCATCTAGAAGAAGTTTAACGTGAGCAGATTTGTCCAAACTAAAAATCTCAAGGGAGCACTGCAGAACTGTAATGGATAGCAGATTTTCCAGTGTGTGACTTTTCACTGTCTGGAATGGGAACCTGGTTGATAAAGGATTAAAATTGCTCTGCTGGGAAGCAGAAGAGGTAGCTGGCACACTAGCGTCAGGTGCCTGCTCAGCATCCATCTGAGCTGCAAGCTTGTTCCCTGTAAACATCCTTCAGGAATACCTTAAGAATATCAAACTCTATTTGTGGACCTCCAGGATGCAGAGAGAGCAGTGAAATCAGTCAAAAGGATCACTTGCTGTAAATTATTCCCTTTTTTTTTTTTGAGGTTTGGTTTGTGCAAGTTGTTAACAGCACCTGTGCCCTATTGCTGACACCTACGTCTGTTAGGATGGTGAGGATATACATCTAGAGGGATACACATCTTCTGGATATACAACTAGAGGGAGGAAATGCAATGGGTTCTCCCAAGTGAATTGAGGTGATTTACAACAGCTGGGGAGGATTCAGACCCATTTTCCTTATTCTTGGTTGCTTTTTGTGTTAAAAATGTAAACGTGTCAGGAACATGAGTTCTGGCTGCTAATGGAAGTGTCAAAACTTGCCTGAAATTACCAAAATTTTAGAACAACGCTGTCAGAATTTTGATATTGGTCCTATGGCTGCCAGATATGCTCCTGGCCCATGTTTCATACATGGAATTAAATGGAATTGTGGTAGAATGGATGCTGCTCTTTAGCAGAGTGTCGAGACTTTGAGCTTTCTCCCATGATATCCCACCTCTGTCACTCTGCTGCTGGAAGCTCTTGCCGCAGCCTGCTCGCTATCCCCAGCAGGATTTAAGCTCAGCGCTGGGAGGAGCCCACTTGTTCGTTAACCTTGTTCCAGGTTTTGTTTGCTGGAACAATAAAACACAGGCGAGCAGTTGGGCTGCGGGACCAGCTACGGCCCCAGGGTTTCTCTTCCTCCAAGTGCTGCTTTATTAGCATATTTCCTTTTTTACCAGAGATCAAGATTAGCCTTTTTTTGCAATTTCTGTGGGAAAACTGAATTCCTTGTTGAGATTGGGGTTGGGGTTTTTTTTTTTTTTTTTTTGGCCTTTTTTTTTCCCCAGAGCACTCCAAGCCCAAACAATTTGGGCAGTGACAGTCCTCCCCCTCCTTGCCGCTTTGCCACTCATAATCGCTCTCAGCTTTCCATTATTTATACTGCCGGAAAATCGCATGGAGTTCACACCCCCAGCCCTGCTACACAATTCCACTTTTGTGTGCAGAACACAATCCTTCACTTTCATTAAGTGTGTGCAGACCGAGATGAGAAGTGCCTGTTGCGTTAGCATCCCTTGGCTCGCGATGAGAGGAGCCGGTTGTTTCCACAAATGTCCTAAATAGCCCTGCAAGGGTTATGGGGAGTTTATTTACATTAATGCATTTAAGTGCAAATAGAAAATCACCCAGCCAAAATGGAAAGGTTACGTGGGGCTCTGCCAGGGCTCTTGTCCCTGCCACCTCACCGCTGCTGGCTTTCTGCTCCCAGGACTCTGATGTGGGAAGGCTGTGTGTGGAACGGGCTGTAGCTCTCGATGCTTACAGGGCAAACAAAAACATCAGCGGCGTTTCTTCCACCATGTGCTGAATGCAGCACTGCCTGCCATAGGAGACACTCCTGCTTAGGTACACCCCAGCCTGGTTTTTGGGAACTGGTGGCTGCATGCTTCTTCCCGTAGTACCTAAGAACTGATTTATTTTTTTTTTCTGCAGAAGGTGGCGAATGGAGTGATAAGTTTGTTTCCCACCTTATTGCCTTCCTGCCTGCATACAGTCATGGCACGTTTCTCCTTTTCTGGAACCAGAGTGGTTTTGTTTCTCATGCAAATGCAAGTATCCCACTGCAGAACTGTCTTTTGCAATTTCCCCTTTCCCTGCTTCAGGGGAAGCATCGATGAGTCTTCAGTGGAGCTAAACACACAGAGGAGCAATACCACTGAGCAGATGAGTCTTGCAGAAAGCAAAAATACCCATCGTCTGCAAAACCACAGCTTTTCGCACACTTTTTCCTGGATGCTCTGTTTGAAGAAAACCCTGCAAGCCAGGAGGCTTTGCTTCTGCCTTTTGCTTTTGAGTTAAAAAGAGAGACCTGTTTGATAGAATCTGTGCAGGAAAGGGAAGGCTTGATCTCTTGTAGCATGCCAGATCCTTTGGCAGTGTCTGGATGGAAACCTGCTTCCTCCCCTCTGATAGTTGGGTAGTGAGTGCCTCCAACCTCACTTCTCTGATGCTACCCTATTCAGCTGTTAGGTTAGCATTTGCTCGTCCATGTCCATTTATGTAAGTTGCCGAAAAATTCATGATTGGCAGAAGCTGTGAACAAACTTACCCAGGTCTGAGCAGTGGCCCAGGAGAGCACCAAGGTATTTGGTACAGTTTCTGTAGATCTGCAGTGCAATCACGTCTCTGTACAAGAGCTGCTGGTGAAGCATCAGTGACTGTGCAGGGATGTCTGATTCAGCAGGTGCACTCAGGGGCAGGTACTAATGGATTTAGCAGCATCTGTGCACACCGAGTTGACAAAAGAGCCCTGCAAGACCCTGTGGGTCTTGGTGTATTTGATTTTTTTTTTTTTAAGAGTGTGTTGAGAAAACCAGTATGACTTGCTGAGCTGCTACCTTCAGCCAGGTGTTCTGAGGGAAATGACCACAAAAACATGTGAGAGGGAGTGGAAAATGCCAAACGAGAAGGAATTAGAAAGCAAAACAGAAAAGGACTAACTTAAATGATAACAGTAAAAAAATCTTTTGGAGGACTAACGTGAGTGTAATAATTGAAGAATAACATACACTGGGAAATTCTTGCAGGAAGTGTGTGTTGTTCACCTGGAACAAATAACTTCACAGGCTCTTCATTTTTTCTGGTTAATCTCTGGCTTTGGACAGCCTAGCTAGTGGCATGTTTTGGCCTTTGTGTGGTCTGCAAAGCCTTGAAATCCAAACACAGGCTTGTCTTCGTCACAGGTGTGCTGCTGCTGTCTCAGCAAGACTGGTACCTGTGTCATCCAGGTAAAAGATTTTGGGAGGAAAATATGTTGTGGGATGTCACATGGTACTTCCATCCCTGTAACAAATCCAGGTCACCGTGCAGGTTTTGGTACATTGGTGTCTTTGTAGCTTTGGGAAAACATTAGAATTGTATGTGATGCTCATGTTGTCATGCTGAGAGTTAGAAGGTGCTGGTCTCTGATGTGTCTAATTTGCAAATAAGGATAGGATTTGGTATTGGGTGTTTCAAGAGATTCAGTTACCACTGGGATCTGGAAATAAGGAAGGTAGAACACTACAGGGTGTTGTGTTCCACATTGATAGTCGCTGGCTGCCCTTATGCAGAGGGAGAAGTTTGCAGTAAGTTTCCAATTTGGAGAGAAACCCTTCAAAATTTGGCTTTGTATTGGGTATGGGACAGCCCTGGGTTATGAGGCTGAGCATGGGATGCTGTGGGCTGCAGGACTATCATCGCTCTATAGCATTCAGTTATGCCTGTTGCTATTAGGAAACCTTGTGCTAAATCCTGTTCCACTTCGAGTTCAGAAGGGATTCATTGCCTTAGTATGGGAGTGTTTTTGTGTCATTAGGAGCTGAGAGTCTTTGGTGTGGGACAGGGAGTGGGGAGCTGCTGGTGTGGCACAGCGGGGAGGTTATCTTCCCATAAATGGGGGCTATAAGCAGCCTTCCTGGAGAAAGTTTATTGATTCATGTTTATAAAGCACTTTGAAGTCTTTGGCTTTTTAATAGAGCTAAACATTAGTTGTATTACAGTAGCTAAGCCAGACCTTAATGATCACGTTCCCTCTCCTCCCCCCAGAACCCAGCCATTTCTAACAGGATTTGGTGAAGAAGTGAAAAGTCAGCAGAGTGACCAAAGAAAAGCGAAATGCTCAGCAGAAATATAAATAGTGTTTTTCTTTCTTGGAATTACATTCTGGTCAGATAGCCTTTCACTGCTGGAAGTGAAATTTGTAGAAGGGATGAGAAGCTGATTTCCAGGCTTGTACCATGTAATCTCAGGGTCACTGGTGTAGCATGTTGGTCTTGGAGCCCCTGTATGGGTACCTCACTTAGCTTAGGTTGCCTCAGCAGGGCGCTGATCTCCTGGTGTTGCTGAGCAGCAGAAATGGATGTTGTCTCCTCCTGTCTGTGTTGGCCAGAGCTTCCTCCTGCCTTCAGTGTCAGTAAGGGCTGCTGCCCTGGGGATAAATGCAGGGAGTGATCCTGAGGGCTTGCAGGTGGGATTGGAGCAGTCTTGTGCAAGGAGTGGGGGGAATAGCACAGAGTTGCTACCTGGGTTGGAGTCAAACTCTGCAGATAGACTTTGCACATGGAGAATGGGCAACAAAATGGTAGTGCCTTGCTGTCATACCGATGTGTGATGTTGTGTACTGCAACAAGATTTTACAAGGGTAAACAGTGATAGGTTAAGAGAGAATGGTTTTAAGCTCAAGAAGGGAAGGTTCAGATTGGATGTCAGGGGGAAGCTCTTCTTAGAAGAGTGGTGAGGTCTGGAACAGGCTGCCCAGAGAGGCTGTGGATACTCCATCTCTGGAGGTGTTCAAGACCAGATTAGATGGTCACCAACCAGATCTAGAGGTTAGTAGCCCTGCCTGTGGCAAGGGGGTTGGATCTTGATGATTCTTGGAGTCCCTTCTAACCCAAGCCATTCTATGATTCCATGAAGATCCAAAAGCGTATGAGAAGTTTCAGTCATATGTGTAGGGGCTAAGTACGGGGTATTCCATACAGGCTGGAGCAGCTCTATTAATTAAGGAGTTAATTGAAGGAGTAGTGAGCTGGGAATCACAGTGTGAGGAGGCATCCCAAAGCTTGAGATGTACCCATCCACCCTAGATCTAAAGTGCGTGAAAAAAGAGGCTGGGGTTTGGCCAACCCCACAGCAGAGCACACCGTGTTGCAGCAGGACTGTGGGGAAAGGTGGCTTGCAAAGCAGAGAGGAACCAACATCCTCCCCAGAATGCTGCTATTTCTAGCAAACTGTCCTTCGAAAGCACGCTGATAGCTGAGCTTGCAGCTAGAGCTCAACCCATCCCTTGCCATCATCTCATCTTTCCTCTCCAAGCTCAGTCCCTGGAAGGGTGCTGCTCTCCAAGAAGACATTCCTGGGGGGTTTCATTACAGCACTCACTGCCACTGTGCTGAGCTTGTGGGTCAAGCACCTGCTGGTTCATTTAATTAGCAACAAATGGGAGGTGTGGAATGGGGGGAAAAGAGAGCAGCACTCTGGTGAAGTATTTGCTGGGCTGTGATATATTTTATTTTGGGCTTGGAAGGCAGGCTGTGAGGAACATTTTCCAAAGGGCTCTATAAACCATCTCTGCTCGTGGGGTGATTATTTGAGGAGGGAGATGGGTGTGGGTTTAAATAGGTGCTGCTAATTTCTTCAAACAGCCACATTATTTTTGATTCATACTTCAAGCTTCCCCCACCCATGTCTTAATATTAGGAGCTGTGAATTTTCCACAAAGTCCTTCCATAGCCCTTTAAGTATGGTTTTAAAAATTGATTTCAGATCCGTCAGGCTCTCAATTAAGTTGGTCTTTAGGGTAGAAAACTCTTTCCTTTCCTTGTGGTGACCTGTGTTTATTTGTATTTCAGGAGCACAAACCAGCTCCCAGCAGACATAGGTCTATTTGGTGTCTGGGCTGGAAAATGCATGAGGAGGCTTCAAGCCCTGATTGATACAAATTGAAATAAATAATCCCTTTGTAAGCATCATTAAGTGAGCTCAAGCGCTCTCTGAGATAAAGGCGCTGTATGGCTCTCTGTTTTATTGAAGGAGGGAAGGGGGATGGGGACAACTGGAGTGGGACTTCAGGGCTACAGCAGCCAGAGTGTCGTACAGGAGGGACTGTGTGCTTGCCTTCCTTGTGCTGCAGCCCACACGCACTGCAGCTGGTTTTCTCTGTGGGGATGCAATTTTAGCAACCGTCTCTAGCACTTCTACACCTGGTGCAAACTATAATTCATCATGTAATTACACGTTAGGTGTGTTGCCCTTTAGTCTTATTTTCTTAGAAAGATTAAAGCAGTACAAGGGAAAACACTGGGTGTTTGTTTGTTTGTTTGTTTGTTTGTTTTCCTTCTGTCCTGACTAAAGTGGGAAAAGCTGGGTTTTGGAGATTTGGGTTTTGGATTACCCTTTCTATAAGAGCTTTCATCTCTTGGATTTTAAGAGGGGATAAATTCACTCACGACCAACAGGTGCTCAGTTGCAGCAGTGGTTGTGCCCAGGGTGAAAGCTCAGATTGATCATTTTGTTCTCATGTGAAGTCTTAAATTCAGTCCTGGCACTGGGTTCTGGTCCAAGGACCCAATTCTCATCTTGTGAGACTGTCATTATTTTGGATATCAGAAATACTGTAACAGCCGCTTTCTTACTCTGTGTCCATTTTGCAGGCCTGCAATATTCTTCAAGAATAAGCCACTATATATTTATTTATTGCCTACATGATATCCTGTGTGCTCACTGCTGTTGATGAAACAATAACAGTTCCTGGAGACTGCCCAGTACAACAAGCCAAATTGGAAGAGAAGCTGCCCTTGAAAGGGAATTTGCTTATATGTGAAAATCTGCTCACATCATGGCAAAATGAACTGCCCTGGCATGAGGGGCTGTGTGGAAAGTGGTACTTCTGCAACATCTAAATCCTTGATTATTGTGCTGAAATCAAGAAATGCATCTCAGCTCTTCCTGCTGCTTTTCTGAGTGGTTCTCTCTTTTTTTTGTTGTTGTTTTTGTTTTGTTTTCCTTACCTGTTTGTGGGCACATAAAGCATCTGCATGTCTCCTGGACAACCCTATAGCCCCTCATCAGTATATTTTCCTCCTATTAGTTTTACCTCCTTTCTCCATATTCTGATCTGATGTTAGGTTTTCACTGTGTGGAACAAATGTGGAAGCAAGACCTCGAGGGACGCATTCAGAGTCAGGATAAGTCTGGAGTTCTTTTTCTGCCTTCTTTGACGTCTGAGAGATGCTTTTAAGTAGATGAGATGCTATTACAGTGACAGCCTGTTGGCCACTGAACGCCTTGATGCTTGAATCGTATTCTTCAGCTCAGTTTTAACAGGAAGGCAGGAGAAGCAGAATCCTGGCAGTTTGCCTCGTTGCATGCCTCAATATGGCTAATAAGGGAAATTTGTTTTCCTTTTGAAGCCTCTGTTGTATTTTTACTGATTAATCCTGTTCAGTCCCACACCCAGGCAAGGGGATCACCTGCCCAGGCTGCTGTTGCTGCCTGTAATGGAGCAAATCCCTTTTCTCGCCCCTTCACCTGCTAGTGCTTGCTTTCGAAATATGAGCATCTTCCTCTGAGTTCAGATCCTTCTCCACGTTGATGCTAATCTGCAAGGTTCAAAGCAGGGGTGAGATTTCAAAGCCTCCTTAACTGTTTTAGATCTGCAGTAGGGGATTCAGTTTGTGTTAAAAGCCCATGTGTGGAACCACACAGAATCACATCTCCACACCTGTCGGAGAGGGAAATTTTCTTCTAAGCTTGGTTTCTGTTTTTCTTGAGCTGTTCTTAGGTTTTTCTCCATTTGTGGCCAGCACGAGGTTCTTAAGCATCTGACCTCATGGAGAAACGAGCATCAGCCCCAGATGAAGGGCTGGGAACAATCGTCTGCACCTGGTTTAGCAAAATAGGTTATTTGTGCCTATATGTGTATGCCTGCTATGTAATTTATTTGTTCAGTTACTTAAGCCAAAGTTTCCCCCCCAAAGGAAGACCTAATTAAGCAAGATAACTTTGCATCTGGGTTGCTGGCAAAGAGCAGCTGAGCATGTTTGCATGCAGTGTTGGCCACAGGTGTGCAGCTCCTGCCCTTCCATATCCTTTTCTCTCCCTGTCTGATAATGAAGGTCAGCAGGGGTTGTGAGTTGTTGAGGCTGATGTATTGCTTTATGGTGGAAAAATGGCCAATCTCTGTTCTGCAATAGTGTGCCTTGTCCTCAGCGTGCATGGAACTTAATTTCCAAATTTGCTTGCAGTCTGGTAGATAGCAGTTGGTGTTGGTGTTTCCACCTCCCCCTCACTTCTTTTTTGGGATTTTTTTTTAACTGAAGTTTTAGGGTTAGGTTCTGCAGATGGCTGGAGATGCAATTCCTTAGACAAGCCGCATCTTGATCCCCTATAACTCTGATGCCAGGGTGTTAAAGGCTGATCTAAAATACACTGAAGAGAACAAGGAACTTCATTGTAGAAGTTTTTCTAAGCCTCAAATCAGGCCGTTGAAATTCAGATACATCACCCTACAGAGCCATTGGGGTCAGGGATGATCCCCAGACCAGCAGCTGGTTCTGGATACCACCATTGAACCATTGTTCAGTTTGACTTGGGATGTGGTCCTGAGTGGTGAATTTTGTCCATGTGAGTTACCACGTTCCTGGGTGCTTGCTTTGACAAAGTGTCATTGGGCAGTTTTGGTGGGAGGGCTGTGAAATGTGAACTCCCTGCCTGAGCCCAGGGGCAGCAGGAGAGCTGTGTGGTACCTGCAATCTAGTGGCTAGACAAGGGCCTTCCAGCACATCTGTGGGGATATTTCCACTGTCTAGATGTTCTTCCCATGTCTTTTTAATGTGGCTTTTTGTGGTGGGGAGGAAAACAGAAAAGTGACTTGAAAACCCCTGGGGAGGGTGAGAAATAGCTGTAAGTGCTCACACAGTGCCCAGCGAGGTCAATGCAAGATGACTAATGCTTGTCTGTCTTGCCTGTCTGTCCCATCTAGCTTCTAAAGCTGGTCACAAAGCATAGACAGGCAGAGACGCTTGCTTCCTCATTTGTCCTGCCTTGATGGGCATCAGCCTGGCCACCAGAGCAGCCTGTAAGTCTCTTCCTTCCCTTAAAAGTCTCTCATAAAATTTTGGGAATGGACAGTTGGGTAAAGTGAATTGTGGTTGCCCATTCTCTGCAGCTTGTTCTCCCCAGTACCCTTCTGTCACCCAAGCACATTTGCATCACCTAATTAATGTACATTCTTCACCTACCCCACAGAAGACTGTGTGCATGGCCAGACAATCTGAAGATAACTCGAGCTTGGCAGTCAGGGATGGCAGACATACCACATAGGCACAGCAGTTCTGGTGTTAATAGCAGACGGCAGCCCTCTCCCTGCCCTCAGCTCTCCCAGCCACCACCAGGGAACCAGACTGAAAGCCTCCTGCTGTGAGGACAGGCTGGATGGAGCCCCTTTCCTCCCACATGCATACATTGGCCTCTAAGCGCTCTTTGTCCCTCACAACTTTCAGCAGTTTTGTCATCTGTAAGTTTGGAGAAGTCACAGCCCCACCATCATTTCTTGACAATGTGCCTGCACCACTTAAAAGCTACTGAGATTTCAAAAAGATCCCAAAACAACAACAACAAAAAACAACATTGTCAAAGACCTCCATCCATGCTTTTAATACTCTGCCAAGTATTGCATGTGATTAGTTGGTTTAATACACAGAATACCATCTGGTGTACGAGCAGCACGTCAGGGCTGAGCAATTGTTATCTGAGTGAAAGATGCTGGAGTAACAAAAGAGCACACATGGTGTAACACAGGGGCCTGCAAAGTCAGTGCTCACCCTGCTCCCGGCAACCTGGTGGTGGTAGGCCAGCCTGACTACTTTTTGGGGTTGGATTTCATTCTCAGTTAAATTAACCTAGTCCCTAAAAGCAGGTTTGTACTTACAGAAATAAGGTTTTGGTCTTGGCACCCCTTTTTTGGAAGCTAGGATGGGGTTGTTCTGTAGGATGGGGTGTCACTCCCATTATACAGCCTTGTTTCCTGATCTGGTCTGTTTTCAAGGTCCTTTGGGGTATCCCAGTGGCTGTATGGGTCCCCTGGGCTACTGTGTCTGGGCATGGGCTGTAAGGGTTCAGGCATCGCACAAATCCGTATATTTTTAAGACAGACCAATACCTGCACGGAGCCTTGTGGGTAGTGATGAAAGGGAAGCTTGCGTGGGTTTGGGTGCCCAGCAAAGGCACCCATCCTCTGTACTTGTCCTGGGGACAGGAGGTGTCTTTAACAGCAGCTTTGTGACATGTTGCCTGTGGATTTCACCAGAAGAGGTGGGTGTGTGGATAAAAGCACATCTGTGAGATGCCAGTGTGATGGATACTGGTAAGAATGACAGATTTTTGCAAACCTGGGTTTGTTCTTATGTTCCAGATCATAAATCCTCTCTCTACTGCAAGCCCAGGGGAGCGACCCCGGCTTGGAATCTGTCCTTCCTGGGTAGCAGGCAGCTTGGCAAGGGCACGCAGTGGGGCTGGGAATGTAAAGCCTTGCAGCTGGGTCTGAGCTGTTTGAAACGCCTGTCCTACTGCCTGCTTGCTTACTTCCCCAAGGCCTAGAGCAGGATATCTATTACATGCACAGCTTGGGTGATGGGTTTCGTTGTCTGTACTCTTTCTAAATTACCCCAAAGGCAGGAGACACATGTGCTTGGAACCAAATCCGCAGGCAAAACATCTTGAGGTTTGGAGGTAGGGAGAAAGAAGACAAAGGAGTCCCTCGCAGTGTGTTGTTAAAACCTGCTGCTATGTTTTGTTTGGCACTGTTTCTCTGCTGTACTGAGCTGTGCAGTCGGTCTCCCCAGAGCTATGAGCAGCATCCTACGGAGATGACTAGATACCATTTCAGATGGAGCTTCTAGAGTGAAATGTGCCATTGTGTTCAGAGCTATTGTTTCTGTTTTCAATATTAAAGTTACTTGTGGTTTCCAAGGGACAATATATCAAGCAGAGCTAACAGGCTGTAGAGAAGATGTAGATTATGAAAACAGAGGGATTAAATTTCATACATTTGGAGCTAAAGTCTCATCACTCTCATAGTAGTGTAAGCAGGGGAATAGTCTCAGGACTCACGAAATTCTTCAAAATGAACCAAGAGGTGGTTTTAAGTGGGTCTAATCAAAATGGTGGCCACTGCTGCTTGAGCAGTTGCAGTTTCACTGAGGGTGGACTCTGTGTTGCACAATCATCTACAATTCAGTATATAAATGGGGTTTGTGAGGCTTTGAGCTGATTGCAACAAAATCGATTTGTGTAAATGGGTCTGTCTGGATGAGCAGTTCTATCTTAAAACACAGGTGACATCAGCTCTTACATCTTAATGAGAGAGCAGTAAGGGCAGCACAGGGCATTGCTATCTGCTTCAGATGTGATTCTCCAGCCCTGTGGAGAAACCGGTGTGAGCTCAACAGTGGAGTGGGGATGCTGCATCCCGTCTGTTTGGTGCTCCGCTCCTGGATGTTGCCACCTGTGCTGTAAATCTGCATCGCTCTTGAACAGGAGGTCAGGAAGGTGCCCTTCAGCTATGGTCAGCTCTCCACTCTGGATTTTTGCTGTGACCTGCAGTGAGTCTTTTAGGATGCGTCCAGATGGTGCAGCCTGATTACATGGGCTATCTCTGGATGTGCCAGCACCTGAAAAAAGGCAAAATGTTTGCATCCCCTCCTAAAGCTAGGAGCTTTCCTCAGAAGCTCAGCTAACTGACTAGCAGGGGCATAGCATCAGCATGTCTCTGACATCTCCATGTGACCTTGCTGTGCCATATAACTACAGCATTCATCTCTTCTTTTCTCCCTACAAAACAGGCATTATGGTATGGCCTTACTTCCAAGGGATGTCACCGGGGCAAATGTGCTGTGGATAGCAGAGTAAGCAGGGGACGTAGAACCACCATGGATGATGGAAAAGTATGAAGTAGCCTTTGTCTAAGCATCTTCCAGTGCAGTTAAGTCAGATGAGGCCAGACTAATTTAGCACTGGGGAAACAAAATGCTTCTGGCAAGATGCATCAATAGCTGCTCTGTGAAGGGACACTGGGGGCTTTCTGAAAAGTTCTTTAGAGATGCACCAAGAGCCTCTGTCATCCCAAACCAGCACCTCCGAATGTTTTGCCAGTCTGTGTTAGCCACAAATGCTGGGCTCGTTTCGTGGAGCCCTTAGAGAAGGCTTTCTTTAAGAAAAATACCAAATCTCTCAGCTGGGAAACAGCATTCCCTCTTTTGATGGATTATGTTGGGGAAACGCCCCCACTCCCTGCGTCCTCCCCTTCTCCTCCCTGGCTGTTTTAGTTGGATACTGAAGGGCTTGTAAGATTTCCAAGATTTCTGGTGGAAATTTTCAGACCTGAGAGATGCATTTTCCCTTTGGGGATTACACCATGCTTTAAATGTCTGTTCTCTTTATTTTATATGCGTTTTCCTGCTTTTGTTTGACTTTCTCACGGATCGCACTATATTTAATTCAGAACACGTCCTATAACGCTGTAATTGTCAGGCATGTCAGCCGGTTATTCGCATGGCTTTTGCTTTAATTTTTTCCCTTTTTGCTTTCAAAATAAAAGGGGAGCCAGTTGCTGCTGCTTCTCAGGCACTGAATTAACGCGCTTCTCTCGCACGCTGTGGCATCATGTAACACCAGGAGAGAGACAGCGTTACTGGCTGCCTGATGCAATTATTCCAGCTGCATTATGGAGCTGGTTACTGCTTTTAGAAGAGATGGAGTTTCACCTCCTTCTGCTGTATAGGATATCAGTTGCACGAGAGTGGCTAGCAGATGGGCTGCGCCGTTTCATGTGTTGTTCCTGTGAGAAGATAAAGCAGAGGAGGATGAAGAAAAAGTTCTGTGTGACCCACAACCAGGGGAAACCCTCCAGGAGCTGTGCCCTAGAGAAAACCTGTCCCCAACGTAGCAGTTTTATTCTCCATCATGCATGTTCTTCTGTTATTGACCTCAGCAGATGCATCCTGAGCTGGGTAAATCTGGTCTTTCTCCTTATGTCATGGATGCTCCACTGATGAACCTTAGCAGAAAAGCTGTCTCGAAATCAGAACATTGAATCAATGATCATCTCTGAATAGGCAGGTAGAAGATGAATCTGGGATGCCTGGCTCACATATTGTCCACATTCCTGCTTGTGGTTCACCTGCAGACTGAGGTAGGGATCCTTAAAATGCCGATATGTTATCTAATGGAATGAGATCCATTTGCTAGAGCTGGTTGCTAACCATCTTCTTTAAGTCAAAGATGCCCTTGGTTGCTCTGGTTAACCAGAATTTGGAATATACTCCAAATGGACAAGCCTGCAAGTGTGAGAATAAGTAACTGAAAACCACTGATAACAATTCCTGGATTTACTTTTGTCTTGCTGATTTTGAACACAATTCCTTTAGATGGGAAGGAATGGCTCTCTGACTTCTGCTCTGCAAAATAAGGCTGAGTGTTTGGTGGCTCTTGATTAAATATCCTGTTTAGCTTCCTGAGATCTGTCTCATTTTATCACTGAAAAAGCAGAGGCAGAGCCGCAGAGAGGTTTATCTGTGAGAAAACTCTGGCAGATGGCAGGATTCAACCTGGTTCCAGCTTTTCCCCTTCTTCCAGATCATATCATATGTAACTCAAAATGTAGCTGATGGCCATTGGTCATCAAGCAGTGTGGCTGGTTTTCTTCTCTGGGCTTAACTGATAACTTATTACATTCTGGTATCTTACCCTCTCTTCTCATCCAAACTTTTGTTATCTACATCAGTTTCTTTCAAGCTTTTTTGGTTTGCAGGTGCCCCAGTTCCATCTGGGTGAGAGTGTGAATTTCATTACCACCAGTTGTAGATCCCTGGTAGAAGCATTGCTTTTTTCCCCAGTTTCCTTTGCAACCTTTTAACAGAAGGGTGCACACAGTGTCATTCTTGTACTGATGCCTCCTCTTCTGTGCCCTTCCTTCCTTCTTGGGACTCTAATTGAGTGCAGATAAGCCACATGAGAGGAGATCCCTGAGACCTCAGCCCAGATGCCTGGTGCCTACCTGTCCTCACGTGCTTTACCTTTCAAGTCAGACAGTGGCAAAGTTAAAGCTATTGATGGCTTGCTTGCTTTTTAATGAAAAACACATTTTCTAGTGAGCACTCTGGACATGGGAAGGTGATACACCTCTTCACATGAAGTGTAGAAAGAGTTATAACATTGGGACCACTCAAGTGACTGTGAGTAAAGTGGTAAAGTTGATGGGGTTTTTGGGCTGCCTTGCCAGAAGCGTGCTGTTCTCAGTCTCGTGGTCATGGTTTGCTTGTCATCAGCTGGCAGTTTCTCTGGGTGGGACAAAAGTAAATTAGACACTGTGGAGAGGCCCCATGTCTCTTGCAAAAGGTTGGAGTTCTACATCTGTTTGCGGCTCTGGATGTTGTTTCACTTGCCAAAGTAATGGGTTTGGATGAAAGTCGTTCTCGGGGTCGCTCTGCGTTAAAGTAAATCTCCTGTGATTGCAGCACTGACCTCCTGGAGGACTTTGATTTTATCTGTGCACAAGGCAGTGCTACATCCACTTGAAAGGAATCGGCAAAATATGTGCTCTGATAAGAGGTTATGTGGGTGTCCCAATTTGCTCATGTTAAGAGGTGTGGAGAACTTCAGTCTTTTAACTGAAGGAGAGTAAAAACCGCTGCAGGGAAGGAAGGAGAGGAATTAACAGCCCAGCAGGAAACTCCAGCTTGAGTCCATAGTGTATGGTGTGTATGGAGATCAGGTAACTGTCCTAATGGATTAGCTTCAGGGAGGTAAATTTAGTCACACACTTCCAAAACCTCATAATCAAATCAGGAACAAAGGTCCCACTGGCAAATGTTACAGGATCAGGCCGTTAAACAGTTGGTATTTTCATGTCCTGGCTGGCTTACAACAGAGTGAAAATCGGATCTCTTGTAGAAGAGACATCACCCCTTAGACTCAGGTGCTTCGAGTCCTTGTATCTAAAAGGGAAGGAAATGTTGTTTTGTGAAAGTTCAATCAAGGTAAATAAAAGGCAGTAAGTAAATAATTGGCAGGAAGTTGCTTGGCTTCTCATCCTCAGAGATCTTACTTTTAGCATCTCAAAGGGTGTTTTGTGTTTTTTTTGTTAGATTTCTAATCAGGTGGTACCACCATGAGGCAGACAGGGAGCTGAATCGAATCTAATTTTCACAAGAGAAGAGATGAGAGGTGATCACAGATGCTATCAGCTGCTGACTGCTGGGCCAAATAAAATTCTTGTTGGCAGAAGCATCTCCTTCTTCGCTGCATGTTCACCTTCTTTGGCAAAGGTGATCCTGAGGCAGAATCTTCTGAAGCTTAGCTGTGTTAGGACACTGGCTGCATTTCTCTCATTTCCCATACAAATAAAATGTGTGAGGCAGATTCCAGTGCAACCTATATTTATGCCAAAAGTGTGGAGAATGTGTTTGCTGTCTTTCAGTTTCTGGGCCTTCAAGGATGAATTTGGATGACGTTTTCAAATTTATGCTTGGCAGTGTAAAAGCTAGTTGGTTTTGGTTGTTTTTTCACAATGAACAATGATTCTCAAACAATTGCTGACTTCCAGGAGCTGGGACTTACACAAAAAGGCCAGTTCTTATGCAAGTTGAAATCACTGAAATCTTTTTCCTCTTCCATTCTTTCAAGTCAAATGATTTCACGGTTCTGTGCAAGTAGTAAGGAGTGAGGTAGGGCAGTGCTCTCGTTACAGTAAGTAGCAACTCACACAAGTGATTCCCTTGATTTTTAACATCATTAATTGCATTTACTGTAAGAAAGTAATAGTCTGGACAATAGGCTTTACGGATGATCTACTAAAAGT
Source organism: Lagopus muta (assembly GCF_023343835.1). Lineage (NCBI taxonomy): Eukaryota > Metazoa > Chordata > Aves > Galliformes > Phasianidae > Lagopus > Lagopus muta. Next base: position 54,438,632 of record NC_064437.1, on the reverse strand, counting down.
TCAGAGCAGAAACAAGAACAGAGCTGCTCAGAGCACAAGGCAAGACTCAGTGGAGAACTAACTTAGGAAAGCTGTTGGCAAACCTGAAGTAATCTGGGGACAGAAAGCCTGGGGACGTGGTTTTGGTGATGAATTATTTGTGGACACACATCTGTTGTGCCAGAAGCAGGAATGGGGTGTGTTTGTTCAGCCTGACTCCAGACACGCTGCCTGAATGGGTGGGAAGCTCATTTCCCGCTTTCCATATACCCTCCCTGTTTCCAAACGGATCCCCCACCCTGTGACACAGGGATGTGCTAACAGATTTCTTTCTGCTCATCACATTGGTCATACGGTTGGAGGCTCCCTCATGGTAGAGTTTGTATACTAATACTTGTACGTAAACTGAGTATAAGCTCACACAGGTTTCCTGCATTGCCCATTTGTGTTTTCTTGTCTGCCCGAAGCCAGCTACAGCCCTAACTGCATCCTTTGGGAAGCCTCCACATCCAGACTGCCCTTTTTCCCTTCGCTGTCTGTTGATTTCAGTCTGAGGGACAGGTAACTTTCTTGGCTTCCCACAGTGAATCCTGTATCCTAAGTTAAATGTTGCGTATCAAACATGCAAGTGACATTTTGTGGAGATTGCCTGTGCCTGAGCAGAATAATCTGGGACATTAAGTGAAGGAGCTTTAGGCTATATATAAGCGTTTTCCAATAAGGGTGGTGAGGCACTGGCACAGACTTCCCAGAATGGTGGTGAATGCCCATCCCTGGAGACACCCAAAGTCAGGCTGGATGGGGTTCTGAGCACCTGATGGAGCTGCAGGTGTCCCTGTTCACTGCAGGGGAGCTGGACCAGATGGCCTTTAAGGGTCTCTTCCAACTCAAATGATTCTATGATTAAGTGAAGGATATGAGGTTTTGTTAATCACGTTTATATTTGCAATAACAATAATAATAATTTCATGGGCAACCATTTGTCACGAAGAGTTTTCAACTTTCAGATGCTCTGCATGCATCAAACTAGGTGGATTTCCAATCTGTTTATTGGTCTTTGGTTGTTAGTCATCCAGATGGGGTAAGTGCTGGGGCTATCAGGAGTTTCTGTGGCTCAGTCATGTTAATTGCAGGGGAGTTGGACTAGATGACCTTTAAGGGTCCCTTTCCACTCAAACGATTCTGTGATTTGGGCTGTTTCATTCAGGCCTGTTGCTGATTTTTTTCCCCTAGGTCCATCTCTTTGTTTTCTTCTGCTCTGCACCCTTGCCAAGGGTGAAAGGGCACAAAATCCTGCTTTTCCATAATTTTAGATCTTGTATTGGTCGTGAATAGCAGAACTGCGTGCATGGAAGTGCTGAAGAAGGCCCCGTGCTTCTTCAGCTTTTTGTTGGGATTTGGTATCCTGAAGGGTTTCCTGCATTGTAGAAACTATTGGGAAGCCATTACCTTCCAGTCTGTGTTGCAGTTTTTCCTTGTCACTACTGGTTGTTTATACAGACATAATGATTTGTATGCATTTGTATGCATGATTTGTATGGCATTAATGAGAATAGCTGGGGATAGAGGCAGGTACATAATTGCTGGACTGCTGTGATATCCTTGCTCAGATCCTTTGAAGGATCTCAGTTAAGTTCCCTGTGTCATGACAGACGGTTTAATCCTGACCCTCCAGCCCAGATGTCCAGCACAGGCCTATCACTCCTGATGGGGTGTTGCAAATGCCTGACCTAGCTGACTGGTCCAGGAGCGACAGGCCAGCAGCACGTGTTGTCTGGGGTCAGAAACTTGGAAAGGGACTGTCTCTCTCCTCCAAGGGTGCCCAGCCATGCAGCTTCACTCTTGCCTTTGGTTTCGCACAAAAGTGTGTATTGCCCATTGGGACACTGTCTCATATATGAAAGAAGATAAGAAATCTGCCATGCTTCCAGAGGACTTTACCTTTGGGGCAGGTCATGTCCCTGTGACTTGTACTGCTGACCTCCTGAGCACCTCTGGCACTCCCAGCTCTCTGCCATCCACACCTTCCCAGTAGAAGCAAGAGCCGGAGCAAGAAAGTCTTGGAAAGTTTATCTAGACTCTACCAGCTGCAGTTTATTGCATCTATTTTGCTGATATCCACCCTTTAGATAAATAGCACTAAGTTACACATGTTGTGACTCTCTTGATGTGGTTAGCAAGGCTTGTATGAGCCAAGCTAATCTAACTTCAGGAACAACCAAGGGAATTTGACTGTATCAGTTCCAGCTTGAATCAGTCTCTGTGTAGTAAAGTGAGAATCTCCTTCCTGGCTGAAAGTGCAGGAGCGGTGAAGCTTCAAGTCACTCAGTGGAGACTTCCCTCCCTCCCTTCTCTTTTCTTTGAACAGAACTCCTGACCTCAGACACCCGGAGCTCCATCTACAAGAAAACAAAATTGCCCATTTTCAATAAAAATCATGTCTCCGTAGGCAGAAAAGTGAGTGAGCTAACAATCCGCAAAGCTACGGTCTATTTATTTACCAGGCTGATTCCCTGATGGGGAAACATGTGGGATCTTTTAACGTTTTCTCCCGCACAGATGTTCCTTCTACTCCCATGTTTCCTCTTGATCTCTGGTTTGCTGCACCATATGGTGAAAATGGTGGAGATGTTGTGTGCAGTGGAAGAGAAGAAGGGTTCTGTGTGCTTAAAACAAAAACAGTAAAAAAAAAAAAGTCTTTTTTTTTTTCCTGTGTTAGCAAAAAAATATTTTTTAAAGGAAATCTGTTGAGCAAAAGGGTTGTTTAACTTGCAGACCCTCACTGCTGGACACGTAGTGATGCTTTAGTTTAATGCTGAATGAAGTGTCCCCAAACAGAGATCAGGAGGGTCATTTAGGAACATGGGGTCAGCGTACTGCTTGCCTAGGCACAGGTGGTGTGGTATCTCCAGCATGTAAGTTGGCTGTGGCCATCAATGCTTCTTTGAGCTTCTCAAACTAGTGTCTGGTTATGTCCAACAGGGCTCTGTTCTCAGTAGACCCTTAGGGGTGTGTTAGAAGCAAGTGGTTGTGGTGGACAGCATTTGGGAGTTGGCAGGGCCAAACTGAGCTGGGTGAAATGCTGGCTTGGGTGGTCCATAACCATGTCTTCATGGGTGCTTGACACCAATCTGTTTCTCCATGGGAAAGCTGGAATGCTCTGAATGGACCAGGGTAGTGGGCAGTGTCTTACCAGCAAGAAGACGGATAGGTTGTTTTATTAAAAAGCCTTTAATCCTTGTTGCCTGAACAGCATTTTTAGCCAGGCGGGTGGTCTGTCATGGGGACAGGTAAAAAACTGTCTCCACCAACCTGGGCAGACTGGGGATTAGAGATGAGGCGTGTGTTTGTAATGAAGGATGAGAGCCTAATTTTAGAAGCACGGCAAGGCCAGACTCAGATGTCTGCCTGGGCCCCATCCCAGCTCCTGTGCGCTGCCAGAAACCTGCCCTCCCTTTCTTGGAGGGAGCTGTATCGTACCTTTTTATGTACATGCTCCCCTGCAACTGGGCTGAGGGATTCCTGCAGTTGCTTTGCTTTGCTAATCCTTTCAAACCACACACAGACCAAGAAATCCTCCATCCCTAAGTGGCCAGTCTGTACTTTCCCCCTAAGACATTTGTTCTGTTTCCTTTGCAGATGCAGCTTCTGGACAAGTTTCCCATTGAAGGAGGACAGAAAGACCCCAAACAAAGAATCATCCCTTTTCTACCAGGTAACATTATGGCTAAGGCCCTAAGCAAGATGAATGAGAGTGCCTGATCCAGTTTGGTAACCCAGCCCATGGCAAGAAGTTGGAGCTCGATGATCTTTAAGGTCCCTCCCAACCTAAGCCATGAATTGGGACTTGCAATTCCCCAGCTATGGTCTTCAGTACTTTTTGTGACTGGGTCCTACAAATACCTTTTCCCTGGGAACTTGTAATGCTGCCCTGTGATACCAGGCCTCCTCTTCCTCCTACATAACTGGCATGGTCAGTAGGGCTCCCAGGGGGGTCTTATATATCTGCTGTTCAGGTTCAGGCTGGCTCATGCCCTCTTGCACAAAGGGTTTTGGTGGCTTCTATGGGACTGTGCCCACGGGCTGCAACTTCACAGCCTGAAACAAGGAGGCCACTGGAAACCAAAGACACCGTTGTCTTCATTTCTGTGTGTCACAGCTCTGCACACGATGTTACTGTATAATAAAGGATGAACAGTTAGAGTTGCCACTGAGATATTAAAAAGACCAAAACTGTGAGAAGACTAAATGCAAAGGGGATTACTGCAATACTGGCCAAAAATAAGTATCTCTTTGGCCTGAGCTACTATCTCCCTGGCAGCTTTCAGAGAGGGGCTGGACATGATAGATGCCCTGTCCTCAGGGGAAGCACACACGCTTCCAGCAGCAATGGCAGCGCTGGCATGGTGGAGATGAGCCAGACCGCAGCGTGCTCTTGGAAATTCAGACTCAGGCCAGCTCTCTATTGTTTGACTGCACGATTCTAGCTGTTGGCTTAAAGTCTGGCTCACTGCACTGAGTGTTAGGATAAATAGAGTAATTTCAGCCTGTTAAAAGGTCTGTTCTGCCTTTAACTATAAAAAGGAGATCCCAGCTCTCCCCCAAAAAAGAAGTTGCAATGGGAGAGCTTAGTCCTCACTGGGAGCATGCTGTGGTTTGTGACACTGTTTCAGGCAGAGAATCTGCTGCTGTTGTGTGGTTAGCACAGCTCCAGAGCTAGCAGGGAACTGTAAGCCAGTAGTGCAAATACGTGGTGCAAGCATTGAAGCCACAGTAGGGCAGCATGGCAGCCTGGCAGCCTACATGGGCCTTCTAGAAGATGGCCCCAGCTCTCTGTACTACATCCAGACCCTATGCAGCCAGGGGGAGGTGGTGTTGCCCTTTATTTCTAATGTGGAATGAGAGGAGTCCAAGATCAGCCTCTGTTTCCAGTTGAGCAATGAACAAACTCATAGATGAACCACTTTGTGAAATCCCTATACAATGAGAATGGGAACTGCCTGCTTGCCTTCCCTGCTGCAAATCAGTTTGAGATCCGTGAAAAGCACCATATAGATGTGCAAATGACTTTAAGTGAGGTGCTGTAGGAAAATCTCTGTCTGTGGGTAACATTTTTTTTCCTCTGCACTGACTGTCACTGGCCAATTTCTTTTACTTTGTCCCAGAAAAACGTTGGCTGAATCCAGGGCACAGATGCTCAGCCTGCGTGCAGTTCTTAGTGATGTATGTCCTGATATATGGGTGGGTGATTTTTGTGGAGGATGAGATACATCCCATATGTCTGTTATAACACTTCCCACCCTTCCCACCCTACAAGAACATGAGAGAGATGTGTGTCCATGAGAGGAAGAGTTATATCTGGGAAACATTTGGGTTGACTTAGTGTCCCAAAGAGAGGAGCTGCTGGAGTAGAATAGACTTCAGCTGTATTCAATTTGTATCTGTGTATCTGTGATACACGTTCTACTTTTGATACAGAATCTCTGCCTTTTTCTTTTTGAACTGCTGAAAAGCATTTGCTGCTTTATCCAGCAACAAGGTGACTCAGCTAATGTAAAACAATGTCAAACTGTTAAATAAACTAGCTGCCTTAATTAGAATATGCATGGCATTTCTGCTGCCGGAGCTGTGGATCACTGAAAGGAGTAGATGTAAACTGTCTTAATTAAAAAACAGCAAGGCAGATGTTTGCACTTAAATCCTATTTTTATGAAGATGTTATGATCATGCTTGCTTATTACTGGCTTGATTCAGCCAAGCTGTAGTGACTCTGCTTGCCAGGTGCTGAGTGCCCTCGGTTGCCTGTGCAGCTTGCGGGCTTTGATGGCTTCCTCCCATCAGGTCTGTTGTAGAAAGCTGACACTGACACAGTGGCTACTGGGTATCAGCACTCCTGCTTGTCAGTGATGCCGTGATGATCTCTTGAAATAACGGCATGATCAGAGCTTGGAGAATTAAGGGCCAGGTCACTTTGCTAAAGGAGAAGGTGCGCGTGGGACTGGCTGACAGGTCATACGTGGTGCAGTGGAGCCATAGCAGCCTGGGCAGACATGGTCTGTATGCAGGAGTTGGGTGATGGCAATACCCAAACCATGTGCTGCAGTGGAAGGCAGAGGAACATGGAGCCAGTGTGTTTTCATCCCCATTTGGACCTGATGGAGCTCTGCAGATGGCCGCTGCTTAGGTGACCTGTTACATTTTGGCTGTGATTTTTGCTTTACACACAGTTGATAGCCCCCTTTGTGCTCACTACTGTTGTTTTGCTGTAGTTACATTGCTGTGAGTTACTAGGCAAGGTGTCTTGTTGGGGCAGTCAAGCCTTTTACCTGTAAGAACAAGAAAAGTGTAGAAGGCTACAGAGCCTTGCCCTCCAAGGAGAGACCATACTGGGTCCAAAAGAAGGAAAAGGGCAGTTTTCCTTCCCTTAGACACCTTTTGTGTATCTTACTTCTATCAATTTCTTTCTTCAAATATTTTCCTTCCTTCCTACACAAATAAAGACTGCAGCTTCATAGCCATGGAAATGAGCAAGGAAATAATCAAGTATATTTACTGGATTATTTTGTAGTTTTGTTTTATGTTTGAGACTCCCTTTGCTACGCTGATTTTTTTTCTTGAATTTCTTTTTTAAATCATAACAAAGAGGAAGAACTTAGACTTCTTCCTATCCTTTTCCAATTTTATCTTCTTATAAGTTTTTTTTTCTCTCTGATTTCCTTTTTTGTTTTTTTTACTGTTGAAAAAGCCTTCATTGAAGGAGTAAGGGAGAGGAAAATTTTTATGGGATGCCCAGAGAGCATGATTTAATTTTTAAGGTAGTGGTATGAGGTCTTTGTTAGGGAAGGTGGAAGGAGGTTGTGAAAAAGTTAGAATAAAATTTGCTACAAAAACCCTGTCTAGACTGAAGATAGTTTGTAAAAAAAACAAAACAAAACAAAAACCCAGAGATTAAAAGTGCTGTTTGACTGTGGGGCTGTTGGTTGAGCCCATCTGAAAGGCACTGATTTCTCCATCACTTATGCTGCAAATCCAAGGAACAGTCCTTGGACTGTGGATGTGAAACTTTGCTCCTTCTGTCTCTTCTTCTCTCTACTGATGCAGATAGAGAGGTTGTTGGTTTGTGCACCCATATTTCAAGGGTCTTGAGGTAATAAAAGAAATTCAGCCGAAAGGAAAAGACTGCTCTGTTGTGCTTCTGGCAAATACAGTGGCAAATATAAATGACAGAGTCTGAGCAATGCAGCCCCAAGATTAACAGTTTTGCAATGGCTGACCCTGAGACTGCATGGCTTGCTTTGTTTTTCATTTCTCTTGGCACTAAACAGAAGAGCCGTCTGGAGACAAAGCTGAAGCTTGAGCGATGTCAGCTCCTCTTGTTCCATGGCATCTTCCAAAGTGTGGCCTTGGGGAAAACACAGTGCACAGCAGGAAATCATCCCCTCGTGTTGCTACTGGGCTGCAGATCCCTGTGAGGGAGGGAGGAAGAGAGGGAAGCTTGGGCTCCTGCTGTGGAGGTCTGTGCACAGACAAAGGTGGGCTCCTGATGCTTTGTGCCCATGTAGCAGTGTGGTTTGAGCCTAGACGTTCAAAGAGGACTTGAACCATAATAAAAGTTTGGGGATTTCTGCATGGGTTTTGTTGGAAATTCCTTCCAGCATCTTCTCTGCTGCCTGAAAAGGGAGATGGACTGCTCCATTTGCCTGACTTTCCTTAGCACTGGGAAGCCGGATCTCTGATGTTGTGGGGAGCCCTACCAGATCATCCTGGCAGCTGCAGAGGCCAGCCCAGTCCCTTCCTCCAGCACTGGGGAGCCTCTCAGAAAGGTTTCTTTTCGCTTCCTTCGTTTCCCACTCAGATTTTCTCCCTCCTTGATTAGGGAGGGGAAAGCAGAAAGGAGCCTTTTTGGGGCTCCTGGCAGATCTCAGTGCCGTTGGATTGGATGAAATGGTGCTGGCCCCACCACAGCCTGATGCACTTTCCTGGGGGGAAAGACTGTGGTTTGGAGACAAAGGAGCTGCCAGGCAAAGCCAAGCAGGTGGGCCAGAACGGGCTCTGCCGCTCAGCTCCCAGCCCCAACACCAAGCAGGCGCTGGGGTCGTGAGCCCCATCCGAGGGCGGCCGCAGCCCCACCTGTGTGCGTCAGGACGGGTGCGGCGGCCCCGGGCGCAGGAGGAGATGGCAGCACCGCCCAGGCAGCTGGGCCAGCTGGGGAGCACAGCGGGAGCCTCCCCGTTTTGCACAATGCAGGAGGCTGGGGAGTAAGCTCCAGCAAACGCCGGCCGGGACCATCCTCACCCCCATCCCTGCCGCTCGTGGGCCGCAGCAGAGAGGGTAGAGCTCCTGCCGATGAACTGCATCCCAGGTGGCTATGTCTGCTTCTCCATCTCGGTTTGGTGCTGTGTTGTTGGCGTTTTTTTTTCCTCCCTTACAAATGCTGTCTTTTCCTTGGGGAAGAAGAAGCGAGGACAGAGGCTGGAGCATGTTGACAACAGGTTTTCATTGGTTGTTTTCCTCTCGGTTGCGTGCATTCCAACTCGGCTCCTTTCGTTTTTCCGCGGGCTGCAGAGAAGCTGCATTTGTTCAGAGATTTGGTCGGAGGTGGTTCTGTGCCGCAGCAGAGCAATTGGGCTCAGATTATAGCCACGTCTGTGGTAGCCTTGGGATCCTGTGGTTCCTGTTCCACCTGTGCAAATCGAGGCCAGGATCAGCAAAATGAGGATGTGACCATGTGTAATTTTGTCAAAGAGACCGAATATCAGCAGTGATTTGTGCATGCAGGGCAGTTCTACTTTACTCCCCACTGCACGGCAGGCACAACACACGGGGATTTGGGGCATGCACCAGCTGAGGAGAGACTTAGGAATCAGAGATGATCCTCTTGCCAGCTCCTTTCTCCCTTGGAGAGTTATTGATGGGTGGACATTTAAAAGGAAATGTCTTAATTCTTAGTGGGATTTGGACAGGATAATCTTATTAGTCTTTTTCAACCTTAATGATTCTATGATTTAATGAGCAGAAAGATATTTGTTTAATTGCAGGCTTTTTTGTCACTTTCAGCTATCCATTCCTGCAGCTCTCTGGGCCTGGGCAGCAAGGTATTAGTAGGTTATTTTAATTTTTCTTTAGCATCATTTTCAATCCTTGACCCGCTTGTAAAGGATCAGAGTTGCAGCAGTTCAAAGCCTGTCAAAAAGAAATATAAACTTAAAAAAAAAAAAAAAAAAAAGAAAAAATGTCAGATAAAGTTATCTTGGATGCAGTTATATCTGACATTTTAGATTAAAATACAAGGCAAATCATCCTAAACAGTGTTCCTTTTGTGTGCGGGTGTAGTCTCTGCAGGTCTGATGGGCACACACATGTCTCAGATGTCTGTCTTGCTGCGTAATACAAGAGTAATACAAATGACAAGTAACCTCCAAAATACAAGTTAAGGAGATATTCTGCCATGGTTTCTTGAACATGAGGCAGCAAGCATTCTCCCAGATAAGATCTGCAAGAGCAGTTCACTGAGCAACGTCTGCAGTGATCCTGGTGCCTTCTCCACATGCTTGCTTCATGGGTCTGGCCCCTTGCAGTCTGTGCAGGGGATATGGGACTGGGGCTTACAGGCTGTGAGCTTGGGTGGAGAAAGGGGACTCTCACCCCTCTATCCCTTTCCACCCACCTGCAGTTAGTCAGCACTGCAGTCCACCCCAAAGGAGCTGCTAGAGAATGGGCTCAAAGTGCAGGATGTTGGGGGCTTGAGCTCTGTGGGAGCTATGCCACAGTGCAATATAATTTCCTTCTAATATAGGCTTTGTCAGTTTTCATTCCTGTTCTTTGAAAGGGGAGGATGCCTCCAGCTTTAAAATGACCTTATATTTGGGCCAAGATAGCTAACAGGTCCTTGGCTACTTTCCACTCAGGCTTATTTAGGACTGGCAGATAAATGGGTGATGCTGTGTTTCTGGAGAGCTGCTCTTCAGAAGCTCCTATTGTTTGAGAAAGCAGTTTCTATTGTTTCTTTCTATTTTCTGCTTTGCTAGGAGAGCTATTGCGGAAAATTCATCTCCTGTCTCTTACAAGAGGAGAATGGATTTCCTGTCGGCTCCAGGCTTGAAGGGAAAACAAGGACTGCCGGGAGGAAGCGGCTGTTCCTGAGCTGAGCAGCGGGAGGATTGATGGTTTGGAGGGGGACAGGCAGGAGGATTATGTTCTTCAGATTCTGTGGGGATATTTTTAGGGTTTAAGTCTTTACGGCTGTCAAGCATGAGGTCATAGGATGCCCTCAGGCTGCTTCCTATTGAAGAACCTGCAAAAAAAAAGCCAGCCATCAACAACCACTGGCTTTTAGAGCACTCACTGCGCTCAAAGGAAGGAGCTGCTGGAGTTGTAATGAGCCCCACATAACTGGGTGCAGGGGGGCCATGGGCTTTGCATACTGAGTCTGTTTCAAAGGCATTGTCAAGTCTCCTGAAGGTCCTGGAGGTCTTTGGGCGTTAATAGGGCTTGAGCCAAAGGCCTGAGATCGTTACAAAAGGAAGGAAAAAGAAGGTGGAGTGGATGAGTGGGGTTGTTCTGAGTGCTTTTATTATCGTCTTGTTGCTGTTTTAATAAAGCTGGGCACTGTCCCTGTTGCTTGCTGCGGGCGTCTGTTGCAAGTACTGTTCTACCTGAGGTCTCTGTGGGTTCAGCCTCCGCTGAGCAGAGCCCAGCATGCAACATGGCTGAAGGTCTGGGTTTGGTTTCTTGCCTACCCAAAACTTAGCAGGGAAGTGATGGTGACTTCTGGGCGAGTATCTGGTTCTCTTCTGTCTCTTTCAGTCTTTCCTGAGTCCTCTCTCAATGTAGAGATCCAAAATCTACAAGGCAGCAAATGGAATAAAGAACAATGCCCATCCTGGAGTGGCAAAACCCTCAAGAATACTTTTCTCCTCCCTCATGCGTGAAGAGCTCACACTGAAACCACCTCTGGGCAGAGATCAGCATATGCAGAACATGGTGTGCCTCTGTTAGACCATCTGAGTCTCCTGATGAGCTTTGTAATTACCAAGCCACAGTTTCAAGGGCAGACAAAGAATGGAAAAGATTTTGGTTTGGATTTGCTTGAAGCCAGAGCTAATGGGAATTGTTTTTAATGCTCAGTGCTCCACCAAAAAGGTTGTTAGTGTAGTATAACTGCCTGCAACCAGGGCAGCATTTCAGTGCAGTATAGCTGCCTGCATTCCTTGGGGAAATAAACAAACGTTTTCACTCAGAAATTAGTTGGATTTTGATTCTTGTTTTTAAAGGCAATAAATAAACACGATTATAGACTTTTAAAGCAGTTTGAGCTGCACTGGGCTCGCCGTTTCCTCGGGCAGCCATTCCAGATGAGTGTGCTCTCTACTACTATAATTACTTTTTAAAAATAACTCTGTGAGTCTGTAATCTAAAGTGGGTGGTACGTAGCAAGTCTGAGAGCATTCTGCATTCAACCCACAGGCTGGAGAGAAGGTGGCTTTATATAAGGGTTTGCTTGTCTTCATCTTTAGGTTGAAATGTGACTTTTCCCACAATCCATCAACAAATGACCTATATAATGAAAGTGCTTTTTAATGCAGGAGTCAGGCTTGCCAGGAACTGTGATGCCTTTACAGTCCCACAGGCAGTAGAGATTCCCTCTGGATGTTTCTCTTCTGCCACATCTTGTCTCTCGTATGCAGAGTTAAGCTGCCTGGGCAATATAGGAGAGCAGAGCCCAGTTGAGATTCACAGGCTAAGTAATAGCCTAAACCTCTGCATCTGTTTTCATCCCACTCTGTCCTTAGGCTGGGCCAGCTGATTTATTTATGTACTAATGTGCTTAAAATAGGCTGTGATTATTTTTTTCCTGAGGATTTGGAAACAATGAACCTGGGAATTTGCTGTTTGATCACAGTGATTTCTGCCACTCTATTTTCACTATTCATTAAGCTTTTTGGGTGCTGATGTCCTTAAATATGGTATGTTTGCAGACCTTCCTGCTCCACAATGTGGCTATTTTCAGGCTCTTGTGAGTATGTTTGTTCTCACTCATAAGGGGATCTTTATATTTAGAAGCAGAGTGAGGGGATACTGCAGGCTGGGACTTGCCATACTGAATCTGCTTACATTATAATGAAATAACCCATTGCAGTCTCTACCCACCTGCAACATTTTCAGAGTTGTAGTCCTGTTTAAAGGGAAAACTGAGGCAGAGAGAAGGAAATAACTTGGGAGTTAGAAAGAGGAAACCAAGGGTAGGTAGGTGAGGAAAAGAAAGTCTTCAGAGTGGGAAACTTAATCCTCTTGAGCTTCTCCCATTCACAGAGGTGCTAATGCAGGCCCCAGGCTTTTGCTCAGGATGGAGGTAATTAATGTTTGCTCTCAGATTTCCTTGGGTCTGAAGTTAAGCACTTTCACCATGTCATTTTCTATCAAGGTTTTGCCACCTCTAAATAAAGAGCAGAAAATTACACTCCTGCTGATTTTACATCCTAACCATCAGCAAGTTCAGACTTGCAGGTTCCTTGTCATATTTGGGGCTGCGAGTGGCACGGGGCTGACCCAGAATAAGCAACACTGCAATAAGCAATCTGGTTTGACACCCAGTGTGTTCCTATGGCAGGCACTGGGGCTGGCAGGCAGACTTCACTTCTTCGCTATGGGCCCTGTCAGAGTGAGGGATGCAATTGAATGTCATTCTTCTCACTGAATGCAGAAGAGCTCTTGGGTGAGCAGTAAAACCGTTGGAGCAGAGTACAAGGAAAAGGCATTTGCTGCCTGTTCCCACCGGGCAGTGTCGTCATCGCTGATCTATTTAAGTCATTAGCTTTCAAGATACTAAGACCAGAAGGAAAAATATTTCTAGCAAATACAGAAAAGGCAAATTGTGTTTAGCAGATTTCCTGTTGGGAGGAGAAGTCACCTACAGATAATAAGCCATTTAGCAACCTCACCAGTGGACAACTGTCCAAAGAACAAAGAAAAAGTTGCAAGCTTGAAATATGCCTGAATTTCCTGAGTGGCATACAGGCAGGAAGCTGTGCTATTATGTTGTGGATGTTTATTCCCAAGAGGCATAAACAGAGCATCATGTCTCCTGGGATCCTAGGCTGACCCGCGGACCAGGCAATGGGGTTCCTCAGTACCACAAGGATTGTTGAATAGTTGTGCTGCTCTGTGCCTGCTTGCCTGGCCCTGTCCATCTCCCTTCTGGCCGAAGCCATCCACTGCAGATCCCGGGTGGATGTGGGAGCAGGCAGCAGTGGTGCAGCCTCAGTGCATGAGGGTGTTAAGCTGCCAGCCAGCGGGAAACTCATTTCCTGCACAATTATGAAAACAGCTGATCTGTGGCACTTTAAGAAGGGGGAGAAAATAAAAGACAGGGGAAGGAAGGCCCCAGCTACATAAATATTTACTTTTGCACAATGCCCTAGCCACCTCCTTCTCCTAGGGGCTGGGAGAAGAAGGAACTCCTTGCTGCTGGCTCTGTTACTTGGTGACAGGGGACGGGAGAGCCACCAGCGGGCAGCCGGCAGCTGCAAAGCCAAGAAGAAACTTCCTAGCCTGGTACTGCCCTGCTTGGCATCTGATCTCACTGCAGCATCCCACAGCTGGGGATGCGCTGCTGCTCCTCTGGAGCCTGCTTGAGCAACCTGCCTGAGCTTCTTCCCACTCCGTGGTCTTTCTTACATGAAACCAAGCAGCTGAGATATCCCTGCCAGCAGATACCCCCAGGGGTGACCTGTATATGAGGAGATTGAGTGAGCAGCAGTGATGGTGATGCTGACCCATCAGTGGGCCTTGGTGTATGCTGCTTTATGGTGGCGTCTGATGCCAGAAGATGTAAAATAGGATTTAGAGATTTGTTTCATGTAAGTGGCTGAAGTGGTAACAGAGGCACTTCAAGCCTGTTCCCCCAACCTGTTTAACCATGGAAATACTGGCTAATCTCACTTCTCAGGATATGCACCACAATTCAGTAAATAAACAGAAGGGATTTTGTGTTGTGGGTTATTTCTGCTGCTGGAAATCAAGCCCCATCTGTGGCCAGATGTCATCTTTTTTCTTGGAAAGGGACCAAGGTTAAGAAGACAAGGAAGGCGGGTTAGTTAAAATATGTCAGTCTTTTGGGTATAAGTAAAAACTGTAAATAAGAGCCTTTTAACTTGGAAAAGAGCTTTAGAATGGTATGATCAGCTTCAGTTTACTCCAAATGTTGCTCTATGCCATTAAGCTGTTATCAAGTTTTGGTTCAATTGCAATAGTTTTATGGCTTTAGTGTAGTGGGAACAGTTGTAGCCTTTATGCACCTAAAACATTTTCCCCTGAAATGTTTGCTGTGAAGACTGCAGTATTGTGCAGGAACCTGAGGTTGAAACTGCATGGCAACAAATAACAGTGGAAATGACCTTTTCTAGCTCTCTTCACTGTCTGTTCTGAAGTAATTACTAAATCTAAGGATTTATTTCATGAACATTGCAGGGACTTAAATAAGCTTTAGTTTTACATTCTCACTAATGCATCCTTAAACTTAGTAATAAAAGTTAAACTTTTTTACTTATTTCATTTTAAGCTGCGAGCATATCTGATTCAGCAGTGTCTTAGGATGATTTGTCAGGAAGAGAAAATAAGTCACATCCTTCTTCCTTTTGGCATTAATAGGGAACTAGAGTAATCTTGTACCCACAATATTATTCCAGTCGTACTTGCATCATAGCCTGGAAATGGTTGTAGTCAATGCAATGGTTTGTAATTACGATGTTTCATCCTTTGAAGTTAGATTAATTCGTGTCACATAGTCAGATCTGCAAAGCTATAATAAAATACATATTTTTTGCTAGTGTTTCTTAGCTAGCCCTAATTTTCTTATCCAAGTTTTGCTGTGGTCATTGAGAAATGAATGGATTTTAGGGCTTTTTCTCCAGATATCCAGCACCATCTCAGCCAGAGAAGTCCCGTCTCACGTTTGGTGCTGGTGTGACTGTGTGTTTATGAACATCCTGGTGGACCTAAGGAGTGTTGTTGTGCGTGTGTGCAACAACAGTCCTGCAGAGCTCAAACACCTTCATCGTAATCACTGTAGCTGACTCCCTCTGTGAGCTAAGGCTCTCCACAACTATCTGAACCCTTATTCCTGGCTTACATTAGAGAAATCAGCTCCCCCGTAATTACTGTCAAGCTGCAAGGTAGGCAGATATGTAAATATTTTTAGGGTCGTGGCTCAGCTCTTTATTTTTAATATACTTTGTTATTAGTAATCATTTTTGAAGAGATTGCAAATCCCACCCATAAGTTTCTGTACCACCAAGCCTGCTCAGCCTTGACCCTCTGCTCCCAACAGTATCATTGGATTTAGTGTTGACTTCAGCAGGAGTGGTTACAGCGGGCGTGAGTGCTTTTGAAAAGCCTTTCCCTGTGTTTTTCTCTATAAAGCCCATCGCCAGGGCTGCCAGATTATATGACACTAGGTTTTTAAAAGACTTAAGAATGAAATCAAACTGGTAAGGAGGCTAAGATGGAGTAAAGCTAAGCAAAGCCAATTTGCTTTCCTTCTGAAGCAAAGCGACTTTCGCAAGGTTTTAATTTTCTCTCACCCAAGTGGAAAAACAATTGATTTGGGTTCATTCTGTGTGTGCACGTTGGGTGTGTGGGGGTGCTGCTCCCACAAAGCCCCCGGGACAACTTCCCCACTGTGTGTGGGTCAGTGCTGGGAGCACAGGGATGGCTGGAGCCCACGCAGGCACTCAGATTCAATTTCTCCCCCTCTCTCATCTGTAGGGTGTGATCTTGGAAAGCATCAGTTATTGCAGGGTTAGTCAGTCATCCTGCCCACCGCTCATCTCCAGTTTTTCACTCTGCCGCAGGTGTTTTTCAAGGCGGAAACAGAAGATGAGTGGGATATAGGAGGTCTGGATCTCCCCCTGGTCTCACTGCACTGACTTTTGGGGCAAAAAAAGGAGGCAAATGAGAATTTCCACATCTTTCCATGGTGTTAAAAGAAAAATCCGTAAAGCATCACACAGCACTCAAGTAATACAGTAGTAAAGCCCTTCTGTAATTACCTGTGACAAAATGGTGCCTTTATTGCCATGCTTACAAGCCACATTCACCTCTGTCTGCAGATGTCCCCTGAAGCAGGGTGGTCTGTTGCTGTAACAGCAGTGATAAGTACTTCACTCTTATGGATTAGATTATTCCTCGTCGAGTTGTTCTCCATTCCAGAGGTCATCTATACTCACCATCTGACAGGATTTTCTCCCCCTGCATCCCTTTCTTTTGCAATTAGACCAGATCCTTGGTTCTGCAGTGTCAGCTCTAGGAACATTACTTGGGGAGCCATGAAGATGAGCCGTGCTGACGGGGCTGATGTCCCAAGAGCTGCGTTCTGCTCCTACCACCCATTCCAGTGGGCAATGCAGATTTGCCCTCTCTGCTCCCCAATTCTCCTGAGAAGAGAGGCGAAGTGTTGTAATCCTCTGGTAAGCCCTAACACTGGCAGGATTTTTGTGTTTGTTTCCCTCCTCCTGTTTTATTCTCACAAGCCCATAGATTGGCTGTATTCCTCTTAAAAGTTTCTGGGCTGCTATTCATCCGCTTTTAATTAAAGCAATATAGGGAATTAGGGCTTTCATGGAGGTGGTTCTGGTGATGGCTATATGGTGTTTTTATTGGTTTTCTTCCCTTCTGAGTAAATGTGTGGAAGTGCAAGTTTGAGCTCAGGCTTTTTAATTGTTGGGGTGTTAAATTACTACATTATGGTGAATTGATTTCTTTGCAAAGGAAAGGAATGTTCTTGGCTGCTTGCCTTGTGTAGCGGGCCATGTAAGAGAGGAGGGTCTACTGCCTCATCCTTGGAGGACAGGAGGATGTCAAGGACAGATATAAACATGGGCATCAAAGGGCTTTGGGCTGGTGCGGAGACACAGTGTGGCTTTCACGGGACAGCATGAAGAGGACCAGAGGACCCCCATCCCAGCTGTTTTTCAGTAGCTTTTGCTTTGCAGGAGGTTGCTGGAGGTGTGGTTTCTTGTGATGTTGGGGCTACAGTAAAAGTGCAGTGGTACAGAGCTGGATGTATGGTAGAGCAAACTACTGATTTTATCCTGCATCAGGCTCATGAAACATGGACTTGTGCAAACAGAGGTTGGTATAGGCAGGGTGTAGGAACCTCCCACTGGCATACAGGGGACACAGTCTGACCTTTTTCAGGCTCCAGATGTTGAAGAAGCCAATCCAGAAGCTATTCTATTGGGTGGGCAAGTGAAGGATTACGGAAGCAGGTCTCAGGCTGACTTAGGGAAGCAGCTGGTTTTTCCACCTGGAATGTTTGGATTACTTCAGGATGGTTTTACAGAGTGAAAGACTCCAGCAGGAAATTTTCAGAAGAGCCTGAGTGTCATTTGACCCCTGCTCCTTTTTTCTGAAGTATCAGTGTGCTCCTGCTGCGTTTGTGTATTGGGAAATTCGACTTTTGTTTCAAATTGGCTAGTTATTTTAATACAATGGAAGGAAAACAGTTATCCCGAGCATCAAGAGCATCAACTTGCTGGCAGGAAAATCCGTGTTTACTAGTGGTTCCTCATGGATAATCCTTTTGAGTCCCATTAACTTCTGTCTCTTGCTTCTGTCATTCTTGCTCGTTGCTTCTTTCCAGCACAGGGGCACAGCTTCTCTTTGCTTCCTTACACCCATGCAGAGCCTTGTGGTGCTGCAGAGTACCCAATGTGGGTGCTTGTATTCTTTCCAAAGTCCTTTTTGTGCTGCTCATTCTCCTCTCCTCAGCAGCCTGAAGCTGGCTGATGTCTGCTGCAGGATCACAGATGCTGCATATGTTCCTAATCTGCATGTATCTGAGCTGTGTTCTCACTCCCGGCAATGAGACATCATCTCTGATGTCAGTCAGTTTAGTTTGCTTTGCAGTCATACTGCTGCTGGGGCCAGACTCAGCTCTCATTCATGCCTTTTTCATTTGGAAACGTGCACTTCCCATTCTGCAGTGTTTGTCTACTGCAGTGCCTCTAAAGGGCCAGGAAAGAATTTTTCTTTGCAGCTTTTTTTGGTGCCTGTGATTCCTCAGGGAATTTCAGGAGCTGTGCATTTGTTACCAACATAGAGGTACATTCTGGGGGTTGTAGGATGATCTAAAGCAATCAGCTCCTTCCAACTCCCTGAAAAGAGGTGGTGGTGGGATGGGAGTTGGCATCTTCTCCCAGTAACAGCGATAGGACAAAAAAGAATGGCCTCAAGTTGCATCAGGGGAGGTTCAGGTTGGGCATTGGGAAAACTTCTCCGAAAGAGTAGTGAAGCACAGGAACAGGCTGCCCAGGGATGTGGTGGGTTCACCATCCCTGGAGGTGTTCTAGAAATGTGTAGATGTACTCTAGAACATGGTTCAGTGGGCAATTTGATGGTAGATGGACAGTTGGACTCGATGATCTTAGAGGTCTTTTCTAACCTTAATGATTCTGTGATTCTGTGACTTGTTGGAATGACTCAGGATTGAACCTCTTGAATCCCTCCTAGGCAGCAAAGAGTCAGTGTGTCCTTAAAGGTAATGCCCTGCATGCATTCAAAATATTGGAAGTAAATTAGTTTTTTTTAGTACTGAATGTATTTTCAAAACAGCCCTCTTTTTCAAGTAACGGTTATATAATTAAAACTGAAAGCAATAGATGAAATGCACCTGTCTTATCCTCTTGGCACATGAACATAAATTGAGAAATTGTGAGCTAAACTACGTGGAAAGCAGTGTCATTGATAGAAAAATCAGAAACGTTGCTAAACTACAAAGAGATACCTGTGAAAAAGAGTTGTCTGGTACTTCTGGGTAAATAACATGAAAAAGAAGGTACTTGAAAGAAGATCTGCATATTAACTCAGAGTGAGTTAAGGATCTGTTTGGGATTCAAATGGCTGTCCTTGAAGAGAGGGTGATGTAAGGAGACTGTGCTAGAAAATGCATGTTTATGAAATTCTGAAGGTGGATACGTAAGCTAAGGCTTGATGCAGCCGCAGTAAAGAAAGCAAAAGTCCTTTTAATCCCCCTGTGCTCTGGAACCGGTCTGCAAGCTGAGCTGAGGCTCACTGCACAGAATTCTTTGTCCACTGCTGATCTGCTCATCACCACCTTTCCTCATCGTGTCACTCACCTTGGAGAGCAAAGTCAGTGGGACTGACTGTGTGTGCAAAGGCAGATTTATTGTTCAAAAGCCCCAGCAGAACTGACCATTAAGACTGTGGATGAATTAATGTTGGACTGTCCTGTGTTTGTACAGCGTCTGTGATGGTGGGTTCTGCTATGGGAATAAATATTTTGGAAAACAGCTTCAGGTTCCCAGCAGGAGGCCTGCTCCTCTCCATCCTGTCCTTACACCACTGGTGGGCTGTGACATTTCCCCTCTCTCTTTCCACTCTGCTGATCCCAAGAAGAGCCCTGCTTCTGTCCTGCCCAGGGAAAATGTGAGGGCTTTTTCTGCTTGAATCGCCATGGAAAAATGTTACATGGGGTGAGGCTGAATTCTGTCCAAACATAAATAGAGTAGCATACCCCAGAATATCTTTGAGTCTAAATCCTGCTCAGCAGTTGAAAGTCCCAAGTACCAATAAAGTCACTGACTAATGAACATTACTCAGTTCCTTTGGGTGCTTGGCTAGGGGCACTCATAGTTTCCAGTCATACGATTACTTCTTTTTACATTAAGCCGTCCTGTTTTCCTTTAGTCTTTCAGCCTTAAAGGAACATTGAGTAACTTCATTCTGCTTCTTAATGGCAAAGTCAAGGGATTCCAGAGACACAGATCTTTCTGATGTCCTTCCCTGCTACCTGGAAATACCTTCTTTATCTGTGGTGCCACTTAACTAACTGTTAATTTTCTGTCTTCTTTTCCCTCACTCTTTCTGGTTCTTTTTTTCTCACCCCTTTTCCACTGGAACTGAAAACATAATTGGGGTTTTCCGAGCTGAAGTGTTTCTCAGAGATATGCAGTAGAGATGAATCGGTACCAAGACATTCGCTCTGCATCCTGCAGAAAAGAGGAAGGGATTAAAATTCCTTTTGCAAATGATCTGAGTAATGATATTAGGGAAAGTCAGCTACAGTTTCTGGATAGTTTAGTCTTGAGTCCTTGTAGAGAATTAAAAACAGCTAACTGCAGGTTTGTCATTGGCCAGGCACATGGAGGACCTCATATTCAGTTCCTTGTGGTGTCTTGCAGAATTTTACCTTCAGGAATCTGTGTGTCAGTTAATGGAGTGGTCTGTGTAGGTGCACTGCTGGGGGAGGTGTGTTGCCTGCTTCTGAAACCTGAGCTGAGGATTTCTCTACCAGAGAAGTAATGGCACTGCATTGTACAAAATCTGTAATTGAAATTTTCTGGGGCATAGTTTCTGACATAACTGTGTGCAATAGCTGATATATGCCACAGTCCAATTTTTCGGCCATGCCATGTTGGTAGATTTGCCTTAACTCATTGTGGGCCAATGAGCATTCTGTAGAAGTATTGCCAATTAATGAATTATCTCCATCTGCGGAATCTAGCAGCAAATTTTGGATGACATCACTACACCTCGGATTATAACTAAGGATAAAGGAGAATCCCATGCCCAATTGACCATGGCAAATCCAATTGAAACTGCAAAGGGATATTTTCCTTCCCATTAGGCAGAATGTGATTAATTTCCCATGTGGAAAATTGTTCAAGACAGACGTGCTTGTAAATCATGGCATAAGAGATCCTATTACTGCAAGCTCCATCAAAACCTACTGTGCCTCCCAAAATAGCAATAAGAAGATAATTATATTAACAGCCATTCTTGTTATTTGATGTATGACTGACATAGGCTGTAAGCTTATTTTCTGCCAGATTGGAGTCTCTGTTTAAGGCTGGATGCTTTGATGGTTGTGGACATTAACAATAATCCTTGGTTTCTGACACTTGAAATTAAAAATATTACAGGAAAGTTTTTAAAATGGATGGTTGAAAGCCAATAGGTGCAGATGAGCCCACAGTTTGAAAAGATGCATTCTCCTGGAACAAAGGTCTTAAAACTTCATATCCAAAAAGAAAGTTGTTTTTATCAGCAAAGATTCTCGAAGGAGCTGTTCTAGGATCAACCCAGTATCTGCAAAAGGGGATGTTAGAGTTATAATGAACTTAGCTAGTCACAAAGTTACTGAGGGTATTCAAATTGGGAGCTGACTGCTAAAAGCTGAAGGAGGATCTCATGTTTCTGATGGCAAAAACACAATGTGATGCTGGTAAGTACAAAGCAGTGCAGTGGAGGAAGAAAAAGATTCATTGCAATCCAGCAGTGAGGTTTCAGTAGGTTTGAGGACGTTTCCACAAAAGCTACAGCTCAGTAGTCAGCAGCAGCCAGAAGGCCAAACTGGTATTTGAAGGAATTAGACAGAGAGTGGAGAACAAAACACAGAGCTTCAACAGTGGAACAGTTCAGTTCAACAGTGATTTCCTCACATTGTGGGCACCGTGTGTTGCCTCTCAAGAAAGGTGTAACAAGGTGCTGAGAAGGATGACAGAGGGGCTTAGAGAGGTGAATTACCTTCTGCATGGGGAGAATAAATAGATGAGAAGTCTTCTGTCTGACACAGAATTTTGTGGAATTGTGAAGGATTTGAGAACATGACGAGGACGTGATTATTTTTGATTCTCGGAATGCAAAAAACAGGTACAGCCTCTGAAATTCGGAAAGCAAGCTTAAAGTGAAAAGGGAGTATGTAATTACATGCCATATGATTAAATTATGAAAGTTGTTTCCAGAGATCTCCACAGGGAATGCACCATCTGCGAGTTCAAGAAAGCACTGGTGCAATTTCTGTAGGATGGAATCAACAGTGGTTATTATAAACAATTTTTAATTCGGAAAAATTCTGACACCTGATGTGCAGGAATGGGGAATATATGTCAGGAGAATCCTATTGCATGCATCCTGCGCTTTGAATTTCTTCCTTGTTTTTTTCTGACTACTCTTGCTGACAGGGAGCAGGATTACAGATAGGTCTTTGACCCAGCCGAACGCAACACTCTTACATGGCTGCAACAGAGTGGATTAAATCTTCTGTCCTTTGTCAGTGTGTGGTAACAACTGGTGAAACTGCTGTCTTGAACTGTACCAGCTAGATACACGGGTGGTTATTCTCCATCTAGAAATGCAGGAGATGGCATCTGTCCATTTTTGACCCAGTAGTTGGAGACCACAAGTCTGCAGGCTGGACCACCCCTGCGGGGTTATCCAAGGTACCCAGTAGTGGGACTTTATAACTCTGGCCAGACCTGCATAGCACTGCACACCAGGACACAAAGGCAAACAGCACTTGGGGAGCTGCCATTCCGGTGTGGTGGCACAGAGGGAGAAAGACCAGTTTGTTTGGTCATGTATATTTTGTTAGTAGTCAGTCCCGTTTGGCTGCTCTGTGTCTCCTTGGCTTCAAATGCAATTAATCAGGGCCCGAAAGGGTAGTTATCAGATCACATTCCTAATTCAGATTTCTATGCCTATTCATTTTACTGTTTTTTCTTTAATTTAGCAATAAATTTGGGGTTATTTTTATGTTTCTATATTGCTTGGCCCAGTGATCCTTAATAAAAATAAAAAATAACAAAACATTAGTTTCCAGTCTGCCTTTTTTTCCTTTTTCCTGGGCAGTAAAAAGGCCATATTAACCATGAAAGGGAAATGAAAGCTTGCATAGGGTCCTGCTGTCACCTCGACTGAGGGCACATTTCCTTTCAAGGGGCAAGTAATTGGTGAGAGCATTAATCCCTGAAAGGGGCTTTTTATTCTGCATCTTCCAGTGGGGGAAGCTGCTGTTGCCTGACAGCGCTGTTTTCTCCTGAGTTCAGACGTATGCTCTTTGCATTACCCAGGGGAGGTTCTATCTAGGACAGCAGCTCTGTCTTTCTGAGATGCTCTTGCATACGTAAGTGGTGAATTTACTTGGTTGCGGAGGAATCTGGAAAAAGAACTTGGTTTTTTAGGGAATGAGTCTCAGCTCTCATGCAGTTTTAGCAGGCAGTGCTGGTGCTGAGATGAGTGTATTTTGTGTTAAGTGGCATGAGCTGGAAATGGCTGAAATGCACTCATCTGGGAGAGTTGCATGCAGCAGAGGCCAGTCGTTGTACTGTAAGCACAGGGAAGGCAGGGAAAGAGCCTTTAGAGTCAGAACAGAGAGGGGTAGGCATGGTCAGACCTAAATGTGAGCTGGAAATCAAAATGCCCTTCTCATCTGCGTACTGTTGGCAGTCCGATGTGCCGTTGCACCTTTGAAATCAACAGCACTTCTATCAGGGATAGGAGCAGGCGAAGAAGAAATACCCACAGTAGACTGTCTTTGTCACACGTTACAAAGATGCCTGGAACCCAAGAATGATGCCTTTGAGATGCTGGCATTGCCTGCAGACGAGCTTCCTGTCTCAGGCTGGCCAGCAGTGGTCTGGTTGTTGTTCAGTGCTTTGCTTCCATGTCTTAGCCTGCTGAAAATTCAGCTTAAAACTGTTCCGAGGTTTAGCTTGAAGGACTCTGGGAGAGCGTTTCCATTTGGAAAGAAAGAACGGTGCTCTGTTTTTGAAGCACAGGGAAGTTTGTTTCTGAATACTGCTCTCTGAAACCCGAGCTGTTGATTTCCAGACTCTGACAAGCACAGGCACCTAGTTATATTTGCCGCCAAGCTGTTTGTTTGTTCAATTTCTGTGTTAATTGGTGCCTTCCAGATACCACAGCTGCTCTGAGGAGCAGTGTCCCTGCCAATCTGAGTGCTGAATTTCACCTCCTGTAATGTGGTACATGTGTACCTGGCAGCTGACTTAATTGAGGTCTTCCATAGGACAGAATTTTCCCTCTTTTGTGGCAGATTGAGGATTTGTTTTTCATTAGAATAAATGCTTAAGACAGATTTTCTGGCCATGAATGCTAACTTAGATGTAGTTTCCTTCTACATCCCTCTGTAGCAGAGGGATCTGGGGACTGGCTTTATTGCTACCATTACTGTGTGCTCATTTTGTCATCCTGCAAAGTCATCTTTGTTTCCCTACTCCTCAATTTCTATCTGCAGCATTCCTATAGGAGCATATGCCATAACACCAAGTTATTGCAAGACCTACCTCCTAATAATAATAATGAAAGACTTTGATCTACGTGGTGTGAGTGCAAATATTATTTTATTTGCAGCTTCAACCAGCATAAGGGTGGAGTCTCCCAAGCGGTGTTACTGCCAGTCACACCAGAGGATGTGGCTACGACCTTACTGTGCTTTTCCAGTGTTGTTTGGCAAGGGTGCGGTGCAAACCCACCTCCCTGCAGTGACCTTGCTGCAAGGTCTCCAGCCCCAGTGGACGTATGAGAGATGCTCTGTCAGTGGGGCTGGTGCTGGTCCCAGTATCTCTGGCTAAGTGTCACACCAACACGTGCATTGATGGCAAATCTCATAAAAGCTCATAAGACAGTGGAAATGTTTTAATAGGCTCAGTTCATTAAGGCCTGTGCTTTAAAAAGCTGAGCAGGGACCATACGGTCCTTCCATGACATGACTAGTGTCAGCAAATAGAAGCCTGTTGACTTCATCAGGCCCCAGTGAGCCAGGTGTTACATAGCGTGTTTTCTTTAGGCGCAGATAAAAAGTTGGTGTAATAAGAGGGGCATATTCCAGCTCTTCAGGAAGAGCATTTTGGTTAAGAAATGTGGTACAGATGCATTTGACACTCATTTTTGCACTCTGTGGGGCAGGAGGTGGAGTAGCTGAGATGATGTGAGCATGTTGACTAGCAAACAGACAGAGTGAAGCAGGGGCTGCTGGTTCTCAAAATTGTACCAATGAACGATGATCCCTGCAGAGTGTCTGTGGACCACTGGTGATTTGGAGATCACAGGTTAGGAGCCACTAACTACCTGTGTGCAATCAGGCGACTGGTGTCAGCTGATACAGAAGATAAGCCAAGTGTTTCAGCACAAGTGGTGAGATGTGGTTGATGTTTTACTCATTGATTTGGCATAATGTCTTGATAACTGGAGTGATGATTAAGCTCTTCTGCTTTCATATGTTAGATGACTTGGTCCTGAAGTTTTGGACATGGATTTTTTAGAGAATGTTCAGAGAAACAGAGGGTGCAGTCAGTGTCTAAGCATTCAGGTTACTGTCTTAGGGAAGAAATACACATAGGCAAGGCAGATGCTTGTTTGGATCTGCATAAGCTTTCCTGTTTTCCTATGCCTTTTGCTCATGGCATAGCAAAGCTTGTGTGCAAAGAGAAGGATATTCCTGCACAACAACCTCTGCACAACAAAACCCTGCCTGTTTCCTTAGGCTGTGTTTCTCATGTTTTGAAAATGTGACTCTCCTTTGGTTCCTCATCTCTGTGGGACTCTGGCTTGCCCTCAGGTGGGTTCCTCCAGGTGAGGGAGTTCCCAGTGATTGCTGGCTGCAGGTGTAAATACTATTCTCCTTCTGCCCTCTGACAAACTGACTGCTTTCTGCAATTCAAAGCAGTGGACTCTTTGCATTCTAATCTAACAGATGCAACTAGTAATTACAAAAGAGTTCGCTTTCCACATCGAAGAAGCTGAGTTGTGCAGTTCAAGGAGACAGCAATTTCACCATAGAAGCTGAAGGCTTTGCTCACACCCCAGCACTCTGCAGCCATTTCCACAATGGGAAGTTCAATTTTGAGGGATCTGGGATCTTAAGCTCCAGTTGAGTTCCTCTTATGTGAGGTAGTTGTTTTGCTTTGTTGTACTTTGACATTTTCCTGTAAATAAGGTGGTGAGTCTCTGTGGATGTCTGGTATGTACCAGTGTAAAGGAAGCCATCCCACTGTAAGAAAACAGTAAGGAGAATTTCATAGCACTTTTGCCTGCCCATCCCAGACCAAATGTACCATTTGCCTGCCCCTCAATTCCTATCTTGCTTTAGAGTGGTGGGAGATTTGCAGCTGGGGCAACTGAAAAGGAGATTACAGAAGCAGCAGGTTGTTTGGGTGATAGCAGCAGGACACGGAGTGGCAAGAAGTAGCTCTTGGCTTATGCAGAGCACTGTACAAACACTAACAAAGCTGTTAGCTTGAGATTTGCACCCTGTGGCCCCCATCTGCCACTTTTGAATTTCAGCATCAGTGCTCATGGCTTTTATCCTTCTTCCAGCTGTGCCAAGTGCTTGAATTCCCATAGTCTGTAATGGCTAAGCTGCTCTAGAGCTGGCACTGTTAGCCTAGGAGGATAAGTAGCCAACCTTACAGTCAGTGGAGGGCAGCCAGGTTTAGAGGTAGGAGCGCTTTGCTGATGGGCAATCAACCTTGTCTCTTGCTTGTCTCTGGTTTCACCTTGTAATAATTAATGTATTTTGCTATCAATTCTAACGGAGGAATATTTCTCTTCCTAGTGATTTTATAGTCAAGTCATGTTATTCCCCATGCTCTATTTCTTTTCAGTGGTTTTCTTTAACATTGCATCTTTTGCACATTAGAAGCAGGATCCAAGTACAGAAGGACACCCTCTGTTCCCCCCATATCTCAGCGCCATGTTATTATTGCTTGTGTTGGCTCTCCTGGCAGCCCCATCTGTCTCCATCACCTCTTGTCACCTTTCATAGTAATTTCTGCTGATTAGCAAGGCCTTTATCAACTGAGGCCCTTTGGCAGCCACATTCAGCCAGCAATTCTGACAGTCACGAGTTTCTACTTAAGTCCTTCCCCCTCCCACCAGTGGAAACAGCATGAATCATTTCCCTCCCCTTTCTTTGTCAGGAGCAAATGGCATCAGCGTTAGGACCCTGGCACTGGCTCCCTGACTCCAGGAAATCATGGATGAAACAATCCATGGAAACTGGGATCCCCGTGTGAAAGCGAGACATTATTTTATGAGGAACACACCTCTATTTTGGCCATTGTCAGATTGCCATCTGGTTGACAGTCACACGTACGTCCATGAGAAACATTAAGTTGTTCTTCTACCCCATAGTTTTGTGCAGTTGAGTTATATGTTTTACATTGCAAGGTGGCAGTGCATATTTAAATGCACCATTTGGGAGTTACGTTGCATGACAGGTGCTTGAGAGCTTTGTGGGGCTCTGGTGTGGATTTCACAGCGTAAACAGGTTGAAGAGTCATATCTGATTGCACATTTACACTTCTTCAGTGTATAAAAGTAAGAACAGCTATGCGTAAGTAGTAGAAGCCTTCATAAAAATACTTTAGCCACTAAATGGTGTTAGTTACACTGGGGAAGGCTGCTTAGCCCAAAAGGAGAAGCTGTAACTGCCCCTTGTAAGTAGACTCTCTAGGAATTCAATCTGAAGTTGAATGCATTGCTTGGCAGTTTGCATGAAGACCTTGTACCTCTCCAGTTCTTGGGTGAAAAGAGGAGAGAACCAGCAGCACAGTAACAGAAACATCAAGAGGCAGAAACAAGAGCCCATTCCTGCTTTTAGGAGACAGCTGACTGATGGAGTCTCCACAGCTGTAGTTTCTATAGTTGGAGGCAGCAGATGTCTTTATAAACATAAATCAGATGAGACATTATAGTATTTTTAACATACCTATTTGTATTCAGGCTGTCCATTGTTGACTATTTATCATATGGTTTGCTTCTCTTAGAGCCCTCTGAAGTGCAGTGACTGCTCGAGGTGGAAGATTAGATGTGAACGTGCATTTATCCATGGCCCCTTTACATTGTGTTTGGACACTCCCTAACCTCTGACAGAGAGGCTGGCAGTGTTCAGAGGATACCTTCGAGCTTGCAGAATCAGCAGCTGCCAGATTGGCGGTCTCTGAGACAGCTTTCTTCTTCCCACTTTGTGTACCCGCTGTGTGCAGGGGAGGAAACTGGGTCCTATGGGAGAAGAGGTGTGTGGTCATGGAATTAAAGGCTACATCTCTATATACACAGATGAAGGGATGACTTAAGATGTCCCCTACAAAGTTAAACCTGATACTTTGCCTCTTATCCACATTAATTTCCTAGGAATAATATTTTCTTTAAAGAAAAAAGGATAAAAATAAATATTGTCATCCTGCACTAGCAGCAGGACTGGAGCCCTATTTCTTCCTCACGTCTCTCTTTCCCAGTGCTGCTGTCTGCTGTGTCCTTCCTACACACATTCTCTTCCTCCTTGGCCTGGTATGAGCCGTGTGTGTAGGTAAATGAAAGTGGTGTATGAGGTAGTGCTGTCTTACAGCCCATAGCTTCCAAATGGAGCCTGAGGTAGGGCTGTGGTGCCTGAGGAGTGTTAGAAGAGATGAAGTAAAATTCATTTTGTCATTGAGGGAGGAAGCAGCTCTGGGATGTACTAGCGTATAAGCAGGCCCCTTCCTTAGAGATGTGGAAACTACCCAGAGGAAAAGCCAAGCAGCATGCAAAGCAGCACACCGCCCTTGCAAGGAAATTACCCATTTAGAGCCACCACAGGACTTCCCGCTTCACTTCAGTGCTGCTCAACGTACTCCCATCCGCTGCCTCCCCAAGATTTCCTTTCTGTGGGCTCTTACAAGCTGTACTCTGCTCTCTGCCTGCTGCTTGTTGCTTTATCTCACTACCAGGGTGATCCTAGCTACCTTGTTAGTCAGTGCTTTCCCCTGCCAGGGCTCTGCATCCAGCTGCAGCCACTGGGAAAACGTAGAGGAGCATACAGCCCTGAAGAAATGGGAGAACTTGAGGGAACAGTAGGAGTTCATACATGGTCTGTGGTGTTTCCTGCTGTGTGGTCACGATGGATTCAGCCAAGCTTCTGTTGGTGTAGCCTTTCTTCCCAGAGAAGGGGAGAAGCTGCGCATTTGGGAAGCCTTCCCTCCTTAGCAATGTGCCTGTACCCCAGCAAGGAGGCTTCTGTGCCCAAGCATCTTCATATTTGCCTGGTCAGGGGCCATCCCTGCTGCCCATCAGAACAAGATGTGCTTTCTGACCATCCTGGTTTCCTTCTTGTTTTTTTTTTCTTGGCAATGCAGTTATTTGGCCCTCTCCAGATCTCAGTTCTCAATGCTGTGGATTGGGCAGCCACAGATCTGCCCCACAGCCCCTGCATAGCCTTTTCTAGCTTTTAGTAGAAGAGTGAAAATTCCCTTTTTCTGAGGGATAAAAATGGAAGCACCTCCTGGGCTTTGCTTCATCTGAACACCACAGTCATCCTGATATTTTCCATATCCATTTAAGGACTGAATGAAGACTTATCATATCCTGGGGTCTTTTTTGTACTCTGTGTTTAATATAACGTTCTTTATTATATTTATCTTGTTTCTTATGTCTGAGACTTTCATTTATTATGTTACTTTGAAGACTGGGCCTCCCTGTAAACTGTCTTTTTAGGAAAATTGAGTCACAAAAAAAGTGCAAATGTTTCCAAAATGTCCCTTATTCTTTGCAGTGTATTTATAAAAGTTGTGAAGAAATGCAAAAATCTCCCACAGCAGCATTTCTGGAGGAGGGAAGCAGTCTGTTCTCTACCCCATGCCCCCTTCTAGGAAAAGAGCCTTACTGCAGTTATGCACTGCAAGTACATTGTGATCCTGGAGAAACTAAGAAATATTTTGTAAATAGGGATGGTTCTCGCCATTTATTCGGGATAGAAGCAAGAAGGCAGCAAGGTTTTGGTGTATCCAGCATCAGGCATTGCAGGGAGGTGGACATGTAGCAACCATTGCTTAAATCACATAAGCGTGGATGAGTGCCTTGGATGTGTATTGAAGGTTTCCCATGTGCTGTGCTGTTACCTCCAGGCATCACATCCTACAGGGATGGCTCAGCGCCAGCCTTGTGGTGAGATAACCACATGGAACCAGAGAGATTGGTGGCACTCTGAAATGATGACTTCAGAGGACAAACTGACTGATGGGTTTGATCCTGAAATCAACTCTGATAAGGCACTTTGTCCTGTCTGGGACAAAGGGCTTTAACAATTTACAGAGTAGCAGCCGGGACAACGAGGAAAGGCAAACAGAAGGGGCAGAGCCTGGGAGGGTGCAGAGCCTCTGTTACTGGGCTGTTAAAGGCAGTGGTGTCATTTACCTCTCAACTTCTGTAACCATGACAAAATCAAAACCAC
Source organism: Lagopus muta (assembly GCF_023343835.1). NCBI lineage: Eukaryota > Metazoa > Chordata > Aves > Galliformes > Phasianidae > Lagopus > Lagopus muta. Next base: position 54,408,625 of record NC_064437.1, on the reverse strand, counting down.
ATATTCGGATTTGGGATCTGATTTCATCTCGTAGCTCATTTTCGTATCCCACCATCTATGGATTAGTATCTCACTTGCCTGCTGGCAGAAGTAGTTTGGATCAGGAGGTGGTATATATGCCTGCGGTTTTTTTTACATAGACATTTCATGGATTAAATAATGCTGGCAGATACTGTTTCTGCACCACAAGGATAACATATAATTTATTCTTGTCTCAATACATTAAAAGAAATGCAGCACAAAAGAAAAAGGGAAGAAAACCACCAAAAAAGGATATGAAGATAAAATCCCTTAGAGCCAAAAAAATACCAACTCCATGACATCCTTGTATGTGGGGAAACTCAGCTCCTCGATTATTTTGATAAACTGTGTTACAAGTAGTATAACACAAAACCCAGCTATTTGTTTAATCTTAGCTGACTTGCAGAGATGTCATCCATTAAGGATGCTGAGGTTATTATTTTTTCACTTTAAAGAACAACAAAAAGAGCTTGTTTGTTCTTCTTATTATTTGGTTTCCCTCTGTAGGTTTATAAGGTATCTATCACCCAAACCTCGTTCCTTGTGCACTGTTGCTCTGTGTACAAGGCTGAGAGCAATGCCATGGGAGGAGACTGGGTGGGCAGCAATGGGGTTATGATGGAGCACTGGTCCCAACATGCCAGAGCAGCACCGTGGTGGAAGTGACTCATAACTTAATATCAATGTGCTCCAGCATAACACCAGCACTGAACAGTAACCAAATTTTGTTTACATTATTTGCAAAATAATATAAAAATATACAACTGTTTGCTATCCAAAGTGGAGGTGATGTTCCTAACCCCCCCCCCCATTCTCTGTTTCCTCCTCAGGTAAGATCCTGTTCCGGAGGAGCCATGTCCGAGATGTAGCTGTGAAGAGGCTGAAGCCCATTGATGAGTACTGCAGGGTAAGGAGCTCCAGGGGAGGGTGTAGAAGAGCTTCCAGGTGTCTCACAGCCATCAGCTGCACCACACCTTTCTCCACGTTCACTACCAAGAGTTTCATCTGTATTGAGCCTATCGCAGGAGGGGGAGGTGTCTTCTTTAAGCAAATATGGTCTGTCCCAAACACCACCAAGATTAATGAAGCAGCTGTGCTGCCCATCTGAAGCACCATGTTGGTGCCTTATTTAATCAGAAAAATCCATAAGCACAGTATCTTCAATAAAAGCGGATTATATTTCTACTTCAACCTTGATGAATGCAAGAGTTCAGTAGGGAAAGAGCCATAACAAAGATGGCATTTTCTTCTTCCCCTGCCTATCTGTGCTGCAGGAGGGAAATTTCAGGTTTGCGCAGCACTAGAGATGGACCGGCGGATTGCAGAGGTGTTTTCTTGTAAGAAGTGAAAGCCTGGAAATTTATGACAGGACAGAAAAGCCTGCTGTGTGGAAAAGAGGGTTAAGGGACCTGGTCTTTCCTTTCCAGCTTAGACTTCATGATTCAATCATAATTGATCCTCTGACAGCAGATTAAAAGTTATTTCTATGCAGGACCGACACTCGATTTTTGGAGAGGTATTGAGCATGTCAGCATATAATTTAAACCCCAGACTTCCTCTTTTCATTCCCATGAGGTTTTCTTTCCATTTTTAAAAAGTCAGAAGACCACGTGGAGGGGAAAACCTCTGTTCCCAGTCAGACATTTGCTCATCCACAATGGTGAGCAGATCCCTGCAGAGCCTGGGGCACACTGCAGGCAATGATGACATGGCCCCAGCAAACCCCTGCCTTCTGCTTCACCCGGGCAAGGAAGCTGTAAGCGAAGTCTTATCACATGAGATCAGGCTTTCTACACAACAATTAACATGCTGTCTTCCTGCTGACAGCCAAGTGGCTGCTTCAAAATGGTCCCACCGCGTCGCCAGCCTCCCTCCTTCAGACAGGAACTGCCCGCGACGCAAGCAGCCGGGACGAATGTCAGGGTTCACCCAGCAGATGCATGGCAGAGAAAGCAGTGATTTACTTGGTAGGGAGCCCCTGCCCCAGGCTGGAAACTGCTTATCTGGGACCCCATTGTCTGTGCCCAGACGGCCCCAGCCCGGCGCTGCCCTGCCACTCACCTCCAAGGAGCAGGCATCACAAAGCTGGTGCACATGGGTCTTAGTGGGACCTGTGAATAGGGTCACATCCCCCTCTTCAGCATAATTTCCTTTTTTTTCCTACCTTTCTTTGCCTGTCCAGTGAATGTTTTGACTCATTAAGAATTGCACAGTGCTGTAGAGGAGGAGGATTGCTTTGAGAGGTTAATCCTGCTCGTCTGAAAGAGGAGCGCAAAGCTTATGTCAGAGTCACAGAATGACTTGGGTTGGAAGAGACTTTAAAGATCATCAAGCTCCAACCAGCTATCGTGGGCAGAGTTGTCCCATGCTGGTCCTAAAATGAGTAGGCAGACAACAAGCTTAATTAAAAAAAAAAAAAAAAAAAAAAAGGAATGATGTGGGTGTAGTTGATGGAGAAAATCTGATGTGAGAGAGTGAAATGAATACATGAGACAACAGGGCTTTGTCCACTGGAATCTATGAGGATATAGAGGAGTCAGGCAGCTTCAGATGCAAAGTTTGTGGTAATTTTTTTGCGAGATGAGGACTCTATCCATCTCACCTGGAAAGATGAAGCACAAATGAGCCATGGGAAACGCATGCGGCAAATGTTCGACCATTTGTTGTTTTGTTGTCTCTGACAGAGCACAGCAATTTGCATGGCTGAGAAGCACGTCTGACTTCTGGTTTGATGTTTTGTGGCTCCCGCTGTGGGCATGGGACCAAGGACAGGCAGGCAAAAGCTGTCCCACACTTTGTGGGACGCTGGCAATATGGGGAGCCCTGCAGAAAGTATTGACCAACAGCATGGGCCTTGTGGCCCTGCAGGCCTCTTGGGTTCTTTGCTGCCGTGTGCCAGCTGAGGGCATGGTACCATAGAGGTACCCAGGCCAGTGTTTTTGGTAAAGCCTCGGGAAGCTTTAACGTTGTGATGAAAAGTGGAGTGGGACATACAGAGAAAGACTTCCAGGGCATTTCTCTGTAAACATGTGAAAGTGAGGGTCTGGATGTCTGAGAGAGGATGTAATCTGAGCGAGTTAGCAAACAAGCTCAGTTTTGCCTGTAAACATGTGCTGCCCACTGGAATTGATATCTCTGGATCATTTCCCTCCTAACTCTACTAACTCTAGGTTTGGAGTTAGCCTGGTGCAATTCAATGTCTTCTGGGCCCCATGGGCCTGGTTTTCTTAATTTTTTTGGAGTTTTTGATGATATGAAAGCAATACCAACTTCACAGCCTTGTCTTGCTAGAGGCGTTTTATTTAATAAGCTTCTTGATCTCCCAAATACACCTCCTGGGTGTGCCTGTCCACTATGCATCACTTTGTATGGAAGAAAGACCAAACCACCACGGTCTGCTTCCTCAGCCCTCTGGGAAGACCCAGGGCAGCATTGCAGGCTGGCGTCTTTGTGTCAGTGCTGACTGAGGGAAGCATCTCTATGCTGGAGAGCTTTGAAGAGACGAGTCCCTTTGTCATAAATACTTCTGTTTGTCACACTTCTATGCTGTCCCAGCTGGAGGATCTTGAAGCTTATGGGCTTTTCCAAAGTGCCCAAATGCACACCCCCTAAACAAAAATCAAATGAGCAGATTGCATCAACTCCAGGAAATATTAGTCATTCTTTTATGACAGTTTACAGGTTTACTCTTCAAAAAGGGAAAAAAACATAATTGCCTCCCTCTTGGTCTCTCAGTCCAGGCTCTCTTTCAAGATTTTACCTTCCTCTAAGCTAGGGCTGAGTTAAAATGAAATAGCCATTGGTCCTGGTCAAGAATGGAGTGTTTAAGTGGAAAACTTTTGAACTTCATCAGTCATTTTTACCCTACCTTTCAGAATCCTGACGTGTTTGGACCAGCTGCAGTAGTGAGAGTTAATTATTTGCAATGTCTCTTTCGGTACCTGGTGTAGAACTTCACTTCCCAGCTTCTTATGGCCCTTTCATGTCAGAGCCCCTTCTATGTGTGAATCATTTCTAAAATTGCACCCTTTTTCCACCTCACCTCAGTGCTTTATTTATTCTCACATCTCCCCTCTTTTCCAGTCTGAGTCACTGCCATGCACTCTTCACCCAAGTCTCTAGTGTGGTTGAATAGAATCACAGAGTCATTTGAGTTGGAAGGGACCTTTATGGGTCATCTAGTCCAACTGTCCAACTCCTTTCCAGTGAACAGGGACACCTATAGATGTGACTGTCAGTGTTTGCCATCTGGCCTCCACAATTCATTTTTTTGGGGGTTTAAGCTTGGAGGAAATGTGAGGCTCTCAACAAAACAGATGCAAAAAGCATTTTCAGATAAGTAAAATTATTTTTCTGTTCTGAGAAGAGAACTACGGTAATTGCACTTTCCCTCTTGGTGAACTCATGACCATTCCTAAACATCTGCCACAACCAATTATTGTTAATTAGGATGATAAGCAGTTGAGAACAGGATACTTAATATGAAAAGTCAGGGAGCCGTAATCATGCAGTAGTCAGCTGTCTCTGTGTGTGGAGCTGGGATTAACCCCACTGAGCATAGGGAAACTGGGTGCCTGAACCCTGTGCATGATTTACCACCAGAGCTGGGTGTCCCCACTGCGGCAGATAGATTCCCTCCACGAGGGCTGGCCCTCCTCCAATGGTTGTACAAGTGGTTAAGCAAGTGCAACCAGTCTCCAGTTTTAGACACAAAAGGTTCAGCGGGGTGAATATCCTTGTATGCATATCCCCACACCTCCTGCATGTCTCCATAAATGCATGTCAGTGCATCTGGTTTTTATAAATGTATCTGCGTTAAATGCAACACGCAGCACTCAAGGCACGCTTAAATACTGCGTGTTTCTTTATCTGTGTGCATGCATTTTAATGTCATAAATTCCCACCAAGCTGTTTGCAGTCCATCTGACCTACAGCACCAGCCTGCACCCCATGCTGTGCTTTGCTGTGGGTGCTGTGTGAGGCAGACAGCCGGTCATGCTGGATGCCAGGGGCTGATTGCTAACGCCCTGCCTGACGTGACAGCTTTTCTAATAGCTTTTCCAATCACCTGCGTCTCCATGAGACTGTCTGAAACCTGTAATATAGAGAGACAGACATCATTACAGGCCTAAATAGCACATAAAAGCATATCTTCTGAGGAGTGTGTGAGGTCTAAGCAGCGCATGTCTGCCTTTGCCTTCCAAAGAAGGAATCTCACTGATAACATTCGGCAGTGGTGTAAGGATGAATTCTGCTCACTGGCACTTTTTATCTCTCACCTTTCCTGTGCAAGTTCCTTGCTGTTTCTGGATGTGTGCTGTTTGTAACTGCATGTATTTACCTCTGTTTTCTGCTTACCAGGAAGAATGTCACATCCCTATCCTTTCCATCCTTTCACCATCTGTTTTCCTCTTCTCTCCTTGACCTCACAGTCCTGCCTTCAGCCTGCTGAAGCTCTGCCTGGAGCCATTTGGCTGGAACGTGTATTTGCCCAATGTGTATTTCCCCCTTGCAGAGGAGCAGAGATGTTGCATATGTCCTCAATGACTGGCTGCAGACTTACACCTGAGCTCCCCAAAAACATGCGATGGCCGATTATTATCAGGTGGTTTTCATTTCACTGGGCTGAAAATGGCAGCGCTCTTGGAGGTGATTCTGCAGCATGAGAGCCAGCTCTGCCCCGGGGCCACTGTGTCCCCAGGGTTCGTGAGCTGGTGGCTGTGTGTGGAACAGCTTCAGCTCTTTGGTTCTTGTTCACTGCTCTCTGCCTGGGAAGGAGAAAAGCTAAGGAGGACCTTTGCAGTTAGAATCATAGAATCATGAAATCGTCTGAGTTGGAGGGAACTCTTAAAGGCCATCTGGTCCAACGCCCCTACACTGAACAGGGATACCTACAGCTCCATCAGGTGCTCACAGCCCCATTCAGCCTGACCTTGGGTGTCTTCAGGAATGGGGCACCCCCCATCTCTCTGGGCAGTCTGTGCCCTCCTCACTCTTATTGTAAAAACTTCTTCCTTATATCCAATCTAAATATCTCCTCTTTTAGTTTGAAACCAGTTGTCCTCCTGCAGCTCAGCATGACCACGATGCTCACCTTAATGCTTCTGGAGATTTCCAAACAGGGGACCACCAGGTCAGAGGGGTCAGATTTCTTAAAGTTTCCATTGATTTAGAAACATAAAACAACACAGCCACTTGCTGGTGTGTTTCTACATCACTGAAAACCCACTCTGTGCTCTGATCCAGTACTGACATCTGTAGCCTGCTTTTTAAGAAGGGCAAATACCTGCAACGTGTAGGGAAGTGGTGTTTCTTTGAGAAGGCCTCTGATGTCCAGGACCCCCTGTGATACATTTAACTTGGGTATTTATGTTTCTCTAGTAATGATATGTATCATTTGCTGTTGGCCCATTGACTGCACAAGATCAAGCCCTTAGAGATTTCAAAACACACTGTAGATATTAAATATCTGAGCCTTGTAACCTTTCAGCAGATTAGGTAAGTGTTATTGCTCAGCATTTTAAATGGATAACAGAAGATGTATCCCTGCTGAATTTCATGGAATGAGGTTAAATAACCTGTCCAAACCAAGAAGGGCGTTAGTAACGGAGCCAGCAATGGATCTTGGCTCCCTGTACTGGTCTTCAGACAACAGTGCTGCTCTGCATAGGTCTATCTCCTGGTTGGGATTCAGCTGAATAAAATGTGCTGTGGTGTCTGAGGTGATGCAGTGTTTCTCTTTCAGCATGCCATAATCTTTACTGTTCCCTGGGCATTTGCTGGTTTCCCAGTATTATTTCTGCTTATATGCACCGGGAATAAAGGCAGAGATCTTTCTTACACTGTTGAGCAAAACAGCAGCATTGACTTGGAAAGCAATGGAAGCTGAGGTGTCTTTCATTCAAAGTAGAGGGATTCAGTTTTCCATCTCTTACACTTGATCCTGCATTAGCTGCAGGATCCAGCAGTGCTGTGTAGCCATGCCCAGCTACTGCCAGGCTTCTGCCGCTGATGCTGCTTCCTCAAAACAAGGTGTTTTCTTCTGCTCTGTAGAACAGTTACAAGTAGCCTTTCCTCTTATCTCCTCCAAGCCTTCTCAATGACTGCTGAACACTGAACAGGCCATTGTGGCCAAGTCAGCTTCTTCTTCATAGGTTTGTTGATATCACATGAATTTTCCCTGCATTTGTATGGTATCCCTCAAGCAGGGAAATGTAAGCTTTAGGCCTGGAAGCAGTCATCTTGTAGCTTCAGACCACCTCAAACAGGATCAAGTTGCCTAATACTGGAAACTGCTGCTTCAGATTAGGGTTTTTATTTGGGGGGACTATTTTCCTTGATGTCCTCAAGCAGGAGTAGTCTAGGAAACAGATTTGTTCTCTTCTGAAGTTTGCCTAGAAGCAGACGCATTAGCAGACTGCCCGTCCTGCCTTCATGCTTTGGCTGGGCCTCCTTGGCTGTCTGACCAAGATAAAGCAGATGTTTCATGGGTTAGTATAACCAGTTTGCCCTAATGCACCTTCATTTAGCTCTGCTGTAGTTTTTCATCCATCTCTCAAGATTGTTTGTCCTACTTCCAACTAGCAGATGAGCCAGGCAATCTCATTTTGTCAAATGGGTTTACAGCACTTCTAAGAAGTTTGGTCTATATTTAACCCGTGGCCTATATTCACCATAACTTAGCAGAGGGGAAGGTTAACTCCAGCTTCTTTTCCTCTCCTAATGGTCACTTCTGCAGTAAATCTCAGAATTATTAGACACATGAAGCTGCTGTTTGCAGGCTGCGGATGGATGCGTGGCTTCCTTGGGCACCGTCAGGATCTATAGCTTGGGCAGCAAATTCACAGCATGATTCTGCCTTGTATACTTGTCTCACAAGTTTCCAATCCACTTCCACGTTAGAGTGGTTCTTCCCAAATTATACTCACAATTGCTGAGTGTGACAAGTGCTGCATATCTGTATCTTGCAAAGTGCATGGACATTGTTAGCCAGGACTCACTGCAGTGAAGCTGCCTTTGTGCACAAATAGCCTCCAGGCCTTTTGTTTTCTTTCTTTCTTTGTTTCTTTTTTTTTTGCAGGCAATTAATCAAATTTCTTTCCTATTAATTTAGGAACAAATTGTGTGCTTTTGTTTGTTTTCTAGCAAACTCTGCTAAAACAGAAAAATGTTGACAGTGCTAAACAATAAGCTTTATGGGGAACATTAATTCATTGTATGAGTAGGTGTTGAGTCTGCAGATTTTCGTTGCTTGCATTTGTATGCATTGACTTAAGAGCTTCTAAACCCTAGCCACATTGCCTTGAGGTGCTGTTCAAACCTGTCACAAAGTCCCTGCCACAGAGTACTTAATCATTTCATTGTAATGCTTTTGCTCACGTGATCTGAATCCTGCTCTTGGACACGTAGCAGAAGGTGACACTGGCCAACTCTAGGTACCATCACTTATCTGAATTCATCACTTCCTACTTGACATTTGCAGTCAAGTTGTGCAATTCCCTTTCTTCTCAGGTAAGTAGCTGGACCTGATGCTTTCCTTTTCTGTTTCCTTCCCCCTGCCAAGATTGTTTTGCTACTTCTTGCTTGGTAGTTTAAATACTTTAGGCCATGTTTTTAAGTTGGCTTTTCTAAGTGCTTCTCCCTCCCTTTTGATTCCCTCTGCAGGCGCTGGTTCGACTTCCCCCTCACATTTCACAGTGTGATGAAGTCTTCAGGTTCTTTGAGGCTCGTCCAGAAGACCTCAACCCTCCAAAAGAGTAAGTGCTGCATGCTTTTCCAGTTCTTCTTGGTTGGCTAGAAGAAAGATGAAGGTCATTCACTTAAATGCTACTGTAAGCGCGGAACAGATTTTGTAGCTTTCAAGGAGTACCTCAGAAAATGCCCAGCAATTACGTATAACCACTTGGGTGTGTGGAGGACAGAGAAGTCAAGCAGCCCTCAAACACATTTTTCAGCCACCCCCACCCACTTTTGCATTGTTTCTTGCTGATGTTTCTAATGAGGGAACCTCCCCTTGCTTGTGAGTTTTACCTGATAATTATCACCAAGGACTCATTTAGTTGGCACAGCAGCAGGGGGAAATCCTGCCAGTAAGTACTCAGCTAATAATTACTAGCTGCTTCTTTAAATGTACTCCTGCCCACTTTAAATGTATTCCTGCCCTCCCTTTAGTTATCTGAAGGGAGCAAGATTGTGATCCAAATCCAAAATCGTCTCTGGAGAGTCTATTCTTTCTAAGCAGGAAGCTAAGAAAAAGGCTGGGAAAAGAGTTTCCATTGAACACAAAGCAGAATCATAGCCTTTACCTTGGAATAGACAAGCTGATTCATGGTGATATTGTCACAGTTCAGAGAACTAATTTATCCAGGGAAAGCATTGGCAAGAGAGTATTTACAAGCAACTGTGCTGCCTTGCATAATGTTTCCTTTTCTCCTGTATAACAAGCAGGATATATTTGGTTGTGTTCTTCAGTAATACGTTGACTTGTTTCCATTGTGTTTTGTGCAGCTCTGTGGCATGATTTGAAACCTGATTGCAGGCAGTGTTTCTGTAATTTGGTCTCACCTGTATTAGCACAGCCCAGTAATAATCTCAGAATAATGGAATCATTAAGGTTGAAAAGACATTTAAGATCATCTAGTCCAGCCCCAGCCCATCCCCACCATACCCACTAATCACATCCCTCAGTGCCACATCTCCACAGTTCTTGAAAACCCCCGTGGATGGTGATTCCACCACCTCCCTGGGCAGCCTGTGCCAATGCCTCCCCATTCTTTCTGAGAATAAATTTTTCCCAACACACAACGTAAGGCCTTTATCTCTCATCCTATTGCTGTTACATGGGAGAATAGACCAACCCCCATCTCTCTACAACTTCCTGTAGACTCACAGAACTAGCCTCTAAGATTTGTGTGATTTGCATTTGCATGCACCGGTACAGGTTGAGAGATGAGCTGCTGGAGAGGAGCTCTGAGGAGAGGGACCTGGGTGTCCTGGTGGATGACAGGTTGGCCATGAGCCAGCAGTGTGCCCTTGTGGCCAAAAAGGCCAATGGCATTCTAGGGTGCATTAAAAAGAGCGTGGTCAGCAGGTCGAGGGAGGTGATCCTCCCCCTCTACTCTGCCCTGGTAAGACCTCATCTGGAGTACTGCGTCCAGTTCTGGGCTCCCCATGTACAAAAGAGACAGAGAAAGAGTCCAGCAGAGGGCCACAAAGATGGTGAAGGACCTGGAGCATCTCTCCTATGAAGAAAGGCTGAGTGAACTGGGTCTGTTCAGCCTTGAGAAAAGAAGGCTGAGAGGGGACCTGATCCAGGTCTATAAGTATCTAAGGTGTGGGGGCCATAGTGGTGAGGCCAGACTGTTTTCAGTGGTGAGTGGAGACAGGACAAGGGGAAACGGCCGGAAACTGCAGCATAGGAAGTTCTGCACAAATGTGCACAAGAACTTCTTTACAGTGAGGTGACGGAGCACTGGAACAGGCTGCCCAGGGAGGTGGTGGAGTCTCCTTCTCTGGAGATGTTCAAGACCTGCCTGGATGCCTACCTGTGCGACCTGCTGTAGGGAACCTGCTTTGGCAGGGGGGTTGAACTCAATGATCTCTGGAGGTCCCTTCCAACCCCTACAATTCTGTGATTCTGTGCGATTCTAAGATCATCAAGTCCAATAGAAAATGGATATAAAGTTTGAGGGGGCTGTTTGCCACTTTGGTGCATGCAGTGCCTATAGATAACAGAAAGGTTTCCACTGACTTCAGCTGTCTTATGTTGGACCTGTAGCTGTGATGTTAGTGGAGAGGAGGGGATGTTTGCAGCTTGATTTCCAACTTTCTCAGTTGCTCATGTGTGGCTTTGATCATATTGGCATTTGTACTGAAGCAAGTACTGCTAGTGCAGCTGAGAGCAAACGTTTTTTGTTTGTGAAATGAGAAAAGGAGCAGCTTTAAAATGAAAAGTCTGCAAAAATAGCTGCTCTTTTTTTCTTTCTAGACAGGCTTGCTTTGGAGAAATTTTTGGGGTGAGTAGAAAAAATGAAGTTGCGTGTTCATTGTTAAATATGTGCTGCAGACTCAGAAGGTGTTGCAGCAGGGTATGTCTACACTCTGGAACCTACAGACCATCATGATTTTCATTTATGTCTGGTAAAGAAGGTTTGCAGAGGTTGTTTAATTCCACATTTTCTGTCTGATGCAGGGAGACACAGACATGTTCTAACAGAATCATATCCCAGAGCAGGAGTAGGATCTCCACAGTTACAGGAGAGGATCCCACTTGGACCTCAGGAATCTGCATTTCACACTGTTTAACGCTCCTGCCTGCGCTCTGTATTGATTCAGGGCCTGTGGCATTAGATCTCAGTAAAAGAGTCGGGACTGGACCTGACAGGCAGGGCACTAACCATTATGGCTTTCTTTCTCTTTTCCTTCCTACATTTTGTTGAGGGTCTTTTGCTGAGCTCCCAGTTCAATGGCAGTGAAGCAGTTTTTCTAGTTACCCATTTGCACACCCTAGGAAAAACAAAAAAGCCTAAATTTTCTCAGCCCAGGCTTTGCAACTTATTCCAGCCTAGTAATAAGTGTGATTTATTTCCCTGGAAAATGTAGAGCAATAACCTGATTAAATCTCACTTCACTAATGTCTGCAAGACATTAATCTAGCCGGGTTTAAACAAATCCTACCTCGTCTTCTGTAAGCAAACAGATCTTAGGGAAGGTGTCTAAGGTTTCTGCTGGGAGCGCTTCACAAAAGATGTATTGTTGAAACTGAAGATTAATCTCTACAAAAAGATGATGTAAAAGCCAATGGAAACATCTTAGTGTTTTTCTTCTGCGGACTGAGGAGGGATGGAGGAGGTGTGGGGCTCACTGGACCTCTGCGTAGGGTCCGGGAGAAGGGAGATTGTCAGAGTCTGCACGAAGGAGTGTGGTCCGACAGAGAAATCCCTGATTCATTCCCTTGCTTTGTACTCTGCCAAGCCCCTTCAGAAGGAGCAAGCCAGCACTGCCTGAGCCCTGTGAAATCAGCCCTCCCTGGACCTCACTCACAGCCCCATTATCTCACTGAGGGTGGTAGGGGGTAGCCTGGGGGCAGCATCTAGGCTACCAGAATTATTTTCTCTTTATTCAGCTGCTTCTTTTAGCACTCAGTGTGGCGATTGTTCATGCAGTGACGATGTAGCATGCACATGGCACCCAACTGGCTGTGTTAAAGGAGAGCAAATGTCACCAAGTGAGGGATTCAGCCACCGAGGGATGGCAGAATGGAGTTGCTCATGCTGCTTTTGTGTCTTGTTTCTGTGTGCAGCAAGATGGGCTTTAGTTTCGGGATCGCTTGCTCTGTCTTTCTGCAGAAGCTCATCTTCATCAGACAAAGACTGACCTGGAGTTCAATTAGCTGACCTCCAGGAGTGAATCCCTCACTGCCCCTGCATGCTATCCTCTCTGGGCTGCAGCCATTTGGCTTGCAGGCTGCTCCCTGCAGGGTCGTTTCCTACTACTGCTGTGTTCTGTACTCTGGTTTCCCATGGTGCTGAGCAGCATGCGATCCAGCTATAATAAAAGACGGGGTTTTCCAACACAGTTATAATCTGGCCAGTTTGCTGGGTTGGATTTGCTGCTTAGGATTTCTCTTTCCTGTTTTGGTGATGGTCCAAGCTTTCGAGTTCTGTGACAATAGGCAGAAGGTATTCCATTCAGCACCACTGAAAATCTTCCTTGTCCAGCAGCTTGTAGGCAGAGTTGGAGAGGTGTCTCCAGAGAGCATAGCTGGGCTGTGCCTACAGCGGTGCTGCAGCTGGGCCAGGTAGCTCACAACAGTAGGTTCCTTTTGTGCAGCATGGGATAGACCTTCAGAGGACACTAAATCCTCTGTGGCACAGTTTGGGAGCAATCTTGGACCACTCCCCACGGTGAAAACATGTCCTCTGTAAGAGAGCTATGGGAAAAGTTACTGTAAAGAAAGAAGAAAGGACTGTTTTTATTTTTCCAGCATTCTACATTAAAACACCATGTCATTGAAAGCCATTCATTTCCTGGATGCTTCTGTTAATAATTATAATTACTAATAACTAAGCCAGAGGTAGATTAATTTCAGACTTCTACTGGGGATTTGGGTTTGAGGCTAAGGTCAGGCCAGGGCTCACAGTCAACAAACAGAATCTCAGAAACCATTTTTTTAATCATTCTTTTTTTACAAAAAATAACAGAAATACCCAAAGAGGAGTATTAATCAATTCGACATTGCGTACGGTCTATTGCTTTTAGGGCATTTTTCCTGTTTGATTCAAAATATCACAGCCAGACTGATCACATGAGTGTTCATTTTCCTTTCTGGTCTCACTCCAATATCAAAAGCAGACCAAAATCCATTGGTGCATTTCTGCAGTCCTCCTCCTGCAGAAATTCGGGCAGGCTCAAACAGGATTTCTGTTTAAACCACCAATAATAACATTAACAACTGAGTTTAAAGCAGCATTTATTATCTGAGAATATTTTATTCTGAAAGTCATGAAGTGATTTTAAAACAATATACAAATCCTGACAAAGTGGGGCACTTAACTGAGTACAGAGATAATACTCTGTGGGTTGATGCAGAAAATGCATTTACTAATGGCAGTTTCTTTACAGAAGTACAGAAATTTATTGCATAGCTGTGGCCTTTCTGCATCATATGTCCATCACATAAATCCTAGCATCCCATTCCAGGTTGCAGATGCTAGGCAGTGAATGCAAGTTGGATTCTCCCTTTCTTTTTCACCTATTACAAACTTCTTGTAAGGAATCTGAAAAGAAGCTGCCATGGTAATACATTAATCATATTTTAGTGTGTGAGTTTGAAAGTGCTAAAGTACATTTCCCTGATAGACTTGTTTTCTATCCATTAACTTAACTGTGTTACATATGACTATTCCAGGTTCCCAAATGATCTGCCCTGCATTATCTAATGAAAGAGGAGGCAAGTTTTTCATCTGTAGAACATCTATCTTTATTCTCAGTTGTTTGATATTAAGCTAATCATTTTTCTTGTATTCCATCCCTTTAGAATAGTGTTTCATGACACATTTGGGAGTGGAGTTTCTGAACAGATGTGCCGCGAGGAAGGCCGCTGTTCTTTGTTTGGGATTGATCTTTATTACAGGGCTTACAGAAGGGAGAATTTTCCCATCATTTAGGAATGCAGTCAGCACCATCTCATGACAATCAGTATTTCAGTCCCTACTTGGTGGTAGTATTGGGATCTCTCGATGAATGCATTTTTTCAGGAAAATTCATTCCACTTGAGAGATGCGGAATGGAAGTTAATTTCCCTAAGAAATGCAAAATCAGCAAATGATAGAAGTCTTAATTTCATGTGATTCACCATCTGGGAAGTAAGTCATAATACACAGAACATGAAAAAAGAAAGATGTATCTGATATTTGTCTGAAAAAGTTGACATGAAGATAAGACAGTTAAGATCCATTGTTCTGATGGGAAGAAGAGTTTCATGTTTTCAAAAAATTGCTCAATCACCTTTGCTGAGATTTGGGTAGGTAAGGATTTAACAACCTGTGAAGGCTGTTCGCCAAACACCTTGTTTGGCTGCCCTTCCCCAGCCATCCAGCGACATGGATTGCTGTGGGAATGAGCTGCCACGGGTCTCTGAGCATCTGGGCTCAGCAGAGCACCAAATGTGCCTTTTTTAGAAGAACGTTTGCTCCAAAATGTTTATCCTCGACACCTAAGTTTGTTGTGAAAATGACTTTGTGAAAGTGCTTCACAGCATGCTGCCCGTAGTGTGGGGTGGCAGAAATCTGTGGCTGTGGTGAGTCTGCTGCAGTGCGAGGTCACCATCAGATGGTCTCCAGATACCCCTGTTGGCTGCTGGCCTCATCACTGCCTGCTGCCAGGATCCTTGGGAAGGTCTTACTCAGAGATGGTTATCTTAAACAAAACCAACACATGGACGGAGCGCTCTCTAGGTATGGAAAAAAAGGAAATAACACATGCACAACTCATCCTCTTCTTTCATTTCACATTGGAATTTCCCCTTTTGTTTGCAATGTATAAATGATTTGGGCTGCATATCAAATGGAGGGTATTGAAACTCTGCTGGCTGCAGTCTCAGTGGTACCAGGAGGTAGTGCAGCCTGCCTGAGAGAAGATTTGAATCTTTCCGCTGTTTGGCCAAAAAAATAAAAGGGAAATTGCATGTAGATAAATATCACACAATAAATGCTGGGGAAAAACAGACTGCATATTAAATGAAATAGATTCAGCAACCACAAAAAAAAAAACAAAAAAAAAAAAAACACCAAAAACCCAACAACAAAAAGATGTGGAGGAATGGCAGTTGGAACAGCATACAGCACTGCTGTTGCTGGACAGCAAGAGCTTGTATTCCTTGCCTTCAGTGTCACATTTGGAACTTGTGCTTGCTTTGTAGATCTGTCTGTGAAAGGACACAGCGCGAAGGTATCCCAGTGAATGCCACTTGGCACTGGCCACCCGGCACACAGAAATAGCTCTTGCCTGGATTGGGTATGACCACACTGCAGGGTTTAAAAGTGGTGTGCTGTCACAGGCACAGGATGGATTTAAAATAACCAGACTTATTCTGAATGCATCCGAATGTAACCGAAATCAGAGCTTTGCCAACAGGTTCCTGCTTTGCTGCTGCTGGGAACTGGCTTGTCTGGACTGAGCATAGCAGTACTATCAGAGTTAGTGAAGGTTTACAAATCTGAGACAAGTCTTTTTCTATAGAAAAGATTTGGGACTGAAGAGGTATTTTGAAAAGCTGACGTTGCCTTTAGAAAACCCAAATGCTAGGGCTGTTGGCTCGAGGGCCTTTTTCCTGTTCAGTAATTTTTCCTCGTATCCTAAAGGAACAGTCACTGCTGATAAGTTTGCCGATGCCTATTTTGTAGATTAGAAAGTAATACTTCAGTTAATGTTTAAATTAACCCATGAAATTCCTTCCTCCCAGAGAAATGAAGGTTAATGGTTAATGGAGGGGATTTGGAAGTCTGCTCTTTTTTGCCTCGTTTACTTATTTTGTGATATTGGAAATCCTCTTCCATCTCCTGGCTGTAGAGGAGCTGAGACACCTGTTATCCTTGAGCCCTGAGCCAGTGAAATAGGATCTTCTAAAGCCTGTGTGTAGGGCTGGTGATTCTGGCTTTGACACCCCAGAACGGGGTAGTCCCTTGGCCTGAATTATCGATGTGGATAAGCACACTGAAATTATTTAGGTCTATGTAAGGAGCAGAGCAATGTCTGGCATTGCTGTGCCTGGTGAATGAACCTGAGACTGAGGAGAGGAAGAGGGACGGCAACTTCCTCATCTTATCTTCATTCCTTGCTCCCAGGGAGCCCCTGCCAGCAGGTTAATTGCAGCACTGGCTGCCTGTCACCGC
The DNA here is from genome assembly GCF_023343835.1 of Lagopus muta. Taxonomy (NCBI): domain Eukaryota; kingdom Metazoa; phylum Chordata; class Aves; order Galliformes; family Phasianidae; genus Lagopus; species Lagopus muta. The sequence goes on along the minus strand of NC_064437.1, from coordinate 54,392,210 downwards.
TGACTCATCACAGGAGGGATGGGCTGGGCATTGCTTTGCACTAACATGGCAAAGTGGGGGAGAGCCCATCTTATCCCCCGTGTGTCACGTCTCTGAGAAACAAGAATAGGCAGCTCATGCTATAAACGTAATTATATAACGGAGAAGAATCCAGCTTGTCATTGCCATGTCTATATTTAATATTGCTCGGCTATTGTTTAATGAAGATCTTTTTCCACTCCAAGGAGGAGAGCACTGAGGACAGACGTGCTCAATGGGGCGTTTGCTGCCAGGGTGATAAATTATCCCCTGTTGGCGCCTGGGGTCAGATGGGACTTCTTGCTGCCCCGTGCTTCCTATTGTTGATTGCTGTGTAATTCTGATGCTGCTTATCTGGAGGCTCCCTTTATTTTCCATGCTGCTGCAGATGAGTGGCCTCCCTGGTTATAAAAAGAGTGTTTTTCTCTTGTACCCAAGCCTAGTGTAACTGCATATGCAATTCTGAAATGACTGGGGGCAATGTAAGATGTCCCATTAAATTTGATAAGGTTTTATCATGCTGTGCATGCTATCCTATATGTAACAAGGCATTGTTATGTATAGGATATATATAACTTACATTGCTTAAGTGTGTTTTAGTGCTGTGTAATACAGGCCAGATGGATATGACATTTCCAATTTATTTAAGGTGGAGCATTTCAAGCAGAAGTGACGTTCCTTGGTAAACAGGACTTTAAACTCTGGCATCTCCAGCACAGCCCTTTACATCCAGTGCATGCCATTGGGCAGGAGGACAGAGCTTGGGGTCTCATGTCCACAAAGTCCTGCATTCAGCTCTCAATGCTGTTGCTGGTTAAAACCTTTTTTGTATTAAGCCCAGAAAGAAAAGATGTTTGTGGCAGTAGGAAGCCATGCCCTGGAGGGCTGCACACATCTGAGATGCTCTGTTTTGCACCATCCTCTCAACTGAGATAATGGGGATCCCTCTTTAGGACTGAGGTTGTATAAAAACACCAGATCTCGAATGGCTCTGGCCATATAAGACACAATGATCTATTGGTAGATTCATTTCCACCCTTTCCATCTTCATGACTGGTGTGCAGCTGACTGTCTTTCAAGCTGGCTGTGCCCAGAAACACAAGCAGAGGATCAAATAACAACATGTTTTGACTCCAAACTCCAGAGTGACTTATCATGTTATCAAAGCTTTTGATTTAATTGAAATTTCACAGATAACCCCAGACCTGCTTTTAAGTGCAGACTCAAGAGCCAGTGGGAATTCACTTAAAGCCCACCCCTGCCCCTTTTAGTGCTTGCATTTTTGTTTAGGAGGTTTATGGAAGGGATTTGCTACTGCTTATCTCCAGCTGAAGCAGTGTCTGGGTTCAAAGATACCCTTTGTGTTTGGGCCACCTTCTTTCTCCAGTTATCCCAGATTTTGATTGGAACGAACCTGTCGACAGTAATGGACTTTCTGAGATTTACACTGATGTAAGGTTGCAGAATTTGTTGTGTTAAAAGTAGAATTATTCCCTTCTTTCCGTTCACGGCTCTTAAAACAATTGGCCTAAGCTAGGAAAGCTGTTCGTTTAAACAGATCTCAGATGTATTCTGAATAGAGGATTGACTGTGGCTTTGCAATGCTTTAGTCTAATCTAATAAATGCTGGTTATTTGCTAGATTCTTGCAAGCTGTATTTGCTTCCCAGCTCCAAGAAGTTTTAATAGCCACTCCAGTAATGCTGACTGCAGTGCACTGTGGTGAACCTCAGAACATTGTATATGTCTGATTACATTTGCTTTCAATTACAGTCTTGTGGTCTTGAAAAATCAGAGCAGTTCAGGCTCATTTGGGAACCATCACAAAAAATCACTAGTAACCTGAGATACCCAGTGCTTGAAAATACAGAAGAAAAAAATGTTGGGGGACAAAATGCTTTATGAAAGAAACCCATTGCAACAACTGTGGAAGTAGGATGGCAGGGCTGAAGGGGCACCGTATCTAACAGATAAAGCTTTTCCTTTCCCATCCAAGCATGCAGAGAATGAAGTGAGAGTGACTTATACCAGAAACAGAGTTTGTCAGAGACTTGAACCAGTCACGGTTCAGCAGTGAATCAGCAATGTTGCCATAGCTTTTGCTTTTTTCCTAGTGAATAGATCCTCACAGTCCCCTCTTGGCTGGACCTGGTTGAAGCTGTAGAGTGTTTCCTCCAACTCTGGGTAGAAGTAGAGTTTTCATTAAAAAGTTTTACCAAAAATGAGTATTTGGCTTTCATTTGACACATGGTCCCGAAATTTGGGTAACTTTCATCATCTCTGCTGAGCAGCAGAATGGCTGTTGAGTGGACAGACTCCTTGGGTCATTATGAATGTTTGCTAAATAAAAGGGCAGGGAGGGTTTCACAGTGAGACAGCCCAGCCACAGCCCTGGCACCAGGAGTGGCACAATGAGATTCTCACCCCATGTGTGGAGAATGACTTCAGATATAACAAATGGAGGAGCTTTTAATCTGCAGTCAGGACCAGTGCATGTTACCAGCAATCTGCATTGCTTTCTATAAGACAGGACTTTTCAGCAGTGTATCTCACAAATTTGGGTAAACGTGGGTAATGGAACTGAGCACTTTCCTTTCTTTGGAATTTCCTTTCCAATAATAAGTTTCTTCAGGCTGTGTATAACCTCTGCAGTCCCTGTGTCAGTAACCTGGGTGCTCAGGCATTCTGATGAGCCTGGATCAATTCCTTCACCTTCGTGCCTATCTTATAATGAAGCTCAAAGCAGTGGGGCAGATAGAGAAAGCTGCAAGATTCATTCACATCCCTGCAAACAGCTTTAAACTCTTCCAGCAAGAGGTCAGGAGAAAAGTATCCTATTGTTAGCTGAGTTGCCTCAGTGCACAAAGCCAGGCTCTGTTGGACAGGCACTAACAATGTTAGTAATGCTGGTGATACAGCAGTGTCATCCCCTGGGGGAGGAGGAACCGTGGCCGAGCTGCTCCCCAGCTAACGGGTTCTTCTGCTGACAAATGAGCTTCTGTTCATCTTCATTGTTATCGGGTTTGTGCTCATCTGTATCTGCTGTCTATGTGCTGGGGAGGCTCTGGAGGTGAGCCGGGGCTTTGGGCAGAGCAGCAGATGGGGAGAAAGCCTCAAATGCCTTTGGTAAAGTGGTATGCTGGAGTGAGCAGCTGGAAGGAGTAGGAGTTCCGCAGAGGAGAGGAGATAAAAGGAGGCTTTCAGGCAGGAGAGAGGATTCCTGCCTTTTCCAGATGTAGCATTTGCATGTGGAACAGGAGAGCTGCCAAAAGGCCGGGCTGATGAAGGATGCTTTGTGATGCTTTCCAGCATATGAAAAATGCAATGCTTTGAAATGTAGGTGGGTTGGACTATTAGGTGAGGGATGAAACAAGCACCGTAAGATGAGACCCTTTCCCCTTCTTCTTTTGGAAAGCTGCTCTCCAGTACACTATTATTACCTTGTTTTCTTCCCTTTTTTAATCATCTTTCTCCTAAGGCATTTTTTGTACACCTGCCTCAGTCATTCAGTATCCTCATAAATTAGAAATTTTTGGCCATGTACACTTGTGACAAGTGGTTTTTATTTGACTTTTTTGTTGTTGACAGGCATATAAAATATTGAGCCATGTTTTACTGCCCAATAAACCCTGATCCCTGGCAGGGTAACTAATGTTTGTGAGAGAAGATTGCATTAATATCAGTGAGCAGAGAATTTCTGGCTTCAAGAAACAAATGTTGCTTTCTGACATAGTCTTCTCTGTCTTAACTCAGAAAGACCTTATTTGCGTTTCAGATATGTTCAGTTCAGATGCACTCACATGCTGGGGAACTGTACAAGTGGATGTGACTATCAGTTTAAGAGGGCATTTGCCCGAAACAGAGCATTTAACATCCAGGGGCTGTGAGGCTCCCTTGCACATTCCTTGGAGAAGTTATCTGCTGCTTCTTCTAACGCTTCAGTTTTGAAACACCAAAGCAAGTTCCAGAAGAAGTAGGACATGACCCTACAGAGGCACGTGTCAAAAACATTTCAGCTCCAGAGTAACGCAGCAAGATAAGGTTAAGTTTGCTGGCAGCCTCACCCTGAGAGCAGCCCTGCTCCTCTGACGTTTATGCATGTGGGTTCTTTCTGCACAATGAATAAGTGTATTGAATTCAAGGGGAGTACACGTGCTCCTGAAGTTATTCGTGTGTTTGTGTATTCATTTGCCTGTTTGTTTGATGGGAATGAAAAATTCTGGAGAGGGCTGGGATACAAAGGAGGTTCATTCATTAGTAATCTCCTCTGTAAGTTATGTTAACTCTTCTCTCCTTTCTTGCCCAGAGGTTGACATGTGTGTGAGTACCTGCACATGGGCTCCAGGGCCAACACAACAAGTTTAATTTGAATTAAGTCACTTATTTTCATGTGATGAAGGTAGCTGACACCTGTTCTTGGAGGTTCCTAAACACAGAAAAGCCAGCAAAGAGGCTCAACTGGCCTGAACAGACCACAGAGGACTTATATAGCAAACTCTTTCTGCCCTAAATACTCTTTTATGAGAATTTGCTTTTAATAGTATTTCCTAAAGAAAACCAAAAAGGGTCTGTAAAGCAGTTTAGGTGTGTATCTCTATCTGTATCTTTGAGAGGACCTTTTAACCACATAGCAGTAAAATTTAGGGAGCACCCACACAGTCTCTTTGATCCTTTTCCATAAGAACTGTGCAGGGTTCCTTTCCTTGGCTGTATTTGCTGCAAGATGCCATCAGTACTATTTTGGCTGTGGCTCATTCACTTTGGCTAGTGCTTTCTCATGTTGAAAGGGAACTCAGTGACCAAGCAGCCACACTTTTGGGGCATCGGAAGGAAAGATGAAGCAGCCTCTGCTGGGTTCAAGAGTCTGGAGGGTTTTTCAGGCAGTGGGAAACCTCAATAGTCTTTTCTTTGCACATGCTTATCCTCTTTTTTTCCATCTCAGCCTCCAGAATTCCCATACTAGTATGGGGAAAAGTCCCTGGTCTGCCCACTGGTTGCTGTGGGGCTTGTTATGTTTCTCTCTAGTATAAAGAACTAGGTTGTCCTAGGCTGTGTAGTTTGTGTTGTAAGCAATTGACTTTTTCTCTCCTATTTTACATACATAGATAAGTCTCTTATTTTGATGCCCTTTTTTGTTGTACTTTGTTCTTACCTGTTGCTTTGTTTCTGCTTTCTTATGATCCCTGACTACATCAGCTTCTCTGCCTCACACTGACATCTTTTCTTGTGCTGTGCCTAACTGTCCCTGGAGTTTTTTCATTCTCCATACATCCCACGGATGCTGTTTTCTTCTCTCCTGATGCATTCTGCCCTGCTTCTGCCAGCATTCTACTCGTATTTTTGTTCCTTCCACCAGCAGTCTGTATGTTTATTTGCTGTCCTATATCTTTCTTTCTTCCATCACTTTCTCTCTACTATATCCTTTCCTCCCCAATCCCATATAAGAGATAACAGGGGGCTGAAAGGAGTGTCCTGGACACAGACAGAGTCCCAAGGCTGAGGCTGACTTGCAGAAGTTGCCCAAGTGCAGGGTGTGCTGCTAGTATAGGCTACAGCCATGCCAAGTCTTCCTGGGACGGTAACAGAGACTGGGGCAAACCCAGTGCCATGCAGACACTGCACTCAGGACACGGTCTGCCTCATCTCCATTAGTGGCTCCAATAATTGGCCCATAGCAATAGGGGCAACTCGCTATTTCATCCCACTGCAGGCAGCTCCAGGAGAAGTGATGGGAACCTGATTTGGGGGAAATAAAGTCATCAAAGTCCTGTGCTGGTTTGTAACTTGTAATTTCTGTAGAAGTTGTCTCTGCGGTCTGTCAAGCAGAAATTCGTCATATCTAGCCTGAAGTTGCTGGGTAATTAATCATCCCTGGCGGGTAACGCGGGCTGGATTTTCAGTCTGCAGGCACGGATTGCTGTGAGTGAACCCACAGCACTGCTGAACCTTTTCTCTCTCCCCTACTTCTTCATTTTCCCATGACCTTAGGAAAAAAAAAAAAAAAAAAATTCCGCACTTCACAGGTCTTTTTTTTTTTTTTTTAAATCACACTTTATGGAACACAGTTTTAATACTGTACGGTACGTGTTTAATGATGTCCATATGGGTTTGTGGGTACGGGAATTAAATACATAACGGTTCATGATGACATAACACGGAAATGCAACTCCCGCAGTGCTGGTGTGTAGGCTGTAAAGGGTTATTAATAAAAATGAAGGTTTTAAATAGAAAACAAGCTTAGCAGCACCGTTTTGGCCTTGGGCCCATCTCTGAGTGATGGAAAAAAAAGAGGCTGGAATATGTGGTCTTTCCTCAATACATGAAAATAAATACATTTTACCACAATCCCCTGTTAAGAGTTTCAGAGAGAAAGCTCCAGGGCCCTGATGCGTGGCATCTCTCTTCAGTCGGAGCATGAGCTCAGGGAGGTCTGCAGGGGACATTTCAGCGGGGTGCAGAACACATCAAACAAACACTAAGGGGGAGATTGATGCCTTAGATTATTAAAACGGGGTAAGGCCACAATGTTTTGATTGGCAAAGGCTTTCAACAGTTGGACATCAGTGTTTCAGAAGAGCAAACTGCTCTGTTTGTGGGTGAGCCAGGAAAATAACAACTCATGCAGTTTGGGGGAATGACCTCAAGGAAATCCCATCCCATCTTGTAACCATAGTTGCCCCATCAGTAAGGCAAGGAAATTACATAATACGCCTATTAATATTATAGACGAACAAAATCAAGCTTGCTCTTCTGTGTTCAGCCTTGTCCTGTCTGTCCTTTCATTTCAAGTCTTTAGAATAAATGAGACAGCAGTGGGTGATTTGCTGAGCACCCCTCTGAGGGTGTGTGAGACACCTCTCACTGTGCCTGCCTGGTCTGTGCGATCCCAGCAGCTTCCCTCAGCTCCTCCTGCTGTCAGCTCACGTTCTTTGGCTCCAGCATTCACCATTGCATCCCAGCATTGTCCCTGTGCTCCCGGTGGAGCTCACCCTTACACCCCATAGCTTGTAACCAAGGCCCTCATCTAAAAATTGTTAGAGGAACTGCTCCCCTGCTCATGCTCTGGGTGATTGCTGTGCTCTGTCGTGCAGTTTGCTTCTGCCCCATGTTCCCATATTTTGGCTCATTTCAGGCATACTTAAAGATTTTGGAAAATGATATTAATGTCTATTTTTCTAAATCATTTTGTGCTGAAAGATGGCGTCTTTTTGTCTTGTGAAACCAGATAGAGCTGGACTTTCCGAAAATAGGTGTTGTGTCCCTTTAAATAGTACTAAACACATGGGAATGGGGTTATTTTTGTCCCTGTCTGCCTATAACCCAACTTATTTTAGTCAAACCAAAATCTTCCCAGGGATCGTTCCAAAGAATGATGCTGAAGTGTTGTGTGAATTGTGCAGTGGTGATATTGGCATTGCGATGGCATTGCCCTTCTGTGGAGCTTCTCACCATCGACCTCAAGGTATGGCCTGAGCATACAGCAGCTCTGTCTAGCTGACTGTGAAGCGCTGGCATTATTTAGAACTGGGGAAACAGAAGTATGAAAGTGCTTTGTGAAGGTCACCAGCGCTGGAACAGCAGCCAGGAGGCCATGCTTTTTGCTTCACTTTGACTCTCGGCGTACTTGCTCGTCCCGTCAGCACTCCTGCTGGTTGACATGGTGATCTGCAGCTCCCTGTGTCTGCAGGAACGGATCAGTTTCCATATCAGCTTTTTGAATGTGCTGTATTTGAAGATAACAGGGGAAAGGACGTTGAGAAATTAGGTTACAAGGGGACCAGGATTCAGGATGCCATGGAATGTCTCCAAAAGAAAGCACTCATTCCTTGCATGTGAAGGGAGATCTTCAGCTCAAGACACCTTGTCATCTTCTTACACCAAACTAGTGCAAATTATCTCATTACAGGTCACTCTCCTGCAATGAACAGCAAATAGCCATTGGAGGAGAAACAAAGACCATTCCATACTGCTCCATACACTAGGACATTATCTGGAGAGGGCTGTGCTCCTTTGTCCCAAATTCCTGCTTTCTGGACAGATTATTCCACCTGCAAACCCCTGTGCAGAAGCAGCCCAATGTGTCTCATGATGCTCCCTGTGTTGGCTGCCTCCTCTGCCATTGCTCCCTCTGTCCTTTGCAGCTGTGTTTGCTGATGATTGTGCTGGAGATGCCCTTCAGATTCAGGCTTCCATCTGTGGGGCTGTGGCAGGGGGAGGCTTGGCTGGTACATTTGAGTACTTGGGCAGCAAGTCACCATCCCAGGCAGGTGGAAGAGGGATGCTTCAGAAATGTGCTGGTGTTGTTTTGCCTCTGCCTGTCCGTGTTTCGCAGCCATAACTCTTGTGATGCCTGTTGGCTGCTGAGCTCACACAAGTACGTCTGCCTCGGATAGATCCTTTGCTGCCTGACTTCCCCCTCGTGCCAGTGGGTGAGGGAATGTGCCTGTGCATGTAGCCTTTGTCCTCGGCTGCAGGGCACTGCCCACCTCCCTGTGCGGCTGATGAGCACAAACAGCCTTCTTGTCTGTGACAACCAGCAAAGGGAGCAGTGCTTCTGAGCCAGTTCCTTAATAGCAAGGGCATCTTTACATCCTCAGCCTCATGTAAGTAAATCTGTCGTCACGCTTTGGTCTTCCTTTTGTGTAACTTAATGTAGCAGCTCGTCTTAAACTTGTAAATACATTTTCTGGGAAGTTGTGTGTGGGAGGTGGGCAACTCCTTCCATCTATTGCCAGCTAATGTTTAATGCTCTCCTTTATCATAACAAATGAAGCAGATTTCTCAAAAGCTGTATCTTGTGCTGTTCTTTTATCTCTTTCCTTTTGCTATAATGCTGAGGTTGTGCCCCGGCTGCTTTTATTGCACAAGAAACGGAGCCAGGACTCCAGGCTTCTGTCCTGAGCACAGGATACTCGCATCTGTGCTAACTTCTATGATTCTACAAACTCCTGCTAGTGCAGAGTCTCTGTGAGCTGACAGAGACTGTAAGTGTACAAAATGCAGTGTTTAGCTTTAAATATTACGTATAGAAGAGAAGAAAATGAATCAAAAAGCACCCAAGAAATCAGTAAATCAAAATTCTTTCAGCTGTTTCACTGGAAATTAGAGGAGCTTGTGCATTCCAACATTGCTCTCCCACTATTCCAAGATGTTTTGTGCAAATGACAGTTCAGGGTTTTTGGAGATTCTTGGAACAAATACTATTGGTTTATACCCCTTAAGATCCGTCATTACTTCACACCTCTTCCCTTCTGCTGAGCCATCATCCCTTCTCCTGCAGCCTGGTAGGTGGCTCAGGAGATACCGCATCAGCCCCGTGGAGGAAAATTATCATGAAATTTGGCAAAGCAAAGCCCTCTTTCTGCAGCAGGGCTCATCTTCCCTTTAATGGAAACTAAGTGTCTAAATCTTTTTGTCTTTCCCTCTTTCTCATTTTTACTGTGTGTTCTGGGACGAAGTTTTGTCATGCTACGTCAACTGCTCCTTGCCAAGACCTTCTTTATGGCCTTGATTTAAACTAATCCCACTCAGTAACAGTGGAAAGCCGTGAGATTCCATTGCTGGGGATGGGCTCTGGGGTCTGCTTATCTTTCTTATGGGATAACAGCACACTGATGTGTGCTTGTGTGTGTTGTGTATACATCTTGTGCTTACACAAAACTTCAGGATCTGATTCTGGTGGGTCATGCTGGCGAGTATCCAAGCCCCGTAAATCTGGTCACTACGCTTTTCCAAATGTTTATTGTGCTGTTTAAGCTTTTATGGGCTCTTGTGTGTATTACATATGGTCTGAATAAATGTAATGCAGTATTACTGTGCTTAGCTGAGATGCAGAAGAGCCTCCAAGGGGATCGTTAGAACTGGGGCAGCCATCGCTGCGTTTGGAGATGAGTTTCTTGGTTCAGCTTTCTGGGACTGGTGGCTTCAGTCCTGTTTGGTTGGCTGTTCAGTGCCACTTGATTTGAGGTCAAAGGGTGGAATTGAGAAGCAGCGCCAGCCACCTTCCTTTGAGAGCCACTCTCAGCCCTGGCAGTGTGTAGGGAGCGGGTGTGCTGCTGGGAGAGCGCCATGGACCTACGTCTTGGTGTCCTTGCTCTCTTCTGTCCCAGATGGCCTGAGGAAAGAAACCGCAGGGAAAGCCAGCCAGGCTGTAGCTGGTGCTAACAGCTGGAAAAGCAGCCAGGCCAAGACCTTGGGACCTTCGGGGAACTTCCTGCAGTTCAGTCATTGGCTTTCATTTGCATGGCATCCTCTTCCTCTTGTATCTCTTAGCACCATCACTTCACTTTTTACCACTAACCACTCTCACCCCAGAAGAACACAGCCTTACTGCTGTGCTCTCTGCCAGCACTGAGTTTGTTCAGTTTGAACATTCTGCTCCCTCTTCCCTGCACATCTGGATACTCAGATAGCAAGTTTCAGGGCAGAAACAATCAGTTTTGAGTTTCTGCTGCAGACAGGCAGGCCCCCAGTTGTGCTGGCCATTAGGCTCGATGTAACATATAGCATCAATAATTGCTTTCTGCTGGGGGTGTGCTGAAATAGCAGAGGCTTCACAGAGACACAGGAGGGGTAAAGAGGAGGCAGAAGGGGATAGAGCTGGAAGGGATGGGTCAGTGCAGAAGCAACAGGAATCTGACACTGCAAAGCCTGTGCTGGTCAGTGTTCATTTCATAATTTGCTACACGCTTCAGACACTGCTGAGAGTGAGCTTGTTTTTTATTGGGAAAAGAATCTGGATGTCCTCTCTTTATTAGCCCAAATGCTTCACTTGGGGGAAGACAACTAAAAAAGAAGGGAAGAAAATGTGCATTTAAAACCAGAGCTGGATTGCTCATGGCTATAAAAATGGATGTTTTTCTCTTCCTTCCCTATCGCTTTAGACTGAGGGTTAAACTGTGGGTTACTGCTGTGCTACCATAGGAGTGAAACCTCTTACTGTGTTCAGAGAATTCTCCTGCTGGAGCCCAGTGCTGAATGCTATGCATTGCACCTACTGCAACCCTTTTGGGTATGGAAGTATTAGGCCCTGCTTTTCAGGAGCATGAGGGCACTGAAAGATACTGCAGTGTTTTGGCATCTAAGATAAACAGGGGGAGGAACAGGGCATCTGCTGGGCTGACAGCACCTTCTGCAGTGGTTTTCTCCAGATGGAGGTTTTTCCTATGGCCTCTAAAACATGAATGCATTTGGTGCAAGGTTGCTTAAGGAAAAAAATCCCTTCTGCTGCACTCTCCTCTCTTCGACCTTGAGGCCATTGACATCCCTTGGGTCAAACCAGGGGGAGGAGAAATGTAAACATCGGGCAGCACCAGCACTCTGATTGCAATGGGCTGTAGCATATGTAATGCCAACAGATCCACTTTGCCCTGGCTTAGGTTTTTGGGGGTATGAACAGCTCTGTGCCACACCACAGGGCTTACTCTGTCCTCTGCCACTGTGCTGTGGGTGTTGCTGCTGCTCTGACCTGTGGGAAGAGCTTGAACCTTTGTGCAGCTCACAGAGAGCATCAGGTGCTGACACTAACAGCCACCTCCCAAACCTGAGGGTGACCCTTCCTGTTCTTCTGAAGGGGTGTGATAATGGTGGCAATGGGCAAAGAGTACAAAAGGAAAGCTCTGGGGAGACCTCATTGCAGCCTTCCAGTACTTGAGAGGATCTTACAAACAGGAGGTGGACTGACTTTTTACCAGATCTGATAGTGATGGGACATTGGGAAATGGTTTTAAACTAAAAGAAGGGAGATTTAGGTGAGATGTTAGGTAGAAATTTGTCACTTTGAAGGAGGTGAGGTGCTGGCAGAGCTGCATCCCTGGTGATCAAGATGATCTTAGTGGTCTTTTCCAACTTAGTGAATCTATGATTCTATGAGACTATGATTTATCCTTTTATTACCTTTTGAAAAGGCTCATCCTCAACCACTGATTTCTGCCTGCTTCTGATCACCGCTGGAGTTTCTCCCTTAGGCTTTGCTCCCTGAAGTGCTGTGCTGGGGTCTGGCTGCAGGCATTGGGGTTTCTGGGAAGAGGGTGGCAGCTCCTCAATGCCTCCTTCCTGTGCTGTGACCTCCCCAGCCTGCAGGGAGAGGGGAGGAAGGTGGGAAATGAGGCGATGGGAACAAACTTCCTGCAATGGAGCTGAGCGCTGGGGCTGGATCTTATCACAAGCAAACAGCCCTGGCAGGGGCAGCCAAAGAGGAGCCCGTCCCGCTTTTCCTGCCCCTGACACAAGAACCTTGACCCCGTGCCAGCTTTGCCTGCAGATACCTGAGCAGGCTGTGGGCTGGCAGCATGGAGTGAAATGCTGTCCAAGCCATGTGAGATGTAGAGGCAAGTTAGCACCTGATGCCCACAGAGCAGCCCTGCTGCTGCAGGCTGTGTTGGGAAAGCTGAGCTGTGCAGCAGGGTCATTGGCCTCCATGCAGGGCCCACTAGGCTTCATCTGTCCCATAATACTTTGTTCTCTCCTGTGTGCTTGGTATGTGCTTGTATCTGTGTACAATGTTTCTAGCACAGCTGTAGCTCACTGTCATTCTGTCCGACTTTCTGTTTAAAAATGAGTGGCAATGCTAAAATTTCACAGATGATTGCAAAACAGTCTGGCCAAAAGAAAAACCCAAGGCAACATAATAACTTGTGATTTTTAACGTTTGCATTGACTGACTTTTGCAGAACTCTCCTACCTTTAGCAAAACTGCTTCTGTTGCACTGCTTAAAGACCCCCCTTGGTGACCAGGGGTCTGGGCAGCCCTTTGCTGTACAGTCATAGAATCGTAGAATCATTAAGGTTGAAAAAGCCTTCTAAGATAATGCAGTCCAGCTGTTCACCTACCACCAATATTGCCCACTAAACCATGTCCCTCAGTTCCACATCTCCACGTTTCTTGAACACCTCCAGGGACAGTGACTGTAGCACCTCCCTGGGCAGCCTGTTCCAGTGCCCAACCACTCTTCTGGAGGATAGACGTGCGCCTGGAGGCCCTGGGTTACGAGCTGTGCAGGCAGTTGCTGCCACACTGTGGGGAGATGGTGCTTTGCATGCACTGTTTCTGTGCAGCAGAAGGCACTGGAATTAAAGCCTTTGGTGTGTGCAGATGTTAGGCACGTGGTGTTGTGCATTCTGCTCTCCCTAGTGTGTGCCATGCCTCACACCCTTGCCATGCTTGTCTGGTGATGCTGGTTTGCTCTTGGCTTTGCCATCCCAGGGAGCAGAAATTCCCCTAGACAGCAGCAGGAAAGCTGTGGCATGTGGCATGCTATGAACAGATATGAAATAGCTTTTCCACCTGGCTTCTTATTAGGTGTTATGGCTCTATCTTTTTCCATTTGACTTATGATAGACTTTTTTTATTTTTTTAAATAACTTTGCATCTAGACTTGACAAGGAACTGCGAAGAAGCAGACTTACAGGCTTGGACATTAGTACTAATGACTCCAGAACCACACCTGGATCAGGCATTTGTAAGCATATGGAAGAGATTGAAAAGGATCTAAGCGTCTCTTCAGCAGTCAGTGCTGGACTGAATCTTCTCCCCAGGCTTGGGGAGTGTGCTGATCACTAGGCTCTCCTTGCTCTATCTGTACGATGCCATAGAGCTGATGTGGAAAAGGAAACCTTTCTCATCCCCAACACTGGCTGTGCTGTGGCAGTCTGGTGAGCTTCAGAGTGGAAGGTGTCACTGGCTTTCTTGGATTTTTGGCTGTGAAAGTCATAGAGACAGTTCTTCCTAAAGCCAGATTTCATGCGTGATCCTGCTAGGGGAATTGTCAGCACCTAATCTAGATGTTTGCTCTCATCCAAGTATTATTGCCAGTGTATTGCATGTGCAGCCTGACACACTGTATATTAATCCTGCATTTGGCTTGCTTAGTTGACCCAGCAAGGATTAAACTCCACCGCACATCTGCTGAGGCTCTCATGGGCTGCTTCTTATTCACACTGATGTTCCTTAGCAAATCTCAGAGGAGATATTTCTCACCAAACTTCTCATGCACAGCTCTTTCCTATGTGGCAGTACTGCACTCACTTGTCTTATATGATTCCCATCCATCCATCCATCCATCCATCCATCCATCCATCCATCCATCCATCCATCTATTCTCCATCCATCCATTGTCCTTCCATCCACTGTCTGTTCATCCATCCATCTACTGTCAGTCCATCTGTCCGTCCATCCATCCATCCATCCATCCATCCATCCATCCATCCATCCATCCATCCCCAGTAGTGTGGTGTTTGCAGCCCTCACATTGTCCTTATGGGAATCAGGCCATCAGCAATTGATCCCTTTTCACTGTGCTGAGCTGTCCCCTGCCAGACCCTTCCAGACAAACCGCTCTCCAAGTTGCTCCCTTTAACCAGAGAGAGGAGCAGACTGGAACTGCAAAGCCTTTGAAAAATGATGGAACAGGGACAAATTTCCGATTAAAGCCCTCCAAATGCTGCTCTGAAGGAAAATTGCTCTTCATTTGTGGGTAAAATAGAAGGCTCACTGCAAGACTGGATGTGTTGCAGAATAAAGATTTAAGCGGTCAAGTAAAGGAAAAAATGAGAGCTCCCAGGGGAAGGGGAGTGGGGTTTGGGCCTCTATATCCTGACTGAATCAAGTGACTTCTGCAGTTGTGTGAGACCATCTGACCCAGAGCTGAGCAGTTCACAAGCCACAGAGTTATGAACTGCTGGTAAAACGATCTGAAGAGGAAAAACACATTTGCGATTATGAACTGAAAACCTGAACAACAGCTCTTGAGGTTTCGGAGCCATGTCAAACTGCTGCTGGGCGGCCTGGGGTCACTGCCCTTCCCATGGCCTCGTGCTGCTCAGCAGCTCCTCGAGCAGCTCCCATCCCCACCGGGCAGCAGGTGCCTGCCTGCAGCACTGCTTCCTGGCAGCAGAGGAGCCAGGGCTGTCCCATGTGCAGGTGGCTGGGACCTGGGAAGGGAGGAGGATCTGGGGGCAGCTTCCAGTGATGGATACACTGACCCAGGCTGTGCCACAGGCTGATTTCAGACAGCTGCTTTTGGTCTCCCAGGTCTGGGAAGGCAAATGTCTTTGAAGCTTCTGAGAAGTGGCTCCAAACTCAGCCCAGTTACTTGAATCCATTTTGTTTTTATCAACGGCTTGGTTCCCAGAAGTGATGAGCATTCTCAGCTCCTCTGCTGGCAGTAGCACGGGCTGCCCTTGCATTGTCAGCCTCTCCTGGGGTGTGCCTGTGACTGTTTCTGGGTTTGGCCAAGTGGGCTTTTCTCTCTTCTGGGAAATCAGCTGGTTTTGTGCCCATGGTATTTGCAGAGTGCTGACAAATCCCTTTCCTTCACAATCGCGGCTGTCTGCTTAAGGTGCTGCTCCCTGCCTTTTTCCTTTCGAGGCTTTTGATGTGTTTTCCCATGTTAGAACATTCAAAAAGGCAGTATGTGGGGCTGGCTGGGCCAGCAGCTTTGATCCTCAGTGGGCGTTTTGCAATAAACTCCATCATGAATTTTTCATCCTTTGCTCTGAGTGCGTGCGTGCCTTACATGCAGGACAGGCTCTGGTCCTGGAGCTGCATCCAGCACAGGGTGAGAGTCACCCTGGCTTCAAATCTTTGCATCCCTGGGCCAGCCTTGCCTCTAGTTACCCTGCATGAAATGTGACCATATCTTTTAATTTGTCTGGTAGTGCCAAGTTCCTGCTTTCTGTAGCATTCTCTGAGTCTGAAACATCAGTTTTCTTTGTCAGAAGTTCTGTATTGCTATCTGACCTATTTACTTAGAAGCCTGCGAGGAGGGCTTGGGTTGGAAAAGAGCTGTGTTTGTGATCCAAGTGTAAGCCTTTCACTGTTAATTGTATTAGCATTACTAATTGTATGCACATTTCTAAGCTGTCGTGATTGCCACATCCTTTCAAAATGTGGACCAAGACATCAAAAGGGCTGTGTCTGCTTAGAGATCAACAGAGAAGCAAGAAATTAAATTGCCTGATACTGTAAATGATATGTGGGCTGCTTTGCCCCAAAGTGACACAGGAAAAATAAATCTGGAGGTAGACTTTTAAAGCTTGTTAGCCTTCAAGATTTACTCAGCAGGAATGATGATTTTGATGGAGGTGCCAGCTGCCTTGCACCCACTGGTGCCATCAGTGGGCAGGGCTCAGCAGGAACCTTGCTGAATGGGGCCATATGTGCACAGGGCTTGTGGGGTGAGAGGGAGGAGGATGCTCAAAGTCCTGAATTCAGGCTCTTTCTCTGCTGCAGAGAATGAGTTGATGTTACTGCTCTTTGTGAGCTGCTGTATGGCTGTGCATGGCTCACTCTATGGTAGCTTTCAACTGCTGTTGGGGTGCCCGTGGCTGATGGATAACAGCAACTTTGAGCTTTCTGATTCTGAATTTCCAGAGTACTGCTGGTGATAGAGTAATGCCATCAAAATTATGCTTTGGAAATATCTATTTTACAAACATGAAATGCATGGACAGACGTACATTGAATCATAGAATCATAGGATCACTAAGGTTGGAGAAAACCTTCAAGATCATCCAGTCCAACCATCTGTCACCAATATTTCCCATTAAACCACATCCCTCAATGCAATATCTAAACGTTTCTTGAAGACCTCTAGGGACAGTGACTCCACCACCTCCACATACTTCTCCATCTCTGGTTTTACCCACTGGATGGATGTAGACAGGTTTGTATCTTCATGTTTTCCACTTTTATGTGGCACAATCAAGCACAGTGAGTAGGATAAGTCACCAGTGGACCTTTGCGTGCAGTTACAGAGCCCCGCATGTCTCAAGATGCTGGCAAGAGAAGCCATCAGGGCAAGTGGTGCCTGTAACAGAACTGTGTTTTTGTTTCTGGAGCAGTTCCCCTCCTCAGCCCACCATGCCCTCTGTGTACCTCATGCACTGTGATGGATTGCATCTCATGGAGGCAGCAGCAGGAGCTTCTTGTTCCCAGCTGGAGGTTGTTCCTTCACAGCTCTGTGCCATGCCACGGAGACCTCATCTTTCACATAGGGCTGTCGCCTTTATTCCTTATCTGCATAATCCTGGCAGAGTGGGTCTCACTTCACAGGCAGTGCTTGCACAGATGTTGCCACCGTTCATGGAGGGATTCATGGTGCCTCCAGCAGAGCACAAAGCATCCCAGAGCGCCTGGATGATGCTGAGCGCTGCGGCTGCTGCCGGCAGAGGGAGCACAGAGCATTGCATGCTGCCTGCTGCTGTCTCACACAATGCAGCTTGATAACATGTTGTTTATTATGGAAGCATGCCACTTGTACGTTTACAAACAGCTTTGTGCAGCTCCCGATCGCTCTGCACTTTTGCTTTTAGCCTGTTACTCATCCTGAGACGTTGTTGGTGTATGTCTGACCATGGCAGTGAAAGGCTGTAGCAGAGACGTGATGGGGCTGAAGCATTGCAGACAGAAAGCAGCTGTCAGGCAGTATTTCTCCCCAAGGTCTGAGCTGTACCAGCAGGCTGTGTCAGCCTGGCAGGGCCTGCTGCTCAGCGACTGACTGCAGTCAGACTGTTCTGTAGCTCCTTCAAGGCCCCACAGTGCAGTGACTGCACAGATGGTTGTGTTGCATTCAGAGCAAAGTGAAATAACACCGGTTCTTTCCATCCTTCACCGTCTCACCCCGAGAAGTTAGCCACCTCTTTGGGGAGCTAGTAGTCAAAGTCCCAGACCTGCACACCTTCAGACTTTCAGCAAAGTTTGAAACCAGTTCAGGATCTGAATTTCAAGTCTGCTTTTTCTGTGCCAAAACCCCCAGAGCTGAATACCTGGGAACTATGGAGGTGGGACCAAATAACCCCTGTACTTTTCATTGTCTACTTCTAATGAATCAGCTCTCCCAAAATAATGTGTCTAGCATGGCTCATACCACAGTCTCTGCTGTAATCACCACTGAAACCTGGAGAGGTTAGAAATCCATATGTGGATCTGTGTCTGGGTGAATTTGGCAGGCACAAAGCAGTCCCCAAAAGGCAACTTCTTCCTATCAAATCATCTGCCAATTTTAGCAGTCTTGATTTATGTTTTTTAAGGTTATTGAGCTTTTTGCTGAAAAAGTTGAAGGCCATCTTCCTTGGCGTTCTTATTGAATGAGCCATCTCAGGAGCAGGACTGCCTGGCAGATCACTGCATAGCTGGGAGCTTATATCTTTTACATATGAGATTTTCTCTGCCTGTCTCATTGGTCTCCTACACTGCCTTAGCTACAAGTGCTTCCAATTACAGCAAAGTATATGGGACATGCATTCATCAATCATGCTCAAATTTCATGCACTGTAGTTTTCAGAGGTAGAGGATACTCCTTGTTGCATGTGTGCCTGCACCTTTTACCTGCATCCTCAGATACAGGAGAAATGTGTGTCTGTAAGCCTCCTTGATTCTCTAAAGACACTTTACTTTTGTTCTTTTTTTTTTTTCTCTTTGTATTTATATGCATCTGATAGAGAAAATAGATTAGGCCAATCGGAAGTACACCAGGGCTGTTCTGTGCAGTGGAAAGCAGGGCTGGTGAACAGCTCTTGGAGCTGTTTGGTTGGAAGAGAAGCCTACAAAATAAAAGACCGGCAAGAAGGTTGTTAGCAAGGCTGGCTGACCAAGTGTAAGGTGAGCACCATGGTCTGGAAAGTAGATCATCTTTCTGAAAGGCTCAAAGAAGAAAAATAATGGCTTCAGATTCATCCCTTGTGTAAATCTTTTGAAGTTGGTGGCTTGCATTAGCATGATTTAACCCTGTTAATTTGAATGGGTCACTGCAGTATCCCAAAAGTTGCCTTTTGCTGTGCTTCATTCTGAGACGGAGACAAAGCAGAGCCTCGGTGTCTGGGCTTGGGCCCAAGCTTGATGTCCCCGTGGGTCTGGCTGAAGCCCATCCGTGTTATGGCTGACTCCAGATGGAGAGGGGAAAGGATGCAAGAGATGATGATGTGTCTGAGCCCCGTCCCATGATGGCTAGGTGCCACCAGGCCTTGGTGGAGAGCCACAACCTGCATGAAAAGTGATCCCTGGACTGGGAATCATGTCCAGCCAGGTTATGAGCACTCAGTGAAGCTAACACCAGCCTCTGCCCCTCTGTGGGTCTGGCGATCCAGAGTGACTCACACACAGGGAGATGAGGAGGTGTGTGGTAGTGCATCAAGGAAAGGAGCCTGAAATGGAGCAGGAACCAGGGCCAAATGAGCCACAGCGGGACTCAGTGGGCAGAGAGCAGAGGTCAGCAACCTTGACACACAACAGGGGCTCTGGGCTTTTGCCAGGCTCCAGGGATGGAGCATGTCCCCATGCCTATCTATTCATGCCAGGCCCCATAGCGCAATAGGTGTGCCACGTACCACAGCGGGGAAAACAGAATCCATTGCCGGGAGGGCACACGTGTTTGTCTCCGGTTGTCGAACAGCTGAGAATGCAGAGGCAGGCCCAGCTGGGGAGCTCGGGCAGGAATAGCAACCATGAGCCAGCAGGACACTGCACACCACACTCAGCCCTGAGCCCGGGGTGTTGCCCATCGGAGCCCATTGAGTGATTCTGCCATGCTCAGAGGAACTGTAGGAAAACTGAATTGCCACCACTGAGGGGCTCACAGCCTTCACCTTCAGCTTGGCTCTGGAGGTTGCTTTTGCAGGTACGTGGGCCTTAATAAGGCTGTGTCTGCTGACCACCCCAGTGGAACTGGCTCCCAGCACGTAGCTAATATCCACATGCCAATGCGCCCTGTGCAGTATTTCCCTATCTTTTGTGGGGAGAAGTGTCAAACAATAAAGAGTGAAACTGCCAAAACCCAAATATGATTGTAATGCGGTCCCAGGGGCTGGAACAGGAGCTGCTGCTGCTGTTTGCAGTGCCCAGTGGGGGAATTTTGGCCATGCCCTGTAGACAGGTGGTAGAGTCCAAGCAAAACCTCACTTGTCTTTCAGGTTATTTTAAGGAACTGCAGCAATTTCATTCCCGTGATGCAGGTCTGCCTGTGCCATCTCTGTGCAGACTCTGTATGGGTAGCGTGGATTGGTAGCATGGAAGTAGAGGGACAAGTGCCTCTGTTCCCAGAGAAACACAGCCTTGTCCAGAGCAAATTAAGTGACCAAGGTATGCAGGTGCTGCTGAGATCTTGCTTGTGTCACTCAACTGTAGTTTGTTGTACATTGCTTGATTGTGTTGGGGCAGTGTGCTACCATGCTGCTGAGCTCCTGGGATCCCATCCTCAGAGCACCTATTGAGCCTCATTTCTCCAGGCTGGATAGCCAGTAATTTTAAGTAATGGGGATTTCTGAAAAAACGGAGACCTTTACTGAGCAAAAGAGACATTAAATACACTGAGAGAAGTATTTGTTACTGCTCACACGCTCTGCTCAATGTTAAATGTGAACAGACTGCAGCAGGTGTGAAGGGACGTGATACAGGCTTGGAAACCCCGCAGTGTGCTGAGGGAAGGGCTCTGAAAAGAGGAGAAAAATGCAACATGATGATGAAATACAAATATTTCCGCAAATGTGTTTAAGTGCAGGATCTGGGGCAATCCAGCTGTCCGTTGGCTGCTTTCAGCAAAAAGACAACAGAAGGCAGTGGATGATCTCACCCCGCTCCTCTTAAATTGACGAATCTTCCCCACAGTTATTTAAATATCAGTTTTTCTAGGACTGTTCTTCACCAGCTGTTTGGCAAGCCCCGATGTGGGCTGAAGGTTTTCTTCCCTTCTCTCACTGCTTCTTTGTGAAGCAGGAAACCATTCAGGTGTGCGGGACGGAGGTGGACGGAAGGTAGGGCAGCCCGAAAGGATTTCAGAAAGTGTGTCGGCAGAAACCCCTCAGCGTGAGGCCAGCTTTTGGGAGGACGGTACTGACGTACGGCTTGCGGGGATCAAAGTCGGGGAGAAGCTCAAACAGGGCTGGCTTTGAAAGGCTGGATCCTGCCGATAGAATGTGGTAGTTTTATCTGACCTGTGAACATCTCTGACAAGGCATCAGGTCATTAGTCTTGTGCTTGTTATTGTAACATTTGCTGGAATGAATCAGTGGCATTTTTAAATCGCAGCTATCAAAGCGTGTCATAAATTGTAAGCGGTTTCTTTCCCCTTGTTTGAGTAGATCCCCATGCCAAGTCACTTGATGCTTGTATCTTCTAAATTGGGCGTAACATTACCAGTGAAAACCTGGGATTAAGCGTAAAATAATTACTTCTAAAAAACCAGCAAAAAAAAAATCTTTGCCCTAAAAAATGAATTGAAAGTGACCCCTCTCTCTTAAAATGGTTCTGCTTCAAGCCTATGATAATAACTGCGTTTAGTATCTGAAGTGCAGAAAAATCTACTTTCCGTAGAGTGGAATTTAAAAGACTGTCACTCAGAATGTTATATAAATACACTGTGCAGTTGTCCCACCCACCCACAACCTGATTTTCTTATTTCTGAGAACTGACACATTTTTCCAAGGTGTGGTGTATTTTTAAATTCCCAGTATGGCATGAGATGAAGGTCACCCAGCTGATTCAGAATCTGTGAAAGACCAGGAAATGAAAACTTAGACGGGGTGCTCCTTTAGGTTACATGTTAGGAAGAATTTATTTTTTTTTAACTCAGAGGGTGTTGAGGCCCAGGCCTGGCACTGCTGCCCAGAGAGGCTGTAGATGCCCCATCCCTGGAGGCATTCAAGGCCAGACTGTATGGGATCCTGAGCAGCCTGATCTGGTGGGTGGCACCCAGCCCATGGCAGAGGGTTGAAAGTAGGCGATCTTTAGGGTCCCCTCCAACCTAAGCCATTCTATGAGTCATTGATCCGTTGCTCAGCTGCCTTTCAGAGAGTTGGAGTTTAGACCCTGGGGGCAAAGAGGTGGCCCCAAATCCTTGTGCTACCCTTCCCCATCACCCTCGTAGGGTTGTTTTAGTACACACAGGGCTCTGCAGTAATATTTTCACAACACTGTTTTAAAAGTGTTTCTTATTGGGAAAACTGGAGCACTTTGTATTTTCTGTGTCTTTACTGAGAGAAGGATCTCGGCATCCTTATCGTGGTACAGAAATGAAGCAACTCATTACCTACCATAAACCCTCACAGTCTTCAGTGTAAAACAAAGGCACATAAATAACTAGCATCAAGGATGTGCCTGACCTCTAATGTATGTGGAGTTCACTGTTCCAGAGCCTTGGTTTCTTCTGGACAGTGATTTAGAAGGAAAAGCTTTTATCTAATCATGAGCTAGGTCTCAGCACAGCTCCCCAGGCTCCGTTAATGGATGGGATACATTGCAGAGCTTGAAGGATTTTTATTTAGCTGCATGAAATAAAGAGCTGAGTTTCCAGTGTTGCACATAATATTGCTAGTTAGATAAAGATTTGTTCAGCTGGAACGTGCCTCAGAGGGCACCTGGCAGATCCCTTCTACCCCACAGTGCAGGACAAGCAGAGTTTGACTGTTTACCCCAGTACAAATCCTGGAAGACAGGATGGCTGCTGGGGTAGGGAGGGGGGCACTGGATGGAACACAGAATTGCCCTATCCCAGGAATTAGCTTCTGTCCCAGAGGATGAGTGGGAAAGAAATTGTTAATAAATAGATTATTGGCCACAGGACATAGTTCCATGTTCTGATTCCTAGTCACTGCTACCTCATCTCATGGCTGATCTGCCCAGATTCTAGTTTGGATCTCATGGTATTTTACAGCAATGAGAGGTTATTCAAAATAGCACTGAATTCAGAATCAGTGCTGGGAGTTGAGAGCAAACGATTTGTTGCTTCACTTCAGGATTCATGAGCCAGTGGCACTTCAGCCCAGAAAACAGAGAGATCTGTCATGTTCCAGGCCAGAAATACCCCAGAATCAGTGTGCATTTTGAAAGAACAATTAATTTCTCTTTTAGCCAAATTAGTAAGTCTTCTATAACCAGCTGACTGTATGGAATTAATTAAATTCATTCATTATGTCTCTTCACTTTTATAAACTTAGAATACGGAAAAAGATACTGAGAATACCACACACACCCTCTTTGGAGGTGTACAAGGTGAATTAAAAGTTAATGTCTGGATTGAGAATTGGAAAGGAGTTACGTAAAAGGAACAAGGAAAAATTGGCTGGTTTTGTGTGAGCTGGTCTGAACAACATCCAAATTTGTAAATAGACTGGACTGCAAAATTTATGCTCTGTTCAAAGGTTGCACTGTTTCATAGTGTGTGATGTTACTTCTGTACTCAGGGTGCCTTGACACCATTTAAATAATGCACAATGCACTTTTTAATGCCTGTAAGGGAATGATCTTCCCTTATTTTTTCCATAAGTACTTAAGATTTAATTCCGGTCACCTTAGAAAGTCAGTCGAAATGCTGAGGGGTGTTTCTGTGTTAGTAGATAGGCATGTATTTGAGGTCAGTATGATTTTTTATTTGCCTTTTTAATAGTGGCGCTGTTTTCCTTTGTTTCCTTCTCAGAATGAAACAAGCGTTGACACTGAGACAATCTCTCACACTGTCTTGAAGTCAAAGTCTTTTTTTTAATTATTTCATACCCACAGTATCAAAAAAAGCATTGCCATTCACTCATGGGATGCTCACAATCATTGAATCATAGAATGGCTTAGGTTGGAAGGGATTAAAGATTGAGTTCCAACCTCCCTGACAACATCCCCCACCAAATCAGGGTCCAAGCCCCATCCAACCCAGCCTTGGGCATCTCCTGGGATGGAGCATCCACTGCTCTCTGGTGAGCAGTGCCAGCACCTCACCTCCCTCTGAGTAAAGAATTTCTTCCTAACATCTAACCTGAATCTTCCCTCTTTTACTTTAAAGCCATTCCCCCTTGTCCTGTCGCTATCTGCCCATGTACAGTTGGTTCCCTTCTGCTTTTAAGGTTTCTTCAAGAGCTGGAAGGCTGGAATGAGGTTCTCTTCTCCAAATTAAACAAGCCCAACTCCCTCAGCTTTTCTTCACAGGAGAGGTGCTCCAGCCCTCTGAACAGCCTTGTGGCCCTTCTCTGGACTCTGATACTCCCAAGGTTGGGATGTTCAGGAAATGCTGTTGATGCTGCTTTGCAGATGTCTCCTAATTTAGCTCACTAATCTCCCAGAGGACAGAAAAGAGTGGGAATTGTTATCGAAATGGGATATGTGAAATAAGTTATGTTCGTTACCTTGAAAGTAACCCCAGTATTGGAAAGGTTTTATCTTTGGGAAGTTGTCTCTATTTTTCTGGCATGCCCATGAATGTTAATTTAAAATCTTTTCATTAATCTGAACAGTTATACTGGGCAAGACAAGATGAAGACATCTTTTTTTCTTTTATGTTTTAGTGTAAGATCCTAGAATGTGTTGTAAATCTGCCTAATGCTGGTAGGTAATCAGGGAAGACAAGTCTGGTTTTAGTAGTTGCCAATCAAGCAAATTTACGAGATGCACATACTAGATATGTTTTGGAGTCTTACAGTGTCTGAAAAATCTCAGTTCAAAGGACACCGATTGGAAAAAATTCCTGGAGTTCATGAACTCGCAGATCTTACATGCTGTTATTTATGTCTCTGACAAGTAAATTAAAAAAAAACAATGACATGAAAGATATTTCCATGTGCCGCCTTGTAGAAATAGGCAGAAAACAATTCCAAGGTATATTAAATTGGTGTCTTATAGGGAATGACATTTTAGTACCCTGGAAAGACATTTGATGTTGCAAGACAGTTAACTGAGAACATGCTGCTGCTGCAGACTTGGGAAATGGCTGTTTTCATCTTGCTGATCTAACTAAAAGAAAGGTAATGAGGGGAGGCAAGGCTACAGTCTCCAGATGAAGAAGGTGGAGTTCAAACTGTGGGCTTGTTCTTCTCTTCTCACATGTGTAGTAAGTTTTTGCCTCTCCTGGAAAAATTATTTACAATTCTTATGGTCATATGTACAGCAGATGACTAAAAAATTATGAGAGATCTACCACTAAAAGGGGATATAAAACTAGCTGGGGCAATAGGGTATTTAGCAGTGCAAAGTAAGTACAGATGCAATAGCCATCTGCTGTCTATGCACACGACTGTCTTAATCTTTCAGGTCCCACTTCCCTTGGAGCAGGAGTAGCAAGACCAAAAGGTCCAACCAGCACATTACTAAAAAGCCAGATGAGTAAGCAGAAGTGCTAGACACCGTAAGAACAGCACCAGAAAGGAACAAAAAATTGTATAACACCAAGTATCTGGCATGCTCTCCTTTGTACTGGGAACTTGGAGATCTCACGGGGCCTGGGCCATGTCTGCAACTCATTTCTGGCTTTGTTCATGTAGAGCCTTGAAAATTCCAAAAATGCCATTGGCAGCTGGAAAGGCTCCAGCATGAGGGCTGGTGCCAGCTATGTGCCAGGATGGCTGTGGGGAATCCCTGGCAGTGATACCAAGACACAGGACGTGTCATGGGGACAGAAACACGGGGTGACCTAAGGTCTGGGACAGCTGGGGGCAAAGCAGGAATCTGAGAGGATGCACATGGCCCTGTATCCTTGGCTTGGCCATGAGACTACAGTACTTGGGGGCTCTTCTGCTCTGCCCTCTTGGTGTCTCCCCAGAGCTCCTCCAAGACGTGGAGAAATGGCAGAAAAAGTATTTCGGTCTTTTCGTTGTCTTTTTGTTGTCATTTTGTTGTCTTTCTGCTGCTTGTCTGGCAAAAGGGAGTAAAGTGGTGATCCACTAGCAATGTAGAGCCTTTGGCAGGGGAATTAAAGGGATCATAGAATCATTAAAGTTGGAAGGATCACTAAGATCATCTAGTCCAACCATTAACCCATCACCACCACACCACTAACCCATGTCCTTCAATGCCACATCTCCACATTTCTTGAACACCTCAAGGGATGGAGACTCTACAGCCTCTCTGGGCAGCCTGTGTCAATACCTCACCACTCTTGGAAAAGAAATTTTTCCTGATGAACTTCCCTTGGTGCAACTTCTGGCCATTCCCTCTAGTCTTGTCTAGTCTTCGTTTGAGATCCTTTACTTCAGAGTCATCTGTTTGGGGGCAGCTTAGCACTGCTGTAAGCAAAGCTACAGCATCCCTCTAGCATCTACCACCACTGGCAATATGCTGTAGGCTGCCCTGCATGCACTTTGCAGAGGCAAAATCCTTCTGCTGCTGTCTGCCCCTGGCATGAGCCTGTTCCTGGGGCTGGCTGGCTGGATCAGGCCACCAAACTTTTGGGTTTCTGTTGCTCCACTGCTTCCTTTGGGAGCTTGTGTGGTCACCAGTTTTATAT
Source organism: Lagopus muta (assembly GCF_023343835.1). Taxonomy (NCBI): domain Eukaryota; kingdom Metazoa; phylum Chordata; class Aves; order Galliformes; family Phasianidae; genus Lagopus; species Lagopus muta. The sequence goes on along the minus strand of NC_064437.1, from coordinate 54,365,995 downwards.
CCCTTTCATCTCTAAACTTGTGATGAGGTGATTCGCTGTCACTGAATGCATGCTCAGTTTTACTAGATAGCCATCAACAAGTTTCTTGTGCTTGCTGTTAAAGAATTGCGTTATTTCTTTCATTGCACATCCTCTGGAAATAATGTAAACAGCTTAGACAGGAAGTTCAATACCATTTACAGAAGAAAAAATACAGTAATAATTCTTTAGGTTGTCTTTGGTCAACTGCTGGATGAGGCATATGGGAGAATTAGGAATGAAGTACTTACCCATATTGCTGGTTTCCGCTGCATTGAAATCAGAGAGACTGAAGGCATTGCGGCATTTATAACTGTTTTCCTAAGCAGTGTAAAAAATGGAGTTGAGGGCCCTTTTCTTGTAATTCACATGTGCAGTAAAAATCACTTAGCTAACATAAATCAGGATTAAATTGCTTTTAAAGGCTCTCAAAACACTTCAGAAAGAGACAGGATGAGGAAACCATTTTGTCACTGCAGAGGATGTCCCCATGATGAGTCCTAGTAGAGCTTGATCAAAGAGCCTTATTGGCTTTTCATTATAGCCCTGTTATGTGTAGTTGAAGTTCAGCAGTGGTTTCAACAGAGCAGGCACAGAAATATGCACAGAGGGCAGATTTAAGCAGGAATCTAGAGCATCAAAGTATGTGATTAAGGGCAACTTAATGTGCTGAGTAATGCAGCATGATTTGGATGTAATTTATCCTAATCCAGTCTGATCTTTTACAGGAGAATATATTATAAGGCCACAATTAGGTGAGACCAGGGCCCCATCTGGCCTCTTGTCTCCAGCAGTGGCTCATAGCCAATACAAGAAACAAAGAAAACACAGAGTGAGCTTCCCTTGTGTATCCTCCCTGCTTCTGGCATTCAGCAGTTATGGGACTTCTTGGGGCAGAGCATCCAGAGCGTGGAACACAATGACCACCATTTATTTCTTCCTGAATTTATCTCATTGCTCTTTGGAACCATGCCTAGTTTTGAAGATTACAGCATGTAATGCCAGTGAGCACCATGATTCATCTGTGCCATATGCAGAAGTTCTCTTTAATTTAAACTGGTGGCTTGTTAATTCTGCAGGTATTTTTGGGAGGGAGAATATTTTCTCTCTCTGTGGGTCAGTCATGGCTTTGAAGGTTTCAAGCACAATTCCTGCTCATTTGCATATTTTCTACTTGAGAATCTTTATCTGTTTATTCTTTTCCTCTAAGGCGGCTAATGCAATTTGAGGGCAAATCATATTTTTCAAGGAGATCAAGAAGCCCCAGACAGTTCCCCGGGGAAACATTTTTTTTCTCCCCTTCTACTCCTCCATCACCAGTGTGCTCCCAGTATTCCTCCTGGTATGGTAATTCAGTGTCCTTTTCAAACAACTTACATCTGGGCCTCGAATAGAAGCCTGGAGATCTCTAACTTTGCACATTCTCTTCCCTTCCTTCCCTCGCTCCTTTTCCAGGAGTTCCCTTGATTTGGAAGGGGACTTTAAAGGCCATCTGGTCCAACTCCCCTGCACTGAACAGGGACACCTACAGCTCCATCAGGTGCTCAGAGCCCCATCCAGCCTGACCTTGGCTGTCTCTGGGGACAAGGAATCCACTACTAAGGATCTCTGCCTCTTATAATTGCTATTAGGGGCGCAGTTTAGGAGCCTCAATGGATCATATGGTTGCCAACTAGAGGTTGGACCTAGCTGTCCTAATAGAAAACAAACAGCCCACCCTCAAATGAGGAATTGCTTAGAAAACATGAAATAAAAATTCAAAGCCTATGCTATCTTCTTAAGCTCTTAGCCAGATCAGTGTGATATATGTAAGAGCTCATTAGCCTGACCAGTTTGTAAGCTACATGTGAATTTATGGTTCTACTATTCAGTACTTAATTTGAAACTGAGACTAGTTGCATCCTTTAAATATGTACCGTATGCGCGTGTATATTTGTATAGCAAAATCCCAAAGTGAAGAGCACGACTGGAAAAGCTGCACATGAAAGTGATTAATTTTTATTGCCTCATGTTTATCACTCAGCATTTGTGCTATAAATACTATAATAAAGTGACACATGTTTGGTCATTGGAAGGCAGAGATAAATTCGTCCTCCCCACAGGGGACAGCCAAGGTCAGTTTATAGGAGACGAAGAGCACCTCAACCCAGAGTTCTTGCTAAGGTAAATACATTCTCCTGTCCTGCAGAGAAATTTGCAATCTGAAGGGATAAACAGGGTAAAGCAAAACCAGATGAGGATGTGACTCTTAAGCAAGATCTTGTTTTTATCCTTCTTTCCAGGAAGAAGCCTGCTCTAAACACTCATGCTGTCTTTTTCAAGGCCACCAAAGCCTCGCAATGGAGGATCACATGGAGTTAGCTCATTGCCCCAGTGTCCCACAGCATCCAAGTTGCGTTAAGCCATCTCCCTTTGGTGCCAGAGTGGCCCAGCTTTGCTGTCAGATCAGCGTGCTCGCTATCTCACAGCCTGGTGAAATGCTGAATGTGCAATTTCAGAGCCCTGTCTTCTTCCAGGAGAATAATTTCATCATAATAAAGAGTGATTGTGAAAAATTGAAGAGCTAATTCTGCATTTCATCAGCCCAAGCCAAATACTGAAGATGTGTGCTGAAGCCAAATGATCAGCTTCACCACTGAAGAATCTTGGGACACAAATCCGTGACATTTCCCAATCACTTGGGAATGGGTGGGATGCCTTGAACCCACCTCTCTTCTTTCTGTACCCTTTACACACCCAAAAGAAAAGCAAGCTGCCCCTTGAGTATTGTGGGTCTGCATGAGGCAGGAAGGTCCATGGGGAACATAGAATGGCTTAGGTTGGAGGAGACCTTAAAGATCATCTAGTTCCAGCCCCCTCCTTCGGGCAGGGTTGCCAATTACCAGATTAGGGCCTAGGATTCCATCCCATGTGGCCTTGAACACCTCCAGGGATGGAGCATCCACAGCCTCTGTGGGCAGCCTCTCCCTGTGCCAGGGTCTCACCACCCTCTGAGTAAAGAATTTCTTCCTAACATCTAGCCTAAATCTCCCCTCTTTCAGCTTAAAGCTATTCCCATTTGTTCTGTCACTGTTAGACCTTGTAAAAAGTCAGTCCCCCTCCTTGTAAGATCGTTTCAAGCACTGAAAGGCCTCCATGGGATGCGGTTTGTCTCAGAACTGTCTGCTTCCTGGCACCTCCGACCTGGTGGCAGAGCTCAAGCTATCCTCTGTCAAATAATCTTCAGGCTCCTGCACATCTCCTTTGGGATATAAATTCATGGATTTGTGCAGGGAGTATTGCTGAAGAGGAGTCAGTGCCCGTCTCCTTCCAACCATGGCTTTTTTGTGCAAGTTAAGGTTACCTGGGCAGGGAAAATCTCATCTGCACATATGGAAGAGATTCCAGTGCTGCACTTGGAGTTTCCAAAGGAGAACTTGGATTAATTTTTGTTTTGTTGGCTTGAAAGAAGTTATTGGAAAGTAGCACTAAGTGAGGACCTCCAGCTGAGCCCTGGTGGGCCAGACTGGGCTGCTGGTGTTCTATGGTGCTGAGAAAATTGTTGCAGTCTAACCAGAAACATATAAAGCTGTGTTGGTTGTCTGTGCCAGTGCTACAGCCACACTGTGCAAACAACAGGAAAGTGGCAGGAAGGCAAAACTCTCTTTTGTAGTGTCTTCTCTTGAGTTGATTGCAAAACATTGGCTTACCCTTCTCAACAGCAGCAAGCAGAGACTGCTTCCAGCAAGCAAGAAACACTCATTTTCAAAGCCAGGTCGACAGTTTTCCTTCTTGCCCCCCCACTCCCATTTGCCCCTGGCAAGGAATTTTGAAATCTCAGGGCTGCCACAATGGGTGCCTTTCTGACATGGCTGAAAAGCTCGACCTCTGTTCAGAAAGGACAGATTCATGTTCAAGAGGGTTCCACAATGCAACGATTTATATCAGGAAATGAACAGAATATTTTCTGATTTAAAAAAAAAAAAAGGCTTCATCTGTTTATTTGGCTTGGGGAAGAGATCAGCTGTGCTTTTCTGACTGCTGGTGTGCTGGAGGAGAAAAATGTATAGCTGTATGCCTCTGTGTGCTTGAGTTTGTGTTCCTGATGCATAGCATATAGAGCTAATTTTGTTTAAATGTGTCGCATGGGGCTCAGAGCTCAGGGAATGGAGATCCCCTAATGCACATGGTTAAACTTTTGCACTTCTAGCATCATGGATCTGTGTTAACCCTGCACACTCCATATCACTCCTGTCTTTGCACTGTGTTAGTATATTTGGGAGGTCCTCTAGCTTGGTAACAGCCAAGGCACCAGTACTGGTTCTTGGTCATGCCTGATTTTGGGCTTGTCTCAAAGTGAAGATGTCAGTCTGGCAGATGAGTGAAATCAGGAGAATTTTAAGAGAATATTTTTAAGGTTCGAATTTCTGTATGTGTAAAGAGCAGTAGCAAAGTATTTTGGCATTGGTTTACTTTGAAAACACTGTCCCAGAATCTGATAGCAGTGTTAAGAAAAACAGTTGCTGAGAAAGGCAGCAGTCCTCATTACTGATTGCAAACCATATGGATGTTGGGTGGGAGAGCACAGACTCCCTTGCTAAAACATTTCTGTGCTTTTAATCTGCCTGGCAAATCACTGGTGATTAAATTATAATCTGAGTTGTTTGTTTGAAATGTCATACATCTCCACCGCAACCTCTCTGCACCACCGGAGAGTTTCAGGAATTAAGGAGCATGGGAACGTAAACGCCAACAATGTATTTAAACATGAGTTAGTTAAAGCCAACAAATACAGAAATATTTCAACTTATGTATTAAAATGCTCCAGAGGATACGGATTAACCTCTATTACTCAGAGTTTGTCACTGTCTCAGCTCTTTTGGACAGCAAACTCTGAGAAGCGGACAGCAGGAAGATTTACTTTCCCTTCAGCTTCTGTCTCGCCTGATGACACGTCTGTGGCTCCCCCGGCCGTGTTGCTCCCTGAGCTCTGGCAGCTCCCCCTGCTTTGCAGGCACTGCTTTCTCTCACAGTCGAGAATCTCTTGTCTGAAATCTCTGCTAGATGAATTGAAGCCAAGCCTTGCTTGCATGCAGAGGCCCTGGGCTTCAAGGTGATGTATTGCGGTGGGATGAATCCCACAGTGTAAGCTTGCTTGGGTCTGCTGTCCTGTAGTGAAGGGGAGAAGCCTTGAATACAGCCTTTACACTCCAGAAGTAGCAGGGCAGGGATTTCCCAGTGCAGTCCATCACCTCCAAAGGGGCAGCTGGTTAGGACAAAGTTGCAGCCCTGCAGCCCCGCCGCTGTTACAGTGCTGCTCTGCAAACTTTTCTGGGCTTCTACACAGAAAACTCTGAATCTCCTTGGGGATGCAGAAGAAACCCTCCAGGCCACATACAAATCAAACTGAATTAGAAATACTGCTAAAGAGGTTGACTCAGTCCATTACAGACATGCTTGTGCACAGTCAGTCTTCTCTTCCATGTGAAACAGTTCCTGGGCTTTTCTTGAACAAATGTCAGGATGCTCCTCATTTATTAAGCAACTTTCCAATTGTGTCACTGCATCTTTGTATATATCTCCCTATATTTAGATAGATTAAAACACCCACAAATCATTGATTTTATCATGAACACTCACTGATTGCAGCAGCAAAGTTAGTCCCTAAATAAAGGATGCACCAAAACACTTTTCTGTAATGTTATTAATATAACCACCTCAATTAAAGTAGATTACAAGAGGCAAACAAATTTAGTTATATAACATATATAAATACGTTATTTATAACATATTTTGGTCTTTCACAATATCCTTGACTGACTGTGTATCTTAATATGACAACAAGGCAGTCCGCTCTGCGGCAGTACGTGTTCCTCCTTTCACATTTGTTGGTAGAAGCCAAATGAGTAGCATTATCCTGGTGTAACACTAATGAAAAAGGAGATCCAGCCTCTCTCTCCTGTCAATAAGGCAAGAAGAGTGTATTCAGTCTTTATGATGTACTTGGCACCAGCGATATTTTAATATCATTAGCAGCGGGAAATGCTTTCCTTGCCAGTGATGAGGTTCAGTGTCAAATAAAGGTGATACCCCATGGGAAGACTTTAGACAAATTTGCTATATTCTAATTTTAAAAAAACCTTCTAGAAATACTCTATTTTTTTGTGAAAAGCATTTATTCAAGTATGGAGTGATGTTGGCTAATGAAGAAGGGCCCTGCTGGTGCCATTCTTAGTTCCACCTGCTGCTATCACTGCTTTTCTTGTAGACAGAGCATATAGTGGAATTAGGATGGTGGTGTCTGCTCTCACACAGAAATAAAGTCAGAATAGAAATATGTGTGTATGTATAAAGATAAAAAGAAAAGAAAAAGGAAAGAGCCAGAGCTTAAAGGACAGCGAGCTTCTCTGTATAGCTGCAGTGACCTTGTACCTTCACTTGGAAGGGTTTTTCTTTCTGTAAGGCCAGACTTCTAGTCTGTTGTAAGGGCTAGCAGGGTGTCTGGTGCAGCCCATGTTGCAGGAGATCAGAATTTCTGCTTTGAAGTTGTTACAGTTAAGAGAAGCCACTAAAGAATTTCCTTTATTGTGTTGGACATAATCTGATACTTCAACCTCACAATAATGTTCCTCTGGAAATAGTGAGGCTAAGAGGTATTCACCTATAGACCGTTGCTTGAGAGGAAAGACATCATTGAATCTCTGAATAATGGGGCATAAAAAATAAATACATAGCTGGGCATGGCTCCTTGCTGCTGCTATTGCTGCTACTTCCTTAATTAGCAGAAAAGAGAAGAGTGTTTACAAGGAGCACTTTACCCACTCAGAGGAATTATTTGTTATGCTATGTTGGCTTTCTATTTCACCACTGATGTTTTTCCCATCCTTGGTATGAGAAACAAGTTTTGGCTTTCAGAGATTCACTGAGGAAATGTGGATTTTATTTGAAGCTCCATTTTATTTGATACTGCTTTGTCTTGACTTTGTGACTGAAACATTTTGTATAGAAAACGAGACAGGGAGACATGGGGTTCAGGGACTTCAGGAACTCCCAAGTCAGAATGTGATAAAATATGACTTGAAAATCTGGAGAAGGAATGAAAACCCGTCCTTCAGGTTGGCTGTTGGCTTTCTCTTTGAGTGAGCCTCACAATGGGAAGGTGGTGGTGATTGAAACAAATATTTTGTAATGGTCATCTAATTTCTTATGAAAGGATGATCCTGCGCTACAGACTGGAAACTAAGACCAGAAGGTGCAGGTTCAACAGCCTTTTTTATGATTCCTCATCAGTGCAATGTGTATAATATGCTTTTTTTCCCCCCCATCATTTGGTTTTCTTTGTCAGTTAGGGGCAGCAGCCATTTCTTTTTGCAAAGTACTTAATCGAGTGAAGTTCCCACCTTCATTTTGGTCTACATTTGGTCTACACATAAATTTTGAGAAGGACATTAGAGAAGAATTAAACACTGTAGCACATAAAAGGACATCCTCAGTGCAGTGCAGGAACCTGTGGGATAGATATGCAGAAGACCCAGAGGGGAGGACCAGTGTGCATTGGCTGAGTGTGGGGCAGCAAGACAGAGTTTGTATCTGTGGCATAAACCAAGAGAAACAGTGATGGGATTTGTTGGGTCAAATGTGCCTCTGTTGGCACCATGTTTGCCATTGACCAGAACTGTGGTGTCACATGCTGTGGAGTACAACGTTTGGTGATGGCAGTAGTAGTGTGGTGTGGGGTGTGCCTGCCCACCACAGGGCTCATGGAACTCAGTTTTAGGGCGAGCGTTCTGTCATAAATTATGTGTTTTTGCTATGGAAGAAATGCCAGCTGGATGAGGAATAGGACAGGAACAAAGATAAGCATGGAAAAGCTCATCACAGAGAAAGAAGAAAACAGTTTCAAAATTTTGCCTTTTTAAATCTCTGCCTTCTTGAAATTGTATGGGTGAGTCATCCTTTAGAATTAAAAGAAAAAGCCTCATTTAAAAGCTTCCTGCAGCCTCTCACACAAGCTCTGAGAAACAGCTTGAGACTGGGCTGCAAAATGTGGGAGGACATCTGGGATGGAGGGCTGAGCATTCCTTGGTGGTTGCTGTTGGAGGAGAGCGAGGACACAGACAAACCATCTTCTTGCACTGTGCTTTCCAGACCTGAGTACTGACTTTGGCTTGATGTGGTGGGATGCTGGGAGCAGTTTTATCTGCTTTTGGTTGCTTGCTAACTCTAACCATCCATCAACAGCCCATTTCCAGTCGTGTGAATTGGATGATATATACAAGTGGCAGGCATGGGTTGGCTAGGAATGGAAGAGTGGCCATGCCTCTCTTATAGGGACTGTCACAGGGTGTTCTGGTGTGCTGGTGGGAGCAGAGCTGGGGCTGGTGATTGCATTCCGGGAGCCATCCCTTCCCCAGCTGTTCTGAGGGGTCTCTGTTTTAGGCACCATATAGCGAGCATTACTTCTGGATATATAATATCACTTTGATATTGATCTGAAGCAACAGCAGTAGCATCTTCATGTCAAACACAGGCATGGCTGAGAAAACCCTTTAATTGAAATAGGAACTGGAAAATCCAAAGAGGGTGCAAAAAACTCCTGAGGAGTTATTACTCACCAGGAGCAAATCCTACACATTCCAAGCATGAAGGGCACTGTGCCTGCACAGCGATGCCCCTTCTGCCCCATCTGCACATGGATGGGGCTCAGGGCACCAAGGGGAAGTGCAGCCACCACGAAGTGTTTCTCTTCTTCTGCAGCTGTGTTCTGTAGTTTCAGCTCACTCCTGCAGCAGCTCTCTGAGATTTCAGCTGTTCTGTAGCAAGCAGAAGGTCCTTAAACCACTGTGGGAAAGTCAGGGTGCATTCCCCATCCCAGAAGAAAGAAGGGGCAAAGTTAGGGGCGTTTGGGTATTTCTCTTCGTGTTTGTCAGAGATGCCCGGAAGGGATCTGAAGGTTATGCACCAATTAATGGGAGGAGGGGACGGCACGCAGTGCCAGCCCAGCCCGCAGCAGCCGCACCCCTACGGCAAGCAGTTCACGTTCCCTCTCCTCTCCAGGGGAACGGCAGGGGTTAATCCAGTAGCCATGCATTTAATAGCTCGATTTAAAGGGGAAAAAGTGACACCCTTCTCCCCTGCCTTGCTGCCGGAGGATGGTTGGCTCTATCTCAGTGATCACATGCTTCCCCAGCCCTCGGTGCTGCAGAAGCCCAGCTGCTGCCGATGAGCCGGTTCTGCTCAGGACCTGTCCCAGCCCCAGCCCTTGCCCGTCAATGCCTTGCAGCCCTGAGCTCCTCTTTAAAGGGGGGAGCGGGCAGAATGAGCCCTTGAGCCTATGGGTGGAAATTTGGGACGCCTCCATTCTCTCTCTGTTTCCAGCTCTAACCATGTCTATTTGTTGTTGTCTCTTTTTCAGGGACTATGGATCTTCAAAGAGAAAATCAGGTAAGATACTGACCTTTTTACTGTATGATTATAGAGGGAACTGGATTGTTTTTTTCCCCTCCTTTTTAAACCTTCCCTTGTGTTGCATGAAATTATATAGCAGTTTAACTTTTCATTGCTGAAACCTGCTGTAGCTAGGCATCAAATTCTTTCTGCTCCACTGAAGAGAAGAAACTCATCTTACATTGTATTGCAATTAAAATGTTGGTGTTTATAGAGCTCTTTCTCCAGTCTAAGAGACTAATGGGGTTACATTTCTTTTTGCTTTTTTCTTAAGTCAATCTCTACCTAAGTAAAAATATAGTTTAAGAGTTGGAGGTATTTCTTTGAGGGAAGAGGAAGAGGATGCTTTTCTGTGTGGGTCTGAATCTTATTTTTGCCTGACCAAAAGGATCTGCTGAAGCTTTCAATGCAAAATGTTCTCACTGCCTGTTTCTGGGTTAGGGTTGACTCAAGGGCCATAGCTCTTTATTTTGTTTTTAAGTCCTGGATTCAAATGTCCTATAAAATCCTGATCTGAAGCTACATAAAACCAATTTTTCCCATTTCCTTATAGCTCTTAGTGATTTATACAGATATGTTTTCAACAGGGAAATGTGATTATGGGCCTCTGCATTTGGCTGTTCTGAGTTGGATGTGATAGGGCTTCTTTCTTTCCTTTTTTTTTTTTTTTTTTTCCTCTCCCAAGCAGTACTGAGCACCTGCAACTCTCATTGACTTTGTTTGTAGTCTCAATTGCTCTGAATCGCATCCAGGGCATCCAAAGAGGCCCCTGAAACCCTCTGCAACCCCTGGAATAGTCTGGCCTATGTGCAGAGGAGGGGAGGATTTTTTCCTCTTGTGTTTTGAGATGATGATAAAGAAATGCTGCAATGGCTGAATCTCTGGGAATGTAACTTACTGAACTTAAAGAATGTCACTGCCTAGATTGATTTGTTAATTATGAGAGCTTTTATGCTGCAGTCCTGTAATAAGCTAAGTGGTACACTAATGCGAGCTGTTACTCGACCCTGCCATCCTGTGCATTTATGGCTGTTCCCTTTGCAGGCTGGTGCTTGTGGTGCTCTCCTCCTGAGTTCCTTTAAATTTACCATAAGTGCAGGTGGGTGATGGTAATCAGAGGCAGGTGGAGCACTGGAACCCGGAGAACATTTAACTTCCTTGTTTCCTACGGAACTTCTTTCTGGGTTGCAGTTCTAGGCAGGTCCGTCCACAGAGATGTGACTGTACTTCTAGCATGTAATATTAAATAAACTTTACACTGTTTGTACAAACTGGACAGTGAATTAAATGTGCAGAAGCATTTTCTCTAGAGGGCCAGGCTGTAAAGGTGTGAGAGAGTATGCAGAAGGCAGAGTTGAGGGCAGAAGATCCTGGCTCACGGTGCCCTGTGCAGAGCACTGGGGTTTTAAGGCCACATAAAGACTGCTGAAATGTGTTGCTGAAGTCTCTGGGGCAACCTGATTTAGCACTGACCTAGAACAGCACAAGGAAACTGAGTGCTTTGGAACCTGTGCACAAGTTGACGTGCACAGGAGCTGCAGTGTTGGTCTTGTAAGATGTATGAGGGATTGCTTTGGAAGGATGAGAAGCTGCTACTCCTCCATTCTGGAGAGAAGCTGGAGCTGATACATTGTGACACTGAGGGAAGAGGGACTAAGTTGAATCAGTGCAGCTGGGACGCCGTCTGTTCCCCTTGAGGCATCCCAAACAGCATGCTCATCGATCCCCGAGGCTGGGCTCCCCTGCTCTGCTCTCCCACCCTCATGTGTTGCTGGGTCTTGTTTGGGGAGTTTCTTCTTCTCTGCCCCTTGGTGGCTGACTGCACAGCCAGGGCTTGGATGCAGTGGGATTTAGGGATGCTCTTTCTCCACTTACACTGTAAGAGGAATGTGAAGCAGCAGTCTGACCGAAGTGAGTTATATAAAGGGACTCTGTTCTCAACCATCTTCTTGCTTGTCTTTAGAGTGGCGGGGGAAGGCTTCATTCTACTTGGAGCTTGATGTCGTGGGAGTGTACATACAACAAGCCAAAGAATATGCCGAGAGAGTTGGTGGTTACAGCCTCTAACAAAGAGCAGCTTTATGACACTGGGTCTAGTGATGGGATGAATGAACACAGCTTCCGAGCCTGTGTTGTGAAGAGCCTTTAAAGATAACCAATAACTTTGAAATGCAGCTTCCTCTGTAGGTGCAAACACTACTCAATCTTAAATGGTACAAATAGACACTTGAATGCCTCCCAACAGATCAGACCTGAGAATACCTTTTTTTTTTGACCAAGGATATGCTGGGAAGAGACTTAGAGCTGTGAGCAGCAGGAATCTCACAGCTGCTCCATCTTGGGAAGGCAGGGCATGAGTGTGACTGATGGCAGAAACATTTGGGGAATGCCTCTGATAGCCACTGTTGCCTCTACCCTGACCTCTGCCTTGCCAATGAGTGCATTTCTAGCTAGTCCTGTGCTGAGCCCTTAAAGCAGGGAGAAACTGGGGAAGTTCAGAGTTTAATAGGAGTTAGGGATGCATTTATCACTGCAGCTGATAGCAGTTGTAAACATCTGGGGACATTCTGAACAAAGTGCAACAGCATGGCCTTAACTTAGCTAAACAGAAGAGTCTTGTGCTGATCTGCAGCATCTCTGTATGCCAGCCTTGAGCCAGGGCTTCCTCTTGTGCAAAGTGCTGTATAAACACAGCCCTTTCCTTGGTTATGATCTAATTATAAATGCTTTAACCTGCAGTCAGCTTGGAGCTCTGCTGAAGCAGCTGGGCTCTGCGTAGGCATGGCCATTTGCTATGGCCTGAGCAGCCACGTGGGCTGTTGCTTTGGATTTGTAGGGCTGTATGTGACATGTTGCAGAGCTGCCTTCTTATTTTCAGTCAATTGAATTGTTGCTCTGGGTCCCTCCCTTAGTGATGAGGAGGCCTCAGTACAACTGTGAGGAGCGGTTAAGGCTGACATGTTCTGCATACCCACAGCAAGCGATCTCGTCTGGGTTCATCCCAAGTCCCTCTGTAGCAAAAAGGGAAGGGATTACTTTTCAGACTGATTTGTCACTGCCATTAACCAAGTGAACAGCAACTCATTTGTCACTCAAAATAGGCATTACTTCTATGCAGTCATCCAATGTGTGGTTTTCTCTCCTCAAATCAAAATAAGGGCAGAATTGCTCCGAATCTTGTAATGGATATTTGCATGGTACATTACAAACCACAAATTAGGTTAATCCACTCTCCAAACCCTACCAGCTACCATCTGTGCATGGTGAATTAATTAACCCTTGAGACATCTGCCAATCCTGATGTGGCTTGTGAAACCAGTTTCAGGATGTTTATCCTCAAAGATGTTCCTGTCTCCCTTAGGTTGTTGCTGGCTATAACAGGTTTTATGCTCCTGGAGTATGATGATCTAGCCCTCTTCCCTTGCTGAGAATTTTTCTTTGGTAGTTCACTGCCAAAGTTGTTGTCAGATCTTTGGTCATAAAGCTGGAGTAAACAGCTGGAACCAGGCATTTGGTGGTAATTAGAGAGGTGACATGGCTTCCACGGGTTTTCCACACTCAGTCTTCATGCTCATCTATTACTGAGAGAGTTCCCGTTGCTTACAGTGGGGTTACAGCTAGCAGAAGATGCTGCTTCACCTTAGCTTTCAGTGCTAAGGAATCTTTCTGCCACCTGCCTTGTAGGCAGCCAAGCCCTTGTATCTTTTTTGGTGTTTGCTTGCAAAGGCCCTTCTGGCCACCCCCCTTCTGAAAGCCTAACAGAAACCCCACTGCTTGCTCACTCCCCCTGCCCTGGCCGCCCTGGCCCCAAGCTGCTACTTGGTGGCTTTGTCTTACTCTCTGCTCTTGTGAGGTAGGATGTCCCTACAGTGAGGGGAAATAAACTTGAAGTTTATGGCTCCATCAGCACCACAGTGTCTCCTTTCCCTAATTGATCAGATCCTGTCTGCATTGAGCTGGCCATGCTCTGGCTGAGCCTGCCAGCTGTAGTCTGTTTAAACAGCCCCTGTAATTGAGCACTCAGAGCATTAGCTTAGCAGCTTGCTCCAAGCCAGTGGTGCCTCGGTGGGGCTGTTGATGAAGCTTGGCTTCCTCGGCAGAGAGAAGCATCTTTCAGCGCTGTTCCCACATTCAGTTATTGGACAAGCAGAATACTGCAGCACCCAGACAGCAATCTGCTTCTTTTCCCTTCTGTAGCCTAAAATGAGGAAGGATGTAAATAAAAACTTTAATGTCTGTTTGAAGCCACTCAGACTGTCTTTTTATTGATATCTCTTTAATATTCCCTCAATGGGAGGATTAAGTAGAGTTGAGAATTACAACAGCTACGGAAGTGGGGCCTCCAGGGGAAAGACGAGCAGATTGCTGTAACAGTACTGCGGCCCTTATGGCCTGTCACGTTGTGGGGCTGTTCCTTGGGCTGCAAGCAGGAATTGGGTCTTTACTCATTTCTTCTTGCTAAGGAAAACTTGCTTGCACACTGAGGGCACGTTCTGTCAGCTTTAGGGAGATGCCTTAATTGCTGTTTGAGTTATCAGGGATGGGTTTTGTCCACTTTCTTTGTAATTATGAAGAGAAATGGCTGAACTCTTGGCTGTTTCTTTCCTGGGTTTACAGCTGAGCTATGCTCATCCCTCCAGAGCTTAACTTCTGTGGTTCTGTCACACCACACATCCAGCCTGCCCTTACAGCTCCATGGCATGTCTTGCATGCTTTTTCATTTTTGTAAATGAGTTTTATTTTCTTAACTTCAGTTTGAACTGCCTCCTTTGAGGTAATATGGAGAAAATAAGTGGTGTGTGCTAGCCCTTCTGTACTTAATCATTCAGCAGGGTTGCAAATGTGCGAGCCATTAGCTGGACCAGCATAGCTGGAGCTGTTTCTGCCTGTCCCTAGAGCTGACCCAAGAGGTAGAGCTTAATCTTTTATGTCATTTCTGAAGGGCCCAATCTGCAAGTGTGGTACTAAAGATGTCAAAAAATACATCCAGTAAAGTGAAGTGGTAAATCATGTTGTGAGGCAACTCTCTCCTGTGGTGGTAACTGCAGCAGATATCTTGTGGCTACCAGTGCTGAGTGTGTAGGCAGTGAGACAGGCAGTTGGTTACTGCTGGATGAATCCAAGCCCAGGTGATAGCACAGCAAAGGTATGGTGTGGTTTTCAACCCAAATGTTAGTCATTCTGCTCTCATTGTTCACCTCTAGCTCTGTCTCCCCATACTCCCCCTTGAAAAGCTTAAGCTAGGGAGGCTTTTGTTTGTTTTTTAAGGTGGCAAATGGGCAATCTAAGTTTGTCCAAGCCCATGGCAGGGTCCCAGCAGCATTGTAAAGCACATAGCTTGGCCTTGGTGTCCTAATCCTTGCAAGAGATCTGTGCTGCAACATGGTCCCTGCAGACAAAGGCACGTGCTCTTGTGTGTGTGCTGATGAATCACATGCGTGTGCTGTTACTTGCATTGCTGTCTGCAGTCAGTCAGTGCAGCATCAGCCATGGTGGAGCAGCTCTGTTGCTGTTCCCATGCTGATGGGAATGGCTGGAGCAGGTGGCTTGTCTGCTGCTGCTCTTCTGCACCCTCACAAGTACTGGCAGGATTCCTCTTGATCAAACCTGGGACCTCTTCTCCCATTGTATGATTAACCTTCCTGGCTGTATGTACTAATTATCATGTGGAATTTAAAAACAGCAGATTCTGGCAGAACATCTTGGTTCTCACATAGTGTTTTTCTTTCTTTTTTTTTTTTTTTTTTTTTTTTTTTTTTAAAGGAGGATAAAGGGATTTAGTAATAAAAGATGGATAGAGTAAGCAGAAGCATAGTAACAAAGGTCCAAACAAAGCTTAGTTTGTAATTATTGGGTATGTACTTCCTGAGTCTGAGCCTAGTAGTAAATGGTCTTAATGTGCATTCCCAGTTCAGTTCTTGATGGTGAAGTTCCCTCTTCTCATGATGAATAACTTTAGAATTTGCTGAACTGTAACTGCTGTTCGGTTTACTAGCTTTTGCTCAATGTAATAATTCCCAAAACAGCTTACTTTTTTACTTGAGTTTTTTTTTTTTTAATTTTATTTTATGTTTAACTGGTTTGTGAGCTAAGATGTAGCTGAAGCAACATGATAGCTCTTGCTTGTTAACACTTGCGCTTTTCCAAAGCAAGGCTGTTGCTCTCTGCTTAGAGGGCTCCAAGGAAGAGCTTTGGCTATGCCAGGCACCCTTCATCTCCTCACAGCACATGTGATGCTGTTCTGCATCACTGGGCAATGTGTGACCCTGCCCAGCCTAATTCCCTCTCCAATTCTGTAGTATTCTGGTAGAAGTAAACTGATCTTGCCATTCAGTCTTCTTGTGCTCCACGTTTTTGAAATCACTATTTAAATTAAAATGCTTTGTACTTATGCCTGCAGCTGCTGAAGAACAGATAAATAGGAACCATTATTCTTTCTGCACTGCCTCACTTTTCTGCTGATGAGCTGTATAGCCTGCTGGATGTCTGGGCCTGCTGTCCTTTTCTGGATGGCCCATATGCTGAGGGTGGAAGATGGGGTAAGAGAAGAACAGTTGTTTGTGCCTTGTGTGGCTTTTAAATTGAAGTGTGGGGACAGAGCACAGGATTAGGGAGAGGAATGTTTGTGCTCTCTGAGCTTCCCAGTTCAGGGCAGAGCTGGGCTGCAAGGATAAGGTGTGGTCTGTATGGACAACCTGAACTCTCTAAGTGCCTCTGGGGATGGAATGGATCTTCTGGTTTTAGGGAGCTCTGTCTGCTCCTGTCCTGCCTCCCTCCTCTGTCTGTCAAGTGGCAGATTGTGTTAGCGCTGCTTGCGTGGGTTTTTTCTCTTTCACACCCAGGGAACCATGTGCTGTCAGGCTTTGGTTCTGGCACATGACGTAAGGCAGGTGAGATGCACCTGCTGCAGTGGAAGCTGATGGGCTTTGGTTGGCAGGGATGTAAGTGTGGGGCCTGACTGCCCGAGGGGCAGAGCTTGGGGTGACTTCAACTCAGCCTGGCGTAACTTTCACTGTCACATTTGGGCTAGCTACATGACATGCAAAATCTGCTCTGGATGAAGTGGCTCTTATGGAGATGGCCAAAAGCATTACTTCAAGGCACTCAGCAGGGATTGTGACGTGTGCAGCTCATCCTGCTGCCAGTTCAGGCAGGCTGCCTGGTCAGGTCCATTCTGCAGTGTGCTCTGCTTGGCAGCAGGGCTGCTCTGCAGCAGGGGCTGACTGGCTGGGGGCTCTCTGGGATCTCCTACAGAATTGTATGTGCAAGGACCACAGCAGTCCTAGGGGAAGTGGTCTTTGCTTGCTGTGTGGAAAGACTTAATGCAAACTATAGATGCCAGTATAAGAACTGCAGAGCCTTGTATACTTCTGGGTTCAAATGGGATTAGGATGGGCTTTTGCAGAAGTAAACAGAGTAGAAAATTGGAACTCGTTTTTCTGTAAGTGGGTGCTTTTAGAAAGGACAGGGGGCTGTATGAGGCTGCTGGATTGCAGCTGGTGAGCACAGCGCTGTGCTGTGTACAGAGCAGGCGGTCCTCTCATCCTGCAGCTCAGGAAAGGACTCTCTGGTTGTGGATTTCTTCCCTGTAGGAGTGAGTTATCCAGATGATGAATTTCTGAAGCATGCTCGAGTCACGTGAGAGCCAGATGGGAACATTTTCCAAGCAGCGTGTGTGGGTCCAGCATGCGCCAGGCAGCTCTGCTTACGTGGCAAGTGGGAGCAGGCTGACGTTGGTCTGCAGCATTCAGCTGGGCAGGCCAGGAGCCTGGCTGCAGCTTGGTCCTCTGCCCCCCCTGTGCACAGCCCCTTTTCCTGAGGCATCTGCAACTGCACAAGCTGCTTGGAGAGGAGGGAAGGAAGGAGGGCTGGGGAGCTGGACTGAAATTAAAGGTCTTATTTACTGCCTGCTGTCAAATCATCTGCACTTTGGCTGAATTTGCATATTGGAAGATATCTCTGGTTATCAACTAATCAAATATTTGTTAAGTGTAGCTCTTTAAGGTACTGCCTCATCCACAGATAATGTGTGAAGTAGAGGTGAAGATCTGCTTCAGGTATGTAGGAAAGGCATCCTGCAGGGATGAGAGATTTACTTCGGACTGAGACTACTTGTGTTCTAGAGAAAGAAAATCTTAAATCTCTATATTCATTCTAATACTCTCTGTATTTAAAAAAAGCTTGCTTGGAACACACTGTATTAATGTCCTGCAGTCATAAGAACGAGGGAAGCTTTTTTAAGCCACTGTGGCAAGAGACAGGGTGGTTACCAGGCCCATCCTAGATCTGGGCACAAATATTGGTTTTGTTGTAGGTCCCTCTGGGGCCTGCAGGGAGAAACATCAATGGCACAATTAAACAATATGCCTTGGGCAGTGGAGATTGAAATAATAGATCAAAACACTTGTAGCCTTTCTGTGCCATTCTCCTGTTTCTCTGGCTATCTGTTGTTGTTTGCCTAATTGAATGAGATAATTGTGTGAGCCAGGGATGTGTGAAAATGGTACCAACTCAGGCTGAGGTTTATCTGCTTTTTTTTTTTTTTTTTTTTCTTCTTTTTTCTTTCCAAGCTGTTTTATGCTTGTGACCAATGCAGAGTCAATGTTAAAAGTAGTTACTTATATTCTTCAGGACATTATTACCTTCTCATTTAACCAGTGTCAGGCTCCAGACAGAGGAGCAGGGGCTGATGGAGAGAAATCTGGCAACAGGCTTACAGGAATTACCAATGGATGTGAGGAATCGGAAGTTTCAAGGAGTCTCAAGTGTATGGGGGAACAGTGAACATAGTGCTCTGGCTGTAGATGGAAAAGCAGAAGCAAACCCTATGGTTTTGGGTGGTCCTCACCGAACTTTCTGCTCCTGATGGTAGAGATGGTGCCCTGGCATGGAGGAGGAAGTTGTCCCCAAGCTTGGTTGGAAAGGAAATGATGACGGGAAAGTGAAAGCCAAACCCCAGGAAGCAGCTTGGGAGAAGTCAGGATGGAGCCTGGCCCTCTGTGATTCCTTACCTTCTCTAGGCAGTAAGGTCCTGCCTGAGCATCTAGGGCAACAGCAGGGCACTCGCATTTATACCAATCTCTTGGTGTGCTTGACCTCCAAAATCAGGATTGAAATGAAGGCTTAACTTCAATTTTCCATTCTGTCCTACGTGGGGAATATTACAGCGAGCAAGGCTGTAGGCCAGTTCGAAGAATTGGACAACTTCTAAGGAATAGCCCACTCTAACTCTTTCTTGCTGATTTGTCAAATACCACTGATGAATTCACAACACCCCTGTTTGTCTCTTAATGCCTTTTGCTTGATGGAGAAGAAAAAGCATTGACTTCCCCCAGCTCCAGTTGGGGAATCTCTGCCAGCTACTGGACCACCAGTGAAGTTCTCTGAAGTGGAGTGCAGCACTGATTTTGACTACTCAGGAAGCCAGTGTAATTTGAGTTCACTGTAAGACTGCATTGCTTACTGTTTTCATCCTTCCAAGAAAGGAAGGGTGAATGCCTGTGAAGTGAATCTGCAAAATGCTCAGCTGCAACCTCACCACTGCAGCCTGTGGTTAATTGAGCTCTTCTTCTTGAGGGGCAATAATGCCCTATGGAGTTGATCCCTGTTGGAAAGGGGCAGTCACTTCCAGATGTCAGCATCTCATCAGCACAGCAACTTGTTCTTGTATTCATTTTCCCAGTATTTTATGCTGCACCCTGGAGCTGCACAGCTTTTCAGAGATTTCAGTATTCCCAGATGATGTTTGATGTAGGGCTTCAAGGAAGGCAACTTCTATAGAACAGGTCATACCGATGTAATTAAACTTTTTTTGCACTCCAAAGCAAGATAGCTACATCCAGGTCCTCCATGAGAAATGTCCTTGGCCCAGGATTTCTCCATGCATAGCTGAGGAGCTGGGTTGGTGCAAGGGCTACGTGGCCAGAGCTGTACCCATGCTAAGCCTTAGGACGAGTATGATCCAATTAACCTCTGGGAATTACTGCAGCAATGTTACTGGGCAATATTTACCTTAACAAGATAGAAAGCTGTGCGTGTACTAGTTTAAAGAAAACTGATAGCCCCAGCTGCATGCAACCTGTGAATCTTTGGTTGTGTGTTGCTTCTGGCCCATACAGCAGTACTAAATAGTGGATGCTGTAGTCAGTGTTGAACTGAATGTTTTGACACTTAAACATTTTGCTGGCAAAAAAAAAAAAAAAATCCAGTATCAATAACTTCTGCTGAGAGAGCTGTGGAGGAGAAGGAGCTGCTTTGCACCTGCTGGAATTCACCTGGATGTGTAAGATGATGTGAACCGTGGAGGTGGCAGCTCCTGGGTTGTGGTAACACTGAGCTCGTGCGTTCAGCTTCAGACTTCTGGCTTTTGTGGGTTTTCCTGAAGTCCTCTCTGCCCTAGCTGCACACAAGACAAATAGCCTGCTACTAAAAGAAGATGAGTGGGGCTGTATCACAAGAGTAGAGCGTTAGTCCCCAGCAGTCTGGCGCCTGTTCTCTTGCCAGCAGTGGGAGGAGCAGCAAACAAACTGGTCTCAGTGGCAGCAGAAAAGCTTCTGGTGAAATCTAAATGCAGTCATCTGTTTCTTGTGTTTAGTTCACCACGGCAACTGGCTTAATGAAGCCTTCAAAGCCTTTCCCCCTCTAATTCCTTCCTTTCCTCCCCATCTGAGGCTGCAGCTGACCCATCCCCAGGTCCCCACCTCAGTGGGGGCAGCTCCAAAGGGATGGGGTCCAGTGGTCACTGCCAAAGCCTGCAGTGCTGCTATTTCTGGATGGTGTGGTGGCTCCAAGGACAGCCTCAGTACTCTGCACAGCGCCTTGGCTCCTGGCTGAGTTGTAATTTATGAACCCGTGTTTCTTTTGAGCTTTTAAAAATAATTCCGAGCAGAGGGGTTTGTTCTGGCTCCAGCTGAAGCTGACAGTGAGGACCGTGGGGGCTGGTGTTATGGAGCAGAATCGAAACGCTGTTACCTTAGGAGTGGCTTGCTTTGAGCAGGCATTTTTAATTTCCCTTCCAAATACTGAGATTTCCCCCCACCCCCCAAATCATCTGAGACCAGCCGGCGCTTGGCTGTGCAGCAGAGGGGGAGAGGAGAGGCAGGAAGCGAGGGTTTGTTCGTTTACCATTACCAATCCCATTGGAAACCAGTTCCAAGCCCCGTGCAGAATTCCAGAAAAACTCCTGAAGGGGAAACCCGGGGCCGTTCAAAGTTTGTGTGTTGCTGGCATGGGCGCAGCACGCATCTGGGGCCCTCGACCTCCTCCCTGTGCCCTAGATCCCCCCATGGCTCTTCGTTTGAGCTCTTTGTGAAGTGGAATCCATCACTAATGTCTGATATTTTTATTATTTGTAGGAGGAACTCTTAGAAGCTGGTAGCAATTAGAGCTTAAACGTCTTGGAATAAAAAAAAAAAAAATCCCCAAGAAGGAAGCTTAATGCTAAGCAGATGTGCAGGAGCAGCTGAAGTATGCTAGCTGCCTTCTGCTTCAGGAGCAGCCCCGTCTCCATCTCACTGCTGTCAGGCTGGGGCAGCTGAGAAGTGCTGCAGCTTGTGTGCTGCTCCTCAGGCTGGGGAGCTGCCCCAGGATCAGTGATGTTGTTCTCCAGTTACTGCTCTAGATTGCCTTCTTATTATGATCTAGACAGATTATGATTTTGATAAGGGAAGAAAACCACTTTTGCTTTCTCTGGAAATAGATAGGAGCTAACATTTTTACGCTGTTGTTGTGGCACGTTGTTCCATGTCAGTTATGAGAGAACACGTGGGTATCTGTAGATGAGGTTGCTGTGAATCTGGGGCTAAACTCCCTCCCTTGGACAGGCAGATCCAGGGAAGCCCTAAGCTGGTGTGAAGCACAGTTGATTCTTTCTCTATTTTTAGTTGGTGGCTGTTTCAGCATTTTGCTTCTGGCTTGTACTGGGGCAAACTGGAATCTTCCTGGTTGTTTCTACATTACATCTGCATTCTTTATCACTGCAATATTCAGGTTCTTCTATCTGGAAAAAGATCTGACAGCTGACTGACGTTCATAATCCCCTTCCTGAATGCAGTGGAAGTTTATTCAAAAGCTCAGAGACAAGTTGCTGACAACAGCTCCTTCACACCCTTTCCCGTTTGTGCCCTGAGTCTGTAATAGAAACATGCTGTATATTCCCTTTGTAAGCTAGAGCATGAGTTACTCTGCCAGATGATTTCCTGTTGCACTCTACCAGTGTAGAGCCCCTTTTTTAATGGTAATCCAAAATAAATTACTGTAAGTTATCATGATGTGTTTTGTATTGGATTGTTACAGTGCAGTGCATGGGTTTGGGGGCTAGATGGTTGCAGTTTTCAGGTATTTCCACTGCTGAGAATTTGTTGAAAAACAAAGGCCAAATCTAGCTGACCTCCAGTATTGCTCTAACATGATGAAGATTGGGGGCCTGATATAAAGGAAAAATTCAAAGATTTTGCTATTCCTGTAGCGCTGAGGAAATGCAGCGAAGTGTTTCTTGGAGCTCTGGTTTCCAGTGGGAATGTCTGAAAGCCCTTTCTCTTGCTTTATATTGTAACTGAGAAATCACAAGCACATATGTACTAGGAATCTTTAACTGGTTACTTGGGTTTTTTGGCTGCCTTAATGATACTCTGAGGGTCAGAAGACAGTAGCAAGTCAAAAAAGCAAGGGTGCCAGTATGCACTGATCCTCTCTCCCAGTAACTGCAGGGTGCATCTTCCCTGCTGTTAAACTGATTATTCCAGAGTTGGGCTCACTATTGCTAGTGGGCTTTAAAAATCATTTTTTGGAGTTGTTTGCCAGAATTCAGTAAGTTCTTAGTCTATCATATAAATACCCCCCCTCCCACCTTGCATCTTCTCCCAGGCGGTGTTAGAGTAACAGGTCTGCCTGTGTTTCTGCCTGTGTTCCACCATCCCATGTAATGGGAATATTTGCTGGTTCTTATTTTGAAATGGGGGCAAACCTGACAACTTTAGAAACATGCTTCCAGTGTACTCAAACAAAACAAGAAAATGTGATTGTTCCCAGAATCCCGAGACAAGTATTTAAACCTAATTTTGTGGAGGGGCAGGGAAAACTTTTGACCTTGTTGATAACAATTGTATTAGCTTTTTCTTTAGCCAGGTTTCTGCCTCATGTTTGTTGGCTAAACATTTGTGATTTAACTATACCTTTGTATGAGCTCTGTATTCTTCCATGTCTATTATTACTTAATGCAGTTCCACGGTAACAAAATGCTTGCATGTATTGAAGTTCCATCTCTGTGAGTTGCCTGTTGGTCTTACGGGGATCATTAACAGCTGCAAAGCTAAATACTTCTGCAGGTCTGAGGCTTAATGAGTCAAACTGTCTCTTGGTATGCATTTCCTGTCCTAGTGGGAATAAGCTCAGAGCATATCTTACTCAGATTTCAAATTTGAAGAACTACATGTCAGTTTCACAAGTTGACTAACTTTTATTTTACCTGGGTAGTTCTTATGACTTGACCTTTACGCAAATCCCCGTTGTGCTGACCAAACTCTAAAGAAAAAAGTTGATGTTCCTTTCTGTTTTAATCTGTTTAAATTAACTTTCAAACTTGCTGATATGATTTTCTTCTTTCTCTAATTCCTTCCTTCTTTTATGGCTGCCCTTTTCTTGGATTTCCAGTTTGGATGTCCAGTTTGTCTGAGACTCCAAAAAAGAGTGTCGCTCCAGGTAATTTCTTGTGCCTTGCTGTTCTGCATGTCATGTGTGGTTTTGGAATTCTGTGACTGTGAATTCACTGTCTCTGGCAGTGAATATCCAGGATCTGTTGTGTACCTGTGTGTTGGTTTTTTGTGATGCATGATTTTTGACAAAGATGCTGAATTTTTGGCTTCTGATGCTTCCAAAAGCAGTACATGGCATTTTGCTGTGTGACCTCTCCCTTGCCCAACTCCTCTACAGATCAAAGCAGTTTCTTGCCTTGTGGTGGGCTGACCCTGTCCAGCAGCAACACACCTTCACAGCCCCATGCCTGCACTGAGGGATAAAGGAGAGAAGACAGCTTTTCCACAGTGTATATATAGAAAGGGTGTTTTATGGAACAGATGAGACTGAGGAAGATGCAAAAATGGCAAAAATTATCATTCTTTCATCCTTCTCAAACTTGAAGTCTGTGGCTTGTGATACTTCCTTCTCTGTGAAGGATATGGGCAGTAAGACAACACATAGGTATTAAGCCAAGGAAGAATGGAAATGCCCCTGCTGCTTTCTGTGCTCAATTTGGTTAATATCCAAGCCAATGTCCTTTTCAAACCCTGTGAGCAAAATCCCACCATCCTCAGTGGGTGGGTGCTTGCTAGGCAGAGGCTCTTAGTAAGTAACACTGCAGCGATATCAGAAATGCTGACCCAGAAAGAAGTTCAGTACACCCCTGGGGGATGTTCACTCTGAGCAGAACAGGTCTGATTTCAGGCTGATATTTGTACATAATTGCCCAAAAATATCTGAAGTATTCGATCACAGAAGCATGGTGGTTAATAGGTCATCTGGGAGTTCAGACAAACAATGAGACTGAAAAGGAGGGCAGTGTGTTGAGATGATACTGCTTGAAGAGAGTGGCAAGGAGCCCTTAGGTGGCCTGGTTTGGAGGTAAGGGATATATGGGGTTGGTTTTCTCTGGCTTTCTGTGTGTCTTGGGACTGCTTTATGTTGGGGTTTGTAATATGGCAAATAGAATACTAAAGCCTTCTGAAAGGTGAAACTTTAATCAATACAAATTCCTTCTCTTCTGTTAGCTAAATGCATGTTGCTAGTTTGGCTTCAAAATCTGTGCATAATGAGAGGGTAAATATAAGTGATTAATTGCTCTGTGTAGTGCTCAAAAAGGGAAATGCTGTTACATAGTTCTGCTGAGAAGTCTTCTGGTGCACCTGCCCAGGTCTCTAGCTCCCCAAGCTGTTCCAATTCATGTCATTCAGTTGTCATGATGTATTTTGGATTGGATTGGAATGATCATTCAGTTAATTTCTTGTTCAAATGAATCCACAGCTCCAACACTGGTTCTCTTCAGATCAGGCCTGCTGAAGGCTGTATTGTAATATGGAAGTTAAAGGCTCAAGCTTGGATTCTGTATCCTTGGTATCAATCTATGTCTTAGAATGCAGAAGACTGGAAGAGAAGCCAGTCATAGGACACGATCTTGCTCCATTAAATGCAAACTCCAGCCACGAGATTTAACGTCTTATTTTGGAAGAAGATCATGCCACACTGCCAGATTGTGAGAAGTGCCACAGTGGGATGTAGTGGGTGTCTCTGACTGCAGGCCATCAGGAATGCAGAGCTTCACACAGCTAGGCAGCCTGCCTTCCCTTGCCATCACTGCAACCCATGTGCCAGGAGGGTGGTTGGGGGTGACCCGACTGCTGTTGCATTCCTTGGCTAGTTGGCTTTGTGCAGTGCAGAGTAATGTGGGTGTGCTGCCACATCAAGCGTGACTGGGGTGAGTGCCAATGTACATAGGTGACTTCAGCCTGGTGGAGGATCCTGTCTAGCAGCTGTGTGAAAATCTACAAATGGTTTAACAGATCAGTGTGCAAAATACTTCAGTTTTCTGAACTGTTGCTACCTGTAACCTAGTTGGTTGGAACAGCTGTTCAGAAAGCCAACTTTCCTAGAAGTGGAAAGAGGACTCAACATTTTCTTTTTTTTTTTTTTTTTTTTTTTTCCTTTCACCCTCCTGCCTTTAATTTTTCTTGGCTCTACCTTAAAACTCAGCAGATCAAAAATAAAGAAATAAAAATCCTAACAAGCTCCAGTTGGCAAAGGTCAGCACTGAATTTCTCCATTTGTCAGGATTCTGTTGGAAATGCTGCTGAGCACTCTGAAGAAGGAAGAAACTAAAGTGGAGTGCTCACTTGAGAGAGTGCCGGGCATTTACCGAGGGCCAAGCTGCTCTTGGTGCTCTGTCCATGAGATTGGTTTTTGCTGCTGGTTTAGCTGAGCTTCGGGCACATGCAGTGCTGGAAGCCAGCCTGCCTTAAAGCTGCCACTTGTCCCATGGTCTTGAAAGCTCAGCCAGATCTTGCCTCTTGGAAAAGCTAGGAAATACTGTGCATCCCTTTCACTGGGGGATGAATCCAAGAGGGAGCCTATTTTCTGCTGCAAGGCATATTCCTCCCTTCCTGATGACTGTGTGTGCTGTTGGCTTGGGCACCCTGTGGCTGTTTGTAGCAGCAATCTCTTGGGCCAGGAGGGACTCTACATGGCTCATGGAGCTGCCATCTCTGCCTGGTGTCTGCATGTGTAGCCAGAACGATAATGACTGGAGTTGCAGGTGCTCTGCGAGCAAGATATTGCTCCATGCACTAAAAGTGTGCATGCTTAATGTGGTCTTGAAGAAAGTGTGTGTGTATGAATACTCGCTCACAGAGAAACTCCTTGTGTGTTAATTATGGCCCCTAATTTGGGATGAGGGGGTTTGCGTACTGACTTGGTCATCCCTGAAAGGGTGGTGCTCAACCCTGTGTTACTCTCAGGCATTGACATTTTGTGTGTTAGATAAGGTTTTAGGCCAAGCTTATTTGGTTTTAAGTTACTTACTGATGAGATCCAAGCTCTCCCATCCTGCATTCAGTCTTCTCTCTTTAATTAGCAGAGTGTCACCTGCTTCTGAAACTTCTCAGAAAATGCCATCAAATGGCTTTGTCGTTAGAGAAAGAACTACCTAGCTGATCTCAGGTCATGAGCTGCAGAAACAAGGGAGTATTAATAACCCGTTTGATATCCTTCTGCAAATATTTGTTTTCCTCTGTAATGAGACAAAAGGAATTTTGCCGGAACAGTTTTATTGCTAAGACCCAGAGGCTGAAATGGATTTGTACTGAATTCTTTTAGTTATTATGCATGTTACTGAAGCTTCAGAGCTCAGGACTGTTAAACCAAGAGCTGTTGACTGCTGAAGTGCTGTTAGAACTGGGGAGACCCCTGCCTACCAGAAAGGATAGAGATGGATCCCCTTTCTTACTGACACATGCTGTGAGTGTCCTCTGTGAATCATTGGTATGCAATTAGAGCCTGAATTTTGGGAAGGGGCTGAGGGAGAGGACAGTCTGGAGTTGGAGTATGCAGGAGTATCCAGGAGATGAGTCAAGGGCTGATTCTTTAGAGCATGTATAGGTGGTAGTCCTAGCAAGTTCTCTATTTCTGATCTGAATCCGTATTTTCCCCAAGGAGATCTGTAGGAAGCTCTGTCAGTCTCATTCCACTGCTTACTCTAAGAGTGCGTTATTTTAGGAACTGCTTTTGAATTTGCTCTGGGATCGGAGCTCTTGTGTAACCTCATGTGCTTTTCATATAAAAGTATTTTTCATGCCATGTGCAGGATAAAAATTGCTTAGCCCAATTTTTAGGCTATCTTGAATGACTTGGGGATGTATCACTGGAAGAGGGCTCGAAGAAAACACGCAGATACAACGTGTTTATTTACCGCAGAGTCATAGAACTTCTGATAAGGAAAAAAATAAAGTAAGGGTTTTAGTTAGACAAAGAAAGTCCATGTGTTTAAAACTGAGGATGTGATTGTTGAGAGGGGATAGTCTGATTGGAGGATTTTAAATGGGATTGCTGCTGTTCTGGATACTCCTTCTTTTCTTCCCTGCCTGCTCTCAACTTTCTCCAAAGGAATTTCCTTGAGATGCATGAAGGGTTACCCTTCATTGGCTTTAAAAAGAAGCCGTAGCTCTAGATGTAAGCCACTGCAGTTCCTTTTGGAAAGTGTGCAACTCTGATGTGCTGCTGCTTGGTGAGCTGAGGCACTGGGGTGCCTTCTGCCAAGTGCCCGCATGCAAACCCTGCGTGTGCCCATGGGGAACGTGCCAGCTGCAGCCCAGGTCTGGGAAGGAGGACTACCTGCCAGCTGGTTACTCAGTTGTGATTCATGCTCGTGGTGTTCACTGAACGTTTGTGGTTTTGGCTCTTTTCAGAACTTCCACTGACCAGCCCAGTCCTACATCATTTAGTCTGAATCTGTAAACAGTTGATTGATAATCATAAAAGTGCAATATAAAGTCCAGCACGCTGTATGGATTAAAAGAGCAGACATGTTTATAGCCTGATAACAACGGAGTACTCTGGCAAAGATCAGGAGTCTCAAATTTCCATATCCAGATGATTTTATTTTTGGAGTCCACTTGGTGGTTTTAATTTTTGGCTATTGCAAAACCATCATAGGTCTTAGCTGTTGCAACACGGAGGAGGAAGGAGCCACTTGGAACGGGAGCTTTGTGCTCTTATTTAGGAGGCTGTCCCACAGTCACTGGGCTCTGAGTACTGCGGGAGGAACGATGCTCTCTCCTTGCTGCCTGGAGAGGGGGTCAGGGCGCAACAGTGTCACTTCATAGTGCCAGCTCTGGGGGCATGGACAAGCTCCGATGACATTTCTGCCCAGCCCTGGGAAAGTAATCTCAGAGGTGAGGAGCGGGAGGATTGTAAAGTGGAGCCCTATGGAGAGGAGGAGGGCTATCCTCAAGACTTTAACCAGGAAACGGACTCGAGGCAAAAATAAACGGAGAGGCAAGCAAACTCTTATTTCAGCCAGCAATCTGTCGTGCGCTCTGCTCTCGGGAGGGCTTGCAAGTTGGAACTGAACTGTAATACTAATTCTGCTTTTTTTGGGGGAGGGTTGGAAGGGAGCTTTACCTGGCACGTCAGCCTTATCCTACCCTCTGCTCTCCATTCCTCCTGCCTGTACTGAAAAGGCTTTCCAAAAGTGGTGCTGTGATATTCATGGGGCATTGCAGTGTGCATGTGAGCTTGCTGGGAATCCTGCCCTGCTCCATGGGGCTCATGGTGTGCAGGTGTGATCCTGAGGATCCTGAGCCTCACTGACGCATCATTTATTTAAAGATGCCTATCGGGGTGGAGGACTGAGAAGGGCTGAAGTTTGTGCCTGTCTGAAGGGAGTAATGGAACAGCTGAAACCAGCCTGCCCAGATAACGTGCGAGGCTTCAGATTACTGGGAGAAGCTGTTCCTGTCTCTTCCAGCTCTCCTCCTTCCTTTACTGTTGAAGCCTTTCCCACTGTACAGTGTCTGATCCTGGGAGGGCATCACTTCAGGAACTGCAGGGTTACCCTCCACGTGGCCATGTGCAGCACTCCAAATTTAAAGCAGGGTGAGATGATCTGCTGTAGCTGTAAATGAACAGGCTTATTTGACTTTGATTACTTGTTAGACCAAGGAGTTGTGTGGCTTTTTTTTTTTTTTTTTTTCGCCTTAACAGGAGTCTTGTAATGCTTAAGCCAGCTTCTGTTAAAATGGTCTCTTAATTGTAAGTGTTGCACCAGATGCTGTAGTGACAAAGAAGTCCTCCTGTGCAGAACGCTTTATCTAAGCCAGGACAGGGTAGACTGCTGAGTTTCAGATATGCGAATACAGATGGACTGCATCTTGGTTTTTTTGTTTGTTTGTTTTTTTGTTTTAAATTTTTTTATTATTATTACTTTTAGAGAGAGAACTGCGGAAGTGGGTTGGCAGTGCTCCTTCTCTGGGTTTGCTGGCCGGGGCACTCCCCTGGCACACGGTCCCTGGCTCAGCATGGGTGGCTGGTGTGGGATGTCTGCCAGCCTGCACTCCGGCCATGGCCCGGCTTTGTTCCCAGCAGGGACACGTGTACCACACGAGCACTGCTCCTGCCACAGAGGCACTGCTGTCTGGTGGTTTTTGTCCTATGACTACTGCCTAGGAGGTAGAGAAGACATCTGTGGTGTGTGTGCGCAGCAAATAGCTTTGTGAGTGTCCTTTACTCCTTTTGCAATTGTTTGGTCCCACATTCTGCCTTTCTAAGCATGCTGAATTCTTTGCATGTGCATAAATACATTGCCATGGTGGCTTTGGGTTTTAGTTAGAGAATCCTAGGGCAAAAATGGAGTGGGGGCTATAGGCGTTGCTTGCTTAAATAAAGTGAAGAAGGTGCTGCTGCTTTTCCCCCTTCCCAGACTGGAGAAGGGACTGTGTGGGAAGCAGAGAAACAGGGGAAGGCATCTCCTCACACTCCTGATAACCCAATTAGTGCTGGTTTAAACCAGAGCACACAAATCAGGCTGATTCATTGTGAACAGAAATATGATGATGCTTTAGAGTGAACAGCTATGGTGAAAAACTGTATAATAAATCTTAATATTGTCAGTTCACTGCTTTCTTCCCCTGTTCCTACTGCTGGCTGTGGTTCAGCCATCCACAGAAGAGCTAAATCTCTTAAACACAAGCTTCAGGAGGAGATGACTCCTCTTTAAAGAAAGTTAACCTATGGAACATAAGAGCAGTCAGAGGCGGGCTTAGGGAGCACGGAAGTCATCTAATTTTCTGGATTTCTTAAGACCAGTCCAAAGGGAGGCATTGTGATAGTGTTTCCTTTCAGGAAAATGTTAAGTTAATTGCTTTTATTTAAGGATTTTCCTTGCACAGGATGCTCTTCTAATGACTGATGCACTCTTTATCTCTCTTTTGGCAGGAATGCTAATTATTTGTCTGCAGAATTAGTTTGCATCTGCAGTTCAAATACATACATGCGGGCTGCTTTTGGAACTGCAATGCAACACTGAGCATCCTGTGCTTAGCTATTAGTCCCCCAGCTTGTCCAGCGGACAGCTTCAGACCATGCTGCTTCCTTCCTGTCTCTTGTAGCCAATTTGTCTTCAGAGATTGAGGAGACCTGGAGTCTGCTCCTGGCTCTGCCCCCGTCACGTGAAATGGGACTTTCAGCAGGCCGTACATCTGCTGCTGTCTCCCTTCTCCATCTGCATCTTAATCTAGAGAGACGGGAACTGCCTTTTACTGTGTAAAATGTATGATATACTGTTGGTCCAGACAGCTCTGCCTTTATAGACAATGCTGCAATTCAGGAAACCTGTAAAATAGTTTTGCATGAAGGCTTGTGTCTGGTGGCTCTTAGTGCAGAAATCCAAGGTGCTTTTTGTTCTGCTCTGACGCTTTGAAGAATGTGTTTTTGAGGGAAAATTAAGAAACTTTGAGGCTTTCATGACCTTTCAAGGCAATTTCCAGGCAGAAGCAGTGCTGTGGTGCCCGTGTTTGGAGGAGCTGAGTATGTGCTGTTTATGTTGCATCAGAGCCGTGCCACATCCGTGCAGCGGTGGCAGCACTGGGATCTCCCCCATGCCTGGAGCAGCAGTGTGCCTGCCCTGTGACTCCTCCCAGAGTGTACAGTTTTGATTTTGAGGTTCAAAAATTAAAAAAAAAAAAAAAAAAAAAAAAGCCCAAAATGCCCAAGAAAAGCTTGAGGGCAGCAGGGGAATGGAGAACAGTTATTTGCACTTTTTTTCTTCTGTGTTTGTATGAGAGCCTGCAGTCATTGCTCTTGGCTCTGACAGCCAAGAACCTTCAGTACGAAGGAGAAGCAAACAGGGAGGACTGTCTCTAAGAGCTCCAAGAAGGCACCGAAGGGTGATGGAGAGGGAAGTGGGACGCACCGTGCCTGGCCAGGGACGCTGGGCTGTGCTCTGCTCCGAGGCTGCTTCTGCACTGGGGAATGCGGAACCGCGGAGCTGGCGGGGGGCAGGCAGGGGGTGGCCGTGTTTTAGCAAGGATCTGGCGCTATAACTTTTTTTTCTTCTTCTGTTTCAAGTAAACACTCCTCCCCGCCCTCCCCTCTCTCCCTCCACCCCACCTCCCTCTCTTTCAATCCCGCTCATGTGTTTCTATTTAAGGGCTGCAGTGCAGACGAATATGATTGGCATCTACAGCCCCCTTTTGACTTTCAGCTCAAGCCTTTAGAGTGGAGAAGGAGCTGAGACGCCAAGGGGAGAGCTGTTTTTCTTTTGGTTTACTGGGGGGATGGCTCAGCTGTGGATTTATGCTGCTTCTGCCCAGGATTTTTCTCACTGAATGGGAGCAAGGATTGTGGAAACCATGTTGGGAAGAGGTTTACTTTCAGAATCCATCATGAAACTCTGCGACTAAATCACTGTATTTTCGGCTCCTTTTCAAAAAAAAAAAAAAAAAAAAAAAAAAAAAAACCAAAACATTTTTTTTTCCTCCCCTTTTTCTTCCTCTTCTCTCCAATGTCCCTCTGTGCTGCTGGGTTGTGGGCCAGAGGAGGCTATTTCTATATGGCCAGCCATTTGGGGATATGCTGCGAGCCAAGGTTGTTTGCTGATTCGCTTGGCTCTGGTGACAACTTGGCCTGTTGTGACTCGGATGGACGGAGGTCGCTCTCGAGGAGCCATGGCTGGAAGCTGGCTTACAGCTTGCTTTTTCCCTTCCCCAGGTGCTGATGCTAGCTCCGAACCCATGATCCTGGAGCAATATGTGGTGGTGTCCAACTATGAGAAGCAGGAGAACTCTGAGATCAGCCTCCAAGCTGGAGAGGTCGTGGATGTCATAGAGAAAAATGAAAGCGGTAAGACAACTTTGTTGCTCATCCTTCTTTCAATGGTCAGATTTTTTCCATGTGTTCCTGTTCTTTCAGTTTCTTCACCATTGCTCGTAGCCGTACGTTAGCTCCATCTGGTACAGTTACTATGTCTGGCTGAGGATGTTGAAGTTTCTCAATGTTGATTTGGGCTGGGGGCCAAATGTTGCCTTCTACTGTAAGAATGTTTCATGGGTTTTGTGTGTTAATTAGCTGAAGTACACTAATGGAAAATGAAGGTGAAGGAGAGAAGGGTCTGCAGCTAATGAAGTTGATGTATAGTAGATGATCTAGTTGCCCTGCTGTCTCTTTGAGTCTCCGTCAGCATTTCCATTACTAACTCCCTTTTTTGGAGGATTTATAGGATGAGCGTTTAAAAATTGCTTGGGGTGAAACTTGGCTTGACAGCTTAGCCTGTGGCCCAGAGCTCAGTAGGGAGGGAAGGGAATGTGTGTAGATAAATACATGGCCGCGCACAGCTTCAAAACTTCTTGCAGAAGCGTTAATTGGGGAGTTTAGAAGCAAAGAGGCAGAGCATGTAATGTAAAAGTAAGATGAAATCCCTTCTTCTGCCATCTGTGCAATAACTAGCTTGTGCTTGGAAAATGAGATTCTTGGCAAGTGTTTGTATAGATGTCTTTTGTGTGCTTTAACTCTTGGATGCCTGCTAGCTTCGAGTCAGCCTAAACAAATGTATGAGACTGTGTACATGGTGGAGCAGGTTAGCAGCTGGTTTAAATAACTGCCTGTCTTCAGCAGCTCCCCTCCTCCCTCCAGCGCTCCTTGTGCATTAATCCAAAGCAGTTGTCCAGGGCTGTTCTCCAGCCCACTCGTGACTTGTGTGTCCTCATCCAGAGGAGCTGCTGGCGTTTGGAGCCATGCTTGCGAGGCTCGTGCTGTGGGAGCTCCGCACGCAGGCTCTCCTGGCTGGCTGGCTCTGGAGTGCGCTGGCAGGGGAACTGGGACGCCCTGGTCAGGGGCTTAAGTCTATTTCTCAGAGCTCTGAGTCAGTTCGTCCATAATGATGATCACGCGTTGTATTTATGTATTTCTTCAGTGGAGTGGTAATTTCTTTGCTGTATGAAAGCCTAATGCTAGCTTGGCTGTGTGAAGCAGTTGCTGGCCAGTGACTTACTGTGGTGTCCAAAGGCATAGCGTGTGGGAATGCACTCACTCGGGTGAACACAAATGCTTGTCCTCTGGATACTGACTGTATCACTTGCAAAACTAGTAAAGACCAAAATGCTAATTTGCTCCACTTCAAAGCTCTCACTGTGATTGTAAGGGAAAAAAAGTCTCAATTTCAACTCTCTGGACTAATGGACAAGCCTCCTCCCTTCGGAGTCTGAAAGCTTCTCATTGTCAACAGTGGGCATTACTGCTGTCAGAACAAATCTGGCTATTGTGGCAACTTGTGTTCATATCCATGATATCCCTGCTTTTTGATAATGGCTTATGGTACCGAGGAAACTAGGTTTAAAATAATGCAAGAAGCATCTCTGAATTTCAAATGACAATTCCCTTGTTTTGTTTTAATGTGGCCTCTCTGCCTTGCATAGTTCACAGTGTCCTGTACCGAGCCACGTGGTATGTGGAGATGCAAGAGGGTTTAATTTTAAGTAGTGGGTCCAGAAATGTGATTCTAAGGAAACATCCTTGAACTTGGGTTACAGTCCTTGAGACTGTATTCTCAAGATGCTTATCACCTAGGCTTCATGATGCTCGTATAAATAAGAAGAGATATGAAGCATTGGGATCAGCAGTCATGCCTGTATGAGAAACTATGGCACCAATCGGTGATGTCCAAAGCATCGCTTGCTTTGGATGCTTCTCTGAACTGTTCTGGCAAGGGAATAATATTTTAGTTTGTCCACGAGCAGGACTCCAAACGTACACTCTAACTCTCTGTTGGGTTAGGGATACCACAGGAATGACTTCAATACTTTGAATTCTTGTCTCTTCTGGAAACTGGAATGGCATGTAAAGGAACTAGCTGAAGTTTTCTGAAGTCTGAGCTTTTTAAGCTTGCAATGTGGATTGAATGCAGAACCTGTTTAGTGTAGGAAAGCGTGTCTAGAATATGTGGTTATGACTTCTAAGAACATGGGGATACACTTTTTTTTTTAAAGAACATAAGATCATTTGGACTATGCATGTGGGTGGCAACTCAACTCACTGTATGGTTGTACTGTCTTCAAAAGTGTTGTGAAACTAGAGCTGCGATTATATAAATTAAGCTCATTCTCCTCCCATGCCCAGAAAACAGTGATGAAGCAAGGTGTTACGTATGGCTCTGCAGCAGGGACAGTGTCAGCAATGAACTTTTGCCATGTGTAGCTTTTCAGAACAGGAGGGAGGGAAGAATAACTAGATAGCTTACAGTGCCATTAGACTGAACAGTGTGCTTTGAATGTGGTGATGGTTCTGCTGGGCAAATGTTGCAGACTTTCTTGTGTGTATACTTGCAAATATGGGGTTTTGGAAGGGTTTTGTTTGTTTTTCAATATGTACTTTGGGAAAGCTAATAGGGTAGCTAATAGGCATGGCTGACTGCTTGATTTTTGTTTCTTTGTTTGTTTGTTTTTTAAAGCCTTACTTGAATGGAGTTGCATGGTGATGCCTAGGGATGTGTTAATAGTTCTTTTGTTTTCCAGAGTGGGAGGAACCTTAGGTTGGCTCTGTTGCACAGCTTTGTAGGGAAGAAATACCTTGGCTTTACTGGCCAGATGGCCCTTACACAGTGATGTTCAGAAGCTGTATCCAAACAGTGCCTGTTTCATGTCCTTCTGAAGGTTTTCTTCTGAAATGCTTCTAGGGCCTGAGCTAATTATCATCTCCCTGTTTGCCTCCAAACTGCACATCCCTCTAGAAGGAATTACACCACACTTTCCAAGGTCAATATATCAGGTAGAAGCAGAGGGGGAAATAAAAACCTTCCAGTGTATCATATATTGAATTCTTACCTGGTTATTATCCATTAGGTTAACTTCGTGTTAAGTGTGTTAAATTTACCATGTAGCATTATTCAGTGTTATATCTGCCATATAAGCAATGGGATTTGTGGCAACTTGCAGTCAGACCTATTTGAAACAGGGTTGTATGAAGTTGGCTTCATTACTGAATCAATGGCTCAGACTTGGATATCATTTCAAGTAGAGACTTCTGTTCGATATTAAGACTTTTGAAAGCAAAGTCAGTGTAGCATGTGGTGAATAAATCCTGAAACCTTTCATCTCTGTTATGAAGCTCATGGGTCACTGTAACCTGACTGTTGCTGCAATTGCCATGGAAGCAAATTTTGCTGGACTGGAAGATGTCTGTGGGACTTCAGTGCTTCAGAACAAATTACTCAGTTATGTACCAGCTCTCAGTCTTTGAAACACATTTTCTGGGGGAAAAAAAATCTTGGTTCAACAAAAGTTGCCTTTCAGACCTTCCTCTGGATAATAGTTGCACGAGTGGAAGGTGTGCTGGTATTATCATTGTTTTTAAACTCAACTGGGGAGGGAAAAGCTGTATGTAGCAATGGTCAGAAATGCATCAGGATTGAAGTGAAGGTTTACATTCTCTCCAGCTGGTGTCTGGGAGCAGGCTGCAGTTGCAGGGCTGTGTCTGATGGGTTTGTTTAAATGTGCTGTGTAGCCAACATGCACCGGCCAGCTCTATCTAAACATCTCTGTGTAGCTTTGGGATAGCAATGTAAATAACTGACTCGAGTGTTGTCTGTCAAGTGCATTTGTTTCTCTTACACCTTAACTAGAAAAGCCTTGTGGAATGATCTGACGGTATGTATTTGTGTTGGAGCAGTGAAATGTGACTTTAAAGCAGGAATCTGATGCAGATTTCTTTGAGGTAGAAGGGGGAGGGACTCGGCTCGAGCAGCTCCCTCCTTGCCAAGTTCTGTGTGGATGTGGCTTGAAACGGTCAAATTATAAACTGTGGCAGCAGTGTTTGCAATGGAAAACCTGACAGACAGGGAAGCGTAAGCACATTCCGAGCACCTCTGCTGCTTGGCTGTGTGGTGGGATGGGGCTCTTCCCTCACAGCCCCTGTGAGCTGCTTCTGTTAGGGGAATAGAGGGATGCCTCTTCAGTGGGGCTGAGCAGGACGTAACTGTTTCCTTTGCAATTACATAACTGCAGACAGATTTCCAATATTATATTGGAAGCTACAAAGCTATTGCAGCTAGTGTAGTTTCCTCAGGAATGAGAGGGCCCTTTGGGAAGGGAGGCCAGGGCGTGGGGGACAGCAATGAAGTGTCACTATGAGGAAGGCCTCTGCTTATTAGGGTGCCCTGGCTTTGGGGTCGTCAGTGTCAGACCTCTATTCCATGCTTACTTTCCCAGCTAGTATTAATTTTCAGTCCTATTCGTTACAGTCTTGGTTTCTTAATTCTGTAATGACAACTTCCTGTCTCACATCTGCTTTCTGCTGCTTCACCTCTTTCTCTAGGATGTTACCATCTTCACGCTCCCTCATTTGTACATGACAGGAGTGTGGCACTGTGTGCAATGGTAGCAAATGTCTCTGAGCATTAGATTTATCTTGCAGAAGTTGGCCAAAGTCCAGTGCACTTCTGTTTACACATAAGTAATACTTCATCAGTTTCCTAGGCTCCTAATATTGATGGAGCTCTACACCGAGTCACAAATACAACTACTCTGTTTACTTTAAAAATGTCAATAGCTGAGCATCCACCAGTTGGAAGTGTTGTCAGACACTGTATACTTAATTGCCGTCATTGCGCTTTCATTGTGCTTTATTTTAGGTCAAGTGTGCACGCTGGCTTTCCCTGGAGATGTTTCTTACAGAGCATTTCAAGAGAACATTGTCCAGTGGATGTGACTCCTGTCTTAATTTCTGTTTGTACACCTAGCCCTGACCTGATCTTTGCTCTGAGAAAACTAATTCTTTGCATTTCCATTCCTTCCCAGCGTGGCGGTGTATTTGAATTGCAAACTTTGAAAGAGACCATGTTGTGATACAAAAAGTAAATACTGTCTAGTATAGCGGGCCATTCTTGAGCTGTGCCTGGAATTTTAGGAGAAGAAACAAACACTTAGGTCAAATGCCTTTCCTCTAGCACTGGTGATTTCATCCAAGAAGACAGATTTAGGTGAGTGGCCAATGCTAAATGCTTAGAACAGCCTGTGTGACTGCTCTTCTGTGAATCAGTGTTCATAATTCTCTAATGAATGGAGTTGAATTTAAGAAAGGATCATCCCAAATTCTTATTTTGAAAAGTAAGAGCTGTCTTCAGACTGCAGCAGTGACACCCAGCATCCTGTTTTGAGCTCACTGCTGCCTTACTGCGTTCCCTGCCTTTCTGCAGGGAGCCCTGCAGCAAAGGATACTTGATCCATGTATGAATCAGTTCCTGTCTTACCGTGGTTTTCTGCCCAGCATATGTACTAAGGCAGTGTATGTACTAAGGCAGACAAACACAGGCCGTCTGAGGAGGCAGGGTGGGTGATGAGGAATGTTTGGCTAGAAGTTACTGGAAAGTTGTTTAATATCCTCAGAAAAAGTCTTTGTAGAAGTTTTTCCTCCAAACAAGGACAATGCTGGCAAAGCGTAGATGCCTTTCTCCCTCAGATGCTTGCAGTTCCATGGCTGGAGAAGGTTTCTCTGTGCTGGCAGAGTTTCAGAGCCCTCTGTGTTAAGGGTAGCAATGCTTGATTGTGAGCACTTGCTTGTCTCAATTGCAGCAGTGTCTTTGACTCTGTCTTCAGGCTTTTTGGAGTTGGTGATCAAGGCTGGTTGTCCTCATGTTTTGTTTTGCAGCAGTATAAGCAAAGCAAATTCTGTTGGTGTGTCTGGTGGGATTTATTTTAAGCTTTAGCTGTCTGGAAGCTGGCGTCTGTGGAGGGAGCCGGGATGCCTTGTTTTAAACTAGTCAATGGAAAAGGGGTCATTTGGGTCAACAGAGTATTGGTAGGATGAACTGAAACATTTAAACTAATCCAGGCTCTGTGCTGACTCCAGATGAAGCCTGAGACAAGCCTAGAGCAGAGATAGAAGTGGATGGGATGATTTTCTGTAGCCAAGTCATCACTGGAAATCAGTCCTTTTTGGGAACAGAGTGACTGACCAACCCTGCAAAACAGGCCCTCTCTCTTCCAGTGGCCTGTTTGCAAAATGTTGAATGGATGGAGAGAACTCAACACTCACACCAGAAAAAGCCAAGTCAGCAGGAGATGAGGAGGAGCCCTTCTTCCTCTGCTTTTGCCCCTGGGAACCCAAGGGTGGGGTGACACTGTCTAATGACTTTAGCAGCTGTACTAAGCTGGAAGCGGCCCTTGACAGCCTACTCTGACCTCTGGTGATTCTGTTTTGTGAGCATATTCTAATCTGTTCTTTGTTGCCTCTATTCTTTTTTCTTCGTTTTTTTGGTTGGTTGTTTTTTTTTTTTTTTTTTTTTTTTTTTTTTTTTTTTGCCTGAGCTAATTGGATTTTTAAATGTGTCTCTGCAAGGGTAAAGAAGTGGTGTTTGCTTTCCCTTTCTGACTGTTAAACTTTCAGTCAAAGGATCTTGATATGGCTGAACCCTCATTCAAGCTTTGAGAATTTAGCTTGGATTTACTGTATTCATAAGGGAAACATGCAGCAGTGTTTCTGATGCAGTTGCTGCTGAGCTGTGTTTGGAGGCTGCCCTGTACATGAGCTTTGAAAAGTTATTTGAGGCTAATGTTTCTAAACCTGCCTACTGCTTGAGCACCACAGTACCAACATCTCAGCTGAGGTTGCTGTATAAAATTATTGAATTATGAATGTGTTGTAATATTCATGCTGCTATCTTGTGGTATCTAAATACTTTTCTTCTGCTCTACTTAGTAACTTACATGGCAAGCATTATGTGTTTCTGTGTTCAGGCCTGGGAAGGGAATTTGCCAAGCTGGAACCAAAGCAGGGCTGTTAATGCTCTGGTTTCATAGGTATTTTCTCCCACTGTGGAAAATGGGATTTTCCTCCATTGCTGCCTCTGAAATGACTGTGTTTTTGGGGCTCTGCAAAGGAGTTGAGTGGGCTTCTGCTTTTGTGCTCAAAACATTTGTTCGGCCCTGGGGCAAGGAGAGGTTGTCCTTTAAATTGCAGGATGATGTTTCCATTTTTGCTGGAAAGCCATTCTGCATTTCATAGACATTGTTGCTTAGTTTGTGCAGCTCTGAATTGCAGTGTGTGCTTGCTCTTTCTTCTTGGTGACAAACTCACCTGGAACATTTGAAACATGGCTGTGTGTTAACTCTATGCCTTTTGCAGTGCCTAACTGCTTAAGCTTTCCTGGAACAGCTCCAGATGGCTCTGGAGATCTGCTAGGAGGGATGTTTTGCTAGATGGGATGGCGGAGTTGATGGGCGGCTTGCTGTTTGGGTCCTACTTGATTTGGGAGCCACTCAATGTTTTACTTAAGTGAGCTTCAGTGCATTTGCTAATATAATATATAATATCATAGTGCTAATGCTAACTAGTAGTACTGCTTCCTCAAGTCTCTCATAGAAACTTTTGATGTTGTAAGGTATTAATGACTGTTTTCCAGGCACTGCAGCCCTATTTCATTTCTCCTATAGAAAGAAACAGTAATGATTAACATGAGGTATCATGAGGTTGCACTACTAAAAGCATTTTCCTCTTGAATTGAGCTTCACATCTATCTATGTAGAATTTGCTTTCAAATTGCCATTCCTGGTACTTCTCTCCAGTTGGAGATGCACCAAAAAATGAACTTCCAATCTGAAATCACACTTGTAGCATACATTTACCTGAAATGCCTTGGGCTTTATTTTCATGTTTTTATCTAGTTCCCATTGCTTCTCTTAACCTTGGGCAACAGCTATTCCGGCAGGGCTAACTTAGTTATCATCTTTTTCTTCTTTACGTAGCCATCTTAAGTCCAACCACTTCAACTTCTATGTTCATTTGCCTTTTCTTTAGCTGATTTCATGTCTCTGTGGGACAGTTCTTTTCCGATCCCACCCCCCTCCCCCTCCCCAGATTTCTTTCAGTTAAGGGAAGGGTTATTGCTGTAAATAGGAAGTCTTCATATTTATTAAATATGCATCTACTGATCTGGGATTTTCCCATGTGCTGTCTTCTAAGCATCCTGTTGAAGTAAATGGGTTCCCTTTTAAACTTCCCTCTATTTAACTTGATGCAGAACAAAACACTATTACTGTCAGAGTTGTGTACTTCTATAATTTCTCTAGAGAGTGCATTTCCCCTACTTGGAAAAACCCAGCAGGGCAACCCCACTTGCCAGGGCATCACCTTCATGCAGGTGGGCTTGAAAAAAGTCCCACAAGATTGCCAGGTCAGTATGAACACTCTTCTTGTTCCCAGATAACTTTGAGGGTAGTTTGAAGGGAAAGGGAAAGTCAGTGTCAGCCCTCACAAAGATTGTTCTGCAGCTGCTCTGACTTCCCTATATTCCAGGGGATGAGATCCTTAACTCACTATCTGGGAGCAGAGAGGGAACACGTCTGTCTGGACTTCACATTTGGTAGGTGTGGACGTGAAGTATCCGTCAGCACTTCTGTGACTGCCCTGATGATCTAGCTGCTCTGGGAGAAGATGGGAAGTGATTACTGCAACCATAGACTTGGTACTTTATTTCTTTACTAAGGCAATTTAGCTTTGGAGGAATCGCGCGTGTCTGTTAAGTGTGAAGAAGCCAATACCAAAAGCAAAGCTACCTCTAAGTCTGCTGTACAACACAGCCAGGAGCTCCTGAGTGGTAGACTCTTTCCCAGACCTCTGTAAACTTCAGTTCTGAAATTTCCAGCTGCTTACAAATTCACTCCTTTTTCCCTTCTCATCTAATCCTGCTGCACTGAGCCTTTATACTCAGGCAGAATAGTTAAAGCTGTTCTGTTTCCACTGCATACCCTGTTTGGAGCCCAGGATGGCAGGCTGAAAAGGAAAAAATTTTACACACCATCCCTGATTGGAGCCTTTATTCATTACCTCCTCTGTTTGTGCAGTCACTGCCAGTTTTGGGACCCTGAAACCTGCCCCAAGAAAACGTTTCCAAGGAAAATCTGCTTTTCATATTAGAATACATACACTTTCTAATGATTGGGTTTCCTATATCAGCCAAATAGGTCACAAGCTCAGCATTGCTGCAAGGAACTACCTGGGGCCAAGAAGATACAGGGCTGTTATGGAGATCTTCTCATCTGTCCCATAGTTGCCTTGTGGTCTTAAAAATGTATATGTGTATGTATATGTTAAGAAAACTATATATATATAATATATAACAATATTTTATATATAACAATATATATATATATATATATGTTTTAGATCTTTGTAACATCAAAGTTTCTTAAGAAAGCAAGTCACAGTGAAATAGCTTTAAATAAGCCCCCAAAACACTAAACCTAATACACAGTGACGTCTCCTGCCCTTTGCTCTAGTTAATCGAGAGCAATTATAGACAAAGGCTTTGGCTCTTGTGGTGACTTTCAAGCCTGTTTTTTTTTGTTTTGTTTTGTTTTTTTTTCCCAAAGTAAGCAAAAGACTGATAGTGCATTTTTATTGTGTCAGATGAGGACGAGATTAATAAAGGATGGAGTAGACTTTTTTTCCTCCAAGCTGCACAGAAAATAAGCAGTTCTAATAATACTTTGGCAGTAAAATGAAAGCTGTAATCATTAGCAGACGCGTCTCAGTTACAACCAGTAACATAACTCCTTACTTTTGGTTTTCATGTTAAAAAGAGTTCAGCTTCCCTGCAGACCAATTTTTTGTCCATCTTCAGATTAAGCAAAATCTATAAAAGCAATTGCCTTGCTTTGGAGTTTCATAACACAATCAGATTTAGGGGGGTGGCTTGAAAAAAGGGGCACATGTCTTCCCTTCTGCCCCTCAGGCAAGGACATCAGACTTTCCAACATTCTTGATGGAGACTAATTATTTTTTGGTAGAAAGATGTTGGCTCATGGCTGGATTAACTGAAGTAGTTCTGGAAGACGCAGGGGATGAGAGGGGCTCTCTGGGATCTCTGTTTTACTGGCTGGCTTCTCTTTACTATTTTTATTGGCAGGTTTGTTTTTTTGTATCTTGATACTGTGTGACTTCATCTGAAAGTTTCACATGCAATGGGACATCACTTTATTATTTCAAATGAAACTGAAGTGCAGTTATATTGGCAACATAGTTGAATTTCAACTTGATAATAATGCCAAGTATTTTCCAGACTGTGCTTGAATCCACTTCTATTTCTCCCCACCATGCAAACGTGAGCTGGAGAGACCAGTCTCTTGGTCTTGAAAGTTGTTTTAATTCTGTTTGCAGAATCACCTCCTGCTGCTCTTCTCCTCTTGTGTTGTGTGCACACACCCTTTCTGGTAAGCAGCACATGGGATGGGCTTTAATGAAAGCATATTTTGCAGCAGCTTGGAGGGGCAAGGCAGTGCTGGATGCGCTCACGCTACAGACCTAGCTTTGCTCCTGTATGACACAGCTGCCACGTGTTTGCTTAAGAATCCTGAGCTGGTTTGGTACTTGGATCAAAGAGAAAATAAGCTGCTGCATTTTCATGATTAGCAGCAACTTGACTAGCTGGCCTAACACTGGCAAGTACATGCACTGTCTGACAAGCGTAAGCAAACACCTTTTATGAATTGATGTCTTGAGGCATTGTGCTGGCTCTGGAATGATGAACATAAGCACAGGTGAAATCTGTCCTCCTTAAAGGACAATGCATCTGGAGAATTCTAGCTGCATACAAAATGAAATACAAAATTGGAATAGCAAATATCAGTATACTGAAACACTGTATGGGACACGATGAGGGTGGCAACAGGGTGAGTCTCCATACAGAAGTGAGCCTAGGTCTGGAAGAGTAGCACTTAATATCAAACTTGAATCATGGGCTTGAACTTTGGTTAGTTCCTAAGTAGCAATTTAATCTCCCACATGGCCTTTCATAGCACCTATAACAGTATGTTCAGGGAGGCTTTTGTCTTAGTTGAGCATACCTGCAAATTTGGAGTGGATAAAAATGAACTGCCACTGACCACTTGAAACCCTAGGTTTGAACTCGTGGCCATCTTCCGCAGTGCCCTGGAAGTCA
Organism: Lagopus muta; assembly: GCF_023343835.1. Taxonomy (NCBI): domain Eukaryota; kingdom Metazoa; phylum Chordata; class Aves; order Galliformes; family Phasianidae; genus Lagopus; species Lagopus muta. The sequence goes on along the minus strand of NC_064437.1, from coordinate 54,323,085 downwards.
CTTTGAAGTCTGTGTTTGAGTATATGCAGGGTGAAGACTGCGTGAACTGACTTAAAAGAGTGACGGTGAAATTCTTTCTTTTAGAGGCAGAAATTTCCTGTTTGAAAATAGGATCAGAAACTTGAGAGCCGGTTTGTTTGATCTTTTTTCTTACTCTTGTCTGAAATTCTTGCCCTTACCAAGAAGGAAACTAAGCAGATCATGAAGAACCAAAATTACAGGATGGCTGCATGTTCAAGATGTTATTGCAAATGATTCTTCTTTCATGTAGACCTTTCTTAACCAAAGCCTCTTTCTACAAAAGTAGGATGACCAGAAATGGTCCCTTCTGTCACCAGGCAAATGGGATAACTGAGCCTTACAAAAGATGCTATTTGCTCCTCTTGTGCACAGCAAGTAGATCTGGTTCCTGAACCAGCTACAAATTAAACTATGAACTTAGTCATTCCAGACATCTTTGGCGTATTTTAGGAGCAGACTCTGCACTTCCTGGGCTTTTAGCCTATTAATTTTAAAATAAGAAATGCGTGTCTGGAAGTTGGTATGTGAACCCTCACACTCAGCTGAGAACTGGGAAGCAAAGTCCCTCTTTCTGAAAAGTATCAAGGTTTGAGAACTAGCCATAGGAAAGGGTGTTGTTTTTTCCATCGTGCTCCAAGGATTCTCCCTTGCAAACAGTCCTAGATAGAAGCCACCACCCAGAATGTGCATGTGGGCATATGGAGACTGGACAGTACTGGGAATGTTTGGTGAATTGCTTACTGTCGCTGGTTTAAACTTGGTTCATGTTAATAGGAATTGTTTGGTGGTGTTTGAAAGAAGTTGATACTGGTTTCAGGGAAATTTCCATTACAGCTGAGATGTAGCTACCCCTTGCAGTGCTGTAACGGAGGCCAGCATTGAGGCCTCCTTGCATCTTGCACTTGAGTGGCACAAGGGCCTTTTTTCCGGTCACTACACTTGAAGACCAAGTGCCTGGTCATGCACATGTGTGTTTTAAGGGCATCATGAAAGTACAGCACCAAAAATAATCACTGGACCGGACCCATCCATATCTCTAAGTGAAGGCTGTGGGTTTGCAAGCAAGCTGCTCTTGTTTCTGTAAACCAACAGAATCAGGTCTTTGAATCTGTAGTGCCAAGTGCTTCCGCTGTCTAACTAGTAATTCTTTTGCTGTATCCCCAGATCATATCAACCTTCCTCTTCTCTTGTTTAACCAGACTCATGATTAGCCAGACTGTCCCCAAGTAAATTGGTAGAAAATTTGGTAGAAATTTAGTGAACACTAAACAGTGAGTAGGGGTGGCCTGAAGCAAGCAGAGCTGAGTGTTGATGGGGATTAGTGATTTCTTATTCCTTTCCTCCTGCACCTTTTGCAGGGAATACTTTATGGTAAATGCTTTTTGATCCTTTTTGAACAGCGAAAGCCTCTGTTAATTTTCTCCTGTCAAGATGTTTTGATCTGAGGAAAATGTAATGTGGTGCATTCCTCAGTTAGGAAAACAGAAATTCCATGTTTCAGCAAAACTGAGATTTCACCTTAATCAACCTTAACAGCGTCATGATGCTGAGGCCTTTTTCTGTTGCTCTCCAAGCTGCGCTTTCATTGGGTTTTGGTGGATGGACCAGAATTGCACTTATAAGGTAGAGCTCTGAAGTCAGACCATCCATTGGTATTCAGTGTTTTTCTTGAAAGTGAGTTGGCAGGGAAGAGCCTGTAATGCTGTAGTTGAGCACTGAGTTAGACTCGGTAAAAGCCATTGCTTAAGGAAGTTTTCACAACTGTAGTCATTCAGCTGGAGCCATGACAGAGTTCAGAACTACTTATCTTTGATTTCTGAAGCTGAACAGTAACTCCGTCTGGGAGAAAGTTGACTTGTAAAGGCTGGAAACAGCGAACTTCCACCAAATTCTTGGTTATGGACAGCACTTTCCACTGGTGACAAGAAATAGCCATTAAAAAAAATGACTGAAGAGAGAGCCAGAGGTGGAACAGATAATGATATGAATAAATGTAGCTGCTATTATTTTCATGGTGCATACTCTGCAATGTATCTGTAGCCTCAGCAATGTCCAGCCTTGTAACAAATCACTTGTCTTTGGGGACTAGTGTCTCTTTAGGAACAACTTGCTGTTTTGACTTTCTTCTGAGGTTCTTAAAGTGGGATAGAAAGAACTGATTAATCCCATAAGCTGTACTGTTAATTCAACAAAGTTGATGAGCAGTGTGTGGCCAGTGTCCCTGGAAATGTTATCTACAGGAGGTGCCTTGTGAAAGGTGGAAGAACTTTGAAATTGCTCAGATGTATTTCTCCTGCACCCTTTTCTCTTCCAGCTAGTTTTTGCCACCCCTGCTCTATAGTAACTGTGCTAACTTCTATTATGAGGATCAGAGTGGAGTCTTTTAACTCCTTGTTTTTTCATCCAAATTTCTGTGCCTTTGTTGTTGCTTTGCATTCTGGAAAGTCAACATTGAGATAACAGTTGACTGACATTTGTGAAGTTGTCTTAGTGACTGGTGTGAGTAACAAGTCAACAAATAGTTTCTGATCATCCCAAATCTCATAACTGGGTACCCAACTAAGGTTGGTATTTGTGTGCTCATTTCCACTAGACCAGGTTTTCCCAAACTGCATCTATCTAGCCTTGAACACTTCTAGGTATATGACAAGCTTCTGTGTTTTTGCTGGATGTGTACAACGTTCATAATCTTCCCTGAAGTGAGAGAGCTGTGCCTCCTGTCACCAACTTGTGACAGGCAGTTGTATTGGTATGGCATGTAGGACCACAAGCTGTGGGATTCAAAACCAGTGGGCACAGGATTGGCTCTGTTCAGTGGCAGCTCATGAAATTCATAATGCAGAGGTAGCCAGGACGCTTCTGAGTGTGTAGGAGGTTGACTGCCGTTACGCAGCTCTCCTGTTTTGTTTCTCTGCTATCTGGGACTGGAGGACTTGGAAGTGGATGCTGGCAGAAACAGAGCTTTTTCACAAGATTCTTACTTGGAGAACTGAAGTCACGTTGTGAAGTCTAAATCTGTAGTGGAATTTGTTGGTGTTGATTTAAGAGGCCCAAGAACGATGCCAAAAGTGCTTTTTTAAAAATAAAATTGCAAGGTGTTGACTAGTCAAGAAATGTTGAGACACTAGCGGAGTTTTGGAGCAAGTGCTTTCAATTTGTATTTGGATATTTGTCTGTCCTCTTCTGCTTTAAAGCCACTGGTATCTTGTTGGGGGAGTTTTGCCCAGAAATGTTCAGAAATCACCATTTGGAAGATAGTACAAGGCTGTTGGGGCAGAGGACTTCAGGGTTCAGTCCTCTGATCAACTATGGGCTGAAGAACAGGCAGCAGTGAGAACTTGCCATCGCTGCTTGAAACTGGTTTCTGAATAGGTGGCAGAGTCTCTGGAAAATCCAAGTGGAGTTTCTTACGGAAATCAGAAGTAGGCTCAGGGTGAAATATGAGCCCAGTACTCAGCCTCTGCTTACAGAGATGGTGTTTTGCAGGCTTGTCACTGTCATTTTTTCCCAACAGTTCTCTTCTCTGCAGTGAAAGGTATTTCGTGGGCAGCAGTAGGAATACAACCAGTGTTTCCTTTGATTTGTGTTGCATTTTGTAGAGCATCTTGCTGAAGATTCCCACTCTTTTATTGGCTTGCTGTAGCATTCACAGGAATAAGCTGTTAATGTCATATGGCTCCTGAACTACACTTCGACAGATACACATGGGTTCAAGATGAGAAAATAGGTTTCCAATCCAGACTTTCCCAAAACAGGAGGAATGCAAGTTGTGTTCTGTCTAGCATTTTTATTTTGGATAGGAGGCTTTTGGTTAATGTCAGTCCTGGAGGAGGGGAAAGCTGTCAAATGCTCCAGAATCCCAAATGCTTTCTGTACAGTGGCTAAAGCCAAAGACACTCAAGTATTGGATTTTTGTTGAGATTAGTGAGTGGCTTCTTAATCATATGATAGCAGCATCGAGCTTTCCTGGTGAAAAACAAATAACAAAAAAGAGTAAGCAAAAGTTAGCAAGTCCTAACAGGAATGTACACAAGTGTCAGAAAGCTGACTTGTGGCTGCCTTTCTGCTTCTTTCCAAATTCCTACTGAAAGGTTGACTTTGCCTTGAAATTCAGGGAATAAGTCTGTGTTCTTTCCCATTGCATCTGTCTCTTTCCTTGTTTTTGAAAGGTTTCTACTACTTTAGCCCATGGTAGTCTATCTTGAACATACCATCATGGATTCACTGTCTCCTTGTGGAACATGGCAAACTCCCTTCCCTGTGCATTTTGTCCTCCAGGCTGACTGAATAGCCTGATGCTGCTTGTGCAGGAGAAGCTCACTTGCAGAATGTGATCTCCCTGTTGCAAAGGGAAGTAGCTGTGACCTGAAGTGTGATTCTCCTCATGGATGGGAGCTTACTATTAAATGGCTTCTCTTACTGTGGCATGTATCCAAGCCATTGTGGAAGATTTGGGTATTTTTATTGATGACTTTGGCATGAGAGAATGAAATTCTTGGAGTTTGGATCTCTTCAGGAGAGAAAAAAAAAAAAGAAACACAAGAAAACAAACACCACACCAAACAACAAAACACCAAAACAAATGAACAAAAACAGCCTGATCTGAGATAAGAGTCTCCTTTAGTTCAGATGTCCAGCATTCTGAAAGCAAAATAGAGCCATTTTTCCTAAAGCCCATATGATACCTTTCTATGCCTCAAAAGCTTGAATGTTTGACATGACTGATTCTGGCTGAAATGTCCCTTGTAAGACAAGTGCATAATCACTTTTCAAAGCTTCCCAGAAAAGGGTGAGTAGCTGCAGGCAGGCAGACCTGTTTGCTGCAGTCTGAGCAGAGCTTCAGTCTGCTGTCAGCAAGGAAAGCTCAAGTAATGGTTTCCCATCTCCAGCCTTGAGGGGCCATGGTTATGCGACTGGGCTACATAGCCAGAGAAAACCAAGATCCTAATGGAAAACTTCTTGGAAGACTTAAGCTGCTCCTGCACATCTGTCCTCCTTTGGAAAAGGTATTATGTGCTGAAGTTATGAAATATTGTCAGAGGGGAAAGTGCTCTCTGCTCTCCAAAGATCCAAGAGCATCTAAGTGAATGTACATGGTTCAGCAGTGTATTGAGGGCTTGGAGAGCCAAAAACTGTACTCTCCATTTATGCAGAGAATAGAAGTACGACCGTGCCAAAGACAGTTAAGCTGATACCTACTGGCCAGGAGTTGATATCTCTGCCCAACTTCATCTAATGTCACATTAATGTGAAAAACAAAGATTTGCACAGACTCTGTGTGACTGGCTTTGCATAGTGAAGTGACACATGAAGATGTGGTGTGGTTCTGTTGGATTTAGCATATACCCCTCTGTAGCCCAGGTTTCTGTGCAGTTCCAGTTTATTATTGTAAATGCTATGCACCCATTTGGAATCCTCCTCTGTTCATATTTAAAACTTGATTGTATTGTTAAAGCAATGAGAATGTCTTAGTGGTGAGGATTTTTGTACTGACTAGCTTTGCTTTGATGTGCTTGCCAAACATCTGTGTGCTTTCTATATATTTTTCCCCTTGCCTTCAGAAAAAAAGGCTGGTTACGTTTATTTGTGGATGAAATACTTTGCTAGGAATGGTAGTAAATCTGCAGGGCTGAAAATTGTCAAGTGAACTCACAGACAATAGTAACAGAGAATAAGGAATTAAGCCTGGTATGCAATCTGGAAAATAATTAAAATCTTCAGGTTTTTTTTTTCCTTGCTGGCATAGGGATATCTAGAAGTTGGAAATCCAGCAATGCTTCTGATTTGGGAACTTTAAACCATCACAAAGTGTGAACAGTGGGGTGAGTCTAGTGGGGGGAGCTTGAAAATGCTGGAGTCCTTGTTGGCCCAGGCTGTGCTGCATGGGCAAGAGCTCGCTGCTGATGGAGGTGTCTGCTGTCTTCCTAAGTCTTCTGGTACCCCACCGAATTATCTCTGATTTAGATGAGCAGTGATTTTACTAGTACGTGCTGATGTTAGCTTGATGTTAGCTGGACAGTCATGCTGTACTGCTGAATCTATGTACTGCTGAATCTATGGGGGACGGCGGCTGGGGGTAAGATGAAAATGACACTGTGTACAGACCCAAAAGGGAGCCTGGTACAGTTGGCTTGGATTTGATGCACTGTAACTACGGTTCAGTATGTGTTTTTTTTATATATATATAATATATATATAAAAAATATATATTATAAATAAATATATTTTATAATATAACATAATATAATATATAATATTTATAATATATATAATTATATAAATTATATAAATAATTATTTAATTATTTAATTATATATTATTATATATTATTTAATTTAATTATATAAATAATATAATATAATATTTATAATATAATATATATTTAGCTTTCCTGATGTCCAGGTAATAAAAGTAGCTACAGGAGTGTTGGTGCTTAAAGAAATGGATAATGAAGAACTTTGTATTTCACTTTATTTCTTTCATTAGGTGATACCATCACTGTAAGGGCAGTTTCTAATATTAAAAACAAAAATAAAAAAACCAACTTGAGAAATGTGGCTGTGTGCAGCCCTGTGTTTCTGTGGGATCCTGAATCTCTAGAGAGTGCTTGAAGGGGCAAATGGCTTGATTTTAGAGATGCATGAATGAAGCTCTGGCCTTTACAAGTAAAACTCCTATCCCACATACAATCATATTTGAGTTGGCCTCAGGATGCAAAGGTGACACTGATGACCAAGAGCTGCCTTTGCTTGCAGCTGGCTTTCAGGAAGTCCAGCCTCTTACTGAGCACTTCGTTATGATTCAAAGTACGGATGTTTTTGGCACATTTTCTTTGTTGGACTTGAGATGATCTGAGAGAGATTATAAACTCTTTTGGGGCTTTTTGCAACTCTCATTCCCAAGAATCCCTATCTGCCAGCTTGGGGATTTGCTGGAAGTGCTGTATCAGTGCTGCAGAGATAATCATCAGTGGTGTCTGCAGTAGTGCTCAACAGCTTTTGGCTCAGCCAAGGAATGTGCCCTTAACATAGCCAGGGTGCCCCAGATGTACTTGCTGTATCGGTACTGAGAAGAACAGTTGAATCTGCTGCAAGGCTTTCTAGCCACGCTTGTATTTGGCTTGGACACTGTCATCCCATGCTCGGAGCTGGAGTGTGTGTTGGCAGCAGGGAATCGTTGTCACAGAGTAATTCTGAGCGCAGAGGAGTCAAACTAAAGTTCATTTTGTTCTCTCTTCAAACTTACAGCAGGCTTAAGTTGGCAGGGGGTGCCTTAGCTGCTTTTCTTTCTTTTTGAGTGGTTTTGGGTTTTTTAATCAATAACTTCTCTCTATAGTAAGTAGTAGTAGTATAGTATATAGTCTTTTGCTATATGTCAATTAAACCTTGTGCTCGTGAGGCTTGATGCTGGTTATAGACAGGTGTCTTGCTTGCAAAATAAGTCTCTGTGTCAATCCCATTTTAAATGGTATAGCTATAGGCATAGGAATAGTGGTATGGGATCACACTTAGACAAGTGTGTAACAAAGAGAACTGTTTAAAAAAAATTAATTAATTAAAATCATTCATGTAATGAAATAGCAACACTTCCTAAAAGCTAAAAACCAAGAATAGTCTAAAGACTCAGGTGCAGTTTGTGTAGCTGTGAGACACATGTATGCTGAGGTCTGACAGCAGTGATTGAGGGCAGGGCTGGTGGGTGCCCTTCCTCATTCTCTTCTGTTACTCCTCGCTACCTTCGCTTAGATTAGATGTTGGTTATCATATCTAGTTGTAGTAGTGGTTTTCAGCAGCAAATGAGAGAGCCCCTGAGCTCCATCCTGAAACCTGACCTTATCCCAACGTGTGTTATAGGTAGGTAAACCATGTTTGGGGTTTCTTTAACAATAAAGAAATGTTTGGACTAGAAATATTGGCATGTGGTTTGTTTTTATTTGTGGTGGGTTTTGTTTTGTTTTTATCTTCTCCTTTTTTCCCCAGTCGCAAACCTTCATCTGGCTTTTTTTGTTGCCAGTTAAGCAATACCTGTGTCTGTTGCAAATCCTCGTTGAGTTTGAAGTGTGAGCATCTGCAGGACTCTTCCTCTGTAGGACTGAGATCTTTCTAGCTAATTTCCAGGACCTCATCTGGAGAAACTGTTTTGCTTCCTTGGCTCTGTCGTGGAATTGGAAAACTGAGCTGTGAATAAATAAGCATGGGCTCATCCAAAGGCCTGAGTTGTAGCTGGGAGGAAAACGTGAGGCAGGCTGGAAGTAGCAGCCCAGAACAGCAGTAAGCTCGATGCCAGCTGCTCTGTGGTGCAGGCATGGCCCTTGGTGGGGTAACAAGGCCTCTTTGCTGATGGGTTTTTGTTGGTTTTTTTTTGTTTGTTTGTTTTGTTTTGTTTTTTTGTTTTTTTTTTTTTTTAATTTCTGTGAGAATGTGACCCAGGCTATGACTCTGCCCCACCTGACTAGGACATGTGGTCTTGGGGATGTTTCACTTTCCTGCTAAATACCTTTACTGAACAGGAGACCAGAGCTGCTTGGATAATACCGGTCAAAATCAAACACATCCTACTTTCATAAATAAACTACAGTGTGAACCTTGTTAGAGCTCTAAAAATAGAGGTGAAAATGGCATGAAGTGAGTAGCTCCATTCCTTTGTGGTGATGGGCAGTAAGTGCTGGCAAGCAGCAGAGAAAACAGGCCAGGAGCAGAGAGATTGCCTCTGCTTAACAATAGTCAGCTCCCTGGCTCACTGAAACAGGCTGCCCAGGAAAAAAAAGTCAAAACTAGTACGAAAACATGAAGTCAATTAGTTAATGGTGTTGTTTATCCTGTTTTCTATGGAAAGCAAGGAAGAAGGAGGAGGATATCTGCATCTCCTGGTGGAAAATATGGAAAGACAGCTCCTGGAAATAAACTGTAGCCATGATGACATCTTTAAGTCACATCAGCAAATGTCATAAGAAACTCTGAATTTTAATAAGTATTATCTTCTCCATAGGGATCAGGGCTTAAAGAAACAAATGTGAGCAGAGTTGACTAAATGCTTCTTGGAGCCTTATGGTGAAAAGGTGCTCTTGAGATCCCTTCCTTCTGTCACACATCATTTGTTGCATCCAAATAGAAGCAAATCAATTCATTAGTCAACCTAAAAGGTGCTAATAGCTCAGTTGCTCTTGCTGGAGGTGCGCTGTTGCTTACCTTCAGTTTTATTGCAGTGAACTCTAGCTTACCCCTCCAAATGTTCATGTAGTTACTAAATGGGATGTTTTAGCATAAATTTTCAGGATATGTAAGCTTTTGTTCAACTGTAGCATTCCAACATCATAATTAGTATGGCAACTAACAGACCTACCCAGACTTATTTACTATCCAGACTGGTTTACACTGCCAGAGCCATGCCTCTGTGATTTGTTTTTTGTTTTTGTTTTTTTTTATGGCAGTGCCTAAGGCCCAGCTGACATCAGGGTCCTGTTGTGCTAGGCTTTTAGGCCTTGTCTCCAGAGAATGGTTGTCTACAGAAGTGTTAGACAAAGGGAACACTGTTCAAATCTGGATGGTGGGGGAGGGGAAGGGAAGTAAGTAAGACTTTAGGGAGGAAAAATCTTCCCCCTTGAAAAGAATCAGTTTGGTTCTCAATTCTTCTGCAGAGAACTCCCCAGAGCTGGTCCAGCTCCCAGTAGCAGTCCTAATGGAGTATTGCTTCTCGAAGGCTTTCCAGAATACATCCGATGCTCTCAGCTTTGAGCTCTGATGGGGAGAGCAAACCCAAACTAACTAAACCTGTTCTTGGTGTGCTCTTTCAGTATTTGGATGTGCCAGTGGTGCTCCTGTCTTCTAGCCAGCCGTTACTCAGAGTTGAAAGCACCTCAAGATCGCAGAAAGTGAATTTCTGAAAAGCAGAGATGTGCAGCATGCCAAAATTTCAGTTTTCTATGATGTTGGCATTGGAATGATTCGAGAATAATAGTTGCCTAAGCAAGGAAAGTGTGATGCAGTGGCAGCAGGGTGTCCAGACAGTCTAACGTATCCTCTTTTGGTAGTGTTGGACTGAGGAGAGGGAAAGGCTTGATGTTGCAGTCACTCATAGGGTAAGCTTAAGTGGCTGTCTGTTGGAAAGATAAACTCTGTGCCTCTGTGTCATCCATCTAACGGGTTTAGGTAATCCCTTGCTGTGCTGCTTATTTATTTTTAGTGGGTCTGTACTGTGTAATGCATGTGTATTCCTAATGGAGGGTCTGCAAATCTCTGCTTTTCACCCAGGGACAGCATTACTCCTACCCTTATTTCACGGTTGATCTGTTCTTAATGGAAAGGAATAAGCCTCACAATGTTATATTTGTCTTGTTTCAGCTCTGTAAAATGCATGGAGATAGACAGTTTTTCTGTATCTCGCTTCATTAATTTGCCTGGCTGACCCTTACTTAGTATCAGATCACTTCAGTGATTATTGCCAGCAGATCTGTGTTTTGTTTGACTAAGCTTGAAGAGACAGGAAAGACGATCAGAGTATGAGAATATTTAAATATTGAAATTCTGACTTATTGCATACTTGACTGTGCCTTTCTCGAGTCAGTGTGGTAACTGATACAGGTGGCAAGACAGCCTTTCTCTGAATAATAGGAAAGTAGTTGTTGCTTCCATAGTTGCAAGGCTTCATGAGGTGCTTTTAGTCTTGAAACAGAGCAGTTCTCTCTGGGTCTAGGCTGCTTCTCAGATCTGTATAGAGCACCAAAGGCTAAATACCTCTCTTTAAAGTCAGTGTCCCAGGTGACACAGCTAAGCAAGCTGTAAGGAAATGGTATCCTTACTGCCATATAGCAAAAGCCCTATGGAGATGCTCAAGCATTCTTCCTACCTGGCTGCTAAGCCAAATATTTTCTGCAGCATAAGAGTGCTTTTCTGTTGAGAGAGAAGATGAGCAACTTATCAGAAGTTTCTGTCTCAGCAGCTTCTGTGTATTCACCTTCTCTTCTTACACTGCCAGCCCACCTTTTTGTTTGAGTTAGTGGAAGCAGAAACCCCACTAACTCCTGTTTGGTTTTCAATTCTGCATGGATAAGCTCAGGTTTCCCCTTCCTAAAGGTGAATGTCCTCTTCTGTTTCCACCTGCACAGGCTATTCCTATAGTCTGGATATTCATATCACATTTAAAGGTAAAAGGCAAATCTTTCCTTTTTTTTTTTTTTTTTTTCTCTATTTTTTTCTTTTGATTTTTCCTCCGGTAGCTCAAAATGGATCAGTCCAGCTGAGCAAAACATAGTAATGTGCCTGTAAGTCTCTAAATTTCAGAGAGGTTTGGAAAAAGCCTTCTGAAAATACTGAAGTGGGTTTGTAATCTCTTCTGGGGAGTGTGGGTGATACTACTTGCCATGTATGTCCTTGTCCAATGCAATGCAGCTCACTAGTTGGCAGCCCGCTAGCTCAGGGAGCTCTGTAGCCTGCTATTCATCACTCTGGTACTCATTTCCGAAGCTGTCATTTCCTGCTGCCCTGTGCAGGCAGCTCTTTGAGGCTCAGCTCCTGGGGTCACTGCAGAAACATGGCTTGAATGAAGCTCGGGAGAAAAGCAATGAAGTGGTATCTGAGGGCGAGCAGAGCATTCAGCTTCTTACATCAGTATTTGCGATAATGTACCATCTGGGCTACGGTCTTGCCAGATCTAATAAATAGAGCTGGACAGAAGCTGTATTTGGAAAGCAGAGCTCCAGGGAACAGCTGGGGTACGGAAATGGCCGTTTCTGAGATGGCCAAGTGCTGTGTGGTGCTGCTTTACACACTGAGCTGGGCACCAGGAGACCAAAGTGTCTCCCTTCCTTTAGCAGGAGGAGCTTCATGGCTCTGAAGGATTCCATAGAGCTGCTTGTAAAAGGCAGTGTCTTTAGCTAGGTAGCCCAGCTGTGCTTCAGACTGAGCCAATATCACTGCCTGCTTTATCTTTTGACTTCTGCTGAATGGTCTTTGTTCCTTGCTTCAAGCTTTTGTCCAGTGCTGCTGGATTCTGCCCTGAAGTTACTGAAGTCTGTCTCAGAGGTGGCTGCTGTATTTTTGACTGAAAAATGGGATTCCTATGCAACTCTAGCACCTGGAGTGCTGTTTTGTACTCTGCTAGGATCACTCCTTGTCCACAGTGTCTCTTTTTCCTGAATCCATGTGGCTTTGAGGATTTCTCAGTAAGCAAATGACATTGCATTCTCTGAAGACTTCAGAAAAAGAAATTAAAAGGAAAACAACTTGTCAGTCTGTGTGGGCTGTGAATACTGGCTATTCTCTGCTGCCTGTGAATGCTGTCTCCTATCTGCTGGGTCTGGGGGTCTGTAACATTTTAAACCTCTAGGAAGTAATTTGTAATCTTTGGACAGGATTACCATGAGACCCATTTGAAAGCTTATTCATGTTTTCCTAGAGAAAGCTTGGACACAAAATATGTTTGCTTTAAGATTAAGTCCTGTGAAGGTAAAGGAAATTGCATGCGAGTTTGACTATTGCACCCTGTTGGCTGACCACAGAAAACGCAACCTCACAACTGGTAATGAGAGTGTCCATTGGTTCCTGGGGCTGAGATGCTCCTATGGGGTGGAAGGACATCTATTTGCATGCTCTCACTGTAACCGTTTGCTCTGGGAAATCTGCTGCAGTCATAGCCTTTCTGAAGGCAATGGGTTGCTCTTTTGCCATAGAGCGACCACCTGGATCTGTGTGTTCTGCACTGTTTGCCTCAATCTTTCTCTACCTACACCTCAACAAACTCACTTGGAGCTGGGGATTCCTTAAGTTACTAATGGCTACAGACATGGAGTCCATGATATCATTTGGGCATGAACCCTCACTCAGATCTATAAAGTAGGTGTAAATGTAGAAATGATGTGTTGCTGGAGAGGAGATGGCTGAACGGGCTTTGAGTAGGGCAAGGGAGGGCTTATTGTTTGGCTTCCCTACTTGGGCTGGATCTTCCCAAGAGTAAAAGCACTAAGTAGATAAAAAACAGAAGTCCTATTGGAAGTAGAGATGAAAGTCTGTAGGCTGTAATTAAGGACACAGCAAGGAAAGTGGCCCATGAATGACCTGAATGATCAGAGAAGCTGTACTGAAAGAGAGAGGCTGCCGTTGGCATCCTCACTGGTTAGCTTCTGAGGGCTTGTGTAACGAGAGGAAGGCACTGTACAGGTACCACATGATGCCCGTACAGACCCCACACACAGCTTTTTGTACTGGTTATTAAGTCAGTGTGCTCTCTAGCAATCTTATCTTATGGTTACTACAATCAAAGATTTCTTTGCTGAGAAAGGAGTACATGTAGATCTGTCACTTTACAAGAGAAAGAAGATTGAGGAAAAGGAAGAGAAAACTAATCTGTACTGCAATCAGACTTGAAGGTCAGGCAGGAAATCCTGTTTCCAAGCCAATTCGATGGAAAAAGGAAAATCTGCAGTATTTTCTGAAATAAGTAGAATGAAGTATTTTCTGGAATACCTAGGTTGGTTCTGCAGGTCACGTAATAGGATCAGGCTGGCCAGTGCAAGTCAGTGGCCTTCTGAAAGCTTTCTGGCTACAGTGGATCTTGTTTTGCTCTCTTACTGAGCAGTGCTTGGCATTCACAGGCTGACAGCTGCAGCCAGGCTGCCTATGCTGTACAGTATGCCCACCAAAAGAAAGCTTTGTTCTTTGTCATGATTGATAGTTCCTCCGAGAAAAACACTCCTCTCTTAGTTCCTTTGTTTCTGTATTGAGCAAAGGCTGTGAACCACAAACTGCTTGGCTTATATGGAATGCACACACTGCAGACAGTTTCACCATGAGGTGTTCGTGAAACAAGTAAAGCAGGAAGGGGAAGACTCTATTAAATTTATTTTCAGAAGGCATTAGTATATTTGAAACTCGAAATATCTTTTCCTTTTTGCAACTTGCAACCTGCTGGCTTTTTCATTGCTCTGTTCTCTTTCAGCCCTCAGTAGCCTGTGATGCTGGCCAACATTTGGGCATGACGACTGTTTTTTTTGCAACTGGTAAAGCTAGTAGTACTTTCTTCTGCTTCTCTTTTGGGAGCCCAGGGTACTGGATAATTTGGGGAAAGCTGGTGATATAGAGCTTGGTGGGACTTTGCCTGGGATTTGCAGGACATTTCCAAGACTTTTGCATAGCTGTTAATGTAATAGTGCATTTATTTCCTTGCTTTAAGGACACAACTGGTGTAATTTGTACTGGATTATACAATGGCCTCGTGGATGTACGGGCCAATTTTTGAGAACGTGTTTGGCAGATGCCTTCGTTCCAGCTGTGTCAATACATGAGCTTGAGGTCTTTTTTTCTTAAAACAAAACAAAACAAAAAAAAAAAGCAGGGAGGGGAAGCCCTTAGGTATCTACTGAGCCATAGCAAATAGCTGCAGATCCAGCATAAGGGGAGTTTAATGTTATCAGAATGCTAAGATAAACAGAGCATTTTACACTTACGTGTACATGCATAATTTCCCTATTATAATAAGAGATAAGTATGTAAGTATTTTTCCAAATGTGTACCTCTGGACGACTTACCACCTACTTGCATATAAGATTTGAACAAACACAGTAATGTGGTATTTCCTCGTTGTCTAAGACTCCGAATATCCATCGTCTCTACTAGTGATGTAACCCATAAAGTATTAGAGCTGATTTGTATATTATCCAGTTTTTGCTTTTCCCATGAATTTTTCCCATGTTCTAAACATTTCTGCTTATTCCAGAAGTACAAGAAAATACAGCTCCAATCCCAGTAGAAGACTAGAATTATGCTTTTTTGAATGCAGAGGTCAGGGTGTGAATTTCTACATATGTTTGTGCATATAATGTGATGTGAAAGAAATCCAGGCAAGCTAGATGTTAAAGCCAGAATCTGAGATTCACTTGGGGGCTCTCAATTGAGTGCTTATGTACATACCTAGGCAGCTCAGCTACTTTTGGTCCAGGAAAAACTTGTGTGACAGCAATAATTAAATATTTTATTCACATGTAGTGCATCCTTCATGCCAGCTAGCTTTGCAACCAAAGGAACTGACTATAGCAGAAAGGAGGAGAGGTACTAAAGGCACAGCTGCAGAACTTCCATCTGCTGAGCTCATGTGATTGGTAGTAGGGGTGGAAAAAGATGGCTAACTTGAAGGATTGGGATAGCAAGTCCATAGCCACATAGACTGGAAGCAACTAGTTACCTTAACAGGTTGTTATTACAAGGAAAAGATGACTCTTTCACTTGTAACACCGCACAGACTTTGGGATTCATTTCTGATTTCTCTGAATTCGGTAATAACTGGAGTAGTGCAAGGAATTCAATTCCCTGTGCTGCTGCTGAGCCCTAAGTATTAGCTGTTTAGCTATTACTATCAGCTATTGCTGGAGAACAGCAAATCCTGGTCTCAGTTCTTGGCCTTCTGTTCTGACTTTTAGCTCCATAAGGCAAAGTGCTGTTCTGTTAATAGCCAAAAAAATGATATCAGCAGAGACCAGCCATCCAGAGGTCCCCACCTCCTACTTCCCATCTCTTCCCTCTCCTTAGGAAGCCCTCTTCTCAGACATTGTTTCCATCGCCAAATTAAGCCAAAACTGCTGTAGCCTTTACCTTGAAAACACAGCTTAGCATTCAGATTCCTTTTAAAAAAGGTGGAGGAGAGAAAAGTGTCTCCTGTGCATTCTATATTTGCTTTGGGTTCACAGGGCTCTTAAGTGATGCTCTTAAGCTGAAGCTGCTGTTATGTTGGTGTAGGGTTTCTTGTAAAATGCTGAAGCAAGGCTCTGGAGCATGCAAGCACTTAGATGGGCTGACTCTTGACTGTCTTTGACTCTCCAAACTTAACTTATTTTCTTTGAGAGGGAGAATGCTCACATTCCTTCAAAAAACAGACAAAAAAAACAACGAAACAGTAGTACTAGAGTTTCTATGTTTGTAGTTATCCATTCAGCTTTTGGTGGTCTGATAGAAAACCTGTTTCATTGCTCATATAGAAATTGCAATTCCTGTGGTGCCTGACAAGTTTTCTCCTATGCTGGACTACCAGAAGAGGAACTGCAGGCAAGACACCTTTCTGTTTTCTCTCACATGAGAAATCTAGCAACTCTGCTGCCCAACCAGAGCAATGTAAAGTTCTTGGGGTATTTCCTCAGCAAATTTGAAAACCTCTTGGAGAAGAGCAATAATATAGGCTATAGTGGGTTTGTTTTTTGGTTACTCCTGAAGTTGTATGTACCTAGAGGTCAACCACAAGTAGTTGCAAGTTAGATTAGAACCCTTGTACACTTGACTGCTTTTGCAAAATGGGGCTTCCAGTTGGGAATGGATTGCCCCTGGAAATGCATAGATACTGTGCTGCTAGGATGTAGCTCTAGGACTTGAACCGGTTGGAAGGATCACGACATGCAGTTGAGCTGCAATCCTGATATTGGAGTCTCCTTCTCTGGAGATGTTCAAGACCTGCCTGGATGCCTATCTGTGCAACCTGGTGTAGGGAACCTGGTTTGGCAGGGGGGTTGGACTCAATGATCTCTGGAGGTCCCTTCCAACCCCTACAATTCTGTGATTCTGTGTGATTCTAACATGTGGCCCAGTCTGGTTTGGTATGGCACGTAAAAGGCTGTGAATCTGTGCTGTCAATCTTCATTATGTTCCAGTGGGATGTCTGGTACAAGTACATCTTTTTTCTTTTAGCACATCCTCTGTTTGAGCCCTGCTTCCGTGTTTAAAAGGAGGTAAACCTTGCTTATGGCTGCCATGAAATCTGTGGTGCACACAGGCTGAGAAACCCTGTGTTTGAAGATGAAAGCTGCCTTTAATATTTCACTGACTTTAATAATTCACCCAGAGATGACAGCCTCAGTCTGATGGGCAGTGACTCACATATGGACCTCTATACCCTAAACCACAGTAAGGGCCATGTGAGGAAGACCTCTCGCATGTATGCGCATATATAACAGAAAGGTGCCTCTTTGTGATCACAAGCATGTAAAATGCTCTGAAATCAGGCACTGGCCTTATTTCATGTGATTTCAGTGCTGTCAACCAGGTGCTGTTGCCAAATGTGTGTGAATAAGCAGCCTGGTGCAGAGAGAAGAGCCAGCATGTACAATGGTAATATCTAACAGTATACAGACACTGCAGTGAAAATTTAGGAAGTGGGTGTGGGAATATGCTTACTGCACAAAATCCCTCATGCAAAATGCTACTTCTGATGTCTTTCTTCTTCTGTGTGTTCTTTGGAGGCCTGTCCAAAGCAATTATAACTGACTTTTCTATGTGTATCAAATATACATGCACTGTGTGGGAAGTAAGAGCTCCAGAGGGGAGGAAAAAGCAAGTGCCTGCATCTGTACAGCAAATACTCACACCCAAGCTGTTCTTTAAAAAAGCAGACAGCATCTCTGAGTGAAAATAGTCAGCTGTTGGTGTGAAAACGTCTGTGTG
Organism: Lagopus muta; assembly: GCF_023343835.1. Classification (NCBI taxonomy): domain Eukaryota; kingdom Metazoa; phylum Chordata; class Aves; order Galliformes; family Phasianidae; genus Lagopus; species Lagopus muta. The sequence continues at coordinate 54,305,647 of NC_064437.1, read as the reverse complement.
CCATATTTGAAGAGGCCTGATAGCATCTAGTACTGCTTTGCAGGGCAACTCAAATTGTTGGAACTGTCTTTTGAGGTTTCTTGATCTAAGGCAAAAAGACTTAAAGGTAGCAGCTCTCTGAACTGCAAAGAGCACATCCAGATGTACCAAACTGCTGCTTAAGTGTGGTTTTTCCAAGACTCTTGAGAGGTGGAGTGTTATTTAAGTGTTTGTTTAGAAGAATGTGTTGTCCACTCATGCAGGAGAGATTCTTATTCCCTTTTTACAGTGCTGCTACCCTTGTTTATTTTGGTTAATTTAAAAGTTGGTGGTAAAGATCTGCAGAGAATTTAATGGCCGAGGGGAGAACTAGAGGCCAGTATTCAGCAAGATCATGCTTTTTCTTTTTGTCTTTTTTTAAGATTTTTTTGTGGCACCTCATAAGCTACTTTTGTTCAAGCCCTAAATTTCCTGTCTGTGTGCAGAAGTATGGAAGCAAAGAAGGGTGAGGGTCAACATAATTGAAACTTTCACAAAATATAGTCCTATAACTGTTTTGTGAATCACTGTTTTCTGGTGGTTTCCAGTAGGGTTGGTTGGCGACAACCCTTGCTTCCTTAATTCTACATTTTTTAAAGCCTTTTGGTGAGAGAACTAGGAATATAATTAAAATCAGAATTATGATTCTTAGAATCCTTTTTTGGGGTCACTTATTCTTAAATGTCGCTAATCTGTTTCACAGTCATCATTGTAGTAGAAGTGGAACTCTTTCATCCCTTAATAGCTGATGTAGATCCATACCAAAATCTGAGCGATCAGAAGCTAGATGGACCTTATGAGTATTGAGGTATCTTGGCTATTGCAGCAAAGGATGCTGATGTATGCCAACCAAAAAGTCAACTCACGTGGAGAGAATGTTGCATGCTTACCTTAGAAATTCGTATTCCTGGATTAATATTAAGGCACAATTTTGAGCAATACAGCAAAACTTAAGCTGAGCTTGATGCCATGGCTATAGTTCTCTATGTGCCTCCTCTGGGACTGAAACTCCCTTTGAATCCTTACCAGGGCTGAGGTCCAGGTTATAATCTCCATCTAGACATCCATGCCACATCAGCTTTAGAGCTGCATATTGATGTCTGAGAGTCAGAGGTATCTGTAAGGGTTAACTCGAGCTACAAGTCACTGCCTAATTTTTACAGATGGTGTGAGTGCAAGAGCGAACCTCAGACTGGCTTGGCAGTGCACACAGATAACTTTACATAATTCCATGCAGATGTTGCTGTAGAATGGTTTTAATAATGAATTGTGAAGTTGAGCTAAACTCCAGCGTAGAGAGAAAACTCAAAATAAATGCAGTGTTTTGTTCTGTTTCAAAAGTAAATTTTCTAATAACGTTTCTGCAATACCGTGATGGTTTGGGAAAGATGGCAGGGGAGGGACAAGCAGTAGTTGCCTTATTTTAGTCTTACTTTCTGCAAACAAAGGCCAATCTGGCTAACTTGCCTGTAGACCAGGAACTGTGTGAACTTGCTAAATAAATAAATAAATAGGTGCTGCTGGTGGGGCCAAATAGCAGCTGCTGTCATATTTTTGATGGATTGGTAGTGCAGAGCAAGCTACGGCAGTAACAGCTGGGCAGATTTGCTTTCTGCAAGTTGCGGGTGTCATGCACAAGCTGCATTGTGGCACTTACTTGCCCTTCCGCCGCTTTCTCCTAGGAGGCTCTAAGTTCTTGCCCTATGTTGTTATTTACTTTCAGTAAAGGATATGGCTTAGGTGTGCCATCATAATTCAGATACCTTACCTTGTAAAGTATGAGCTACTTTAGCAATTTCTGCCTGTGCACTCTAAAATTCCACACTTTTCTTGTGAGCATCCATTTGGACTTTTCTTCTTTTTGTGCTTAATTACAAGCATGTACTGAACTGTGTTTGCTACCCATGTCAATGCATTACTGGTAAACGAGGAGCAACCATGAAGATGCATTTTTGAAACTCTGGCAGATTCTGAGTGCTTGCTGCTGTGGCCTTCGTGGCAAGAGAATCCACCTCCTGCTGAGGAGGAATAACTAAATTTAAACTTTCCAACCATGAGCTTCATGAAGCGAAGTTTCCAACCCTCTGCTGGGCCAGAAAATGGAAAGCTGTGTCTGAGCTTGGAGGGTAAATAAATAGAGCAACCTAGCAGCTGTGCTGTGACAAGTGAGGGGGTTTGTTCCTTGGGCCACATGTCTCCCTGCAGCAGGCTCCAGGAAGGAAAATGAGGAATTCTAACTCCTGTCTTCCAGTACAACCTTCCCTAACAAATTTTGATATGGATGTGGGAGGAGAAGGGTTGCAGAAGGGCTGTGTGGCCACCACGTGAGTCTGTGATTTGCTATAAATGTATTAAGTTTGTGCCCCATCTATTTATAAACCAGCCAGCTTGTCTCTGTCTTAGCTCATTACAGGCAGGTTCAGGTTCCTGTGAAATTTCTTGGTTTTATGATGGCCATTAAAGTATGTAAACTGTTTTGAAGCGCTTGTGCAGAAATAACTGCTTTCTCATCTCCCTTTGGGGAGGCTCTGAAACTGCTGTTGAACAATAGCTGGTGCTATTCTGACAAATCAGCTTGCATTTTTGGGGAGATATTATAGAAGGTAAAACATTTCCATTGTTTTCTTAGCTTTTTATTGTCCTGTATCTTAACCCTGCCCTTACCTGATGGGAGCAAAATGTAGTTCTACTTGCAACTGAGAGCCACGGTTTGTTGGGTGAGCAGCTTTACATTGAACTTAACACAAGAGTCTATAGCTGAATGGAGCCAAGGAAGAAAAGAGGCAAGGATAGTTACAACAGGGATGCACTTAACTAAAAGTTGGATGAGTAAGATTGTAGGTGAACCATCCATAGCTGTGACCTAAAGGTTCTCTCAATAGAGTTCACTGTCATTGATGTTTTTATAAACGGTGATGGAAACATGGAGATTCAGATGAGAAGCCAAATAGCTTGTGCTTACAGCCTGAAGTCATGTTTCAGTTGTTGTTTTCTCCTCTTATTTCTGAGCATTCCTTCCTGGAGTGTTGAATTCTGGTCATGATTGTTGAATGACAGCCTCAGTGACAAGTGTGCTAGAAGCACTTATAGCCTAATCTGAGATTTGTGCCCTTCAGTTACTCTTTCTAACTCCTTTTTTTTTTCTTTTGGTGATGCACCATATCAGGATTTGTGCCATCTCCTTCATTTCCCCAGTGCTGAGGAAGTGTTTCAATTCTGTAGATGTACACATTGCAAAAGCTTTGAGAGACTGAACTGAATAACTCCAATCAGAGTTGTTACGGATAGATTTCAGACTTCTTAGAAGAAACTGTCCTTAACAATTATTTCTTTATTTTTGTGACTCGCTTGTGCACTCATCTGGCACTGTGAGGGTATCTGATAGAAACAGCCTCTTTCTAGGAGGATTCAGAGTGATTTAAACCTACTCTAAGTGTTTTGACTCTCTACCTGTTTCTCAGTAGCATCTCACTATTCTTGCTCTTACTCCGTTGACTGAGCAACTTCTTTTGCTTCTTTTGCAGGATGGTGGTTTGTGAGCACTGCAGAGGAGCAGGGCTGGGTCCCTGCTACATACTTGGAATCCCAAAATGGAACCAGAGATGATTCTGACATCAACACATCCAAAACTGGGGAAGGTATGGAAAGCTTTTTGTTATCAAGGGGAAACTGGTACTTGCTTTGCTTTATGCTTTTCCACCTGTAGGAAACAAACTATGAAGGCTCTTATCACCATTTGTGGCTGCTAAACCACTGCAGAACTTCTCTGACTTTTTTGTATCAGTACATAAATTGTTGCAGAAGAAACTGGGGAAAAGCACAAGCCTGTAATCCCTTTGTGACTCAGATTGTCACTGTAACAGAAGTTCTAAAGCAGAAATGATGTTCATTTTAATACTCTTAAACAGTATGAAAACAACTTTTGTGCAAGTCCAAGCACTGTGTTCTTGTAGAGATCTTGGATTGTGGTGGCTTCTGAAAGAGAGAATTTGCATAGCTTATCTACAGAAATTATACAAATGAGAGCTGTTAATTGGAAGATGCTGCTTTTTGAAGCCGCAGGCGATGAAAAAGAGGTTCAACTTCAGTGGTGGCTTCTCATTACACTTTTTAAATAAATCCTTGAAACTAGCTTAACTTCTGCTTGCTGTGTTCTGTGAGTGTGCGGAGGTCTTATTCTGCTAAAAATGAGATACCATTTGTCATGTATATGTATTCAGCAGCACTGTTTTTTGGCTAAAGATGCTTATTCAGGTTCCAGAAATGGAACAGTACAGCCTCATGTGTTCCCCTTTTCCATTATGAAAGACTAACCACATCTTAATGGACTTTTCATGTAGTAACTGTGTACAAAGGACACTTTTATTATTATTTGCTCCATTCTAATGAATCTCTAGCTAAATTTGTAGGTGCTTTTGACATGATGCTTATTCTACAATGTATGTGGAAAACAAACAGAACTTCCTGTTGTACAAATAGGTTTGAGATGTGTTGGGATGATTCTGCCCATTAAGATAGCTAACAGCCAGAACATTATTTTGTGCTGGACATCAGGAGTGATATCTATGGCTTATTGACATCTTTGGCTCTAATTCTTTTTTCCCTGCTCAAAGCTACCCGTATCCTGGGTCACTTAGGATTTAGAGACCTACTGGTAGACCAATCTGCTATGACACAACGTTTTAGCAGATGCAAAAGCAGTTAGTGAAGGTCCTGCTGGTAAAGAGCAAGCAACTTACTGCTGTTCTCTGAAAGAGTTGAAGAATGTCTTGTCTGTTGATCTGTAGCTGCCTCCCTTTTCCTGACTCTTAAATATGGCGTGTGCTTGACAGCCTTATTGCTTTAACTGCTTTCATTTTAAGATCTCTTCCTTTCATGTTGCCCTCTGGAGTGTACTCTGCACAGGGTTGTTGCTGCATGGCAGTCTTGGTAATGGAAAATCCATCAAATGTTTATTATCTTCTTCTTCTCGGTCCTCTTTAATCTGCTACATTGCTTTCCTCAGCTATGGTCAGCAGTCACATTCCCTGTCTTACTGCAAATCCAGATACATTGAAATCTGAGACCATTCTTCCCATGTTCAGTTCCATCCCAGTGACAAATCTAATTGCATTACCTCCACAGCTGCTTTGATGTGCCCAACTTTTCTTTGCTTTTCAGTAACTTTGTTCTATGTTATTAACCACAAGCTGAGGCTTCTTTTGTTCTTTTTTTCCTCCTTTTGTTTTTTGTTTTTTTTTTTTCTTTGCTAGAGCTATTCTCCTTGCCACATAGTGAAATGTCCTCCTAATGTTTATTAATAAAAAGGAAAGGCTTTCTTCAAGAGTTAGTCCTTCCTTATTGTACAGTTCTATGATAAGGAAAGACCAATTCTTGAAGGACGAGAGGAAATGGCTTCAAGTTGTGCCAGGCTAAGTTTAGGCTGGATATCAGGAAAAACTTCTTTACAGAAAGGGTTGTTAAGCCCTGGAATAGGCTCCCCAGGGAGATTGGTTGAGTCACCATGCCTGAATGTGTTGTAAAACCATTTGGATGTGGTGCTGAGGGACATGATTTAGCGGAGGGTTGTTAGAGTTAAGGTAATATGGTTTGGTTGCAGTTGGACTTGATGATCTTTAAGATCTTTTCCAACCTGAGCGATTCTATGATTCTGTGAGTGTGTAAAACCAAAGATACTTTCACAGACAACTGGCCAATTCTCAGTAAGCAGGTGAAGGGGGTTCCAATAAAACTGGTTGGGCTGCAATTAAGTGCCCCAGTCTGTGTGTGCAGAGTGTATATGGCAGAAGTGTTTCCGCCTTCTATTTGAGCCTGCACGACATCTTTCTGTAGGATGAGGGCAGACAGTCAGCTGCTACCTGGGCCTGTGTTCAGAGCATCAGCCTCTTACAAAGTTTGGAAAACTTTTGGGAAGCAATACAGATGAACATTTGCAGACACAGAAGCTGTTAAATCAGAACTCTGAAATAATCCCCTGAAAGGATTAGATACTTTTTGATAAATAACCCTTCTGGTGTCTAACTATGGATGTTGGGGGGGGAGAGAGCAGGGGCATCAGCTGCTTGTTTGGGTAAGTTAATTAATATTTTCTTACTTGAACAGCCAATCCTTCCCCTGATCAAATCACTTTGCTGCTCCTGGTTGCCTACGGAGCACAGTTCTGGAATCCCACAGTGTCTGCTCTCATGAGTCTGAGAGTACATTCCCAAAATGACTTCAGAGTCAACATAAAGGAATTAATTGATGAACAGCTTTTGCATTAATCTGATAGCACCAAGTATGCTTCCAACAGGAAGGAAGGCCTTCCATTGGAAGCATGGAAAAAGGAAAGTGTCGAGGTTTTGTGCCAATCCGAATGTTCTGTGTTCACATCTTCACAAGTAGACAAAGGAGCTGAAGTTCAGTTCCATGTATGTAATCTGCAAAACAAGTGGTGTCCTCTGTGCACAGCTGCTCTCACAGTGTCACTTCCATAAATCCTTCATCTTTGTTTATATTTGAAGCATAAATTACTGTTTGAGTGCGGAACTAATTCACATTTCTAGCTTGTTAGCTTCTTGAGCCTGCTCAAAAACAGGTTAGTTATCAAAATAAGTTTTTATTTCCTTATATTTTTAATCAGTATGTTAGAAGTTGTTTGAATCATGAACATTATCTGTGGCAGTACTTATGAGTCATATGTTGCAATCAAGGAGACGTCAGTCTCCACTTGAATTCAGTTCCTGAGTGCTGTTAAGTGTGCTCACGTATGAGAAGCCATATTCTTTGTTTTTCTACCTGGGTTTTTTTTTTAACATGATAATTTGCTTAGAGAGGGTTAGAGATCTGGTTTTGACTGTTGCATGGAATGGACTGAATTCTTCAAAGAGCCTTCAGCCTGACTAGGACATGCAACAGTAGTGTGATATTGATCTGACCTGCCACTGCAGTCACCACGGGCAAGTTTTCCTCTGTTGTGCAGTTTGCTTTTGGGTATACATGTGTCTTTTCATATTTTTCTTAAAGCCAATAGCAACAGTAGCAATTTTTGACAGTTCTAGGTGATTTAGATTTCTCAGGCTCAAGATTCTAACTTGTTTTACTGTACTATATCAACTAAACCGGTTTCTGCCTCCCACCTGATCTGTTTGTTTAACAAGACTGGTGCTTGTAAATGCCATGTTTTGTTTTTATTTCTCACCCTCCCACCATTATTTTTTTTTCCTTTTATGTTTCCATCCATGTTCCAAACTAGTTTCTAAGCGACGCAAGGCTCACCTGAGGCGCCTGGACCGGCGATGGACGCTGGGCGGGATAGTCAACAGGCAGCAGAGTCGAGGTGAATGAATAGCTTCCTGTGGCAACAGCCCTAAGGGCACACTGAAAACCACGCTGCTGCCTCAGCTTTTGTGCACTTGAGTACTCCCCAGGGTCTCTCTCCCTCGGTACACTGCTAGAGGGAGGCTGAAGCTTCAGAATTCTGATGTGTGTGTCATATATGAGAAACTGAGGGTATCTTGGAGCCAGGGTTAGGCACCTCAAAAAGTGAAAGGCAAATAATTATGTGTAATTCTGTAGCGTGACTGCTTGTGCAGACTGGCAGAGTTCACATCTGTTGTGTTTTAAGTTTGAGTGCGTCTGTACTCAGTCTTTCCTACCTCCACAAGTACAAGGGATACGTTCAGGGCTGTGAAGAGCCAAAAAAGAATTCCAGAGTGATCAGAGATGACCAAAGAGATCAGAGATGCATGCTGGAAAATGCTTGGTGTAGTCTCCCCTCTCCCCTGTAAGCAGGGCTTAGTACCAGAGGAAGAGTTCTAGGGAAGTTCTGGGAGCTTCTGGATGTCAGTCCTAGTTCTTTGAAATGTCACCACCAGCAGCATCTTTTCAGCTTTGGTCTGGTGGGAGCATGGGGGAAAAATCAGCCTCACTTCATGTTTTGAAGCTGCATTTGGAATCTGAGGAATCTTCCAAACCAAGCACTTCTCCAGAGCATGCAACTCATCTTTCTTGGAGTAAAAGTACCACTTTCTGTTTTGTTCTCCACTGTCTTGCAGGATCACCCAGGTATTCACTGCACTTTATAAAGGGGGGGAGGAAACCTGCCTCTTGTACCACTGTGTGAGTTTTACTTAACCTTACTGAGAGAATGAAACCAGATATAAGCAAAAAGAAACTTACCAGCTCCCAGTAAAGAGAAAGTGTACTTCTAAAGTTTCAAACTTACCTTCTCCTGGTTTTGGTGGTAGTCCTGTGTGCAGACCCATGAAGATTCCAAGCAACAAATAACTTCAGTGACTTTTTTTAACCTGTGCTTCAAAGTATCTTTGAGGGAACCACAATAACAGGGGGGGTTGTCTTTCCCTAGGGTATCTTCCCCGTGCATTAACCAATACTGTCTTCATAAGGCAAGATCCTGCCTTAGGCACCAGATACACACCAAAGGTGTCAAAAAACAAACAACAGTAAGCACACATGCTGGTATATAGGGGGGAGAAACAGCTTCTGTACCCAAAGAATTTGGGAGCTACTTATTTTTTTCATATCAAACTCTGCCAGATGCTTCCTGACACTTTAACTAGGAGAACTTTGGGGAATCAGTTTTCTAAGCGCTCTGTTTACCATTTTATAAATATATAAAAATATATATAAATAACATGTTTATATTATATATATAAAATAACATATTTATATATATATATATAAAAATGTGTTTTCTTTCCTGTTCATACTGTACTGAAACAAAACTCAAAAAATGTTAAAGCTGCAGGGCCAGTCCTGTAGCATAGTGTGCTGGTAATACTCAAGGATCTAGGTTGCATTCCCCTCTTTTTCCTCTTCTACTCATCGTCTGTGCATACATCTTTTCCAGCCCTACCCTCTGGCTGGTGTCATGCTGTCTTCCCTGGCAGTCTTCCTCACCACACAGTCTCTTCTACCCCAGCCTTTGTCTTGCTCTGTAAAAATTTCTTCCCTTTTAGGCCCAAACAGTGCTGGGTTTAAAATTGTCTTGGACAATGTGCCTTATCTCAAGCTAGATCATGGCAGCATCTCAAGGACTGAACATCTTCCAAGGAGGATCTGCTTATATGAGTTCCCTCCGATGCATTTCAGCTATAACTGGCCACATTTGCTAAACCTAAGGTGTATGGTGTTATTTGAGATGTGAGATGAGGAAGTTCTTACAGGAACAGGTTGGTGGGAAGTAAAGATAGTGCTCTGAGAACCTGGGGACACACTGGAGGTAGGATGCATCTGGTATAGCAGCAGCCTGTTCAAGCATTCATCCGTTCCAAACTGCATTTGGAGAAGTATGAGTCGTTTTGGGTGTCCAGCCCACTGCTCTCTAACAGATCACGGTTTACGTGAGGTCAGTAGAGACTTGTTTTTTGCTTCTTTCCCTCCCATTCCAGCCCAAAAGGCTTCTAACAAGGCCAAATTTGGGTGGGTTTGCACAGAAATGACAGAATACGTGAACTGTGCATATGCTGCTGCTAGCCTTCGAGCTCGTGCTCCAAAGCGCAGAAGAACATGAGGCTGCACAAATATGAGGCTGCCAAAACTGCTTAATGCAGGGAAAACAGCTTCCCCTCCCCCACTTGGCCTCTTTCTTGGAAATAAATTCAATTAAACATTTTGGCTGAAATTCTTCCCACCCAGCGATATTCTGCTTGAGATGGTCCCAGCTTTTTGAGCGGTTAGCTCTGAGAGTTCACCGGAGTTCAAGGCAAGCTAAAAGGATGCTTCCATTCATTAGTGGTACTCAGGCATAAATAGAAACTGTTTTACTGTCTAGTTTTGAGATCAAACCGCTTAAGCCATAACTGAAGATGGATCTGAAGGCCAGGACTTTGGAGGCAACTTGAGGCTTACTTTGTCTTTTTCCAAAGACCTTTAAAGAGGCTGAGCAACCCCAAGGCTCAGATATCTGGGAGTAATGTTGCTGGGTCTGCAAAGAAGAAAGATGAAAGACAAATTATTGAATATCGTAGTAGTGCTCCTTTTATAAAGCTGGAAAAAAATCTGCAAAGAGAACAGCTGTAGTCTGTTTTTACAAAGAGAAACAGATGACATTTGTTACTGAAGTTTTCTCTTTAAAACCGTCTGTGGTGTGCCCAGATCTAAGAGATTATGTTGGTTTATGTTTCTTGTGTAGTTGCAGAGCTTTTTTTTTTTTTTTAAAAAAAAAAAAAAGTTGAATATTTCTAAATATGGTATATTTTCTGAATGTTGGCCTGTAGTTTTTGAGACCCAGCCTAACACAAATGCTGATTGTGAGGAGAAGCTTGAACATTTGTAGTTTTCTTCAGACTGACCCTTGTTGGACCCACAAGGTGCAGAGTTCACATTCTCTTGCACCAGGTGAAATGCTGTTTCTACAGATGCATTTACCTGGAAATTCGCCTAGAAGAGAGCTTGGGATTGTTTATGAGCTTATTTCACAAGAAGTCATTTGTGCTATTAGAGTTTGATTGGGAAAAATGGGGGTTTACATGCTGTTTTATATGCCAGATATTTGCTGTAAGTTACTGCTTCTCTGGGTTTGTGCCCAGCATTCTCATTGGAGCTGGTACAGTGCAGGGGAGTACTTTACATTTATTTGTGCCAACAGTGTAGCAATACACAGACTGTATTTCTGTCAAATGAACCTATTATGTAAGAGTAGCTGCTAGCACAAGAAATAGACTATTGAATGGAAGAGTCAAAGTTCTTGCTTGAAAACTATACGTCTTCCTAGTGCTTGCCCAACTTGTTGGGAGGGTGATGGAGCAGAGGGGAAGCAGCTCGGAAGCCACCAAATTGCTCTTGAGGCTTGAAGCCATCTTCTTGCCCAAGTGCATCTTTCTGCAGCCTATTTGCCAGCTGTGGCAGCCTGACTGCCACTTTCAAGTGCTAAATCAAATTGGCATAGAGCACTAGATGTAGTTTAGTTTCTTCCTTTTTCTCCTACCTCCTCCCACCCTTGTACTCCAAGCAAAGTAGTAAATGTTTATTACTTCTTGCTGGTTGAATGTCAAGCATGTGTAATACAGAACTGTTTAGAAGAAATGTCATTATTCTTTTGTGTGTGTGTGTTGGCATGATGTTTCTGCTATTTAAAGGAAAAAAAAAAAAAGAGGGGACAGGAAGGAATGGGAGAGAGACAAAAGCTGAAGAGCTCCTGTCTGCAGATGGTCACATTTGATAGCTGTGGCTAGTTCTTTTCTCTGCAGAATATTTAGACAAGGAAAGCACAGCCGGTGTTGAGTCGCCGCGTCTCTCTCTGGAGCAGGGAGACTTTTTCCAGAAGCAGGTCTGACAAAGGGGGGAGGGCGAGCAGACTGCTGACTGAGGGGAAAGTATTTTGAAAGAAAATTCTTCTGTGGTTTGGAAGATGTAGGGTTGGGGCTGTTGCATTTTGCTGAGAAATCGTTAATTGGCTAATTTCTAGCCCAGCTCCCCTCTATCCTCCCCCTAACATTTCCAACCAGCCTGGGGTCACAGAAAGTTGGGGGCATGTCCAGGCACCAGCTGAGCAAAGGAAATTGCTCCCTTACTTGGCTCCTGAAGTGCTGTGGATAGCTTGCACGCTTGTTTATGGAGAGAGGAGAGAGCAAACTTCTGAAATCTAGGTGAAGGAGGGGTGTGCAGTGCAGGGCATTCAGAACTTGGACACAGAAATGTCTGAGCGCTGGCCATTTGCCTGGGAGAGTTGAGACTGATTATGCAGGGCTGGAAATGTGCGTGGTATTTTCACTGCCATAAATGCAAGGTTCCAGTCCCAAATACTTTACAGCCTAAACAAAGAGAATGAGAGCTCATGCATCAAAGGAGCCTGGGCAAGTGGCAATTTGGCATGCATCTTATTACAACCAAAAGGTTTTTCACAGTGGAAAGTGATACTTATTTGGTATTTTTAAAAGCTTTTAGAGAAGGGCTAAAACTAAGCTTGTTTGGCAAGGCAGGAAGCTGGGGTAGGTGAAGCTTATTTTAGTAAGGATTTGAGAGGTTTGGGGTTATTTGATACCATAGAGGAGGGAGCCTGTTCAGGTTGATGAGGCATCATGGGAAAGGCATGGAGCCGAGCACAGAAAGATGAAAGGATTTGGAGGAGTGGGAAATGGAAAGGGAGTGAAACAGTTACGTGTAGTAGGATATTAAAGCAAGATGGTACCCCTAAGGCTTAAAAATGCAAGGTGGGGAAATTCAATTGGATGCCACACCTGATAGAAAGTGGTTGAAGAACCAGAGTGATTCTGGACAAGAGCAGTGTGCTGGGAAGGGAGCAAAAGAGAGGAGGTGGCTGTGCAAAAGAGACAGAAGGGCCCGAGATCTAGCTGAGGGGAGCAGCAGTGATAGAAGATTTTGAAGATGTTGGGAAAAGGAGCTGTTACCTTGGTGATAGACTAGAAAGAATCTGAAATAACCAGTGCCAAGGGAATTGGGAAGATTGAATAAGGAAGATTTGGAAACTGCTACTGAAGTTCTATGTTACAGCTCTAGCAGTAAAACCAGAGGTCTGCTTTCCTTGACCTGAGTAAGTATAAATCCAGACAACCAGAGGAGGGACCAAGTTCCTTTCTCAAGACACCTCATAACTCTAGTGTGTGTGTGTGAGCACATGTGTAAAATCTGAAGTCTGGGTTTGACAGATGGGATCGGAAGAAACCTTTTAGGCTGTCAAGTTTAGTGCCTTGCTCTTTCTGATAATTAAATAGTTTCTTCAGGAACTGATGTAGCTTCATCTTTAGCTGTTCTGAGGTTTTTCCTCTGTCTTAATGGGGCACCTGGTATGGAAAATGCCATATCCAATGTCTAAAATTTCTTTCAGATTCCATTTTCTCCTGTAGACAAAAATACAGCAGATGAAACAAAAGGGAACCTGTTTGGGTGTTTGCTGGTTAAAGGGAGGGTGATGGAGTGAATGCATCTGCTGGATCTTTAATGAGAGGCTCTAGTTCTAGAAGAAAAAACACTGTGAAGCATTGTTGTCTTGGTCTGCCGTTACACAAGAATAAGTGTCATCTGGCATGAAGTCCTCCTGAATCATAGCATGATTTAAAAGCAATGTTATAAGTACTTTAATGCAAAAAGTTGCACTTCATTAAACTGCATCTGAAAATCGGTAGAAAAAGATGCACAGGCACTGTTAAATTGTCCCAGCTTGCTTTTTGGATTGTTTGATGTGAGTTACTTTCACGTTGCTTTCAGCAGTCTCAAACAGGACTCTGATCTCAAAGCTAGGAGAAGCTGCACCATCACCAGCCTGTCATTTGTGTATAGGAAAGGCCTCAGCTCTCAGCTTATATTAATGTTGCTTCCAAGCTCTACTGCCTTTCCTGAGGAGACTTAAGGAAAAAACAGAGTAAAATAGAAGCCTGCCTCTGAGGAGAAGAGAAGGAAGGAGGAGAAAGGCCGATGGGGATGTCAGGTTTTATTGTAACAAGTGGACTCAGCACTGGACTGCCAGAGACTCTGGGAATGCTCCAGGTGGGTGGTGTGGGTCTGGTAGTCCAAACAGGGCAGAAATTCTTGTTGTGCACATTTTAAATGTGTCAGTGTCCAGGAGGAGAGAGTGGCGCGTAATAATCCTTGCCTTCCAAGCTAAGTGGGTTGCAATTGAATAATGCATGATGTGACAGGCTCATATTGTATCTCTCTGACAAGAAGGCATTGCTTCCTCATGAGTGCCATGCTTAGATCTACAAGGGTAGCTGATTTTCCAGTAGAGGTATCTCCTTCAGTTGAGCTGGAGAAGATACGTTTGACCTGCAAACTAGAAATATAGAAATATAAGGGAAGTTGTCTGAACTATTAACAGATCTCTGACTGTCGCGTACTAAGATCAGAAGTGTCTGCGTGCCGTTTTCAACTGATCCTGAAAGGGAGTCAGACTCTCATCTCTTTATTTCCAGAATGCAGCCCTGTAGCTGGTGTATGTGTTTTGTATCACGCAATAGAGCTAATTCTGCCCACTTGACCTCAACGGTGAAGTTGATGTAATGGAAGCTGCAACTGGGAAATACAAGTTATATTCTTGCTTGTTTTTTTTTTTTTTCTTTTTGACTGGTAATTGTTAAGTCAAAACTTGATGAATCAGGATTAAACACTTGTGAATTCTTTGCAGATCTACAGCACGTAACTTTATTGGTGGGTCTGGGATGGTTCACTGACGTGTATTCTGTACTGTTGCCTGTCACAGTATCTGAACAAAAGCAGTATATTTCAGAATTGCCAGTGTAATTCAGTGCAGTGTCTTGCCACTGGCTGCTGCTCTGCTGATTCTCTCATGAAGCCATTCATCTATGTTAAGTCTTTCCAGTCACTTTACATATCAATCATAAAGTGTCAGATATCTTCTCTTAAAGACTTGTGAATAGTAATCTGATATGTTGAATGCTGCATCAATCCTCTTAAGTGACACAGCTATTGAAAGCTCCACTGCTCCCTCCAGCAAATATTGGTTTATGCGTAACATCCTCTGCCTGGAGACAGTCTCTGAGAAGCAAACCAGAATTACACTTGGGTTGCAAGGGGACCCGTGTCTTCAGAGTACTGTTTAAGTTACAAACCTCATGTGTGTTTGTGGTATCCTCTGCACCACTGACAGAAACCAAACGTGTGTAATCTTGGAAACGACCATAATTTTTGCTTTGAAAGCACTTTGCAAGGGGAAATTTTAATGGTGCCTTCCTGTTTTTGATCTGTAAGCTTAAAAATAGAACTGTGAAAGACAAATGTTATTGGGCCCTCTTTTCTGAGTGGATTTTTACCCTCAGAGCTATGATTGTCTTGCTTCATGAGGGAACTTCTCTCTCAGCCTTCCACTTCCATTCAGTCTCTTTTTAATTTCCCCTTCCCTCCCTGCAGGGAGGAATCTCCTGAAGCCCCTCCTCTCAAAGAGGAGTTAACAGCTACAAGAATGAAGATCTAAGAATGAAGGTGCTCCTGGACAGAAAAAGACAGACTGTGGCAGCTCAGAAAGACCCACCAGTCTCACCTGTGCATCCTAGTGTTATGGCCCCTGGATGGGATTACATCCGCCCTAGCAATTCCTTGTTTATTTCAGGAGTTGTCCAGTGTCTCTGGTCATTTGGAGCCACTGACAGGCAGTATTGAGTGTGATGCAAGGCAGCAAGATGAGAGTAGGCCACACAGTAATGACAGTACTGGAGGCAGAGTGCTACTTAGGAGCAGTCTCTCCCCATTAAACCTAAGTAATAGTGGGAAGATGAGGAAAGGCTGCAGCTGTGCCAATGGGAGGATGTGGCTTCTCCTTGGTATGGAAATAAATAGGAGGCATTCCTTTTGGAGCAACCCGTATAGACTTGAAACAGTGTTTTCAGTAGGGTAGGAAGAGATCTAATGTTCAGAGGGTGATTGCATCCTGGTTTGCGGAGGACCCTGTCCGCAAATTTTGATTTCACTTGCGTTTTCAGACTCGGACATGCTGCTGCTGGAGTTGGTGGGTGAACATTGTGGCCATTCCTCAGCCACAAGAGACCATGCTGGAGCAGCAGTTTGGAATACTCTGTTGCAGGTGTGAATGCCTGAGCCATGACTTCCCCTGTCCTCTGCAAGAGGGAAGTTGCATCCCTGGAGACAGTAGGACTGCTTTGCCTGGCAAGAGGAGCTGGAACTGGCTGAATTGCTGGCTTTAGCTACAGCAGGTGCACATGAGGAAGAAAGTAAGGGAAACTCCTGCTGTAGCTGTAGTGGCAAGGGGGAGCTTCAACAGCCTTAGTTACAGAGCAGCTTAGGTGTGGGGGAGACCAAGCAGAGCCTTCTTCCAGTACTAAGCAAGCACATGACAGCTCTTTATAGCTGTCCTAGAAATGTCTCTGGAAGTGTAGTGTTTCTCTGGAGTGTGTTGCAGCTCTGTACCTGAATTTCCTCTTGGCCCTCTTCTCTGTCCAGAGATTTTCCAGAGTTCACTGTAGCGTTTGGGGTTTTGTGGGTGATGAAACTGGATGCAAAACTCCACCAGCAGCAATCATTTTAAATAGATTAAGAACAAGTCTGCCTTTACCGTGCAGAGCAGGAGCACATAGAAGGAAAACTCTCCCGAGACTTTGAAGCCACGTTTCATTAGCTGCTTCAGTACTCATCAGACTTATCAGAGTACGTCTGTGGGGAAGATGCTGTATCTTGATGCTGATCACAAACTGGAATTCCTTAGCAGTAATAAAGTAATTGCATTAACAGGGAGTAGGAGAGAATATTTTCTTTTTGGAAGCAAAGGTTTTCACAGGTTTTACTCTGTCAGAATTAGCATCCAATGCATTCCATTGAAAGGAGTTGATTTCAGATGTCATTTTACTGAATTTTCTGCCATCGGACAGCCTGCCAACTTTTTTCCCCACTTCTCAGATGTTTCTTACTCTGTCTGAGTAAGGATTTTTCTTTTAATTTTCTATACTTCACCCAGCACCAAGATGTAGTTGAACCACAAAACCCAACAGATGGTTGGGTCTGCTTCTCTTTCTCTAAAAGTGCTTTCAACTTTCTCATAGCTCCCTTGTTCTGCAGTGATCAGGAACTTTGGATTCATTTAATTTCCTGCCTGTGCACAGACACCCCCCCCCCCGTTTGCTCCTGGCCGTGCCTTGTTGTGATTGCCAGCAGAAAGTGCTGGAAAGGCTGTTGGATTGTGTACCTCAGTGATGGCCTTCCCTGCTCTGATGTAGCCACAGAAACTCATACTGTTAAATGCACTGTAGCTTGAGTTCAGTGGAGGAGTTTGGTAACTGTTTTCAATGCCAGCTGTACTTTAAGCTAACAGAGGAGAAGATTGCAGCCTTTCAGTACCTAAAGGGAGCCTACAAACAGGAGGGGAATCAACTCTTTGAAAGGATAGATAACAGTGGGACATGGGGAAATGGTTTTAAGTTGAGGGAGGGAAGATTTAGGTTGGATGTCAGGAGGAAGTTCTTTACTATGAGAGCGGTGAGGTGCTGGAACAGGCTGCCCAGAGAGGTTGTGGATGCCCCGTCCCTGGAGGTGTTCAAGGGCAGGTTGGACGGGGCCCTGGGCAGCCTGGTCTAGTATTTAATGGGGAGGTTGGTGGCCCTGCATGTGGCAGGGGGGTTGGAGATTCATGATCTTTGAGGTCCCTTCCAACCCTGGCCATTCTGTGATTCTGTGAAGATTGACCGAGAGCATGATGGAGATGCTGCAGGAGATGACTCCTTGTGGGTGGGCGAAGATGCTGAGATGATGGCTGTTTGCTCTGCTCTTTGGCTTGGGCTCAGCACATCTGCTCACCTCTGCCCAGCCTGGAAAGGTAATAGCTGCTGGAGATGAGTAGAGTGTTTGGCTCGAAGACCATACTTGAAATCTAGGTTATACTTTTGAAGTATGTCTTGGCTTTCTTCTCCTTTACCACTGCCCCTTGTGTACTTCTCTGGAGTGAGGTCTAGCAAAAGTGTGCTTGCAAACACTTCACAACCCACAATCTCAAGATGCTTTATGGTCTCCTATTAAACACAAAACCCTTCTATTCATAGGTCACTTCTTTAAATGCTGGTTCAAGCTCATTCCTGCCACTTCACACTGCTCTGGAGGTGCAGAGAGAGCAGCGTGATGGGCCAACCCCTCTGTGCTGGGGAGCATCAGTCTCTCTATGGACTTGGGGCTCAGGTTTCAGTAACACAATGCTTCGTGCAGCCATGTACGTGTTCAAAAGAGCCAACTGGCTGGAGCTCCCGCAGTGACGCTCTGCTGATTTGGCAGCTGGGTTGATTCTGTCAAGTTACAGTATGGGAGTGAAGTCCAGCTACAAATCCTCTCTCTTACCCACTCGAGGAACATGGGGAGGGGAGAGGGAAGCTCTCACGGGACTTTGTGTCATTATTGGCATGGAAATGCTTTGTGATTATCAGCAGCAGGGTAGTGGCAAGGGGCTGATTATCTATCATGTCGTCAGCATAAATAATCAGTGGGCCCCTGAGCTGGGCTCCGCCTTTTGCAATGGCTCCACGTAATCACTGCATAACAGTTTAAAAGCAAGCAGAACAGAAAAACAGCTGGACTAATTCTGATCCTAACTGATGTTGCCTTTTCTCCCTTCTCCAGAAGAGAAATATGTCACTATTCAGCCGTACGCCAGCCAGGGGAAGGATGAGATTGGGTTCGAAAAAGGGGTCACCGTGGAGGTCATCCAAAAGAACCTGGAAGGATGGTGGTACATCAGGTAAAGAAGCTGCGCTGCCACGGTTCCACAGGGCCTGTGGCAATGAACTTTTCTGATTGTTTACTTCACGTTAGCACTTAACTAATTCTGTAGCTGGGCAAGCAAACCCAGATTATCCATACTGCATCTTGAAGAAACATAAAGAAAAGGCAAAGACAATGTGATGTTGATTAACGAAATACTACAGTGTGTGCAAAAGCTGTAGACTATTCTAGTGGGGAAATTCCTTAACCTGTGGAAATTTTTTCCTTCCCTCAAGTTAAAAACCCATATCTGAGTTATGACAGTCCTGACAAGTCCTGTTGCGTGTGATTTTAATATTTCCAGTGTAAGTTTTTCTGCAGTATGTTTAAATCATTTATAGCAATGCTGAAAGGCTGATTGTGGTCTGCTGAGCTGTTTGGGGTAGACAGTGCTGTTTTCGGGGACAAAAGATCAATTTTCTGGCTATTGCTCTTCATAAAATTTACTGACGCTTCAGGTAATTCATCTGACTTCTGCTTATCCAGACTGGGCCTTCAGGAATGTGTTCCAAGGGCAGGTGAAGTTATCATCACGTATGTAACTATGTATTTGAAATAATAGTCATAGAGGCTTAAGCACTTTAAAAGGAGATTTTTCTGGAAAAATGTTGTTAAATGTATGTTAAGCGTGCCTAAGATAGGGATATAAGGTGTCAGTACTTTGAAAACTTTCTCCATCTAGGCTTACACAGCACGTAGGATTCTGCCTCTTCATAACAAATGCATTGTTCAGGTGTATGGATCTGGTGATATTGTGACATCTCAGGTCCTTTTAAACAAGAAGTGATACAACAGATACCTTAAAAATGCCAGTTTGTCTCTCAGGCAATGCAGCACATCTCCTGGAGCCATCTTTCTGTTCAGCATGTAATGATTTTTCCCTTTTCCCTCTTCAAGTTGTAACTTCCTTTTGTTTGAGTTCTGCTTGATTCATTAGCGATGAATGAGGGCTATGAAATTGCTGACCAAAGCAGTGTTGTTGTTTTTCTTGATGTCCTGTAGTTAGAAAATAGATTTTTCTCTTCCATCTAATGCTCCCATAGAGAGAAGAGGCTAATAAAGATAGCAGTGGAGTCAGGGAGGTACTCTAGATAGGAGGCACTCAGAGTGCCTGGGTTTGGTCAGGTCACATTTTTTTCTCCTTTAATCATTCTCAGGAGTGGAATCCAAAGTTGCAGCTAGAGGAGCCAGCAGCATGTAGACTTTGTGAGGGAAGAAGCAATGCAAGATACCTCCAGTTTATTTTAGTGTTCTTTGAAATGCAGCTGCATTACTACCATAGTTTCCCCTTGCCATGCCAACAGCTCTACAATAAATAGAAATCCCTTTCTTTCTTTTCCCTTGCACTGTCCTTTCAACTAGGCACATGGTTTTCTAGGAACTAAAGCACAAGTGTGTGCTTGTCAGGCTCTACTTCTAGCAGAAGTGCAATCTGGCATACAGTGATGCTTGCTGAAGTGGCTCCTTCACATTCATCCACTTGAAGGCCATTGGGTTCCACATCCTCTCCATGATAGGCTGGGAATGCAGCACGTCCTTAGCTTTTCTTCTTAAAGAGACATTTTTGGGTTGAGCAGCCTCTGTTTTGTTGAAAGGTGGATTAGCTCTTCCCCATAGGAGTGCATTGGGTGCTTTGATGTCAGTTGTCCTCTGCTGCTGTAGCGCACTACTCTGCTCTCTGCCTAGAGGTTTATTCAGCTCTTAGAAACTTATTTTTCCACTAGCAACACTTTGAGAAATGTTGATGCAGTGATCCGTCCCTGGCAAGCTGCTTCTTTGCAGCCCAAACCATCTTGAACTTCTTGTGCTATTTATTAGGCTTAAACCCCCATGATACTGTTTGGGACCACTCAGAAAAAAGGTTCCTCATCCTCAACAATTCTGCATTCTGAGCACTGAGTGCCTTACAGGCAGCAACTCCCTCTTCTGCAGTGAGCATGCAGGAAGGTGGGAAGAGGTTGCAGCTGAATCCTGCTGCCTTGTTGTTTGCTGAGCTGGATAGCAGAGCCCCGCATAAATGTCCAGAAATACAAACAAACCCAGCAGCTTGCAAATGGAATCCACCTTAAAGACATTAGCATGTTCCACCTTAAATATGTAATTTCCCCAAATTCCTTGCCATGTGCTGATCCTCATTTCCTGTCCTTTTTTTCTTTTTTTTTTTTTTCCTTTTTTCTTTTTCTTTTTTTTTTTTCCTCCCCCAGTTTGCTTCCCTCTGGAGTAGTTCCAGTGCTCTGGAGCTGGAAAGCAGATGTGACTCTCAGACTCACACAGGCATTTCTGCCTTTTTTTATTATTTTTTTTTTAAACATTCCTATGGTTTGAATCCATTTTTTCCTTCATGTAATATAAGCGGAGAGTTTTGGAATCATGGGGAACCAAATCACAGCACCTCATTCTATAACCCTCCCATTTCTTTGCTATAGAAGCTAGAGACAATATTGATGTTTTCCTTTACTTTTGTATGTTATGTCTTTAAAAAAAAATTGTTTCAAATGTGAGAAATGAAACAAATGGTCTGACATGGATCCTTTGTACTGCTCCACTGAGTTCAGTGGATCTGTGCACTTCCTGATGACGTTAGCGCCCATTATTTAAATCTTGCTTTCCATCATAACCCTCACCTGGAGGTACTCTCATGGTGCCTGTTAGCATTCAGATCACAACACACTAAGCAAAGAATTTGCTATCAGTCTGCTGCTTCAGTTTTGTTATTTGTTCTGAGCCTGAGCCCAAGTGAATGAGGTGCACTTGGGGTGGTAAGTAGCTGCCCCAGAGCTGGGAGAGACCTAGGCTGGGGTTTGAGGTATTTCCAGTGGGTTGTGATTATAAAAGAAGGAAGGATGTTTGTGATTCAGCTCTTGGATGTGAAGTGAAGGCTGTTACTGGTTCAAGACTTTTCTGAAGCTGGTTGGCATTTGCCTTAGTTCTTGATCTCCCTGTTTTGTAGGTGAGAGTAGTCTTTGAGCTGATGTTTGCAAAAGCGGTTTGAGATTACCATGTTGTTCAAGAACTAAGGTGTAAGCCTATTTGACATCTTACATAAGCATCATTTTATTTGTGGACATGCAGAAATAAGCTGGCAGTTGCTGGCAGCTACTGCTCAGCATTAACTTCAGATTGAATTTACTGACTCATAGGAAGGAGCAGCTAGCAACAGCCTCTGCTGTGAGGGTACGTTGCCCAGAGTTATGAACTGTCCAGCTATTGCTGCTTTTATTCATTGGGAGAAACTGTGTAAGATCAGAGGTCTGAAGCAGTGGGATTATATGGGCTGATCCAAACAGCCACACACAGTTGGCAGGAGAACTAACGAGCCAGCACAGAACCTGCCTGTTGCTGCTTCTCTGATCTTAAGCATATTAAGTCACCCACAAACTAAGATGGATGTAGAATATTTTTTCTTGCTGATTTTGCACAATCAAGCTCTGTTAAAATAACCTTTGCAGTGTTCGCTGCAGTCCCCAGTGCACTGGCCAGCCTAGCTTTCTCTTCAAGCTAAAATCTTGGCACTTCCAAATTATGTAATGTTCTCTGTCCTTCCAAAAACAACAACAAACTTACCTAATGCACTGATCTGTAGCTCTGCAGAAGGACCATCTACTGCAAAAGCAGATGGAGTGAAAAGTCTTCAAGACTTAAAAATGGTACTGAGATGCCTCCTCATAACGGGGGGTATGTGTTGCATTGGAACATATGGAAGTCTTTTTTTTTTTTTTTCTCTTTCAGCTCAGTTTGTGGTTTGTCTGAAAATCCTCAAAGGGGACAGAATTGTGTAGATCGAAGTCATATCCTGATGCAGTATCAGTAGCTTGTTGTTGCATATCTGTTAGAAGCCAAATCAAGTCATTATCACTTCATTACTTTTTATTAGTCTCGTTGCTGCAAACAAAGCTCAAAGCTCTTGGGATGTTTTTCTTTGATACCAGAATCCTTGGAAAAACTCATAGCTGAGCTCTGAACAGGGGAGATCCTTATCTTTGCTTTCATGCATGACAGAGAGAAGCTGCTGTAGGAAACAGAAGCATCTCTGTTTTGTGTCCTTGTTGATATAGATGAGAGGGGAGGAAAAAGCAAGCTTTTGAACACAGAGACCCTTGTACTTCTTGCTGTAAGTACAGAAATTGTTTTGTACAGCAGGACACTAACAAAAAGTCTAAGGAAGACAACATACAGTACGTGTTCCTGTTTCATCCATAAAGTCTTGGTGCCCTTCTTGAGTGTCCAAATGTGATGGATGAGCCCAGGATATGCCCTGGTGCATTAATCTCACAGTGAACCACAGAATCCTTGCTTTCCATAACAGTTATGAATCTAATTGAAAACTAATTTTATGATATTTCCCCACCCAGCTTCCTCCTTTGCGGTCTGAATTTCTACTTTCGCTGAAGAGCCTTAGAGTCCTACTGTTTTAACCTTTGTATTTCCTGCAGATTTCCTGAGCACCAGGAATTTAATGGGGCCTGCTTTCCCACTTACAGTTCAAGCGCCTGCCTTGGGTATCGTGAGAGATTAAAGAGAGAAGGGCTTCAGTGACTCACTCTGTAGCAAGTTAAGGTTTCATTAGGGAAAGCAGAGTTCATTCACATAGTCCTCCCTGGAGTCTGATTGTAATCTGAAATCCCTGCTGAGGTGTTAGGAATGGCAGGAGTTAGAAAAACCATCTTCCCAAAAGCCCAGTTGTGGAAGAATGACTTCAGTTTGAAGTGTAGCATGAGCAGCTCAGTCTGATGCTCCAGGAACTCGTACTGGATTCAAGTGTCTTTTCAGATTTCCCAGTTTATTTCTTCAAATAGCCCCTAGCTTGTTTAAGAAAATGAGTCTCCACCAAAGCTGGCTTTATTTTTTTCTAGTCACATTTTTTTCTTGACCATGCAGTGATGGAGGAAGCTACAGTGGTTCAACAATCCCATATTCTCCATAAAAATAAAAAAGCTGATCAGACAACACTGGGAGTTATGAAAGGAGGGGAAGTATTCGTTATTATAATTACAAGGAGATAGGATTGCACAAGTACCTTTTATAGAGCGCAT
The DNA here is from genome assembly GCF_023343835.1 of Lagopus muta. Classification (NCBI taxonomy): domain Eukaryota; kingdom Metazoa; phylum Chordata; class Aves; order Galliformes; family Phasianidae; genus Lagopus; species Lagopus muta. The sequence continues at coordinate 54,282,422 of NC_064437.1, read as the reverse complement.
GCAGGGGCTCTGTGTGGGGATGAATTTCATTCTTATTTTAACTCTTTTCTATTTTGAGTTGCTGCTTGGAAGGGTTAAAATCTTTTACTCACTAGCTTGCATTTTTTTGCTGTATGGAAGAATACTGAATTTTCTTTAGTACTGTCTAGATGGGGCATAAAACAAAAGTGTTCAAGCTCTTTGTCTTGTGAATAACTATGTTCCTTACCCAGAGAGATTTTATGATAAGTGGCTTTTGACAGTAGTCTGCAGTTTGCTACTAGCTGAACTGACTTTGAGATGTCAATAGGTAATAAATTCAGTACTCAGATCGGCTTTTGTGGTCTCCAAGTTTTGTTTTATGCCGTTATCCATTAATTTTGCCTTTGTTGTTGCACCTGAACTGCATTGAGAAAGCTGTGTTCAATGTGTTGATATTTCCTTTTGCGCCTGCAGGTATCTTGGCAAAGAGGGCTGGGCCCCAGCTTCATATCTGAAGAAGGCTAAAGATGATCTTCCATCTAGAAAAAAGAACTTAACTGGGCCAGTGGAAATCATTGGAAACATCATGGAGATCAGCAACCTGCTGAACAAGAAATCCACTGACAAGGAAACTCAAGCAGAAAATGAGACCTCAGAAACACATATCACCAAGAAGGAAATCAGTTTGCCTATTCTTTGCAATGACTCTAATGGTAATGCCATGATGACACCGGACAAGCAGGCTTCCAAACTGGCCCAGGGATCTCCAGCCATAGCAAGGATAGCGCCACAAAGAGCTCAGATAAGTAAGTCATTAAAGTAGTGAGGATTTCCAATTTGCAATGAATTGTTTTCTATCTTTCAGGGCTGGTGTTACTTAAGGTCGGCTTAGGTCCAGCATATGCTGTCCTTACAGCTGAGCCTGCTGTGCAGGTCTTTGCACTTGTCTGTAGATTTGCAGGAACTCCAAGTTACGGTCATTTTTTAATAGTGATAAAATTTGACTTTATATAAAGACTGGCTAATGCTTGTTTATTTTAGCCTCTGTGTGGAGACTTAACATTTTATTTCAGGAAAAGGTTTTTTTTCCCTCTTCTATGCACCATAAAATGTGCTGCCCCTCAGCTGCGGTAATGCAGATGATGTGATGGTGCTTTCAAATCAAGGAGACCATGTACATCTTATCTTGCATTTGTTTTGCTTTTTTCCTGGGATCAAGTTGCTATAACGTTTGTACTGCTTCATCGGCAAAATGCAGATGCTAACACTCATCTGGGCAGGGAATGGTAAGATACTTTGAGGAATGATAATATAAATGTTACTAATAGAGTGGATTATTTTTACTGCTGGGGGGAAAGCTAGATATTAGGCCAGTTCTTTGCTGGCTTGTCTCCAATGGCCTGGTCAGTTCCAGCAGAAAATACAATCCACTACTTTCTGGCAGTGATTTCCTTTTAAATTTGCTAGCCTAGCTGAGATGAATAGCAAAGTTACCTTAGTATTTCTAATATATCCTCATGGCTTCCTGCCTTGTTTCACAGAGGTCGCTTAAATATTTCAAATATTGATTTCTAATAATTGTAACAGAGGAGAGCTGCTGAAGAATGTGTTTAGCAGTATCTAACAAGTTAAAGAAAATTTCCCCTCATCTTTCCTGCTTAGGTTCTCCAAATTTAAGAACAAGGCCACCCCCACGAAGAGAATCCAGTCTGGTTTGTATTGTTTTACAATATACTGTAGCAGTGGGGTAGGAGGAGTGTGGGTACTTCATTAGGCTTCCTACAATTGTACTAAGTGTGGTGCAGTGGGGCATATCAGAGACATCCTTTATTTTCATGACTGTTCATTTTATTGTTGAACATTTGCTACAGCTTTTTTTGGTCAGTTTGTGTTACTTGAGATGCCTCTCAAGCAATCAGGTGAATATACCCTCTAAAATGTGATAGCTTAATGTAAAAGCATATAGCTTTTAGAGAAGTCTGATATGCTACTATAATAGCCATAAATATCAGTGTCTTGTTGCTCATGGAGCCATTGTAAAATGTAAATGTGGGTTTTGTTGACGTTTGGATGTTGGTATTGTTTTGGGACTGTTATGGAGAGAAACAGGAATCTTTTTGTTCTATAGTGATGTTCTTCCCCTTCTTTTATCAATTCAGCTGAGCAAAGCTCTCCTTTCTTGTTGAAGATATCCATTTGGTCATGTCATTGAAGAATTACAATCCAGCAGCATATTAAAAGCAATAATTACATTACATTTTTATAGCAGTATATTTGGCAATAGGCAGAATCTATCATAGGCATGTTGCAATGCATTTTTCTGCAGTTGTGACAAGTCATCCAGAATGGAGTGTTACTGGACAAAGCCCCAGAGTAAATGGGGTGACTGTGACTGGTATGGCAGCTCACAGTTTATGCCCCATCAGTAAAATGTTTTACTGTTCAGGTAAAGATTATCACACTCGCAGTAGCTAGCAAAAATGTCATTGACAGTGCATATTTAGAAAGCCTTCTCTCTTGCATCCCATCTCTTTAGGAAGTTGCACAGGAAGAAGAAAGAGTTCAGTGAATAGAATGTCTGAGAAGGCAATTTCTCGTTCATACTGCTGTTCAGCCTGCTGTTTCTATGGTTTAACTGAACGAAACTTCCTGTTTGCCATAGGGTTTTCAGTTGCCCAAACCACCAGAGCCACCCTCTGTGGAAGTGGAATACTACACCATTGCAGAGTTCCAGTCGTGTATCTCTGATGGGATAAGCTTTCGCGGTGGACAAAAGGCAGAGGTGAGCCTTAACAGTGCGAACAGTGGAAAAATAATGCTTGGCTGTTGTAGGGGACAGGATTGAAATGGAAGGAGCGAAAAGTAATTCATAGAGATTTTTGTTTAAGTAATGTGTTCCTTATCGTCTCGTAGGTTATAGAAAAGAATTCTGGTGGCTGGTGGTATGTGCAGATTGGAGAGAAGGAAGGATGGGCTCCAGCATCTTACATTGACAAGAGGAAGAAGCCAAATTTAAATAGAAGAACAAGTACTTTAACCCGCCCGAAAGTTCCTCCCCCAGCACCACCCAGTAAGCCTAAAGACTCTGAAGAAGGAACAACTGGAATGGCTTCTTCAGAGCATACCCAGGACTCTCCCCACAAGGTGAAATATGAAGAACCTGAGTATGATGTGCCTGCCTTTGGCTTTGATTCAGAGTGTGAAGTAAATGAAAGTCATCGTGAAGAGGGCACTCCTGAGAAACGACTGTTTCAGCCCCTCAAGCCCTCTCCTGTGTCATCACTTCAGAAAGCAAAGTTCAAAGTAGGAGAGTCTTCAGAGGATGTTGCTAATGAAGAGGAGACCATTTATGAGAATGAGGGGTTCAGGCGTTATGTGGAAGATTCTTTGTCCAATAAGGAATCTAGTGGAGACTCTGATTCTCAGAAAAGCTCTTCTCTTTCTTTGATTCGAAGGAACTCACCATGTTCTCTCTCTCCTAAATCATCTTTCATGAAGCCCAAGATGGAAAAAGACATCCAGCCCGAGATTGGAAAATGTCACTATTCTAGGAGTGAGGAGGCAAAACCAAGATCAGCTTCAGATGTTGGCTTACGTAGCGTGCCAAGAACAGGCATGAAGAAGGAGCCTGGGCAGAGTCCTTCAATTAGAGCAAAACCAATTGTTAGGCCCAAACCATTCCTGAACAAGGCAGATTCTCAGAGTCAAGAAAAGATGGATATCAGCACTTTAAGGCGTCAGCTGAGGCCAACTGGGCAACTCAGAGGTGGACTTAAAGGTTCGAGAAGTGAAGAGTCTGAAAGCCCACCACACACAGCTTCTGAAAACCACGATGACCATGTGAGGAGGGGCTCAGCTGACCTCATTACAGTTCCTTCCCGTGGCATTTTCTGTTCTAGCCATCCAGCCAAAACTGAGCAGGAAAATGATTCCAGGTGTTTCTATGTGACCACTGACTCATACCAGAAGGTACAGGATTCTGAAATTTGCTTCCCAGCAGGAGTGGAAGTGGAAGTGCTTGAAAAGCAAGCCAGTGGGTGGTGGTACCTGAAATATGGAGATATGGAAGGCTGGGCTCCTTCCCATTACTTGGCTCTCCCTGATAACCAGCAAGAAACCACATCAGTGGAGACCGATGCCTCATTCACCAGGAACAGGAAAAATGAAAATAAATCAAACAGCTTAGAGAAGATAGAGAAGAGGGTTCAGGCTTTGAACACCATCAACCAGAGCAAACGTGCAACACCACCCATCCCAAGCAAACCTCCAGGTGGATTTTCAAAAACATCAGGACCTGTAAAAATGCGGAATGGTGTGAGGCAGCTTGCTGTCCGGCCTCAGTCGGTGTTTGTCTCCCCACCACCTAAGGATAACAACTTGTCGTGCTCCTTGCGCAGAAATGAGTCTTTAACAGCCACAGACCATCTTAGAAATGTGCGTCGCAATTCCTCCTTCAGTAATGCACGGTCACAGCCAGGTGATGCAAAGGGAAAGCAGCCTGAGAGGTCGGGCTCCGAGGGTTCAGAGCCCACCTCCAACCTCCCCAGCCAGAGGAATGGGATCCCCGTGTCTACTGTCAGGCCAAAGCCCATTGAAAAATCCCAGTTCATCCATAACAACCTCAAGGACATCTATGTTTCGATTGCAGACTATGAAGGGGATGAGGAGACTGCGGGATTTCAAGAAGGTGTCTGCATGGAGGTCCTTGAAAGGAACCCAAATGGCTGGTGGTACTGCCAGATCATGAATGGTGTGAAGCCATTCAAGGGCTGGGTGCCCTCAAATTATTTGGAGAAAAAGAACTAGTATTGCAATATCTTTAACCTCCCTAATTTATACTGTTCCTGCTGTGTACATGTGGAAAAAAATAACTGCTATACACAAAGACCTTTCCCATGTGCCCCAGTTTGTACAAAGGGACGAAGGAGTCTATGCTGAGGACAAATCTGCCATGTTCTGGAGAGGTTTGTGGGGTTAACATGTTGTAAGCAACTATGAAGATGCAGCAGTCAACTGCCTTTTTGTGAAGTTGTTAATAATCTTATATGTGTAACAGGGTATGACATCCCATCTTTCCCGTTATTGATAGGAAACCAAGTGTGTGCCTTTCATGAGAGAAATACACATGCATCTCAACTTGGGGAGTTCTGTGCCAAACTCTTTTACAATCTTGGCTCCCTTTTCTCCTCGTTCTTGTCCGTATGTGGAATACCCAAGAGTTTCGGATGCATTTCTACAACTTGCAGTGAGAAGCAAATGGAATTTTCTGAAACACAAAGGGACTCAAATCCTTTGGAGAAGCTTTTTTTTTTTTTTTTTTTCCTTCTCAACAGTTGTTTGGTCCAGAGTTGGAGCCTTTTCATCGTGGAGAGATTTGGTCTCTGACTTCATCTGTGTGTTGTTCTTTCTGCTAATTCACCCGGAATGGCGATCAGGTGGTGTTGGTTGGAGGGCTCCTTGTTTCCTTTCTTTCTGTCTCCTTCTTTGAGTTGATATCAGGTGTTCTAGGGCAGCAATGCCTACTGGTGCTTGTAAAGACAAACCTACAAACCCTATGCTTAAGCACGTTTATTACTTTGTAGGCTCCCTATTTAGTTCTGTGCCTGACTTCTGCCAGGAGATCCTGGTTGAGTCTATTTACAGAACTGGGTTTCTCAAAACTTGTCATAAAATCAAAATGTACAAAAGTCCCTTAAGACACTAAAGACGTGGCTGTCAAATGTGTTGCTTCTGCTTTTCTAGCAGTCTGGTCCAAATCCAAGCATACTGTCTGCTAGCAGGGCCCATAGAGGTATTAGTTAGAAATAGCTGTAACCTTCTGCAACATCAGTGTTTACAACGAGGGGGGAAAAAAGCCATCAAACTCGGTCTGCACATCCTTAATTTGTATATTTTTGGGGAATTGTTTTTCCATGTTTTGTTTCTTTTCTGTGCATTCTGGGTTTTGTTTTTTTTTTTTTGTCTTGGTTTACCAAAAGAGACTTAAAACTGAAGTAGGAGCCAAATATGTGTTTCTGTTCCCACTTGAATCCAAGAAGTACGTTTGTACTGGAAAGTGTGCCTGGGCTTTTCAGGCTCAGGGATTTAATATCAAAGCAATTAAGTCTAAAACACATTAACCAGGAAGCTGCCTCTTCTAGTTCCATTTCTGTTTGTTTTTTTTAACTCATGCTTGGAAACGTGGCACCTGATGAAGATGGCGTTGTGTGAAATAGAAGAGGCATCCACTGCAGAAGGCTTTGGAATATGAAGTTATTCTTGAGGTAGCCAACTCTTGTACTGTAAACATCATTGGCCAAATCCCTACTGTACTTGAGAAAGCCTTGCTTATTTTTTTTATTTTTAAAATGGTTCTGTTAATCACTCTAAATCAAAATCTAATTCTTTTAAATAATAGGTAGTCTTGTGTCTGTTTTAAGAGGGAAGAGGCAAACTATTTCACTACTGGTTTACACAAGATGATCCATGCCCTTTTTTTCCACCAGAGCTTCATACGATTTGGCTTGGAAGGTAAAGGTTACAAAGACTTAAAAATAGCTGGGTTCGAGGGTCTGAGTAAAATAGCACAACAGTATTGTGTGTTATGGGGGATGTTTCTCTGCCAAAAAAAAATTATACCATTTATACGTTGTTCTTGTCTTTATTCTTAACTTTTTTTTTGGGGGGGGGGGGAGGGAGGAGGGTGGGGCTTTTAATTGCTATGGTAATATTGAGAGAGTTGCCTACAGCTAACCTGTCTGATATCCTTTAGGTGGCCGAAATAACATCGAAGTGCCACAACAGGCTACAAGCAGTGCTGTGTTTTGAGGGGCTCTCAGAATCCAGGCAGGGAGGGGTGGGTGTTTGGGATCCCTTTCAGTTGTGGTGGCAGGAGAAGGAGGCGTATCTGCACAACAGCTTGTATCAGTGTGCAGGACCCTCTTTGTACCTTACATCTTACTATATAATATATATGTATGTATCCAGTTGGCTTCATCTTACTGGATGTGTATCTGAGGCATTGTGGCCCAGTCTCATACTTCTCCCCATTTTTAGTTGTACTAATATGGTCGCAGCTGTAAAAGGCTGTTGGAGATGTTGTGAGATTACAATAGAAGTATTATATTCTTCTGCTGGACAGTATTAAATAGAGCAATACATAGAGTTATCTGCTAGATTGCAGTACTAATAGTAGTGACTTAGTGACTTGTATTAATGTTATGATTTATTTTAACAATAATGATGCGGAAGTGGTTCATTATTTTGAATTAATGCACTTTAACAATAAAAGAAACCAAAATGGAAGCCAATGCAGAGAACTAAGTGCATTATTTAAAGGTGCAGTATATAATTATCATTTTCTTGAAGCACATATTTATTAAGAATTAACTTATTATTTAAAATATTCTAACGTTGTTTAGAGACATTCCCACCAAGTCGTCTCTTTGGGGGGAAGTAGAAGCACAGCTCCCAGATCTTCTGCATTGAGCCACTGAATTCTTCAAGTATGGTGCAGAGTGATGTGAGCCCCCCGCCCAGGGAGAGGAGAGTAGCATACAGCTCAGATAGGAAAGCCCAGGCTGCAACAGATAGTCATACTTACATCCAGCCAAAGTTGAGCCCAGAGTATCTCTGAGCTGCAGCAGTCCTTGTAGGATTTGAGAAGGAAAAGCTGCTTTTTGTGGCTATTTGTGATGCTTGGTGCCACGTGCCTTGCATGATGCTGAATGGCATGGATGGGTGGTGCCTGTATTATCACCAGGCTTTTCTCAAGCATCAGCCCAATGTACACAGTGGCCCAATTGCTGCTTTATCCCATCTTGAAAGCTTTGTGAGGGCTGAGGAAAGCCAGAGCCTATAGATGAGGCTGCAAAGCCAGTGCTGTTGTGACTGCCCCCTGCCCTTCCGCAGAAGGGATGAGTGCAGATCAGCTGCTTGTTGTCAGCAATGAGTGAGGGCTGCTGCGTCACACACTGGGTTTCGCACCCAGTGGGAAGGCTCTGGTTTGGGCTTCCTTTTATTTGATGCTGTACTTCTGAAGGACACTTCTAAAGCAAATACCATACCCCAGCAGCCCCCAGAAATACTGTTACTTTCTTTTCTTTGTCCTCTCCTCTTGCTGTCATCACAGGTGATTTATTTTTTTTTTTTTATTATTCTTGCAACTGAAAGATATCAGGTCAATTTTTAATTTTTTTTCCATTGGCAAGCAGCTAGTTCCCAAAAATTGCAAGCCATTTTCTTCGTTGGCTGTGAAACAAAGGGAAAGGCCCTGAAGTCCATCAGAGAACTGCCCTGACTGCAGGGCAAACCTGGAAGGGGGGGACTCGAAGGACAGTGCAGTGCAGAAATGTTCGAGCTCTCCTCTGAAATGTTCATGTCGCCTTAAGCTTTATTTACTAAATTTGTCAGAACTGACACTGGATTAAGAGCAATATTTAAACATAACATACACCTCAGTGGGCACTCAATGCAGAAATCAGTAGTACTGTTTAAATCTCCCTCTTTCTGTTCTTGAACTGGACAGAAGAGGAAGTGGGGCCCCGGCGATGCCGATTGCAGCAGAAGGGAGCCCTCATCTGGGGGAGAGGTGGCTGCTGTCACTGCCCCCGCTGTCCCAAAAGCCTTGAATTGGAACCAACAGAGAACCCCAAGCCCAATACCATAGAACAAAATTTGAGAATGTGAAAATTGCATCTTGCTGTATACTGCAACTTTAATAATAATGAGCACTTCTGAGTTCGTTATTGAGGTTTATATAATGCCTGAAAGATTTAATTGCTGTTTTCCTCTGTCTCCCAGTTCATCCCACTTTCTTGTAACAGCAGTAATATGGTTTTGTTGGCTGCCCTTCCCCATGGAAGGCAGTCCCTGTTAATTCTTCTCTCATGTCTTGCAGTGGGTAGGTGCAGCCATATGTACCAGTCCTTTGCAAGCCAAACTTTCCAAGATAAAAGATGCAATGGGCATGTGCCAGGATATTGAATCACTGTACAGAAACAGCACATGCTCAGTAACTTCACAGATTGAAATTGGCTCATGGTTTGACTCCTAAAAATGGATTTTCACATGCACTGGTACAGCTAAAACATGGATGTGGCCCTTGTGGATGCACTCCAAAGGCTCTTCCCATTGCGATGCTATAGTTTGACGAAGGCATTATATGACTGTTTCCATCACTTTCAGATCTTAATGAATCGTATTTTATTGTAATATATATTCATTGCTTTCCTCAGTTAAAAAGAAAGTTACTGCTTTTATCTTATATGAAAAACAAGGGAATTTGGTAAAGCATTCATTATTTTCATATTCCTAGTATTAACAGAATAGAACTAGTACTATTTAATTTTAGATCTTCATAGCTAGCTTGTTAATAACTCATATTTTCCTGTGTTGTATCCTACTATTTTTTTCTATTTTTTTCCCAAATACTCTGCATTCTTGAGGAAAAAAAAAAAAAATCAAATCCAGTGAGTGGATAAGTGCAATATTCATCGAATAAACAGGCCCCTCATCCAGGACTTGGAGTGGAACGTGCAGTGTGAAATGTTTGCAATTCTCTATTCATGCACTCTTATGGGAACAGGAGATGCAGGGGAGGGGGCAGGTGGATAAAAACGGGACCCTTGGGTCGGTAGGGATGGATAGCTGGGGCTGTTGGTCTTGGAATGGCTGCTTGTCACGGAGAGCATCACCTGGTACTAAAAGTGTAAGGATTATGCAGCATGTTGCCAGGTTTTTGTATAGGGTGTGCATTAATGTCCTTATTAATACAGGACTTCTGAGCTATGCTTTAAGTACTCTGTATGTCATCCTTGCATGATACTGCCTTCTGGTTTGTCTCTGCTGGTGGTTGTCCTCTTTTGCTTCAGAATCAATAACTTAAGAAAATACTTCTGCTGGTGCTGTCCCATGTTTTGATACTGTACTGTTATTTGTATTTATTCTGAGAGCTGTGGAAATGTATTTCTATATGTCCTCATTTCTTTCTTTTTTCCTTAGGTTAACAATAAAGAAGAAAGTCCCCATTTTATCCAGGTTACTTCTCACCTGCAGAATTTCACAACTAATCTGATTTTTGAAATCCTAGTTCCTGGCTTGCAAAGGATGATCATTCAGTTCCAAAGTAAAGCTGAGCAGAAACTCTGCTCTTCAAATAATAAAAATAAAAATAAAAAATCCTATTTGAATGGATGGAGAATTTCCACCTGTCCAGAGTAATGTCACCATCCAGGTAACAGCAAAACCTCTCTTTGAAAAACTGGACTGTTTTAATGAGATCCAAAAGTAATGTGAAAGACAAGCATTGGGTTCTTTGAGCTCTGGGGAGTGTTTCTCCTGAAGCTCTACTTGATGTCCCTGGAGGGCAGCTGTACCTCAGCCTTCTGCTTAATTCTTGTCCTGCTGCCCTTGAGTTTGTGAAAAGGCCTGGCTATTGCCAGAGACCTTTGCATTCAAATGAGAACAGAGTTCTGCAGCTGTATTGAAATAGATGTTTTCCAAAATCCTGTCATTGATACTAACGCTTTACAGGTTCATCTTGTTTTGGGGAGCCAACCCAATTTTTTTCACTTGCTCTTGTTCAAACCAGCCAGAAGTCCAGGAGCATCAGTAGGGTTACAATGGCAGAAACCTTCATGAGCGCTCCCCACAGCCCATTCTCCTAAAGGGGCATGGGAGTGCTGAGCTGGGGCTGCCACGCACCATCTGCTGCATGGAGGTTGTGCAGCGGCTTTGTGAGACCCACTGGAGCTTTGCTGCTGTCTTGCAGGTATCTTTCCAATACTAGCAGCTCCTTCTCTGGCAACATCAGATGTTATTTATCCATGTAGCAAAGTGTTGTGTGTGAATTCAGTGTTCAGTAGCTGCCAACAGCACTAATACAATGGTTCAAGAGCAAATGTTTATTTTTTTCCCCGTTTGCTTTTAATTGTTTGATAGAAGCAGGGACCACCGATGTGGCAATGCGTAGGGAATGTGTTTGCATGCTTGAGCTCTTCAATGGCCTCTGCTAACCTGTGCCCGGTGCTTCTATTTCTTTTTCTGTCTCTCTGTGCTGCTCAGTGGCCACATCTGTTGTCTGTAGCTTCAGATGAAGTACTGTATGTAGGGCTGCATCCAGAGTTCTCTCCCAGACTTGGGGTTGCAATGTAGGTTGCTGTTGCTGCTTTTCCTCCTCATCTTAGAGCCAGTCGGAGCACCCAGAGTTCCCCAGAACTTCCCCTTGGATATCTTTATTGGGGTGTCAGCTGTGTGGGGTGTCCTTACACCACGGCTGGGGCTCTGCAGTGATCCCTGGGTGAAAGCTGAGTGCAGACCCGATGGCACAGGCAGAACAAAGTAGCTTCTCCCATTTTATAATGTCATGGCTGGGCTGGTCCCATCACCAATGTTCTTCGTTTGTTCTTGCATCGAGGTAGTGTTGATTCTAGTTGAAGAGTGCAATTTTTGTTTTCTTTTGTGTCTGAGGTTTTTTTTTTTTTTAGTTTGTTTGTTTTCTTTAATAAATAAATTTGGTTTAAAGCTTCACACTGGCATTTTTACAGACCTGTTTTTGTCAGCATAAACCACCGCTGTCCTGAGTTGAGACTCCTGTTTGTTACTGAATCAAACTAATGGGAACTGTATCAATGATTTGGAAAGAAATGAAAGGCAACTATATTGGCAGGGAAGGGGTGGGAAAAGATAAAATACAAGGGAAAAAAGTGTTTCTAATAAGGCCGTAAATTATTTGATCTGACACTGCAGGTGCTTTCTCTGTATAGATGGTTTTCATACATCACTGCTCTGCATTAGGATTTTTCATTACTGAGAAAAGTTGAGTTTTACACTCTGTGATGATGGTAGTCTGTATCCTAAAGTCAGTGATCCCCCAAAGCAAGAGAAACACACGTGATTGCTGTACCAGAGGCACTTTGTACCTTTCTTTCTCGGTCCTGTTTGGTGGAGGGGAGAAGCAGAGGGGAAGGAGAATTGCATGGCATTGCCAAAACCCCATCGTCATCCTTGGGGGCATCAAACTGTGTTCTGAGTCTGGATCCCCTGAGCATCCAGGTTGGGCTTGTCTGTCCTACAGAAGCAGGAGAGGAGAAAATACTGCAGTCACTGGAACTTAGCCTATAGCCGTTAACAAACTGGAGCAAATAAGAAAGGAATTAAAAAAAAAAAAAAAGCACAACCTTTAAAAATATGAGAGATTTCAGTGGATAGCCAATGTTAACTATTGCCTGTCTTAGATTTTCATAGTGGGGGGATGTTATAATTGTTTCCAATCTGTAGATGACTTTTTTTTTTCCCCTTGCTGAAGGGGTTTGCTCATTACTCATGTGGGTTCAGACCTGGAGTATTGTGGAAGCAGAGTGCATGGAGCATTACAATGGCTTTTCTGTACTATAAGTTGACTGTTATGGGGTCAGTAGTGCACAGAGTAAGTGCATTTCTGTTGTCTGGCTCACATCATGCTGCATCAGTGCTGTTGCTGTACTGCACATTTAATTGCAGGCAGAGATATTAGTTACTTTGCTCCCAGGTTTGGGGAGAATCAAAGCAATGAGATGTCTCAGTCAGGAGTTGGTATCACACTTTCACATCAGAAGTCTTGCCTGCAGCTTGATTGCTGCTTCGGTCAAAGCTCAGATGCAGATATCTCTGTTGGGCACGTATATCTGTGGCTGCTTCTAAAACTGTTAATTAGCTCAAACGATTTCTGGAAACAGTGGATAATTAATGGAGCCTAAACCTGTTGCTGAATGAAAGCTGGAATCTGTCGAGTGGTTGTGCTCCCCTCTCCTAGGAGAGCACGTACGGTATGGAAAGCCTTGCGGTTTTTACTGTCCCAAACTTATGTTTGATGACAAAATCAATCTAGGTCTGATCTAAACAAGGTTTGCAGTGGGTTTCCTCAGTTGTTGATGTTCTTAACATTAGACGCTGTTGTCATTTTTGTGTTGGTGTAGCACTCCATTTTCTAGTGGATAGGTGGTGGGAATGTACTCTGTGGTGTCTTGGGAGAGCATGTTGGTGACCAGAGACAGAGAAATGTGTGGTTGGTTTTAGTGTGTGTGTGGTCAAGTTGGTGATGCTTTTCTGGTTGTTATTTTTGTTGCTGTTTTTAACATGGGAACCATTTTGTCTGCTCTGCTTGGGAAAATGTCCTGAAGTTGTTGTGGTTTCTGTCGTGGTGTATATGGAAAAGGAATAACTGAGAACTGTTTTGTTTTCATATGGAGAGAGTTAAAAAGGCGGGAGTCCGTTCCGTTTGTTCTGGGATGTGAGTTAAGCCAAGAGGTAAAGAAAATGAGTCGGAGGAAGCCCTTTTTGTTGTAACAGCTTGGGACCATATTTACTTGTGGCCCATGGTCCAGCTCTATTGAAGGCAGTGAATATTGGTCGTAGTGCAGATGTTTGAGCTTTCTGTCCAAATATTGATTCTTTCAGAGCTGACAGGTATTTTGACATTCATGGCATCAACCATTAATGTACCTACAGCAGACAGGAAGCTATAAGCAGAAATAAGTACTGCAGCCTCACGGAGTGCCCAGTTTTTGTTTAATGAACTTGAGCTGATGACCAACATGATTTTGTACAGTGAAGAGCTCCTGATAGGGCCCAAATGTATTTGGCTCTTTGAGATGCTTTCCTAGAACTGCAAATCTGGTGTATGATAGAAAATATTGGCCTTCCAGTCAAAACTGAAAGCCAGAAAATGACATCTTTCATGCAGCAGTATCTCTTGCCATTGGTGGCATGAGTTATCATACAAAATGCCCCTGTCTGAACTGGCACAAAACAGAAGGCCTCTTTGTGACCAGTCTCTGAGTCTGCACATAATCTTGGTAGATTGAATGCAGGTCAGATTTGTAGGTAGAAAAGATGAGTAACTCCTTTACAGACTAACACAAGGATGTAGTTCTCATTTTTGCCAAGCAATCCCGTAGAAATGTCCCCTGAGGTTTAGCACAGATCCTCTGGGGACCTGTGAGTCTTTAGCTGATAGATACGGTACTGTGGGCCTGATCCTGTGACTGGGACAGGAGAAGCACATCTCTGTCACATGCACATCTCATCAAAAGTGAGATCATAGCACAGTGTTGCCATTGACATTGACATCTAGATTTGTCACTGGGGGGACCACGGTTGTGCAAAGTGTTACCTTCTCCATAATCCAGACTTGCAGAATTGATTTTAGTGCCCAGTCCAGAAATGGTTCAGAGCTGCCCTCTTTTCCATTGCTACCCAACAGCCATGTGCTGTGGCCAAGCACTTGCTCAGAGAACTGCAATACAGTGTAAAGCAATGGAAGTTTGGTGTGTTTTTCCCATGTGCTGAGGCAGTGTAGTAAAACGAAATGTTTTGGTGTGGGATTTTAATAATGTCTTTGTGTGTAGAACTGAGAACTCTGCATGGGTCTGCTCAACAGAGAGTGAGAAAAATGTTTCAGGCAGTTGTGCATGTGAAGACACAGAGCAAGAACTCAAGATTGCTGTGCCTGTGAGTAGATCCCAGCATCCCTCTATAGGCACTTACCAGAGCCTGGAGGTGATCAGCATCTACTAATGGGCAATCAGTACTGCTCACCTTCCTGCATGCTCAGGACTGGCGGAGGTTACGAGGGATGGAGTTTGGGGGCTCTTCCCTCAGCTTTATTACAAGTTCTTGCAATGTGAACCTCTAACATCTTCAAAGACTCAGGCAGAAGGGATTTGCTAAACAGACTGTATCTGTTATCTCCCAGTTCATTGATTGCTTGGACCAAAGGTGGTGCTAAATCTGATTTTCATCTGTAATATTTATATTTTTTCAGACTTTTTTTTTTAAGTGTTTGATGAAACAGATGCAGTGTCCTTCTTACATGAGAGATTTATTCCCAGCTTGGGATTTGGCAAAACTCACTGGACCTTCAGGGTCCAGAATGGTTGCTTGTTAACATTTGAGCAGGCTTGCAGTGTTTTGGGGGAAGTGGGAAAGGGTACTCTATCTTCAAATGTTTGCAGACTGTAAGAATTGACTTGTGATTTTTTTTTTTTAATTTTGTATTTTGTTTACATTGTCTCTTATGCCCTAAGGAAAATAAATTTTTGACGTTTTTAATTGTGATCCGATTGGTTTATTTTATTTTCAACTTTTCAATACTGTATTATTCCACTCTCTTTGTCAAACCACTAAGTTTAAGTTTCCCAGAGAAACTTATGACTTTGGATGTGTGTGAAATTGCAAATTTAAGCTCAGGCTTAAATGGATAAAGGAGCTCCATTTGTCCTCTAGCTCTGAATTGCTGCTGCAGCTGTATTTTGTAGCTGTATTTGTAAAGCTTTATGGCCTGCTCACCTCTGTCCTCAAACACAAAGACCCTCTGTCTGTGTTAAGATCATAAGGCTTAACACACATTTCAGTATATTCTTTTTGGAGAGTGATATGGCATCAGATCCAAAATAAGAAGAGAAGCATTTCTTTTTCCATGGGTGGCCCGTTTATCACAAAAAGGGTGGCTGAACGTGTTGGGATGAGTTCTTCCAAACCCCTTCATGTATGCTGCAGAACTTGACCGTGGCACTGCAAGGTCTGAGTACTGCACAGTTGTCAAGCTTGCTGACACCTTGCAGGCTTTGAAGGCTGGAGGCCCCAGATAACAAGCAGAAGTTTCCTGCTACATGAAGCAGATGTGTAGGTGAAACTGAAGAGCTTTTTTACAGTGAGAGTGGTGGGGCACCAGCACAGGTTGCCCAGAGAGGGAGGGGACACCTTGTCCTCAGAGACACCCAAGATCAGGGTGGGACGGGGCTCTGAGCACCTGATGGAGCTGTAGGTGTCCTTGTTCACTGCAGGAGAGTGAGACCAGATGGCCTTCATGTATTCCTTCCAACTCAATTCTATGAAATGATGTCACTGGAGAGGGAGCAGCTCTCAGCAGAGGCACAGTGTTTGCTCACCACACCCATGTCAGCACATAGGTATGTGGTTGCCAAGGGCTCCTGCTCAGCCATCCCAGCTCTCTGAAGGCTATAAGAAATTAAGTATGAGGCTGCATGCAGTCCCGGGCACTTCTAGGCACACACCTGAGCAAGGAGCGTGCCACGGAACTGTGTCTTTTCTTTCTGTGCATGTAGAGTGAACCTTAAGGTTGAAAGGGTTTTTCTCTAGCATACAATCAACATATTACTAATGTACACCCATGTGTGTTATAACCCACTGTTAATTGCTCTGTTTGCTCCTCATTTTTCTCCACACTCCACCAAGATACCCTGCACCCACGCATGTGCGTTCGAAAAGTAACAAGTGTGTGCCATGCCGGGGCAGAGCACCAGGTGGCGATGGAGGACCGGCTCTGCCCTCCTGGACCAAATTGGAGCATCCCTCCCCTCTTCCTCATCCCTCCTCAGCGCAGACCATGGGCCAAGACTGACAGAATACCTACCTGCCTTGGTTCCTCTCGCTGACACCGAGAAAGGGGAGGGCTTGGGTTTTGCTCATTTGTCCTAAGATGTAGCAGTGCATGACTCCTCGGTACATCTGGCAGGGGCTGTCTGGCAAAGCCAGTGTCCCCAGTATGTAGTGGCAGTCTGTTGCGCGCAGCTCCCACCTTAAGGGGATGTCCCATGTCACCATGAATGAAAAGGGCTTCTGAGACCCACTAGAGGTCCTCCTGTTCCTGGGAAAACAGGAGCTGGGCACAATGCTTGGAGTTACAGCACAGGCACACTCAGACTTGGTTTGGTGCACCAGGGAAGATGCTCGGGAGGAATGCCCTTAGTCCATACTTTTAATTTTGTGTCTTCTTTTATCACTTAGGTAGATATGAAGCCCGTCAAGGGCCTGTTCATCATCCTCATCATCCAGCTCTATACACTGTCTCATCCTTCAGCACCGAAGGAAAGCCTGACTGCTCTCCCCCTGGCTCACTCCAAAAAAGCAGCTTTCATGCCACCATTGCTTACCTCAACCGCTTGCTTCTGCCCTGCCCATCGTGTTTTGCTCCACACTTGTGGAGATGGCAAATACTCAGCTGGTCACGGTACTGCAGGATACCTAAATCAGCTTTATTCACAATCACAGTTACCCAATTTTTCACAATGAGTTATTCTTCTCTTCAAACAGAACACAAAACATCTTAAAGTAAAGCAATGAAATGCAAATGACACAAGAACACAGAGGTACGTGGGAGCCTACACAATTCAAACAAAACAAAAGGTTAGGACTGTTGTTGTTACTGCTTTTGCTGTTTTTTTTCTCCCTGCAGAGAGCCTTGCTCTCCTCCCTGCTCACAACTGGAGCCAGCTGATGCTGGGAGCAGGACTGAACCCCAAATTTTGAGCTCAGATGCTGGGGGAGCTTTCGGTTTCTGCTAACTTCTAGACTTTGGTCCACAGTAAAACAAACAACACAGTTAATATATTAAAACACTCTGAATTCAAAAGGTGAAAAGGGAATTCACACCACTGCACTGGTACCCATAGATAGTTTCTTGAAAAATAAAACGTACCCATTGGCTTGCCCTGTGCGGGAGGGAACCGGTCCCAGTGGCTTGGTGAAGGCCTGGGAGGCTGCTTATTGCACATTTCCCCACATCCACTGATTCACGGACACATTCCTACCTCTTGGGTTCTTCCTTTCTGAAATTTTGGGGTGTGTTTAAGCACTGACACAGATTCCCCACCTTTGCTGGTCCTGGAGGCTGGCTCTGTGCCCACGCGCTGGCCATGCTCCTGGCATGGAGGCCGCAACCGCTTCCTCCCACCCCTGTCCAAGCAGGGCCCCTGGGTTAGGGGTGGATGTGAGAGGTGTGCAAAGAAATGGTGTAAATCCCTGTAACCAGAAGATCAGTGTTCAAGTTACGGAGTGCCCACCAGGCATGCTGGGGGTGGCTGCAGGCCCCTGCAGGAGGCTGCAGAGATGGCGGTGCCTTTAGAGAAAGGCTTTACAGAGCACTCTCCAGCTCTTAGCATCTCCTTTGATTTCCTTGAAGGGTCAGGGTGAGGCCATGTTTTCCGGAACCTTCACCCACCATACTTGTGGTGGCCACGATAGCAAAAGGCTCAGCAGGATGAGTGCAGCCCCATGGCATTCCCTGGCCTGGTGGCAACGAGGCAGGGTGAAGGCTGCGACCCCACCCCAGCCCCGACCACCCCTCAGGGCCCAGTGCTGCTGCTTCCTCCCAGAGGCACCAGGATGGGGCCAGGACAGCTGGGGAGCACCTGCTGTAGCTGAGCATGGCCCAAGACCCTGCAGCTCTTTGCCAGGCCAGCAGCTATGACAGTACCACGGTCATCATGGCACCCACTATAGGGACAGTGGGGTTCCCAGTGAGGGCAAGGGGGTTATTTAAATAAACCAAACCCCTCAAGCTATAATTATTTTCTTCTTCCCCCCTCTAACACATAAGGACAGCCATGTCCTGCCGGCGGGCTGGCTGTAAAGGGCTAAAAGTACCACCTGGCTGTTTTTGTCTTAAAGCACAGTGATAAAGTTACCAGTAAATGAGACCCGCAGACATGTGGGTTTGTACATTCTTCCCCAGTGGGGTTAGGTTTTTGTTTTGTTTTGTTTTTTTGTATTTTTGGGTTGTTTTTTTTCCTTCATTTTTCTATTTTCCTTCAGAATTGCTGTCTGGATGACAAGGGGAGGAAAGGCGAGGGAGGTGCATCTTCCCCTCCTGCAGGCCATGGAGGCAGAGATGCTGCTGGATTCTCTGTGTTGCGTGAAGACCATTCAGGACAAGCCACAGCAAATTGGTGGTGAGGGGGTGTGAGAGATGCTTGTCATGCAACAGGATGGTGCCAGGAGGTGGCTGGACGCTGCTGGGAGGGAGAGTCCAGTGTTTGCTGCCAAACCCACCATGAATGAGGAACTGCAAGAAGGCAGCACAACAGCCATGGTGCTGCTCCCCTGGAGGTGCTGCCGCGATGGACACAGAGAGGATTTTCTTTAAAAGTCCTCATTACTCCTGCATTTCTACTGCAGATGTGCTCCTCTGCTGGGTGCATGCTTGCCTCATGCCACACTTTTTAAGGGGCCAGTTGTAAATCGAAACACACTGCTTGTTTCTCCCCTTCCACCAAGGTATTCTTTGCAGCAGGATGGCTCCAGAAGGAGATGTGCAGCACTGAACCTTTTATCTCTTGCTGTCCGTGCTAAACATTGGAGATTCCCCTCCTCTGTGCATGATGTAGAAAAGGGATGCTTGCTCCAGCTGTTTTTTTGTTTGTTTGTTTTTGGGAGAAAGTTTAAAATCCACAGGGGGGAAGCAGTCCATGGTGATTTCCCTGATGCACTGGAGTTCAGCCCCAGGAGAGTAGAAGAGTAGCATCTAAGCTGGTCTCATCTCTTGTCCATGGAAGTGGAGGATCAGGAGTGGTGGTGGGTGATGGTTTTCAAATCCCCAGGTGATGAATAGAGACCAAGATCTCTGATACTTCACAGCCACCTCTCCACCTCCCTAGTCCCATCACAGCAGTTGCTGTTGCTCTAAGTGCTGCGGTATGTTTTGATGATATCTTTGATGGCCCGTCTGCAAATGGGACAGCAAGCGTTGGCCATCTTCTTGAGCTTCAGACCACATGAATAGCAGAGACACATGTGTCCACAGGAGTAAATGACTGTGTCTACCATGTTCTCATAGCAGATGGTACATTCATCTCCCCAGGGCCCTGAGACGGATGGGGAGATGGGCGACTCAGGCAAGCTGACGGGAGAGTTGGGAGCTGTGCCTGAAAGACAAAGAACACGGTCACTTATGCTGCTTAAAAGGCTTCCTGACATCCCACAGTAATTGCCCCAGAGCCAGCAGCAGAGGGTGGGACTGTGCCCTAGCAGCATATCATGGTTCAGCTGTCCTCCAGGATCAGGGGCTCCTTCCTGCAATCTGCTGGTCACTGAGCCCTGGTTCACATGCCAAGACTCAGTGCAGCAATGAGGTAGCATCTGTTGAGATCTGCCACCCACAAAGAACAAACCAAGAAACAGCTGTTCCTGAGCATTTGGGACAAAGAGCATTTTCACGTTTTCAAACCTCTGTCTAAACATTAACGAAGGAGGAAAAAATGAGAAGGGGTGGAGCAAACCATCTGCTTTGAAAAAGAGGAGGACAGGTGGCAGCAGCTCCCAAGACAAGTAGTGCTTCATCTCTAAGGCTGATCTAGGGATATGGGTCTACAGTGCCTGGAGACAAATTCCCTCCATGTGGGTCCTCCAGGACAGGGGTGGGGTGGTGCTGGCATGGGCAGCATTTAGCTCATAGCAGGCACACTGCTGCAAGAGCCATAAGGGTTGCAGTAATTGTGCTTGCAACATAAATGTGGTGAAGACTCCCTGCCAAGCCAGATGAAGTGGCAGGATAATGAGAGAATTTCTATTTGCCCCAAAAGATTCAAATGGTACCATCAGAGAAAAAATACCTTGGTTAAGACAACAGTGACAAGACTTGGTAAATTACATAGCTTTGGGATCGTGTAGATCCCTGGCATTCTAGAAATTTAACAGAACATCCTATAATTTGTACTTCATTTATCTAAATCTCACTGGAATATTAGGAATATTGTTACTGCCTTTTTTGGGTCTAGGTGTGTGGAGAAGGAAGGAGGGGTATTAAGCATATTTGTAGCTCCAGCCTAAGTCAGTGTGCAACACCACTGCCACAGAGTTCTCCACTGTGCGTCACAGGACCAATGCACAGAACAGAAACTTTGCTGTGTCCTCTGGGACCTTTCATGATGAAAAGGGTAAGAGAAATATTGCTGTCTAGGCATCTCAGCAGCTTCCACGTAAGTCAGACTGAAAATAGACTCTGCATAGGCTCACCCTCCCTCCCCAAGGGAGCAGACAAGAGCCTCCGTTGCTTACTGTGTTTTTAAATCCATTCCGAGAGACAACCACAAGACTGTGAAGAGAGACAGAGGAGAGAACAGAGGTATCTCACCACACTTACCACTGATGGAGCTGCAGAGTGGGCCAGAGCCACACGTAGACAGTATGGGGTCAGAAACACCACTGCAGAGGACGGTGGGGGAATTGGGCGTTGATGTGGGTGAGCTCGGTGTGGACGGCCCCAGCCGCTCGGCCAGTATGGTGGAACCTGTGCCATGAGAAAACAAAGCCACAGTGACTTTTAAACACTTGAGTCTGACCAGGCCCTGGGGATAAGCGGTAGGGGTGCAACTCTCAGTGCTGACCAGCTCTCGTGACTCATCAGATTGAAATCTAGGGAAAAAAAGAAAACCAAGAAAACAAGACCTTTCACACCTTTTCATATGCTAGCAACTAGCAGAAGACAAGAGGCTTCCACAGTCCCTGAAACTACCCGGTGTTCCTTTAACCATCATAAGCCTTTGCTTCTGCCCTTTGTCTCAAATCTTTAGTTCCTTTCCCCATGGTCTCAAGCTCCTACGTGTGCACAGCACTATACCCAGCGATGGGCTTGTGGCCAGTAAAGGACAAAGCCTGCAGAAGGGTAGGCTGGACTCCAACACAAGAATATATCACCTTGTCAAAGCACTCTGCGCTAACCCAGAGTAAAATATATCCCAGGCTCTCATGAATTCATGCTAAGTCACTCAAGGACTTCCTAAAGACAGATTCAAGCATTTGATAATCAGAAAAACTTAGCTCCATTCACTGCCCTGCCTTTTTTGTAGGGTGACTTAGGGTAAGAGGGGGGGGATACCAGGTGAGGACAGAAATCTGGGTAGAAACTGATTTAGGGCAGACAGAAAAATGGGAATGCTTAAAATTCTGGTTGCTGCAAAGGTTTGGTTCATTGCAATGATACAGCCTGGGCTTCAGTATGGCAGTGGTGAGGCGGTGGCACACACATGAACCAAGGTAGGGTTTCTTAGTGGTAAGAACTAGTTTCCCTGCAGTTTTGAAGTTTCGTGTTGTGGGCTGGGAATCAGAGCTAAAATGCAAAGACTTCTCCATGTTACCATATAAGGAGCCAAGAGACACAGAGGGTTGGGATCTGCAATGTCCTTGATGAGCTGGAGGCTACTCTCCAGAGAAAAAGCGGCAGCAGAAGGCCAAGGACACCCTGTGGACCCCATGCAAAGGTCCTTCTGTTCCTTGTTGCTGGGAACTATCAAGCCAATGAGGACCGATCTCAGGAAGTGGGGACCCTAAGTGTCAACTCTGGATTGTGCAAAAAAGCATGAATGCAGCAGCAGCACATGACACATTCCCCTGTCCTTTGTAGCAGATTAAGATTGAGAAGTTCAAGCGTACAGAAAGCAGGTGGAGCAAGTTTGGGTTGAAATCTGTTCTGAAGTCTGCATATGGGAAAATAAGCAATGCGCTTCAGCCTTCAGACCCTCAGTTTCACCCTTCTTCAAATGAGGAGTGCCTGCTTACAGGCACAATCAATTAACCTCTAAAAGGCTCTGGGGCTCTCCCACTTGAGATGCTATAGAGAATCACTTCTGTTAATACACAGATGGAAGCTGAGGCTGAAGCTCATCTCAGTAAATATGCAAAGAGAATGATGCAGCCTCTAATGAGAGCCACTAGCAATGACTCTTCCCTGCCAATCTGACAGATGACCGTAGCAGAAAACTTGCCCTGTGGGTAACACGCTGTAAACAGGCCCAGCAGGAGCACAGATTTCAGCTCCTTCACTGCACACAGAACAAATGCCAGCAATGAACAGCTGAACAATTTTTTCAAGCTCTCCCTCTTCTGCCTGCAGCCTGGAGACATTTCTTCCATTCAGCTGGCACACAGTGCATTGCATCTCTAACACCAATGTGGTCATTTCACTAAGTGCAAAATAAAGCCTCTTAAGAGCACTTTTTCCCGGCCTGATAGGAGAATTTGGAGGTGCCCCAAGTGCCGCAGATATGAACCAATGGAGCATGCTGGCAGCAGTGCAAATGGCCCTTCTGCAGGGTGAGGAGAGCTCATCAGCGCAGGAACTGCAGGCTGAGTGGCTGGTCTGAGTCCCAAAATGGCCCTGCCCAAGTCCTAAGGCCAGCACACACCTTCCCAGCTCTTTCTCCTAATACAAGGCGCAGTTCTTGACTTTTCTCCAGCGTAAGTACAGAGCTTTGTTTAAAACAATCCCAGTTTCCCTACCAGACAAGACATGCTTTTCCCTTGGTGACAGAATAATCAGCAGAAGACACGTTACTCACACTGTTAATATATTGCTGGATGGTGTGCAGACACCGTGACAAGCAGCACGGAATGACATCATGTGCCGGGTGGAATGAGCATGGCCAGCTTGGCTTAACTAAAACCAGATTCTTGTGCACAAGGCCAAACAGGCTCATTGTGTGCACGGAGCTCCCACCAAAAGCTTTCGAACCATGATTAGAAGAAAATAAATGGTAAATAAATCAGTTTAATTACTGATCTTAAAACATTCTGTAAAGCTCCCAGATAACTTTTCTCTGCTCCTAACTTGCCTCGTGCTTGATCCCAAACATGCTGAACACACTAGAATTACCTTTAAGCAGGACTTGAATCAATTCCATTTGCTGTTTTATCTGTGCTGCACTAGCATTAGGAAAATCCAACGCAGCCTGACTCTTTCTCTGCAATCTTGCTCATAGATGCAAACTGCACAGAATTTTCCCAAATTATTTTATACTCTATTCAACCTTCCATTACAGGGGAAAAAAAAAAAAGAAAAAAAAAAAAAAAAGGTAGATATATTTGGTGGAATTCCAAAGCTATTCTGTTTATTACAGGAGAAAAAAACAATTCTGAAGATGCAATGAGGAACCTGGAACTGTGGAACTGTACCTAACGTGCCTTCTTTTGGCCTTGCAATCTATTGGCAAACAAAGTGTCTTGGGGCTCTTCCCCCACCCTTTCCCAGAAAGACAAAGTTTCTTTCTCTTAGGCACTGACGTCTGAAGTCACCAGGTAGATGTCAGACAAACACCTTTCACTTGACACCTCAGTATTTCTTCAGTGGTACATCCATGAAGGGGTGACTCTTAGCAAGACCAGCCTTGCAATGACTAAATCATTCCACTTTTTATTTCAGTAACTAGCTTTCAGTAATGCAAATACTCCGTTAACTATAGAGTGAGTTGCAAATACCAAACACAGTTTCAGTGTGATTGTCTCAATGCTAAAATGACAGCTCTCTCCGCAGCATGTCATTGCTCCATGAGAGATGTATTAAGTTAATTTGTGTCCACCCACAAAAGGAAAGAAATACTGTACTTTTAGTGGAAGAGAGTATGACCATAGGATACACAGCATTGTGCAGGGAAAGGCTGCCAGTACGTTAGCAGTTTGTAATTCAAAAAGGTCTTGCCAGCCAGAACGAGGGTCAGCGGAAAAAAAGGATGGTATTCAATTGGCTCAAATGCAAGACATAGCACTTAAGCAGAGATAATCAACTACCAAAATACAGGGCAGGGAACTGGACTGTTCAATTAGAAATACAGTTGTCTTGCAGAAAGAGGCCTGGTGACTGCTGGAGGTCACCAGATAACAATAAATCAACAATGCCATCTTGTTATGAAAAGGTCACATCAATCCAGGCTCAACCGAGGATGGTTAAGCACTGGAGCAGGGGCCTGAAGGCACAGTGGTACCTCTGTTCCTGGAAATACTCCAAACTCAACTGGTGAGTCTTGTGCTCACTTGGAAGTTAGCCATGCTATGAGCAGGACATTGGATTAGATAACTCTCAGGGGTCCCTTCCAACATAAAATGTTGTATGATTTCAAGACAATAACAGTTTTCATAGGCTGCTAGAATGAGGGCAGAAACAATCTGTTCTCTGTGAAAGCTCATGAAAGAGCTCACGAAAGACAAGAAATCATGGGTTTAGAATCCTAAGGCATTCAAGTCACGCATTATATAGATAGCAAAGCACTATAAAGCAATCAGACTTCCTAGAAAGATTATGGCATCTTCATCACTAGAGCTCTTTAAGAACAGGAAAGTGAAGTAGGTAATCTCTTGGGATCCCATCCAGCATTTATGATTTTTGTGAGAGCAGTTCTCTATATCCACTATTGCCCTTTTATAGAAGGTCTTAACTGAGACCAAAACACAGCAGCTATAGTCCTCAGAGATGCTTTTGGCTCCCTGTGTCTATTGTGGTGAACAGGGTGGTTTCCCAGAACACTGCATTCCACTCTCAGGGGATATCCCCTGGGGCTGTCACCACTTCCAACAGAGACATTTTTTTGCTCATCTCTTGAAGGCAGCTGTCTGAGGAAAGCTTTTAAGTTGTTAAACAGGCCAGATACAATGGCAATATTCTCTAAAAATACATGAAAAATTGTCAGTTAACACACCCTCCTTAACTCATTTATAAAAACATTATTTCTATATTTCTTCCTCATAGCAAGGCAATTATGTTGACCTTCTTACTGTGTGGGCCCAGAGAAAACATCATGCAACAACCACCACTACAACACCAGGTGGCTAGGAGCAATGCACTGTCTGTATCCCCTTCTGAACTGCTTAGGAGCATTTACTCTGATGCAATCAAATCTTCACCTTTTTAAGGTGTTCATAACTCATTCCTTCATCTGGCATCCATCTGTTAGAGAAGCAGTAGAAAGACAGGGACTTCTATTCGTGTGACTCAAATAATGACAACACAGTCAACTCCATCCTGTATCTGTCAGTCAGTGAACCAGTTATAAAAGCATCTATCAGCCAATGAAAGGTAAATGGCAACCTGTCTAGACTCTTAATGACTATTTCAGAAGTGTATTGATTTTCAATGTTGTTTCATCCATACACTGGTTCCAGTGCTCCCAGCACACAGTGGAAATGACTTGATGAGATGCTGAAATCTGGCTGCAGTCTTCAGCTGGCACTCTGAAAGGTGCTCGAGAGAGATGTGCACTTCTCATATGTTTTAGCCCAGTGAGCACTGGGCACCTGACAGTCCCATTCAGTTAGCTGACTTACAAAACTCCCAGTTTGATTTCTGTTTGTTAGGAACCAGATTTTAAGCCTGTCTGCTAAACTAATTTCCCTATCTCAAAACATCTTCAATATACATTCTCACATATAACACTGTGCATGTGTCAGGGCCATGGATTTGTTACCTTGGTAAGATCAAGGCTCTTTGAAAAATCTGGCTTAATTGTGGGTACTCAGCTCATGTAAACATCTGACGATGGGGGTCTGTCCCATAACACCTGTGCTCCTGCAGTGGGAGTTAGCTGGCATATTACAGAAGTTATTAGAGCAACCCTGTGAAGCATCTCAGCTGCACTTAATCTAATCTACCACAAATCTCTGGCTTCGTAGACCACTCTTGGTAAACAATCATGTGCAAGACTCCAGTAGGACTGAGATCTCAGTTTCTGTCCTTACTGTTTTTTAATGGAAAATCTGATATTTTTTGCTCATAGATGCAAACTGCACAGAATTTTCCCAAATTATTTTATACTCTATTCAACCTTCCATTACAGGGGAAAAAAAAAAAAGAAAAAAAAAAAAAAAAGGTAGATATATTTGGTGGAATTCCAAAGCTATTCTGTTTATTACAGGAGAAAAAAACAATTCTGAAGATGCAATGAGGAACCTGGAACTGTGGAACTGTACCTAACGTGCCTTCTTTTGGCCTTGCAATCTATTGGCAAACAAAGTGTCTTGGGGCTCTTCCCCCACCCTTTCCCAGAAAGACAAAGTTTCTTTCTCTTAGGCACTGACGTCTGAAGTCACCAGGTAGATGTCAGACAAACACCTTTCACTTGACACCTCAGTATTTCTTCAGTGGTACATCCATGAAGGGGTGACTCTTAGCAAGACCAGCCTTGCAATGACTAAATCATTCCACTTTTTATTTCAGTAACTAGCTTTCAGTAATGCAAATACTCCGTTAACTATAGAGTGAGTTGCAAATACCAAACACAGTTTCAGTGTGATTGTCTCAATGCTAAAATGACAGCTCTCTCCGCAGCATGCTCCGTTCCAAAGAGCAGCCATATAAATTTATGCACATTATCACATTTTCTTGCCTCCTGCTAAGGCTGCAGGAGAGCTATTCTGTCCCACAGGGCCACCCAGGTCTTGCCCAAGAGGGACTTTTAAATACATCATACTGAAACAAAGGAACAAAGCACCTGCAGTTGCCTGAGCGCATGGTAGTTAAAGATCAACAATAATGCTAGGGAAGGATGTAATCATATCCATCACTTTTGAATGCCATAAAACACGTGTATTTACACAGCCAGTTGTTATGTTCCCACGGCAATGGGAACAATACAGCATTTACCAGAAACCAGAGCTTCCTTCCCCTTGGGCTCAATGTTCATGGCCAGCCATGCTCTCAGAGCCTGGCCTCTGTACCACAGTGCATCTCTACCTCTCAGGTGACTGACATCAGTTGATGATCCATGGTTGTTTTTACTTTCAGTATTGCCTGGGTGATTTTAATTCTGAACAGAACAATACTACATTTCTGAGCAGAACAATACTACAATTTGTTCTTTGCAAGCCTATGAAAACACAAGGAATTCTGCATTATGCTATGGGAATGTCCAGAAATAGGTAGCCTGGTAGATTCTGCATACAAAACCGTAAGACTTACGTTTACAGATGTGTGTCAGACTTAACCACAGTTTGGGAAAATAAAAGTTAGATCCAAATCACAGAGAACATGAGTTTAGACTTTCCTGTGAATCAGAAATGGAGTGTGCTTTATGGCTTCACTGGAACGCTGTTGTTTGCTGTATCCAGAAGGGCAGCAGGGCACCAGCACATCCATTAGCCACAGTGCAGTTCAGAACGAAAAATGAAAGCTCCAGACAGTAGGAGCTGTCTGAAGGCAAAAAGCACGTGGCAAATGTACGAGCCAGCTGGTGTCTTTTCTGACCCAAAGGGTGAAGTTCAGCAGTTATTCAGCACTTCATCCTGAAAAGTCCCGCAGGCATGGGCACCGTGCAATGAGCATCTTGCTGAAGTGAACGAGCCTCTAAGGGGCTCCATCTCACAGTCTATCCCAACGAAGCACCCAGACATATACTTGGATCAACGAGAAGTCAAAAAAGGAGCCTGGATTAAGCAGACAAGATGCATGAAAAGGAGAACTGGAGCTAAAAGAGCACAGGTATTAATTACTCTGACCAGAAAGGCTCCTGTTTGTTCATAAACTGTGCCTTTTCCGTTCCATCTCACATAAGACATTGGGCTCAGGGTAACTGAGAGACCACAGAAAAAGTGGTTCTGTGAGCAAAAGGGAAACCACTGCCTAACCCAGCTCCTCCAAGCTCTGCGCTCCGCCAGGAGGGACATGTCTAAATAGGGTGGCAGATGCACACAGGAGATAAATATTTCCACTTTCCTCAGCCAGCACTGTTCTGAATTTCTATGGGACACGCAGCTGCATGAAAAGGCATTTGACAAAGAAGGAAAAGAAAGAGTTTAGTCTGCTGTGTCATTCTCTCGGTAGCCAGAATAACTAACTCTTGCCAGTGTTAGTTCAAAGAATAGGCAGATTTTATCTCCTGACATGAGCAGTAATTCAAAGGAGCTGGTATATGATCCTGTATCCTGTACATTCACTGCAGGCAAACA
This sequence comes from Lagopus muta, assembly GCF_023343835.1. Lineage (NCBI taxonomy): Eukaryota > Metazoa > Chordata > Aves > Galliformes > Phasianidae > Lagopus > Lagopus muta. Next base: position 54,253,997 of record NC_064437.1, on the reverse strand, counting down.
AATATATTAGGAGATAAGGGAGATCTATACATCACTTGTTATGAAAACCTCATTGCATCAGGAGCAGTTTATTATCCCAGTTGCGATAATCACCTTCCCTGTTACGGAGGGAAGTGTAGACAGGGAGAGGCTGTCACTAAGAGGAGGCCTGCTTGTTCTCCCCAGCCTCTACCAGATGTGGCTGATAGCTCGGTACACAGGTCAGTGCTCATGCTTGACTTGCCCATGCAAAGCATGGGTTTATGTGCTGAATAGCACAAGCCACAAGCAGATGGCTGACATGGATCACAAAAGACAAATATTTCATGGCACACAACTCTCTGTGAGCATGCAGTTTTCCTAGATACAAGGTGTAAAGCACCCTGGTCCACTCTAGCACAACTTCCCTTTGTGCTAATTCTCCTTTAAGGCAATAAACAGAAAACTAGACAGGAATGGAGGGATCTACACAGCACTAGAGCCAAGCCAAAGGCTGCTTGCAACGAAAGATAAAACCACACGCAAGAGGAAAGTTTATGAAGAGGCATTAGTACAAGTGGACTACTTTCCAGGAGGCATCAATTAGTAACTCTCTTCACTCATTTTTCACACTACTTACTCTACAGTACCCTCCTGAGCCCCCTTACTCCCATTTTGATCCTTTGCCAACTGCTGCTCCAGGGAATCCCGAGCAACCAAGGATTCATAGCTGTTCCATCAGTAGTCCCTGGTCGGCTCTCCCCCCCTGCCCCTTCCGTTTTGATCCCACTGACCAAATTTCAGCCAGTCTGAAAAGAGGATAGAAATGTCAGCGGCAATTAATTTCTAAATATCTTGCTATGGGCAGCTATGTAGGAGCTCCATCTCAACACTCACAGTGCAGGAGGTGGGACAGCTTAGCCCACACACAACTGCATTTACCAGCACGGATATAAGCACAGATCTACGCACAGCAAATACAGGCTCTCAGCCTGCATAAGGACACATCCAGGGAGCTGCAGTATTGGGCAGCTTTTGTGGTGGGGCTGGAGTTATTGAGGAGCACAGACAGAAAAGACACAGATAAGGTAGCAACTCATCTTCACCACTATGACTGCTGATGGAACATGTTATTTCATCGCTCAAAAGAGAACTTCCATATAACTGGAAAGGATGAAATTCACATGGGAAACACACACACAGACACACACAAAAACAATACAAAGAAGATGAAGGATGTTTCACATACTGGTGATTCACTCTGAGACACAAGCAAATGAAAGAGTATCCCCAACCATTTGGCTCCCCAAATGCTAAATATATAAACTCGTTGCTGTGAAAGCTCCTCCAGACGTGAGTCATACACTGTAAATCCTTATGGGGGCGATCAGTTTAACTTCAAAAATTAATTACACCACCAAAACCAGACCAGTGTGTCCAGGCTGGTTCATTTCAGCTCTTCAAAGCTGTCACTAAAACTGCGTGAGAGCTGAAATGCTTACCAGCAAAAGCTAAAAACAGTAAATCAAATTTAATAGGCTCGTTTTGTCTACTGTATGGAAATGATGCCTGGAAAAAAAGAAATAAGAAAAAAAAGGCAGGAAGGGAGGAAGGGAGGAAGGGAGGAAGGGAGGAAGGCAGGAAGAGAGGAAGGGAGGAAGGGAGGAAGGCAGGGAGGAAGGGAGGAAGGGAGGAAGGGAGGAAGGGAGGAAGGGAGGAAGGGAGGAAGGGAGGAAGGGAGGAAGGGAGGAAGGGAGGAAGGGAGGAAGGGAGGAAGGGAGGAAGGGAGGAAGGGAGGAAGGAAGGAAGGAAGGAAGGAAGGAAGGAAGGAAGGAAGGAAGGAAGGAAGGAAGGAAGGAAGGAAGGAAGGAAGGAAGGAAGGAAGGAAGGAAGGAAGGAAGGAAGGAAGGAAGGAAGGAAGGAAGGAAGGAAGGAAGGAAGGAAGGAAGGCAGGGAGGGAGGCAGGAAGGAAGGTAACCTAAATCAGAACAAATGGAATTCCTAAAGGATGTGCAAAATCGGATTCATTTCTACATGCCTGAAGTTCAGGGTTTTGGTTTGGGCGTCCTACATATATAATCCATACAGTTTCTGAAGCAAGACCAGCACTTCGCAAATTAAATATTTAGAAAGGTTTCCAATCCTGACAAAAAGATCTACTGCCTCCTTCAATTGTTGGTTTCTGTTGTTAATTATCGTCATGTATATCTAATTTAAATTTGTCCCTCTTCATTTGCAAGGAGCTTGATATTTCTTATACTATTATCTGCTATCTTAAAGTGCCCTCCTCTTCCATTTATCTTCCCTCCATGTGGCCAAGCTGCCTTTTAACATTTTCTTTGCACCAAACTGACATCCTTCCACCTCCCACTACAAATGACTGTGGTCTCTCACTGTGTTATAGCAGTAGTTGGGTTTCATTTCTTTTCCCCATGGCAGGGTGACAAAAAGGACAAAAATAATTAAAAAAAAAAAAAAAGCTGCAGGAGTGGTGGTAGTGGTAGTAGTGCTTTCTACCTTCTCCATCCTCCCCAGAAAAGCAGAAAAGACAGAGAGGAAGTAGAAACAGCAATTTTCATTTGCTATATTTTACATTGCTCTATGTTGGACGTTCCTTTAACACTGCATAGCACTGCTTTGATTGCTCTAATGGCATGCTCCCAGAATAAGAATGACATCTGCTATTTCAGATAGTTTTGGTACAATTATGCTTCTTGCAGTATTTCTGTCTCATTTCTTTCAAGGATATGGAACTTCACGTTTTCCATTAAAGCTAGAAAAGATGACTATAAACATGTCTTCTCCTTTGAGATAAAAATCAAACTACAAAAGGTAGATCACACAAAATTACTCTTGTTTGCATTCTGGAGATTGAGCTTGTCATTAGAAAGATGAATACTTTATATTCCTCTTACATTTTCTATTATCATAATGACAGATTTTATGGCAAGTGCCATAATCTGTTCCATGGCAGTGCAAACAGTGCACATCACCTCCCTAATAGCATTGCAAAAGCTAGAGATGGTAGTTCATTATTTTCTGCACCTTTTCTCAGGATATTGATGATCTACATAATTACTGCAGGTACAGAGGTATGCAGTGTTGGGACAGCATGAGTGCAGCAGCACTATACTGATACTGGCAATGCACTGCTTCCAGCATTAATTATTACACTGGAAAAATAGGCCTTAAAAACTTGATTTGTATTTTAACACTTATTAAAGGTTATTGGTAAACTCCAATTCTATAGCTGTTAAATGGGAGACAGCAGCTTGCTGCCCATGCTGATGTGGCTAAAGCTGTACATTCTGTGAAGTCTTATCCTATCACTGAGCAGAGTGAGGTCAACAATTTCAGTTCTCTTCATTTACATTCCACATAAGAACAATACCTTATTTTCAGCTTCTCCTGTGACAGAGGTCAGGAAAAATCTGTTATGTGCGTACAAATATAGGTAGAAAGGATTTTTTCCAGCTCAGCAGATTGTCAAGGGAACATGGGTCACATTAGTGATCTCATATGAAAGGAAGTACAGGTTGATTACTAGTTTGACCAGCAGCTCAATGACCTGAGCAGGCTTTCCTTCTTACACCTACAGAAGCATTTAATCTTCCTACTGTTTGACTTCACCTACCATTATAACAATGATGTGTTGGTGGAGAGCAGAGCTAGCCATGGATTATGTACTGTACCCGCAACAAATATCATCAGGTTGAATTATCAGGGATTGAGTCTTGGGCTCCTGGAAATAAACTGCAGTATTACATTTGTCATCTGTGATCTGTTAATGGCCACAAAACACTCACAGCACAGGCCTATGGTCAACTTTAAGCAAATCACTTAGGGCAGTTCAGACTGTGGTTTAGACTGTGAACTGGACCCTGCAGACATATGTGTGTTCATCATGATTTATCTTCAAAGACTGTCCATAAATCCTAAGAAAAGAGGTGCTGGTTATGCTTTGGTTGTTTTTTTCTTTTCTGCTTGGTAAAAGGGGATTTTCAGGGGCTTTGAAACAAAAAAAGAACATAAATATATTTAAATCTATATAAGAGCACAAACAAGAAAGGATAATTTCCAGTTAGAGAAGGACTTCACATTCTAAGAAACCATCATCTGCTTTCTGGCACTGACACCAGCAGATCCATATTATGTTCAAAATTCAAGGTCAAAAACATCTTATGCCTATGGCTCTGTATCTACACACAAAGGGGACCAGTCAATTTGTTCCTAAACAAATGCTATTTCAAGGCCTTTCCCTCCACACTTCAGCATTTCAATAAAAAGTATTTTGGCCAAGAGAGCTTAAAAGTAAAGTAAAAAACATCAAGAGAAAGAGACCAGCTTGAGATGCCCACCACACCGAGTGGGTTACGCTGCCTTAATTAAAGCTGGAGCACAAATCCCTCTTCTGTTGCACTGTTCAGCGCCATGCTCTGCACATCTCTGCGATTACAAAGTACAGGGTTCTCTTTCTGCTTTCCAGCCTACTTCTCACATATGAGCCTGAAGAAAGCAAGGGGACCACTCTTTCTGGGAATCAGACATGTCAGAGAGCTAACACACAGAAAAGGGAATCAGTCGTTTGTCTTGCTGGCTATGCCCCAGATTAGCTCAGAATAAACCACCTCTCCTTCATCCTTGCTTCACCTAGGTCCACAGTGACTCATCCATACTCAGTGGAGGTCTCTGAGGTTTAATTTATTATCTGAACAGAGCTTTGAGATCATCAGATGAAAGATGCTACAGAAGTGCAAAGTCTTGTATGTCACAGCCATGTGCTACATACATGCCTTTACTGTGTTTTCCCTTTAAAAAAAAAAAAAAAGAAAAAAGTTGTACTTGATCCTAGAATAGGAAGGGAGACATCAGCTTTTCCATTCCTTCCACCTTTACCCACAACAGATCCCATCTGGCTGTTCTGTGTGCAAGGTTTTGAGAAAGGGGGGGTGAGACCTACCGAGCACACGGATCTGCATGACGGCACCGTGTAAGCCAAAGAACATCCAGAGGGGCTGCGAAGAGTCCACACAGACTTGCATGCCAGTGCTGGCCCCGTTGTGACTCAGGTGCAGCTCGCCATCTGAATTCACCATAAATCCCAGGATGTCTCCACTCTGGAGGGGCACCAGGACTCGGCACACGGCCCAGAACTCCTTTCGGTCAACCAAGGACTCGGGGTTATAGGGGAGGTCGCTGGGCCTAAGGGTGCTGGGATCGCAGGACGTCACCCCATAGGACAGCGTCCCCGTGCGCGCAGCGTTGGACTTGTTAATCTTGACAAAAATGGTCTCGTTGATCCGAAGGGGTCTGCTGGTGAAAACCAAAGTCCTCTCCTCCCGGGCGTGCTCCAGGCGAGCCACAGTTTGGTCATCGAGGATTTTGACATGGGCTCCCCGGAGGTGGTGGAAGCGGAGGTCGCTCTCGAGCTGGGAGGGGAGAAGGTGGGAGTGCTGGGAATTGAGGGAGTTCTGCGGGATGGGGCAGGTGGTGGCTGTCACGTGGAAGCTCTCCTCCTGCAGGTTGAGGTCACACAGGCTGACTGAGAGGCGCGTGTCCTCTGTCTCCCGCCGCAGCGATGGCCGGCGGATGGCGGTGAAGGAGCGGGGCCGCAGGCAGTCAGGAGGAATGATTTCACTGTCTGTGGGGAAGGACAAGAGAAAGCAAAATAGGTATCGCTTGGCAGAGAGTGACAACATCCAGGAGTCTGCAAAATGCTGTTTGATTGAGATATTTAAAAGGGAAGATCAGAAAGCTGCCGCCATTAATAAATTTTCCGACTTTCAAACATGGAGGCAGAGTATCATAACATGCATTTGCAATCAATGGCTGTTCTTGTGCTCTTCGCACCAGCATCATTTTCTGAGTAGGCAGACTCAAAATCGATGGAAAGAATTGACCCAGGGAAGGTCTCCTTGGAGAGGGGAAGCAGAGGGTAAATATATGAAGTACACCCCGGACATGCCAATCAATATTTACCCAGGCTCCGAGGTTTCATGCTCTGTTCATCATCTGCAATAATTCGCATAGGTTTAGGAAATGAATTTCTAACTAGACTTTTTTTTCTGTTTTAAAACGAATGCTATGTTCAGTTTTAATTTATTTATCACCATATGAAATTTAATTTGTATTCCTGAATGTAATTAATCATTAGTGGTCTGGTCCTTACTGCAAATCAGTGCAAATATGGATTTCACAGAGTAGAACTTGGGCATATGCAGTTTTCTATAAATAATGTACCATCATCTATTATTGCCATGAAAAAAGATTAAAAATCAAACCCATAGACATATAACAAAGATGATGCTTGCACATTTGCATCCATCAATTGAAACCCTGGTGTTTCAAGAGCTAATCATCAATTTATTCTTTTTCTAAGCATCATAATAGCCTGGCTTTAACGCATAAATTACTATTACTTAACATATTCTTAGCTACTCTGTTGCCATAGAAATTTCAAAGAGCAATATGCTGAGAAGAAAAAAAAAAAAAAAAGAAAAACCCCACAAAATTATTTGAGGAGATTATAAAAGTAAGTGAGATCATGAAAAGATTTATATATATATGTTTAACTTCCTGAACTTTAAGAAGCTGAATTGCATAAAGACACTGAGAGAAACCTGAGCATGTGGGTAACTCTCTGTAAAGGTTACAATAAGCTGTGATTCATATTGAGCGAACTGCAGGAGCTATGCCTGCACCAAGCAGGACTATGATTCTACGACTGCATGGTGGCTTCAAGCCAGGCTCCAAACATCACAGGATAGGACTACCCCTTACAACAGAATCCCCCACCAGTGGCACAAAGCCACGCCACCACATCTCAGACCTGCAGCAAACAGGTGGATCAGCAAGAAGAGGAAGAGGAGTGAAGACTCATTCCCAACCCATGGGCAAGACCTTTGCAGCGTGCACCTTTTCCAGCTGCATCTCCTTGGATTTTTCTTCTATGGCAACAAAGAAGCAGGAACTCAGGTTATACAAGAATTTTCCCAAAGGGATGCACCCTTCCCTGATACACCAGAGCACTAGTTCCATATTGGCATGCCAAGGAAACATGCCAGCTACTGAATAACCAACATTTCCTGCAACATGCGAGGTCTGACAAACAGCCTTCCCTGCCCTCCTCTTCTGGGAGCCCTGACAAGAGCACACCCACACACAGTTTGGCTTCAGGAGAGATCTCTGCTTTGCTTAAACTGGATTATTCCAGGCTCCTCTTTAAATAATCTGCTATTACATGGGAAGCACAGTGTCAAAAAAAAAAAAAAGAAAAAAAAAGAAAAAGAAAAAAAAAAAAAAGGTTCTGTTGTTTCTCGTATTTGATTTTCCCCATACTTATATCCGGCTTCTCTTCCCAGACGTTAATTGAAGAAAAAGAGGAATAAATTAAATCAAAAATTACCCCAAGTGATAATAGAAGCAGGTTGCCTTAATGCTTTGTAATATATGGGCTCACATTTGCATTGCAAGTGTCCCTGCTGGATAGAATTAGACTTATTTTGCCTTCCTCTGGCTGTAAGCCCACATAGGAGAACAAATTAATACTGGCAGCCGACGACGATGCTTTGGTATAGGTGAATGGGTAGAGACCTTTCTGAATAGGAACAGAAGGTCCCCTCTATTTTATTCCCTGTAACCATGCATGTGCAGCCTGGCTGACAACTGTGATGTGTGGGTAGCTTGCAGCCAGGGTTTTGAAACAGCTTGTTTTCCACCAGGATGCCTGCATTTCCCTTTGGCTACTGGACAAAATATCTCTTTCCATCTGAAAAGAGGTTAAGAGAGATGAAGTTCTTCTGCAGCCAAGACACATGGCAGTGATAGCAAACCAGGGCTACGCTTCCAACTGTTCTACTCAGATCTATCAGTAGCTCAGATGCCTAGCCATATAAGGGATGTCTCAAGCATATGGGACTGAATGTGAGAGTTAGTTCATTAATGTTTGCAAATATCCATGGAAAAAAGAACTGCAGTTGACTGGCATTTGAAATGGGGTTGTGAAAATTTAGAGATGAGTCTCTAAGAGTTGCTGGCCTGCTCCAGGGCTCTATTTTTTTCACAAATCTCAAAATATTCAGCTAGAGAAAAAGAATCCCACTGAACATGAAGTAAAAAAACAGTGGGATTCATCTTTTGGAGTGGTAGGTAAGTCAGAAGAGAGCCACTTATCTGGCGTAACTGATAACAGCTGAGGACTATAAGAATAATTCTGGTGAACTGTGAAACAAATGAGGCAACGGAGCAGTTTCTTTCACTAGAAGAACTCAGAAACGAGTTGTTTTCTTCCACCAAGGCTTCATTTATCACTTTGCTAACACAGATCAAGCTGATCGTGCAGCAGCAGTTCATAGCACAGCCTTGTTCCAGCACAACATTTACAAACTGTCTTTAATGCCTGCAAAGGCATTTATCATTGCAGAGACAAAACTGGAGTACACGTCAAAAAGAGAGAATGTTTCTATCTGATGAGACAGTGCAATATGAAACGAGTTCAAGGGCCCATTGCTGAAGAGGTCAACCAGCCCGAAAAATTTAGTAATCATCGCTTTTTATGCAATATTCAGGCTTACAAGGTTACTTGCATAAGAGAGCTGGGGCAGCATTTCTTTGGGAAAAGGCAGCTGGATTCTCTTGTGTGAGAATAGATGGGACTTGTGAGTGAAGCCCGCAAGCTGTCATAAACAGCTTTACCCAGCTGGTCAGGGTACCAGCAGCAGGCCAGCCAGCTCCACGCACAGCTCAACATAGGCTGGGTGCCCAGGTGCCCTTCCAGAGAGCTTTGGCTGAGTGCTGCACCAGTGCAGTTCTGATGCCAGTGCTGGATTTATAGACTTCAGCTTTCCAGACGCAATATAGACTTAGCCAAAGCAGAAAGGTTTTCTACTAAACACAGTTTTTCTGCTCATCTGCTGACAAAAATGAGACACTGAATTTTTGCAAAGGATGTCTTACTTCACAAACCCCTCTGTATCTTTATCTGGCTTTAAGAAAAAAAAAAATGAGTAGGAGTAATTTATTTAGAAAAGTAGAGATGAAGGGCACTTGAGCAGTTCAGCAGTTCTGTTTTCTCTCCCTCTTTAGCAGTGTTTATCTGCAAAATTTATATTCTCAGCAACTGGTTCCTTGCATACAAAATTTACTTGAGGAATCTTCCTCAGACGAGAGGCTTCAAAACTCTCTGTTCTTCTGCTCTGAGGGCATGGAAGAGCCTCCTGCTCTCCCTCCTGCAGGCTCAAAGCAACTGCAGTAGCACTTGAGAGCAGAAATTAGGAGGAGCTGGGGAGCAGCCAGATACAGCCAGAGTCACTGTATCCAGATCAGAAGTATGTCACTGCTGCCCTGTATTTGAACTGCTGCCAAACATTGACTTCTTAAGATAATTTCCTTACACATGCATAATAGTCATAGTACATATTTATTACAGATATCACATACGTGCGTGTTTACTACAGCTACACGCACATTCAAACACGAACACATTTCTAGCCACCAGCACGCACAAATAATTCAGCCCTGTACAAACCCAGAGGGGATGTACTGCTGTCAGACTGTCATATCATTATTTCCCTTCTCTTTTCATTTTCAGTTTTGTTTGTCATTGCCTAAAGACTTCACTTTCCAAGGTCATGAGCAGCTAGAATTCACACACCTGAACAGGATCTGAGCAGGCAGAGCAAGCTTGGTGCACACACACATACACCAGGAACTCCGGATTTAACTGGAAGCTCTAAGGAAACAGATCTCCATCTGAGGTGCAAACCTAAAGCCTCACATAAATCATATTTCTTCAGACTGTGAGGGCTCTGACCATGCTCCAGAATGAGCTACAGAAGATGTAATATAAATAAACCAAACTTGAGACTCAACACCTTAGGATATGGGGAATCATGTAGACAACCTAAGAACCTATGACATTTCTTCCCTCCTAAAAGAGAGAAGTGTTGAGAAGACAAGGAATAACCGAGTGATTCCTTGCATTTCAGTCCTGTGTTACTAAGCAAAGAGTAAAAAATTGGTAGATAGAAGCATGCTGGCTTGCTCTTTCCTATGCACAGCCCTATGTTCTTTCCTTCCTTCTGTTCTTTCTCTACTTTTCTTTTACAGACGCATTTCTCATCTTTCAACCCCTGGTTTCACTGGATAATAGTATTTTTAGCAAGTACTGGTGCTCGCTATACAATTTCCATGACCAACGAATTTCACAGGTGCTGAGCTACCAAAAGACATCTTGCACAAGAATACTCTGTGCAAATATACAGCTGCAGAAGGATTTATAGCGCAATATTCCCACCATGCTGGAATGCACCATCTCCTCCACAGCCTACAGCAGACTCGTGCAGCTAACAGCCATTTGGCAAGGCTTCTCCATTGCAGGGCGATGTGTCTGAAATACGAGGCAGATGTACTGGGCTGTAAAATAGCATCACACTCAAAGGCAATTGGAAAAAGCAACCAGTTATAAGACAAGAAGTAAACCCGTGCTCCTGGAAACCCTTGGTCACACACAGCCCCATACTCCCCATCGTAGGAGTGTGGGTTTTAATGCTACCTGCACTCCAACACAGCTGCTGGCCCTGCCAAGTCTGCCCGTGTGGTGATGAGGCAATCTTTGCTCCCTTGCTGATTCAGTCCTACTGCGCTGAGGCATGCAGCTGGGGAACCACCACATTTCAGCCTAGAAGTAACCAGAGCAATTTCCATACATCGTTTATAGTTGTGTACTGTAAGGTGATTGAGGACTGAAAACTCACTGAAATGGAAACAAGCTGTATTCTCATTTATTCCTCATAAAAGAAAGAGGAAGATCATTGTGACCTGGAGGCAAGGAGCAGTACCAGCTCCCAAATCCCCCTGGGTGCTGAATTCCTCAGTGTTTGCATGTCAGCCAGCCCATAGCACTACCTCCGCTGCAAAGAGCAGCAGCCCTGGCTGGATCTGCAATGAGGAGTGCTACTGTGTGGCCCTGGGTTCAGAATCCACCCTAATTAAAAGACCATTGGAAGCCAATCTGCATTCAGCCTGCTGAACTCAATGGTGTTCAAGATGTCCTCACCACCACGGGATGCTCTGCTCAGCAGTGCTGAGCTCTGTCATGTGTATCTTAACTGTTTTACTGCACTGGGAGGAGCTAAGCAAACAGGAGAGTGAAAATCACCCTTACTTAAAATAAACACAGGAGAAAAACTGAGAAGTGAAGAAAGACGATGCCACGCTTGCAGTCACAAAGAGACGAAGCTCCTCTCACAGAGCATGTCCAGAGTGCTCTTGCCTGCTGGCAACATGTCAGGGCAGACACTTGTAAAACTATTTGTTTTTCTGCAAGCTTGTACTCTCCATGTGAGGTCTGGAGGCTGGGTTGCACTGAACTCAGTAAGGCTGCAGAGCCCCGCTCTCCCGGGCAGTCGTTGTGCTGGGATGCTGCATGTGGGTCTCCCCCTCCCTACCCTGCCTGTTACTGTTAAATTCTGAATTTATATGATCCGAGACCACTCCATTGTGTTTACTTCTCATAAACCATCAGGCGCCAGAATGCAGCTTCTCGGATCGTGCAACGAAGCCACTTTCAGAGAATTATTGTAGCATGTGGGAGGCAAATGTTTAAAATCTCTCAAAGGAATGATTCAGACTAAAAACCTCCTTTGCCATATACTTAGGAATTCACTTCAACAAAGTACATTTCCCTTTATGAACAACTGAGAAATCAAACTGCCCAATTTATTACCTCAGATCAACCATTCCTTCTCCTTGCAAAACGCCCACATAAAATCAAGGACATCAGTTAAATAAACACCTACTTATGCAGTACCTGCATATGTACATGCCTGTATTTCATTGGTAGTACAAACAGCACGTTTCAAATAAAGCTCCTTCCTTCTGCTCTCGGTGCTCTGGCTCCTCTCTTTTTGCACACGCTTACAGGAATATATGTAAAACTACAGCCAACAGATGGTTTCACTTGTACCAGCTATATGCGTAGGATGCATGGGCTGCTCTCTAAGAGTCAGCAAAATCTGCTCTGGAGCAAGCAGAATCTAGGATCAGGACCCAGCTGCCTGGTTCTGCAGCAGAAGATGCTCCTCGCCACGTGAACAGAAGAGAGAGATAAACAGTGAGTGGGAGGCAGGAAGAATTAGTGTTCTTGTTTTATAGACTGAAAGCCATGGGATGGGGTAAGTTGTCTAAGGGGACAGTCAATTCCTTTTAACTGAAACCTCTTGGGGTTGCCCAGCATGCAACAAACCTTCTCAGCTTCCCCACAGTACACCCTCTCACATCCTACCCCTCCACTCAGTGCTTGATTCCCTACCTGCTGCTCCTCCGCTTCCATCTGCAGGTTTATCTCTTCACCTCCAAACTCAATGTCCTCGGGACCCGTTTGTTCATCACAGGACCTCAATGGTCAGCATGGAAAACACTGTTCAAGAATTCCTCTTCTGCCAACACATCAGCTTGAAATCACTTTGAGGCCAACAAATGACACATGCTTTTCATGTGCATTCACATGGTTAAGCAGGAGTTAATGGCTTCATGTCAATTTTGGCTTCCTGCTCATTGCAATTTGGAAGCCACGTTAACCAAAATGACAGCCATTTTTATTGCAGGAGTGACAGATACATCAATCATCCAAGTCTATTTGTTTGCCTATGACCAACACAGTCCAAATTAGCTTACTGTTAAGATACTCAGGTGTCTTGCCAGTACAGCATGAGAGAATTACTGCTGTAACGAAGGAGCAGATGCCAAATCCCAGACCGAGGGTTATAGAGAGCCTTAAAGCTGGAGTTCATCTGTGGGAGAAATCATTTATGATTGCACCAAAAGTTATCACCAGATTTTAAAACTGAGTTACAAAAGAAGCCAGACCATTGACTCAGTGGAACCAGTTACCAGGCTGTGACTCAGTGGAATTAGATGCAAGGCAACAAACGTCTTCCACTTCAATAGAAATGAGTGGAAATCAACAGTGCTTAATTAGCACCTCACTAAACTGGTCTTTGCCTCACATTTATATTTGTTTGGATAGAAATCAACATTTCTCCCCAGACATTCTGGCAAAGATGAAGCACTAAAATAATTTGGTTTGCATGATTCAGTTTTGGAGAGGTGATAAAAAATGGGATGGAAGAGAAAAACTTAACCAATTAATAGTTACCAGCTGCTAGATGTGAGATACAATTACTGTGCAAACCTGGTGGCTTCCTGGGGCTGTTTAGAACTAAATCTTGATCTTGAAGCAGTTGTGCCTTTCTACCATTAGGTACACAGCACCTGATGTCCTGCCAGGTGAATCACAGGAAAGCCTTGGGATCTGTCCGGGACACTTTTCTGAGGATACAGATATCCTCCCATGGCTTAATGGGATTGTCACAGATTTCTTTTCATGGATGGTCAACACTGTGCTCACAGCAGATTAAGTATCACAGCAAAACAAATCAGAAACAAACTAACAAAATAACGAACAGACTCTAAAAGATGGGAAGGAATGTGTGCTCATGTACTGCCAGCCTCCCAGTTGAAATATTCAGAAAGAAATAAACACAAACTAATGAGCTTAAGAAAACTGTGGGTGGGTTTTAAGCCACAGCAAACAATTATGGCTTCCAGTTCAGCTTAGTAATTGAATTGATCATCTGCATATTTTTCAATAAAATCTAAGGAATGAAAGCATGCCGTTTCACACATGGATGAGACTATAGTTTAATGTACAAAGGTTGAGTACTAACTAATAAATCATAACTTTGGGACATGTGCTATATAACAAAGTTCTCTAAGCCAGTCTGGTTCATAACAAACATTCATGCAATTTTGCATGGCATCTGTAAGCATGTCAGATCGATACGAAGATATGAAATGGCACAAAGAACATAACTAGCTTCATAGAACTAAAATAAATTACTGTTTTACTACGCAAATATGAACGTTTTGAAAGGGCCTGACAGTACATTCTGAAGAACAAACTTCCATATGCCTGTTATGGCTGGGGATTTGTTTTCTTTTCCACAAAAGCTGATGCTCCCAGTCAGCAGGGTGCTGGCAACCTCTGTGTTACAAACAACACATTTTGGTTTTCATTCAGGAAGGTTTCATTCTGGGTAAAGTCATCCTCCCAGCCAGCCATCATGCAGGTGGTGGATGTTCTTCAAGATTAAAGCTGTGCTTCTCCACTGCCATAGCCACCTCTGGATGCCACCACCTCCTTGCCCGATTCCCTTAAGTGTGTCCATGAGTTTTCCATTTAATGTTTCCTAATTCCCCATGAAGTCATAGAAATAAGGTTTCTGCAGAAGTCTTATGCCTTGGGTTTTGTGGAGACCATTTATTCCCCATCATTCTCTCCTTCATTTATTTCCCACTCACAAACATAAAAGTCTGAATTTTACTCCGCCCCTGATGCATTGGTTTCCACCTCCATTCCCCTCAGGGCCTGCAGGGCTCCATGATCAGGTGCTATTATTTCTCGCACAAAATACAGAAAAGCAATCAGCACTTTAAGGGTCACACATTATTTTTCATCTCAATCTGTACAGTGTCTCACCTTGTCTTTATAGGTCCTCATATTCTTTCTACCACTGAAAGTCTTTCCTTGTATGTTTAATTACCTGTGCAAAACCTAATTCTTCCTCAAAACTGAAGGTTCCAGGCCTTCAAGATGTAAAGAAAAGAGGAAATTTTCTCTGTAGAAAAGTGTTCTGTTCGTTTTTGTTTTTTTTTTAATTTCTCTTTGGGAAATTAAAGCTATTATTGCAGTTCCTGGTTACCTAATAACTTTACAGAACCCTCTTTTCATTCTCAGTGACACCACTGGTTACTCCTGGCACTATCATCTCTTTCATCTTCCTTTTCTTAAAGAAATGCTGACCCCCTTTTATCTTATTCATTGAGGCAAGACCCTGGGAAACCTGATCTTGTGCCTGATCTAGGAGTTGGCAACCCTGCCCATGGCACAGGGTTGGAACTAAATGGTCTTTGAAGTCCTTTCCAACCCAACCATTCTATGATTCTACAATTCCAAGACAGTAGCTCAACATTACATGTGCTGTTAACCCCACAGCTTTACCTCTTACTGTTTTGAAGACTGCTATGGGCCTTCCAACAGCTCTATTTGCAACACTCTTTGCATTTCTGTAAGAACGTTTCCACAGCATCTCAGTGCTCACAACCAGTTTCCAAGCTGCATCAGACAAATCTCTTCATTCTCTGAATCATCTGACAGAAATTTTCTTCAAAAGAAGCATTTTCTCCCTCCTTCCCATCCATCATCCTCCATTCTGTGGCATTTATGTATCCTGCATTTATCCCTTTTCACCTAGTTTCATTTCCTGCTGTGCGTTTCTGCTAGCAGTGGGTATGATGGCTCTTTTCCCAACTTCTCCCCACATTGCCCATTGAAAGGTTCCTCCCATTACTGACAGCTGCTCAGCAAGAAATCCATCCACCAACAACCACTTTGTGCTTGCCATCACCCAGCACCCTGCAAAGCATCACTGCTTATTGACCTGAAATACCCCTCTAGGTCTTCTCCACTCCCATAGGAAGCACAGAATCAGTGCTGGAGATCACCCAAGCACACGTAGCACTAAGCTTTTCTTGGGGCATGCTGCAGGCCCACTTGATCTGCTAAAGTACCGCTAAATAATAAATTGTGTGGGCAACATGAGGACACTGCCTCTTCAGTCTCTAACAGGAGCTGAGAGTGCAGCGTTTTCTAATGAAGACACAACCTATGAAGGGCAGTGATAACATATAATACTTCAGTCTACTGCCTGAAGAAAAAATAAATTGAGAAGATACAGTATTTCAAGCTAACACAAAGCACTCTGTTTATCTTACTTCCTTTTATTAAAGCAAATGACTATTGAACCAAGAGCTTCTCCAGCTGATTTCTGGGGCTTATTTGGAAATTGCTGCAGCAATTTTCATGATTAAAATGTTATTTCAAGACTCAAAGTTGAAATACATCATTTTGAAAATAATGAAAGAAAGCAGATACAGCGTGCCATAATGGTTTCAATTTTTCAGATATGACTAATTAAGTTTACAGTTTATCTTCCTTCCTCAAAGCCAATTACTCACCTAAAGATCCAACAATTACATTTCTGGAAGAAAGCACATCATTTTATTTGTCCAAAATATTTTTGTTTTAATGCACAGTATTCACTTCTTGGAGAATTTCCACCCTAGAATCCAGTAATAAGGAGCACTCAAAAGAAATTTCTGACTTATCTTCTGTACAAAATGTCACTGCAGTTACCATACCCCATCCACTGCATTCTTATTCCAGCATTGCTGCAGTCTGCAAGAGTCACTTTGCCAGTGATGCACAGAAAGAGCAAATCAAGGCTTTGTGTGATGAGCTTGCTCCAAAGCAGCACAATTACTGCAGTCTGTACTAATTCAGAAAAGCTCAGTCCATGTTTCAGTCTATTCCATTTCATGATAGCACTTAAACATTCACTTTATCTGCATAAGTATATCCCACTGAAGGCAACAAGACATACATGTGAATATATCACTAATCCTAAATCAGTATAATTTTCTGCACAGAAGCAACACAGAGTAAGATTTAAAAACTATGTTCCATAACAACAAATAAAAGGTTCCTATGTCCAACTCCAGTCTCCACTGTTGTCCCACTGCATCCAGTCAGTGGAGTAAGCAGCAAAGGAGATTTCCTAAAATAGCAGCCCTAAATCAATCATTCTAATTGTAATAGATATATGAAATTAGAAGAGAATCAAAGAGAGTCAGTGCTCAAATCTGCCAAGGTATAAGATGGGAAAGTTCATCTCTTCAAGAAATTCTTTATACATTCAATCATAGCAAACAGCCATTAGGCTAGTGATTGCCTTGCAAATTATCTTGAGGCCCTGAAATGAAGAAACTAAAGGGCTACACCTTGTTACCAGAGCCTCAGCTAACTCCTCAGCAAGCAAAGAGACAAATTCTGCTCTTACCCTTGGGAAAGCTTCAACACCTTGGCTGTCAGTAAAGCTGATTTAAATGCACAGATCATGACCTCAGAAAGGTTCAGACAGAACAACAGGAGGCTTTCCTGAAGCTACGCTTTGAACATATAAATAAGACAAATAAATAAATAAAGAAGCCAGAGGGCTGCAGTGTAACTGTCAGTCAGAGCAGTGTGACCTTGCTGAAACTACAGGATTCACATGGAGAACAGGGTCCATCCAGAATGCCATGCCTGATGCTGATCTCAGCTGCAACCTCAAAGACAAACCCTCCTCCGCCTCCCATGGAAGGGGACTTGAGGACTTGGTTGCCAAAAGGTTCCCCTCTCCCTACATCCTACCTTCCCACCGCTTTTCTTCCTTCTCCTCCTCCTCCCTTCCCCTCCTGGTGCTATAGGCATGAGATCTCTGATCCTGCTGGGACCCTGGGGCTGCAGCCAGCCTGGAATGGCTCCAACAGACCCGTGCTGGACAAGGCTGGACTGTCAGATTTGAGCCACTCACAGATTAATGGGGAAATGCCCTCCTGGGACCATTTCATAGCTCCCTCAGAAACATGCCTCCCCAGCTATAAACACAGCACTGAAGACACCTGAATTACTACTGATTTGTGCTATTAATAGTGCCTGAGACCTTTAAAGGAGAGGTTGGGGTGAGTAAGACACACAAGTATCAAAAAACGCGGTCATGTTTTTTGTCCCTCCTCCATTTCCACAGGGTGATTTTCCTTTCCTCTTTAATCTCTCATGAAATGCCCTTGGCAGGTATCTTCCTCTGCCATTTCCCAGCAGCTGCCTTTTGCCACATGATGTCCCATTGTACTGTGAATGCATTTTCACTAGGATTTAACATTTCAGCTTATGTCCAAGGTCACTGTCTCTGACTGAGGCACACCCTAAGCCTCTTCCTTACCTGCTGCTGATACAGTTTTTGCAACTGTTTGCTGAGGACTTGGTTCTGGTGTTCATTCATCCACTTCCAAGTTTCAACCTGTTAAACTCCCACATCTTTATTTTTACACTCTGTTAGCTGACAATGCCACGCTTTTCTAATCTGAGAAACTGTTAATCAGCTCTCTACTTTCTAATGGTTTGTAAAAGGCAATGTTGAGCTCCAGAATGTCATGAATAAGCTTTCCTTCAGATATTAGACTGGACTGAGGATAGTCAGCAGCAAGAGCCAATACAACAACAACACAGTGCCTAGCAACATGAGCTAGAGTGAGGGTAACTGCTACAGGGTAGCTTTACCAAATGCATAAATTCCTCATTGCATGGATAGATCAATTTTTCTACAGCTTCTGCCTCTTTCAGTAGAAAACTTTAAAGCAGAGTTTGGTGACAATGTTATTGTGAACCTCTCTGCACACGCTCTGAACTGTTGCAGGGAACTACCAAATCCCTGCTATGTAATTATAAAAAATTGCTCAGCTTACAATGACTGAAATATCACCACCGGTGCAAGGGATGGTTGAGGCCCAGGGGATGGATTCCAGACCTGGTTATCAGAGAAAAACAGTCCCTCTCTCTACTCTGCTCAGTGCAGTCCAACCATTCCTGGTGCTGTAACAGTACTGAGTTTAAAAATGCATGCTTTATTTTCAACTGGGAAGGTATTCTTTGTTACCAAGTGCAGACGTAGTCATCATCAAAGCCAAGGTCTGGATAATTCAGATAATTCACATCTGCATCTGTTATTGCTGTCAGAAGATGGTATAGGGAAGGCATATAGCTAAAACCCACACATTTCTAATAGCCTGAAGGAGAGAAAAAGCAGACGATGCGCTCCAATCTAACATCACTATCTAAATCAGAAAAGAAAAGGTTACTACTGGTGGCATTTCTGCTCTATGGCTGTTTTTTGTATCAAAGTAAGCATTAAAAACAACCCCAAGCAGGAGTAAGGACTTCTTCTCGGACGAAATTCTCGAGGCCCCGCCAAGCCATGCCTGCTCTGCTGTGGTGCAGGCTGGAGCCGCAGCACCGAGCCCTTCTGCTTTGTCAATAGGAGACACAAAACACACGGACAGCCGTTGCCATGGCTACCGCTTTACGTCCTCGTGTCAAGTTTCCCCATGCACAGAAATATTATTTATAAGGTGGCTTAGGTGTGCCTCGTGCCTGGCAGTTAAAAATGGCAGGTCCCATCCCAGGGGAACTCAAGCCCTAATTAGACATAACACAGCAGGAGGGTGCGATAAACACAGCACAGGGGTGGGGAGAGAGGGTGAGATGTTGCATATGCACCCTGCCAGCTCCTTCCTCCTCGCCATCAAACACCGCCATGGTTTTACAAGTGTCCTTCTGGCAGCCCCTTGGTGATGCCCTGGGCTGGGACACACTGCAGCCTCTAAGAGTCAACACGAACTAAAGAAGCCCTGCAGTGCTGGAGCCAAGCAGCTCCTAAGATGTGCTGTCAGCCATGCTGGTGCCGACCAGGCCCTGCTCCATTCAGCCAGGTGCTGAGGTGCCTGCAGCCTACTAGTCTCAGTCTGGCATGCCATCTGAGGGCCTGAATTAGTTGGGAAGGCGTACATTTGTCTCTAGAGCAACAAAACGTTGCTGTGGCTTGTTCTCACTTCTTGGATGCTAACCTTGCAAAAGATGAGCCCCAAAAGCTGCTGACCAGCTGGCTCAGGGGGCATCCTTTTGCTGTGTCCACAGCAGGTCACCCCCACATCCATTTCCTCCTGCTGACACCAGTGCCCAGTTCTGTAAGATGAGTCCCAGAAGGTGTCAGCAAGGCCTTTCCCAGAGGCACTGGTGCTAGAAGATGCTTCACAGTCCATTAGAGATCAGACATCCTAAGTAACCTTCAGAGCCTATTGCTTCTACCTCTCAGCCTCTGGGAAACCCAATTCTCTTCAGAAATCTAACATTTCTTCATCCCGGCCTGTTTTCCAGGTCAGTAGCCTCATTCTTCAGCAGTCCCAATAGTTCAGTGTGGGCATTTTCAAAGGCGTCACTGTTTCTGTGCTTTAGCCAGCCCATTTAGTCCTCCTGCTCCAGGAGTGGATGGAGGTAAAGCACTGGGAGATGGCTCCTTCAACAGCAGCTATATGCTCGCTCAGAGGATCCTCTGCTGCCTGTGTACCTGCCAAACTCTCCCAGGTCCATCCCCAGCACATGCATTACTAGCCCCAGAAATCAGCAGGATGGGAATGATTCAAGGAACAGACACAGTGAGCCGTGCTGCTAAATTCAATGCTTGGGCAATCCAGCAGCATTTTGGAAAGGGATCGGGATGGCACCAGACATCACTCACTGCAAAAAATGTCAACACTGCAATGACAGCAGCCAAATCTCAGCATGCTGGGTCTGAGGCAGAAGTCCACCACCACCTCAAAACTGCACAAAGTTATTTGGCCTCTAATTTAATATTGGCACCATCAATCTTGTTGAGTCAGACATTTAACTCCAGCCTGTTATCTACCCATGGCATTTTCCTACCCTAAAACAAGGTATACATCGCAGGTAATAAGAAAAAGGACACTTTTCTTCCTAAAAGAACCCAAACACACCCCAGTGTCAAAACTGTATTTCAGCTCCATACCAGAAGCCCAGCCTAGGCTTCAGGCTGAAGCAAGGGTGATTTTTTTGCCTCACCACAATTTAGCAGCATCAGATTTCTCCTGTGCTAACAACTATTCAGTTCTGTGGTTTTACACCAAAAATATGTTGCAGAGAGTGCAGGATAGGAATATGCAGCTACTACAACGTGCTCTGGCAGAAGCAGTCACAGCTTCTGCTGATATTTGCAGTTCTTCTGCTGCTGTCCCTATCAAGCTGAAAATAGATCTAGTGCTCAAATGAAGCATCCGTAACACTTCATTTCTTCCCGTTCCTCCCTGAGGCACAGAGTCTTTTCACAAACGCCATCCCCAACATCCCACATGTGCTCTGACGTCACGTTGCTGATTTCTAATTCCTCACTGTGCGCGTGCCTTGAAAAAGAAATCCCTTCCAGCTCCATTTTAATTCTATGCCCTATTTTTGTCAGAAAAGCAGGTTTTCCTCCTGATTCCTTCTGCTGAGACACACTCCTTCTCCTGATTCCCTCCTGACTCCTTCTGCTATGAACCACGGGTGCTTCTCAGTCCTCACAACCTTTAGCCACAACATAAAGCCCATTCTTTGTACTTGTTCACTCTGCTTTCCTTCTACTCTGAAGCATCTGATCTCCCTTTAAAGCCGACCTTAGCAAGGGTAACTCAGCAGCAGAAAGTAATCTACAAATACATATTCAGCACAAGGGAATCCTCTCTGTACAACCAAGTCCCAGCCTTTGCAGTCTCCGAAACGCTTGTGCCGGGTCCTGAAGGATGCTGAGCATTTTCTGTTCTGCCTGTCTTGATGAGACTTGAGAGAGCTCAGCCACAGCAGTGCAGATTCGAGCCTGCAGCACCATGAATCAAGAACACCTTTGCGGTTTTTCTTTCCTCTGAATTTTAAAAGTCTCTGAAAGCCTGTTTGTTTTCTTTCTCATATTCTGGAGGAACCAATGAATCCTCAACCGCACACCATAAACGGCCAGCCATCAGCTCTTGATTTCTAAAAATGCATTTGTATTAAGCTACGAAATTATTTACAGCGGCCATAAACATCCTCCCAGCATCTGGCAGCTAGAAGAGGGACTTGGAACTCACTAATTTACTTACATTGTAAACCACTTTCTAATAAATAAATAAGCTCTTAATATCTCACCCACAAAAAGAGGCACATTGCATACAGTGCTATGCCTGGGGTCCTTCAGAGGTGAAGGATTCAGTGACTGAATTTCTCTGAGGATCTTTCTTTAGACAGGGCATGTTTATGCCCAAATGAATTGTGAGTGGAAAATCTGCATTTTGACATCAGCTTCACATTCTCAGATTGGATTGGATGCCGCAGAAGGGGCTGCTCCATTCTTGTTTTGCCTGAACCAGGATCAAATTCCGATCAAAGGGGAATTTAAAAAAGCCAAGTAAATGAGTGCTAATCCTTTGGCAGTGGCCCTCATGAGAGGGACTGCTGAGCAGTTGGGCTTGCTACTGGGGCAAGGCTGCCACTGGCTGCCATGCCATGGATGAGCTGTGGTCCCATCAGGGCCCACGATGGGAGCTGAGAGCATCTGAGGTGATGCAGATGCGATTCTCAACTTCTGTGAAATCCAGCACAGTGCCCACGAGGATGAACGGCTGCCTCTAAGCAAACCTAGACTAAAAGCCATACTGTCAGATCAAACTTGGTCCAAAATTTTGCTTCATAAAAAAAACGTCAATAACCTTGAACATTCACCTTAGATTTTGTAGACTGTTCCCACATTCTTCACTTACGTATAAATAAAAAAAAAAAATCAAACATCTGCTTTTAACCCTTGCTGGTTAACTGAAAAGTTTAACCAGCAAACAGGTGAAAAAAAGTATGTTCATCTTTCCTGCCCCAAACATAGAGCAGGAATGAAGGACACAGAGGGAGGAATGAATCGATTACTGAACCGGTTTTGTTTCAACCATGTTATGGTCACAGATAGCTGCATATCTAAATGTAAAACTGTAAAATAGGAATCCCAACAAAACCACTGTATCACCAGTGCTCTGCAGATGAGATCCTGTGAGGGCTTTCCCCATTTACCTACAATTAGAAATGGGCTCAGAGATCTCTGAGATGTTGCAGAACAAATAGGAAAAGACCAAAAAAGCCCCCCCAACATCATCCAGTTCCTGTGAGTTGTTTCTCTAATGTGTTCCCCTGTGTAGTCAGTGCAGAGGCTCTGCACAAACCTTTGTCAAACACAGTCAGCTACACCCTGCTACATTTTTTCGTATAGTTATTAATTTCCAGACAGCAAAGGACTATTCCAGTAAAATTCAGCAGAACGATCCTCTTATCTTAAGAAAGATAAACAAAAGGCAAATACTCACTGCTGTTTTTCAACAGAATACAATGTGATTTTGCATGTAGTTATTGCCATCCTTGAAGCAACCCAGACTGCTTGCTGTTGATTGGAGAGAACTGGGGTGGGGTTAATGAAAGAGTTGCTTTGTGCTTTCGGAGCGATGGTGTAAGTACACCCCTGTTGTAACACTGCTCCACTCACCCCAAACATGAGTTTAGCCCTACAGTTTTCAAAGCATGCAAGGACGGCATGAATAAATCTCATCACTGAGAGTTTCCTAACACTCCTGCTGAATATCCAGTCCTATTAGTCAATGTCAGCCTCCGGGCAACTTGAGAAATTGCAGAAATTCATCCTGGCTGTCACTGGAAATCGAAGGTCAGTCTCAAAACCCAAAACACTCCTTCGAGCTTTGGAAGGCATTCATGTCTCAAGAGTACAAAGTGCAATTGTCAAAGCTTTGCACGTCCATACAAAGCAGGAAGGAAAAATCAGACCCCAGCACCAACATGGGACAATGGGACCCCAGAGAAGGGCTGGAGGAATGGGGCTTTTCCTGGGAAGCTATTTACAGACACATTAAAATCGACTCTGTTTACACAATACACTGGAAGTTGCTAACAGCCAAAGCCATGTTAGAGGACAGGATTTCAGATTAGTAATACTGGCCTGGTTGTCCCATATGTACATTCTAAAGTAATTTTTATGGACTCCCTTAACTGAGCAAAATAGAAGTTTTCGGTACTGACCTGTTTTGGGGGGGCTTCTTTTCTATTTCCATAGTTAAGGTTCTCTGCACATTCACAACCATCTGCCAGGTCTCCTTCTCTCACATCTCCCTCTATCTGACACCAGCACTGTCCAGAGCTCCCCTCCCACTGCTCTCCCACCACATCCATAGCTCCCAGTTGCACTGCAGTTTGTGAACAGGCTGTGCTTCACTGTGCTCAAGAACAAGAGATGGAAAGCCAGCCCAGCCCAGTTTCCATTCCTTTCCTTACTCTTCCTGTAAAGGAATGCCATTTCATCTCCATCACTTGAGTCTTCCTCCTGCCAGCATCCTGTGATGCTCTGAATGTCCCTAGCCAATCTGCAGGATTGAGGTCCCAGACCTTGCAATTGCAACTCCAGCAATTGCCACATTAAATGTTGAAATACTGTAGGTGTTAAAAAGGAAAAAGATCCCTTTTCTAAGCATTTCCTGGGTGAGCTGATGGCCAGAAGCTGAACTTCTTTTGGAAATCTGTGCAGCATTAAGTGGGAAACACAGCCCAGGAGACTGCAAATAAATCAGTTGTGTAGAAGCCAGTGAGAGCAGTGTATAATCCTCCCCATCCTTGCTGCTACCACCACACATTTTAGCAGCCTTCTGCGTGGCTGAGACCCTAAGAGTAACTGCTGAGGGACAACATGAAGTAGCTCTACATTCTGTAATTTGTCTAAAATAACTGAACACATCAAGAGGTATTCCATTTTTCCAGGGAATTGCCACACTTCCCCCGATACAGAAGCTGCATCGCAGGCTTGTTGTGCAACACAGAGAAGCACAGAGCCAAAACAACAGCCCCATGACAACAGAAACAACAACAAATCCACTACTCTCCTTTTTTTTCCTGACCATTCAACACTGTGAACACATAACCTGCAGGAGCTAAATTCCCTCCTCTTCAGTTTCACTCAACCTTCAGATTGCATAACTCGATTTTTATCAGGAGCAGAGATAAGGCTCATTTCCCTACACACTCCTGTTAGCTGGCTGTGCTGAAGGCTGTGAACCAGCAGGGTCCCACCTGAGCTGAGCTTCCCTCTGTGGTGCCATGGGTGAGCAGCTGGGAGCCACTCTGAACTGCAGCACTTCTGAGGTCCAGTGCCCATGTGGACCATGTGCTCCCCCAGCCCCCCTATGCTCCTCCTCAACAGTTTCTCCCCGGTTTTCTGCATGTGATCTGCCATCCTAAGTGGGCTCCTTTTTTCAGCTAGACACACTGTGGTATTTCAGTATAGCACTGTCTAGGCAACAGAAAAACGTGTGAGCAATTTAATGGATTACTTTCCCCTTGCTTTTCATGAAAACAAGGAAAGTCAGGAAGATTTCTGTTCTCTGCACAGTTTGTTTTCTTTTGTTTGGGTGCTTGCTTTGGGTTTGGGTTTTGATTTGGTGGGTTTTTTTTGTTTGTTTTTGTTTTTAAATCCAGAGCTGTAAATATTCAGAGAGAGAGGCTTAAAAAAAAAAAAAAAAAAACCACACAAACCAACAATCATTATTATTTACAGGGTTTTATCCCACCTTCAACATTTCTACAAGACTTAGTAATTTACCATTATTCATACAGTTCTGTGAATAAAATGGTCCCTTGTCATACCAGATAGAATACAGACCCCATCTTGCCTCCCCTGGCAAAGCAACCAGCACTCCTCAGGTACAAGCAGCAGCAGTTATCACATACAAAAAAAAAAAACACCCCAAACTGTCCCCTTCAGTCCTCTGAACTCCATCCAGCCTCATCATTTTCTGAGAAGCAAGAAAAAAGATGACACAGCAAAATGTCGTACACAAATTTTGCTGCCCCAGGCGCCTGTTCAGCCAATCCCAAGGGGTCAAAATACCTATAGAAACCAGATTCTTAAATTTCCAGCTCCCTCTTCCAGATCTCAGCACTTAAGCTGAAGTCAGCCAGCGCCACCTCCAAGAATCACAGAATCACAGAATTGTAGGGGTTGGAAGGGACCTCCAGAGATCATCGAGTCCAACCCCCTGCCAAAGCAGGTTCCCTACAGTAGGTCGCACAGGTCGGCATCCAGGCAGGTCTTGAACATCTCCAGAGAAGAGACTCCACCACCTCCCTGGGCAGCCTGTTCCAGTGCTCCATCACCTCACTGTAAAGAAGTTCTTGCGCACATTCGTGCAGAACTTCCTATGCTGCAGTTTCCAGCCGTTTCCCCTTGTCCTGTCTCCACTCACCACTGAAAACAGTCTGGCCTCGCCATTCTGCCCCCCACACCTTAGATATTTATAGACCTGGATCAGGTCCCCTCTCAGTCTTCTAAGAGATTTCCACCCCTGCAGCAACCAAGTGCTTCAACCTCTCCCAGGAGCTCTCCAATATTTTCCATTGAAACCTGGACAGGGAAAAGCCCATCAGCAGCACGGCACAACACAATCTCTTCTCTGCAAACAAAACACCCAATGCAAATTTAGAGCCACATACAGCACAAATGAAACTCAGGTACCTGCAAATTATTTTCCTGCAGATGTGGCTGAGTTGCAAACCATTAGCAGAGAAAAAATGGTAAACGTGGTATTTCTCATCAGTGATATATGTAGCTTTTAGCTGTCACGCACAAACAGCACAGATACACATCAGGTAATGGATAAACAGGTGAAATGTATGAAACGCTGCTGCTGCACTGCCTTTCTGCACCCCCTCCAGTATGGGTGATAGTGAGAAAGTCAACGCGGTGTAAAGATGGTGAAAAAATAGTTGGTGGAAGAGATGTGCAGGCAGGACCTAATTCCCAGCATGTTGGGTCCAGAAACAGCCTGCAAGGAAAAACAGGTTTCATGCATCTCAGCTGATGAATACTTTGTGAAGAACAAAAAAAAAATAATGCAGTTTGGGCACTTCAAGTAAGTAAAGCAGATTGTACATTTATGTGCAGAGGCAATCTTGATGCTTGAAGAAAGCTGAGCCTAACTGGGCTATTTTCCTAAGCAAGCTACCAAGGACTCCTTTCCAAGCCACATCCTTAAAAGGAAGCCTGCATTAAAGAAAAGGAAAGAAGAAACCATATTCTGAGCTCAGCCAATGCTGTGCACGCTTCACTATATGCATTCCAGAAAACACATCCGTAGCTAAACCTGGCTGCAGGGGCAGAAGATCAGCCATGCTCCTCTGTGGCATCCCTGGCTGGCTGTGGAGGGGACGTGCATGGTAGCTGCCACCAAAACTGCACGGAAAACGCTTGCCATATATATATATATATAACCACATTTACATAAAGCAATTTGCTATCACGTCCTGCCTCTGCTAACAGTCCAACCTCCACATGCTCTAAAAAAATTAATAAAATAATTGCAGTTTTAAATGCTCAAAATGCAACATTTCAAACAACCTGCCATTGTGTGGCACAGGGATAGCAGCAGTGTTGCCCACAGGTGATCCAGACATCAACCGAGAGCAAAGAGATGAGTGCCTTGTGCAGCCAAGTCACTGCGGGAAGAACTGTCAGCAACATCTGCAGACATCCGATAGCTTTCAGCTCATGGCACGTGAGCAGTGACTCAGATTTCACCTAGGGATCACAGATGAGGCAATGATGTGTTAAATACTCCTAGCTTCCCCTTATTTAACCTTTGCTGACTGCATCAGGGCAATGCATGCCAGCTGATCGTGTTCTGTGTGCCCCAGGGAAGCAAAGCCAGAACATCAAATGGGGTTCAACAGAATGCATAAGGAAATACCACTGCTTGCATCAGGCTGCAGAGCATCCATAGAAAGGCTTTGGTATTGAGCACCATGTCTGAGGATGAAGCTCCTCTCCTTCCATGAGAGGCACCACATCTTGGGGACAGCCCTCAGAAGTCACAGGGGGCCATAAGAAACTGTAGTGAGGAGAGGAGGAATTTCTTAGCTCTCCCTGCTCTGATTACTCACAGAACAGCTGCAAGGGTGCCCCAGGGGCAACTCCACATCACAGCCCATTGGGGTTCAGTGACAGCCAAGTGTGGAGCCTCATGTTCCTTGAAGCTTGATAGGACTCACCGAGGTCTGAAGGCAGAAGAAGCATATGGGGCCACTGAGCCAGTGACAGCCTCAGCCATACCCAACCTCATCATGCTGGAAGTAGACAGGGTTCAGCATGGGGATCATCTCTCAGCAGGCTGGCCGGGACCCAGCAACATGAGCATCATCCTGTCTGCCAAGCACAGCACTGGATGCTGTGCACTTTTACCCTTTGCGTGTTGGGACAGCGTGCACAGGGATGTGCTTCACTTGTCACTCCCAGGCTTAGGCTGTTTCTATCTTCACCATTACCCAAAGGTGAGGAGGAGTTGAAAAACATTACACTGACAGTGCTGGAGGAGTTGCGGATATAGGGCTTTCCGCTCCGCGCCAAGCAAGCCCTCTGGAATGGTTTGGACACGATAGGTAAACAGTGTCGGGCTCACTCAGCGGGGAGACATTTGTATTTAGATGTTATAGATAAGTGGTGCATATTTGAGACATCTGAAAGTTATTACTCTAGGCAGTTTCTAAACAGAGAATCGCAGTTGCGTAGCCCCTTAACTCCAAGCTGACAGGCAGGATAATGATTTAAATTATTGTTAAACATAGGCTCTGTTTTAAGTGGATGGAATTCAACAGCATGGTGGGTTTAGGGGAAGAGGGGTGTATTGCAAAACATAACGTTTCCAATTGCTGCAATGCTGATCCACAGAAAGTTCTCCACCAACACCAAGCATCATTTTGACACCACAGAAATGGCGTGAAGATCCTCATAAGGCAACACCATCCAGCTAACTTGGGGCTCATTACCGCTCCATCTAATTGCAACAACTTTGATTATGAGAAATGCCTTTTTCAAAGCAAAACATAAAGAGCTTTCTCACAGGTGGAGCTGATACAGCAGTAAACTGTAATAATTTTTATAATGCTTCTGAGTTACAAGTCATTTACGCTTCCTTGAGTTTAATAAGGTTATGTTTATTATGGGATCACTTTTTTTTAATAAATGTATACCAACCTATTCTTCATCATAATCATTTAAAGCACAATTACTGCATTGCATTAGATCGGAGGATAGCATTTGTTTCACCTTTGTTTTCCAGTTAATGCAGCGCTAATATCTCAGCATCGCACATTCCCAGACATCCAAGCCGCCAGCTGCACCCAGGGCAGGCATTCTGCCCTGCCATAGGCTGCTCTCTGCCTAAGGTTAAGTGTGACAGCACACACTGGCTCTGTGCCACAGCCTGCGTACAGGCAAAGGTCCAGCAAAAACAAGCTGCTCTCTTATGTGGGAAGGAAGAATTAATTTCTTGCTTATTCAGCATCTGCCTGTCTGTGGCACAAGCATGCTCCCAGGCAATATCTCCAGCCACAGCTCTCTCATCTCCCAAGTGGGTAATTTGCAGTAATATAAGCTAGAGGGTCTCATCACTGCTCAGTCTGAAGATCCAATTGGGCCTTAGAAAAAGCAATCACACCTCATCATTTAAGGGAAATTACTTGAATGATTAATAAAAGATGAAACTCAGAAAGGCCACCAGTTCTGTTCAGCATACCAGCATCTCCTATTTATCAATTGATGAGGATCAATAACACCCAAAACTGTTTGGAAATTTTGGGGGAAACTGAGTTCACACATCTAAGTGTCAACAGCAGCAGTGCCTAGCAGGGTAGGAGCATCACAGCAGCACCTTTCACATACATGATACAACACAAAATCAAGCCACAAAATAGTAACTCATGTCTTTGACAGAAGCAGTCTCTCAAGGCTGAAAGTCAAACAAAGACACAGCACTTCTGCTGGGCCAATAGCTTGGTTGGTCCACCTTGGCACATGTAGGGACCAGTAGTTGAGAGGTGTGTAAGCCCACAGCTAAGGGAATGGCCTGGCACGTATGGTGGTGATGGGCTGACAGTTGGTTGGACTAGATTATCTTAGTGGTCTTTTCCAACCTTAATGATTCTATGATTCTCCTGTAAGGAAGAAAGACAGCACCGTCATCCTGCATTAAGCAGATGCACACATGGGCTTGTCCCAGGATGCTGAGAAATCTGAACCTCAAGTGGGAGCCAAATCCTTTCTCTCTAAAATGAAGGATGCCTTTCATCCCTTCCTGTTAAAATCAGTTATCAATCTGATATACTCATACCAGTGGGTAAAGGCATTCATTTCCCTGTTGCTTGGTTGCTTTGCTTTTCTTGAACAACTGA
Source organism: Lagopus muta (assembly GCF_023343835.1). Lineage (NCBI taxonomy): Eukaryota > Metazoa > Chordata > Aves > Galliformes > Phasianidae > Lagopus > Lagopus muta. The sequence goes on along the minus strand of NC_064437.1, from coordinate 54,224,251 downwards.
ATTCTAACAAACATTTGTTCCTCAAAAAAATAATGGTCCTGTCTCTGTGCAATTTTTTTCTCCTCTTTTAACATGAAAAAAAATCCTAGAGGTTGGCATCAAACAAGCAAAAGACCCAACTGGGTATTAAAGCTACTACTAACCCATTTGGGGGACCCAAGAGAATCACAGAAAGGAACTACTGCAATCAACAGAAAACAAGGATGCAGTTCCTCAGTCCTCAAGCTGGCCACTGAATTTGTGCACTGACAGCCTCCTGGGGCAGGCTCCTGGGAGCTGTGGGAAGCAATGAGAAGCAATGAGAAGCAGTGCCTCCATCTCTCTGCAGCCCCTTCAGCTGCTGCTCTGCAGGCAGGGAGCACAGGGAGAGCTACAGCGCAAGGAGGAGCAGCATTTTCTTGTGTCTGCCTCCAGAGTACCTCCATGGAAGGCAAGGTGGCAGCCAGCCTCCAGCTGAAATATTTGAGGCAAAGGGATGAGAGAGAATAAGTGAACTGTAAAAGCCCCAAAGAAAGCATTTCCCAACACCTTTTCCATTCTGGTCTACTTCTACTAGCTCCACATAAGCTACTCATTTAATGAGTTGAACCCAGAAAGGATTCAAAATGCATTCGGGACGTTCCAGCACATTTTGAGAGAGACCTCAGCACAATACAGCTGCTTTGAAAACCCATCATTTTCATGTTCTGGCAAGAGCTGATAAAGAATGCTGTGTTTCCTTCCCAGTAGTAATCAACGACTTTTAAGTCTCTGGAGAAATAAATCCTGCTGGTGTCTGTGTTTATCTTCATGCTGGTAAGCAAGTGCGGACACAACTACCTGATGATGGGGAACAGCAACGCTAAAACAGGTCAGGGATATTCTTTTGCATCACCCTCTTCCCCCCTCCCCCCCCCCTTTTTTCTTCTAACCTGTGGTTCTGTATGTCAGAACAGGCAGGTCTCTCAAAACAAAATCATGCACCTTCAACAATTCATCTCTACAGAAGTCAGAAAAAGGATATTAAATAAGGAGACAGGCTTGCAATCAGCCTTTCTCAGGAAATAATAACCTGGGAAATTCTGACTCATGCTGATTTGTGATCAAGGACTGTGACTGAGATACCAAAAAAAAGGGATTGAATCAGATTTCCATGGCTGTGTCAGAATGAATTAATTCTCATCATGTAACTGGAAAAGATTTAACATCACAGAAGCATTTTTAGAATGACAGCAGGATATGGAGGCTGTGGTAAAGAAGAAAACATGATTATTGGGCTGGAGAGACTGACAGTGAGAACAGATAAAAAGGAAATACACATACCATAAAATAATAGCTTGGTCAAACAGCCACCGACAGGAACATCCTGAGAAGGGAGCAGTGGCTGTGAACATCTGGGACTGCAGGCTGTGGGTATGCCCCAGACAACACCTATGTCCTAAGAACTGAGACAAAAATTGTCAGGGGTGGTGAAGTTGGGACACTTTGAGGAGCTGCTGTTGTTCACCACTGGTTTTCATTCTTCTGTTAAAGCCAAGCAGATATCACTGCCTGGGTTTGTTCATCAGAAATCACTGTCTGGGTTTGTCCAGTGGCATCATTTACCCTTGTGCCATTCTCATAGATGGGATAGGCTTTTTCTTCCCTCACTTCTGTGGTTGTCAGCAAAGCTTTTAAGTCAATCAAATGCTGTCAGCTGAACTCACTCTGAATCTACCCACACCAGGTCAATCTACTTGAGCTCCAAATGCCTGTCAAAAGAAATGATGCTGGTAGGCACAACTAGTCCTTTCTAAATCCATGCTTGCAACTAAATTACATCAACTGCTGCAGAGGGTTTAGTTACAATGGACAGACAAAACACTGCACTCAATATACATCTCAAGTAAGTGCTGTAAAGATGCTACTAAGTGGAAGATTAGACTTTAAAGTGCAGCTTGAAGGATGGGAATTTATCTGGCAGCAAATTTCACAGACCCGGCTTTAGAGTGAAATGCCCATTGCAAGCCACTGGCCAAGAGTATATCTACTCCTTCCTCATAGAGCCTGTGCACCTTGACAGATCTCTCAATGTTCATCATTAGCAGAAGACTTCAAAAATAAGTTAACTATATGATAAAAGCACAAAGAGAAATAGGTATTATCAAGAGAAGAACAGAAATACACCAATCTAATTTGGAATGTAAGAAATATCTGACTCATATTTCACCAAGGGTTGTTTTTCTCCTCTCTCTTAGTGACCCCTTTTTATGAAGGCCATCAGTAGTACATAGTTGGCATGCTAGAAGAGCTGATTTATCTGCAAGGAACATACCAGGCATCCAAAGCAACCCAAGCAAAGCAGCGCAGACTCCTAACACCTCAGAACAAACAACATCAAGGTACTGTCCAAACAAAGGGAAAAGAAATTAAAAAAACAACAAAGCCATTGTGTCATAAATTACCATCATGAATTCAAAGCAAGACAGCAACTTATACATATAACTTTGCACCAGTGAAAAAGCCAGGCAAGATGATATCTTGGTCATGGAGTTGTTCTTCCCTTCCCTGTCAATACAAGCAGACCTGCTTTGCTAAACCTGTTCTTTCACTGTTTTCAGCCAGCATGTCACCCTATTTCCAAGCTTGCATATTCTTGCCCACCTCATGCCTCTGGATCCCATATAAACCTTCCTGCACTGAAACCAGCCAGGTTTTCCACAGCAAAGTAGCACTGCTGGGAGGCAATCTCCCCACTTTCACTCCAGCTTCTGCAGCACATCCCAGCCTCCCCTACTCACACTCACCTTTCTCCTCTTCAAAGAGTCTTTGCTTCTCAGGCCAGAAAAACCATTAAGCACAAAGCCTGATCCCTCTGCATTGCCATTGATTACTGATTAACCACAGACCACTGGTTTTGACCTAGCAAACCCTGCACAGAACGCAATAACAAGCAGATGGTAAAGAAAAAGATCCAGCAGGGCACTTAAGCACATAGCTATCTTTAGGAATGTGAATTAACAGACTTACCCAGCCATAAACCTGATTTCTGGCACACTGGACACAGCCACATATGTGTAAGAGGGGGTTGGATTCAGGCTTTGCAGCCTATGCAGTCTTCTAACCAAATGAGAACGTGTGATCTATATAGTTGGGAACTATATACCTTTAAAATCTGGTACTTTACTTCCCACTTGAATTTCTCCTCCACCAACTTGCATCTATTGCCCTGCCTCAAAGAGCACTCTGCCTCACCATCAGATCATTATTTAGACTCTCTGGAGTTCATCTCTTTCCTATGGAACACTTACTTCAGCTCCACATCTTAAACCAAAGCACTAGAAATTATAGCATGAGTAGTCATGACAGCAACTGTGGCCTATGAACAAATAATTTACGTATTTCTCTTGAGTGAGCCAATAAAGCTGAGCTGAAATTGCCTGTCCCTGTAGCTCCACAGTGAAATTCTCAGTCAGTTCAGCTTTCTTTCCACCTGTTTTCAGCACTGACCTTCAGCATGAGGCCAATTTCCTTCCACCTGGCCAAGCAGCATTACAGTCAAGACCTGCAGATTTATTCATGCTAGGAATGGAGCAATAAAAAGTGTTTTGACAAGTGCAGGCAGCATCAAGGCTCACTGCAGACAGGAGCATACTCCAGTGTATAGAGTCACTAGTCAGATCCAGTTAAAACCAAACAGGTCTACAAAGAGGAATAGAAACCAACAGGACTGGTGCTCTGGTCAAAAATATGCTTTCACTCAAGCAACGCTGGGACAGCAGAGTGGTCAGCTGGCACAGGAAGGCGACGGCTGCTGCCTACAGACACCAAAGAGAGCAAAGAATAACCAGGGAAACCCCATAGCAAAATGAGGTAATGCAGAAAAGTATTGATTGAGCCATCAGCAATTCCAGATCATGCAAACATTTACAAGGCTCTAAGATGCTGGAGTCCTCTGGACTGAGGTGTGCACAGAAAGGGAGGATGCCCTGCATTCAAGATTTCAAGATTTGGTTCTTTTTGTGCGAGACACATGGATATTTATTGGCATGGCACCAGCACAGCAATAGGATTACTGGATTCTAAAGGCTTTTTCCCTGGAGTGGTCTTTATCCTCTTAAAAGAAGATTGAGCAATTAAACATTTATGTTTTTCCTGAAGAGAATTAATTGCCTGTGAAGGGTTCCACCAGTGGCCAGATGCATCACAAGAGATCTTCATCTTCCTACACTCACCAGCATCAGCCAACGATACAAGATTTGATGCAGTGGCCAACAATCTGATTAATCAGACTTGAATTCTTAGCTACAGACTAAAAAAGTACCGATTCAAAATCAAATAGGAACAAATAGGATGGGAATTTCCTTTGAAATATTTTGGTGAAGCCCTCACGATTTACTGTGAGACAGTGTCACAGGCCGACTACTTGCAGTGGGCATCAAGCATACACTCATGGTGGACAATAACTTCCTGATGAAAGAAAGCACCATGAATTAGCAGTATCGGGGCAGTTTACCCTTGAGAACAGCGAGTGCTGATCCAAGCTACTAATGGAAAATCTGGCTCTACACAACTAGATACCACTACTTGCATTTTTGCCATCCTTCATCCACTTGTGACCAGTTATACTCATTAGACCTCCCACGGGGTCTCTTCTCCTGACAAGGGTACTTGGAAGTAGACCTGGATCAGCAAAGATTCCTTCATCCAAAACTGCTTTTTTTCTTCAAGACAGGACAGGCAGGGTCTGCAAGAGCTTCTGTTGCTTGGTGTTTGGCCAAAGAAAAGTGGTGACTACACAAAGAGCCAGGGTGAGGCTCCACTCACTGTAAAACCAGAGCAGCCCCACAGGTAGCTGCAAGCTCAGACCAGTAAAGCACAGCAGAAATAGTGCTACAGGTAAGGGCTTTCAGACTGAGCCCAGCAACAGTTCTGCTTATACAAGTGGTAGAACAAATGGAGACTTCAGAGTATGATACAATCTCATTTTTAGCTCTGCTGCTGATACAGATGGAAAAGGTAATTTAATTTCATTAAAGGTGTCAAACTTCTTTAATAATCTAGGCACCTTGAGGGATAACAGTTACATCCTCTGCATGGATTGCATAATCAGAAGCTGTGATGCCAATTAATTACTGAAATGGCAAAGTGCTACCTCATGCCAGTGAATACATACAGAGACAGTGTCTAGTTTTATCCTATCTGCAATGTTTAGCCATCATCTGTCATAAGGCCTTAGGGGAAAGGGTCTCTACAACTGGAACAGCTGGAATTGCAAGATTAGCACAATAAATTGATATTCTTCTATCAGATCATCTACTCAGCTTAAATCTGTAACTCACTTCCAGCTTCAGCTGTCTTCACTGGAGTAAATGCACACTGACTCTGTCAAGCTACAGCTTTATAAACAAAGAGAAGTCAGCTTTCAGATTTAAAAGATCAAGTATGTTGTGTTTAAACTATTTTGCTGAGTATTGTTGAGAAAGATATTAATAAATCTGAAGAGATTAATTCCTTGTACCTGTGCGTTCTCTGCCTTTCTTTTTGAAGACTTCTATTGCTTAAACAACTATAAAAGAAACCACATTAGACAAAACAAGGCAAACGCAATTATATGCCGCATAAGTACCAATTGGGAGAACGTATTTTGTGAAGAAAATAACAGCATATCTGACCCTAATGATTTAAATCAAAATACCAAAACCTCAGCAAACATAAGTAATTCTTTGGGGCTTTCCCAAGAGAACACCGTTTGCAGCATGTTCTTACTCTCCAGGGCCTCGCTCACACTGGAAACTACTGCAACTAACAAGAGCCTAAGTGGTAAATTCAGTATATATTCAATTATTCCAGGAGTTTATACCTTTGGTGGGTGTAAGATAAGGTCAAAGCACTTTTAATTGGAATTGCTGTTTCCAGACTGCAGCTCCTATACTTACACTAAGAAATAGCACTTAGCAAAGGAAAGATAAACTTCTTAGTGAAAAGCTGAATATTTTCCTCCTTAAAGCAGCAGCCAAATCAATCATGAGAACAGATATTTAATGTGAAGATGTTATGTTTAATATTTATGCACTGTCAGTACAACTACAGCATCCACATACCCATTGTGTAAACACCAGTTAGAGTTGTCAGAGATTTCACAGTTCCTTGTGCTTTTATGGGTAACGTGGAAAATACTTTATTGCCTTTCTCACCTGTGTTAGGAACAATACTTCAGCTTACTAGAACTAAAGGAACTTGACAAAGTACAGAATTTATTTTCCACTGATCCTTCTGCCTTGTTACTGCCTTCATTTCTCTCAACCTTGACAGCAATAGCCAGGCTCTCCAGTTTATTTCTACCCAGGTTCTCTTGCAGGTTCTCCTGACGCCAACATGGATACAATTTGTGGTCATGTACCTATTGCCAGTAGCCCCTTATGTGCCAGATTTTGTCCTTTCTGTTCTCTTAAGGAACACCTCAGCTCCCCGAGCTGTCCTGATAAGGAAGAGGTAGTTCAGAAGAAAGCAAAGGCACCCCTGTGAGCAACAGATGGAACACACCCCTCACAGTTTACTAATCCAACACCCCATCGTGACCTTCAGTCAAGACTGAAGGGCCGATCTCTCAGAGGCTGCCCCAGCAAAGGGAAGAAAAAGGGGCACTGCATTGAAACAGCTGAGATGAGCTGAGATGGGTTTGTTTGGAAGGGCCAGCCCAGCAGCCTAATCAGCATCAGCAAGACAGACAGACAACTCGGGGCTGCAAGCTAACTTTTGGGTACCTATCACATCTGGAAAAATACATCCCTCCAGAGATTCTAAGTCAAAGCAGGGATTGATTAAAATGGCACGAGATGAGTTATTTATTGGTCTGTTTTCACATTTCTAGCGATGTCAGAGAGCTTCTTGCAGCTGCCATAGAGACAAGAGCTACAGACAATAAAACTTTATGAGCAATTTAAATCCTCTCTCTCCTACAGAGATGCAGAAAAACAATGACAACTGACTGTTTGCAGGTTGTGTATATCTTGCCTTCATTAAGTAGAACTCTGTTTAAAAGTATATCATTCCTTTCCATGAGCTAGTCACAGACTTCCACAGAGAGGGCAGATAGTTTATAGCTTCCACTTTCAACAATGCACTGTAAAAATACAATGCAGTCATATTTGATTATCCAATTTCCTTTCGTGAGAGCCACTCTCAGCACATCAGCGTGTTCATTTGCATGTGTCACAGCAGCAAAAGAAATGGATTCCCATAGGTAATGGAAAGTAAGTTTTTGCACACGGAAAATAAAATAGCAATAACCACATGGTAAAATTACAGATGTATGTGATAAATCAGGTTTAGCATCAGTCTTGTACCATTCACACCTGAAATTTGCTCATAAATCCACCTCATTTGAGGCTTACTTAATGTTTCTTCTAAAGGTGCCTTGGAGCTAGAGATTCAATTCACCTAAGAAGTGACACAGGTAAAGAAAGAAAAACATGCTTCCTTCTTTCCCCAACAAAATGTGCCATTTCCTTGCCAACTGTGCACTAGCTTGAGTCCCAAGATGGGTAAATACCCATCTATAAATGGTTCAACATTTTGACTTTTGATACTTAGCAAACACAAAGTAGTAAGAAGCTGGGAAGGGCATCTTGTGAAAGACAAGTTTTTTTCACTTTTTAATGTAATAGGCAGCATTGACTGTTAATTCTAGCAGGATCAGAGTACATATTTGTGATTGAAGATATATTCATACTCTTTCTACTTCAGGAAAAGACGTACATTTAAAATCTTTCTGGTTTGCAAGGTCTTGCCAGTTTTTTTTTTTTTACATATTTTATATTTACCAGAGGTGGTGAAGCTTTGCTTTCAACAGGTGCCTTTCAGCATGCCAATCTGAATAAAATAATCTTTAGCTTTCCAAGCTGTTGCTGATAAAAGACTGAGACAACTTAGAAATACTGAAAATATGGATGGGAGACGAGTATGAAGGAAATAATAAACAAGAAAGGTTTCTAGTTGCTGACTATATTGTTGATGAACAGGACAAAGAGGAAAACCACCTGGCTGCTCCCTACTAGCCAACTGTCTGGAAGAAGCAGACCAATGTTAGTGAACACCACTTGGTTCCTATGAGCTACCATCCTTCTTCCAAGACTGAAGACCCAAGAGTTAAACAGCTAGTCCCTTCCTTCTCCTTTTTATGCTTTATTATTGCAGCAGGGCAGTAGACTGCTTATATTCCATTTTTCTCAGATTCTATTTTAAAGAGTGAAAGAGCATATGTGTATGCTGAAGTGATAGCATATGGCTAAGGCACAATTCTACTAAATTTTACTTTAAAGTATCCTGGAATGTAAAAGTGCACTTGTGCAAAACTAGCTGCCCAAAAAGGGAAGCAGAGCTGTAAACAATCCTGCCTGCAAGTTGGGCATGTCAGCAGGAGAGTCGCTGTATAAGGGTATGTTTACAGGTCACTTAAGCCTGCATCTGTGCCGAAACCTATGCTCTAAAATACCAATCGTCCATGCACCTCATTGCAAAAAACTCCTTTCCTACGTGAGCCCTTGAGGTCATAGCAGCATGAGCTTTCTGGGTGAATTTAAGACCTTTCCTCTGTATCATGTGTATAGAGGTTGTGACAGGAAGGAGCAGCTTCCCAACCATGACTGGTTGGGAATAGCGAACCTTATTTCTGAAGCTATCTGCAATGGGGATTAAATTGGTCTCCCATTACACTCACTCCAGCAGTGACAGCCAAGCCACAATCCATATTCAATATTTTAACCTCCCTTAGACCGAGATGCAGTGGAACATACAAGTCATTTTTACCTTTTTCAGAACAAAATCAAGCAGTTAAAGAAGCTGTTCATAGGACTCTGCTTCTGTGCCTAAAGCAGGGGCATTCAAGCTCAGGGACACCCACAGCCACATGTGCCTGTGCCAATTACAGCAGTAATTCAATGTGCAATTAGCAGCAGGGATGGAAGCGAAATGTAAAGCTTAATTCTGCCTGTAAATCTCTAAGAAAGGAACAGTCTCACTGGACTTGGCCATTGCTCTACTGGGTCCCCAGTTGTGGCTGGGACTGCTACTGTAATGCAGATAAGAAAAACGCTAAGTTTGGAAGTTGACTTCTGGGGGTATAAATGCACACAGCTTTCCCCACAGTTTGGGATTTTGCAGTGACACAGCACTGACTGCTGCACATCTTTCCCCAGGACAAGCTTGATTTTGGAAAATAAGTTACATATTGGGAGCAGGGAGGGAATAATTCTGCAATGAACAGAAAGACAACCGACCACAAATGGTAAAACTTTTAGTCAGATTCCTGGGTGAAGCACACATAAAATCAGATGGAAGCAGTGCATGCAATTTGACACAGCAACACTACGACCTTTGGGAAAACGGCTAGGCTCAAGAGCAAGGAACACATCAAGGGGGGGGAAAATAAATCACTGAACTGCAATCTGAAATGCTAGGCTCTTCTGTTGAACATACCACTCTAGCATTCCCAGCCTCCATCAGATGCCCTGCATGCCGTGCTGGGCTGAATGTGACCATATGTTCATAGCTAAGCTATGAAATCCATTTGTCAAGTCCCAGGAGTTTTTGGCAAGTTGTCCAATACTATATGTGTGGTCTACAACACTGACACACATGCAGAGCTTTGCTGTGGGTATGCCTATATGATCCAGAGGTGACAGAGCCAAGGCTTTCAGCACTCTGATTTTTAGTGCTGTGTAATAATGAATAGAGATAAAGAGGACTCAAGCCTAAGATGTTTCAGCACAGTTGCTAGTATTAAAGCCTGCTGAAGGCTGCTGGAACATGCTATAAATATGTATCTGAGCTCCACGCCAACTGTGTAAACTCAGAAGCTGCCTGCTTCATTCAGAGAGTTTATACCCACCAGTGCTGCAGTGAGAGTTTGGAGCCTGGTAAATTAGAGGCAAATCAGTGGCTGGCAAGAGTTACATTTCCTTTGTGAAAAGGGATATGGAAGAAGCTAGGACAGTGCAGGGGTGGATGACGGAGACAAAACCATTTCTCGGGTGTTTTGAAAGGAAACACATAATCCAGAGTTATGGGCCCTCATTAATCAGGCAGAGGAGTCCCAAGGTGCCAAATCTCACAAGAGCAGTACAGAGAGCTTTGAGTCATTTGTAAGATCCTCACTGAGTCCTTACTGTGACATTTGCCCAAATTCCAGAGCTCAATTCAAATATCACCTTCTTGGTCTAAGAATGGTTGCCCAGTGGCTGTGACTCAACCTGATTCACAACAAAAGATAAATCTTTCTACTCCTAAAAGAAAGTAAAAAGCTGCCGAGAAATCCCTTAATTCCTCTGCCTTGTGCAATCCTGGGCCAGCCGATTTTGCAGCAAGAAGAGGTTAGTTCTATTTCTTCATATCCTGAACCCGCATACCTATTCCATGCAACATAGGTCACTACAGGCAGACCTGCTGTATTTCTTAGTGCAACAAAAGTACAGAAAGGAGGCAAAACTGTCAAAACGTGGCTTGTTTAAGATGGAAAAACACAAAGATCCCAAACTTTGCCAAGACCACACTTCTGGGGCAAGCCTGAGTCCTCAGGAGTGCAAACAACCTGTATTTTAGCTGATTATGGCAGAAGACAGGCATTCAACAATCCCGGTCCTCCAGCTCCATCTGCATTTCCAATCCTTGGGCTCCAGAGCATGAATCTAACTCCTCTGTCAAAGCAACACCTTGGCAAAACCAGCCACAGCTTCTTTTAGTAATCTGGATGAGATCCATATTTAAAATCTGTTCACTAACCCAGACAGAGAATCACAACACTGTCATCCAGGCAGAAATCATCCCTAAAACGTAAAATTCATTTCCCCATTTTGGCATGGGGAAAGTAAGCCAAATATAAAGAAAGGTTTTACAAGGTATGTGCCACACTCCAGAAAATGCTTGGACAATGTGTAGCCAGCACGATGCTTTCAAGCAGAAATCTACTTACAGACGGCTTCTAGTGATACACTGCAGTGGTTGTTCCCACCTCCCACCAATATGGTATTTAAAGTCCTGTGTTTCAAACTAATACAGGCCAGGGTGGCAAGATGCTGTGGAAAGGGTAGGGGGATGGCTCAGCATCATAAGCCCGGCTCACGCAGCACTCACCTAGGAGCTGCACCCCGCGGGTGAGCCCGTAGACATCAATCAAAGCCCAGAGGGGCTCTGCCGTCCTCACTCCGCTGAAGAAGAGCATTGCAGCAGAGTCATTCACCCGGTAGAAAACCCGTCCCTTCTTGTCCACCCAGAAGGCAATGATGTTCCCCTCATTGGCAAACTCTTCTGGCAGAGCCTTGGCCCAGAAGCCGCTTTGGGAAACCAAGTCGGGACATGCGTACTTCGGCAGGGTGTCAGGGTTAATCCTTGAAGGATCCTTGGAAGTAAACCCAAGTCGAAGAGCACCGCTCCAGCAACACTGCTTTTTGGTGATCTGTGAAGATAACAGCAGCATTAACAGCATCTGGCACTCAGACATCTGCGTTTATACACACCACAGAATCTGTGCCGGCAAATGCCAAAAGCCACCATGCAAGTGAGCCCACCAGCTTTAGGAATCATTTTACCCACCAAACACTGCTGTAGCTATCTCGTCTGCAAACATCAGGACTGCATACTTAGGATACAATGCACATATAAGAAAAAGAATCACATTAAATCCATGGGGAGGGATGAAATGTAATTACAGCTGCATGATGACTCAACTTCTATTTCTAGGGTAATTCCTTTTGCCCTAAGAACAGTCCTCTTGCAAAATGTGCCAAAAAATGGCCATAAGAGCTTGTATCTCAGCTGAGGCAGCATCTGCAGCAGCAGAGCTGTTCCTCCACAGTGGCTGGATGATGGGATTTCTCAGGACCTGAAGGAAAAGCACTGGCTTCAGAATCTCAGCCACCACTGGGTTTCCCAGCTAAGATGAAGACACTCTTGCTCCTCTCCATCTTATCAGACTGGATGAAATCACGTATCTTTCAGCAGAGAACTTGTATATGGAAAAGTTTAAAGTATTTAACCATACTAAATACACAGCTAGGGCACAAAGATAGATGTTATCTTTTTGGGGGGGGGAAATCTACTAATTTTGGCTGCGTGTTGTGCTTTCCCAAATAAGCATTAGAAGCATCTGTTAACAGGTTCTGGGAATCTGCATATTTCATACGCACCCTTGTGTTCTTCAAAGAGATCAGAAAAAAGATCAGAGGTGCCTTCAGAGCCACTGGCTTTTTCTCAACTGAACTGAACCTTGGTCTGAAGAGGACGGAGGGAAGCGGGCACTGGGTCCTAAACACACCCAAAACACTCCCCTGGCACAAGGTCTCCATTTTCCAACAGAAGCAGGTGGTCTCCATGGTATCAGCAGAACCCAATGTGGAGATGATGCTCCTGGGGATTGGATTTCTGAATTCTTTCCTAATAACATTTGTAAATATTGCATTTTTCCTTCACGCGTTCCTCTCCAAGGCATATCTGCCCCAGTGAGCACAAGAAGCCTAGAGATTTCTGCTTTATTAATACCTCAGAGAAAATACCTCAGGGCTTCAGAAAAGAGTTATCAATCGTCAAACAGCTCCTCAGTTAAGCAAGTGCTGCTCTTTATCCCTCTTCAACCCAGCCAAGCACCTCAACTGTTTACATGAGACTGCATCAAACATTTGAGAGCTTCCCTCAGCTTCCAGGAATCACGGGATGCTCTTTTATCTCCCTGGTATCACACATGTCCCCAGTGGTAGGGGTTGGATGAGGCATGTGTGTGCCAAAAGAGGGAATATGTGTGCACTCCAAGAAGCAGCCAGCATTATTTATTGTAGCAAATTTACTGCAAGCCCTAAAAGCTTTTGGGGCTGAGATAAATATGGCCTCATTGTTATTTGAACAATTTACTCTTTCACAGTCTCTTGCCAATGCTTTACAGCAATCAGAGGCTGCATGAAGTAAATATTCATATGCTAATCTAGGCTGCACACTTTCCATGTATTAATCAACACCTATAAACAGTTCTCAATACAATCTGACCACAAGCAAACTAATATTCAAATTAAAATCCAGTATAAAGCCCGCCAAGAATTAGACACAGCTGGACATAGGATACAGAACTTTGCTAAAAAAGGCAATGGTTAATGGTGGACCAAATTCTCTCTTCAGCAGCTACTGCTAATAGAAAAACTTGGGAGGTCCCCTGGGTAACAGAAAGGGAGGAAAAGATGCACTCCATACCCAAACTGCTAAGCTATGACTGCTCCCACAGATCTAGGCTCCTACTCTTTATTGCCTTGTTACTTCTGAAAAAGTCAACCCCCTCTCTAGCAGTGCCCTGAATTACAGAGAAGAAACCATACTGGGGCACATATCTTGGAAACGAAGAAAGGAAATCTTCCTGAACCCTATACAGTTCTGGTTGTTTGATGGGATACTCAAAGCTGCAACAAAATCTCATAATAAAACCCAGAGAGAATATTTAATATGCAGAATCCATTCCCTGATCTCCTTCTTCTAGTTTGCTGGAGGGAGTTCAGATTTTATAGGTCCTGAACAACTGGATTCATGGCTGGTCTTCAGTTGGTAAGAAACAAAACCTGTAAGAGTCTGTTCTCCACAGGCACACGTTAACAAGGTAACTGTGGGATGGACTTCATAGGAAAACAAAGGCATTTTTACATTTCCATCCATCCCCAGGGAACAAGTTCTGCTTCAGCCTGCTGTTTCCTGCTCCCATGAGACCTTCCCACAGATGCAGCAGGAGCTCTGCTCACAAACCTCATGTGCAGACACAGAACATTTGCATGAATATTTTTCATATATGTTATGCAAGCTGAAGTCCTAAAATATACAGTGATAAACAAGTGCAAATTTCCTGAGATATTTACATTGTTTCAGAATGAGAAAGAAATAATAGAGAACTCTTGCCTAAACCACTAAACCCACTCAAACTTTTGATAATGTTTTCAAAAATGAAATGTTGCTTTCATCTCCTCCCAATTTTTTTTCAATTTTTTTTTTTATTGCGGTTGTTTGCCCAAACTGCTAGCCAATGTGGAAAAAATCCCATTAGGCAATGTGAGCAAGCCCTGCTGGGTTTCCAGCCTGACTGGAAGCAGTAAAAACTCCACAGAAGATGAAGCAAACCTGTAGGAGGGATTTTCTGCCTCAGGCATGAGCCTGAAATCTCTGCAATCTCCCTACATTTTCAGAAGAAAATGTTTTCCTCCCTTTTTTCCCCTCTTCTGGCTATCAGGGAAGGCTGATGTGCTACCATAGGTCTCAGCACACTGGAGTCTCCAGTGATGGGCAACAGCAGGATCATCCAGACTCAGTTGCTACGTGCAGATAGAAGCCCTGGAAAACTCACTGTGCTCAAATGAAAGATCCTCATGTTGATTCTCTGTGTATGCTATAAGCTAAATCTGCCAAAGACGATGAACTACATTGTGCCAATGGAAGGCACAGAATGAGCAAGGAATGCAAAACAGCCCTGCAAGTAGGAAGGCATATAGATTGGAAAAATCTCTAGATGAAGTGCAAAGGGCCCCAAGCTCCTTAGGGTGCCTAAAAGATGCTTCATTTCCTATGGGGAAGGGTGAATTCCACTGCGAAACAGCTCCCAGAGTTTGTGGAGGAGCCGAACTTTTCATGTGAGCTGCAGCAGAAGGGCTATAGCTCCATCCTCTTGGTTACAACAGACAAAAGGCAGAGATATCAGTCTACATGAGAAAAACATGATGTCTGCAATGCTCTCTCTTCTGACATTACTGCTGTCAGTAGACTGACTCAACAAAGCAGTCAGCAGACTGTCAGAAAGATCCTTTTCTCAGATAGCAATTCTGACAGCAGTTACTGCTCCTTTCACCCAAACCCTTTTATCACCCATGCCGAGCTCTTTCACTTCCAGGTCCTTTTCACCTGCCTTTCCACCTCTTACCTCTTTGCTGTGGAGAGGCTAACTCTCACCTCCAGACCACCCTCACTGCTGCCTTGTTTATAGGAAAAAAAGCTCTCATTGTGAAACGAAATACAGTAGTTAACTCCTCATCCTCCCTCAGTGTGCCCACTAAAGCTCCTTTGCATGATGCATGCAAAGCCTGGCTGGCTAGAGATGCATACACTCTACTCAGCACTGGTGAGACTGTACCTCAAATACTACATTCAGTTTTGGGTTCCACACTACAAGAAAGACATCAAGGCCCTGGAGCTTGTCCAGAGAAGGATCTGGAGCACAGGTTTTATGGGGAACGGCTAAGGGAACTGGGTTTGTTTAGTCTGAAGAAGAGGAGGCTCAAGGGGGACATTATGGCTCTTCACAATGATCTTAAAGGAGGTTGTAGTGAGGTGGGAATTGGCCTCTTCTCCCAGATAACAGCCATAGGACGAGAGGTAATGGCTTCAAGCCGTGCCAAGGGTAGTTTAGGTTGAATATTACAAAAAAAATCATTCTCAAATAGAGTGGGGAGGTATCGGCACAGTCTTCCCAAGGAGGTTGTAGAGTCACTGTCTCTGGAGGTGTTCAAGTAAAGGGTACATGTGGAACTGAGGAACATGGTCTAGCGGTGTGTTGGTGATGGGTTGATGGTTGGATAAGATGATCTTAGTGGTCTTTCCAGCTTAAATGGTTCTATGATTCCTTGAGCTGTAATGACAGACCAAATCGAAGTACCAACAAAGACTGGTGACGTTTAAAGGCCAAGATCGGACTGTTTTGCTTTTATTGTGGATGAGATAAAGATCTGCTGCAAGCATCAAAACCTGGTAGACTCCAACACATACCCAGCAGCTACCATGCCAACAAGGGAAGGTATCAATTACTCACCTTAAGCCTGACTTGCTCGTAAATAACAATAGGTCTGTTGCTGAAGGTAATGGCATTGCAGAAGCTAGCCTGGCGCTTCACTGCCTTCTGTGTTGTGTCCATGATGATCTGGGACCCCTTTGTGTGGGGGTGGAAAAGCAGAGGGGTGATGGACAGAGCTCCACACTGGGGGATGGGGAGACAGTGCTTCTGCTTGTGGTGACATCGGTGGGAGGAGGGAGGGAATGAGCCACCTATGGAATCTGAAAGTAGAATGAAAGAACAAAGGTTTCAAATCATTCTTGAGCACCACTCAGCAATAACCCACCTGGATTCCTTCACCAACCAACATTCTTCCCTTCTCCTCTCTCTACTGATGGGAACCTCAGCTGAGATCCCACTTGCCACGTAGGTCCTTATCTGCACATTATGACACAGTGACAAAAGCAGAAAGGGAGCAAGGGAATCAAGCAAGGAGGAAATTACATCTTTCTCTAACCAAGGCCCTATACAAAGAGTCAATGCACAATCAACACAGTCACAACAGCAGCTTTGTCCATGAATGGAAGGACCCATGAGTTTATTTTCAACAGGGAATCTGCAGCAGTTCAAGCACAGAACAATCATTATACCAAACAAAAGTCATCTGCTTCCTTTTCCTTGTGTGCACAAATAAACTGCATTGTGCACATATGTTTGGGAGGAGATGCTCAGATTTAGAAAGAGTACCAACAAAATAATGAATTATTACAGGATAGACTGAGGGATGCAATAAAAGCAAATGTGACCTTAGCAATGCGTCAGTTTGCTTTTGCATGACTAACAGTATGCTTTAAAACTCTATTTCTCAAATGCACAAGCTACATAAACTAATTATATCCATTCTTCATGCAAATTCATTGCTGACAGTTATGTCTTTCTACAGCTACTATAAAAATAGTGGTTACAACTCTAATATAATTCTTGGGAGGTAGAAATACAAAGCCTGGACTTTATTTCTCACAGCCTTTGGGGCAGTGTTAGTCTCTAGCTACATGAAGTTGCAATGATTCAGGCTCACCCAACAAGTACCAACAGAACATGGATTCCAATAAGAACATTTTGACTCAGCTTTCACACCAGCTACTCTAGCTTTCTGCTGTCATCCCCCTGTTGTTCTGTCTCCCAGTTCTACCCCTTCAAAACAGAGTAGGAAGGCCAAATGGTTTTACCTTTAAAAGCTCTCATCAGTGCTTTAAATGAGAGACAACCAGGTGGAGGTGATTTGATGCTACGGATTACATGGAATATAAGTAATTTTCATTCTCCTGTTCCTCACAAGAAGCTAATAACAAATATACATTCATGTCACCTGTGCATCCAGATCTGAATTTTGTAACTCAAATGCATTTCTAGCAGCCACATACCAAAATGAACTCGTGCAGCACAAAGGCACAGAAATTTTAACTTCCTTGCCTCTATGCTCTAATTTTACTGGTTAGTTATAATCACAGCCAAACAACTGCTGCATCTCTCTATAGGATGTGATGCCCTTTCAAAACACTGTAATGAAGTGATGAAAACCACTCACAACTTCCAAAACAGGCTCTGATAACAGCACTGCGTATGTCCAGAGCATCTGCTGGAGTCATGCTATGGAGCCTTAGGGTCCCGCCTGACCCTGTGGAAAAGATGTTAGTGGAATGCTTATTTGCTGTGACAAGGTGGCCCTGCTGGGTGAGAATGAGTCAAACCACCCTAGGTCAATGCCTGCAGGATGTGCTTCCCCATACATATAGCTGAAACTCAGGTCAACTATGCTCTATGGAAATAGAAGAATCCCCCCCCAGGGATGAGCTTTCTCAGGTAGAAAATGTGGATGGGGATGAGATTTCTACCTGCACCCACATGTTCTTACACTCCCACATGAGGAACACGGACAGATAAGGATTGAAAAAGGTCTTAACTTAAAAAAAGAAAAAAAGGCTTAATTTTAAACTAACAAATATTTGCATTTTATTTTCACCTCAGAAATTATTGGAGAAGATAGAAAGCAATGGGCCAAATATGATGTCTTTACTCAGTTCTTCAGGACAGTATGCCACTCCAATAGGAGAACACACCATACAACCTCAGACTGCAACACAAACACATAAGACTGGACTCAGACAAGGAAGCCGTCACTTTGGAAACACAGTCTGGTGATACATCGCTGTGCTTGCTTGGCCAGCTAAAGCCAGAATAAATCATGAGCTTTAAGTCTTTGTTCAAACTGAACTTGACCTGGACCACGGCCTTCTCCAGTTCACTTATTTAACTACACATTTTGATATTCTCAGTTTTTGCTACCAGCAATATCAGTACAGTACATCCAGGACCCTTGCAGTAGGCTTCAATGATTTTTTTATTTATATAAAGAACTGAGTGAAGATCACAAACCTGGAGCTGTAGTTGGCAAACCATGCAAGTCCTTCCGACTTCACACAAAACATGAGAAACTGCATTAACCGAAAGTCTGTACCAGACTCCTCGTCTCCCACAAGCTGACTTATCAGTCATTTACAAAGGACAAAGTTATTGCTTCAAATAAAATTTGCAAACAAACAAGAAGGTTGAAATCTGAAAGCACATTCAAGGGCACTGCAGATTTCCCATGCCACAACAGGGTGCTAAAAGAGCCAGGCATAAATACTTCCTGCTGACAAATGGGACTTGTAGCAACAAGCCAGCGCCACGCAAACAACTGGAATCTTGTGACAAAAGTCATAAGACCAAAATCACGTCAGAAAACCAGCCCTCATGTCAAACTGCTGCAAACTTAGAGAAGGACCATGGGTCTCTATACAGGTTTCATGCTGAGGGTCGCAAAGATCAGCATCTGCTCACTCTCATAGTTTTAAAGATGGGATAGGCTGCCATTTCCAGTTCATGCTCAACAACAGATGCCATTTGTATCATTTCTTTTGGTAACGAAAACCACAGTGTGAAGCAGTCCAAGCCACTCTTCCTTCAGCATCCTAAGAGCTCTTTGCTGGAGCCCTGGCTGTTTGAAAAAGCAGAATGTTGTCCCAGAGGTGACACGTGTGCTAAATGTCCCTGGGCTCCTGGATCTCAAGGCCTGAGGAAGACTCATTTGTTCTGTAAAAGGCAGCACTGGGGCACTGGATGTTCTCAGCTTAGAAAATGTGTCCCAAAGCCTGCTACAGGTTTTCACCACAAGTATTCATGCTCTGCAAAATGAAAATCTTCAAGGCTTCGGATTTCTTAAATGCAGCAAAAGAATGACTGGAGTTCATTTTTTAGAAATACATTTTTCTCCAGTTGAAAAATTCTTGATAATCACTTACCAGAATCATGTCAAAACTCATTTCAGACTGAAAACTAACTGCAAAGTATTTAAGATAAACTTCTTTAAGCGTGTGAAATGAACAGCATTCAGAAATGAGTGAGAGAGAAGATTTCAGACCAGGGCCCAGGGACTGACATACAAAACAGGTGGGAACATCCAAGCCATGTCCACCTGGGGAGGAAGTGTGGGGTCAGCGACAGAGCTGTGCCTGTCCTGCAGGACAGCGATGGGGAAAGGAGCAGACAGAGCTGTGAAAGGAGAATAGGGTTCCAAAATCCTGACATTATCCAAAGAGGATGACAAAGGTGTTTTATCTGCCCACCAGTCTTACTGAGCGCGCATTTAAAAGGATGGATTTGGGAACATCAGTGCAGCAGGAAAGTCTTAGCCCTGAAATAAAACCAAAGCTACATGGTTAACAGCAGCACAGGGAGACAAAACAATCAAGTACAAGATGAATAATCATAACGCAGCCCGCTTTTTGAGGTGGTTCCCTATTTTGGAAAATTATGGTATTGAAACAGAGTAGCTACTTCTACTGATTCTTCACATTTATTAACAAAGTTCAAAAGGAGAAAACCACAACAAATTCCTAGTGCTAGGCTTTGCAAATGCATTTTTCTAAGCACCTTTCAAGATATGGTTTACTAAAAATAAATATTAGCTTAACACCATGGGAAACTGAAAGGGGTTGCAAGCCTTGCTTTCTTCACATGCAGCCTGATCCTGGGCATTAGCACAGGAGAGAAGGAACCATAAATAAGTACTAACGTAAAAACAAAGTATTTTTCAATGCCTTTATAAATGTGTTTGCTTTTTTTGAAGAAATAATTGCTTATCTCCAGGCTACAACCAACTCTCCCTATGCCTGTTGTGGTGACAATGGCCCTATCAGATTGCTGTCACCATGGTCAACTACTAATCTTAGCATTACAAGATGACCAGGAAACAAAGCTTTGCCCTTGCAAAAGGACTACAGCTTTGGAGAGGTTGGGGCACAGAATGATAGAAATGCGCAGGGTTAATTCAGGAGGATTAAATCCAGGCAGCCTGAAATTATAGAGCATCTTGGGTTAAACTTTACTGAATTAGGGACTTATCTACAAGGTGGATCTGAGCCAGCAGGTCAGATCTAGCACTCCCATCCAAGACTCCAAAACAAGTCAAAGCCAAAACGTAACTTATTTTCATCTGTGCTATTTTAGCAGTGATGAGATGTATCAAGAAGAGTAGGTTAGCACATAGTGTAAGATTTTCCACTTAAACTGCAAACTAGGAGACAAGAGACAGGTGCAGACAGACAACATGTACATGAAAGGAGATAATACCAGCTCGGGTAAGGCTTAGAGTTATACTTCTCTCTCTCTTTTTTTTTTTTTTTTTTTTTTTTTAAAGACCAAAAAAAGCAAAACAATGTCTGAAGTAGTACACTTGTAGTAGACTTGTAGACAAGTGTGGCTTTGTAGACACCTCTGAGATGCCCCTCCACTATGAAAAGTAGGCAACAAAAGCCAGAGCAAGATGATCCACGATGGATCCAACTCTCAAAACTGACTGATGAGGAGTCGTCAGTGTTTGAGAAACATTCCAAGTGATTAAGCTTATTTTTTATGCCACTGAGAAAAATAAAACCAGTAGAAGCGGTACAAAAAAGTGGCGGTAAGGACAGAACGTAGAACCAGCTATAATTTGCAATACAAGTTCATTGAGGAGCAGTGATCCTGTTTAGCCACTCCTCATGCTGAGGCACTCAGGAGGCACTCCTCTGCAGGAGTGTCAGGCAATGACCTGGGCGTGGAACTTTTTCAGCAACCTCAGCAGAACCCATTAAACAGTACGTCCTTGGTTACAGCCCAGATACAAGGCTTTCTGAGGGTGTGCTTGAAGATGATACAGAGGCTATGAGTATTAGCAAGGGTCAGGAGGGTGGCAGTTTGTACAGAGGTTGAAAAAGGAGACAAGAAAAGCTTAGGAGAGATAGGAAAAGAGCTCTGCTCCAGTTAATATATAGAAAGTCTGAGTCGTTTTTTTTTTTTTTTAAGCAAAAAAATCTGAGAGCAAAGATATGTTTGGCCAAAGGAGATATAAGTACCATAAAGGAGAAGTGAATCTGTTTAATTATTTGTAGAAAGGTTATATCAGAACGTTTGTGGAAATTACAGAGAAAGATATAATGAAGATGTTCCTGGGCAGAGCCCAAAGATGTGGCACTGAGGGACATGGTTTGGTGGTCATAGTGGTCATGGGTGACAGTTGGACAAGATGGTCGTAACAGCCTTTTCCAACCTTAATGATCCCATGATTGTATGATCCTTTGTGCAAAGGAAGCTGAAGAAGACCCAAAATGCAGGAGAGGCAGGAAGCAAGGAGAACAGGGCAGGACAGAGCTGGGGAGGTGACCCCAGGAAGAACAACCCAGCTGCTGGCATTGTGAGCAGTCAGCAGTGCCAAGTAGTGTGAGGATGGCTCTTTGGGGGGGAAAAAAAAAGACTGTATCAAAAGAGAGTTGTAGGAATATAGAACTATTTCTATATGTTTATAAAGCTGATTAAAAAAAAGTCCCTTTCCCTTGTAGATTAATTTTTAAAGTCAGCACCTTCAGTAATGATACCATGTAATAATTAACCACCTGTAGGCCCCTAATTAGGGGGGTCTTTATTCAGCATCTCCTACAGACAGACATCTGCAGCAATTCTGTCACCAACATTACTATGACCTCCTTCTGTGTCACTGCCCTTTGCAGGATCACGCATTGTAGTCTACCTGGGACAAGCCAGTGAAGCTCCAATTATTCATTTTCTCAGTATAGAGCAGGACTAGGCACATAAAACACTTTACACCTGCATTAACATTAGAGTTCCCCCAAAGCTTCATCTACCCAGCCTAGAGTTTCCAAACAGCTTTAGGTGCATTTTCCCTTTCCCTCCTGCAACGTTAGGCACAGCTGTGATGAACGGTAAAGCCGCTGCCCAAAGGTAGCTGTGCTTCACTGCATAGCCTGCAGAGCAGCCACACCAGGAGGGTTAATGACAGCTCACACTGCAAAGAGGTGGCTACATAAAAACAGAGCCCAACTGCAAATATTTTATGGCCACGTAGTATTTCCATGGACTACAAATCAACGTAAAAGATGTTTTCTTCGAGGGGCCTCATATAGACTGTGTTTTTAAAATGCATTCCCTCTGCTAAATATAAATCAGTAAGAGTTTTTGTTCTTCCAAAAGATTAACTAGCCTCAGTATTTTGGGATCTAATTCTGGAATACTTGAAGATGTGCCAGCTGTCTCTTCCAATTTAAATAGTTTAATGGAAAGTTTATCCTGGGCACATTTTCCATGTACGGTATAATAGCTTGGAAGTCCGAATATTAAGAGTTCACCACAAAAGTAGTAATTTGTCAAGGTTCAACTTCACATATTTCTCAAGACAAGGAGGAAGGTGGGAACAATGGAGACCAGGCATAAGGCAAGACTAGAAGTGGCTGCGGCAATAACATGGACCTGCAGAACTAAAATCTAAGAGAGTAGAAAATGGAGTACTCTACAAAACGGTGCAAAGAAAATACAAGTTAGAGAAACTTCTGTTCTGAACTCAGGCCCTGGAGTTATCTCTGAAGCATACCTTCAGAAATGAGAAATCAAAGATGTGTTTCTAGACTCAGCATCTAAGTGGAGTGAAGCTTATAGCAGGCTAGTCATACTGTATATTTACAATACAATGAGCTATAGCAGGATGCTTTTCTTAATTCAGTCCCTCTGTCACCAATGACAAGAGATTGGGTGTTAAGAGGGTAATGATGAGCATCTCTGAATCATGCTTCTTGTCTGGATAGAGCACTGGGAGAGCATCCTCCAGTTGACTACCTCTCATCTCTTAGCACCACTCCCTAACCAGAGACCACTTCTCACTGCGAAAGACAGAAGTCCCAGACTGGGTACACACTCCTACCATGCTCTTTACAAAAAATTTGGCTCTGCTGAGTATCTCTGTAATAAAGCAAGTGAACAATAGTACAGGCTCCCCAAAACAGGACAGAAAGCAGAAATATATCTGCAGACACAGGAAGGAAGGTGATATGAGTGCTGGGCATTTAAAGCTTGTATCCATAGCTGCAGGGCAGAGAGCAAAGGCTGCTGGATGGATGCCTCTAGAAAGACCCCGGAAAATACTCCACCACACAGACAGCACCATTCACCTCCAAGGAAACATTACGCTTGCACTAACTGAAATATTCCCAAGGTTACAGTGATTTAATTCTACTACCACTTCCCCAAAGCCACAAAAGGTTGAGGCCAACTTGCTAGAGCGTAGATCACAGCAATCAGAAAAGAGCTCTTGCAGCCTCAAGAGCACACAGGTTCAACCACACCAGGCATTCAGCACTTTAACATCCCTTGTGCCACTCCAAATACCCATTCTTGGGCACAGTATGGGTATTTGGAGCATACCCATACACAGCCAGCACCGAATCCATGTGCTCCTGCCTTACAGAAGCATATACGAACAAAGCATTAACATTCCTTACAATTCAGAAATGCTGACAACTTTGGATCGAAACAGTGAAATTTCCAGTGGCTTTGCTGTCTCTTCTGCATTTTGCTGCCTGAATTTATTGCAAATGTCATGTGTGGATGGCTTCACTTTAATTTAGTATCTGGTTGGTCAGGATATATAACCCAGAGCCTGTTCTTTTACTTCTCTTCTTACCCAGCTGGACAGTGTAGATTATGTTTATCATTCACTACCACATACCATGAAGTTTTAAGCCGTAATGCCGTTTCTAAAGAATCTCAGGAAGCAATTTTTCTTCTTATACATGACATTTACATTTGGAGCGTGCCATTTTTCCTAATTTAAACCATCCATTTAGATTCACTTTGAGGTACTATAAAGTTGGGTCATTTTGTGTTGTGTTAGTCTTCTTTAAAAATGCAATGCTTGGGTCATATTTATTTCACACTCTTCCTTCTAAAGTTCACTGCCACTGTTATTTGCAGGGTCTCTTGACAGCATACCTGCTGGAAGCAGCTCCTTACCCCATCCACATTTAAAACTTAACAAGCACTTCTAAAATGTGATTATTGTTCCAAACCCAAACAGTGCTTTGTAAAGGCTCCCCTCTCACTGTTCTCAGGGGTTTAAGCACATCTCCTTCCTTTACTGGTGGCTGCCTCCAAGGATGTGTCTAAACCCAGGAGCAGTACTTTCTTTCCTGCAGGACTGCCAGAGTTGCTCACAGCAAGGCAATGGCACAGCCAAAGGACAGTGCTCAGCTCTACAAGCTTCAAATCATTAAGGTTCCAACCTTAATGAGACCACAGAGATCATCTATGGTTTTAAACTGAGACAGGGGAGATTTAGGTTCAATATTAGGAGAAAGTTTTTCACACAGAGAGTGGAACAGGTTGCCCAAGGAGGTTGTGGATGCCCAATCCCTGGATGCATTCAAGGCCAGGCTGAATGTGGCTCTGGACAGCCTGGTCAGGTGACTGGTGACCCTGCACGTAGCAGGGGTTGAAACTAGATGATCATTGTGGTCCTCTTCAACCCAGGCGATTCTATGATTCTATGGTCTAGTCCAACCATCAATCCATCCCCACCATGATCACTAACCATGTCCCTCTGTGCCACATCTCCATGTCTCTTGAACACCTCCAGGGACTCCAACAACCTCCCCGGACAGCCTGTTTTGAAAAAATGGAATCTTCTACTCCCAACAGATACACCAGTAATTTCCTGACTGCAATCATGACCCTCCAAGCACGATGCTGATTGCTGTATGAACCTTTTGCAAAACCCTTCTGGTGTTGATGTTGTAACGCTCAGATTTTTGCTTTCTGCACATTGGTAGCTGTAGATGCATTGTCACTTTGTGGTTAGTTGCTACAGTCTTAGAACTACTTACATCCACATCCGTTATCCAGATATCAAAGATTTTCATCCAAAATAAAGAACCAAAACAGTCCTAAAGGGAAGCCCTTTAAATGTGTAATTATGGAGGGTTTTCTGGTTTCTTCGCTGACAAAGAGAAATTGCAGTTGAATTTTTGGATTTGATGTATACACATTCTGACTCATCCCAGAAGATATTGATCCCAGCAGCTTTATTGCCTGATTATGTTTGGCAGCACGTAAACTCTTAACATGGGGTTATTAGATCTAACAGCTTAACAGGTACACAAAAATGTGACTCTACTATTTGGTCATGTTTTACCACCTCATAAATCTTTCAGAATGACAGGAGCAACGTACTTCCTTGAATTCCTCCTCCACCATTTCTTTACTGAAATCCTCATTTCTGCTCTCCTACAGGAGAGTTCAGACCACACAAACTTTGCCTCTGCTTGCTTTGCCATCATTTCTTCTCCAAAATTAGATACGCTAGCCAGCATATACAATTAAAATATTATTTTTCCAGGCCAATAATTTGAGTGCTGCTGCAGGAAAGCAAGAGAAAGGGCAACATTTCTCTCCTTGCACAATAATTTGGACATCCACTGGTGTATTCCTTCATTAATCTTCACTTTCTGTACCAAAAGGGAGAAGAGGAATCTAAATTACTGACTTCGCCAGTCCCATCTGGCTCTGCAGCACATCACTTGCACCAGTTTAAACACACCTTCCAGTCATTAACTTTGTTTCTTTTGCATCTGAATCTGGCCCTATGAATTCAAACTTGAAACTTCAATGGCCAGTCAGGAAATAAAGTTACTGTTTATTGTAACGAAGACAAACAGCATCCTTGGCGCTGATTCCAAACAAAAAGCATGAACACTATTCCATCATCCTTCCGAGCAATTCCCATGCCAGGTCCATGAACTTATTAACACTTTGCTATAAATAGGTGCTGGAGAAGCCTGTACAGGAACTTGTTTTTCTCAGTGCCTATTGCAACAGGCCAGCCAGTAAATGACCCAAGAGTGTTGAATCTACACAGCCTAAGGACAAGAGCACGTAGGGTGGCGTGTCTTTCAAAGCAACTCTACCTGCCATCCTTATGCTGAATCTCACACCAGAAGACAGCTGGGAGGTGACTCTAAGAGCACATGGAAGGGCTCCCATCCTCTCCGATTTTGTAAAGGCAAAAACATACTTCAGACTAGAAGCTCAAGGCCTGTTTATTAAAAGCCTTCTCAGAATTCCCATAAAGTGTCATTATTATTTCCTTAGTACTTGCGTCAACCTCTCAAGTCTTTTTGTAGAGAAGGATACCCCAACAAAACTTATATTTAGGAAGCTTCACTACCTCTAGCTTGAAATTTTGTTAACATCAACATGCACAAGCTATGCAGAAGAAAACCTACGACATAATCTTCCTCAATTTCAGACTTGCTGTCATGACCATGCCTTACACCAAGACGATCAGTTATTCACCAAAGTTGGGTAACTTACACAGGTGACCTGGGAGATACAATGTGAAGATGACTATTTCTAAATAGCTGACAAAAGAGAGAGGGGTTAGAAAAGCATGCCAGTTTGTAAAAGGAAGTTGATGCTGTTTTAAAATTCATGCAAAGGGAATTTTTGCGTATTAGAGTATTGGTAAGAGCAGAAAGAGGAAGAAATGCAGTGCAGAGCATTGTTCCTGATAAAGTCATATTCATGGTGTAACTGCCTTGAAGCTCCTGCAGGAATAAGAAACAATTTTAAAGGAATCAAGGGGCTGTACCCTCTTGGTGGAAAGACATCTACACTATCACAGAAGAGCAAAGAGCAATTAAGAGCTGAAGCCAATTCATTCATCCACCTTCCTTGTTTTGCATAGCTTGAAAAATCGTGGAAAATCTTTAGCCATCTTGTCACGCTAAGAGGCATTTCTTCCAAAAACAACCTCTGGATTGTTATTACTTTTTTAGTACATAATTGCACCTATTTCTATAAGCGACTACCCTAAACTTTAACTTAACTTCATGCCTAACAAACACTCCAGCATAGCCAGCATACAGATGCAGCTGTTGAAGAGGAGGCTGCACCCCCGGACCATGAAGCACTTCCCTGCTTGGTTTTCTTCATTCAAAAGCATATCTCAACACACAATTTGAACCAACTGCTATATATACAGTATATACATAAAAACACTATTTGTCATCAAATTGAAGTTGCACAAGTCCAAAATTGCTACCCATATTTTCTCAGATTGCACACTCCAAAGTTACTTCTCCAATGTGTGGAAATTATTCCAGGTAACTTGCCTGTACTTTTACTTGACTACAGCTTCCTACACAGTGCCACACACA
This sequence comes from Lagopus muta, assembly GCF_023343835.1. Classification (NCBI taxonomy): domain Eukaryota; kingdom Metazoa; phylum Chordata; class Aves; order Galliformes; family Phasianidae; genus Lagopus; species Lagopus muta. The sequence continues at coordinate 54,196,927 of NC_064437.1, read as the reverse complement.
TCCTCCTGCATCACACAAGTTGAAGAACCAGGCATACGTGCTACAGAAATATTGATTTTGCTACATCAAAAGACCTATTAGATAAGGTTTGTCCATGAGAATTCAAGCACAGATTTACCAGAGTACAAGATTAGAAGATGCAAAACGTGCGTTGTCATGGGCAATAGACAAAATGCAAGACACCAGTTACCATATGCTAAATAACTTCTCAGTCTCCTTCAGGCAATTACCTGTGCACTGGTAAGTCTGAATTGTGATCAGCATGGAATGACCTTTGGAGTCCTCAGAGAACAGCTCTGCTGGATGTGGATGCAGAAAGTGAAAATCTCTGAAGCTGTGGGATAACTGATAAACAGGTAAAGAGAGCACAGGCAGTCACTTAGATAAAAGGGTAGAAACATCTTCCAGCAAAGTGACTGAGGTTACCCGACCTTTGGTAAAGAGCGTTTTAAGAACTGCAGTCATTTCTTAAAGTCTCTGAATGACTTTCACAACCTTTCACATCCATTTGGAGAACATTCAGATGATATCTCTCTGCATTTTATCCTCGCTACCATGGGAATGGATAGCCTGAAAGCTTTATCCTTTGTATGATAAATGCCAATGCACCACTGCCAAAAAAGGATACAGGGAGCTGGAATCCCTGCGTCTCCATACCCACTTCTAACACCTTAAGCAGAGGCACAGAGATCTGCAATTAGAGCTTGCAGATCTTTGTGTTGATCATCTTAATTACTAAATTTAGAAGGAACTGCTCATTTCTTTGCATCAAGTGAGAACTCTAAGCCCAGATGAAAACCTCACAGTAGGATCGGATCTTTTGCAAGCAGAAGCACCCCAGGTGTAGGGAATAAAAACGTCTGAGTTCTGTTGTTCTGGCAGGTACTTTGCTAGAGGTGGACCTGACAAACCAAGGGGCAGTCTGTCTTCTTTCATCAAAACATATGAGATTTCAGGAGTTAATTTACAGCATAATACAAGATTTTCTAGTGTATCTCAAAGTCAGCCTTGCTCACTTTCCCATCTAAGCCTGCTAGAAGCTGTGTTCAAAATACTGTAAGTAAAATCAGACCTTTTGCAGTCAGTAACCATGCAAATTCCAAGCCACAGAATATAGATACATGATATCTAGATACTGAATCAGCTACCCATGGCTCAAGCAATAGAGCACAGAGCTGGACAGAAGGAAGTCTGCCCGGAAACCTTGTCACAGCCGTGTCACTTGATCAAGGTCTCTTCTGTCAATTTTGCAGAGCCTTTGAGGGACAGAAGGAATGAAAGTAGAAGAATAGCAACTCTCATCATGTGAGAGGGACCTTCATTCATCGGGACTCCCAGAACTGCATTCCCTCTAAGCATACAGCTTCACTCAGAACTGAAATAGAAGACAGCCTCTTTCTGGGGACTCTTTCCCTTTGGAACTGAAAAAATCAGAGGGCAGTATTGAACTAGTTAAGGATAGGCAGAAAATAAATTAAGCAATTTTCCTTTTCCAAGCTGCATAAAATTTACAGCATCAATAATGCCTTTGTGAAAGTAATTAGATTCTTAAGGCTCTATTTTATATTTGATAATATGAATCTGGTGTGCAAAGACATAAGTCATTTTGATCTGGGATGCTTCAGCACATGATGGGCATCCTTATATTTCTATCTTCCACAGACTTTGTTTCTTTTCATATTTTATTTTAATCTCAGTCTCCTTGCAGGATGCTATTTTTTAACCTTTGAAAATACCAATTCTTAACAATCTCTGTGTCTCCTGTCAGTCACTCAAGAGAAAATTGAGTTGCCCTGGAAAAAAGTAAGGTTCTATTCTAAGTTATTTTAGTTGAGTGAATATTAGAGATATACGAAGTAGAACTCAAGTTGTAGCTTTCAAAAATTTCCTCCCAAAAGCCTTTTCCCTTTAAGTCCAGGATTTATTTCTTTCCTAAACCACAGGCCCAATGCCCTTGCCACCAAGTTGCCGTTTGGCCAGTTGTCTAACATTTAGCTTTTCCAAACAAAAAAATTATGAAGACTTTCTCCTTAAGCAAAAGATGTTTACCAGAAGAAATTTTCCTTACTTCAAGGCAGCAACCGACCCAAAGCACGCATCACATTTACGCCAGAACTGTGACAAATGCCTGTTGAACTGCAGCACTTAAACCACTTGCATTTTAAACAGCAGTTTGTCAAGTGATGTTAATTATTTGGGAGGTCTATGCTCCTAGAAACATAAACATTTCTTTTTATACTGATCACATTTTTTTTCCATGCGGTGCTTCCAGCAGAGATTGAAATTAAAATGGTTTCTGTGTGCCATGGTTTGGTTTATGGCTCAATTTCCCTGCAAACACATGGTAGCATTGCGCTGGGGCTCTACACAACACCTTGCCATCCTTCCTTGACTGCTGGAAACCTCTCAAGAGGTGGGAGAGCACTTCCACACTCAAACTCACTCCCTCTCCATAAGTCTACACGGCTTTCTCATGGCTGTTGGATAGTATAGGTCTGGGACCTGCAACAGCCTGAGGAGCATCTGAAGTTTGCAAAGCAAGCGAAGGGCTTGGTTAGCTGGGAAGCACCACAGGGAACAGAAGACTAGGCTCTTTCAGGAGGCTTAGCCAAAGCAAACCTTCACTCCTGCCAAGATGCAACTCAAACACGAGCACCTGCTGCCCTCAAAACACCAACTGAATTGTGCTTCCCCCACACCACACCAAGACTGACCTTAGTTTTGAGTGGTACTCAGTACCTATGGAGAAGGCTTCATGCAATCACAAGAAGCAAACCAGAGTAAAACCTGCAGAGAGACTACAACTGGTGCTCTCAGAAAACACACTGTGCAGTCTGCATGTCAGCGCTGGGAACTACCCAGGGCTCTGTGTGCTTTGATCCATAATGATTTCTTTTCAAAGGTAGTTAAAGATGGGAACAGTTTCTGTCACCTACTTGAAATTTATGAAGAGGTCACCGAACATCTGTCTTGTTTGGTCAAGTGTAGGGTCCTTTCACTTCTCCAGACTTCATCAACAATGTCTGCTGTAGAACCCCAGGGCTGCAGCAGTGTGTTTTAGGTCTCCACACTCTCACCAGCCTCTGGACAGGACTGCTGCATGAGGGACACCACAATCTGCAAGGTACGACAACTCAAACCCTAGGCACCCTACATTACTTGACCTCTAATGCTTCCTCTCTGTATTAGCATATATCCTTTTCTGACTGAGTAAATGAGTAAATGCAAAACAAACCACAAAAAAGGAGCTGATTTTTATAGCAAGGAGCCTTGGTTTATCCCAAGGGCTTGAGGAAAAGGGCAAGAACTCCAGATTTCTACCAACACAGGCTGTTGCAAGGGAAACAAGCAGAATTACACCATTTATGTTCCACATCACATTCATTAATGTACATTGCTTTTATTATGTCCAACTACCCGCCCTTTTCTTCTTTTTTATTACTATCATTTTTTCTTTAAGATAAAAGTGCTGTCAACCTTTACAATGGGAAATATATACTAAGGCATCTGATCAATTATAATGGCTCTGTCTGCATTCCTCCTCCTTTGCTGGGCTGCCAGACCCACAGTGAATCCCAGATAAACCGAACGACTCTTCTTCCTAGACCCACCAATTGCAGTTATCTTGAATGTTTTTTTTAATGCCAACAAAGTACAGCATCCCTTCAAGACACAACCAAGGACAGAGTCAAGGAACAGAAATACCATTGAAGCCATCTTGACAAGAGCCACAGAGGAGAAGGCTCTGACTCATCTCAGACCAGCTTTGCTCAGATAAATATGTCTTCAAAGAAAAATACTGTAATTTAGAAAGGGATAGATGGGAAGAAAAACAAACAGACAGCAACACTAATAGGGATCAACCCTACAGCAAAATACCGTCAGACACAGCACTGCAGCATATGCTCTGGTCAGGGGCACATGGACCACGAGGCTGGCAGGCACGCTCCTTGTTCAGCCTCTGGGAGATAAGATCTCTCCTGACCTCCAGTTCCACTCCCTGCTGCGCCATCAGTAAATTCCTACTGATTCCCCAGGGCAATCCATCAGGATCAATTTCTTGCTTTGCCTTCACTTTTCAAGAAGTTCCCTTTTACTCTATGATTAATCTTTTTCAGGCTGATCTCAATTCTACCCTCAGCATGTATGGACATTAATGCAAAATTCTTTATTAAAAAGAAAGCAGGCCTGTCAATTTTGAGACTGCATGGCTAGAGACCACCACTTCTTAACTCCTCCTAGATGCCAGCAATGGCAGTTGTATTTGTTCCACAAACCTATTTTATACCATTAACAATATGTTTCTTCTGGTTCTGGGAACATTTGTTCTGATCAAGCATGATGATGATTCCCTGGGACTCACCAGAGGATCCAACAAACCCTTCTGAAGAGACACCTGCTACCTCTAAATTAATTGAACGACAGCTAAACATACCATCCATAATTCTCAACAAAAGAGGAATTAAGTAAGGAACAAGTGAAGACGGATCAGATGTAAGAACAGCTCCCAGTAGAGGAGGGTGAGGACCGCTCAAAGAGGTGACAAATAAGACAACCAAATCTGAAAAATAACACAAAACATTCAGTCCCTTGGTCCCCTCAGCATCAAGAGGGAAAACGAACAGGGATAATATGCCAGAAAGCAAAAGATTAAACTAGAACAGGGATGCTCTTTGCTCACATCACCAAGACCCCCAGAGTCAAATAATGGCACAGCTAACGAAGAAGTCATCTGCCTTTCACAACAGAGTTTTCAAGTATAAATGTGGTCACCCATAAAATCTCTATATATGGAGGCGCTACTTCATCTGAGTAATGTTGTCAGCAGTCAATACTGTCAGCCACCTAAGGACATCCAAAGGTGACCCATGGGTCAGAGGCACAAACTGAAATAATCTCTGGGAGCCCCACTTTTAGCAAATGCCAGCACTGCTTTGGCACTCTGCCCAGGGTCTTCTGCACCAGTTAATCCAACCCTGAGCAGGATTAACTTCCCATACACACACATACTCATTTGCTTTCAGAGCTAGATACCAATCTTGCTGAAAGCAGAGCGACCTTAGAAAGACCCTCTTCTCCTCATCTCATCTCGGTTCTCAGTGAGTGACTGCCTGTACAAATGTTAACCCCCTACAGAGGGTGAAGCAATTTTCAATCATTCCACATACGGAAGCTAGGTAAGATCCCTCAGAATCTAGATAATAGTTTAGACATTACAAAAAATGCAAAGTAAAATTAACTTGTAAAGAAACTCTCACTAAATTGGTGCTGTCAGATTGGATTTTTTTTATGTTTCTTTTCTTCAGGGATATTTTACAGTTTTAATCAGATCAAAGAAATCAGAAATTATTTCATCTAAAGGTGTGTACAATGGTGTGTGCCCAATTCTGTTGGGCAGTATTAACTGCAAAGGTGAAATGCAGCATTTGGCAAGGTTGTTGCAGAATAGGCAGGGAACACACAATGTAGGAAATACAGCATGGGGCTGATTCAGCACTTGCCTATAGATATACCATTCACTACACTACAAAGCATTAAGAGAAAGCTAAAAATAGAGCTCCATTGTGCAAAGAAGGAATAAATGAAGTTGCACACCATAGCTATTTTTCACTCAGTAAACGACCTCCAGCTTCCACTGCTCCCCAAAGCCCTACAGCAGCAGCTATTGGGGCTGGAGGCTTCAGCCAACCTCAAATATCCCAAACCTCCTGGTGACACCTGTGAGCGAGTCCCACAGACTGCTCTTCATGAGAACAAAATGCAGAGGAAGGACAGTGCCAGCACTTCACACCTACTGTGCACAGGAATAAATCAGCAGCCATGTGCAGGAAAAGACCGTGGCAAACAGGATGCTGATGAAATTGGAAATGAACCCAAGTAGATGCCCAAAAGCCTTCACCACCACGTAGTGCAGATGGAGAGCTGCTATGCCACCACTACTGCTTCTTTCTGCCTCCTGCTATTCAACCACACAGTTATGCAGCACACCAGGACTTACATAGGTATGGGGAAATTATGGCCATACATAATGCTTACACCTGCGTATACATACCTCAAAGACAGAAGCCATTATTTTTATTGTATCCTCAGGCTACAGAGCATCGTCTGCTTAAGAAGCTTAAAAACTCAACTGCTCAAGCCAAAAGTTACATCTGTCGGTGACTGCTGCTTCCTAGGCTAAAAAACTGATGCATTCTCACCAGGGACTTCTTTGCAAATACACTGATGCCATACAATTACAGTTTGGGAAATGTGACACAAGATACCTTTTTCCTGCTCCTTGTAGAAATTATTCCACCGCAAACCACTGATGTGCACCTGTGACACGAGAGTAATTAAAACAAAAACAAGACAAAGCCCTGCGATGAGGGACTTATTAGTGACTGTGACTTGTAGGAGGGAAGGTTACTGAGCAAATGTGCATGCAGCAGACACGTCCCCTGCACATGAATTAATGCACTGTGTACACTCCAGCTAGTCAAAAGCCCTCTGAAGAGATGCGGACGCGTTCATCGCTAACCTCCGCACGTAGCCACGCACTGAACCCTCTCCAGCACAGCTCAGCAGCTTCCTTGGCTGAAGCCTGACTTTTTGTCTGCTCCGTTCCAAGTGAATAATAAAAATATATTTAAAATAATAATAATTTTAAAAATTCTCAAGACATTTTTTCTCAGGCAAAAATTGGATCCGATCCCCTAAAACCGAATGCAAATAACATCTCGCTCACAGCCGTAAAGAGGAATTAAAAACTAACGAAGCAGGTGACAGTTGAACCAAATGCGTAAGAAGAACGTACTTGTTCTGAGATATGCATCCATCAGAGATGTTTTATGCACGATTATTAACAAGTAGTTGAATATAAATATTTAGTTAAGCCCGCCTATGTTGTAGGAACGCTATAGCACACAGACAGTCTTGAAGAAACTCGCCTCAGATGAACCACGAGCAATCATATTAACATTTCCTGTTTAAAATATTGCTAACGTAAACACCACATGTATAGATGTTCCCTTTTGCATGGACTGTAAACATCCTGTCCATCACAACTGCGTTACCATTGGACTTCCCTTTTCAACTTTTCTTCTTTTTGCACAGAGAGCAATGGAAAGCACGCCAAGGACTTGTGCACAGGGGGTGGGAAGGGGGAAAGAGGAGCAGAGACCATCACAGCGCCATGAAGAATATGGACACGTGGACAGAGATTGCACGAGGGCACTTGGGCAACGGCACATCGCTTCAAGGAGAAGGAGGAATGAAGAGCTCCTGCGTGCCAACATACAAAGCCATAAGACATCTTCTTTCAAACAACCCACAGCTGTTAACCACCGCCACACTGCTTTGATACTTTTCAAAGGAGTGCCACCCTCACAGCCCAGTTCAGGAGCCCATCTCTCAATTTATTTTTTCCAACCCAACCAAAGTGAGGGTGGACAACCAGGGGCGGGCAGGGCCTGTGCACCATGCCAGGCTTGGGAGCTGTGCCCAATCCCAGTAGGAGCCTCCAGCAGCTGGGCAGGGCAGCTCTGCCCCATCCCAGCTGAGTTAAATGACTCAGGTGCCCCTGAAAATCCCAGCCCACTCTTTCAGTGCAGAGAGGTCACTGGAAATATCTGCAAACAGTATATTTGTACTTTACCCATGTTTCTAAAAGCAAGGGGTGTTAACCCCCAAGGCTGCTGCTCACAGAGCTCCTTTCGCTATCATTACGTTCAGTTTCATTTATTCTTCCAAGAAACTGATACGGTTTCGGTTCTCTTTCCCCAGCATATCTGAAAACAGAAACGTTCACCCGAAAGATGGAACTGCAGGAATGGCAGCCACAGACGAACCACAAGTGCAGATGCAGTCTATTTTCATTACGTGTCCTTTGGTGGATGACTTCTTCCTATTTTTAAATATAACGCACGCCCACGTTCCAAAAGACTTGTGCTACAACTCAGCAGCGTATCACCTCTCATTACAACACTGCCTGTAGCCCCTCTGTCCACAGAGGAAAATACAGCAGAGTTAATTGCCCATGTCTCCTCATTACTTTGCATCTCCCAAGAAAATAAAAAATAAGGAGAGCCTTGCTGGCGAGCAGAGCAGCACCACAGGGCAGAAGTTGCAGGCGCAGCGGGCAGCAGAAAGCCCTGGCAGGAATGCCAAGTCCCTGGCACACACAGAGGTGCTGCTCCTTCCCAGCCAGGTTTCTCAAGTTCATTCAAATGCTACCTCAAATGGGAAATGGAACCTACAACATCCAGAGCTGCTTGTTTTGGGCTGCTTTTTTTGTTTGTTTGTTTGTTTGCTTGCTGTTTTGTAAATGTTGACCCAATAGCACTCACATTCTGCATATGACGCGTACACTGCGACATTATAGAAGAAATAAGGTCAGCCTGTGAGTGACACTTCAGAACGCAGATGATGAACAAATTACAGTCTCACTGGAGACACGCCGTTAGAAAAGAGTCATCTGTTTCCTAACTCTGTCCATTTGTTCCTTAAACTGCAGAGTTTGTGTTTTTCACCCAATCCAGCAAAAATCGGGACTGGGACGTGAATACTCACAGCTTCAGCATATACCTCTAACACCTCAAAGGAAGCACGCGAGCAGCTCCAAGCTCGCACCACACGATCTGCGCGCTTCCCAGCCCTATTTACTATAGCAACGAGGAAGTTTCTCTAACAGCCCTTTTCCCCCGCACGGAACGCGCAGCACGCGGGCTGTGTCTCGAGGTGAACAGAACACTGCGGAGCAGTCGGCACGTTTAATGAGCACAGAATTCTCACCGAAATATTTACGGCATGAGATCTGCGCGGCCACGGCCGCACGTTGCCTATTGCTCCGGATTTTGCTGTAGCATCGCGCCGGGCGCTCAGCCCCCCCTCCCTACACGGCTTCACGTTACCTAGCAAAGCAGGCAGGCTCCTCGGCTCAGCCGAGCGCACGGAGTAGTTCAAACCAGCGTTCGTTCCACGCTGCATCAACGCAACATAGAAATGAATGGACACTACGGAGCGACTGACGGGAAGCAGACGCAAGGTGACCGCTTCCAAAGCTTCCGAGTTCCCCTTCGGCAACCTTCATCCCCCGCTGGAAGCTGGCACACACCGCACGCATCTCCTCCATCGCACCCCCGGCCCTCACCTTCCCCCTCGCAGCGCTCACCGTGCAGCGGCCCTCGGGTCACCTGGCCCCCCATAGCCGCCCCTTCAGGCACCGCCGGCGCTCATCGCTCCGCTCCGCAGCCCCCGGCCCCGCTGCCCCTCGCCGGCTGCCTCCACCCACTCGCGGCCCTCCCGCACCGGCGCTGGGAGCTGTCACGTTTATTTACATAAGAAGGAGGAGACTTCGCGTCTTCCTGAAATAGCTGCCGACGCTTCGGGGATGCGGCGTTCCCCCCCTTCCCCCCCCCTCCCCGCGCCCCACGCTGCCCCCAGCATCCCATATTGCGCTCCCAAAACCGGAGCCACGGAGGTGGCCGTGGTACCCGGCGGTGCTCAGAACAAAGCCCGAGGCGCTGCCAACTTCACTCACCGCATTCAGAACTTATTTATAAACAGCCAACGGCATCGGGCACTGAAAACCACTTTGGGACCCCAGTGCGGAGCCTCGGAATGAACTGGAAGGGCAAAAATTAAAATAAAATAGGTGGAAAAAAAATTATTACCAGACATCACTGCACCAGAGTCTTCAAATGGCCTCTGCTGGTTAATTATTAGTTATTTAATAGCAAAGGAGTACTTGAAATGCAGGCTGGCTCACCACAGACTGGAATAATAAAAACATTACCCCAGTCAACTCCTTGGTGCAAGGTTTGCACGCTCAGCCCAGCGTCTGTGCTGCAGCCCATTACCTCTGCTGGCAGAAAGCAGCACCAGAAGCAGGGAAGGGGGTGTGGGGGCAGTGGGGAGATGCATACGGTCCTGCTCCCCTTCCCCCATGCAAGAGCCAGCTCTCTCCATCTCCAGCCACACACGTGCACCACCTCCCTTGCATCTCTCCTGTCTGCTGCTCTAAGGATAGATGAGCACAGCAGGCACAATGCTGCCACAGCCAGCCATGGTGCATCCCAAGCTGGCTTATTTAAAAGTAATTCATGCAGTTTATTGTTATGCTACAGTCATTCCTCATTCTGCAAAGGATTGGGACTCAAAAGTTTAACAGCCACAAGCCCAGCTCTGCCTCCCACCCCTTACCATGGTGCTGGGCAAAGCCTGCCATCCCACTGCATTCGCTCTCCCACCAGGATAACGGGAAATAAGGTTATTGCTTAGGATGGCTGGGTAAGAGAGAGAAAAAAAAAAAAAAAAAGCAATGCAAAAAAAAGCTCAAGCCAGAGAAGCTCAGTCAGGGTGTTTGCACTAACACTGCGTGCGTGAGTAAAGCTGTGCCAAGCATTTCGAACCTGCCAGAGGAGCATCCCCAAGCAGCAGCAGGCACCGCCAGCGCCCAGCTCCTTCTGCCCCACCAAGGAGACTCGCGCCCGGAGCCAAGCAGCAGCGTTCCCTGGGATGAGCAGTGCTCAGCTCCTCCCTGCCCAAACTCACACTCTGCAGAGCTTACAGCAGCTTCTTGGCAGGAGACTTGGGTGGTTTTTTTTTTCCCCTCTTTTTATTCTTCCCCTCCTGGATGATGCTGCATTTACAGCAGCAGCGGTGCAGCACGAGGACGTGTCCCCAGGAGCACTGCAGCGTGGCCCGTGCAACCCATCTGGCATAGGGCAGCACCTGGGTCACACTGACCCAGTGCCTCACACTCACAAAGTGACCAATGGGCACTGATGCCTTAAACCACGTTTCACCCCAAAGAATTAAGATTTACTCCACTCTCCAACCCCAAATTTTCTCCCTTGCTTGCTTAGCTCTGCTTTCCATCCTTACCTTAATCTTGCTGCAGCTCTGTGAATAATTGAGTTTTTTGGTCCACTGCCTCAACCAAGAGATTGCTAGAAAAAAATCATTTTGTGTTGGCCCAAAACTGAATGCTTTGTGCGTCTCACTGAACAAAATGTTTCTTTAACTCAAAAATGAAACATTTTTAAAGAGTTATTTTTACCTCATTTTTTCAAGTTACGGTCATTGAATCCAGCTCTGAAATGATGCCTTAAAAAAACATTAAGCATTTTGTTCTATGTACACCAAAAGGAAAAAATCTGAGCTGTTATCTTTTCAGATCATTTTATTTTTCCTAACTTATTGACTTTATTTGTTTATATGGAATGGTGGGAGGGTGGGGAGGGCGGGGCGGGCAGGCTGCCAGAATGACTCATCCTGCTTGGCAAAAAATTATAAACAATTTCAGTTGATTGAAAAATTGCTTTTCTTTTTTTTCCATTAAAAAAACCCCCATAAAATAGTACTCCCCCTCCCCAACATCCCCATAGAGCCAGGGCAGTGCAATGGTCTGTCCCTTACGCAATGCTAACTCCTCAAGGTTTATTTGCCATACAGTATTTCTCCTGCAGCCATCAGCAGCTTGATCCACTGGTTAGCAACCCTACCCAAACTGGGGGGTTGGAGCTCAATGATCTTTAAGGTCCTTTCCAACCTAAGCCATTCTATGATTTTGTACCTCATGCTGGAATTTCTCTGTTCTGGACCTATCACCTCCACGTCCCTTTCAGACTTTGCCCTTTTCCAAATTTCTCTTCATTCTTCTATGTTTCTGATTTTTCTCTAGATATTAGGGGAAAAAAGAAGAAAACAACTCTATCTACAACCTTATTCCCATTTTACAATTCTCCACACTGGCAACCTCTAGGTCCCTTTGGGTTATTTTTCTGCCCTTGCCAATATCTGGAAGGTCTCCCATTGTGACATCAAGTATTGAAAATATATATATTTTTATAATATATATATGATGTCACAATATTATCACCACTTGTGCTCCCCTCTGACAAATTACTGACAGAGATATGTGCGGCCCAACAGAAAACCAACTCCCAACAACATCCAGCAAGTTAAATCCAAGCAACATCACTGATCCAAGCAAGAATCTACTGCAGGAGTGTGGTTTGAAGCAGTATCTGACCTTGCTAAATATGTTTATTAACTAGAAGATTAGGATGCTGAGGCTGCAAAGGACGCAGTCAACAGGATGCCTCTTTGGACTGAAGCCTTGGATGGTTCTGATTCAGCCTTGAGCAGAAAATCAGGCACCTCTCCCACAACCCCAGGATACAACCACAGCCTGGGCATTGGGCAATGTTTTGGGGCATGGAAGATGAGACAGCTTCATTGCTTTCCTCACAGCAAGGCAGGAGAAGGCTGGCAGTCAGCAAGGAGGACATCAGGGACCCATCATGGTCTGGGAAATACATCCCAAAATAGTTGTGATGTCTGATGACCTTTGCCTGTGTAGACAAAAAAAAAACTGGGCAGATGTGGCATTGACGCACACGGTTTTAGTGGCCATGATGGCTGGACTAGATGATGTTTATGTTTTGGGTTTTTTTCCAACCTTACTGGTTCTAAACTTCCCTCTTCCTTTGTGCTCATTGCTTTCTTCTGCCTGTCCCTCTTTTAATAGGATTTTCTCTGCTTTAAAGCATTTCTCCACAACATGGTCTGAATCTTCTCCGAAAAATACTGTAGGAGAAAGCGGGGAACTGTGGAAATCAATCAGATGTTTGCCAGGGGCAGAGAACCTTCTCTTAATGACTTTAGTGTTTAAGAAGCTGTCATCAATTTTGCTACTGCCACGTGCCCTCAGCTTTATGGTAACAATCAATTGACTGGAAGTTGCCCTTTTTCAATACAGTATCTCTCAACAAGCAGCTAGAGACTGAGGGAGATGGGATTCAGAGGATCATATTCTCAGGTCTTTTTTCAGCATAAGCCTAAGACTGCTGCTGGGGCAGAGAGCTGAGCTGTACAGAAATAAGGCTTCCTTCAGAAACCTCAGCCACTCTAACTCAAGGAACAGCAATGTTCTCAACAGCAAGGCATCCAAGAGAAAATGTCTCAGCAGCAAGCATTAGTGCACAAAGAACAGTGACCAGAGCTGGGATATCTTACATTCTAAGCACCCTTTTAGCTTGAATTTATTGCTATTAATAGAGGGAATTTGGAAAGCAGAGATGCATCTTTAGGCTATTATTTGTGTGAAACACAATGATACAGATAGCAACCTAGCAAAAGGAATGCTGATTAGCTGATGCTTACGTGCAGCCATTTGACAATGTTATTAGTTATGTAATTAAAGTATTACTCTGGATAAAAACTCCAATCTCAATACTTAAATCAAAGGAAACTCAAAATCCTAGCTGAAATCCTTAAAAATCAAGACCACGATTTCTAAATCCAGCACCATGACCATTAACTCGGGTGCTTGGGAACCCCAGGGCAGATCGCTGCAGCACAGCAGGAAGGAGGATTTAGGGGCAGGAAAGCCCGTAGGCTGAGCATCTCCCTCACACTTGCACTCAGTGTAAATAAGACATCAGTGCAGTTTGCTTTGGTGACAGGAACCACAGCGGCACAGCGGTAAAGGCTGTCGCTCAGGAGGGCAATGAAGACATCTGTGAGGTATTTGAGTGGATGTCCAGGGCTGGTTCAGTGAAGGAGACACAGTGACAGAAGCGCTCAGCTGAGCCCTGCCTGCTCAGTGCTTTATCTCAATCCCCATGCATCCACCCACAAGAGCAGCAGAAGGGAAGACTGCTAGCAAGAGGCACAGGGCTGAGCAGCAAGAAGGATTTCCAAGGCAAGGAACTGACCAAACCCAGGCAGCTTGCACAGCATCTTTCCATCAACACGCAAATGATCTCAAGTTCCCACTGGATGCAGTTTTTATCTTCAAGGGCAGGAATGTTCCCCTCCTTACATAGTTTTGAGCTACCAGAGAATAATGTAGTTCAGAAATCCTGACAGAATAACACCAAGTAGCAGAGGCTGGATATGACAAAATTCAATGTGCGACACAATTTGCCATAAAGCACTGTGTTAGGCTAAGCAGCATTTCTGAGCAGAACTTCTAGACAACATAAAAAAGCTGTTTGTGCTCTAGGGCAACATCACCTGGAATCCACCAAAAGCCCACGCTGAGAGAAAATATCATGGTGTACATGACAATGATTGCATTTTCAAATGTCCTCATGTCTATTTACATGAGAAATTAACATTAACACAACATTCTGCAATGAGAGCACGAGGCTCTCTCTTCATGCACAATGCTTTTTCAAAAGCATTTTAGACCTATCAATGTGTAATGAAATAAGAAGATAAAGCAAGCACCTCACCAGAAGAAACACACTAATCTAAGAAAGCAAAGAGATGTTGATTTTGTACCATTCACCTAATGAAACTGACATTTGCTTTAAGATCAAGTTCAAAAAGCCTGTTTTCTTTTAGTTAAAAATCTTTTCTTGACGGCAGAACCAGAGTCCCACTTGAATATCCTCCTTTTGACTCTGCCTGCAGGCAGCATAATGACAGCAAGGCAGGACTGAGAAGTGTTATTTCAGGCTCAGTTTTATGGCTATTAAACATTTGGAAACCCAGAGCAGCATCGTTCCATGTGACATGGCACTGTAATAGTTTAGTTTAAAAAAAAAAAAGTATTGTTCCACTCAGATCTACAGAGAACACTTGTGTAATATATATATATATATATATATATATATATATACATACACACACCTTTGGATTATATAAAGTAGCTCACTCATACTTTATTACAGACAACAACCAAACCCTACACTGAAAAATTAAATTACCAGCAAAAGTCATAGCACTTTTATGGGGCACGTTGAGCAAACAACACATTTGTTTTCACAGCACACCTGGAAGAGGTGCTGCCTCTGTCCTAGCTAGAAAAGCATGTTCTGATTTTTGCATATGTAAAGAAATCAGAAAGCACCGGGGTGCAAATGAAGGTTAGACTGACTGCTTCCACACAGCATGTGCTCACCTTTGAGAGCTCAGCTTTCTAACTGTGATAACGTTCCCTCAGCATCAAGGTGTAATTCCTAAAGATTTTTCTTAGCAAACACAGCGACAGGAGAGAATAACCTCAGTGTTTTATGTCCCACCCTTTCTGAAAAAAAGCCTCTCACTTGCACGTACAGGGATTTGTGACCAAGCCAAAGCACCATATGTTTGTGATGTAAATATTAGCCCAGCAGAGAAACACCTTTTTATTACCCGAAGTCCCTACCCTGTCAAAAGTCCTTCACAGGGCAATGAAGGGCAGCAGGTCCCAAAGAAGCTGTTCGGGCTGGCCAGACAGGTGAGTAGGGCTACACCACACGGCCATGAACCAGCATCCCCACCACACATCCCAGTCTCTAAGTTTCAGGCTGTGAAAGGCTCCTGGAGTCACAGGGGAGAACCCTGAATCCTCTCTCGTAAGACTGCCTCTGTTCTTACCAGAACCTCCCTGCCCCTGTTGCAGGGCTATCCCATATGAAGTGGGATTTATTTTCAAACCTTATAGGGCTGCTCTTACAAGTTTTTGCAGTAGATTACAAGAAATAAAAAGAGCTGGAGGTCAAATGCTCCATGGGCAAAATACATGGCAAAGGTCAATCTTTCAGGCCAGGCAAGATGAATCTTGCAGGTTTGAATAGGAAGCAAGCCACATAATGCCTCACATGTGCATTGTCCTTTCTCTCTCCATGTTCACCTCCTACTCACCTCTTCTCTGCTCTCCTCCCTCACCTGAAGATGCTGTCCAGCATCTCCCCATCCTATGCTCATCGTGGATTTTAAAGTTTGATTTGAAATTTATCCTTACTCCCCTTTTCATTTAAGAAACAGAAAAAAAGGAGTTAAATCACATTTCACATGTAAGTCAATCTGACAAGTACCACAAAAGATCACAAACCAGATGCAGCAGACTGGGGGAAGGTAGCTATTATTGGAATGAGAAATGAGATTTGGTTTTCAGCTCAGGAAAATGGGATTCTGTCAGGACGAAATCAGAGCCTCAGCTTCATAAAATTCCACTTTCTTTAGAACCTAATTCAAAGCACAAAGCAGATTAGCTTAAAACGTAAAACACTCTACTAAAGTAGAGCAATGGTCATGTTCCCATTCAGTCACTTCTCCCTCCATCCATCATCTCCATTTCCAGCAGTAGGCACTGAAGTTCAGTAGGATGCAAGCTTCATAAAATGCAGAAAAACATCTGTATGCTTTAGGATCAAAAACATGCTAATATATTCATCACTACAACTTCTAGACTGAGCGTCTCTGACCTACCACAGATTCTTCCGACCTGCAGCAAGCTTTTGCAAACCAAAACACTCTGACTGCCATTACTTTCTCTTCCTCCCATGCACCATGCCTCCAGTCCAAAGGTCTTTTTCACTTCTTTCCTCCCTCCCCCATTCTTCGTCTCAGCATCCTCTTCTTTGCCGCCCACACAGTTGGAGAGCAGAGAACAGACCAATCTGGCAGGCTCAAATAACAAAAAAAACAAGGAAAGAAAAATAAGTTGTTTTCTGGCCTAGAAGACTCACTCCTCAGTATTTTTATCTGGAGGCAGCAGTCAAATCTCTTTTCCTTTTACCAGGAACCAAATGGAACAGCAATGGCTCCCAGAGTCTCATTCTCAGAGATCAGCCCAGAGGCAAACAATGGGGGAAGGCTGGCATTTCTCCCCGACACACAGGCACCTTTGAACAAGAACATTAAGCTTATTTTTCATTGTGCCTCCTTCCAACACCAAGCAGCAGATTTAATATCCATTTTTACAAGGTAGGGTTTGATTAGTCAGTTTGCTTTTCTTGAAAAGGGCTGAGGACAAACCCTGCTGCCTGGAGGCTTGTAACCCAACCAGACATTTATGGGCATTTTGGGGAACACTGGGCTGGGCACATGGCACAAGGAGGAGGGGCCTAGAAGGACACTCACCTCCACCTGCAGCCCTGAAACCACATGGGCAGACTCAACCCAGTGCAGTCCCAATCCTGCAATCCCATCAGCATATGCAAAAATCCACTCCGACATAAAGCATCTAATGACATTAATGGCACACAACACAGCAGTACAGTCCAGGCATGTGGAAATAATCACAGGCCCAGAACCCAGGATGACTGATTTCTTCCCATTCAACATATGTTTTACTTAGATGTCTGCATCTTCCCACCCTTCTCTCAGTCTTCCAAAACTCATGATTTTGGTGGAGCACAAGAAAATTTATTTAATACAAGAGTGTTACAGGTTAAATCACACCTGAGAAAGGAAAAATGGATAGCCTACAATATAAACCAGATATTTTATGAAGTTCACATATTCTTAATAATAGCCAGAATCTGACCCCAGTACAGTTGGTCACTGAACAGACAAAATGAATATGAATTCTGTTCAGCCCAAGGCTTTAAAAATAATATTTGTGATTTCTACACAAAATCAGAACAGTTTCAATGGAGGCATAAATATTGTTTATTAGGACCACAGCATAGATTCCACAGGATTCAAAAACCCTACGGCTAATCTGTGCAGTTATTAGTTTTCTTGAGGTGACCTGGAAGCCATTCCCCAGGCTAATAAAAATCAACAGTGACCTCAGCACTTACACCATCAGTACAAACAGAGCATTTCTCCCACCCTATCAAATCATCTTAACTGAGCTGTTCTTATATTCCAGAGGTGTTGTATCTGCAAAAGAGCATTTTACCTGCACAGTTATGTGTCAGCTATGATGATTTTTGTTGCTTTGTGTCTTTTTGTAGCCACAAAGACCAAACATCCTTCAAAGACGTTATCAACACAATTAAAGCAAGAGACTTCATATGGTCTTTCACTACTCTCACACTGAGACTGCTCTACTGGAAGCAAATATTCTTGTGCCTCTTTGAATTATCAGTCATGCTCTTGACCAAGCTTTTGTCCTACCAAGGTACAAGTGAACACTTCACATCTCTTTCTGCCTTGTAATTTCAATAGCTAGCACCAATATTTTTGGTGCCAACAGCATATCCTTGTCCATAGAAGACTCTTGTTCTTCCCATGGGAATCCCAACCCGACTCATACTCAGCCTTCCAAGCGGACATGGACAGTTGGTGCACAGTTCTCCCCTCTTTCAACTGAATACTTATCAAGTTACATCATGACGCATTCCTGATTCATGTACAGTTTCTAAGACATTTCCAAGATATCAGCTGCTGTCTAGTGATGGGTCCCTCTCCCCTACTTTAGGAACTACTTCCCCTACTCAACAGAGTGCTTTTGGAGGATGGAAGAGGAGAACATCACCCATAAAAGTAGAGCAGTTTAGAAGTACAATTCTTTTTCTGTTCAAGTTCTGTTCAAGGTAGGAACATTAGACATAGGGGCATGAGAAGATGACTATCTCTGCATGTGCAGTGTTAAGAGGACAGTTCTATGCACTGTATGGATGTTATTTCAGGTAACCAGTCTTTCAACAATTAGAAGTCTCTTCAAGATCCACATATTGTGAACTTATCTCCCCAGATTGCACTTTTTGCTTCAAACAAATCCTGATACCACTGGCCAAGGCAGAAGTTTAACAGATAAGATTTGAGCAAGCCATATGACAGCAACCCTAGTGATTCCCCCATGAATGAGCTGCTCTTGAGAAGAGCATGAAAGCCCGTCCCCTGCATGCACAGAGAACTAAGTCTCCTTTTTGTTCACTTGCACTACTTTCCCCACAAACCCTACTGCACATCACTGCTTTGCATGTCTGTAAAACACCAGACAGTCTGACCTCAACACACAAACAACACAAAAGCTTCTTCATTCAGTTTAACCTTCTAATCATAAGAAGCTCTCTGGTAAATGGGGTCTCTGGGTAAGCCTGCAGTCTGGACCCAAACTTGTCTGGATTTAGACAACTTGAGTTGAGGAAGAAGATTTGGAAGACATTGAAATTTTAGGGGGATAGTTGTACAAAGACAAAAATATTTAAAGGAGATGGACACAAAAAAAACAGGAAAGACATTTCTGCTGGCTCGTGGAAATGAAACATTGCAGGACTTAATCTGCCACCAGTGAAATCAGTGAGAATTTTGCCAGTGAAGCAAAACAAAAGCAGAAATAGAAACAACATCTGACAACTGCTATGTTAGACCCATACGAATTGTTGCAGTTAATAGCTATGAGCTGGGTAGATACACCATAGGCAACGGTTGATTTTAAACCTCCATTTCCCAGTATGAGTGCCACGATCTTGAAAGTTTTGACACTTTGTAAAAGCTGCTTCTGCTGAGTCATATTTGGAAAGATTTTCTATTTGGAAAATCATGTTAAATCTATAGAGATACAAAACAAATAATATGAGAGGAAGAAAGTTAAAAATACAACAGATTAAGGTATATATCTAAGAATAGAATTTAGATAAAATCTATAGTAAATAATGTGTTGTTCAAGTAGACCTCATAAACTTAAGTTCTCTGAATGTAAAGGAAAAATATTTCTGCAAATTATAAACTTTTGGGGACTGATTATATAAACCTCTGAGACCAACTCCTTATCTGGTATGAATCAAAGCATCTGGCCCTGTACATTTAAAATGATAATGAGATGGTCAGAATCAAGAGCCTGGTATTGAGGAATTGATATCTCTGCACGCACAACATATAACAGACGATAAGAAGGCACAACAGCCAAACAGCACTTGGACTATCATGTCAGAACTCAGGGACGCTCAGTGGATCGATCATTCCAGCAGCAGATTCACACTCAAAGACAGACACAGCAGCCCATCCACTGATGCTAAAATCCCCCAGCCAGGAGGAGGTAGATAAGCTTTAAAACACAAAGCATTTTCCAGGATTCTCATAGTAGTGACCTATCAACAGAAAAGAACAGCAGCGATGTGCCATCTCCCCCACCACATCCCAGAGGCTGCCGGTGACATGCCACCTGATGGCCTTATCCACACCGCCACCGCTCACAGCTCCATCACAGCAGGGTCCCTGCAGAGTCACAAAGATTGAATGGGCCGTGAAAACCCAATTATGTAATTACGTTGCTAATTTCTCCACAAATGAACAATTAAAATCCCGACTGCCTGTCAGATCTGTGCTGCTGCTCACTCGCTGGCCTTGCAGATGTCCCTAATACAGATGGATGGAGGCCTTCAAGGCTGCAGGTTCCTCAGCCGCATCGTCGCCCATTAACCCCAGACAATTAGTACGTGCTAAATAGCAGAGCAGTACCAAGCCACTGCAGCTAGATCAGGGCTAGCATTTCAGGGCACTCAAATCTGTTTTTAAGCCCCTTTCCAGGGATCTCTTGCATTACGGTTGTCCCTGCATCATACAGCCCTCAGAAAGCAACAGGTTCCAATATCATCATTTTCTAAATATTAACTGCATGGCAGATGTTTTGTGTGCGCACAGTCCCTCAAGCCTCTGCCATCTGTTTCTTACCTAATAAGTCAGGTGTTCAGGTTTTTTTATTCAAAGGAATAAAACACAGGGGTTTTTTCAAAATTATAGAATACAGAGGCTTATGCCTTTATTTTCTCTACACTTTCTTTCTCAGTACAAAACAATTATAATTTCTGAAAACATTTCTGAAGCATTAAGCATAATGATTTCCCTTTGGTCATGTGTTTTTTCAAGGAATTGAACTGGCAGCAGGCACAATGAAGCCTAACACCAACTGGTTTTCTTTATTTTCCTTTTTTTACATAAGCAGAAAGTAATATGAAGGGAGACCACAGAGATAGAGAGACCGTTCATCAGGTGAGATGCAGAGGAAAAGTGGGAATGCTGACACCTAAAGATGGCCAGCAAGAGCCAGGGACATCACAGATAAGCTGGGTCCTTTGAGGACCTAGGACTTGCATTCCCAACCAGATGTGGGTCAGAGCCCAGATGAGATGGGAGAGGTTACCAGCGCCAGACCCACAGAACCAGGAGCACAGTGCTCAAAAACTGCCTCCTGTTCTGCTCCTCTTCCCACAGGGAAACAGGGTACTGCCAAGCAGCAAATATTTTAATGGACCATCACTGGTGATGGACCACCTGTAACACCTGGAAATTGTCAGCCCCGGAGAAATTGCAATCATGACAGGTCTCACGTGGTTCTGCATCTTTTCTGATCATTTGTGCACAGAAAGCTTCCCTGATGAAGAAAACCTTTGCTATTTCCTCATATGCAAATAATTTTTCTTTATAACATCTTTTAGAATGTTGTTTTAAATTTATTTTAAAGCTAAAAGAGGCTGAACTGAATGGTATGAATCCCTCCTCCCATTTATCGAAGCCTTACAGCACTGCCAGGACACCTCAGTTCTCCATCAATCTGACCTCAATAAATAGCTTTGCAATGTTCTGATAAACACCAGTGGTAAATATAAACCCACCATATGTTTTATTCAAGATTGATAAATGCTCAGAGAAGCAAAACCACACTAATTGGAATGTACCCATCCCAAGATAGAGAGCTACAATCGTTCAACCAATAACTAGAAACCCTACCAGGAAGAGATGGTAGGAGGTAAGGAGGTGAGAGAACAATAATTCATGATTAAAAGGTCAGAAGCAATTGATGGCGGAACAGCCACCAAGTTTCAGATATACACACAAACATCTCAGATTCACTGCAGGCAATGAAGGAACAGGACAGCTCCAGCTGTTCACTGCATGCAGGGCATGCAGTTGGAGCAGTCCATGAGGACCCTTCCTATGGTTCTGCTGTCCTGGGCTTCTCACCTCTCAGCAAAGATGCTATTTCAACAGTGAATTTTCTTGCCTGTGATGTTAAAATGGAACTGGATCAAAAGCAAAACCTCTTTTCCCAGAGGTCACCCAACAGCAACTTTAGTAAGTATACACAATCTTTATCATCCAGAGGGACTCTGGAGGATGACTGTCAACAGCAATGAAATTGCAGAATAACACAGCTGCAGCTGTTGTTGAAGTTTAGCATTTGCTCCACACCCAGTCCATAGAAGGTAACACATCTACAGCACCAACTCAAACAGCACCTCTCTCATTTCACTGTGTTTTCCTCACCACTTGTTGGCAAAATAAAACTGATGCACTTAGTTACGTCAAGGCTTTGAACTAAAGGTCTCTTAGAGGACAGAAGAGTCAGGCCAGAGTTGTGCATGGAGACCAAGTCTCACTTGTCATTCACTGCTCCCCATGTGAAACAGCATTGCCTTACAGGCCCCATCTTTCTCCCATCCTCAGAATAGCTTCTGCTTACTCCACTGTGGCTCCGAGGGTGGGACGAAGATGCACAAGGTCACTCCTAATACTGCTGTTCCAATGGGAGCTGAGGCAAAGCCCTGGAGACAAATGCTCTGTCCTCCAAAGATAAGGACAGGTGGAAGTGGGGTGGCAACTACTGCCATAGCTGTTACTGTTCCCTCTTCCCTGGAGTCAACAGCCTCAATCCTGTTTGTAGAGAAGAGCACTGTTTGCTAAGGGTGGAAGCAAGCTGCATAGGTCTACACCACAGTTTGCTCTGAGCTCATAGGCAGCACTCTGTCACGGCTCAATAAACAACAGCAGTAGATACTTCACTCCCTGATAAATAGAGGGAGATTGCTGTAGCTGCACTAGACCTTTTCCCAGAGGCCCAGGTCTGCCAGAGATGCCTGAGAAGGTGATAGAAGTTGTTGCTTGTGTAATTACTTAGAAGGGCAATGGTGTTGTGACAACTCTTCATCTTCTGTGCCACAACCCTAGGTAGTTCATTATAAAAATCCCAAATTGCATCACTTCTCAAAGAGAAAAGTGTGGCCACAGAGACCACTGACCAGTGGGAAATTGTGCATGGGATACACAGAGATCCCAGAGTAAGGAAGGGGAAATGCAATCCCAAAGTCCCCATAATCCTTGTGTTAGGCCAGGGATGCAGGGAGCTCCCAAAATACTGGGTGAAAGGGTGGGATCTCTGATGAAGCAGAGGTACAAAAATAACCACTGTACATGCATTGCACTTGGTCTACAGAGGCAAAAATGTGCAGCTCTCTGGTATGTAAACATAAAGATCAAGTAGGCATTAGGGTGATTAACACCCTTCCTTTCACTGTTAACATTATAGCAATCTGACACCTCAGACTTCTGGAAGGAGCCTGAGACAGTGAGCTCAGGCTGCGCAGCCAGCCAAGCAGTGGGGAGCATCTGCAAGCAGAGTCTGCAGGAAATCCCATTGCCTAAGCACATCTGCCCTATTTCTACATCTAGAATAGACCCAGTCCTCTGAACTACTCTTTCCATATACTTCCATAGGAAAGAAGAAAATGTGCCAGAGAGAAAAACAGTGATGTGTTTTGTTAGATCCCACAGATTCTAGATGTTTTACAGCTTAAGAGACCATGGTACTCAGTACCATATAAATATATACACACTTCTGCCAAAAGTTTATCAGGACAGAAATCTGCAGTTACAGCACTGTATGATGTATGGCTTCATTTTAACTTCGTCCTAAACTTGTTCACTATTACTTACATCTGCCTTGAGCCAAGCAGGGCTCAATTAAAATTTGCCAAAATGTGTAATATGTCAGTCTAAGAAGAATGCAGCTGAAAGGATTGTTAGTGCTGTGATTATACCCTTAGCCACCTTACTCATCTGCCAAAACCTCTGTTGCAATTTGCACCTTTTTTACATTTTTTACATTGATTTTTTTTCCCCATGTAACTTCCCCAAAGCCTACAAGATACCTGCACATCCACCAGGTGAGGTATCCTTCAGCAGAACATGAGCAAAGTCTTCAAAGAGATGCTACTAATATGCTGTAAAACACCAGAGTTGGGACAGCGAATAGCATCCCCGATCATCCTAAAGCCTTTCAGCAGTCTGGATGGTACAGAATGCATTCATTTAATTTCCAGCAGCTTTTAAGCTTTATGTAGTAAAGCTTTTATGGAATATGAAATTTGGTCAAAAATGGTTTTGCTGCTGGAACGACCCCAGCAATCAGCAAGTCTGTTCATGATGAGGATAATCAAAGGGAATTCAAGTAGTGTTTAACGTTTAAGGAAGAACCTGATGTACCCAATTGGATTTTGGAGTTCAGTAAGTATTAACAAAAAAAGCTTCAGAGCATTCTACTTAAAAATCCTTCCTCCCATGCATTTCATTTCAACTCTTACTGTGTCCTGTACCAGTAACCTCTCCTGAGCAGAGAAAATTGGAAAAAATTGAAGGTTATGTGTCAAAGAGCAGGATAAAATCCTATCCTCACACAATAGGATGGCCAGCCCTTCAGCTAGCTGTCTTTAACACAAGCAGCCTGCTGGGACATCGAGCAGCAAAATGCATCATCAGCCCTCACTTTGCTTTAGACTAACTGACCTTTCAAGAATTTTTATCATCCTCACTTCAGCAGCAGCGTGCCCAAATTGTCATCAGCATTCAATTACTTCCCATTTCAGAATTAGGAATAAAAAAATAATACTCCCAGCACTGCCACAAACAGCAAGCAAGAGGTGGGCTCTGTCTCAGAGATGAATGCACCATTTCCTTGATATATGCTAATCCAAGGATTTCCAAAGTTGTCTATTATGTCAGCATGACTCAAGACTGTTCTGTTGCATTATTCCATTAAACCAGAAAACACCATCTCAAATCAGATCAGGGCACCCTCCATTTTAGAGATAGCATGCCCATTTTAACAAAAGGATCCCATTAAGCTGCTGTTCCCAAACCTACACAGCTACATGCTGGAGTGAACATGGAGGGGGAAAACTCTTTTGTACCATTATATAAATGTCTGTTAACAATAGCTAAAAATGGCTGAGAATTTAAATGACTTAGTATCTAAGTGAATTCACTGGCGATACATTAAAAAAAAAAATTAATAGGTAGCCTGAAGATATGCAGAGACCAAAAAGTGCATTCAAGATGCTGAATCTGATGTTGCTGTCTATTTATGTCAGAGCAATTTCCAAATCAAAATACTGAAGAAAATGGTCTTCCCCAGGGAACAGATGTTTGAACACAGTGATGGGAATCAACTTAAGAACAGGAACAACTGAAATGTTGTCATTATTTTGAGGCTTCGTCCACCTCTAGCAGAGATAAATGTGATTTAACAGAAAGGAGATGACTTCATCAGAGACAAGGATGAAAAATCCTTTTTTCTCCATTATTGGAAGGGTGGAATTTCACAGACTGTCTTTCCCAGGGAGACACTGCCAGTTGCATGCAGACGATAAAGTCTCTCCAACTTTCCTGAACAAAAACTATTTTTCTCTTATATGTGGTTCCAAATTATGTTTGCAAGTGCTTCCTTACTTCCTAACATAACAGTGAGTGAGACAGCTTGCACAAACATCTCGAGAAAACAAAAGACAACATAGAGTTCACTGGATGCTGCAATATATGAGGATTTTGCCTTTTTTTTTTTTTAACAGCTCTATTGCCTTTGCATCTAAAAGTAAGTTATTTGCTATTTACATTTCAGCAACATCTTGGAGATCAAATTAGGCTGGAGGCATCATCTTGCCAGGCTCTGTGCAGTCACTGGTAGGCAGTCCCCATCCCTTAGGGACCATCACCATACTACAGGACAATGCTGGCCCAGGCAACCCAGCCCCTCCTAGAGCACCCACCAAAATTCTTAAGCTATGCAATGGTTTACTGCCACTGTGTGTAAAGCAATGTCTTAGTTTACACTGTACAAACAGCTTTATTTATCCAATGCAAGATAACAATATAAAGACTGTGGCAGCCTAGCAACTACATTTCAACAGAAGATAGCTTCAGAAGTAAATAATTGTGGTTTTAAGAACTATTTTCCTTTCCACATTTGTGATCTAGCTCTTAGCAAGATCAGAAACCATGACTCAAAAGAGCTGAGATCTATTTCCAGCTCTGGCAATGGTTTTCTGACCTTGAGTGTCTGTCTGTTTCTAGTTGCTAAATTTACAAAATAGAGATGATAAATTTTCTCCGCTTTGGACAAATTTGGAGATCTTCAAATGACAAGTGCTATATAAAAGAGTATAAGTTTCTGCCAGCATACTAATTAACAGATGACCTCTTAGGCAGCAGAGCAGCAGCCAGAGTAAAGCAATGTCTATGCAAATCATAAACCCTCTTCAACCAAGAACAAAGGAGAACTTATAGAGATATTGAGAGCCCTGGACTCTTAGAAAAGGAATTTATTTACCTAGAAGTCTTGGGGACTGGAGATCCATCAATAAATACTTTGTTGAGAGGTATTGATGGCTACTGTGCTGTTAGTGATGCTCTGGCTAAGCCCTCATAGTTTCTCTGCTATCATTCTAAAATCAAGACAGCAACTAGTTTGCCGGTAAGTTGTCTCTGCAACCAAGTCTTCATGGCCTTTCCAACAATACTGATTTAATTGCTGTGTCTATAGCGGAACATAAACGAAAGGGGACTGTAAACTGAAACTGGACACAAGGCTTTAAATTACATGTAAATTCTTACCAAGGTTATAAAAGGGCCACTTAAATATGAAACAGAGATAGTGAACAAATCCTGGAATAAGCTTTTAAAAGAGAAAGGAATCCAGGCCAAATGGAAACACGCTAAGTATAATTTATAATGAGCAATGTGTAAAAAGCTATCCAAATCATGGAGCTCAAAATGAGAATAAACAGTCATCTTCCAATAGGGACAAGTACAGATAAGCTAAGTATCTGCTAAAAGGCTGAACTCTGAGTAACCCTTGTAGGATCAGTTAGTAACACCCAAAGTCACCACCATGTTTCAGTAATGGCTGCAAAGGACAGTGGCAAAAATAACATGTACCTCATTATGGCTAACCTGGAATTCAGTACCTGTCATCACGTACAACAGAAAATGATCATTGCTGTGCAGCATGTTATGTAAAAAAGACACATGAACAATTTCTCATTCATAGTGAGCACAGCTGATCTTGCAAGATAACCATTTTGCCCAACAAGATGGAAAATTGCTTGTAGCCACTGATCTACCACAATAAAGACAAAAACAAAAAAGCTGAGCATCATGTTGATGAGTACACATCATGAGTACATGATGAGCACACCTCACGTATTCATCCCCATCATGATCTGCACAGGCATTAGAGGAGTTCAATATGATCACTTCAAAATGTGAGATGCATTAGATGTAAATATCTTCAAGTGCTGCCCAAACAGAAGACAACAGAGAATACCTCTTTCATGTATTTTTGTATGCCTAAAAGTGTTTTCACAGTTCTTAGGGCTCTTTGATAGGCTATTTCAACATTAGCAGTTGTAAATCAAGCACAAATCCAAGCTTTTTAGGTAGCTCAGCGCTAAGTGGACAGAGACTTGGAGCACTGTCAGACACCAGTGGGGAGAACAGGCTGAGAGGCTGGAGAAACATAACTCCGGGTGTAACTCTGGGTAAAGGGTGAGTTGTTCAACCAGCATGGTTAATTTCAGACTGATGATCGCCATTCAGAAGCTGTTGCTTGGCCTCAGAGTACAATTAGCCAAGGACACAAGCTTAGTTCTCAGCTTGGTAGTCCCTCAAAATATAGCCAGAAAGTGGCAGCTTTCACACAGAGACCTTTCCCCTCAAAGCTTTGGAAACAGAGCTTTATCAGAACATTATCACACACGTTATACCTTCAGTGAAATGAGTCAAACATTCACCAAGTGTTGATGACGACATCCGACCAGCATCGGCTATCCACACCATGGGAACAAGAAAGTATGCAAACAAACCAGAAACGTGACCATGTGTCACGCTAGCATCAGCCATCTCTCACCAATGGAAGCAGTCAGCACTGCAGAGAGCAAACCTTTCAGGGCAACAGGCCTCTTGCTGTGGCCATCACTCCAAGTGACTTTTTCTCAAGCTTTCCAGCATAAAACAAAAGGTAAACCCTAGACAGCTGAAAAATCATGAGGTCACACTACTGCCCATTGCTATTACTAAGCACAACAGAATTTGGCCAGCTCAACAAGTATCTAGAGAATCTCTTGCCAGGTACTTGAGTTTCCAACAGAGATGCTTCAGCTTCTTCCAAAAACGTTGTCGTCTTAAACAAACTGGACAGATTGTTGTGGAGATGCTAAGAGAATGTCAATCTGCTAAATGTCAGAAAGATTTTTACTAAACTAGGAAGAAAAATAGCAATTGCAGCTACATAATTAGTAACAAATCTACATGTTTGGATAGCAAGGGTGATTTAGAATCAATTGCTGAAGTAGAGCAGCCAAGTGGCCAGATTCGGATTGCTTTTCATTAGTGGAAATGCAGAGTAGCACCACTGAAGCAAAAAAAATAAAAAAGTACATAATGCCACAACAGAATCATGGCATTTATTAAAAGCTAATTTGATGCAAACACTGCCTTAATTTTATTATTATTATTTTTAAATCTTTATTTAACCTATTCATGAAGCCCAAGATGACTGAGGCTTCTCCGGGGCAGAAGTTGAGCCAGGAGCAGGTCCAGGGGTGAGCAAACTTCTGAAGTTAATTGCTCATTTCAATATCTGAAAACTCAGACCTCAGACTCCTTTCCCTCATATGGTTTCTTTTTGTTAAGACAGGTTTCATTGGTGAAAAATACCCTCAGAGGGCAGCTTGTTCCTGCTTGAATGATTGAATCATAAAGCTGTACCTCCATGGCGGACAGTGAATTGAATCACAAGGGCTAAGTGATATCACTGCAGAGAAGCTGCTGTGTTTAACTGGTCTAAAACGTTGTCTTTCTGACCACGATTTTGTTATCACCAGCAACCCTAGAACCTGCTATTACCGTCTCTTATGAAGAAGGAAGGCCAGAAGTTTTTGCCTCCTTCCTAACATGAGGAAGGGTCTTTTTACAACATATGAACTAGAGTGGTGAAAGAATTAAAAAATAAACCAGAAAATGTGGGAAGAGAGCTAATACCAGCCATCTTTGACACACAAACAATGCATTATAGAAACACACTGCATATGGTGTCAGTCCTTTTCCATAATCTCTTTGTGATGACTTTAACATGGATGAATCAGTGGGATATTTGCCCAACTATAAACCCTCAAGATGTCTCTCTCGAAAATTATTTTCACCAAAATCCAGAGAACTTGGCAGCCTTGACATTCTCCCACAGCACATTTTGTGTCATTCCAAAGATGAATTTTGGCTTACCAAAATTATTTGGCTAGTTAAAATAAGAACAAAAATAGTGGCGCCTACCAAACTGAAAGGAAAACAACAATCTTAGAGCCATTTGTCCTTACAGTAATTTCAGTGTTATGCTACAAATACGAAGGTAGCATATGGCATTCATACATGGCCTTCACCACTCCTCATTGCAGTTAATAAGATGGGTTTGGGAGGAATGTTCAAGATGCAGATTTTGGTGGTTGAGTATAATACAAGGAGATGGGGAGGAGAAGAGCGTGACAGACACTGAAGCAGAAATGCAATGGGATGGAGCTTGGGTTGTGACTTCTGTTCAGGGTATGAAATGCTAACCATGAAATAATAGATAGCAATATTTTCTGAAGGGCCCCTACCAGCTTGTGTAAGGAGTATCAACTAAGGCAAGCAGAGGAATGTTTACAGAATTGGAGCACCTCACATGTTCAAGCATAAAATATTTTTTGTCAAGATCACACAAAGCTTTGGGCAGAGAAGTGATCACAGGCATCTGACCACCATCCCATCCTTCATGTATTTTCCTTCACCACACTATTTTTATCCAACCAAAAAACCTTTTCTTGCAACTGCAAAGCATAAATGAGAGAAGCTGTTGTCCCAATAGAAAGGCAGAGGGAGCTGCCAAGTATTCCTTATGTCAGGTCAGCTCACACCACATCAACTATTAAACTCTTCCTATATTATATCAGTCATCCCTTGCCCACACTGCCATCCCTGTTTATTTTTTCACACTGATTTACTTACATAACTACTAGGAAGGGCACTCAGCATCTCTATACCCCCATTCCAAGGTCTCCAAGAACCTGGAAGTAAACAATCTCTTAGATGTACTCAGAGGTCTGTCCTACAAGGCTAGTGGTCACTTGGCTCTTCCTGCACACCTGGCAGCTCGGCTGTTTTTGTGGTGGCTTTTCACAGCAGCACAAAGTTTCTCAGAGCAAAGCAGCTCATGGAGCTGGTGACAGAAGCTGAGGCCACCTGGCCCAGAGCTATGCCTAATGTCACAAAGGGGATTTTACTGAGGCTCTCCTTAAGAGGATTAAGGATCATCTACTTGCAGAGAACAGTCGCACCTGCTGCTCCTGCAAGTCGCTCTTATCTACTCTTGCAAAGCTTATTTCTGCCCAGTCCTGACTTGTTCCCATATCGCAACACAACCCAGATACTTTCAAAGAACCTGGGCTGGATACAGGTGGAGGGTAAGCGACAAATCAGGTGCATTCAGGCATCTCAGTAATCTGCTTCATCCATCACACCGTACTTAAAATAGCATCGCTCAGTAAACAAACAGCTAGGCCTAATTCAGGGGCTGGATATTGGCAGGTTGAGGCTTCAGACAGGATTTACAAGGGCTGTGTCCTGTTCAAAACTTCTGAACATTTGGCTAATTATTTCAGCTTAAATGAGTTAAACCTCTGAAATTATATTCCTGAACTACACCCTATGTCACAGACACAGAAATCATTATGTCATGAATAAAAAAGGTACCAAACTAGTACATCTAAGAGGAAAGCAAAACAAATTCACTAAGACAAGACCTGAGGCCTGTCTAACACTGAGATACATGCAGCCCAGTCACCTTGAGTTTTCTTCTTTCCTTCTAGCAAGAGATGGGGTCAGAAAGTAACTCTAAATTGCTATTACATCTTTTACAGATGAGCTTTTTCACTACTTAGATTTTACTGTTAAGAGTTACAACATGGATTCCAGTTATGACTTCTTGGAAGAAATCCAGAACTGCCCATCTAGCCCAAATACAAACCAATCGTAATCCTATAACACAATACTCTTCCATAGGATTGAGCACCCTTTGACCACTGGCCCTGCCAGGTCAGGATTAAACCGCCACGCTCTTGCAGTGCCACTCACACCACTGCAGCATACCTAGGGCACAGATTAAAAAGCACTTTCTCTATCAAGTCCTAACATTACCTCTGCTTATCTGCAGAAGTTTCTCCTAAATATCTGATTGAAATACTCCACTAGAGGTGATTGCCCTTATCTGGCTCCTGAAGAAGGGCAGGAAATTGCTCTGCCCTGCTACAGCCCTCTCAAAGGAAGGATTCCATTTTTTAATGGAATTTAGTTTTTAATGGTGCTCAAGAAATCAGTTTCCTAAAAAACCATCTCATAGATGCCTCCAGCAGTTACTCCCCATGTCTTTGCTTTCGAACTCAGCTGTTCAGGGCAAGATAATTGTCATAGGCAGAGAACAGCTGCACGCATCCAATCAATCGGGAGATTTTTCTGACCAACTTGTTGCTCTTAAAATGATATACTGCACCTCATATAAGAGCAAATACTCCTTTAGCATCACTCTTGACACTAATTCTAAAGGCTGTTCTTAGTTGCTTTCTTAGATAGCCCCTAATGAAAAGTAGAAGCTTCTTGGACTGGATGGAGACCTGGATCAGTGCAAGGTTTCATAAAGGAATTAGGACTTGCTGTGCTAGGTCGGTTCATTGATCCAGTTAAAGGATTGAAGACATGGGCACATAACCAGCTACTTAACTAATTATGCCTCAGAAAGAGAGCTGCAGTAATCTGTGATGTCCAAGCTATCAGCCCACTGAAACATGTACTAAAATGCTACAGCTTCCCTCCTTACAGAGGTAAATCTGATACTGGGAGGAGGCTTGTTAGCAACATCCATTTTAGAGGCATTGCAGCATCAACAGCCTGCTCTAAGAGGCAACTTAATTATCACACACAGAATAATCAGTAAGAGAGATCACAACGAGTAAGCTATTTCACTAAAGAACTCAAGAATTTGAAGACTGCAGAACAAGAGGTAGAGCATAAGACAGGTTATCCCTGCCTAACTACCTCAGAGCTGCCCTGCTGCTGTCAGAAGCAGCACAGTGCTTTCTGCACTTCTGATTCAGCAGTGAGGATCTCAGATGCTATCAGCTTGGAAAATCATCTGGGCAGAAGGGAGACCAAGTACTTGAGCAGCAGAGTTCAACGAGGACAACGGCGAGGGCCCCACAGGGGACACATGCCTGGCCGGCAGCTGCTTTGTGAAGAGGGGAGGCTGCAGCAATGAGCACCTGACCCCGAAGTGCCATCAGCAATAAGCTCCCATGCACGTTTCATAAGATTCAAGGGCTTAATTGAGGCTAAGCAATTTGAACATTCACCTTCTGAGATCTACAGTAAGGGGAGAAATGCCACAGCAAATCTCATCTTTGCATGGAATAAGTAGTTAAAGAATAGTAGCAGCCAGGTGCTCCACTTCATCAACTTGATTGCATTCCGCATATGAAACATATAAAGTTCAAAACAGTAATTACAGAATAATACAGATGATATTGAAGACCCAACTCCCAGAAGTGAAGGCAATTACAAGCAAAATTAGCTGGGAAAGAATTAATGGAAAAATACGACTGATGATGGGAGATATTTTACCAGATGTCACAGAAGTGACAACTAAAGAAAAATTACTGCTTTTTAAAAGTCTCAATTCAGGAAATAAGTGAAATCAGTCAAAATCTCCAATTACATGAAAAAGCGGGTGAGAGGAATTTGACAGAACTAAGTAATTCACAAGCCAGGAATTGTCTTAAAGGCTGATGGAGAACAACATACATCCCATCAGCCAAGTCCATTAGCAACCATAAGTACCTGAGCCAATAAAGCAGAAGTGAGGGCACTCGGTGCTTGCCAATAATTACATTCTACAGAGCAAACACCTCCATTTGGGAGAATGCCCAGGTAGCTGTGTCAGCACTTGATGGACAGATGCATATCCAGCGTGTCACCCAAAAATGGACACAGCTCATTAAGTGAAATGGGAGAAGATGCTAATTAGGAAATCTAATCTCTAGGAAGACTAAATAAATAAACAAAAGAAACTAGGAAGGCTGGCAGAAGGCAGCAGAGGAAAAGCAGACTCCAAGGTTGCAAACTTAGTGCATCCTAAGGAAAATAATCCCTAATAAATAAGTTTCATGGGGAAGAGAAACCTGCCCATTTGAAAAATATCATCAAGAAATGAAAATTAAATTTGATAGAGGTGTGAAAAAGGCCAGTGTGAGCATCCAAATCATTGCAGAGAACTGAGATGATTGTAGTCTGTGATTCTGCATGATATATGATGATTGCACCTGAAATACTATATGGTCAACACAGCAATTTCCAGTCCATTTCAGCAGAAGATATCTAAGAATAATCATGTAATAATGCAGAATTACTGCTGAAGTCAACTGAGGCTGAATTTGTTCCACCCAGCTGACCATCTCCCACCGGAGATTAAAGTCCTGCAGGGTCACACGTGGTATTTCTGTCTCCACAGTCATAGAATTATTAAAGTTGGGAAAGACCTCCAAGATCATCAAGTCCAACCATCAACCCATCATCACCAAATTAAACAGACGTTTTACAACACAGTGACTATTTTAGCTTTCCACTGGTCTTTGCTCTTGGAAATTACAGGAACACTTGTTAGAAAGCAGTATCACTGCAGTTCGAGTTCACAAGCCATTAAACTGCAGCTCTGTTCTCTGGCTGCACTCTAATTGCCAGGCAAGAAACATTTCAGAGTGAAGATTTAAATATTAACAGTCTTTTAAAGTGTATTCAAACACTAAAATATTTACAAGCAAGGAGCATTTTAGAGTGCGCTGCACAGCATTAAGAGAAAACTCAGAGCCCTGTTGTAGAAATGACTGCAGCAGAAGGAAGCATAGCTTTAACTAGTAAGCAGCGACTTTGCCTTATCTCCTCTTTGAGGCTTAGTGTAATGAACACAGGGCCAGCAGAACGTGCCATGTTGACGAAGCCGCAACTGCTTTTTACGGAACTGCTCAAAATGCCTTAATCTTAAATCCAAAATAAGCTTTTTACACAACTTCTCATGACAGTACAGCTTCCCATTTTGATGCAGCCCTGTGCTGCTGGTGCAGCGTTTGTTACACTTCCCATTTCACCCATCCTTGATTGAGAAGTGCTCTGGGACAAAACATAACTGACAGCTTGTCTACCCTTTAAACCAACACATGCTATCCTGAACCTACAACACAGACTAAAGTCACATGGGTAACCTCTACTAGGAAGCGCCTGAGAACAGACTCATCGCTCACCACTTGACCATGATAGGATTTCATGTTAAACCCTGACTGTGTCTCAGAGTCATCCATTACTCTCAGAGAGTGGGGAGGCACTGGAATAGCTGTCCAAAGAAGCTGTGGGTGCCCCATCCCTGGAGGTGCCCAAGGCCAGGTTGAATGGGGCTCTGGGTCCTGATCTGGTAAGGGGCACTCAGCCCACAGTAGGGGACAGAACTGGGTCAGTTTAAATTCCCTAAACTAAGCCACTCTGCCATTATTCAGAATGAGCAGCAAACAAGAACAAGTGACAATAACTACTTACATGTCTAATTTTTAGTGACAATGACAGCAATATTGTATGTTTGATCAAAAGGATAAAAATGTCTACAAGAATGGGAGACACCTGCAGATAGTTCATTGTTGCAACCATCAGATAATCAGACAAGTAGGAAACAAGAAAAGAAAATATATAGCAAATCCATGAGAGAAATTTCATGCAAAGTATTTGGATTACATAATCAACAGAAGTGATTTCTGTATCAGAAAGGCCCCTAGTTACAGCATCTCATTTCTGTAGGAGAGCAAAGACACTGGGCTTAAATCAGCAACACAAGATATTTAGGAGTTCCATCCCCACTAATTTTTGGTTGGGAGAGAGATCAGAGGAGTTTGTGCCCCAGATTTCCAATAGCTCTACAGATATAAAATAAAGGCAGGCAGCACACATCCACATCACCTGGAAGTATCCAGAATAAATTAGGACAGCATATGTATTTAGTGGAACTCACAAAGCATTTTGTTGTGATTACAAAAAACAAACAACAACAAGAAAACCAACAATGCTGCCTACCCAGCAAGCTCCTTCCTTCCAAAAAGGAGCTTGACAGCTCTGCCCTGCCTGAAAAGGTTGTTCTGTCTCTTTACCTCCTGCCCTTTTCTTCCCAAGTCTTCAGCCCAGATGCCTCATGGCTAAATAACCCTAACAAACACTGCAGCACAGGACTGCATCAGCCCATGCCACGTCTCACTGCCCAGCTTCCTTGTCATTCATTCCTAGAGCTCTCATTCCTTGAGTTGGATGAGTGTGCTACATAGGAGAGAACAATTTTTCTTCTGCTTTATCAACTCCAAACAGCTGTAATACAATCACACTAACTCTATTTGTCCTTCTGTTTATACTGTCTTGGCCTGTCATACTGCAGAAATTAAACAATTAATGATAAAACAAATGAACCAAGTCCTGGCCTCCTTCCTTTAGGTGGTGGAGACCCAGAGACACTCCAGCAGCACAGGTCCTTTGCTTTCCCCCTACAGCAGAGACAAAGGCAACGCAGGAAACACAGGCACACACCTGAGGGATGCTGTTTTCTGCCTGTTTTTCTTTATGCAAAATCTATTAATGCAGGAGGATCTGGGAAAATATGTCAAATAATCATTAAGATGATGAAATATTTAATAAAACCTTCTGCAAAAAAAAAAAAAACAGTATACTTACTGCGAAAGAAAAAAGAAAGGATTGTATCACCACTGCAATAAGCAGCATTACAGATAACACCGCTGCACTCAGGAAGATTCACCCAATTGTAGGCTTTACAAAGAAAACAAGCCCTGAAGGATAACAGCAGTCACGCTTGCTAGAATCATAAGAATTGCCAGCTAGAAACATCCTATGACAGACTGCACTTAAAGCACTGCTTCAGCAGTGCTGGCACAGGCAGTTACAGCACTGCACACCCCTACAGCTCCCAGCTGCATGAGGGCAGCCAAAGCCCTACAGCCCACCTGAGATTTGCTTGCACTCACCCAAGGCTGCAAATTTTTGTGCCATTAGTGTGATGCACACATGCACAACACACCAGCTAATGAGTAGTGAGGAATCCAGCCACCAGGGTTACACACAGCTCTTGATAACGTGGCTCCCTAGCACACCCCATCCAATGGATGAGTTTTGGAGGAGTGTTAGAAGGACTTAGAACAAGGCTGGAAATGGTATCAGAAGCATTAAAGTCTTCCTGCCATGTACTGAAGACCCATGCCACGGAAAGCATTCTCTGCCAAAGGACTGCTTATCCTCTCTACACCCCAGTGATGCCATTGGTGAACATCCTCAGAAGGTGCTGCACATCAATCCAAAGCCTAACCACTCTGGGACACATCATGGTCAGAAATATCTGGTTCTCCTAGCCCTGAGCATAGCAGAGAACACACAACACGCATCAGTTAGATGTGACACCAGCCCTTTGCAAATGAGACCTTGCACACCAACGAGGAGATAACTGATGGAAACATGCAAAGCCACGTTCCACTCAAGCAGCTGCGGAGCGCTATCAGATCCGTTTCGTCTTCGCCTGCAGACGACCCCAGGAGATAACACATCTCACGCAAGGGCAGCAGCGAGGGCTCAGCTCCATGTGTCCGTGCTCCCAAACCCCATCCAGCATATGCATGACAGATAGCACTCTCACTATCGTGCTCCAAGAATGTGCCCTCTCTGCAGGACTGGCTGTTTTCAAGTAGAGTTGCTTTTCTGATGACACTTTTACATACCAAAAAACATTTTTTTGCATATGATTCAGAAACATGCTATAGTAATAGCAGGGAGACAGGGAGTCTGCCCAGCTCTGCTCAGTTTTATCTCTACCAGCTGCTGCACAAAGCACAAGCAATTCAGGGATCATGGCAAAAACATTTTTCTAAGCAGTCCTATGGTCTATGGAGAGGGACGGAAGTTTATTACCATCCATGACTCACTCCTCGTTGAAGCTTTTTCCTGGATGAACTGTGTTCTGCACTATTATGTTCCAGTAACAATAAATTAATAATAGGCGAGGGAATTCACAGTTTGCCTCACAGAAATGTAACCAAAGCAAGGAAAATATGGAATATGCTATAGAGATTAAGAGAAATATTTCATTCCTTCACTCTCTGATGCCTAAGAATTATAGCCTTTCATAACAACTTGCAGTCTTTGTTTGTCACAAGACTTGTACAGACACAAAGCATTGAAAAGGAATTGTGTTTATACCAAACATAACTTTAAAACATTTTTTCCTCAATCCATCCCTGCAGTAAGCACAAAAAATTTGCCTTCCCCAGCAGAGCTTAAAAGTCAAAAGGGATCTCAGCATATCTGGTGTCAATTCCTGACCCTACAAACTTTCCTCTGTGATCCCTGACCTCAATTCCCTCTGCCTGGATGTCAGCAAGAACACTTCCACCTCAGCAGCATGAAGTGAGCAGAACCTCTCTTAAAGACTTTAAGTCTACATTTAGTTACAGGGAAAACATGATCAATCATCTAATCCCCATGTCACTACCTTTGAGTTTTCCTCTATACTTTAGAATTTCCTCACCATAAAGTTCTAAGCTTTTTGTTGTTGTTGTTTTATTTTAACCATGCAGCAGAATATCTCCCAGTTTGGAAAAATAAAATCCATTTCAGCCTGACTCTCATTGATCTAACATGGAAACTTGAGATTTTTCTACTGCACTAAGAAGGAACTTAACTTCTTCACAGAAGAAAATAGCTTTTAAACCTGGAATTTATATTTTATGTTTCAAGCTCATCCACATTTGAGCATCAAAAACAAGGCTTCCCACAGAACTGACTTGTCCCATCTCTTCTTTAAGGTTGAATACTGGGAAAAATTTCTTCTCAGAAAGAGAAGTCAGGCAATGGAACAGGCTACCCAGAGAGGTGTTCAAGAACTATGGAGATGTGGCACTGAGGGACGTGGTTACTGGGCATGGAGGGCTGGGTTGATGGTTGGACTAGATGAGTCTTTTCCGAACCTCATGATTCTATGATTCCATCCACAGCATTCACTCATTTTAAAATCTGTTCTACCAGAATCCTAACACCACCCCTACACGGTCACATCCATCTATGCACTTTCACTCCTCTTAAAAAATTCCTATTCCACAGGCTCAGCCCTGGGGGTATCCATTCCCCAAACTGCATCCACCATGACTCCAAAGAGCATCTCCTGTTCAGCCCCTGCAGGAAGAGATATATCTGCTTACTGCCACTGAGGTATGACACACAGCCTATTTACAGGAACAATCAAGATTCAATCAAAACTTCAAAACATGCCAGATGTCAGGCTGTGTGTTTACAGAGAGCAAAGCAATCCAAAGGAATCTGTAATTATTGCTCTCTGTAAGTGGGAGTGTTAGAGGAAAAGGTGGGTGTAAAAGGGGATTAAATTCATGGTTCTGACTATCAATTAGAGACTTAGTATGGAAGGCTTAAAGAAGGAGCAAATTTACAAATCCTCATCCCTCTGAGTAAGCAGGCAGAAGTGAAGAGCATGGCTACTCCAAAATGGTGTGGGAGTATGCAGCCTGAACAGGACTGCAGGTCCTGAACAGGACCAGGTGTTCCTGCTCCTACTGTCACAATGCCATTCATTTAAGAAGAAACACCAACATGGCAAAAGAGCCCTAACTAGAGCAAGAGAGGGAGAGTGGGTTCTTCTGGGTCTTCTCCAGGCTCCTGCCGTGTGAACTTGGACCAACTCTCAAGTACTAGGTGGAATTCAAATATGCACTTAACCACTTTGCTAAACAAAGATGGATTGCTGAACTAGATTCAGAATTCATAAAGCACCTTGAGCAGGAATACAAGTGATTACATTGACTCCTTGGAAAAGAATTGCTGTGCTAAAAGGAAATATTTCTTCATGCCAATGCACATTTCCATCACCTTAGTATCATTATTAGGATTTTAAAACAGTCTGCAAAAAATTTCAGATGGCGTGAAAATAATTTAGACAGAGCTTAATCCTCCATTTATGGAAATTTGGTTAGATGACTATGAAATGATGGATATCTACCTACAAAAGCAGTTCTAAGTTCCAACTTTATGAACAAATTTAATAGAGACAGCTGCAGCAAAACCAAGCCTATTGATCCTGCAAGTGCTCTTGGAAGGACAGCAGTGAATTTGGGATCTGGACTCATCATTACTGCTTTTGAACACACACAAAAAAAATATTAGCTCTTTCACTGATGAATACATATCCAAACATCATCATATCTTAAGCATGCTTAGCATCTGTCATATCAAATATTAGCTTGCAATGCAGCTCCAGCAAGCCAAACCAATAAAGGTGTTTTGGCACTGGAAGACATGGGATAAAGCAGCACTGCCTCCAGCAGCTGCAGTGCAAAAAACGGTGGGGATATCAACCACGAAAGAAGTGACAATACAGAAGAGTGCACAAAATAGCTCAAGGACAACATATAAATGATAATTCAGATAGAGAAACAAAATGCACATGTTTATTTCTGCCTTTGTCAAAGGTAAATAGTAACCAGCCCTCCAAAGTCCAGAATGTGTTTCAGGTTGGATATTGGGAAAAATTTATTCTCAGAAAGAGTGGTGAGGCATTGGCACAGGCTGCCCAGGGAGATGGTGGGGTCAGTGCCCCCAGGGGTGTTCAAGAACCATGGAGATGTGGTACTGAGGGACATGGTTAGCAGCCATGTTGGGGATGGGTTGGTGGTTTGGTGGTTGGACTACATTATGATCCTAGAAGTCTTTTCCAATCTTAATGTTTCCATGATTCTATGCCATATCACCAAAATCAAACTCCCAGCACAAGCTCAGAAAATTAATTCCCCTTTTTGCTGTGGACCAAAGGAATTCACTTCAGATCACAGAAACCTGTTAGTTTGAAAGGCTTACAAGGGTGCACCATTAGCGAGATACTGAAAATCTGATGTCAGCGGAGAACAAGAGCACAAATTAAGGAAGACATAATATCTTTCTTTTGCATTTCACATTCCCAGCTCCTTCACATCACAACCTGCTCCTGCCAGCTGAGCACAGCCAACACACATAGTGCAGGAGAGGACCTGGCCCCATGGCCTTGGCTGCTCCAGGTGCCCAGCACAGCCCTGTGATGCAGCCTGACCCCCACCCGACCCCCAGGGCAACGAGGGTCCCAGGCAGCCACATCAATACAATGCCTGCTATTCCAAATAAGGGAACTTGTTGCAAACTCCCCTAGAGCTGCCTTGTTCTGGCTGGTTTATGTTAGGGAGACAAGACTAAACAGACCTTCATATTTGCAGAATTAACCACTAAAAATGAAAAATTGGTTGTTTGTTTTCAGAGTGCAGATGAAGGAGAGCCCTGCGGCCTCTTTTGGAAATGACACCATAGCGAACCCAGCATCGGGTTATCTCGTTTGTCTTAAAAGTCTTTGGGACAGATTCAGCAGGGAATAACCGTGTGCAAGTCCCAAGGAAGGGCCACCCCCAGCACCACTGCAGCATCACTGCATCAACTTGCTTTTTCATGGGCACCAAGGCTAACATACAGCCCCACTGTTCCCATTTCCCTCCTGTTCCTGAATGCTGCATAGGCTCTCAGTGCAGTGCTGAGCTCAGCCTAAGCAACACATCTCTCAGCAGAGCTCATCTACTCAGGTTCAGCCTAGGTGAGCGAAACTGCATGTAGGCATCTGCCTACATCCCAGCTGGCAGCACAGGGTGCCATGTGGCCAGCCCTTCCTTTAATTCTCCCATCTCCGAACAGCCACAGGCTGTTTACTCAAACCTGGTAAGCAAGATAAGCCTTAGCATGGCAAAGAAGCATGGAAAACAGACATGTTGCCAGGGCTGCAATATTTATTTAGTAGCAGAATTTCCATATGGTGCTGGTGTTAAACAAAAAGAAGTAGGGGTTAGGAGTGAAACAAGAAGAGGACATATAAGTCCAGCAGAACACAACCCCACCACTCACCAACAATGGGAGAAACTCCATCTTCAGCTACTCCCATCAACACCATTAATTGGGTATTCCATCAAAATTAAGCTATAGAGAAGCTTCCCAAAACCTTCAGTGAGTTTAATGGCATTAATGGCACAGGCAAGACTGCAAGCAGAGCTACTTAGCTGGCTGCAAACCAGACCCCTGTGCTGCCAAATCAGAATCAGAAACACAGATGGGAAAGATGGTTTTCTCCCCTTCTAGCTGTGCAGGCACGTAGCACAGATATGGGCTGACTGACACAGGACTACAGACCAAAAAAAACCACTATTTTAATTCTAACCTACCTCTCCCCAGGAAGTTTCCCATGCAGCTCCCATGGTAACATAGGATCATAGAATCATTAAGATTGCAAAAGACCACTAAGACAATCAAGTCCAGCCATTAACCCATCACCATGGCCAAGCGTTCTCACAGATTCTCCCCTTTTGTACTCCATGCTGCTTGGTCTGGTCAGGAATTGAGAAATCTATTGAAAATCATCCATTTGGTGTTCTGAACACTCAGCTTCATGAGAGACAACTGACAGGAACATAGGTTGAAAAGGGTTAACAGAAAGCACACGAGCACGAAGCAGGGGCTGGGATTACCCATCTGTCCCTGCTAGGAGCTCATTTTGTCCTCTGAATTATATTTGTATGAGGCAGGATCTAATCTAAACGCAGAGGTTAGTCTAGACTGGTGCTTGTTTTTACTGGAATTAAATTTGAAAGGTCAAACGTTGTTGTAAGGCTAGAGAAGCACCACAAATGTATGGCATGAATTTAGTTACACCTGCAGCTCTTACAGCAGATCTTTGTCGAAAACAGCTGGAGACCTCACATCCGAAATGCAGTCACACAAAACATGGAGTAGGGTCAGTTTGCTGCTGCATATTCTCTAAGGGATACATGAATAGTTAATTCAAAGTATCAATATCCTGACAGGGTCTACTCAAGTGTCAGGCTCTAAGGCATCTGAATGCAAACAAAACATGATTACAATACTGGTGTCCAGTCTCCTAAAATATAGGTGAGCAGACTGATTCCTGGCTCCTGTTGCTTTAGGCTGATCAGTACACACTGAATTTTGTGTTTGCCAGAGGATATAAAAGTACAGTTCCTCAAAGGGATGCTGACTGCTTCTACAAATGCTGCAGAAGAACGCTTCCACCTCCAAGCTGCCTCCCCTCTGGGAAGCAAAGCTCCAGCTCCTTCATTCTACAAGCATATGCAGGTCTCATTTTATTCAAATGAGGAGTACTAACCATTAAAAGGCTTTGCAAGGCAACAAAGTTGTAACTTCAGGAACAACTTAAGACAAAGCTAAATACTCTGAGTGTGAACCAAACCTCCCTTGGCTGCCAGCAAACATCTTCCTACACATTTTGCAGCCTCTATCAGGATGCAGCCAGGGGGCCACTTGCAGGGGTGTCAGTGCTCACGGGAGCAAATGCAATCACAGCCAGACAACATGCACCCCTGTGTGTGCAGCAACAGTGACAGCTGGCGGACATGAGGAGACAGCCCCACATACCACCAGCCCTGCTGCATGCCCCCCCTGCTCTGGATGTTCCCAGCTGAACCAAAAAATCCACAACACACACACTGCACCCAGGAGCAGGAATTGGAGTTATCACACAGTCAACGCGTTATTTACCACATCTGTTTGCTTGCCACCCCTCCTGCTGCCTGTGAGTAATTTGCACATTTTCTCTGTGGTAAAGAGAATGGAATGCTTACGGCACAAAGTCTTGCTTAGTAAACTTGAAACTCCCAGCTCTGCCCTCATACTGTAGAAGGAAGAGTGAGTGGTGAGCAATAGGAGGGCATGGTGGTGGGATGATGGTTGGACTGCACGATCTTAGTGGTTTTTTCCAAAAATTCTGTGATTCTATGAACAAGGTGATACCAAAGAAGTCACCAGTAGTGCTAGACACAAGGGTCTGAGGTCCAGAAAAGCCTAGAGGCAAAAAGCACCTTTGGGTGCAACCAGACCAGCAGGGCCATGGGGCCCAGGAATCACAGTCATTCCAAGTGGGACCTAAAACATGCTGTTACTGCAGAGGAAAGTGCTTTCTCAAGGTGCCCATTATTTCCTCTCTCAGACCAAGTAGAGAACAGGCTGTACTTTTTGCTTCTGATTCACAAATATTAAATCCCCTCATCCCACTATTGGTGACTCAGAAAAATGACTCATTCACCTCTAGATAGTGCTATTTCCCCCACATATGAAATGACCGAAAAAAAAAAAAGAAAAAAAAAAAGAATCCCCCACATTAGCTGCCTGGGGAAAAAAAGAACCTTTTTCTTCCTATTCATCAAACCTTGCTTACAAAACAGAGATTAAAACAATTCATCCCAGACTCCAGACACCAGCTCACTGCTCTGGCTGTTTCACAGAGTCAGCAGGATGCAGTAAAGAGGAGCTGTGCCTGGCTCCAGCCGTGTCATTCCCCGCTAGAGGCTGCTGAAGGGCAGCTCTGCTCCATGCAGGGTGGTCCTGAGCTCTTAGATGGACAAAGATATTATGTAACAGAGCAAGAGAAGACATGCTAAAGGCAGGGCAGCACACCAACCTCCTTGGATAACAATACTGGGCTTTTCTGCTACAGGCCTCAGTTTTTCAGACATTAGCCAGAAAAACTCAAACCCCTGTGTGGTTAGCATAACACACACCACATGCCATACATTAACTCCAGTGAGCAGACTACAGGACCAGAGTAATCTTCCTTTCAAAGCCTGCTAATTTCTCTACTGAGAAGGCCTGTGGCTTCTCTAGCACAGTGATGTCTCAGAGTTTACCTGCTGAATACATCAAGTCCTTCCCTGTTGTTTCATCCTTTCTGTATCCCCAGTGAACATAATGAGCCTTCCTCCTTCATGTTTGCACCTATGAAATGCGTTATAGGCAAATCTACTTATTTAGGCTTTGCTTGGTACTCATTCAGCTCTTTTGATCTTAGTTCTTTAAAGATACCTCTTCAATCTCATAGACAAACATATACTTATTTTTTTCTGAATGCCTAGGTCGGTCTTCCCAGTAACCAGGTGCACAAAATTCAATGCAAGAGACTAAGTGCAATCAACTGCAAGAGAGCATCAAATCACTGCACAACAAAGGATGTACCAAGGACCAGAGCCATGTGCCACACTGCTCAAAGTGACAGAGAGCCAAAGTAATGGCTGTGGGAAAAGGAACACGAGAAAGCAGGAGAAACAATGATTCTAATACGAGACCAGTCTTCAGGGAATTAGAGCAATAGCTTGCAGCCAAAGATAGCTGTGAAGTCACTCCCTCTGAATGCACTTAGCAAAGCAATTCTCAGGACATGCACCAGAACAGATGAAGATGAACAGGAGCCACAGCCCCAGACACAAAGCTGCACCACATCTATATGGATTTCACTGCTATCTGAAAGAAACCAACACTCAAGGCCAACATCAACCGCTGCTATTTCCAAGCACAGATTGCACCTGTGGTTTCGTTATTCCAACCCACTTTTAAACTGCAGATTGCCAGCAGTAGTCCAGTTTCAGAATGCTAAATATCAACAAGCTGTTGCATTGTGAGAAGCATTGAATGGGTGAAGCCTTTACACGATAATAAGAGAAAAGGAGGTACAAAGAAAATAAAGATGTGTTTCCAACAACACACATCTGATTAGTAGCAGCTCAG
The DNA here is from genome assembly GCF_023343835.1 of Lagopus muta. Classification (NCBI taxonomy): domain Eukaryota; kingdom Metazoa; phylum Chordata; class Aves; order Galliformes; family Phasianidae; genus Lagopus; species Lagopus muta. The sequence goes on along the minus strand of NC_064437.1, from coordinate 54,152,443 downwards.
AGAAAAACATTCCCCCACCAAAAAACAGCTACCACTTTCCCTGGTATCCTAAATTTAGATGCTGATTTTTATCACCCAAGACTATATGATTTATTAGCGAGTCGGTACAGTTGGTACCCAACAGCAGGCCAGTTGGCACTCCAGGAAAACTCGGAGCTAAGTCCAAACTCAGAGGCTAAACCTCATCTCTGCTAGCAAACTTGGACGAAATCCCAGCCAAAGAGACAATATAGCAGCAGGCATCAGCAGAGAAGCTCCAAGAAAACTTAAACAGGAGAATTGGCCATTAAAGAGAGTCTGAAGAGTTCACCCTCTGTTATCATATGGAAGCGTAAACTTCATTCCGAAGCTTGGGGAAAAGAGAAAGAACAACATAATACTGAAAAGTCATTAAAATTAAGCATGCCCAGCAACTTTCCTCTCCAGAAGATTGAGTCACAACTCTGAGATTTGTCACGATTGCAGGTTTCACAAAGACATAAGCCTGCAATACAGAGCAGGTTACTACCTTTTCACTTCTAGGTTCCAAAAGTGCTGCCAGAGAGCATTATTTTTAATGCAGTCTCATAAGGGATAAAGTTTCCAAGGAAGCTGCCAAATATAGCAAAGGTTTGTGCTTTCCCTTTCCAATACTTTCTTAGAAAGCTGGAAATAACATTACCTTACTCAAGTGGCTGTTCTAATTAATTCTCTCTTGCTTTAAAAACATCAGCCAGAAAAAAAGAACAAACTTGAAGTTCTGGGCACTTAGAGCTGTTTCTATGGATGCAGAGCAAAATAAAGCTTGACAGACCAGTCACACAACTATATAGAAGACCTCTGCAAGACTGAAGAACAACTTTGAAGGCAGAGCCTGTACTCCCCAAGTCCTACTTTACTGCATCAGAACATATAGACCACAGTTCTTAAGCGGATCTTCTAGTTTACCATGAGATTAACTACATCAACACCAAGTTGATCAACATCAAGTTATTACCACTTTGAAAGCCAGAAGCTGATCCTGTCCAAATATCTTCTCACCCTCTGCTTTCAGACCAGCTGGAAAGGGTGAAAGAGAATGGGGTGGCATTAATATGCAGATTGGAGGAGATGACTCAGCAGCCCCTTTCAGTCAATACCAATTAATTCCAACCAAAGCAAATTAATTCCAAGCTTTACTGCCATAAAGTGAGCCAGGAGAAAAAGCAGGAAAGCAGAGCAACAATGGCACTACTTCCCACTTGGGTAAATGCAAGACCTTTCAATCAACACTTGATGCTTAACGAGGTATATCACCTGTCTCTGACACCTCTTGGTCATTAAGTAAGAAAAGCACACAGTCCACACTGCTGGGCACCACAGGTCTCTTAGCACCAGCAAATGCTATTAATGTAGGAAAGGAAAGGAAAACCATATTGTGTAGGTTCTTATTTCAGTCTTTCCTGAGAAAGAGACAAACAACCCCCATGCTAGATGAGGGAAGGAGGCTGCTGCTTTCCATACAGTGGATGAAATGCACCAAGAACAAAGATACAGGACACAGAAAAGGTATTTTTAAAAGGCTTATATCAGACCCAGGGGTGTGTAGATGTGCGTTGCTCTCTGGGCCTGAATGTTACCCAATGACAGCACCTGCAAAGCTGACAAATGGTAGAAAGGAAACTTCTCTGCTATTGCATTTTTCTCTTCAAGACAGATACTACATCAGTCAAGTTAGGTTTGAATTGCCAGAGCTTTTTTTTAATTGTTATTTACCAGAAGAATTATCAGCCAGATTTGTTCTTTTAAATTCCTACTTCACAGAGTTACTCTAAAACCCAGGAAATGCACTACTAAGGAATGCTGGTATTCCTCAGCTTGCCTTTGCTTATCTCTTTGACAAGGCTCCTTCTTCACTGGCTGCCCTGCAAGACGCTACGGAGGATAAAAGATCTAGCCCAGGCTGGGGGCTGCTGGATCTGAACATCCTGCTCTCCTGAGCCAAGTTTCAGCCTTTCATAGAATCATTCAGGTTGGAAAAGACCTCTAAGATCATCTAGTCCAACCATCCATCAATTCATCCTCAACATGGCCACTAACCATGTAGTCCAGTGCCACATCTGCTTCTTGAACACCTACAGGGACGATGACCCCACCACCTCCCTGGGCAGCCTATGCCAGTGCCCAATCACTTTTTTTGGAGAAGTTTTTCGTAATATCTAAACTGAACCTCCTCTGGTACAACTTGGGGCCATTCTCTTGTGTTGCTGTTACCTGGGATAAGTGGCTGACCCCACCACACGATAACCTCCTTTCAGTGAGTTGTAGAGAGCAAAACCAACTTTTGTTGTTAGAATCATAGAATCTCAAGGTTAGAAACGATCTACAAGATCATCTAGTCCAACCGTCTCCTCATCACCATTGCCACCACTAGCACTAAACCATATCACGCAGCACGTCATCCAGACGCCTCTTGAACACTGCCAGGGACAGCGACTCCATCACCTCTCTGGGCAGGCCATTCCAGTGCCTGACCACTCCCTGAGAGAAAAAGTTCTTCCTCATGTCTAATCTAAACCTCCTCTGATACAACTTGCAGCCATTACTCCGTGTCCTGCTCATTGCCTGGGAGAAGAGGCCAAATCCCTCTTCACCACAACCTCCCTTCAGGAGGTTGTAGAGTGCAGTGAGGTCTCCCCTGATCCTCCTCTTCTCCAGACTGAACAATCCCAGCTCCCTCAGCTGCTCCTCATAAGACTTGTGCTCCAGACCCCTCACCAGTTTCATTGCCCTTCTCTGGACACGCTCCAGGACCTCAACATCTTTCCTGTAGTGAGGAGCCCAAAACTGAACACAGTACTCGAGGTGCAACCTCACCAGTGCTGAGTAGAGGGGGATGATCACCTCCCTGCTCCTACCGGCCACACTATTTCTAATGCAGGCCAGGATGCCGTTGGCCCTCTTGGTCACCTGGGCACACTGTCGGCTCAAGCTCAGCCAAGCATCAACCAACACCCCCAGGTCCTTCTCTTCTTCACACTCATCCAGCCACTCATCCCCAAGCCTATAACGCTACATGGGGTTGTTTTGCCCAAAGTGCAGGACCTGGCACTTGGCCTTGTTGAACCTCATCCCATTCACCTCAGCCCAGTAGTCCAGCCTGTCTAAATCCCTCTGAAGGGCCGCCCTACCCTCAGGCAGATCGACACCACCTCCCAGCTTGGTGTCATCTGCAAACTTACTGAGGGTGCACTGTTGTTGTTGTTTTTAACCTAAATAACCCAGTACAGAACATCAGTTTGAAAAAGAAAAACTTATTTTTCCTACAGACTAGTGCAAATGTGGTCATCCTCAGGAACATCCTGATCACACAGAACTGTTACAGAAAGTAGAAGAGATGTCAGCAGGTGAACAATCTCCCCAAAATCTCACAAGAGCTCATGAGATCAATCTCATAAGTTGGTCAAATGACAAACCACAATTTGAGTTCAAAGACACCTTCAGTCTTCTATACATCACTCCAATAAAGTGTAATGTTCAGCACAGGCACATGGTATGATCCTTTCAAAAGAAATGGGGTACAGGAAATGGTGGCCTGCAGCTGATCCAACGTCAATCAGCTCAAACTGCCTGGGATCTCTCAGAGTAACTAATTTAGGTGTAAATGCCAGCAGCAGGAGTCAGGAGCCTTCTGCTTCCTGCTGCTGGGTTCTGGTTAGAATTAGGCCACAACAACAGCAGTGCAAATCGACGTCTCTCCTTTATCTCTGTACATAGGCACAGCAAGGTGAATACCTTGGTGCATGCGTGGGAGAACTGGGAACATCAAGCAGAGGGATTTATCTCCACTAAGCCCTGCTGTGCCTAGTAGACCATGTCATCTTCCATTAACGAGCAGATTTCTGCAGTGTTCAAATTATGTTTTCCTACAGAGATTGATGCAAAGGAGATGATGAAAACAGAAAGTACCAGGCCCTTCAGGACTGTCCCAGTCTCAATTTGATGCATGAAGCTGTGAGGCAGTTCATCTTCCCCACCCTTCACCTGCACACAGGAGGTCTGGCTTCCCCCCAAAACACACATAAAAGCAGCAAGAAAACTGCCCAGGACAACACGTTCCTGGCTATGGAGGCTTAGCCATTAGCCAAAAGCATGCTTAATTTAGTATTTGTTTCCAGCCACTGGGGGTTTCCTGAGGTTGGATGCTGTTTAATGAAGCCATAGGGCAGCCAGCCATTCGGCAAATGCCCTACAAATTTTAAAAGCTGTCTTAAATATTAAATATTAAGTATAAAGCTGTCTTAAGTACTAAATATTAAAAATATTTTTAAAAAAGTCTTGCACCAAAATAATGTCACAAACTACGCTTCCAGTGCACTTCCCTGCAGGCATCTCTTTTTCCCCCTTTTCTGGGATATCACCACTTACGTGAACACCAAAACCACCAAATGACTGTGGTTCCCAGCCACGCAGCAACAGCCCATTGCAGAAACAATTCCAATGCTTGTACCATAACCAGTGAAATTTTCAATCCACAGGTGTCATTATTCAATTGATTGACATCTCCAACCATCCCAAAGGTCCTCCAGCCACTGCAGCAAATTCATGAAGTACATCCAAAATAACAGAATCATAGAACCATAGGAACATTAATATTTGAAAGACTGCTAAGATCATGCAATCCAACCATCAACCCAACCCCACCACACCCACTAACCATGTCTCTCAACACCACATTAAGTTCTTTAACACCTTCAGAGATGGTACTCCACCACCCTCCTGGGCAGAAGAGCTTTGCTGCCATATGTCCCCAGTGCAACAACTGCAGTTACTAGGTCCAGCTGCACAGCACAAGAGGTCCAGGAAGGAGTTTCATTACAGTCCCACTAGGCTTGGGCAGGTTGGTCTTACCACATTCAGGAGTATAGTGGGAAAGAGCTTTGGGCGATAACTTGAGTAAATTGGAAAAAACATTATCTGAACTACACTTTTGTATGCACAGGCTCAGGCTCACACCCATCTGGCACAGGCTGCCCATGGAGATGGTGAAGTCACAGTCCCTGGAGGTGTTCGAGAAATGAGGAGATGTGGCACTGAAGGACGTGGTTAATGGGCATGGCGGGGATAGACTGGGGTTCAACTTGATGATCTTGGAGGTCTTTTCTAACCTTTATGATTCTATGATCTGCCATCTGCCCATTTACAAAAAGGGTATTTAAAATGTGCTGGGACTGGCAGCAACCCTCTTCCAGGGTCATTAGGAATGTTAGGCACCGTGGGGACACAGGGATCATTCCCACTGTTTCTCTCCTTTCTCTGGAAGCCGCCACCAAGCTGTGGAAGGACACAAAGACAGAGCAGTTTCTGCTGAAAAATGAGCCCTGCTCCATCTGGTGCTGTTCAGTTTGCTGCCCAGTTAAGTACAGCCCACTCTGACCCAGCTTAAAGGCCACAACACAACTGCCATGGCTGCAGATGCCTGTGATGTTGATTCAGAGTAACTTTGAACAGGGAGTGACCCAATAGAAGAGATTCTGATTTTTTTAAAGGATAATTCACTGTATCTGTTCAGCTAAACAGAGAGCCCTGTATCATCATAAAGCTGTCATGATGTTCGGGAAATATGGTCTCACTGGAGGAACACATTGTAATTTTATATCCAGCTATTTAAGAAGATGAGGCCAAGCCCTGAGTGACAGACACTCTGATGAAACAACACATGAATTAAACATAATTATACTAGAAAAACAGTAAAACAGAACTAATCATCAAGGCCCCCGTGTTGTGCTGTGAGCAGTGACATTTGCGTTGGCACAGGGCACTGCCATGCAGAGTGCTCCAGATCCTGCATGAATACCACTAATCAAATTGTCACCGTGCAGCCGGAGCGAGGAGCTGTTCTGCAGGAGGAGAGGTCCACATCCCACCGGTTCCCTCCTGCCCATGTGGCAGAGGTGTCCTCCACCCCTCCTCCCTGCTAAAGATGCTGCATGAGCATGTCTGCCAAAAACCTCTCTCCATATGCAATGGTCTCCCTAGGCATGTTAAATCTAGAAAAGAGAATCCAGCTGGGTATAGAAAATCTGCTTTTTTCTAGGTTTCTGCACGAGCTGGATCTCAAAGCTTTCTCTGCATCAGCAGCAGACAACCGTTTCACAGACTTCATCAAAGAGAGTTGATAGCTGACTTGAAAATGGCAGATGGAAGCGTTAAATATTTATTGGACTGGAGTGCATTGATTGCAGAAAATAACACTTTGCAAATTATTTCTGTGTAAACAGTAATTAAACAGTCAGGCACGGTCCAGTCCAGGTTCTGAGTAAGCTGCAACTCTTTTTGTGAAACATACGCATGAAAAACGCTAACATAAGACAAACTAACATTTCTCTACTGATTTCCATCTGCATTCGCTAAAATTGCTCTGCAATCATGAATTAAAATTAATTAAAACTTTGGAATGATTTTCCACATAAAATTGGAATGGAGGGAGCCCTCTTGGCTGGCATACATGCTAAACTTGTGCTGAGCAGGGGCAGGTAATATATTGCTTTAAAAGACCAAAGGCTTCGGTATCCTGATGTTCCCACTGCTACTAAAGCTGAGACTGAACTGGGGTTAAAAGTGGGTTTGAACTGGTGCTTGTAGCAGAGGGAAATGATAACATAAAGCACAGTGCAGACATTTCCCTTGCAGGCTCCACACTTCTTCCAAGAGCTGCAGTTGTAAATGGCATACAGCTGCTGTTTGCTTTTAAGCTCTCCAGTTCTCCAGTGGGAATAAGTTTGCTCAAAAGATGTTGCAGTTTTTTTCCCTTCAGCAGAATCTCCCACTTGTGCTATTACACTAGTCATAATGAGATTCACGCCATCTCTTCTTTAATGCACCTTTCCAAAAACAAAATGCTGTAACTTTGTCTTAAAAGCAGCTGCAGGTCCTTCCAGTCACGGCCCGCCAGCCCAGGTAACAGTGAGAGGACAAGAGGTAACGACCTTAAGTTGCACCAGGGGAGGTTCAGGTTAGATATTATGAGAAATTTGTCTCAGAAAGAGTGATGAGGCATTGGGACAGGCTGCCCAGGGAGGTGGTGAGGTCACTGCCCCTGGAGATGTTCAAGACAAGGGTACATGTGGCATCCTTTCTGTACTACATGCTCAGGACACCAAGCAATTCCTATTCATCAAAGCAATCATTGCAGCCTCACTTAGCGTTGTTGAATGGGGTACTCTGGATGCCATTCTGCCACCTTTGCTCCTTCAGCACAGACAGCTATACACTGTGTTTTATCACTATTGCTGGATTTTCTCCATACTCTGAGTAAATCACAGTTTTTGGACTTTCTCCCTTCCCCCAGAACATACGTACTTCAAAACACAGCAGGAATGAGCACCTCCTACACCAGGACAGGGAGCATGTAAGTCTGACTGTAGCTTTATGCTTAGAGCAGAGGAGAGGGGCCCTAGGTGCAGCAGTCTGGCTGCCCCATCCTTGGAGGTGCCGAAGGCCAGGCTGGATGGTGCCCTGATCCAGTGGGTGGCACCCAGCACATAGCAGGAGTGGAACTGGATGGGCTTTAAGGTCCTTTCCAACCCAGTCATTCCATGTTTCTGTGGAACGTGGATGTGCTGGCAGGGCTGAGCTCCTTTTATTGTGTGTACACACACTCGGGCTTATTCTGCTTGTTTTCCTTCTCCTTCCCCCATCACAAGGCAGAGATTGGTTTCACAGCCCCGAGAGCTCCTATAGCTCGTAAGCGTGCAGAAGAAGATGAAGAGAACAAGGCTGCCAGGGGACTTTAATGAGAACTGCTTCTGTACTCCTGATGCACTTAAGAGTCACATAATGAAACAGAGGCCAGTTTGTTTGTTTTTTAATGAGCTCTATTTATATTTGGCTTTAACTATCCTCATTCATTTTCTCTGAATCAAGCCTCTACTGCTGAAGTCTTGTGCACTGGGTTAATAAAGGGCAGCTATAATCTGATTTACTGCATACTTCCCAACACTAACATACTCACAGGAGATACCGACAGTTTACAGCAGCAATGCTCAAAACTGAAGAATTGATAGTGAAATTGATCATAACTTCTCAGCTGCCTCACAGAAAGCTGAAATGTTACTGTAGAGTTGTCTGGAGGCATTTCTTCTTCCATGTTGTTATAACATGGAGAGGCTGAGGCGGCTGTTCAAGCTAGTTTTACAGTTCACAAACTGGAAGCGGGTGCCTTACCCCACAGACTTTGGCTGGCTGGTAAGGATACCTGAGTTTCAAGGTGTCAGAGAAAGAAAAACCATTGAAATTACATGTGAACAAATCCAAGGGATATGATATCCCCAGGCTTTTTACCCTCAGTAGCTCAAAAACAACAAAAATCAAAGAGCTCTGTGCCTTACTCCCTGTGTAGAGGATTAAAACAAAAATCAGTAGTCACAGAATCATAGAATCATTTGATTTGGAAAGGACCCTTAAAGCCATCTGGTCCAACTCCCCTGCAATGAACAAGGACACCTACAGCTCCATCAGATGCTCAGAGCCCATCCAGCCTGACCTTGGGTGTCTCCATCTACTTTTTCCCATCCTTAAAACAAAAAAAAAAAACACTATAGATGAAATAGCTGGAAATCCCAAATGGAGGTTGTCTCCCTGGAGGAAGAAGTTAGCCCCTATCTACATATTTAGGCTTTTAAACAAAACCAGCCTCCTTCAAGCTCCTAAGAGGAGCAGCTGTGTAATTAAGCCAATTTGGGGATGAACAGCGTGATTCGGGAACCAAATACTATCTTAATTATATACATTAATATTCCACTAAAAGATGCTTATCAAAGAGATAATTTATGTTATTGCACAAGGAAGGCCACTAAAGATATAAAAAATAACAGACAAGGGTGCCAACAAGAGATACTGCCGATGCCTGCCCAGCCATGAGAGCAGCTCCAGCTGCAAAGAAAGCATACACAAGAGCTAATAAACCCATGTGAGCAAGCAGAAGGCTGCAAAAAGTCATCTGTTGTCAGGAGTCAGTACTGAATGAGAGATGTCTGTGTTCAAGCCAGAGTCACCCCGCAGCATCCTGGCTGCTCAGGAGGTCTTGGCTGCAATCTCTTCTGACTGGTTTTGTGGGAAGGAAAAGAGAAAGTATTCACAGAAACGGACTGTGATAGGACAAGGAGGAAGGGCTTTCAACTAAGAGAGGGAAGATTTAGGTTAGATGTTAGGAGGAAGTACTATACTCAGAGGGAAGTGAGGACCTAGGGCTGTGGGTGCCCCAGCTCTGGAGGTGTTCAAGGCTGTGTTTGATGGGGCCCTGGACCCTGATCTAGCTGTCAGCAACCCTGTCCACATCCAGGTGGTTTACAACCAGACGATCTTTAAGTTCCCTTCCAACCCAAGCCTTTTCTCTATGATTCTGTGATAAGTCAGGGGTGAGGGGTCAGGAGAGGGCTGATGGAAAAGGGTCTCATGCCAGATAGTGCACTTGGGTTCCTCTCTATAGCATACACATGGCCACCACACCAACTGCTTCTGTAGGAGTCACCAGTTCTTCACTGCAAGAGCGTAATCTACATCTTGGCTCTATCAGCCCCATCGATTTTTACTTGGAGACCCCAAAACACCACAACCAAGACACGTGGCAGCAAGGCCGTTGTGCTGCACAGAGACTGCAGCAACATCTTGCCTTAGGGCTGGAACAGCATCCCAGCATCTGAACAGCTCTCCAGTGCCGATATAACCTCTAGGAGATTTAGGAAACGCTTCTCCCACCCAGCCGAGAGTTTTACTTATTTGTGTATGGCACCCTGAGGCAAAGCGTTGCTTTATACCTCTTGCAGCTTGTCACGCACCAGGCTGACAGCCCCAGCTCCACACCCTGGGAAAGGTGAGACCTGAGGGCCCCCATCTCACAAACAAACACCTTGTTGTTAATCATCTGAGGGCCAAGGTCCCATTAATTAGTGCTGACATTTAGAGTGAAGGCCACGAGATAAGGGTGATATGAAGATGGATGGATTCCAAGAGAATCTGGGAGAGAAAAAAAAAAGGCTGTGGGGGATGGGGTTTTGATTTTATTTAGAGTTCTCCTTATAAAGAGAGGCTATTGACATTTGAATTCTCTTTTGTATCAGAAGAGGAAAAATGCAGTCAGCCTGTTGACATGTATCTAAGCTGCAAGGTGCTGCACACTGTCAGCATGAACAGGGGACCTCGGACTGGCTGGTTTCAAGTCCCTTGGCCTGTGCATGGACCCAGATGTCACAGTTCTGGATGTGCTTGGCTGCAAGGCTCTGGATTAGATCGAGTGTCTCCAGGGTTGGGGCAGCCATCACCTCTCTGGGCAACCTGTGCCAGTGCCTCATCACTCTTATTGTAAAAACTTCCTCCTTATATAAAATCTGGATCTCCCCTGTTCTAATTTGAAACCATTTCCCCTTGTCCTACCACAACAGACTCTGCTAAATAGTATGTCTCTCTCAAAAAAAAAAAAAAAAAAAAAAGTGCAGAAGTCCACCTAATGTCTGCTTCTGTTAAAGCAGGACAAGCTCATGATAAAACAAAACCATCTGCTGCTACAAGCTTCCATCCCTAACCAGAATCTGCTGATGCCCTCATGGATTCGGCACCATTCTCCACCATCTTCCAAGTGCTCCAGCTGACATTGCCATGCATTCATATTCCTTGGATGAGATCCTCAGACATCAACCAGTGGGATTAAAACAAGGATCAATGTAGAACAAAAGCATTGGCAGATCTTTCATATGCTTTTTGATTTTTGAGCCATTAGGTCATATTCATTTTATACCTTGGAGCTTTTTATGCAAAAGAGAAGTACACAGAATTGGAGGGGTGGGGGTTAAACAAAAGCAAGGATTCTCGTGCAAGCCCTGCAGTTCCTCTCTGGGGGGGGAGGGAATCAATTATGAGAGCTGGAAAAGCTGCCTCTATTCATAGCTCTTTCTATATGACACTGTCAACAGCAGAAGCAACTGCCATGTCTCTCTGAGCACTAAGTAACCCTATTTGTCACCTTCAGTCCCTACTGTGCTGCTGCTTCCCAGAAAAAGGTCTTTGAAACAGAAGAACCCAAATCTGGTTTTGAGGCAGCTCCTGTTCGTGATCCCAGCCCAGAAGCACCACTAATCGTGATGTCTGGGGTATAAACAGGTACAGGACAAGAGCATGTCTCTCCTTCTGATCTGCTTCTCTGTTTGTAACCAGCGCTTATCTAATGCCACTTAGGAAGTGTTGCCAAGGAGACTATTTGCATCCTGCACGATGTTGCTAAAGCAACACTGCTAAATTAGATGCAGAGCTCCTAGCCTTTACCGAGTGTATTTGCATTGCTATGAAAATTAAACAGTCACAGGATTAAACTATATTTGGGTCATTCACTCAGCCAAGCACCTGAAAATAGTCCCATGGCAGCAGCAACGGAGTTCCCCCTTAAATCTAGCACATCTAGGGCTCATCTTGTGTAGGTATTTCTGCCTTGTGTGTCAACGTGACCTGCAGGCAAAGCAAGCCATCTCTGTATTATAACCTTCCCACACAGGACATGCTTTGGCTTCTATCTGAATGCTTTTGGAGATTTTCACTGTCACAAATAATTACAGCATTGCATTATTTGATGGAGCATAGCAGAAAGCAATTGTAAGGAGCAGATATGTATTAATATCTGAGGCACAAGATGGCTTAGAGGCACTGGAAATGGGACAACTTGCCTGGAGTTTATGGGTCTGATGTTCAGTTTTACCCTGAGTCTTGGTTCAGCCGTAAATTGTCACCATTTATGGTATAATGGGCAATATTGATGGTAGATGGATGGTTGGATTAGGTGATCATAGAGGTCATTTCCAACCTGAAAGATCATATGATTCAAGGGTTTCAAGATGGCCCATGGAAAGTTGGGAAGGCTAGATAAGGGTAAAAAAAAAAAAAAAAAAAAAAAAAAACCACAAACACACAACTTATTAAAGGAGATGATAATAAAATAAAAAAGAATTTAAAACTATAAAGAATTATATGCCAGCTATAAACAAAATTAAAGGTCAGAATCTATTTTAGGTGAAGTTACAGAATAAATTAAAAAACCCACACTACTGTCAACACTGCAGAATAAATCAAACGGAGAAAAATGACTGGTTGGAGGGAGAATGAGCAAAAGGAACCAAAAGATGAGTTTGCAATGGTTTTCAAGGCAAATAACAGCTTCTCTAGAGTTTGGACATTTATCAACATGCTAAATAACATACTTAAAATAATTCTCCCCTTATTGCAACTGCCAGGAACCTTGCAGCAAAAATTACAATTGCTTACTAATATATGCAATTGTGCATATACAATAAATATAACTTACTTTCCCTGGTAGGTGGTAAGTAGATGATTGGACTGGGTGATCTTAGAGGTCTTTTCCAACTTCAGTGATTTCACCATTCTATAATTGCATTATTCATGATTCCAAGCAATGTCACAAAGAAAGACACTGGACTCTCCAAACTCAGCTCAAGTATTCTGGTGTAAATCGAGTGCAGCGTGTTATCCTTGCAGCTTTCTATTCTGATGTTCTGAGTAATACACTTTGGACAAGCATCCATAAAAATAAAATACCATCCCACCAATGCCGATCTGGAGCTCTCCATCACTATTTAATGCATTTATTCCCAAAATAACTCCAGCTTTTAGCACTTTCTAATTTAACAGATAAACTCAGGCAAGGACATAAATACTTGGCATCTGTCACTGAATTCAATCAGCTCCTTGAATCAGAGCAAAAGAACCCTGCTCTGCCTCAACCATAATATGGTTTGGGTGCCTCTTGTTAATCAATCCTTAGCACCCAGAAGCACTACTAAAAGCACACCTGGGAGCATTTTACTATATATAAAACCTCTGTTCCAGCAGCAAATTTGATCTGCTTGCAGAATCTAATCACAAGAAGGTAATTCTCCTTCCTGATGAGCAGCTTTAGAGTGCCCATGCCCAGGAAGTTTTTGACCCATAACTTTTGATTGCTTATGCCTGGGAATTTAACCTGAAATGCCAGAATATGGGGTGAGGGGTCGGAAAAAACTCAGTTTGCTACCAACATTGGGTCTCAGTTGAACCTGGCAGAGCCAGGAACGTCCTCTGGCTCATTTGTTTTCAGCACTATTTAAGGATGCTTTTCAGAGGGCTGCAAGAGGCAGTGAGTCAGCAGAGCTGAACGTGATTGCCTCCGCTCAGCAGGATGCTGGGGATGCTGTGAACTAGAGATGTGGAGAACAACACCTGCTGGCTGCCTCTGTGGGCTGGAGATGCAAGGGAAGTCCAAGTCCCAGCATCTCTCAGGGAGGCAAAACTGGATGACATGGACTCTGTAGGAACTGATGGATATAAGAGAAGATGAGCACAGTCTTCCTGACACTTAGTTGTGCAAAATATAAATGAATCATTTTACTTTCCTAGACATCAGTCTACCTTAGGACACAGGAAAGAGAGGATGGTCTGAATCTCATCAGGCTAAGGTTTTACAACAGCCGTACTCCCTCCCACCTCTTCCCATGGCCATAACAAGGTTTTATTACTCCATAAAGGTTGAGGAGGCAGTCTTCTGTGGGAAATGGTCATTCATGTCTATGTACTAAGGCTGCAGAAGAGCATTTTTAACCCTTTCCAAGGACTCAGCTCTCTTCACTGCCTACAGGTACGCTGATACAAGCGATGTAGAGATCCAAGGAGGGGCCAGAACTGAGCATTTGCATCCCCAGCAGGGCAGGGAGAGGGGAGAAGAGGGTGTGACATCCCTTCCACCTGCACCTCCATCTTCACAATGCTCTGTATGTGAGCCAGCAGAGCTGGCATGAGGATGTTCTCACCACACCCTGAGAAACACTGCTGGGCTCTGACTTACTGCTTCCCTCCTCCCAGTTCCTACGTGGCCTTATCTAAACTATGTCATAAATCTTCTGGGTTTTATCTGAACTCTCCTCCTGCTAGTGACATGCTGTACTTGTGAATAATGTTGTCTCCATCTGAATTACAAGGGGCACAGCAATAAAGCTCCATCAGAAGCCAGGGAAGCAGTGGGAGAATAGCTAAAAGCCAAACGGCACTGTTTCCCTATTTGTAATCTTCTGTCATAGTCCGAGTTGGAAGATTAGATAACAAGACTATTTATAGTGGCATTTCCGGGTGTGTATCGCAAAATCTTTACTGTAAGACCATGGCAAGAATAAAATTTTAATTTTGCCTGCCACTTCCCTGTGACACAGCTCGGTTTGCAGCATTTTTTCTTTCTTCCACAGTGGGGTTATTAATAATGGATGTAACATTAACATTTCCAAATTGGGAGTTTACCCTCGGTCACCATTCCCACACATCATTCAGTAATTTCTCCTCCTGGGCTTCACACTGTGCTGACAACGAGGCCAATGATATCTGCTCAGCCACCAAAAGCAGAGCATGGACAACAGCACAGCACAGCTCACCTCATTCACTGCAACACGTCCCACCTGCAGGACCTCTCTGCTTGAAATCGCAAATGGATTTTTACTCTTTCTGCTAAGTCCACCAATGCAGTCAATCCAAGCTGAGAACAATTGCCCAAAGCAATGCACTGAGCACCAAATTGTCCATGCAGGCCATAAATCATGCAGCATAGGTAACAACTTTCTGCCAAAATGAATGCAGGACATAGAATCATACAGGTTGGAAAAGACCCCTAAGATGATCTAGTCCAACCACCCACCTGCCACCAATATTGCCCACTAAACCATGGCCTTAAGTCTCAAGCGGATGAGTAAAACACTGGGGTCTGTAATTATTACTTAGCATCACAACTCTAAAACTTTAGAAATAAAAGATACACATAGATTTGGGTTCTTTTAGTCTTTAATTTTATATCTGTTAAGGGATATAATTGTTTGAAGGGTCTGGAACACAAGTCTTACAAGGAGCAGCTGAGGTAATTGGGATTGTTTAGTCTGGAGGAGGCTCAGGGGAGATCTTTCCACTCTGAACTGCCTGAAAAGAGGTCATAGTGCGGTGGGGGTCAGCCTTTTCTCCTGGGTAGCAGCAAGAGGGAATGGCTTCAAATTGCACCAGGCGAGATTTGGGTTGAATAGTTGGAAAAGTTTCTTCTCAGAAAGAGTGGTGAGGCATTGGCACAGGCTGCCCATGGAGGTGGTGGGGTCACCTTCTCTGGAGGTGTTCGAGAACCATGAAGATGTGGCACTGAGGGATGCAGTTAGTGGCAATGGTGGGGATGGGTTGATGATTGAACTGGGCAATCTTAGAGGTCTTTTCCAATCTTAATGATTTTATGATTCTATAAAACACAAATTCAGTTTGTGACTTTTACAGTTATTTGCATCCTGTCCACTAAGGGGAGTCAATATTTCTGTGGGAAACCATCTCTTTCCCTCCTACCCAGTAAATACTTGCCAAGTACAAAAGATAAACATTTCTCATGGACAAAGTGATCCTGTGAGATATAAATACAGACATATTTAAAAATGCAATTGCACCAGTTGCTCAAACAAGAGAAATTTAGAATACTAATACAATTAAATACTCAGTTGCACAGATACCACTCAAGAAAGAGATTTAAACCTCTGATAAAAGGTTGTAATCTGGAAAGCAAATAAACTCTGGATCTACTTTTACACAGCTTATCTGCCAAAGCTGTCCAGCAGCAAGTTAAGAGTCCAATACTGTCTTTACATTAGATGGTGTTGATGAGCAGCAGAGCACAAAACACAGTCACATCTCCATCCAAGTAGCAGTTAAAGGGAAATCAAGCAGAGCTTATGCCTAACAGAGGATAAAAGATGATCAGTGGGGTATTTAAATCATATGTTGACATATGGGAAGTCAACGTGAATTAGAATGAATCAAGCATAACATGATCACGTTTCTTCTGACGGGGTCAGGATGTGATCTCCAGTTTTCAAGTAAAATGAAACCAGAGGGATGTCCAGACAGAGGCTGTTCACAAGGACGTTCATGCTCTGATTCAGCTCCCCAGATAAGAAGCCACTACCTCAAAAGTGCTTCTGATCAATTTCTCTGGGATAAAGGATCCCGCATTTCCACATCTGCTTAGCATCACACTGAGCCAAGCTTCTTACTTCATACCTCAGTATGACGAGGCCTCTTCTCAAAGCATAACCCAAAATGCTTATGCAAGCCCGTTAGAAAATTCTATCCTGAAAAGCTTTATTTGCCTTTTAGCAAGTTCTCTGCACAAATACAGTATTTTCAATGACTGTAAATATGTTTTTCAGATAAGAATTCTCCTCATTTGTCATAAAATTTAATGCATGTAAGCACTGAGACCTCTCATGTAGAGAAACACAGTTTACCAAATCCAATTCTATTACCACTAAAAAAATGCCTTTTCAGGATAGGTGCGACTGTTGCCAAGAAGAAAAGTACCATTTTTCCCTCCACTTTAGGAAAAAGACCTATAGCCTCTTCTGAATTCTCTGTTAGAAAAGAAAGGAAATACTCCAAACCTGCCAAATCTGACTCATTTGCTGCTCTCACCCAACAGATTTTCAAAGCATTCTGTTTGAAAGCAAATACCACCTTTCCAATTACCCAAAGTGATTTTTTTTTTAAAGATGCACCAAGCGTACAAACATTTCCACTGGGCCAATAGAACTTCTCATCAACTTTCTTCCTCTTCAATTCAATTGTTCACAAGACCTTTCATCAACTTTCTCCCTCTTCCATCATTCACACAATTGCTTCCCAGTATACTCTCTTGGTCTGGCTAGCAAAATATGCAGCAGTGGTTTCCCAAGTCAAATATAAAGCTTTATAAATTATGTGTGACAGGTTGTCTCCAATCCCCCTTCCTGAGACAACCAACAGGGAGCACAGAAAAAGCAAAGCCGTTCCAGGCAAATGCAGACCTACGTTGGACACAGAATGCTTGCAGCCACTCCATGTCCAGCCCGCAGACCTGTCCCATCAGCAATAGTTGGCCCTGGACAGTTACAGAACTCCCTACCCACTGCTCTGCCAAAAGGACTGTAATGCAAGTGGAAAATTACAAGCGAGTTGCCAGCCTTCTCTAGACTCGATGCTAGACAGCGTGTGTGTTCTGGCCATACCGGTCAAGTGATGAGTTCAACAGGCAGCAGGAAATCCCTGCCTATGCCCATGCACATGTGTGTAAGCCCACACATGCAGGAACAGCTGGAAGTGTCAGTGTTAGCAGCACGAAACTCAAATACTGAATAAGAAGGAACAAAGAGAGAACGGAGACAGACGTGCCAGAACTTCAGAATTTATTTTGTCTAAGATCTTCGTATTAGTTTTCTAAAAAATGTTTACACAATGTGTGAAGCACTGGGTTTTTTAAACCAACAAAAAAAAATGCTCAATAGTTTATCTGAGAAGCTGACTGAGAACTATTAGCATTTACTTTCCAGATGTTTGCATAAAATAGCTTTGAGGTTTGAGCCAGTGAGCTGAGAATCCTTTCTTATGCTTCAGCAGAGATAAACCAAAGCTGTCTAACAGTGTTGTAGGCACATAATGCCACCATGGCATCCTCTACTCTGTAATTTTAGAACACAATCCTATTTTAATCCTGTCACTGGAAGGCCAGATAACTAATATTATACAAACATGAACTAGAATCTTATATACAACTTGCTTTTACCAGCTGGAGATGCCCAAGAGTGATAGGAGATAAAATTGAGCTAGGGCAAGTTTTCAACTCCAGAGATGCATCAACCTGGACCTTCAAACATGATTCAAATGCCTTCCTTCATCTCCAGCTACACAGCCAGCAGTACCCTATGATGCTAGGTTAGGAGGCAGATCAGGTTTGCGTATACATGTTGCAGTCACAGCAGAAGCTTTAACCATTGCTAGGCTGTAAGTATAAAATTCAGCTCCTGTCTTCAAAACTACTTTGGGATTTGTCAATTTGCAGCACAGCACTAAGCACCTGCACAGTGCTGTGATTAAAGTCAGAAGAGACTTTAGGATTTGTCATCGACTGTGAGCAGGGTGCCATCAATCAGGTTAATCTCAGATCAGCCATAAATGGAGACTGCAGGATGGAAGTGCTACCAAAACACGGGTATTGCAGACCCCACCCCTCAGGACAGTTCAGAACTGCATTCCTCAGCTGCTCTAAAATTTCAAGGCAGCCTAAGCCAGAGAACACATGGATCTTCACCTTGAAACAAGTAGCCGCAGCAAAGTCACATACTGTAAACACAACAACAGGTACTCGTGTACTTGCCATGGGCAACAATTTCAGTGATGCAGAAGTAGCTGGTTCCTGCAATTATCCTAGCAGCAGTAGGTAAGAACAGCTGCCAAATCCGAAATCTTCCAAGCCTCTGTATTAGAAACCTTCCCCAGATTCAAAGTTCTCCACAAAATCTGGCATTTCAGTAGTCTTGGAAACTAAACAAAGCGGGGGCTACTTAGCCCCCTTGTCCCTTGGGGTGTCAAAGCAAGCTAAGAGAAACTACTTTCTCTTATTCAAAAAAGCCAACCCATGCAAAAGCACCTTTATTGTTAAAAACTCCAGGAAGCAGGAGGCAGTCTCATCCATGAGAGACACGGTGGGAGTCTGCATGCGAACCTCATGGCAATCCCTGCTGTCTCCCACATAAAGCCTGCATGATCTGTTCTGTGCAAGACTCTGAGGCTGCCATGGTGATGAACCGCTCTGCAAGCATCTAGGCAGGGATGCTCACAGCAAAGAGCATGTATCCAGCTAGAAGCTGGCCAACATCAGGAGCAAGCCGTATGCCTTCAGCCATCACTGCAATCTCTGAACATCCCAGCTCCCTCTCTCACAAGGGTGGAGAATTTTTGAATTCTCAGCTCAGCATTGCTACTATCAGCTGAATATGAGTAGTCTTAGGAAAGCCCGTAAGAGCAAGCTGAATGTGCGGTCTTTGTACCTAGCAAACTTCAGAGAATTCCTCTTTCATGACCTCCTCCAATCTCCTGTAAAATTAGACCCATTTTTGCACTTATAACATCTACTATTAATGAGCTCTGAGAGCTACTAGCCACTGTAGATAGCTGCAGCCTCTTTCTGTTCAAAGGGACCTGAAATCTACCAACTCCATTGGATGTCCTCCTGGTTCTTGTACTGGAAGATACAGTGAAAAATGGAGTTCTGTCCCTTTTCTGTGTGTCAGTTGTGACTTTTTTTTTTTAAGATCTCTGTCATTTACCACCCCTCTGCATCAGAGGTTAGAGTTCAAGCTTATTCAATCATTCCTTACATTAAATTATTCCAGACCTTTGATTATCCACCCTTGTTGCCCTCCTGAAGAACCAGAACTAGACTCAGATTTATACTATAATTTACTCATGGCCTCTATTTCTGTTTGGCTTCCCTTGTAATTTCTAATATTACATTTGCTTTTTCTAACTGCTACTAAGACTTGGACTAATATTTTCAGCTCAATAGCCTGTTCCTAGGTCTACCCTTAGGAAGTGTTGTGCTTTGTTAACAACATGATTTCCTGGGAAATTTCTGACAAGCTGCACCATTACCTGCTTCACCAACAGGCTCCTATACCTCATGAAAAGGAAAACTGAAAATAAAAGCAACATCAATAAATCGCTGCGTCTGGAACACTGGGCAATGTTAGGCAGTTTAAATGCAATAAATCAAAGTTCAGCAACACGGGGAAAGAACAGAGTGCTTAAGAAAAGGTCATATAAACCTGAGAACCAGAACCAGGCTAACCCTTCCACCTACAAACCAGGCACGCCAGTGGTCAGAGGGAAATGAACAACCCAAGGCAGAACGAAAGCAGAAGGGCAGGAAGCTGGAGGCAACCATCAAAGCCTGGAACAGCAAGCCTTCTGACTTCCTAAGGCTGGAAAAAAAATGAAATGATAGTTTGAGGAAGAATCAATTACAATAGCAATGGGAGCTGAGGTGAACCAATGGCATCACTATCAACATTCTCAGTGCTATGCTTGCACACTGACCTCCAGTCCCCACATTCATCAGCTGCTCACGTCCTTTTACTTGGTCTTATCTTGCAAATGCAAGAAACAGAACTGGCATTGCAATATTCTTTCCTGTCAACAATATGTAATTATTGCAGTGCATACAACAGGCAGATCGCTATCTTCTGCATTTATTTCAGAGACTCAGAAAATACCAGCAGAAGGAAAAAAAATGTCAGACTTACTTATGTATCAATGAGACATATAACATTCAGAACAGCAAGAGCAAAAACATAGACAAAAACTACATAGGCCTGTAAGGTATATCTTATCATAACTAGCATCCCCACTGGCCAGGACTGTCCCACCAAGGTAGCAGCCTGCTTCACAGGGTACCCCAGAGACACAGACCCCAGAACATCCTGCAGAGACCAGCCAGGCACATGAGTTAGATTTATCTGAGCAGCATGTACAGAGCAGTTTTCCAGCAGGGACCACAGAAACACCAAGCCCAGCATGACTCAGATCTCCACGGGAGACTCCAGATGCCACTGCCATGCAAATAATAGAGAATAACCCATGAGTAATCAGCCAGTGCTGAGAAGAGTGTCTCTGACTACCTCGGGCTGTCTCAACTGTAGTGCATGCATTCTTTACCATAAATATCACAGGTGCATTAACCCATGAGAAAGAAAAATGATAGGAAGAAATCCCGCAGGCTGTCACTCACCATGGAGCGCAGCCTTCTGAGGCAAGAGGAGGATCAGGAAAGAGCAGCAAACCTGCCTGGCAGGCTGAAGAGAGGAGACAGTAATGCCTCTTAGCTTCTACAATGTAATATTGATCTGCGGTCCACAGAACTGGCTAAGCCTTACAACTGAGGACATGAAGGACAAGTGAGGATATAAAGCCACTTCCCCACAGAGCCAAGGAGGTGGAATTGAGGTCCCACACCTCACCTCTAACCCAACAACCAGCAAAAATCATTCCTAGCATCCTGGAACAGCAGCACCACAGCCCAGAGAGGGTATGCAGTCCACACTGCGTTCCACACCAAACAGCTGCACACACCTTGTTTGGTGGCAGTCACAAACAATGCTTCAGGGAGGGTGGAGAGCAAATATTTGCTGGAGTTATCAGTCTACATCATAAGGAGATCATTATCAGACAATCACCATTCCTTGTTCATTAAAAGGGAAACAATGGGTCACCTTCTATCACCCCAAGCTACATCTGCATTATGGGAAGTGAAGAATTCACAGGAACGCTGACAATAATGTCACTTTAGTCTCATTATACCATCAAATGAGGACCTCCTTCCAGCCACTGGCTGTTAACTTTAAGGTTAACACCTAATCAGGGCTGTGGCATCTGAACAGCTGAAGTCCTGGATGCCTCTTGTTCCACTGACTTCAGTTTTCACTGCCTCCACACTGGCCTTGCATCCCTGTAGCCACCCAAGGCCACCTGGGGTCCCAACCTGGTGGGTGGCACCCAGCCCATGGCAGGGGGCTTGGAATTGGGTGGGTTTAAGGTCCCTTCCAACCCAACCACTCTGTGATTCTCTGATTAAAGCCTGCAGGCACAACGGTGAAAACAGCACTGAGGGTAACTGAGTGCTTGGGGAGAGGTCCTAAAATCCCTGCAACTAGCAATTTCTTTTGAACAGCAACTCAAAGTCCCTCCATAAAGGGCTGGGCAGATCCCATTTTAAGCACTACCCAGCTCTGAAAGCAGCTCTAAAACAATCAGCTTGGAGCTCCAGATTTTATTTCTGTGTTACACCTTTAGTACCACCAAAAGCATCACGTGGCCTTCAGAAGACCTGCTCAATTAAAGAGAAACGTTTTTAAGCAGGACAAGCAGGAAAGAAAACATAAAAACTTTCAGTGTACGTGGGAAGCAGATCTACTCAACATGGTGATCTTCTTACACAGCAGAGATGAGCTTGTAAGGCAGAAGCTGACTTCACAGCCCCCAGATCACCATAGTGCAGCTTTTTCAGCAAGAAGAAGCCTATCAGCCCTGGCACTGAGTGGGAGAGTGCTCTGTGACCGCATTACAAAGCTCTGTGCCCCTTGCAGAGCCAGGCATCCAGGCAGAACCAGGGACCTTCAATTAAAATGCACATTACCAAATGTTAAATGGCAGATTTGTAACACCACTGTGTGACATTCGTACTTTCGCTGCTCTGCCTCCAGACCATTTTACAGGAACCTGTCAGATCCAATCAGACTTGTTTATTCTGCATTTAAATGTAGAACCTGAGGCATTTTGGTTTTAAAAAAAGACAGAAAAGGCACATATTGTCCCTGGCAGTTGCTTGATTTTTTACAACAAAGGCATCTTACTCTTTATTCAAAACTAAAATGATTTTACTGTTCTGCTACATTACAGATAGGGAACATTCCTACTTGCTGCCTTGGCACATGTAGGAATTTAATTAAAATGGAAATTAAAGGAAGAACAAGACAAACAAAAGTGCCATTAGTTCCCCCCCCCCCAGACCCCTAGTCAGGTGATCCATACAGAGCATCTCAGAAAGCTCACGTAAGCCACTGATAATGGATTAAGTGGCAGTGCTCCTTCTGGCTCCAGTTTATAAATTCTTATCTGCTTAAGGTTGCTCCAGAAAGACTTCTAGCTGACAGCACGATTCATAGAGATAAATCCTCCCTGGCACTTTACAATTACACACCAGCTACTACAGCATCGCATGTACCTTCCGGTTTGCATTGACAGGGGATGAAGGTTCACCATGCAGAGTTCAGTACCCTCTCCTTGCAGGTTTAATTCTAAGTACAGCTACTGTCTGTGGCAGAACAGTAAGCATTCCTCACATCTCGCACAGCCATTAAGAAAGCTGTGGTATAATCACCCTCAGCACATGCAACTTCTCTATACCATTCAAGCACAGAGGAAGGGAGCAGAGAGGTGGAAGGAAAGGATAACCAGAGAATCCCTCTGTATGGCAACCAGTTGCCCAGCTCATCATTAACCCATTCCACTCCCCTCAACCATACCAAAGAAGCATACAAAAGCTCAGTACAAATAAGGGAGAACATCCCTATTTCCCATACTGGTGGGTGAAAATCCCACAACATCAGGGAAGATGCAACAAGTATTGACCATCTGAAACAGCTGTGGGAACAGCACCTGCCTTACTCTTTGCTTACATCCTCTCCCCATCATCCTGTGCCTTGTCTGTATTAATGTGCTTAACAAAAGGTCGCATCAACCACACGCAGTGTGCAATGCTGCCCAAGAAATCCCCTTCCAGAAGGACAGGTTATTTTCTGTTACAGCAAAAAGGGGCAAAAAAGGGCAGGGACAGAAGACCTCGGCAGTCGCTCCTACTTGCTCGCCTTACAGAAGTCAGCTCCATCTGATTGCGTCCTGATGGCGCTCCAGGATTTCAGCAAAGGGATAACCACAGAAGCTGGGCAGGATGCCCCATACATCCCCTGCCCCCCCTGCAAACGGGACTGACAGCCCACACCACACAGCTAGATCTCTGAAGCACCCAGAAAAGATGCAAAGGCAAAGGAATCGTTCGCAAGGAGACACCTGGGGACACTTCGGTGCTCCGTCACCTCCAACACGCTGTCCCCGTGCTTTCCTGGGGCGCGGCCGCACACGAAGGGCACCCGCATGTGGAGTGCCAAGCGTAGGGCATCCCACCCCGCAGTGGCGCTCTGGGTGCTCATCCCAAACTGGGGTCCCCGCACGGCGCAGGGTTGCCGTCCTGCCCGGGTGCCCATCCCACCTCGGGGCGCAACGGGGTGCCGTACCTTTGAGGTGGTGGTGACGGGCACGGTGCAGCCGGCCCTGCCCGCCGCGGGGCAGCGCGGGGATTCTGGAGAAGCGGCTGCCCATGGCCGCATCCGAACCGAAGCGAGCCGAGCCGGGCGGCACCGCGCGGGGTCTCTCCCGTGGAGCTGCGGTGGTACCGGGGAGGGGGCGGCGCTCCGGCCGCGCTCACGGCCCCGCTGCCGTCCCCATAGCCCCGCGCTGCCGCTGCCCTCCGCGGAGCCGCGCCGGCTCCGCTCGGCTCCGCGGCGGCTCGGTACGGCGGGGCGGGGCGGCGGCACCGAGGCCCCCCCGCCGCTCCCCGTCGCTATGGAGACAGCTGTTCCGCTCCGGGAGGGAGATGGTGCGCAGCCCAGATGTGCCACGGCTGGTGCCACAGGTGGAGACACGTGTGGAAGCGGAGCTCGGCCCCCGGACTGGGACAGGGTGGGAGGGTCCCGGGACCGGCGATGAAACACCCATGTTGGACGTGCGTCTGCATATTTACGTTCGCTTCACTTCAAAGAGCATGGTAGGTTCTGGAGATGCTTTTGCAAGCTTCGCCTGGGCTGTCAGTGGATGCTGAAGGCAAAGAACTGCTTCAGCTCAGCGAAAACACCTCATTCCTCCTCCAGTTGAAAAACATTTCTACTGGTCAGTTGCTTTCCAAAAGGTGATTTTTGTCTGTCCACCTCCATTCTGCCTCCTCAGAGGGAATCTCAGGAAATCTCCTCCACATCACAGACTACAGGTGAATATTTTCACAATCAAACTGTTACTGCCATGAAGCCTCTGCCCAAAAGACCAAAAAGCACTATTCTTTGAAACTGCTCAAATACAAAACTTCTGAAAGCCTTTTGAGGTTGACTGGTAAGAGATAAGAAACACTGAAGATGTGTGACACAAATTAATGCTGACATCAGGACGAGGACTATTCTTCCATGCAGCGGGACAGGCTAGCTGGAACCATGAGGCCCTGCTCTGCAATACAGGCGAGCTGCGTGCCACAGTGTTGCACACTTCCTCCTCCTCCCTGGAAGGCTGATCACCACCAGTCAGGCATTACTACGATCACACAGGGCTGGAGCTGCTTCTCAAACACTGTTCAATGATAGGTGTTGTAGGAATGTTGGGTCCTGCTCCAGCCCCACAGTGAACCCACCAGCAGGAAACTCACGTGCAGAAGTGGGACAGTCACACTATTTGTTCATGTTCATATCCCCTTTGAACACTATTTTCAGCTACAAATACACAGCTGGAATTACCATTAGGTGAGCAGCTCCCCATCGCTTCACCATACAACACCTTCTATCCTGCTGAATCTAATTGTTGGCAGTCAGCAGTCTCACCTCCCTCTCTGTAATCTCTCTGTGCCTGTCCTTGAATTTCTTGAGAGAGGACTTTTCTGGAGGTTTTTTTCCAGTTTTGGATGGTAGGCATTGGGTACATCCATGTAATCACACAGGGAGCATCCCTGTGCAGTCATCCATTAAACCACAGGCACTCACACATGCATCATGCACACTGCTCACTATGGGAACACACTGTGGGGATGGGCTTACTCCATAAAGGCCAAGCAAGGAGGAATACAAGACAGCACCAAGGTTCTGCTGTGATCTGATCTTGGTTCACTTTGTCAAAGAGCCTCTGAATTAGTGCATGCTCTGGTTGGATAAGGAACAAGGAGAGGCTGCTTCTGTCCCTGCCAACTTGTGTCAGCTCTCCCTGCAGAAAATATTGGGCAGGGTGAGAAATACAGTCTGCTACAGGGGCCCTTAATAGACAAAAGAGGGTCTTACTGATTCTGGGTTTTTGCTTTTTTCTTGTGCTTCAGCAACAGAGAACCTTTAATCAGCTTGCCAGAGCTGTGGGACTTCCATGCCAGTAAGTGAGAACATGGTTTCTTAGTATGAGTGGTATCAATGGAATTGAGTACAGGCATGCAATCTCTGGGCACCAATCCCATCAAGGAATGCAGATCTGGTGGAGACGATGCAGGCTGGACCAGGCTCTGAGCATCCTGATCTAGCCACAGCTGTCCCTGCTCATGGCAAGAGGAGTTGGACTAGATAGCCTTTAAAGGTCCTTTCCAACTCAAATGATTCTACACTGTGTGATAGAGCAGGGTGAGTTTGCACTGCATTATCGTTCCCTTCCTGTATTCATGCAGAGGCACCTGACCACTCAATTTGCAATCTGTGCTGAGAGGTCAATCAAGATAATGCAACCCACTCACAAATTTTATCTGAAACAAGCATCAGCTCCACAAAAGGTGCTAACGTGTTAATTATCACTATAAATGAATGTGAGGAGAAAAATGCTGCACAGTCTCATCTGCTCATGGAACATCTACTGCTTTAAGTCAAGAGAACATCCATGAACTCTCAAAAATTAACCAACAGCCAAGTACAAGGATGAGCGTCAGCTGTTTGGCTCTGGCATATGTCAGAGAGACTGGAGGAGGAGAAGCAGCGAGACAGCGCGAGGGGAGCATCTACTGTCATGTGAGAGAAGATCTTGCTAGAGAAGGACGACCAGACCAAGCTTTGCTGCACTGGGCACTGCCAACTTCAAACATACATTCGTCTAGTTCTTTGCCTCGTATATTGAAGAACCTGCAGAAGATGGATGTTGTTTAATTGGCCCAAATTATAAGCAGCCTAGCATCAGAATTTCTACAGGCATAGATAGGTGTGCTTTTTTTCTTCCACACAACATACACATCTGCATGCTGCAGGGAGAAAAAGATGATTTGGGAGATACTGTGCTATTTGGGATAATATCTAGTTTGTTTGGCTGCTTTTTTAATTGCCTGAATTAAAGGCAGCTGGGAACAGGCCTTCTTGATGGCCCAGAACTCATCACTCCTTTCTTCTCCTCACCCAAAATGGCACTATCAGTAGTCAGGTTTCATATTTATGTAAACTATTCCTCTTTTGACAGTGGTTGGCTTCACTTGGAAAGATTGTCCCTGTGCTGAAGGCAGGACTCTCCTTACTGCCAGATCAGATGATGCATCACCCCAAAACAAAACACAGTGCAACAGCTGTGTTGGATAAGTTTGTCCCCATCATTGCCATCTCTGAAACTGAAGCAGTGCCAGGTAAAAGGATGAGATGGGGCACACACAAACTCAGCACTGTGAATCAAGATGGAACAGAGTGACAAGAGGCTGCTCTCTGTCACAGGTGACCAGCTTCTTGTCCATAGTTTTGTGTCCCAAAAGGACAACAGATTTCACAGCATCATCCAGCACCATTTTAGAAGATGTATCTAGAAATACTACCTTAAAGTGCAGAGACTGATGATGCAAAACCTCACCAACACTTGCACAACACTCAGACAGCAGTCAAAGGAAGTCATAACAGGTGATCTTTAAAGCTAAACCACGTATCAACTCTTTCATAAGAAATACAGGTATATGTTTTCTGTGAGTGGGAAGAAAGGAAGTTTCCATCCTTCAGGGCACACTGGATCTGTAGTGCGTAGAATGAAACAGCTCTGACCATTCACACATCTCCCCAAATGGGTTTTTATGGACTTAGATCAAGTTAGTTGTAGACACACCTTTATTTCACCATCATTTAATTTCTCCTGTTCTTTCAGTTGTATGAAAAGCTCCATAACAAAACCAATAACAGCTCTACATGAGAGAGCAAGGAAAATAGCAAAAGTAAGAAAATCACTTCCTTTCCTTCATTTGGGATGTTCAATTTTAATGAACAATGCACATCTACTTACGGGACAGAAATCATAGTAAAGGTCTGATTCCTGCACTGACAAGCAGAACTTAGAGATCCTTCACATTTCTATCAGCCATTTTACAAAGTGTAGGCTATGTTTCCCATGAACTATGTTCAAAATTAATAGCATGGAGACAGCTATCAACAGGGTAGAATAAATAGGGTTGTTAGACTTGCTGGTCGCATTGTTTTTTTTTTTTGAGCTCTGGCATGCAAATCTCACCCAAAGCGCTTCAACACTTAAGTGGGGATGGCTTAAGTCATTTTTAACTCAAGCTTCTTGTGCTCCCCACACTGGGGCTGAGACCCATGTGCACATCAGAGCAAGTCAAAGACTGCCTCCTCCCACTGAGGAAAAACTCCAAGCAATAGAGAACAACCACATTTGTACCATATCTCAGCAGTCAGATCTTACCACTCACATGAAAGCCCTGTGCTGAGCAGGAGTTATTTCCAGAGGAATCAGCTCCTCCCTCTTTAAAGGATCCTTTGATCTACAAGAGGAATTTAACTGGATTTTAGCACAGCTAGTAATCAGCTCTTTGGTTTTCTCTTCAGAGTATCACTGCCTGCCAGGCAGACCAGCCCCCTACTCCCAGAAGTATGACAACTCAGACTTCCCCCAGCACACTGAGGTGCTTCTACCAGCTCCATAGATTTACCAGCATTGCTGTGGTCTTCATATTGATTCACTTGACTTTTGAGTAATTTCTTTCTCAAAACAATTCCTTTGTCAATAGACTTTCTTTTCAGTCATTTCAACATCACGGTCAAGATGGTGGACATTTCTACTGAAGTTGCACACAGAACAGTGTGAAAGATTGAAATCTGAGGGATATTTCCCTTCCAAAGGAGATCCCGCAATCTTTGCAGACCTAAATGGTTTTCTGTTAAAGCAGGAACAAATCAGGAGCAGACAGATACTAGTGCAAATCTCATATCCCATTCCTATTTCTGCATCCAAATATTTGCTTTTAATTAGGTTTACTTCCCAAATTAACAGTGGAGGTGCTCAAATTTCTAATTGGTTCATTGCTAACCAACGTTTCATCCTGCCAAGAAATCAGCCTCCTGGGGAAAACAGTGAAAAACAAACCTTTAGAAACATGGTCAGTTAGAGAAGGGCAAGTATGTTAAGGGCTACTAGACTGTGTCTAAATGTGCTTGACATCCCCAACACCTGTGCTTTAGATTGTCAAAGGAAGAACTCTGGCATGCTACCCAATAGTTAACTGTTGAAGTATTTGTTGCTTTGCCTACAGGTAAAGTTATTTCATGGTTTTATTTCCCAACATGCACAGACCCATGCTTTTATTGACTGCTCAGTTCCCTCCTGGCCTCCATTGGTATTCCTATCTAATTGCACTGAATTTGACTGGACCTGGAAATAACAGCAGTCACCTTCTCATCCCAGTCTACAGAGGCTGTAACACCAATGACCATGGATGTGCAGCTTGCTGCTAGCATCTGAAGTCACAGTTTTTCTTTACTCTTTGACTCAAATGGTGGGAACCAGCCAGAACTTCAGAAATGTCAAGATTAGTATTGCGTAGTCCTGCTGATTCTCAAAGACAGCCTGTAATGTGTTCACAATGGGAAGCACTTCTCAGCAGGAAAATACCAGGGACTGCTGAATTCAGCAAAACAGGTGCAACTATTCTTTTTTATTTTATTTCACCAGAGTACAATCCTGCCCCAGCAGTGAAGACAAACCCCACAGGCAAATGTCAGCCTCAATTCTGGCTTGACAACCAACGTGCATTTCAAAACAAATCTCAAAATGCACAACCAAACCAGGAAAGAACAGAAGAGAAGCACAAGTCCCCAGCAGGGATTATTTGAATAATGTTGCTGGCAGATCTGTTCTTTTCTCCAGATTTCCAGTCTGCACAAAATATTACAATATGAAATCAGATCCCATCACTGGGCTCTGATGAATGTGAACATAGGGACTAAACACTGCCTTCCCATAGGAATAAATACTCCAGTTCTAGCCACACCACTCTCGTTGTTCACGCTGTCACTACAATCCTGCAGGCAGCATTATTCACTACATCAGATAGATATTTTCAGCTCTCATCTACAGATGAACACACTCCTGACATTATCATCTATCCTTAAAGTCTCTAACATGAGTTTTACATACTGGATTCAAAAGGCAAATTTGCTTATCTGCCTAAGAATTAATGCAGATATTCTCACTGTCTGCAAGATGTCTGAAAAGCAAAACCTCCTTTAAAGTTGCAAGTCTACCCCACTATTAGACTTATTTTTTTTTTTAAGCAGTGTTTAAATGGCTGTATATTAAAACTTGCTGCTCTTTTTCAGTCTGAGTTTGCTGATACGCGAGTTCCATGCCAGTGGAGCTCATTAGATGTTCTTATATTTGATGCAGCAGCCAGAATAGATGCTTACAAGTTATGATTCCATCATTCAACCTTCTTTTCCACGAATTGAAAAGGTCAAAGTCCTAACTACAGCACCGCTAGCAGTTACGGCCAACTGCCAAGACAGGCATTTTCACAGAACCATAAAGGTTGGAAAAACCACAAAGATCATCGAATACAACCATCAGCCCATTTCTGCAAGTGCTCTAGACAATGTCACTGAGTGCCATACCTACACGTCTTGAAAAATCTCCAGAGATGATGACCCCACCACCTCCCTGGGCAGCCTGTTCCAGAGTCTCAGAGTTATTACCTTCACCTTCTCCATCTTTACAATGCTCCCTTTGAGGTGGGACCTAACCTCATTTTGGGAAGGAATTTAAAAGCAAGAAATGGGTTGAAATGCTTCTTTCTGCTTCCAGAGCTCACTTTAGGTTAGCAAAACAGTGATGATACCAGACTCAGAGATTGAGAATTTGATAATCTGAAATAATCCAAAATACAACCCTTGCCTTGCACTTATATGGCTAATGGTTCTGCTCCACTGCTCAGGTCAGAAAGCTGTGGTTTGGAGCCAGCAAATATCAGAGCAAAATCAGCTCCTGGCAACCAGCAGCAGCAAAGCAAATTTGTGGTTGTTTCATAGCCACTGTTTGCTAGCTTGTTCCCTCCCAAAAATCAGCTTAAATCACGCAAAGATTTACTCATAAGGAACAAGGGTAGCTCTCAGCAACAAAAGCAGGAGATCAGACGGAAAGGAGAGGCTGGTGAAAATGGGGTAAATACCAGGAAGGGTAGGGGGGAACTGAGCAGGTTGAAGATGCTGGAGGTGCTGTTCTTTGGCTGGGAAATGAGCTGCAAGAAAGCTTCTTGACCACAGGCTGCTGAGGGATCCTGGCTGAAACCTCAGGTATTTTCCATAATGTCACTATAGCATGTTATTTTGCAGAGAGGGGCTGCCATCAGCTAAAGAAAAAGGTAAATTTAATGAGCTTTAAAGCATCTCAAAGGGACAGGCACCCACTATAGAGCAACAGAAGAGATTGGAGTGTTTACCAGCAGAGGGTCCTGATTAAAGCATGAAGGAGCAGAGGGTGGTAATTACGATGCCACAGGATCCTATCATCCCACACACTGCGATGCCAGCTATTTGCTTCAAAAACACAGGAGTGGTTGGAGAGAGGACGTTGCAAAAAGGAAAGTGAGGAGATGATTATCCTCTGCAAGACAGAAGGCACAGCAGGTAATCATCGCCTGCAGGACCACAAGGATTTGGCTCGACGCAGAGGATATGGAAAATTACATGCCCTATAAGACCATTTCTCTGCTGAGTCCACAACAGTTAGAATTCAGTAGAGTTATGGATATCAGTCCTTAATTTTGTCTTCCTAAGGTATTTTGTGCTCCGAGGATCAGAGGACAGAGTTGCTTTGTGAAGAACCAACTGGAAACAGCATGGTTTTGTCCTTATCAGTCTACAAGGACTAGCTGGGGTTGGGATGGCTGTTTGGTTTTTCATCCAAATCACTGCGTGATAAGTTCATTGATTTCTTGGGATTGTTCCTTTGAAAAATGTGTGAATTCTCTCACAGTCACATTCCTAGGTGCAGTCAGCAGAGACATACCAGCTGCCAGCACTGCAGCCCCAAACCCACAGCAACCTGCAGCCATCTCTTCCTCCCAGCAGCTGTTAGATCTTGTGCTCTGAAATTCATAAGCTCAGAGGCAGTCTGCAAAATCAGAGCATGATAGAGACAAGTAAGAGTTGAACAGTGAAGGAAAGTTGTGCTATAAGACCAAGTATCCTGATCTTCCTAGGATATCTTAGTTTCTCATTTATCGTGACCAAGCATAGATGAAATCTGCCACAAGGATCATTTGCAACTCATCAGTCATCACAGAGTAAATCAGCTGTTGGTGAAAGGAAAGACCTGAGAAGTCAAGGCAGGCTGCTATTTTCCTTGGAAGAAGGCAGAATTGCCACAGTCAGATAACAGCGCTCGCATTCTGCACATTCTGAAGACATTCAGCCCTCTATAAATCACATTAATGCACACAGAAGACTATTAATGATGTGAGAAGGCAGCTGTTGTACACAGGGATGGGCAAGAGCTGGGTGACAAGGCAACTTCACAAAACAGGACTCTAATGTTGCCTGCAGATGAATTGCAGCTACTGTGAAGCAGCAGATTTACATGCTCAGTGGATGTTTTAAAGTCCCAGCTCTAATGCACCACACCCCACAGCAGTGACAGGGTGCTTCTTCATAACTCTGTGCCTGCCACAAGAACACAGTCAGCTTTTCTGAAGGCCACAATTAAAGATACTTCCCCGTGGTGTGGGCAGGAGAGGAGGGGAAGTGAAGATTCCTCATAATTTGTTTTTAGAAACTCCTTCCCTTCTCAAGGTATAAATTACAGAAGTACAGTATCACTCCTTACAAATGATCTGTCACATTAATCAGGTAGTCTCTAGTGAACTCATACATCATCATTTGCGCACCCCAGAGGCCCTGAAGTTAAGTCTGATCACAACTAGAACAGTGAATTAATGTTATAACATATCTGTCGCCACAGGAGAGCTTTAGGAAATCTGTGCTATGGTTCACACCTTGTAAATTCAAGAGGCTCATCCAGTAACTTAAATGGTTACTGCCTGAGTTGCTGGTGGCAACAGAAAATACTTCCTTCCATAACATCTCTTCTTGACTGAAATAGAATCATAAAGGTTGAAAAAGACCTCTAAAATCACCTAGCCCAGCCATCTACTCACCACCAATACTGCCCACTAAGTCACATCCTTAAGTAACACCTCTACATTTCTTGAAAACCCCCACGGACAGTGACTCCACCACCTTCCTGGGCAGCCTGTGCCAGTGCCCAACCACTCTTTCAGATAAGCTGTTTTTCCTTTTATTCAACTCAAACCTGATCCAGCACAGCTTGTCTGGTAGTACTGAAACACAACCAGGTTAAATCAAATAAGATTGGAGCAGCCAGGTGAAGGATGACAGCAAAGCAGCCCAAACACTAGATGTAAGTAGCCAAAGTTCACACATTGAGAGCTCTCAAACTCACCAAGAGTTTCCCTAGAAGATGGAAAAAAACTACAGTAACAGATCCAGCTTTTAGCCTTAACTTACCTATGGGTCTTTAGTAAATGAACAACTATACAGATACAACTGGTGGTGTAGGAACCATGATTCCAGTACTGAAGGCGTAGAATGAAGCAGTGACACCAGAGTAGGACTGTGCCAGCGCCAAGGGCTGCCCAGCCCAGGGTCACCACACCAAGTTGGGCTTCCTCACCCAAGCCATATTCCCCTCTGAACATCTTAGCAGTTTCTATAACATCTCTGCACACTGAAGACAAACTGCTGCATCAATAAAAGTTCACAGGCTGAAAACCACTGATAACAAACTGTAGACTCCCCAGGGCCAGAGCCTAGTCTGAGAAAAATAACAAGACAAGCTAGTCAAATGTCAGCATCCTTAAATCTGCTATGAAGGTCTGCACCTCCCTTAAAAGATGTGCAAGTGTTAGCAGATCAGAAAAGTCCAAAAAATCACTAAGCCAGGATATTAAGCAATCAATCTGATTCCCTAACTCTCCACTGTATTCCCTATTTCACTCTCGAGATGAGAAGAGACTCCATCTTAACTGATCTTGCTGCAACATCAGCTCAAAGCCAAGCAGATAAATGTCCTCAAAAAAAAAGCTTTTTGAGTCAGAAATAGTGCAAATTAGGTCAAGGTTGGGATAATGCAGAGATCAGGAAAGAAGGTTTCACATAAACCAAGAAGTTAAGCTTTAATGGCCAGGAGAGCAATACACAATAAGTTCTTAAGAACAACAACACAAAACGAAGCCATCTGTTGCTGGCATCTCATTAATTATTGAGTGGTTGTTACTCATTATTTGCTTCACCTGGGGAAAGTGCTCAGCTCAGCAAAAGCACTCAGATGGTCCCCACCACATGGAGCAGAAACACAGAAAGGAGCAGGGTCACAATTTGGGCTCCTTTATCAAAGTTATAAATGACTGCAAACAACTCATAATGAGGTAAACTAGGATCTCCCTCATCATAGGAGATGGTGGCCGAGGTCTGGTTCCAGCAGACCAGGAACTGGATGAAATATCTACTCCTGGGTGCCAACTCTATCCTGGAACAACACAGGGACTGCAAAGCAGCCACCAAGCTGACCACACCATCCCACAAAATTTGTCCTACTTTAAACAATCAACACAAATTTCATCAGTGAAATCATCCTTTTCCCCAAAGCAAGAAGGTCATGCCGCACCAAAAGGGCTCTCACCTATGGAGCAGGGGCTTCTTGTGCCCATAACAACACTCTCTCCATCATCTTACATAAAGAGACCATGAAACCATAAATGCTATTTTACACCCACAAAAATACAGGGACAGGTGTCCCCATCCCTTTGCCAGTGCTCTGATGCTGTGGTGTTGGGATGTAATGCCATAATGCGATGGAAAGTACAGAAATAATAGCAGGGTGGCAAAGTTCTAAGACACAGCAAACAAAGACAAGCCCAAACACTGCAGCTACAAATGTAGAAACAAAAGAAAAAAAAAATTGTAGAAACAAAAGAAAAAAAAAATTGCTTACCTTAGGAAGGCCTCCAGTAGACAGGGATCTCCAGCAAAATCCCCTCCCTTCCACTGTCAGCCCTTAAATGAGGTCTGGGAAGGGATCCTGGCTCCACCCCTTCCAGTTGCTCAGGAGCATTGCTTGCACCTGTTGCTTGCACCTGTGCTCCCCCGGGTTGGCCCTGCCCTCCCCCCAGCTGTTCAATCACTTCGTGATTCAGCATTTTTTGCTACCTGGGCCAAAACCAAATGTCTGTCCCACATGGTGTGTGAAAGTGTACTGAGCAGTTCTGAACGTGATCAGTAAAAGAGCAGCTGTCTAGCTCAGAAGATAGCGCCCATGTCAAACAAGAGAAAGCTAAATAATCACATTTTTGGTTTTGAGAGGTATTTTTAACATTTGCCCATGTTTAGCAATTCACTTATCTCCAGGGTTCTTTCTCTCTCATTCTAGAAAACTCCTTTCACAACAAACAAAGGAATACCATCTTTCTCCTGTGATTCAATGACCCCTCATTTCAGCTTGGAGTTACTGGCAAGACCCCAGATCACAGCTGTGCACAATAATTGCCACAAGACATTCTTTATGGACTTCTAACACCCAGACCAGGTGACTGTTCTGAAGAAGTAAGACTCCCTTGCATCTTCCAGCATCCAGAGGACAGAGGATGCTTGCTACTCTCTTCATATTTTTTTTTTTAATTTTTTTTTTAGCTGTAAGGAAATATTCAGCCTGTTCTATATTTTTGCTCAGGAGTGCTGGAAAAGCAAAATGATTTCTCTAAAGTAATCATTCTACAACACATGTAAAATTTTCCCTACCCCAGTCAGCACATAAACAGAGCCATTAAATGAGAATCCCAACAAGCATTAAAGCCTTTTGGAAGCAGTGTCACTGGCAGGCAGAGCTGCACAACACCAGCAGAGGCTTTAGAAGCAAACACAACTATTTTCTCACTATAACACCCTCTCTTATACCAGGTGGTATCTTTCGTCATTCGCCTGCTTCAACACCAGCATCATTTATAGGAAATGTGAGCTGCCCCAGTGCAAAGGTCTCAGATATTGATGCGAGTATGCCAAAAATGTCTTTGCAGTACAAAGCTTTTGCCACAAGGTGCCGTTCCAGATTGGGAAAGCCATCAGTTCTCGCAGCCACCGGACTGCAGGGTTGGTCCTTTCAGGCAATTTTCATTTAGGGAAATCTGTTTGAGTGGTAATGGGGTGGCCTCAAAGCCAAGCGTGCTCCTCCTGCCTCCTCCCTGTACTCCCAGGGCTGGGGGACTGCTTCACCAAAAAGAAACAGTGGCAGCTGTGGCGAAGACCAGCAAATTGGACTTGCTTCCTTTCCCCTGATCGCATACAGAAACTACCAACTGCCATACTAGAAGACAGCACGGGGTGAAAGAAGGAGCTTTGAAAGCTGTGCATCCTCTTCCGTTCTCTTCATCCCCAAGGGAGCAGAGAGGGGAAGGAAGGGAAACAGTTTCCTTGGAGAAGAATTGGCTAAAAGAGCAGAATGGACCGCTTCCGGATGATCTTCCAGTACTTCCAGTCCAACTCAGAGTCTGTAATGAACGGAATCTGTGGGCTGTTAGCCCTGGCTAGTGTAAAGATTTATACCTGTCTTGACTTCAGCTGTCCCTGCCTGCCCCGCTACAACATGGCATACGGCTTGGGGGTTATGTTTGTGCCCCCCATCGCCCTCTTCCTCTGCGGCCTCATCCTCAACAGACAATCTCTGGTGATGATGGAGGAGTGGAGGCGGCCACAGGGACACAGGAGGAAGGACCTGGCTGTCATCAGGTGGGGTTTGCACCAGGAGCAGAGCCCTCCCTTCCACTTCTCCTCTATCCTGTTTTCTCTCTGTATCTCTCTTCCTCCTGGTAAGTCAACTTCTTCTAAATTCATTTCCACACTTCGCCCCACGAGTGTGGAGTCTGGGACATGGTCAGTGCATGCATGGGTTTTCCACCAGGGCATAAATGTGCAAGATGATATGCTTGTATGTGCAAAAAGAGTACCATTACCATTGTGGTCATTCTTTATCAACAGCATTGTGATTTCCTTCCCTTCAGCTCAGTTATTGCAGACATACCAGTAAAATAGCAAGGAAAACCAGTTTCACCCTTTTACAGACAAACCATTGTCCAGAACAGAGGTCACACACAGCACAGTGAGAATGACTTTGAAGAAATGGGATTTCTCAGAGAGAAGCTGAGCTCCTGTCTCTCTTTTGCTTCAGGTACATGTGCTGCTCCATCATGCAGCGAGCCATGGTTGCCCCAGCTGTTTGGATCGTGGTTACCCTCCTGGATGGCAAATGCCTGATCTGTGCCTTCAGCAGCTCTGTAGACCCCAAGAAGTTTGTGGGCTTTGCCAATGCCACCCTGGCACAGGCACAGGAGATGCTCACCAGGGTGCCCTGCAAGGAGGATGAGCTGATGAGGAACAGCACATCCCGCAGGGCAGTGTCCAGGTACCTGCACTGCTGGTCCCAGGTGAGTGGCTGCCAGCTCAGCCCCATGGCAGGGATGTGCTCAGGGCACCCACTCTTCATTCAGCACAGCTTTGCTGTGGTCTGGCTGGGAGTAGGGCTGCTCTTTGCTGTCTTATACCCCAAAACACCACTGCCCTCAGTGACAATCTCCAAAGTCACCTCAGAAGAGAAAAAGAAGGAAGGAAAGTTCTTGGTTTTGTTTTTTTTTATTAACATAATTTTGCTTCTAAAAGAACCAGCACATTCTAAACCCATTTAATAAAAAGCAGGTTGTGAAGAATATCAGAGCCTACTAACGCCCTGCCTGCTTAGAACCAAAGTTTTCTAACTTGGCAGGTAGGAGCTACTGCTTTAAGGACAGTGAAAGCTGAGACAGGTGAAAGCAGTTTGTTCAGAAACAATATGAGAGCGGGACACCTGGCTTCAGAGCATGTATAGATAGCAGGTGGCTCTCAGTGGAGATAAGTGGATGCCAGCAGAAGAGCATCAAATCCCCTTTATCTGAGGCTCCCATGCTTAAAACAAATGCTCCAGACTTCTTGCAAAGAGTTATTCTACTGAAGTACTGATGCACAGATAAAGGTCATGTATTCACTGGGAAGAGGTGACAGCATCCCTAGCACTCTCAGCCTAAATGCAGTTTCAGGAGCTGGGTTTAAGGGACAGATAAAGACAGGAGACCCAATGCACAATTACATGAAGTCCTTTCTCAGCAGTACAAGCAAACAGCTTGTGTCTGTCCTTATGCTTATGTTGATCCTGTTCCTCTACTTATTTCTTATCACCCAGGCCCTCGGCTGGAGCATTTTGTTGATCCTCATCATAGCTGTTTTCCTTGCCCGCTGGCTCACACCTTGCTTCAACCAGGCTGCCCTCCTCCAGACACGTCACTGGAGTAACTACATCGACATCGAGCAGAAGATTTTTGAGGAAACCTGCTGTGAGCACAGCCGGCTCTTTGCTCACCAATGCATCCTTCACTTCTTTGAAAGCATGCGGAAAGAAATCAGACAGCACAGCTTTGACTTGCCTGGAGAGAATGAGAGAGAGGAAGATCTTCTCCGGGGCATCACAGACCACAGTCAGGTGAACAAACTTCTGAAAATGTGGTACTATGAGAAACCTCCCTTGGATGTAAGGCAGGCGATCCACAGACATCCTCTGGAGCAAGAGAGATCTCCACCCTGGGCAGATAGCTGCAGTGCCAGGTCTAAATTCACCCAGCACACCCATATGTGAAGAGGAGGTTGTCCTGAAGTCAATCCAGGTGTGTCTAGCAGATGGATGGCCACAGTGCTCACCTCTTCTTCCAGAACCCCAGGTCCAAAGGCTGAGCTCTGGGGCAACCAGCAGAACATCCTAACAGAATTAGTAAGACTCAGCTCCCAAAATCCCAGAGTTCCAGAATCACCGGAGTCAGCATTCACGACAATACTCATCCAAGGGCTCTGAATTGTGCTTTTGTTATCTTGAAGAGTTTGTAGCTGTGACAAAGCCCTTCTGGCTGGGCTGGTTGGTGTTCAGAAGGCTTTGCATGCACCAGCATCATGCCATGGACAGGACACACCTGGTTTTTACACACTTCTTGTAGATTTTAGCACAAACCAATCTACCCAAAGGATCATCCTTACATCTCTGGGCATAACCATCCTTAGTTTCAGCACCATTTGAATGTAAGCTCTGAGCCTCTAATGCCGATTACTTTCTCATCCACTCTTTCTAGCCTCTGTTTTAGATGTTTATCATGATATGGGTTTGACTGATATTTCTGTCCAGCAGTGCTGCTTGGTTGCATTAAAATTCTTACTGTAAAACCCATGCTGCATTGTTCTCCCTTCCCTCATCTCTGTTCCCCATCTTTTCATGCCATTATGAACTTTTCTGACTTTGATTTAAAAAAATCAGCTCTGCCAGATATTGAAATGCCACAGAAATACCCCAGGCACACCCCAAGCCGTGTGTGCAGTGCCCGCTGGGATCAGCACAGAGTTCTTCCCATGCTCTTTAGCTCCAGGGTGTGATTGCTATGCTTTCCTTCAAAATAAACATCGCACTTGAATTTCAGCCCTGGTTTACTATCACCAGGCATGAGACCACAAATCTCACCCTGAACTTTGCTGCAGACTTACCACTCCACACAAGTCAAATCAGCGATTTTCCTAGCCTCACTCAGTCCCGAGGTCTGCAGCTCTCCTTTGCATGCTACTTTGCATGCTACTTTCCATGCTTTCAGGCTTTAAGCCATCTCAGAGTGGCCACAAAACACAAAATGCAAAGAAGGAGGTGTGGGGTAGTTTTATTAGCTGTGCTGGGAGGAAACAGGAGGATCAGTCTAGTCACAGAGTAGCTCTGGTTGATAGGGGGGTCCTTGTCAGAAAAGTTGTATGGCTCAGGCACTCAGTCTTTTTGTGACCTCTTGGCCTTTGACCTTCACCCCCTGACCTTTGACCCAATGATTTTTTTAGCTTTTGATCAGGACTCACGACAAGATCCACCCTTTAATCCATACCTTTTACATCATGCTCAGGTGCCACAGTTTCTACACATCCTAATTACCATCATGTATCTTGCTTTTTGATACACACATAACATTCCCATCGTCAATGGACCATCGACATACAATGCTGATGATGCTCATTTAGTTTGTAACTCTGGATTCAATCTGTCATAACAGTCCTTCAGTTCAGGTAGAATGACCTTTAAGCTATTGATCTTTGACCTAGTGACCATTTAGCCTAATACACATTGACTTTTGGCCTGGTTACCTTTGGCCCATTGACCTTTGAACTACTGACCTAATATCTACTGACATATTGACCTATTGATCAGTCACCAGCTGACCACAATCTCTAAGTGACTTAACCCAGCTACATTCAAGGGGAGACTACCCCAACATTTATCACAGCAGGAGGATCACCTAATTTGACCAGTTGGTTGTGCTGATTTAGGCACCTGACTGTTGAGTGTTGGATATGGATTTTTTATTTTTAGCTGAAACCAGTCTGAGGGAGACATATTCTCACTTAAGAGAAGCTTATTTTGAATCAGTTTAAACTCATTGGGAACCAGTTCAAGCTGAAGTTCTGTAGATCAGTCACCAACAAAAATAAATGTGCTGCTCAGAGCTTTCAGTGATCTAGCTGCAACACATCTACATAAACTTACTGCAGCCAGGCACAATTTCCTCTCTATTTCTCTGCATTTGATTTTCATACCTGGACACCTGCAAGTGCAAATTAGGCATTTATGCTCATGCAAACTACCCACTTCTGGAGTTAGTAGCCATTGGTAGCACGTAAGTATGTGTGTACTACCAATGTACTGCATATTGACCTATAAGTACTGTGCATAAATACTGTGACTGTTATGCAGATGTGGAAATTTTGGAGATTACGCACACAGTAGTCTGTGTTCCAGATATGTTCCTGAGAAGTTTGCCTCAGTTAAAACCTGACTTGCTGTTTATGTCCTACATCTCTCTTCCTATTTCACAAAGCAGCATTGAAGCACCAGGTTGCTCCTTCAAGCTGGCCAAAAGATGGGGGAATATTTGGATTCCAACTGGTCTTACAGTGGTGATGCCCAGAGGTCCCTTTCCACCTGCTTTATTAGGAAACTGTGCTCTCATACGACAGCAGGAAGGGAGAGGGTGACCAACAAGCTTTAGCAGCTCTTTGTCTCTCAGGGTTGTCCTAACGCCCAGAGTGCAGATGTGTCTGAAGTCCTCGGGGCCCTTCACCCACCAGGAGTCCATGAAACAGTGATGCTGACTGCAAGGACAGATTTCCCCAGCCCACCATCAATGTTCCCAATGATATGGGAATCGTGACCACTTTCCTGTCCCTCCTCTCTATCTCCTGTACTGACTGGGGCACACAGAGCCCTACGCAACTCCCTGTTATGGTGTCTAACTGGGCATCCAGGTGCAGGACCCCAGATCGGGATGGATTTGGGCATGCACCACCTCTGCCAGGCCTGGTTTCCAAAGCACAAGCAGATGAGGTCATGCTGTTTCTGCACAGAAAATTTGTTCCTGCTGGAAGTTCACAAAAACAGACTCTCTCTCACAAAAATAAGGAGAGATCAAGATCGACATATATGAGCCCTGTTTTGATCCCTACTGAGTTGCTATTGGCTTCCATGAGAACTGTTGCTGCTGCACACCAAACAGACTCAGGCTCCTCATTCATCTTTAATGAAAGTTTTCCTGGAGATCAAAAATAGTTCTCTGCATTTACAAGGCTGATTCATGGCAGCTTTGATGTAAACTGCCCTTCAGAAAGCCACGCACCAGGTGAGCAGAGAAGCCAGCTGGCTCTCCTAGCTAGAGATATAGTAATCCTCATCTGTATTCATGCAGGCAAATCTCTTTCCGTTTGATGAGATCATGCAATTAACCTCTTTGCAGCAGGCAAAGCTAGGACTCACTGGGTGTTACCAGTGTGCTTTGTGATCACCTCTGTGGTGGTACCACTTTGACACTCATGTCAGTAGCACAGGTGGTGACAGGCTGGAGGGAGTGAATGCCTTGCTGGTGGTCAGCACTGCAGCAGTATGTTTAAGGCCACTTAGAGTCCAAATATTCTGGTATTTTTTGGGCAGCTTGAAGGTGAAATGTGGTGCTCCGAAGCTGCTTTGTGAGATGGGAGTCGAGATGTATGAGAGCAGCAATAAAATCCACTTCTTTTTGGTTTGTTCTGTAGAAGCTAAGCTCTGGCTGATGCCGATTTTGAGGAGGAAAATCTGAAGCCCCATTTTCTACATATGTTAGCAGAGCAGAGGTGGGGCATCCTGTCCAGCGTGGGAGGCACTCAGCTGCCCTGCTGAATTTGCAAGCAGGTTCACAGAGCCCAACCAGCAAATCCCATTCCTACCAGGGCACAGATTGCTCTGGGCAGAGCACAGCCAAGGCAGCACCTGTGCCCAGCAGCCAGGAGGACTGGTGACAGGGAGACTGCAGAAATGAGGACATAGAGAAGAATGGAGACAGATTTAGCAAATGAGAAACAACCCAGGTCCCGGGGACACGAGGAAGAGTGAAAGGACACAAACCTTGAAGTTCTGCAAGCAGCAAAATAAACAGGAAATAAAAAGTTGCATTTTCTGCATTAAATACTGGGGCTGTCAGAGCGTGTAAGTAAATTGCTGAACTCTATAGAGACTTGCTGATGTCCATCTTTGCAGAAAGGG
Organism: Lagopus muta; assembly: GCF_023343835.1. Lineage (NCBI taxonomy): Eukaryota > Metazoa > Chordata > Aves > Galliformes > Phasianidae > Lagopus > Lagopus muta. The sequence goes on along the minus strand of NC_064437.1, from coordinate 54,110,350 downwards.
TCTGAAAGAATTAAATAAACCAAAGACTCAGCTTGGACCACAATAGGGGAGGAATTGTTTCAGGAGGAAGATGGACAAGTTTCGGATGGTCTTCCAGTTCCTCCAGTCCAACCAGGAGTCCTTCATGAGCGGCATCTGTGGGATCATGGCCCTGGCCAGCGCCCAGCTGTACTCAGCCTTTGATTTCAACTGTCCCTGCCTGCCACGCTACAACCTGGCCTATGGGCTGGGCGTCCTCCTAGTGCCTCCCCTCATCCTGTTCCTGCTGGGCTTCGTGCTGAACAACAACGTGTCCATGCTGACTGAGGAGTGGAGGCGACCCCAGGGCCAGCGGAGGAAGGATGCAGCTGTCCTGCGCTACATGTTCTGCTCCGTGGCGCAGCGGGCCATGATTGCCCCAGCTGTCTGGGTGTCAGTGACACTGCTGGATGGGAAGTGCATCACGTGTGCTTTCTGCACCGCACTGCCCATGGAGGCCCTGGGCAATGCCAGCCACCATAGCCTCTCCCAGGGAGAGATGAAGCGAGTCCTTGCCCGCATCCCCTGCAAGGAGATCTACGATGGGCAGGAGCTCGTCGCCAATGAAGTGGCCATCAGGTACTTGCGCTGCATCTCACAGGTAAGAGGCATCACAGCTATGTCCTCTCTGATGGCTTAGGGTTAGGTGCTGACAGCCTTAGCTCAGTCTTAAAGGGGGGATTTCATTGAAATAAAGCTTCAGGAGGAGAGATGGGCTGTTTTGCAGGGGGACAAGTTGTACCCTTCACAGCAGCCTCTCGGACTCCTCTCCACCAAGCCTGGTCCAGGTGTTGGCTCCCTGACCACAGGCACCCCTCTGGTCCATCCCAATAGTGGCAGGTTTCACCTTGACAGCATTCCCATGAACAGCAGAAGGTGACCATGGGGCAGGGCTTTGGAGCAAGGACCCATGTTCTGACCACTGATCCTACTTGGTCCAGGCTGACCAGCCCAGGATGGTGATGCACAGCGGAGCTGTATACCAAGAGTCATTTAGGGCAAGTTCAGAAGGAGTAAATGTAGTTGTTACTCCATGACTGCCACCACCTCATGTAACCCACTGTTAACCTGTGGCTGCTCTGGGCACTAGTTATAGCTCATGTAAGCAATGGGCTGATAACCAGTTGCCTCTGCTGCTTGTGTTTATTAGCCACACCAGGTAACCACAGATGAAAAAGTGCCAATAACTCCTCGTCCTGTGCTTAATTCTTCTCAAGTCCTTTGCTTCTGGCCACAGCTAGAGTCAGGATGGTCCAATACTCTCTCATCACTTGTATTCTGTTTTAAAGTTGCTCTCCCTGCATTCCTTAGGACAGATAGGAATCATTCCTATTTTTAGAAGAGAAATGAAGCTTGGGAAGAAGGGGTTATTATGGTCTGCTCATGATGGATCTAGTATTCCCACTCATCCCCACAGGCCCTAGGCTGGTGCTTCGTGCTGCTGATGACCACGCTGGCATTCTTGGTCAGATCTCTCCGGCCCTGCTTCACCCAAACTGTCTTCCTGAAGAGCAGGTATTGGTCCCACTACATTGACATCGAGCGCAAGCTGTTTGATGAGACCTGTGCAGAGCATGCCAAGAGCTTTGCCAAGGTCTGCATCCAGCAGTTCTTCCAGAGCATGAGCAAAGACCTGGTGGCAACTCACTGCCACCCACCCAGAAAAGCCCCCACAGATGCTGGGGAAGCTTCAGAGAAACTTTTAGGCATCACCGATTGGGGCACTATGAACACAGCCCTGAAAAGCTGGCACAGGTGCAAGCCCCCGCTGCACCTTCACCCAACTGCACCCCACAGCAGCAATGGCTGGGCTGGGGAATGGCAGCCCCCCACACAACCCCATACGCAGCCCCCTGCTCCCCGGCAGGAGGCTGCAGTCTACTACAGCGTGGTGTGAGCAGAAGCAGAGCCACACTTTTGGCTGGGGTGATGAGCACCCAAAGGGTGCACGAGCACCCAAAGGGCAGCACTGGCACCCAGGTGACCCCATCTGCTCCCCATATGCAGCCCTACAGCCTGCGTAATGCAGACAACGAGCTCTGGGTTTAACAAGGCAGCTGGCCAAGGCCTCGATGTGACAGATGAGCCCTGGGGATGCTGGGGCACGTTGTGCATCCTGTGGCACCATGCCACAGCTTTGTGTGGAAGCAGTTGCTGACGCATATGTGCAAAACTTCCTTTCTTTCTTCACATGCACTTCGTGGCCTGTGACAGAGCTGGAGCGGGAAGAGCTCCCTGCAACACCAAGGATTGCTGTGCATTTGGGCAGCATTGCAATATCCCCAGTAAAGAATCAAGCTGGGCTGCTTGTCTCCCCATCAGCCCCCCCGTGCACTGACCCCTACACACACATACAGTTTCCAGGCCATGAGAAGATTTAAAATAAAGGCAATGCAAAGATAAACCTGAAAAGGGGTATCCTACATTGCGAGGGAAGCAGTGGTGTCATGAGTACGGCTCAAGGGGAAACTCCTGAAACGGGGTGCCTGGACCAGGAGAGGTGGAGGCCAAGCTGACCCTCCTGCCAAGAACTTTCCGCAGGATGTCCCATTCTTGCAGCTTCACCTGGATTCCTCTCCAGCATGAAGACGAACATTATACATCAGCCCAGGTGTTTGTTTGAGAAGCCAGCTCCAAATAAATACCTCAGGCTTACTGTTCAGGCTCAATGCACAAGTCATAAAGGCTGTTTATAAAATCATCGGGGTTTCTTTATTTCAGTACAGGGACAAGGAGCTGGGGCAACATGTGGGACTGGCACTGGGCCAGCCACAGCCCATGGAGGAACAGTTGGGTCAGCCACATGGCTGCAGGGTGCAGCACCAACCTTTTGCAACAGCAGGCAGGCACTGATTTCCATACAGCCCAGGGATGACGGAACCCAGGGCCTTGAGGCAGCAATGGAAATCTCTCCATTCACTCCTTGCTCTCATTGCACTAGCAGCACACAGGAGAAAAAAAGCTTTTAGAAACACAATTTTACCCGTGCTGCGTCCCTTTCTAAATGCTCATCCCCTTGAAATTTCTCCTACCGCATTCTTGTTTAAACTCACCCATTATGGCTCACTGGTAACTGAGGTGACTGTTCTGAACATAAACCTTAATTACCGGTGTCTAACTCCACAGAGGCTGTGGGGAGAGAAGAACAAAGGACAAAACGAAAATGGAATTCTTCGGTCTGCTCTGTAGCATGAACCAGCCCATGGTCAAAGACTGAGTGTGGCTGACTCCCGGGAGAAAGGAGCATGACACAGATTTATCATTAATCTTCACACCCCAAACTGTAATTAAAGCACCTGCCCAGAAATTAATAGACACAAAACCTGATTTACAAGCAAAGGAGATTAAAAGATAAAGGCGGTTTCCACTCCCATTACTTGCAGCTCAGCACTGTTCATAGCTCACCAAGAAAGCTGTACCCCAAGTCCCACTACAGCTGTGATCAGCATGCGGGGCCAGCCGGCTCCATCCACATACCAAGGAACCTACGTGCATTTGCAAAGAAAAGCTTTTGGAGTTTCAGTTTAGATTTTGAGATCAAAGCTCTGTCCCATGTAGCAACTTTGGCAGTCCCTGCAGAGCAGGAATGGTGATCTTCCTGTGCTGACACTTTGTCCCAGCAGCTTTTCTGGATTTTGGGGACATATCTCATCACTGGTGGGAGTAGACCCCTCACTGGGGGATGCAGAGTGGCTCCCACAGGCTGCGGTCCTGGCATGGAGCATGTTTGGCAGTGGGCTCTTGGAGTTGCGGTACTGCCATGCATGCAGTGCACTCCGGCACTGCACTGCTGCAAAAGCCAGGGCCAGCACAAAGGGATGGGGTAAGGCTAGAGCCTTACCAGGCTGAAGGATGAGGAGTACTCAGGACAAAGATTTCAGCTGGACCACAGTCATTGGCTTAGCACTGGTTTGCTCTGGGCAGAGGAGAACGTGAGTGTTACTTGAAGGTTTGCCTGTGCTGAAGAGATTATCATGAGAGCACTGAGCTTAACCCTGGGGACACAGTGCCAAAGAGCCTGGGGAAAAGGGACAGAGCCTCTGGTCTCTGTGACAGGCTGGAACTGGAGCCAAGGGACAAGCAGCAGAGAGGAGAAAGCAAGGCATCAGTCTACAGAGGAAGTAGAAAGCAAAAAGGCAGAGACAGACAGGAACATGGCTGCAATCTCCAGCTCATGGGCTGCACTCAGCCCCAAACACACGGCTTGCCCCACGCAAACCACAGCACTGCATAGCAGCCATTACACCCCTCTGCTCGATCCACAAGAGTGGGTCCATCTCAGAGGCAAGAAGCAAAACCTGACAGAGTTTGTGGTGATGGGTTCCTGCTCCTCTCGAAAACCCAGCCAGACTGGCATTATCCCCACAGGCTCAGCCAGCTCTCAGTCACAAAAACAGCAGTTTCCACCCCTTCCCCTTCACCTGAGACAAGGAAAGGGCTTCTCCCACACTGCCCCAACCTGCTCAGCTGGGGTCCCATCCTCATTCCCATGGGTTCCAGCCTTGGTCCCACCAGCATCCTCTAGGGAGCATGGGGGTCACATCCAGACCAGACTAGGGGCTCCAGAATTTCCCCCTCACATTCCATCCAGGCATCCATTGCTCCTGTCCTGCAGGCAAACCTTGTCCTCCCCACGGCCAGCCTCTGCACAGCTGCATCGCAGATCTGAAACATACCAACGTGCTTTTTCCACTGACTCATTCTCGGCTTTTCCTTCCTTTCTTTTTTTTTTTTTCTTTTTTTTTTTTTTTTTTTTAAAGGCACAACCTCAGTCCTGCACCCAGCAGAAGCCACGCGCCTGCTCATCGCCCCACCCAGGCGCAGGCCCCAAGAACAGCCTCCTCCCTCCCTCCCTCCTCCCAAAAGCTGACAGCCCAGGGCACACTGCAAAGGAAGCTGCCGAACTTGAATACTGCTTTACCCACTTTTGCTTCGCCCACCCTCCTGGCCTCAGCTGGACCCTCCCTGCTGCTCACCCCCTTGCTGCTGGGAGAGCCCCACTCCTGGAGCCTGAGGAAACCAGCTAGACAAAGTTCCAGAAGGACTTCAACGGCTTTCCAAGTAAGTGATGGCGTTTTTTCACTTGCTTTCAGAGATGTCTCAGGAAAAGACTAACGCTGCCTACTAAAAAAATCTTTTGCTGAAAGCATCTTTTCCCCTCCCATCCTACCCACCCATCTCTCCCATCATAACCCAGCAGCAGAGCGAGGGTAACCCCTTGGCCAACACGGCATGCTCCTTGCCAGCTCCTCTTCTTTTTGCTTTGCCTGGTACTAGGATCTTGAAGAGAGGTTGCAAAGCCTTGCTTATCAGCTTGCTCTAATAAAAGGGATTTGAACACCATGCACCAGGGCAAGTTTGGAGCTTTAATGTTCTTGCTTGCATCACAAAGCACAGCAGCCAGAACTGCAGGCCGGAGCTGCTGTCACGTGGCTGCGGGTTTTGGCTTTAAGGAGGGAGTTTTGTATATGGAAACCTGGGAAGATGCAGAAAGGTATTAAAGGCACTGGGTGCTTCTGTTAGAGGAGGATGAACTATGGCGTCTTTCTCTCACCTGCACAAACACCCCCATAGCCTTTTCCTTGTAGCTGGGGCTAGCACAGGGATAGCTCACCCTGGATTTTGGGACAGTTGTGCTGGGGTGTCTGGTCTCCCCCAGAACTTCTGTACAACGATACGCATGCTGCCAGTGCTGCACAAACCACCAGGGACTGTTAGTCGGCTGTCCAGGTCTTTCATGCCTCCAGCAAACCCCGAGGCTTGCAGGCTTTGTCAGACTTGAAGCTTCCTGAAATTAAACCACACAGGGGTGCAGAGCAGATGCAAAGGAAACAAAGAAATCAGCTAAGCAACACTTGCAAAGGGGACAGCAAGGCAACTGTGGGAGAGAATCATCCTACCACATCCCTTGCTAGCAGGAACTTCTATGTAATTTCAGGCCCAGCTCTATCAATATTCAGTGTTTGTACATTGGATCACAATAAGCTTTGCTTTCCCAGAAAGTAATACCTCTTGCTGGCACCAGCAGCCCCTTGCCCAGTTGCAGAGACCCCCGATGGAGAAACAGGACTGCATTAGCATGGGGCCAGCTGCCACTATGTGCAGTAAAAGGGAAGGCACATGCAGAGCAGCAGGACACCATCCTCCAGTAGGTCCTCAGCCACTAGCTGCTGCTTTCCTATTAATGTTTCTCCAACCTGATCCTCCCATGAAGCATCTCCCTGTACCCAAACCTACCAGGTAAACTTGCAGCACCCATGGGACTCATTTCCTGCTGTCTCCCTGGCATACTTCGGGCTTTTACTAAATATTAACTCATCAGGTCTAAGGAGGGAGGGCTAGAGTGTGAGTCATTGGCGGGGCTGGGGACGCATCCATGCCCCACTGCTCTGGTCCAGTTTCCCCAGTAACACAGCGTCCTCCTTCATTACAGGCCTGGGAGATCAATAAGTGTCCAGCGGCAACACCAGTGGTCATCGCTTCTGTGGGATGTGACTAAAGCCAAACGAAAGACTATGAACGTGCTAATGACAAGGGTAGAAATGATCGTCCCTTTGGTAATCTTTGCTACAGAAATGCTTTTGGACAGTTTATTGAAAAACTGAGGAGCCTGAGGTTTCCTTCATTGCTTAAGCTGAATTCCTCCTCAATCCATTCCGAAGTATCCCTGGTAGCAGCCAGCTCCAGAGGCTGGGACACCAGCTATCAGTGACTGCAGTGAAGGTGTTGTGCTCCCTTTCATTTCAGTCATCCCAAGGCCATTTCACTCCCTCATCGCGTCCCTTGGTGCAGGGACGTGGGCCAACAAAGCCCCCCACTGCAGTAGGCACCTCCTCTCATTCTCCATCTCCAGGATAAGATGGCTGCCCTTATCGCTGAAAACTTCCGCTTCCTCTCCTTGTTCTTTAAGAGCAAAGATGTGATGATCTTTAATGGCCTGGTGGCTCTGGGCACAGTGGGCAGCGAGGAGCTCTTCTCAGTTGTTGCCTTCCACTGCCCCTGCTCTCCAGCCCGCAACTACATCTATGGGCTGGCTGCCATCGGTGTCCCAGCCCTGGCACTATTCCTTATCGGTGTCATCTTGAACAACCACACCTGGAACGTAGTGGCTGAGTGCCACAAGCGTGGCACCAAGAACTTCTCCACTGCCGCCACCTTCCTCCTCTTCGGTTCCATCATGGGCCGGGCAGCTGTGGCACCCGTCACCTGGTCAGTCATCTCTTTGCTGCGTGGGGAGGCTTACATCTGCGCCCTCAGCGAGTTTGTCAGGCCATCCACCCTGGACAAGTTCCCATCTGAGTTTGGGGCTGAGGTGCTGGCGAGATTCCCCTGCAAAGACGTGCCAGCAAACCTCACCAAGTTCCGGGATGAGGTGACACGGAGGCTGAGATATGAATCCCAGGTAGGCAAGTTGGGAGCAGAGCTGCACGGAGCGGGTAAGATCATTTTGACACACCCTAACGCAAACTCTCTCTCTCAGCTCTTTGGCTGGCTGCTCATTGGGATCGTCGCCGTCCTGGTTTTCCTCACCAAGTGCCTGAAGCACTGCTGCTCACCGCTGAGCTACCGGCAGGAGGCCTATTGGGCCCAGTACCGCTCCAACGAGGACAAGCTTTTCCGCCGCACAGCTGAAGTCCACTCCAGGATCCTGGCAGCAAAGAATGTGAAGCAATTCTTTGGATTTGTGGCACTTGATAAGGAGGAGAAGGAGCTGGTGCAGGAGTTCCCAGTGGAGGGCGTGCAGCCAAGCCCCCAATGGAACGCCATCACGGGTGTCTACATCTACCGGGAGAACAAGGGCTTCCCCCTCTATAGCCGACTCCACAAATGGGCAAAAGGGGTGGAAGGGAATGGGCCAACCCCAGAGGGCCACGAAATGCTCTTCTTGGCTTCCTAAGACAGATGGATGTTGGAAGCAGTTCCCCAGTCTGCCTGGCAGGCCTATCAGTATTGGTGTGCAGTTCATGGATTTGCTGGGAATATTCCTGCCAGCAGGATTACTACTCTCAGCAGGTAAAAAGGAATCAACAGCCTCCAGGTAGAGGCTGATAAGCAATGCACTGAGCTGAGGAACCCCTCCCTTGGAGACAACCATCTTGCTGGTGCTCCCAGAGGGATAAGGGGAGCACAGCAGATGCACACCTTACCTTCAGGCTGCTGGTGAGCCCTGCTGTCTTAAGCACCATCAGAAACCTCAGGGAGGAAGAGCTGGGAACATTTCTAGCTCTGACTCTTGCAGTCCCACCTGTCTCCCCTGTGGCAGGGCTAGCCCCAGCCATCCTACACACCCACCTTTTTATCAACACCAGTAACTTCTTATGCAGTTCCGCAGTGCCTGTTACACTGACAGGTCCTGGAGTACTTTACAGACTTCAGAGGGAAAGAGAAGCAGTGAGCACATTCCTGTAGCAACAAGGATTCAATAGCATCTGGGAAGGAGTGGGTCAATACTACATCAGCACACCAAATAACTGAGAGACTAAGGCAGGAGGAATCACCAATATTGTAGGCATTCAGAAAGACACTCTGTAATTACGAAGTTGAAATTTGGGTAGGACACTGAACTCCCTTTGTTCTTATTGAAGCGTCTGGCAACCTCTAATGAGCCTAAATGGTCACAGCCATGAGAATATAAACCTGGAAGGTGACACCATCAGCAGAATAGTTTTCAGGCAAGGTGGCATAGTGGAGGGCTCAAAGGGAGCATAGCATCCACGGTGAACCACAGCACCATGTGCAGCTCATTGCATTACTCATCCACCATTGGATGAGAGTCCTGCTTGTTTGGTTGACAGGTTGGAACAAAACTCCAGACAGAATTACATACATATAATTACATTATATACATACACACACTATATGTATAAAATAGTATTTTGCTGTACTAACGGAGCATATTTCTTCCAGGGAAAGGGGCAAAAAACTTGCCAGCCAAAAGACCACATGCACTCACCTGCTCTATTGCTTCTGCAGCACAAGAGACTGTGGGAATGGGATGAGGGGAGCAGCCCTCTCTACTCCTCTACCACTGAACTAAATTCTTACCACTGCTTTAAACAGTCCCTGCAGCAAACTGGCTATTTTAGGGACTCAGCTGTACTGAGAGAGCAAGACCAGAGAGATGTTATAGTACTGCAATTGCTGACACTGTGCTGACTGTTTTGGCACTGTGCCCCTTTCTACCTGAGAGTCAGACCTATATACCTATATAGGCAGGACAATGGAGTTCGGTTTTCCTACTTGTACAGTTCCTCTACAGACACAACTTCCATTTACACTGTGCCTTTTACCAAAAAGTCTTGAATTGTTAAAAAAAAAACAAAAAAAAAAACTCACTGAACTCAGAGAGGCTTCAACACAAGAAGATTTGAAATAAACTATTAAATGAGTTCTTTTTCATTGCCTTTTGACATTTTTAAGGGAGTCATAGAAGGCATGTTTTAATATTCCCTTTGAAGCCAAGAACTGGGAACTTTTCTTTCTATTAAATGTTTACATCCTCTTTTGTTCAGGTAACACCACGATACTATGTTTTGAAGTATCATCACATATTAAACTAGTGGAGGAGGTATCCCAGGACCCACGATCAGCTCTGCCATAATTTGCCTTTCATCTGTGGGAAGGCTCAGCTACCAACTGACCTAATCTTCAGGAATGATCACATGCAAGTTAAAAAAAAAAGAAAAGAAACTGCATTCACTTGAGATAAAAAAGTTAAATTTGCATTTCTCCTCACAGGCCCTGAGGGGTGAACACACATATGCGCTTGCCACCCCCGCATGCAAGTCAGCAGATGCAAGGTAACTTGCTGAAACAGTAGCATGAGCATATTCCTCTTACTTCCCTTTGAGACAGCCCTCATTCCTTTGAACCACCTCCACTTCCTTCTCCTCCTCTCCCCTCCTTTTGAAGGAGAACAGCAAGACACAATGCTTGCTAAAGGATTTGTTTACCCTAAGAATACAGCATGTGTACAGCCCGGCCTTTGCTTTGTTTAGCTTCTCTCTTCTCCATTAATTCCAGCTGCTTTCCATGCCTTGCGATAGGCCAGAGACTTGTGCAGCTTGCCCATCTTTTCACCATCTTCCTGGAGAGGCAGATTTGGGCCAGCAGCTAACAGCAAGGAGCAGAGCAAACTACTGCTGTCGGAAATACTGCACTGTAGTATTTCTCTAATATGTAGCAAATCTCAAACAATGCAATTGTGAGGATTTTTTTTCCTGTTTTTCCTCCCTTCTTCCACAGCCTTGAGCATGGTCCCTGATAATGTAGCTCTGAGCTTCTGTCCCTCATAGCCCAACAGTGCCCTTGTGAATCATAGAATCAGTTGAGCTGGAAGTGGTCCTTAATGGTCATCTAGTTCAACTCCCCTGCAATTAATAGGGTTATCTATAACCCTGCCAAGGTAGTCACTCACCCTTCCCCATTGAGGGTGAGGTGAAGTCAGCAGAAGGAAGAAAGTACCGAAGGAGGAAAAGAATCAGGGTGAGAGCTACCAATGTGTGGGAAATGCTGGGAGCAAAGCATTTGGGGAAGAAGTAGACTTGATTAACTTCTGCAAAAATACTCAAAGCAGGACATTAAGCCACATAGCTTTTCAACTCAGCGTAAGCAAGAAAAATACCAAAAGGGAAGCCAAGGCGCCTGTCTGCTTGGCATGCTGGATCATGAAGGCTGAGCTCACGTGCTCTGTGCTCCTCCTGCAGAGGCTGAAAGCAATGCTGCTACAGAGCAGCCTACAGGCTGTCAGTTAGGGCACGCTTTCCAGCAGCAAGCCACACTTAAACCAGGCTCCAGTACACAGAATTAAACACAGCCCTTTCATTTTCCCTGCTGACTACTGTATAGACTATAATAGCCCCTGTAATCATAAAGAAATAATACTTCAAAGGGATCTTGGTTTCAATTCAGACACTTATTTACACACTCTATTACATAACTAATTCATTTGGGGGAAAAAATAAAAGGAAAACCACCATTACTGCAGTTGCACTGTTAAAAAAAAAAAAAAAAAAAAAAAGAATAGCAGCAGCTGCTACTGGATGTTGCAAGAAAGTATTGTCCTTTTCTAGAAGAGCATTAAGCATGAGTCCAGCACCCTGCAGCCCCTGGGGATAAGCAGTAGAACAACTTGTTTTTAGATCCCATTGGATTTGGGAATTAACTGAACACTTAACTAGTCAGCCTTGCCCATGCTGGGCACCCAGAGAGGCAAAAGGGCTGAGTCCTGCAGAACTCTGGTTTCAAGTTCAGAGCACCTACAACGAATGAGATTATTCAAGTTTATTGTTTCAAACTCGGACAACCACTTGCCAGTGTCCACACTGGATAATCACCTCTTTGCACCCCCTGCTTTTTCCCCTCACTTTCAGTTCTCTGTCTATAAAAAACCCATCATATCATCCACATCTTATTGGAGAAATACAAGACCAAGGATAAGACACCAATACCAGCGATAGTGTATCAAAGATAGTTGGCTTTTTCTATGCAGAAGGTTAGCTGGGGATTTTTTTTTCCAGCATAGAAAAAACACTCTTTTCAACTTCAATGAAGTATCTTAAAAGATGCCCAGTACTGAAAATCACTGACTTTTTCTGTCATCAGACACGGGCAATTTGTTACAGGATGGTTGTTATCGTGGGATCCCTTCTAACTGGACATTGTATGCTTTGAAAGTACAAGTTTTTTCAGCCAAAAAGGCCAAGAACATCCTGGGATATATTAGGAAAGACCTTATCTGAAGGCTAAATGAAGTAATTCTTCCCTTCTATTCTGCCATGGTGAGTCATCTGGGGTGATGTGTCCAGTGCTGGGTTCCCCAATACAGAGAAGCAGTCACTGGGCTTACCAGAGTGAATCCTCCAAAGGAACAGGAAGATGGCAACAGGACTAGAGAGCATCCATCATACAAAGAGAGGCTGAGAGCTGGAGCCTTCAGCCTGAAGAAGAAAAGGCTCAAGCCAAATCTTATCCATGTGTGTAAATACTTGTCAGGAGAGCATTAAAAAAAAAAAAAAAAAAAAAAAAAGTAGAACCAGACTATTTTTAGTGGTGCTCTGGGACAGTACAAGAGAAAATGGGCACATATTGAAATATGAGATATTCTATTTAAATGTAAGAAAATACCCTCATTTTACTTTTTCCTTTTTTTTTTTTTTTTTTTAATCTGTGAACATAGTCAAACACCAGAACAGGTTGCCAGAGAGTCTGTGGCATCTCCATCCTTGGAACTGGATGCAGCCCCAGGCAACCTACTCTAGCTGACCCTGCTTTGAGCAAGGGTTTGAACCAGATAATTTCCAGCAGTCACTCCCGACCTCATCCACACCACAATTCCACATTGCTCTGTCAATTGTTAGAAGCATGAAAGAACTTCAGGTTAATCAAAGTATCAAAAAAAGTGAAAGGCAAGATTCTTCTCTGCTATCTTGCCAGAGAAAGAAATCATTAACACACTGTACCTAAACACAGTGAACCACAACAGCACCATTTCCATAGGAATGCAGACCAGGTAGGAGCGATGTTTATATTGATTATAAAACAATCTGTACATAAAACTGTCTTTAGTCATCAACAAAGATTATTTGTAACATTCAGACAAAGCTGGAAACATCCGTAAGCTTTAGATTCTTTGATCTGTCTACTTCAATTTGGTCATAGACCAATACTCTTCAGAAATTCACTGTCCATGGAAACTCCACACCTCTCAGTTCCCACTTTGCAATGGAGAGTGGAATCTCTCTGCTTTTACTTGTGCTGTGTTTAGGTGTCAGCAAGGGAACTCTTGGCCTCTACATACTCCAGTGCTGCTGTCTTAACAGCCATGACAGTTTCTGTTGTACCATACTTCTTTTCATAATCCAGGTAGCGCTTAAAGAAGAATTTCATCTTCTTTGGTGCTAAGTTCAGGTGTATGACCCTCTCAAAGATGTCCCTGCAAGAAACCGAAGTGATTCAGATTGCTATGTTGGTGACAGCACTCAACACAAGCCCTGTACATTGAGCAAAGCACAGAAACTCATAGGAGACACAACCTAATGCCTCGAGAAAGAGGTTCATGAGAACTGGTGATAGCCTCAAAGCAGAAGCCTTCTTCATTAGACAGCTTACACTAAGATCCAGCCATTGTATTTGACCCGATGTTCATGAAATGCCTGCAGCTGGATCTACAGCGTGAGAAGCTGAACTTCCTTTTGTCATCTCAGCAAAAAAGAGACCATTCTCCTTAGTTTCATGCTACAAGAGATAAAAGGGCTGAACCTTACTGAAAGCCCTCTAGTTTTTGTTCTGCAGGTCACTCCTTACTATTAATCACTAACTCTGCCATGCAGATCTCCTTGGAGTCTTCCCAGACCTGGGGAGGACAAGCTTTTGCTGTTTTCTTTCTCTATGAGATACAAATTCTCCTTTGCTCTGGGAGGCCCTTGGCAGTACCATGTTGCAAGGCACTTGCACTCTTTTCAGGTGTTACCCTAAGCACTATACTGTCCTTTTTCCCAGCCACCTATAGCACAACTCACCGTACTTCCTTCTGGCTGCCTTGTTTAATCATGATGTCCATGTAGATGGACCAGATATCTGTTCGCTTTGGGTAGCTGTTGAGGGTGCTCTCAAAAAGGGCCTTGGCATGTTCTGGGTCACCAAAACGGAACTCCAACTGTGCAAACCTTGAAATGACATCCACATCTGGAACAAGTAATGACATGTTAGGGGATCACAGCAGCCCTCTTGCCTACAAAGGGACACAAATTGAGTTATAATTACACAGAAATGACAAGCACAGAGACAGCATCATCTCTGTTCAGAGATGAGTGTAAAGTGATTCTGGTCCAAGGTGGAGGGTCAGAGTGAAGGAGCTGCAATTTAACTTTTGTTTGTTTTACAACAGGCTTTACTATTGTTATCCAGGCTGAAATTTCCCCTCCCCTTACAGTCAAGGAAAGCAGATTCAACACTATCTGGCTGCAGTTTTCACTTATTATAATCACTGCCACATGCAGACACATGCAGAAGGCAGCCCATCTACTGGAGATCTATAAAAGCATAAGTCCAAGTGATGATTGGCAACGAGTGCTTACGTTCTTTGGTGGGCAGAGCCTTGAGAGCACGCTCCAAAAGCCTGTGTGTAGCTTCAGTCTGGCCTTGCTTCAGGAGGAAAGAGGCATACTTCAGCCACACTGATTTTTCCTGACGGAAACGCCTCAGCATTGTGTGATACAATTCTTCTGCTTGCTGGAATGGCAAAGTTGGGTTAGATCACACAGATTCATAACAAAGCCCTATAGCTCATTAAACTCTCGCTCATGAAACTCTTGTTCCTGGCCCAGGTGTCTCTGAACATTTGTGAGAAGTAAGTACCAATAGTTCTTCGTCTGATGCCAACAACAACTATTAATCCCAGCTAGGAACAGGACAGGGCTAACATCAGAGAACCAGAAGCTTACACAGCCAGGGCTGGTGGTTTACTGACATGACAGAACAGGATAGTTGCCCGGGAAGTGCTTGCACAATCTCACCTTGTACTTCTCAGAACTGGCATAGATATCACACAGATGCTGGAAGACTTTCAGAGGTTCATTGTACTGAACAGCTCTCTCAAAGACCTTCATCAGTGTCTCCTCAGTACCATACATATTCTCCAAGTTTAGAAGAGCAACCCAGACATTCAGCTTCTCTTGTTCTTCCCTTAAAGCAGATACGAACAAGAACATACAGCCTTTTATCAGCCTACATCAGCACATCAGCTTTTTGCAAGCCACCCAAAGACTTGCTGACTTGCATCACGTTATCAAGACAAGTGGAAAACCACTCTTAGAATAAGCACAGCAGTTGTTTCATCCTACAGCTTTTGATCACTGTTGTTTGTAACTAGAAACCACAAGGATAATTCAAGAGAACACAATGAACTTCACCATGCTGTGGAGATGCTTTAATACCCAAGGGTGTAGCCCTATGGAATGGGTAACGCGATTTTCACAGTTTATTTCATTACTTCATTTATGGACATCACAAACAGCATTACACTTTTCCAAACCCTTCCAACTGCTCAGAGGTACGTCTGTGTACTCAGTGATACCCTGGGGAGCTACTGTACCCACAAGCTGCAGCAATCCAGCTGCAGGCCAAGCGTAGTGACTCACATCATACCTTCAAAGGGCCAGCTGACAATTGCTACCATTTAATTCTTCTGAGCTCGCTGAAACAGAGCTTCCCACTTCACATGCACACAACACACTGATGGCGCTACCAGCGTTCTTCTTCCAGCACCACTAATGCGCCATTAATTATTCTGTGCAGCAAAGAAAAGCTCCACTATTACCTGAAACAGATTGTTTTAAGTGCTCTCTCTGCCACAGCTCTGGCCTTCTCAATCTCAGTAGCCTGGAGGTGGAAAGCCATATACTGCAGCCAGAGGATGGAGCTGTTGGGACTACTCAGCACCAGACGGTCAAAATCATCTGCTGATTGGGGCTGACGACTCGGGTCCATCAGGGCTGCCTCTAATTTGCATAGCTCTTTCTCCTTCTTCTGCTTCTCCAGCTCCTTCTCCTTCTTTGTTTGTTTCTTTTGATGAAGGATAGGGAAAGAATAGATACTGTATGTCAGAATAGGCAGGCCCAGCTAAAGCACAGCCAGACCCCAATATGTCCAAGGCTAGGCAGGTTTCTCAAGAAGGGGCCAAAAGGGGCCAATTTTTTTACAGGGAGGAGGAGAACGACACCCTTACCCTCCACACAAACATAGTTCATAGCTCCAAAAAAAAAAAAGAGCTACATTAAATCTGATTTCTTTAAATGAAATACATCAAGGGCTGACAGCGCTTCATTAGCCTTGCATCCCAACTGCAGGATCCACACTTTCACATCCACCTTTGCTTTTCTTCTTTAACCTCAACCCCTCAGGCTGGCATTCGCCACCATCTTCCACTCTAAAGATCCAGGACACATGGGGAGAAATTGTGCAAGTCTGGGGTACGTTGCTGGATCACCAGGGTGACTCAGGTCTAAACTAGAAATAAATAACAGCATAATTCTCAGTACAAGGCAACTACACCTTAGGCAAAGTATCTGCCATATGTAGCCTCTGAAGAGGTAAGTTTTGAGGGACAGGAAATCCTGAAGAGTAAA
Source organism: Lagopus muta (assembly GCF_023343835.1). Lineage (NCBI taxonomy): Eukaryota > Metazoa > Chordata > Aves > Galliformes > Phasianidae > Lagopus > Lagopus muta. The sequence continues at coordinate 54,094,205 of NC_064437.1, read as the reverse complement.
TATGAAAGCATTTCATGAGCTTGTTTCCAATTTTGCTGGATTGCTCATACTGAAACAGCCTCCTAAAAAAAAAAAAAATCTTAATCACAGTATAAAGAAGCACTTTTTTGTATCCTAAGAGGGCTGTAATTTGACAACATTTTCCATCTCCAGGCTTTCCTCTAAATTTAGAGCAATATTTTTTAAAAAAAAAAAAAAAAGATGAAATCAAGAACAAGTATTTTAACTTCATTAAAGTGTTTGATCATATATATATATTTTTTACATGTCTATGTGAGAATCCCTATTTTTCTTCTCCGCTTCAGAGATTACCTGCTGCTAAACCCAGCACTCGGTGTAGGTAAGGAATTTCTGTATTAGTCACCAGAGATCATCCTTTGGGTTAAGAGGCTTTGCTCCCAGACAATCAGACATGGAAATATGAAGACAACACGTGATGGCCACCATGTGGCGCCTCCTGTGCAGGTGATACCAGCACACAGTACCTTAGACTGCAGATTTTCCTCCTCCTCCTCACTCTCTGAGCTCTCTTCCTTCTGATTCAGTACAGGCACTTCCAGTGCATTTATGTCCTCATCCCAGGTGAAGCCTGTGGAAACTTGCAGCCTGGGAAATGCACCACATTTCTTTATCTGCTTGGAGGAAAACAGAGCACATTCTAGGTTTTAATCTTAAGATTTTACACTGAAATCAGAGACAGATGCTGGTTGTTTGGTAGGCCTACTGTGACAGCCTACCATTGGCTTCTCCCACTTGCAAACAGCTCTCCTTCCAACTTCTCACCTTAGATTTCTCCTCAGCTGCCTCTCCCTCCTGGTCACCATCCTCTTCTTCCCGATAATACACTTCAATTCCACTGTCATTTTCATCTGCTGGAGAAAGCTTCCTTTTTTTTGGCTTTGCTTCCTGCAACGAAGGAAATGAGCACATGGTGAACGAAGACAGCTGGAGTCTTATAGACAATGGTCTTATAGACAATTCTGAAGCCACAGTAATGAGTCTGGCGGCAGAGAAAGGACAGTGCCCTGGCACAACTTCCCCCACTGTGCTCTCATATAATAGAAACGAATAAAATCATGCTCACCTACATCTGTTGGCAAAATCAATATTACAGCTCACACAAGCAACATAGATGGGCTGCTTATTCAGTAAACTCCAGTAAACTCCAAACTGTAAAGTTTCTCATCTTTACAGATCTCCAATGAAATTTAATAATTTTTTTCCCCTGCTTGAATTCCCGACCCCAGAGGACCTTCAGTCATTATCTGGGCTAAACAAGTCCTTTAGCATACCCTGAGCAATCACATCCATACCTGCTCACTCTCAGAATTCACTCTTCTCTGTTTTCTCTTCCTCTTAACCTTTTCCTTCTTCTCCTTGTTATCTTCTTCTCTTTTCTCTTCCTCTCTTTTCTCTTCCTCTGCACCATAGCGTGGTAAGCCTAGGGATTCAGGCAAGACGCTTGGCATCTCAGTGTCCTCAGGCAGGAGAGAGAGCTCAACATGATTTTCGTTTTTATTTACACTTCAGAGCGTTGCCAGGAGCAATGAGAGAGAAGAAAATAATCATAAAAACATTTAAGATGACTGCAATTATCTGAGCTACTCCCAATAATCTTCTGACATTTTACTGTTCCTCCTTCTATTCCCACTTCCTACCTCATCTCCCTCCTACTAATTAAGAGCCCTTTTTCAAGAATCTTGGACTTACTCAAGGACCTTGGCAGTGAGCAGCTTTCCCTCTGGCAGGTATTTCTCATATAAGGAGTGTTTCTGTACAAAGTAAGGGGAAACATTCTGGAACAGAATTCGGCCCAGAAGAGAAGCAGACAAGCTGAGAAGAAGAAAACACGTAAATAAATGGCCCATAACAGAAGAGAAAAAGCAAAATGACTCTATCTGTGGAACCACAAGTTCTGTACAGTATCACTCAAGCTTTCTATATTTCAATTTCACAGGCTCAGGAATGTAGCAGTAAATTTAATCTCAGAAATCAGAATGTCATTTTGCAACATAAAACTACATCTGACACCCCCTTAAAGACTCCAGAACCGTACATACAGAGGTTGCCAAGACCCCCCACTTCCCAGTATATTTTTATTTTGCTGCTCACCCAAAGAATACACCTGAGGGAGTAACTGATTTGACATAGCCTCTCAATAGCTGGCCTTTTTTAACATCCTTAATACTTGTTATTTCAGCGTCCTCCACTTTGCTGCTGTTCTTGGGGTTTAATCTAGAAGAAAAGAGAGGTAAGAAAGTAAAGCACTCATTCATCTGAGAGTACCACATTCTGCTCTAGGTATTAAGCAAAGAAATTGGCATTAAGAACAGCTAGTATGTTCTGGAAAACATACCAGAAAAACATCTTTCACTTAATTCAAATGCACTGATTGGCTATCTGCATCTTTGCCAAGTTACACATAGCATTAGAGAACAGATGTGGTGCTGTAGATAGAGTCAAACAGAACAAATTTGGGGCACCACAATTTAAATAGGATATAAAACTGTAACAGAATGTCCAAAGGAGGGCAACAAAGATAATGAAGGGTCTACAGGGCAGGATGTATGAGGAGCACCTAGGTCAGTTGGTTTGTTCAACTTCCTTATGGGGGGAGCAGAGGAGCAGGCACTGATCTCTGCTCTCTGGTGACAGGAACAGAACTGAAAGGAATGGTATGAAGCTGGGCCAAGAGAGGTCAGGCTGGGAGCAGAGAAAGGCTCCTCACTCAGAGGTGGTCAGGCACCAGAACAGGCTCTTCGGGGCAGCAGTCACAGCACCAAGCTGACAGCAGCACTGTTTGGACAACATTCGAGGACACAGAATTTGAATTTTGGGAGGTCTTATGTGGAGCCAGAAGCTGGATGCAATAATCCTTGTGGACCACTTCCATCTCAGGATATTCTATAATTCTATGAATAGATCAGCATGGCTTACTCTGACACTAAAAAAAAAAAATGTAAAATGCAAAATGCAGTCTGAAGTTTTGTGCAAGAATGGCCGTGGTTGTTGTTTTTTTTTTTCCTCTCCTGCTTTGTTCTTAAGATAGTTCATTCCAACACAGTTTGCATACTTTTGATGTACAGAGAAGACAACACAAGAGGCTCAGTTTTTACAGAAGGCATTTAGCACACTCTGTTCTTTACCCAAAATGGTTAAAATGCAGCTGAACACTGAAAGTAACATATTTGAATTGCAAATTCCAGGAAGGAACTTTTTCTTTCTTCCTAAACAAAAATAGTTGTCAAATCAAATCTATAAACAGTGAGAAATAAAAATGCCACCTGAACACTTTTTATCAGCTCTACATTAAACGTCAGACATTGCAGCCTTGTTGATATACAGGAAACAAGACTCATCCTTTACAGAAAATAAATAAATGTAGCTCTTGTCTTCTGAACACTTCACAATGAACTATACAAAGCAACAGTAACTGGATTTCACATCTTTTTTTTCCCTCACTGGTAGGAGATGGTTTGAAGGGAAGAGACCAACCTGGACTGCCGAAGAGATAACTGGATTTTGCCATTCTCATTGGAGAGGATGTAACATCTGCATAGGAGAATGAAGGGAGGAAACAAAGGGATTATTTGTTACCTTTAAAGGCACACATGGAAACAGATATTTTCACCAGTACAATGAAGCTCCAGATGGAAAAAAATACTCTGTCCCTTAGAGTACTCATTGCCTAACACAAAGCAGCATGACAGAAAAGTTCATGACACTGTCTGAAGGGCATTTTGAAACAAGTCTATTTGCTGCACCTAGTCTCTATTAGACACATAAAAGAACTGACGATTGTTACAGCTGAATTACTTGACTTGTTTCACCCTCCAGCATTCCCAACAAGTTTGTGCGGTAGAGAAAGGCTATTACTCAAACATTATAAATTAAAGGCAACTGGTTTGCCAAATAGCACACAGAACTATATCAGAGCTGGGATAACTGATCTCCCTCAACCCCATCATCAGCTTAACCAGAAGATTATCTTCTCTCAAATGACAGTCCAAGAAGGCAATCAAAAGGGGCTTTCTCATTCCTGAAAAGTGATGTTTCAGCCAAACACATATGAGGTTATAGCCTTCTCTTCTAAACAGACAACCCAAAAAGTAAGCATTACATCTTAGCAACAAGCTGAACCTTACAGATCTATCATTATCTTATGGTAGTGAAAAAACTGTCACCAGATAGGAATATATTTCTAAGGCTTGTTGCTCGAAAAACAAAGAACAACAAAAGTTACTGACCTGACAACTTTGCCAATTTTGAAGTCACTCAGAGGATTCTCTGTGTATTTATCGCTTAGGTGAAAGATACTGACTTTGCCAGTCTTCCCACCTGGCAGAGTGATGGTCAAACCAATGTGAGGAATCATTTTTGCTACCACGCCTACAGTGTTGGTACCTGGTTCCAGTGACTGAATTCCTGGAAAGGGCAAAGGAAGGAAAAGTCCTCATAATACTCTGAAAGCATGTAACAAAAGTAACGGGGCTACTGAGCCAGTTAGGCTGGTTTTAGTTGCATAGGTCACACACCAAACCCACTAGCTTCTGGCAAGGTGCAGTCTGTGCTCTCTCAGTCTACAGCAACAAGCTCGTCATGAGAGCAGAGATGAGATCCTTAACTGCACAGTTACAACATTCAGAATAACTTAGAGATATTGGCAGATGTACCACCTCATTTTTGTGGTCAGAAAGGAATATATTCATATGTGCTTCAGATAGGATTTCTGTCTGAGACAGCAGGTAAGCAGTTCCTCAAAGATTTGACACCTCTCGCCTCGCACACTGCTACATCTGGGTCGGGGTCCAAGGGGTTAGCTCCATTTTACAAGGAGCTACAGCTCGGCTCTCAAGTGTAATAGCTTCCTTCACTGAGGAGGTCAGTGAAGGTCCAATTCTCAGGAAAGCATTATATTTACTTGTGTCCTGTTGTTAAGGCTCCACTTACCTGTGAGTGACAAGAAGAGGTTTGTTTCGGTGGCATCTGTTCCAGTCACTGTAGCAGATAACGCCTGGCCATTTTTGAAGTTCTTTTCTGGATGTTTTAAGACCTGAAAGGGAAGACAGATTTCCACCTATGCCAGAAAAGAAGCTTTGCACAGCATTGACTTGTGTACACTCCTATGAAGCTTTAAAGTTTTCAAACGCGTCTTTGATGCGTTCCCATGACAGATAGCTCAGCTTTCCCCCAGTGGCTCAGTAAACCCAGACTGAACGAGCTTCAGGCATCATACTCATCACTGAGGGCAGTTATGCCTGAAGGGCATGTCACTGCACTGAGCTCACATGGATGTCAGAAGTGTCAATGGCAGTCACCTGCAGACATACAAAGAAGAAAATTGTGTAGCTTATCTGTAATAGCCTCTTACCTTGGTGTTCAGAGACAGCAGCAGACGAGGAACTCTTCCTCGAATCTCAGGGGTCACTTCTACCTCCAGCCAGTTTTTCAGGATATTATACTGAAAAGACAGTAAACAGCCAAAAACAGCATGAGACCTTTGGTGAATGACACCCCTTCTTCAGTGGGCTCACTAATTTTCAAGGCTAGAAAGGAATACTTAAGCCTTAGCGCCTGCATCAAACAAAAACGGTTATTTCAGATCCATTCTTAATGCTGCTGTGATTCACATGCAAGCACACAGAAAGGATCAGCAGTGAGCATACTTAGTGCTGGTGGCATAAATAATTTATCAAAGGCTGTTTTGCTAGATCGCAGGGAATGAAGCATCTGCTGGCAACAAACCAGCATGTTTAAGACCACCAGTCAACTCAATTCTCTCAAATATAGAAAAGTGCGCCTTCTCTCTAGTCTTCTCATAAGACACTATGCTTTGCAGGGCCACTCTCGTGGTCAATTAAGAGTCTGGTAGTGTCAGTTTGTTCATAGGTTTAAGCTAAAGCCTCTGGGGTTACCTCCACCTGCTGTCTCCTCCTAGCACACTTCTTAGGAAGACTCTGACCTCACCTTCCTCACAAAACAGGTGACTGTCTGTCCAACGTTGTAGGGTCCAAGTTTCTCATGGGTGTCATCTCTCACTGTTTCAACTTTCCCTTCTATTTCACTGTTCACAAATAAAGAAAGAGGATACTGGTTAGGAGTTTTGGTCCTAGCAATGCAGATAGGAATTAGAAACCCAAGAAACTGTGGCAAGTTAATGTTAGTGTGACAATTTCTTTGGGCTTAAGAGGGGAAATCTTTTCAATATGATGGGACATACCATGATTCAGACTGGCAGCACAAGGACATTAAAAGGACATGGTGTACATTTGTATGGGAACTGCTGAGTCACGGCCTGAACCTCTGATTGATCACCTGAGGTGAGCCATGAGTCAGCCAGAGGAGCACAGGTGAAGGCAATTCACCTGTGCTGCCGGAAGGGGTGGAGCCAGGCTCCACCCCTCCTGGACCTATTTAAGAGCTGGCTACCAGAGGGGAAGGATCTCTTCTGGAGATCCTCCTCTTTGATATCTTCTAGTGAGCTCAACCCAAGGGTAAGCTCTTCTACTTATTCTCTTTTGTGATCCCTGTTTGCTGTGCCTTACTCTTTTGATTATATTGCAATTATAACATCTTGGTTATACATATTGCAATTATAACATCTTGGTTATACAACATTTCACAGCATACAGTTAACAGATCTAAGTTAGGGTGAAAAAATGAGCAAGATGTTATGCTATACTGTGCATAAAGCTCCTTACTACTGAATGGGTGAGCTCATTCCCAAAAGGAATGTAACAATACAGGGAAGCTACATGGATACAAGGTCTGGAAAGGGTGTATAGACAATACAAAGACCAACACTTACCTTGGTCGAATGCTGAGCTCTGGAACAGACCGTGTGAAGTGTGGATGGGTGATGGGCAGGTACCTAAAGAATACAAATAGGATCAAAGTTTCTCATTACTTCACCACACCCCAGTCACCCGTACTCCCTTCTGCACTGCTGAAAAACAACTGTAAGCTCCTTAAAACTATAAAGGCCTTTCTGTTTTAGTCATCCTAGTACTATTTCAGTGGCAATTTAGGTACCCAAAGCAATTTAAGCAAATTTAATCTCTGGAACCAAGTTCTGCTTGCATTTAAGGTTTCTGCTGGACCTAAAAAAAAAATTAGACATCCTTCTTGCAATCTACACTCAAGACAAATCCAGTGACAGAGGTAGAAAGAGTTGATGCACTGCAACATGGGTCTGAGATAGAATATAACTGCAGATTTCCTGAGGTTCTCCACTACTCCAGAAAGGATAGCCACAACAGCATCTGGTAACAAAGAGAACAGCCTAGACCATTTGAATTAAAGCCATTCTTTGACCTTTCACATTCCCCTAATGTCAGTGATATTAGGTGCTTATTTTCCCACCTGTGAGTGTTCACATCTCTGGCTCCAATGACTCGGGCAGTCACCTTCTGTCCAGCTTTCAAAGTGTACGTTGGAAAAGAGTGTATGGGCACTTCATCCAGAATCTGGGATGCATGGATTGAACCCGTCAATTTGTCATCAATAGCAACTGTGACGTGGGTTGGTTTGACAGATTTAACAGTACCAGTAACGATATCACCCAGGGAAAGAGAGTGTTTCACAGCAGCAGCAAGCGTCTCCTCTAAGGCTGTCTCAGACTCTTTCCGGTCCCTTACAAAAACATTCTTCTTCGTTGGGTCTTGTACTGCTAACACAACTCCAAGATCGTTTGCCTTCACCATTTTTAAGGTTGCATAGATTCTCTGTCCCACCTTCATTTTTTCTGAGTCAAAGCGGAAGGTATCATTGAAGTGAGAGGCTATGGGGACAGCTGCCAGCCAGCCTGAGTCCAACAGAGACACGATGGCAAACTCTTCTGTGACGTGCTGCACGATGGCAGGGTGCTGGGAGTTCTTTGTGAGCCGCTAAACAGAAATGGAGATAATGACATCCCTTGCTGAGATTTTGATTCCCGTTACTCGATCTCCTGCAGCTCTAAAGGAAGGAAAAGGCCTCCCCCCACTCAAAATTCATTATTCCCCTAAGGTGTGACACAGGAACAGAAACATTAAAACTGAACACCTACTTGCTTGGCTCTTTTTTTTAAGAGTTCTTCTCGAAGAGAAACATGCACCTTGGATGCGATGGCATCCACATGAAGAACCAGTCCCTTTGCTTTCTCACCAGGAACGACTTTTTTGCCTACAAACAAGAACAAAGAGGTTGTCTCCTGATGACAGTAAAGAACTTTGAGTAACTTAGCTTGTGACATGTGGCAGGCAGGAAGGGTCACCTGTACCATCAATGAATATACAGATGATATAGTATATTCGAGAGCTTGGCTTATGTAATTACCATACTAGAGCTGAAAAGGACAGTCACCCTATCCCGGGCTCACATAGGAAACTCTGGTGGAGTGGATCTCCAGAAGAGATCCTCCTGCACTGGCAGTCAGCTCTTAAATGGGTCTAGGAGAGGTGGAGTCAGGCTCCACCCCTTCCTGCAGCACAGGTGAATTGCCTTCATCTGTGCTCCCATGGCTGACTCATTGCTTGCCTCAGGTGATCAATCAGAGGTTCAGGCCATGATTCAGCAGCCCCATACAGTCACCTCTGGATCAAAGTTTAACTCGTAAAAACTGCAGTGATAAAAAGACTACTTAGCTGCTAATTGTAACTAAGTTACTCAAGTGAGATAGCAGAAAGGTAAACTAAACTTTGAGTTGTCCCTGCTCTAGTTAGATCCCTACCAGGTTGATTCCTCTCCTGAATAACTAATTCCAAGATGGAGGCTTCATACTACATGAGTGAAACCCAAAGCAAGCAAAGAAAGGACCCCTACCTCCCAAGTGGTAGCGAGTAGCTGTTACAGTCCAGCCTCTGACACAGCTGCCACTGAAGAGTGCTGAGCCGTCCTCTGTCACATCCTGCACAACCAGCTGCAGCTCCTTCCCAGGCACCAGCTCACAAAAGCTCTGGGCCAAGCCAGACTCCTCTAGAAAAAGACAAGAAATATTGGCAAGTTAATTTCTTAATAAAATATTTTCACATTTCCTTAGAACAGCACAAACAAACATTTATATCCATTTATATCCTCCACAGCAGAAAACACAGTTTAGGTTCCTGGATCTGTAAAGTACAAGTAAATACAAACATGTAAATGCTATGATCTAAAGAAAGCAGAAAATTTCATGACATTAAGGATCTGATAACTCCAGAAAAAAAAAAAATACAAGTTTAGTCACTGTTTTGCTTCACTGTACATTGCAGCCATTCACCCAGGCACACAGAAAAACTCCTTCAGGACTCCCACGAGTCAGTTCTTCCAAGAGTCATTTTTCCATTAAAAAAAAAAAAAAAAAAAAAAAGAAGAAGAAAAAAAAGGAAAAACTACATGCTTACAACTCTGTTCAAACATTAGAAAAGTTTCAGAGCTTGGCACAATATTCGTATATCCATAAGCCCTGTGAAGTTTAACATCTGATTACTGAGCACAGAAATTGGGTCAGTATGCTAAGGATCTTATAATGAAAGAGCATGCAGTGCAAAAAATTAACCACTGCCAGATTCAAAGAAAACAGACAACTATTTGTATGATACAACTGTGAAATCAGTGCTACTAGATGCCCCAGTTCCTTTACTTTTAGACTGATTCATAAATCAATTACAAATTTTCACACTAAAAAAAGAAACATCCCCAATGCTGGAAAAAGGCTTTGGTCCACAGAGAATCCAATCTCACCCTGGCCTGTTTCATTTTCACCTTCACAGACTCTTTTGAGACACCCATCTACTGGTTCCGCTGCATCTTCATTACTCTTCAGGTATAGTGGCCTTAAGGTTCATCTACTTATACCCTCACTTTTCAAGTTTCAACTCCAAATCAATGTAAGAAACCTAGCAGACTCAAGTGAAAAGAGATTCTTGGTCCTGTTACAGCTCTAATTCCAGCTGGAATACAGCTCCTCTTAAAAGCCAAATCTCTGCTTGAACTTATTTCATTACAAAACGAAGTTTTCTTTTTGTTCATCTGAAGATCTTTTTTTTAAGATAAGATCCTCTTTGGCAGAACATATGCAATCTTTTACCTCTTCTCCTCAACAAGTTCTTGATTTCCTCCATCTCCTTGAAGTATTGATTCAGCAGTGAAAAGCTCTCTGCAGCTGAATCACCAGAGCTGCACTCTGACACCTTCAGATTGAGGAGCACACGCTGCTTCTCCTCATCAATGCTCATCACCTTTGCAATTACAGTCTGTCCCACCACAAAGTGGTCCTTGGTGTCTGTCACAAACTTGTCACTCATGCTCTGTGCAGAGGAAACAAAGTGGCAAGGATTATTGGACACAGCTGCTAACTGCCAGACATTGGCGGTGCTTTTCGAGAGAAGGGTTTCAGTTAAGACTTAATGAAAATACCAAGTGAAATTAGCCAAATTAACAAAAAGCTGTCAATTAAAATGAATTACTGAAGTTACTTGAAATCTCTGATTGAATAATGTCCTTTACTTCATTTGGCAAGTGAATTAAAACGCAAACATAAGGGCAGCATTTACCACACTGTGAGGAAGCTGTCCAAACACAGGACCCCCAGTCCTACTGCTCCCTCCAACCTTGCTTAAAAACTGTTTCAGCCTTTCCTGATGATTACACCCATGCTGTTTTCTGAAGTCAAGTGAATGCACGACTTACTACTTTAGGTGCCAGTCCTGTCACACCAAAGGGGAACTCCACAAACACTCCGAAGGGCATAACCTTCCTCACATAACCAGTCAGCAGCACCCCAGGCTGGATTTCAGAGAAACTCCTCACAACTTGCTCTTCCTGTACAGCAGACATCACTGCAGACTTCCTGCACAAGATCTGAATAGACAGTTAGGAAAAACGGGAAGATGAATAAAAGGAGCCTGATGCCAGTCTCTCAATGCTGCTAGCCACTGAGCTACAGCACTTTTTACACACTAAGCAGTGCAGAAGCCTGAATTCCTGCAATTTCAGTTGTCATATTGATCTCCCTACACTAAAATTTAACAAACACTATCTCTTAAGTTACTCAGCATTAATGATGCATGCTTCATCCAGCTGAATTGAAAACTTCCTAATATTTAAGTTCCTCCTTTTGGTATAAAAACTGCAACATTTTTTCTAAGGTTACGAGAAGATTAACACTGATTTCCAGAAGCTGTTTGGGAAGCTCAGCAATTTCACAACCAAATCCTCATCTCAATGGGATTCTAGCAGCAGCAGAGCATCACTCAACCAGCAAATTATAGTAGCTCTCTAAAGCATCAATAGGCACTTCTGCTTCAACAGATTAACTAGCAAATATTTTGTTTGTTGCAGATACTCCAGATTTTTAACAGATTTATTTTTTTTTCTTGTCCTCCATCACCCTCATTTGATTTGTTGAAATAAGAAAGGATACAATACGGTCCCCCTTGTCACTCAGGCACATAACTCTGGGCAAGACATCTCCCTCTTGAAGGCAATGCCACAGGAGCTTAGAATTAGCAACAAAGTCAGAGAGGTGCACTGTAGGAAGCCAGGCTATCACATCATCTCCATCTTCTAAGATAGAAACCTCGAGCCCATTCTCATTCTTCTTCAAGATCTTCACATCAACCATCTGAAAAGAGAAGAAATAGAGTGATATAAAAACCAAAGTGCCTTTGAAGTATGCACAGGTACCAAATGATGGTTTTTGACAAGGCCTCCCAGCCATGCAAGAGAGAATCTCACATCAACAGGACTGAGCCTCAGAAGCATGCCAGCTCTGATGGTAAAACAAAAGCAATCCCCAGTTCCCAGCAAAATCAAAGACTACAGAGACTCTCTTGGTTATCACTTTCTGTCTGAAGGGTGAAGGGAATCATTTCATCACAATTTAAAAACAACTGTAAAGTTCCTACAACAGTAACATCCATAGGGTGTTGGAAGCTGTTCGTTCCACAATACAACAGGCAAGCATTTAAGAAACATTTCTCTGAAGTGCAAAATCAGCTGCTTTTGGAGTGAACATTAACAGCACCCAGAAGAAAAAGAACTTCATCAAGGAGCAAAAGTACTATTTGGCACCTCCTAGAAGACTGTCCTGTGTTTCCTTTATCCTGACCTCCGACAACACAGACCTTGTTTTTGATCTGACTGCAAAATAAGAAATGCATACTTAACGCTGGTTCCCGACCTCCAGCAGCTTTTCTTTGAAGCAGAGTTGCTCAAAGTGATTACAGATTTTTTTTAGAGAACACTTAGAGACAAAAAAAGGAATAGTCACTGAATTCAATACCTCTCCTATTTGATATTTCACTTCCTGTTTCTTCTTTGGAGTACACTCAGTTCTGCCTTCAGGAACAGGCCTGCTTGATAACCTGAAGGACAGCAAGAGTCTTCCCTGCTGGGGGTCACATTTTAAGACCATTACTTTAACAACCTATAGCAAAAACAAAACAAAAACAAATAAGGAAACCACACACCTTGGGAAAAAGAAAAAGCTATGTGAGATAGTCAAAGAAGAGCTGTCTCTTTTTCATGTTCTATTTAAATAGATGAGGCTAACTACTACCCAAACAGAAAGGTGAACACCTCTTGGTGTACTTGGTTTCTCCAAAAAAACCTCAAATCAAAGCCAACTCACAATTGCAGATTTCTCTTTTGCATCCATTCACACAAGGCTTGACATAGGTAAATTAATTACCTGGCCATCATGGAAGACTTTATCTGGACAAGATATGGGCTCTGAGCTCAGCTCATTCTTGGGTACCAGACCTTTGACATCATTGTAGAACTTCACAATGCAGCCAAATTCCCTTGCACACACCACAAAGCCATGTGTGATCAGACCTGGTTCTGCATCTTCATAACTGGAGAGGACTGGAAGCTTTGATTGCACAAGAGTTTTCTTTAAAGTAAGGAATAGCTTCTTTTCTGCAGGATTGCACTCTAATACCTACAAAAGCAGAGTAAAACAAGGTTCAAAAAGCATTCTGCCGTTCTCCAACCAACACAGCAGCTAAGTAGTCAGAATGAAATACAGCCATTTAAAGCAGCTGGAGGTCCTTTCAAGCAGCTCTCACCCGACACCTGACTTCATCTCCTACGTTGTACTTCTTCTCAGGCTGCTTCAGGATCACATCAGCAAGATGCATGGATGGCACAAGCCCTTTAATTCCATCAGCAACTTTCACATGCATCCCAATGGGTTTCAGAGACACTACTTTGCCCTAGAGACCAAAAGAGAGAAAATGATCAGTAAATTCAGCATGAAAAGTAGGCTACGCACAGGTAAGAAGCAATTTGGACACTGCACCACATACTATTACGAAATTTGACAAGCTACATAGAATGAAATCTTAGTCTAACCCACACCAAATTAATACACATTTTACACATTGCATAATGCTGTTTTACAACCTAAACAGTCTACTTCTGTAGAATTCCTATCAACTCTGGTAAACTGGAACTGTTTCCAGAGATACAACCAACACACCATGACACAAACGTAAGAATGACTGTGATTGCCCTGCCACCATTAACAAAAAGCTGAACAAAACAGAGAAAGATGAGTGAGTACCACACTTTGATATTGAAGTCCTTAGTTTTTCTTCTTACTCTACCTACCACAAGTCTGGATCAGAAATTGAATGAATATACACATTAAGCAGAAAGAAAAATGTACACTATCTAGATAATTTCTCTAAGTATAACTGCTGCATAGCATCAGTGCTTCAGGAGCTCACCTGCATGACATCCCCCGTGTGAATATCTTGGTATCGCAGGAAACGAGCTTCAATAATTTGACTAGGAAAGAGAGAGAACAAGAGGTGACCTGTCAGGCAACTTAAAAAAAAGAAAGAAAAAAGGCCAGGATGAGAAGAAACAATATCCTTTTCACTCTTCTTTTCACTTTCTCCAAAGTATCCTTTATACCACACATACCCAACACTCTACATCACCAAAGTTTTGTGCTTTACACCAAGTGACCCACCTTGCAAGACAGCACTCTGGATAAAGGTCAGGGAGGTTCACCAGTTTCCATTCCTGGTGACAACTACCAGGCATGGCTGCATGGAAAGAGGACCCATAACCTGCACTGCCTAAAGCCACAGATAGAAATAATAAGAGGGAGAAGCAAAATGGGCTGGGACTTGGAAGACCAAGGTTCAGCTTTTTGCTCAGTTACTGTCTTCTGACATGATCACAACAGAAGTCATTTAATCTCTCTGGGCTATAGCCCACCATATATATACATGTATATATATATGTATGTGTATGTTATATATACATATATGTATATATATGTGTATGTATGTGTATGTTCCTACAGTTAGGATAAGAGCAATGTGATATCCACACAACCCGACATGATACAATACAGATAAAAGCTAAAAACCTCAAATGGCAAGTTCCAGTTCCACAAAACTTTCCACACTGACCAAACCCTTCTGATCCTTCAACCAAATTTACTAGAAGAGTCTGTAAAACTTACTGCTTCAGAGATACTATGCACATCTCATCCATCAGGCTGTAGTCAATGATCCGACACTTATGCTTACATCCAGCCTTGAACGCTGCAGGTTTAAAAGATTTTCTGGTTTTTGATAGATGTTTCAACTAGAAAAACAAATGGGAATTTAGTGTTTGGAAAATGGCAACACTTGTATGGCCCTTAGCTTGAAGTAGTAGCAGCTGACAAAAATCATTCTTCTAACGCACCCTTCAGGCAGCAACTTGTACTAGCTCTTGTGCAACAACTCACTTACATCCCAACCCAAACAGGGGAGGCTGCATTTAGCCAACACCTTCCACATTATCTTGATATGTTTATTTGTCTCACAAAGAACACTAAGGTAGGAAATAAAACTTAATCTTAATTTCCTTCCCCAAGAGGCTAAGAGATCTCTGAAGGAGTTCCTTTCACTGCCCCGGTACCTACTCGTGCAAATGCAAGCATGCCATCATCAAGCTCAAAGACAGCACCAAACTGCTTGTAGAAAGCCTTCACTGTAGACTCTTCCACTACGGCCCCCATGCGATCATTGGAGAGCTGGTTTGGGGATCCTCCAGGGTGCAGGAAGGCCTGCCGCAGAGTAAGATGCACCACCTTGGAGGTGGGGTGGGTAGAGAGGATGCAGGCCTTCACCTAGAAGATGATGTTTGTTATCAGTATAACATCACTATACATACCAAACTGAAGGATGTCATATTGCTTGTGGTTTTTAGACATTACGTTTGATGCCTGAACTGTGCTCACATATGAACACGTAACATCTTCTCAGCTTCAACAGTTCCATAGATCAGGGTTTTTGTTGCATTCATTCGTTGTTTATGGCCTAGTCTGGTACCAATGCAATGAGCAGAAGACAACCACAGAACTCATTTGCCACCATTCACAAGTCTCTCATGCTTTCCAAACAAGTCTTCCATTTACCCCAGGAATGGCTATGCTCTTTACAGCCCTAAAGCAGCTATGATAATAATTCAAATGAAAGATAAGACAGAAAAGATTCCACTGAAAAACACCCTTCCTCAAAATGCTGCTGAAGAAGATAACAGATGTTGTAAGCAACATAATAATTCCAGCCAGGTTTCATCCTCTTCCTTACCACTTGGTTTGGAGAATAATTTGTGGATTTCTCTGGGTCCACATGCATGAAATCCACAATGCCAGTGAAGGAAGACAGAAAGGTCAGACTGATACCCAGTGGAGCCACCTAGAAGGGTGAAGGAAATTATATGTGAAGATGAAAAAAAAAATTAAAAAAAAAAATAATTAGGAAGTCAATTGGTTTTCAGAAGCAGAGAGCAATTCACACATTTCACAAGAAGTCACCTTGCACTAAACAAGCACATCAAAATAGGCAACTGCTAACAACTCTGTTTTCTACAGTTTTGTAAAAACAATCCTTCAGATTTTCCCCTATATTGTCCTTACTCTGAGAGTGCTGCAACAGTGCTAAATACTTTCCTAGGCATAGACCACAGAAAAAAAATCATCCTGTTCTTCTCCATGGTTTATTGCCATCTCCTGGCCAAAGCCTTTGTACTCACAGTATCAGAAGCATGGCAAAGATCAAACCTTAGGTGAAACCACCGGGAGCACCTTGCTGAAAACAGTGTCTGCTCTTTTCGTGTAACTGAACCCAAACACAGAGTTTTCCAGCTAACCAACTACCATGTCCACTTAAACCTTTACCTCTTCAGGAAGGCCCAAAAAAGAATAATGAAAAAGAAAATAACCCACAAACAAAAACACAGCTTACCTTCTGCACTCGAGCTTTTACCACCAGCCCTGGCAGTAGATTAGAGAGTGTCCAGTTCTGTTGCTCTGTTGCAATGGATGCAGAAACCTCTGATCGATCAGCAGACAAACGGACCACTCTTCCCTCATTCTTTACTTCCTCAATGAGGCAGTTCAGGCTCTGCCCTATTTTCAAGTCAGACCCTACAAAGGCAAGCCACAGCATAAATTCCCTTCCAGGAACACTAAGGAGTTCCCTCTCGTAGTTTCCTCCAAAGCTTTTTCAGAGTTCCTTCTATTTTAAGAAGCTAAAAGACCTCAACAAAGTGAGGTCTACAGCCAGCAAGGGTCAGAGGGCTTGGAACAACAACATGGTCTGGCAGAAAACAGGGAACCTAGTGGCTTTTTGCTTATCAGCCACTGCTGTTTTCAACAATTTGCAAAGACTCCATCATGTCCCAACGCTCACTGAGGAGCACTAACACCACAGACACAGTGAGCTTCAATCCCTTTCATTCTCCACATCTATTTTAACTTCAGCAGCTCTTACTGTAATACTACATACCTTTCTTGACTGCTTTGATGTAACTTCGGGCTTTCTGATGAGGAAGGAAAGCATGAGTCCCTCTGACTCCAATATCAATGAGGTAGCCATGGTCTTCTACACTAGACACAAATCCAGAGAGCAGCTGTTGGGAGGGAAGCATTGCAATTCGGTAACGTGAAGAAACAGCTGCATCTGCAGAGAATGCACCTCTGAGGAGAGATTTACCACACAAGTACTCACTTGTTTCATGAGGCCAGAGAACAGTTTTGCAGAGCAAAGAACAAATGCAACATTCTTTCTTATAGCTCACCTGACAATGGGAGTCTGAACTCTATCCTTGTCCAGCTATGTATGTATGTTTGGAGTTAATGGACAAGTAGCATGAAAATAAAAATGGAATGCTCAACTACAGCAGGTGCTCTAACTGCAGACACAAACCTGCAATCATAAAGCTGGAAACACCAAAATTAAACAACCAAGCACCTCTAAGAGATAGGCTGTTAAATAAAGAACAAACTTATGCAGAGAGAAGTAACTGCATAATTTGCCCAAATAAAAAAAATAAATAAATAAAAATCAGGTGAATGGTTTCATGGGTGACAGCCTGTAAGAACATAACCAAAATCCAATATTGCCCTCTCCTCCCAGGTCTATTCCTCTGGAGGCAGCAGCTTCCTGTTCTGTTCTGATAGCATACAAGGACAAACTGAGGAGTTCCACTCATGCACGGCAAGAAGCACCTCAAAAGGCTAGAAAGGCTGTGAATGCATACCATGCCTGATGTTAGTGCTGATGCATTCAGACCCCTGTTGACATTTTTAGGGTTGATGGACAACTTGATACTCCGACGTCCGTCGGCACTTTTCTCAACACTGGTCACAGCGCATCTGACCAACATCCCTGGAGAGTACAGGTCTGAGAGAGAATTCAAATCCTGCCCAGAAACATGATCAAAAGTAAGAAGGCGTATAAATACAACAACATTAATTCATGCAAGAAGGCCAGAAACAGTTACTGAATGAGTTTTTTGAAATAAAAATCCTATAGGAAAGTCCTCGATCTCTGACAACACTACAATAAAAGGCAGAAATATCACAAACACCACAATCTCAATATAGAGGCAGAGACATACTGGAAAGTCTGCTAAGCTTTACTTAAATAGAAATACCAGGCAGGACAGAGCCAAGATGTTGCAGCTGAGGACCAAAGTACATCTTCAGAGTGAGACACCAACCTCACCACCCTCTTTGACAAAGAAAAACATCACCACTAAGTGGCTAGCATCCAGCACTTCGCATATTCCACAACAACTTAGGGAGAGCTGACACTGGATAGACAGAGTAGGAGGTTACTCCATCCTCTTTCTTTCCAAGAAGCTGCATTATCAAGAAACTGAAAATATAGTTTGAAATAGCTGGGCTCAGAGAAAATATACATTAGCACTATGCAGCAGGACTCTGTATGCAGAAACACCACGATATTATAAGGGCCACGCTATTCTCTCCAAGCTCTCTGTGAGACACTGGCATCCTCACATCATCTTCCAACCATTTAATTAGCTTCCTCATTTAACTGCCTACAGCCAAGGATCAGTATTTAACTACAGCAGCAAAAAGAAAGCACAAATCTATCCAAGTTTAACAGGCTGTCTATGAAGTTCATGCAATATTTAACCAAGACTAAGTTGCTGCAGGCAATCAAACTTCAGCTATCTGTAAGACACCAGAAACTAGGCTCCTAAGCAAGTCTTCAGGTTGATTCTGACTTATTTTCCCCTAGGTCCCAGACAGAAATCACAGCCCTGACCCACAGTCTCACCTCCAGCAGCTCCCCTTGGGTCACTTGCTTGCTCAACAATTCACTGTAGGCATCACTGATCTGCGTGACTGGGACAAATCCCGTAAGTCCATTGGGCAAGCTGATGACAAGCTCAAAGACAGTTACCTCTTTTATACAACCAAGGAGCAGCATCCCCTCACAGAGCTCCTGGGAAAACAGAAAGAACAGCACACAGTGGTTACCTTGGCAAGTCAGTGATAATAGTATGGTAGACATCCTGAATTCCTGCTGTATGTTACAGGTTTTAATGAGGGAAAACACAAATTTTTTACCAAGGTCATTAAGGGAGAGACACACAAAATAAAACATTTATCCACAAACCTGAATTGTGAGTGGTTCAACACTAACAGCAATGTCTTTAGCAGGAGCCTTTTTGTCTGCCTTGAATTTTTTCTGCTGCCTATGATCCCCTTCGCTCCTTTTTCTTTTCTGTGTTTGTTCTTCATGGTGAATCTGAATTAGATTATAAGTAGAGAGGAAAAGAATAAAAGTAGATAACAAGATGAACACCATGTTAAGGCATAACTCTACTGTCAGGAATAAAGTTAGATGAAATCATGAGATTGGAGAAAAAATGAAATAAGCATGTTAATTTCTATAGGCCTTCATGGGAGTCTTTTAAAATATCCCCTTTTAAGCTGAGACCAATCTTTTATAAAACCGTGAATCACAGGAGCAGAGAGAAGCAGTAAAAGCAAACTGCACCATGCTCCACGGAACAGAGGAAGACCAAATTTAGTCTGTCTGCATGCAACAACTCTAGTGGAACAATGCAAGTATCTCAGCACCAGATGCTTGTACAACATCTTCTGGTAATCTTCACTGCATTTCCCTGACATCCCATTCAACATGTATCAGATAGCTGGGATCTTTAAGAGATCAGAAGCAAGGAGGATGCCAGCAGTTATCTCTTCGCAGAAGTCTTTTCTAGAGGTTACTATAGAAGTAAGGGACAGGAAGAATTTTAGGTCATATTCTGACAGTGAATGGAACTCTTGACATACATCAAACAAGTTATCCTGCTCAAACTTTGGTTTTGGTTTTTTTCCTGTTGTCTCTGTGGGCTTCTTCTGGATTCCCCCTCGAGGAAAGTTTTCTTCTATGGATGCCATACCTGCGCTTCTATAGAGCAAATGACAAAACAGAAGTTAAACATGCAGCTGTTGGACTTGTTTCTTGTTAGATCTGACATTGAAAATGTGTAAGAAAAAATCCAGATAGCTGCTTCCCAGGCGGTCAGTGAGGAAAAACAAAAAACTCACAACGTATCTGACGTTTCACTACGCTGAAGCATTACAAGGGCCATCTAAACACGTGCCTTATCGCTAATTAATCACATTTAAAGCCGTCTGTCAAATACCGAACGCCTCTTTACCTACAGAAGCGTACAATGAAAGTCCAGCGAGGCGCGGTAAGCAGCAAACACCTTCCGCAGCCACTGGCACAGACCGCACCGCTCAGCCCACAGAGACCCGGACTCCCCACCCCAGGCCCAGCCTCAAAGCCACCACTCGCACCGCTCCAAACCTCACGTGCGCCGCTCTCCGCGCGCCCCCGGAAGCGGTACTCCAGGAGAAGGTCAAATGTCAAAGGGCGGGCGGAAGCGGCGGGCCGTCCTATAGGTCGGGAGGGGGGCGTCCTGCTTCCGTGGACAACCAATCAGCGTGCGGATTGGTGGCTGCGCGCGCAGCTGGGCTGCCGCCATCTTGTGGGAGGGCACTGAAGAAGGGCAGAGCGAGGCGGTGAAGAAGGAGGCAGCCGAGGTAGTTGTGGTAGCTGTGGTGGGAGGGAGCCTGTCTGGCTTGAGTGCGGGTCTCTGTCTCCTGCTCTTTCTGGTGGACTTTGCCGCTGGGTGGGAGGGTAGCTGTACGTGGTGTTGGGCTATGGTTATTCTCAAGGGTGCCCGCGACCTTCAGCCGCTGCGTCGCCTCCTCAGCTCCGGCCCATGGCGAGGCAGCATCTGTGAGGGGCAGGCCGAGGGCAGGGAGTTCTTCTGAAAAGGAAAGCTTGCATTGCGCTGTCTGGGCTCCGAGCCGCCCTTGGAAAGTTCCCAGTGACTCTTCTCCAGGGTTTTGCTTTGGTCTTGTGTAAATCAAAGATGAGGTTGGCTTTCCACGTCGTCTACTGCGAATGTCTGGGAAGGTTTCTTTGAGGGTCTTCACTGTTTCACCCTCAGCTGAATGCAGGCAGGCATCTCAATCTGCATAGCAGAGGTGTTACAGGGCCGGGTTTGTGCAAGGATTGTGTTCATGAATGCAGAACCAGCTACAGCCATTCTCTGTATCTATTTTACAGGGTGCCAGGGGCTTCAGCATCTCTGCTAGGCTTGGTAGGTAGTGTGCGGCACGTGTACTTCCTTTGAGCTGAGGTATAAAGTAAACAAGTGTCTGTCTTAAATATGACTTCCTTAAGCATAAGAGAAGGATACTCTTAAAAAATATACCTCTAAGCATTGAAACCTCTTGTGCTGCAAGGAAGGTCAGATACTGAAACCGGCTCTCCAGGGCATTTGTGGAGCCTCCATCTCTGGAGATACTCAAAAATCTAATGACAAGTCCATGAGTGACCCTGTTTTGATCAGGTTGGGGTTGGACTGTATGATCTCTAGAGGTGCCAACATCAACTACTGAGTGATTCTGCAAGTATGCTCCTCTATGTTTGGTAGGCTGTTGTGCTAACTGACTTTGTGCAGTAGACCTGGGATTTTGGTCTAGGTGCAGACAAAATGCAAAGGCGTGCTCTTATGCTTGGTGATTTCACTGTATCTGTGAAAACACTTACAAGGTCCTATAGTTGCCTCAACTGGCTTGCTGGTATAGCTGAAAACTGAGTAGAAATATGTATTTTAGCCCAGTCTGGTCAAGTAAAATACAATAGTAATGTGCAGCTGTGAGCAGAGCAGGTTTTAATGACCAAACATTTGTATTCTAATATAGTATGAAAGTTGCAGCACAGCATTTTGAATTGCAAAATGGCACAGTGGTCTTGCCTGAATCAGGTCACTGCTGAGCTTCTGGACGTGCAGCTGAAGCTATTCCCCAGCTGAGCTTAGGATGAGTTATTTTAATAAAGTGTTGTAAATTCCAGAACAAGTGCTAGAAAATTGTACTGGATGGTTGTGTAGGCAGGAGTAGCAGTTTGGGTGGTTTGTTTCTCTTAGGAATATTCCTTTATGTTGGTATCATCATACAGACTACTTTTTACATATTTAATTTCTGTTGAATGAACTCTGGAAAGTCTGAAGTGCTTTCCTTTTCAAAGCCCCTTATTTTCTTGCCTTTTAAAATGCAGTGCTCTGAATATGCCCATTCTTCAGTGTATATCTAGTCTGTTAAATGTTCTGAAAACACTGTAATAGTTTTGTCAGTGGAAGAACTAGGCACAGCATGGAGATAAGTTTGATCTTCTATTGGTCCTGTCCAACTGACTGTAAAACGTATTAACTGTCTTGTATTGCTTGTTAGAACCAGCAACCATGGCTGGCCATGACTCAGGATCTCAACACCAGTTCACTGGATTTCAGAAGTACTTCAATTCCTACACCATCACAGGCAGGAGGAATGTACGTATCGTGACAATTTTTCTAGTCTGGTAATAATGTTTTTTCTGAGTTTTAGACTGACAGTAAACTTTTTTTTTTTTTACAGTATGTAATAGCAACGTATACAGGCATTGCAATGCTCGTCTTGTATTTCAAGCTCAGACCTAAAAAGAAAACTCCTGCTGTGGCAGATAAATAAATGGTAAGCGGCCAGTTTTCTTCCAGAAAATGGTTCAATTCCAACTCAGGAAGAAAGAGTGACAAAGAAACTGCTAATAACAAAACATAATTAGGAGAAGAAGCACAGGCATGTGAATTCTGTGCACAATTTTAAACCTTAATTATGTTATAGAGTAATTTGGAGGGGGTGGGAGGAGGGGGCCTTCTGAACAAATTAGGTCATTACTGGGGTCTACAGAAATCATGGGTTACTGCTGTTCTTTTTATTCTTCAGACATGCCAAACAGGGTTAGGGATCCTCATGCAGAGTAAGCAAGGAAGGAGGAATGGATGGATGTTGCATCTAGGCGTGTCAGGTTTTGCCTACACAGTGTGTGCCTGTGATTTATCCTTTTGCTGTAAAAAATAACTATTGCTACTACTGCTTTGAGTATTGAAATAAAGTAATAGGTAATGACTTAGTTATTAACTGTATCTGAGAATTCTATGAGGAGATTAACGCTGCATTAAGACCTTTTGAACAGAGAAGAGGAGCGCTATACGCAATGTGCTGAGACCTGAGTAGGCAAGGACCATAGGGAAGTGGTTGAGCTTGTTCTTATGTAGCAAAAACCAAGTGTCACAATACATAGTCCACTTTCAAATACATTTTCACTGAAATGGCATTTTGCAAAAAACTGTGTGTTGTCCTCACAGCCTGCAAAATGTGTAGAAAACAATAAGCTTCAGCTTATTACTAATGTTTATGATAAAGGGACACTACTTCCTTTTTTTAATGTTGAAATTTGCCTGCTTTTATGTAAAACTGGTTTGACTGTGGGAAGGGATGATGCTCAAATAGCAAGCCTTGCACAGCGGTACTAATATGTTTGCTCTCTCATCTCTTGGCAGGTTTTTGGCATGTCTGAAGCACCAATCTGTGTCATTGCAAAGGAAACTGATGTCCTGTGGTGGCTAATAAAATATAAACAATTATTTGCTTTATTGAAAATGTGACATGGTGCAAAGAAGCAGAAGTGGGGTACTTTCTTCCTATTTCAAAAATCATCTGTAGTGGAGATGGAGTAGCTGACTCTTTCCTGAGTATTTGATCTCATCTGTTGTTGTAACACATTCTCCTGAGCACTTAGTAGTAATCTAGGGAAGATCTCAGCAGCACGATCTTAACAAGCACAGAGCTTACAGCTGCGCAGAGCATCTGTGTTGCTGAGTGTCATAGTGGACATCAGTAAACTTGCATGGCTTGCAATACTTGGTTGTGCTGGTTACTTTTTTTTTTTTAACACTTCCAGCTACTAACTTACATGGAAACCATTACTTCATTAATGATAATGCAGTGCAGAACAGCAGTCAGCTGCAGCTTCTGTTGCCTGTATTTTGCATAGAATCTTTCTGGTTTTGAGTTGAAAGCATCCCAACATAGTGTGATCCTTAGTTGACTTGTTGACTTGTATATACAGCCAGCTCTCTGCCCACCCCTAAAGCTGGTATATCATGCTCTCTACCCCGTTTTTCTACAACAAAATTCAGTAAAATTCATTTCCTTCAATGGAGGTGGTTACACAGCACAGTGCTTTTTGGCAAGTCGCAAGCAACAAGGGTTGAACGTGGGACCTGGGATGCAAAAGTAGGAGACAAAAAGCCCTAAACTTAGGAGGTAGGCATGACTGCTGGCAAAAAGTGTAGGTCAGAGGAAATTACACAAGGTTCTCATGTTCTCCCTCCAGCCTTAATTTATTATTAAAGCCATCCTTCTGCATAAAACTAGTCTTTCTGTCCTGTTCACATCAACAGCCTCTGTCCTTTTTGACTTTGGCATCCAATTGGCTAAAATGTATCCCATACAGTTAGAACTAAGTGTAAGTTAAACAACTAGTCATCAACTGCTGAACTACTTTGTTTCTCCTAGCACAGTACTCACGTTTAAAAGCACTGCTCTTGCATCCATTGCAGCTGTCAAGGAAAGAAAGCATCTTCTTCCAACATACAGTGTACAGACACAAGCTGTGTGGTTTCAGTATTTATTATACTATCAAAAGTATAAAACTGTACAAAACAAAAAGGCAGAATGTGGCAGTGTTTTCTTCAAGCTCTCAATGCTGTATGTGCTTTTAGGTAACTTGCTTAATTTACTACAATTTTACTTAAGTCCAGCTGGTCATATTGATTGCTGGGAAATTTTGATGTACCTTTACAGATAAAATCCATAGTAGTTTAGTTTTAACCTTTTGTCTTTAAAGAAAGTTTCCAAATTAGTTTCCTTATGAATTTTCTACCCTTATTTTGATATTTAATGCCCCAATGCCCCTTTACTCCAAGGCTTAGTCAGAAAAAGGATGAGATAGGAGGTAGTTCTTTGTTTACCTTAGAAATGTCAAGTCTTGGTTTTCTGCATCTTCAGTAGAGAGCCAGCAGATTGTTTAAGTGCCTGAGCCCTTACTGCAAGTAACAGGGAATACAAACAGATTTCCTTGTATGTAGTTTGTAGAAGATTCTAAGAGGCCTTTCCTTTTCCATTCACAGACCCCAAAACACGCTCTATCCTCCCAGTATTTTGTATCTTTTACTTTTCCTTAGAAGCTCTGAGCTTTACTGGTTGTCCAGCAAGACTTACTGGAGTATAGCAGGGTTTTTTTGGGTGGCAATTGTCACACAAGCAGACAAGCCAGCCTTTCAAAAGCAAACTGATAGCATACTGATGACTGAGTAAGCTTTTTGCTCTGCAATTTCTTGATCCTCCACTAGTTTTTACAGTGTGATGTATTGAACTATATGCTGAAAGGATGCTGAATTTTGAAGCTTTTCAAATCTAATAAAACACATGAGGGTTTAAGTATATTGTTTTTAAAATTGGGTGATGCATGTCAGTTGTCCCTTCCTCCCAAACCATCCCTCCAAAGAATTCACATTGCAACTTGTGTTGCTTATCACACAGCAGCAGCTACTTGTCAGAACAGAATAACAAGATCTGCATTTCTAATAACTCAAAAGAGCATAGAAGTTTGAAATCTTTTCAGGACTTGGTACTTAGATGCATAAAAACTACATGTAACTTCTCTGCAGTTCCCCACAAGCCTCTGCCTGTTGGGCTTATTCTTTCAATGCCCCATTTGTTGCTGTAATATCCTCACCATACCCGTTGTCCAGCCTAGGCTATAGTGAGTTAAACTACATTCTTCTTTTCTGAGTCTGAAGTTTTTACCTGTGTTTGAGACTGGTTAAACGTTACCAAACCATACATTAAGTGCTTTAAAAAAAGTCATTTGAGAACAAATACCAAGGCTGTTAACTTTCCAGAAGTTTCAGCAGAGCTCAATAGCATCTCTGAGAGGAGACAGCCATTTTCATATACATACATATATATATATATATATACACACGTACGTATACATTTACCAAAAGCACCACAAAACAATTCCTTCCTTTAAATTCACAATGTCTTGTCAAGCTCCAGCATCTTCAAACTGTGGGAGCAGAACATGTGAATTATGAGAGCAGAACAGAGATGTTGCTTGAGTTAGTTTACACAATTTTGTTTCTTCCTGCAATGGACTGGTGAAGTCCACCCATACAAGACATTTCTCTTCATCTCACATTCTGAGGTCACTGCTGCAACAACTTGGCACAGCCAGCCAGTCTCGCGTCTTCCTTATCTACTGTGAACTGTAGGCTCCTGCAGCGAGCAGCAAGTTCCTGCGTGTAAAATGAAGGTGTACAACTGGAGTTGATTTGGTCATGTATGTACCTAGTAACAAGTCCTGTGAGTTTTCAGGCAAGTTTATGTGTCCCGTGGCTGTAGTAAAGTCATCCGTTTCTAAATCTTCAAATGCTTTCACTGCATCCCACAGCCGAACTGTGTTATCCATTGAACCTAAAAGAGAAAAAAGGAAAGTAACAGTTACAAGTCTTTTCCTTGCTAGATAGCAAGTAAACACAATAGGAATTCAAACTCACAAAGCAGAATTACTCATAACTGAATAGTAAGCCCTCATCCTGCAATGAAGCATTTTTAAACAAGCCTTTAACAAAGCAAAAGCACACATAAAAGCTATCACCTGTAATCTAACAGGGACACACTGTGGATAAAGTGCAAAGAAGCACATCTGGGTTTCCATGCTATCAGCCAGCACTTGAAAAGGCAAGACAACCTTAGGGCTACATCCCAACTCCACCAGATGTTTATGATTCTAAGTCACAGTAACTTTTTTTCTGATACTTGAATACTTTCTTTGATAGAGGGAAGACCCCAGTATTTTGCAGGCCCAGAGGTCTGTGCTTTCATTGGAGCACTGGTCAGATGAAGGAACCACCATGCAGGCTGGATCAAACCTGCACTCCGGAAGCATTCACTCTGTGGTAGTGGCTCACTCAGGATTCTTAAAGCACTGCAGTTGGGAACAGGGAACTAAATAAATTCCCAGCCTGATTTCGTAAGGAAATTACTTAGGATCCAGCTTACAGTATCTGTACATTATTTCTTCTATCAGAAAATGAACTTTTTCCATTAACTTCAACTAGTTGACAGAACAGAGCAAATTTGGAATGTCCTAAATTCCTATGCATTTTATGACAACAGTTCACAGAGACGAAACTTTGTGCCTCCACAGACTGAAAATAGTGGCCCTACCAAAGGACCCCTACCAAATCAGCCACCAGAGTATCCATGTGGACAAGCAAGAAAACCAAGCAAACTTCACAAGTTCCACTGCTCATAAACCTGATCATTGATACATAATTTTATATTAAAAATCTAGCATGAAGAAACAGTAAGGCTACAGATTACTTATTTTCTTGCCCTCTCTTCAAGTCCTGCTACATGCCCCCCACCTCTCCTCCCATCTCAGTACCCCAAGCATCTTTAAGACCAGCCATTTTTTGTCTGCCCCAGAAGTATTTCTGACTTCAGTTTACACCAGCACTATGTACAGAGCCCAACCTTCACTATCAATTAACTGTGTAACACCTTTCCTTCAGTTCCCAGAATATCTTGTACCACCAGTTTTAATTCACTGCATCTGCTTAAGAAAGTGACTAATTTGTCTTCCACAGCTTAAGGAATCCATTACATAATCCCACTTTACATAGATGGAACACAACGGAAGCTTGCTTCCAGCGACTTTTACCTGATGCTAAAATCTCCCCATCCCTACTGAATCGGAGCGCATAGATGGTGTCAGTGTGCCCTTTCAGTTCTCCGACCATCAAGCCATGTCCAATATCCCACAGCAGAACTCTGCCATCTGTTGCTCCAGTAGCCAGGAATCGTCCATTAGGAGAAAATGCCAACGAATGAATCGGACCCTACAAAAGACATTTGCAGACAGGAAAGCCAAACAAGCTAATTAAGCCTTCTTAGCCAGTCAATCTGTATTCTAAACGCTGTATTCTTCAGAATCCCACCATAGAAATTAAGTCACGTCGGTGATGTGCCTTTACCTTATGTCCAGTGAATATTCTTACACAATTCCCATTTAAAACATCCCAGAGCCGTACAGTTCTGTCTGCTGAGCCAGTGGCAATATAGTTGGAGTTAGGGTGAAATCGAGTACATGTCACATCTGCAAGGTGGCCAGCAAATATCCGTAAAGGCTGGTAATGATCTGTCGCCCACAGCCTGAAAAGAAAAGCTTTGTTAATAAAGGGAGCCCCCATGAAGTTCAGAATCTATTGCACGGTAATAAAAAAAGGAAGTAATTAATGAGTGGCTTCTCACTGGTAAGTTTACTGAATTAGCAGGATCTGTTCTGGAAAACTGTGCTTCTCAGAAGGGAGAAATAAAGAATATTCTGTCATGGTTAATAAACAGCAGGAGAAAATATTTTTAATTAAATGACCACGAAGGAGGATGCTATCTCCGATGTGTGTTGAAAGGAAAAAAATATGTACATTAAAACAGTTGCTCAGTATTTTAACTCACGTGTAATAAAATTTATTTCCCAAAATAGGTTAGCCTATAGTATATCAGCCAATAATCTCTTCCAGGGTTAATTCACCACAAAACTGATATGTAGAAAACTCATCTAATTTCTTACCTAGCCACTCTGTCATGTCCCCCTGACACAAAGTAATACCCGTAAGGAGAGAACTGTGTATCCCATACTGGATAGTTGTGTCCTTTATATCCCACCAGACACGTGAATGTTTGGAGGCTCCACAATCTGACAGTACCATCCTCAGAACAGGACAGCAGGTAGTTCCTGTCACAGGAGAAAGTATAGGATATTACATATCAAATTCATACCGTAATTCTATGATACATAAAACTCTCCACTGGGCAGCTACCAACTAGTATGTCCCATATAAATCAGGATTTCAGTGAAGTAAGCAACAGTAAAGTGTTCAGGAAGAATTGAGCCCTCAGTCCTTATGCATAAGAGATATTTGAACATTGATGATTAATTCTGATGACACAGCAATACAGAGGGGCACATTTCATTCACATGAAAAACAAACCAAAACCAAATAGTAGATTGCTATGCTATATTACTTTAAAATGATCTTAATGCAACTCTGAACTAAATGGTACGATTCCCTGAATGTGACCTCAGTATGAATTCTTAATTCATAAGAAATTATGAACAGACTCCATTTATACAGTATAGATCATATATAGACTCTGTATTCATGTTCCACACGAAGTTTACTTCTCAGCTGTATTTCAGTGATGGTTGTCTCTTGTGTAGCTTACAAAACGTTTTAAATTCTGTTATTTTAAAGAAGACACAAGAGTTACTTTAATCTTCTGGAAGAAGCTGCATTAAAAACATGTTCACATTCATAGCATACAATTAAGACTCAAGATAAGCAAACTAATTAGCTTGTAAACTTTATTTTACCTGTCGGGACTGAAGCTGGTGCCATAGACAGGTCCACTGTGACCATACAAAATCTTCAACTCACTTGCAGTTTTCTCATCCATGATCCTCTCCAAGACATCATCTGATTCTTTGTCAATCAGACTGAGGTCTGCAATATTTCAAAGTTCATGCATCATAACAACTGTCAGAGGTTCAAAGACAAATGCCATGAAAACAAGTAACATCTTCTTCACAATCGATAAGTAACTCACGAACAAAAGCACCTTGAAATAGGTCATGGTGAAGTGTGTACAATGGCACAACACTTCTACCCTTGTAGAAGGTGACAGTAATACTTTACATAAATAATCACTCTTTCACAAGTCTTCATAATAGATAAAATCGATAAAAACTCATAACAGATAAAATCCTGATTGGTTTATTTTTCATACATGTATTGTTTAGCCTTAAGACACACTTCTTGAGATGACAAACTTTCATGTCTTTTCCCAGGTCTTTTTGACAGCTTTCCACTTGTATGGGAACTGCTGAGTCACGGCCTGAACCTCTGATTGATCACCTGAGGCGAGCCATGAGTCAGCCAGAGGAGCACAGGTGAAGGCAATTCAGCTGTGCTGCCAGAAGGGATGGAGCCAGGCTCCACCCCTCCTAGACCTATTTAAGAGCTGGCTACCAGTGGGCAAGGATTTTGTCTGGAGATCCCTCCTTCTGGTGTTTTGTGGGTGAGCCCAGGATAGGGGTAAGCTTTCTATTTATTCTCTTTTGTTACCATAGTCTGCTTTGCCTAACTCTCTTGTTTATTTTGTGATTTTAACATCCTAGTATTCTTTGATTATACACCACTACACACAACTTAAAATAACTTTCAATCTGTAGGCTACCATTTGCTGAACACCACATTTCATTTCAGCACCAAGACTAAGAACTGTTCATTTGTGTGCAGGCTGCCTGGCAGTAGGTGTACACAGCCAGATATCTCCTTCCTTTATAAATACATATTTCTAATGATAAGATGCAAATATACAACTGTGCACAGTGTTTCTTCAAAGTGACAACATGCAACTGCTCAAAACAACTCTCCTGACAGACACAATTTTCTGTTCACACAAAACACACGTGACACAAACAATGCACACTGACATTCAATTTTCTTTGACTTAATTACCTGCTGCTGCTTTCACACTACGTAGCTTTTTCGGAGTCACAGACCACACTCTGACTGTAGAGTCAGCAAAGCCTCCTACAATCATGCTAGAGTCATCTGTAATATCCACTGCAGTTAAACCCTATAGACAAAATAGCCACTGATGTTGTCTGTAGCTTCCACAGTGCATTTCAAACATTACCAAACCTTATACACCAAAAGGAGAATGAAGTATACTCATTTAACAAAAATAGAATAGTTTGGACAAGCACATTTGAAATTCTTGCACCACTAGACAGAAAGATACATAGATGAGGTCCAGTTAATGGTGACAAAGCAGCACTGCTTCCCAGCATTTTGGTGCAAACTATCGACTGTATTCTGTATGATGCGCTCGGGGTCACAATGGAAAAATGAAAGAAAGAATTAAGGCAAAACCAGAGCAAACCCAAGGAACATAGAAATTAGTTTAAGGAAGTTTATAAGTAGAATTTTGAATGTTCCAAATGCTCTGACAACCAACGTTAACTCTTCAGTCTTCTTTCTTTATTAAGAGTGAAATTTATCATTTTGATTCCCTCCTTCATATCCCCCAAATTCTTCTTTTACCAACCTGATAAGCATTAAGGAACGTATAGAAACAGATGGAAGGCAGGCACTCTGGCCCAAGACGCACACGTCTGGCAGCTTCCTTCATGTTCATCACTTTATCCAGTTTATCTGAGTCTTTCAGTTCAGGAAGAGGAATTCTAGAAGCACACATTTTTATGAACTTTCCATATTGTCAATTTAAACAGAGAAAGCAGAATCTTCATATGCAACCTTATAACTCAATATTCAAATACCAAAATAAATTCAGAAGAATGAAATACTATGTAAAGATTGATGAGAAAAAGAAGCAGTAGCTTTAAGAATTCCAGACAGGTGGTGAAACAAGGTAACTATTTGAGTATGGCCAGAAAAGATGAGGGGGTAACCAAATAAAATCAGGAAGTCTAGATTGACATGAAGGGCAAAGACAGAAGGTTACATGCTAAGCTTTGCATTAGCTCCCCTGAAGTCTTATGGCTGAAGCTGTCTACTGCTGAAGGGGACAAAGAGCTAAAGCATCATGTGACCAGCACTGCACATTTGGCATGATAATGCTGGACTTAACAGGAGTTCTCTGCACATCATTCCCTTGGTACCTGTTTTGAGGAGGAGCATTAGGGTCTTGTTTTTTACTTTTTGACCCCACACTGTCTCTTTTAGGTTTTTTCTTCTTTGGTTTTCCTTCCTCATTTTCTCCCTCTTCATCTTCATCATCCAAAGGCACATCAAACTCTGGTTCTTTCAATAAGCCAAAGAAAACCTGCAAGCCAATAAGATACATACAACATAATGGCAACTGTTGCTCTTACTGAACACTAATTTTTCAGTCAGAAAGGGACAGCTCTACTAAATTGAACATTACTGCGTTCGTTACTGATTAGTCTGTCACAAGTGTAATACGTGTTCTGCTGTTGTACCCAACAACTGATCTGGACAACTGTGAGTTCTCCCATAACCTCTTAGTGCTTCCCTAAAGCAAAATCCCTACCACTTACATAATGTATTTGTGTGGCAGTGTGGTACTACAACTACTGTTGAGATCTACCCAACAGTCTTTGCAGTAACAACTGGAAGTAAGAACAGTTGTTGCTGTACTAGAGAGGATGCCAGATGGGTCCATTTTAAAACTACACAGCAAAATCATGAGTTTAAATCCAGTTCAGCAAACAGAATACAGAGCTGTCTATCACATTTCCTTCTACTGGTCAGTGACACACTTTGATTTCTCTACTCCTGATAACATCTATTTGTACTGAACTCTTCCTTCACTTAGTTCATGTTGTCTTTTAAGATCTCAAGTAGCAATAGCCAGTACTTTCTGAAAAACTACTCTGGAAATGTTCAATAATAAAGAGCAATAATCTTTTCCTCCTACCTTCGCTTTATTTGCCTCTCGTTTTGCCTCCCCAGCCAAGCTCCCAACCATAGCATCTATCTGTTGTTTACTACGAGGCATTCCATCAAAAATATCAATGTAGAGATGTTCCTGAACGATGTTCCAGATCTGGTTGTTCTGCTTTTCCTGAAGATGCCTCTTCAAGAGTTGGTAAGAGTCACGGGAAATACGCAGAACAAACTTGCTTGTTCGGAAATCCAGCATGGTTTCATTGCCTTTCATATGTTCCTTTTTGGTTAAGCTAGATAACACACGGAGGTCATCTTGGTAATAACATTCCTGATCCCCATGAAATCTGTTGAAATTCAACACGTGGTAAAAGATTTATTAGGAAAATACTATCTCCGAAGTGCACACTTAATTACATCATTTTAACATCAAACACAGTAGCTTGCAAAGATTCCTCAACAACTATATATGGAATGATCTTTCTGCTGGAATAAAATTCCTTTCACAAGGAATCAGTGACTTATTGTACACAGTAAAATTAATTAAGAGTTTAAAAAAAAAAAAATGAAGAGAGTACACAGAAATGCATAAGCACAAAGGATTACTGCCTGCAGTAAATAGTTACACTAATACATCTATTTACATAAATAAAACTTCAATTAGTGGTACCATAAAGTACAAGGCATTTCTTATTATGTAAGACTACCTGGATGTATTTGTAATTGACTCATATGAATATGCACATTTAACAATGAATACATTCCTCACTTCCCACTCACATTACCTAATAGCTGACATACATCTAGAAAAAATAAGCTTCCATTTTTAATTCAAATCATTTATAAGATACTTGTGGCAGGGAACATTTTAATTATTTAAAGAACTTTTTTTCTGACCATGTTTGAGGGATAAACACGGGTTGAAATGTTTCTTAATTGGTTTGATCCCAGAATATAATAATGTAGATTAATGATAATTTCCTTTAATCTTAGAAGAATTTAAATATATACATACAGTATGATATTAGTAAACATAGACTGCACTGCTTTGGATCTCAGTGCAACTTTCAAGTGCTAGAAAATGAGCCCACAGTCTTTCCCTAAAGCAGCAGCATCTTCTCACTGATACTTTGCAGCAGGGAACCCACCACCTCAACATAAACACCATTAAAATCTGCAAGCGTACAGTTCAAAAGCATGGAGTTTGCACATCTTTCTAATATTGGAGATTGGAAAAGGATTAACAATTCCAGCAAACCACAGATTGTAAGTCCCTTCAGCATTACTGAAGAACATGTGTTTGTATATGTATATATGTACACACATACCTATGCCAGGCACTACAGCTAACGGACTTAATCAAAGTAGCAGACAGCACATAACGGAATTACACAAATTAAAATCACTTACCTTTCAAAAAAAGACTTAGCTTCACTCTCATGTTGGTTGTAGACCAACTCCAAGTACATGTGCACAAAGAGAGGATAAAACAGCTGAGACAGTTCAGCCCGATGACAGTCCAGGGAACACTCAATGAAGTTTTTTAAACCGCTGTAATACTCCTCATACAGCGTAGGGTCCCCCTGCTGATTGTAGGCAGACAACACTGCACTCACATCTGGCTGATCCTCCACAACAACACCTCCTCCAACTGCAAAAGCATTAGCATATAACAGATTGTAATGCTGCCTCAAAGAGCAATACACAAATAGCAAACACACAGTGGCTAACAACACCTATGCTGAGGTAAGACGCTCAGAACAAAACAGAACATTGTTTTGCATCTGTTCAGCCCTACCTTTAAGTGATACAATTGAGAGGATGGTGGCACATTAACTATAGCCCAGCAACTGATTCTTCAAGTACAGTTCTTAATTTTTTGTGCCCTCCCTGCCAAAAGTTGCCTACAAAGTATTTAATGTAGTGCCTAACTCGGCTAAGTGAAAAAAAAGCTAGTGTCGCATCAGAATCCTTCACTGCAAGGGCTAGAAACTGTCAAATGAGGAGCTGAATATTTTTAAGCCTGTAAGATATAATCGCTATAATTATTTTGCTTCTAATGAGCAAATTAAGTTAATCAACTGAACAATTTACCAAGACCACTTCATAGCCATTAGAGGGTAGTGACTTTCTGACACTTCCTACCACTCTCATAGCAGTCATTAAACACTTTTGTCTCTTGGTCTTCTATCTTTATATATATGTACCTCCTATCAGGTGATGCCAGCAACAAGCTGACTTCATATTGTACTCTTATTGCCATTCAGACATATAAATTCCTGAAACACTTCCAATATTATGTAAAGCTGCCCCACATTAAAATTTATTACAGTCTGAGGACTGAGGAACAGCTAAATCCATTATCAGCTGGCACTAGAAATGCATAAAGCCTTCTCCACGCGTACCCTATTGCTCCTTCTTCAAAATGCAGCAGCTTGTATATCGGGGCTCTGGCAACATCCCAACAGCCATCACCTCTAACTACAAAGGGAATCTTCAGCCTCGCGTGATGTCCTTCTTGAGATGGTACCCAAAGACAACGGGAAGCACTTGTCCCAGCAAGTAAAACAGCCTGTCCTCGGTCCCCTTCTCTGAGAGGTGCACCCCAAAATCGCGATCTCTTCTGGAGTTGCACGGCAGACTGCCAGAACCACCGATTTCCCCGAGTGGGGTGCAGCCTTATCCGTCCCCAGAGGAGCCACCCAGGGGAGCGCAGCCCGTGCCTCAGCATCACAGAGCCCTGAGGCAGCGGGAAGCACACCGAGTCCCTCCCGGCGGCCAACCCCCTTCCGGAGCTGCCGAGCGGGTCTCACCTTTCCCCGGTGGCACTGCGGCCGCTGCCGCCACCCCCGGGCTAGAAGAGGCGACGGGGGCGACGCTGCCTCCTATCGCGATGGTGGCGGCGGCGGCGACCCGGCTGAGCAGCGCCTCGCTGCTGCTGGCATCCCCTTCGCCCCCCGGGGCTCCCGGGAGCCCGGCACCGGCGGGGCTGAGGGCGGCGGCTCCGAGGTCCTCGCCGAGCAGTCGAGCTTCGCGACGCAGGATCTCTTCGGACTCGCGGAGGTTGCTGCGACGCAGGAACTGCAGCACGGCCACCAGCGTCTGCCGGTCCAGCGCCGCCGAAGAGGCGGCCGGGCCCGGTGCCGAGGGCTTACCGGACGATGCGTCCCCGGCGCTCCCCGCCGTCTCCCCCTCCGCCGCCGCGGCCGACGGAGCGGGGGGGGCGGCGGTGGCGGGGGGAGCGGCGGGGGGCTGTGGCGGCGTCCCCGCCTCCGGGTCCGGCTTCACCGCGGCAACCTCCGCCGGCTCCTCAGGTACCGCCGCCATCTTGCATCGCCCCCCATTCGCCGGTGGCAGGCGGCTGCCGCCAAGCGCGGATGTTTTTGCAACAGTCAGGGCAAAGGAAGGGCACCGCCCTCTGTGACTGGTAGAGCGCTCGTAGCTTCATTTTGCGACGCTGCCGAGAGGGCTTTACGGCAGCGAGGTGGTCTGGGAGCGCAGTACGCCGCGTTCGGCGGTGATGCTCCGCGGGCGTCCTGAAGCAAACACGGACCGGTGATCGCATGGGCGCAAACCGCGGGACGGACCGCTGCTTTCTGTGCGTGTATGCGAGAGATCATATTCAAAATGACGTTGATTTTGTATTAAAAAATCAATGCCGCCTCTGGTATCCTGCTTGGAGAAGACCAACGATGTCTCTAAGACTGTTCCATTACGAGGTTGATTCCGAATTAATTACAGCCGGTCACGTGCTTTCCCAGCTTTCTGTCTGTTAAAATCAGGATCCTTTGATATTACAGAATAAGCGCTTGAAAAAACAAAAAACAAAAAAATCCCCTATCTTGTGGCTGACGTGCTTTCTAGATGAATTACACGCCGCACCGCGTTAGTCACTTGATTCTTAGCAGTAGGAGCGAAGAGCGTAGAAAGGTCCTTAGGCAAGAACGCTGTCAAGCGTAACAACGGCGAGAGCCGTGCCCGCTAAAACTACAGCTCCCAGCACGCCTGCTGCACATGCGCTGCGTCCGCCGGCCCGCAGCCACAAGCGCTGCCCGCGCGTGCGCGGTCGCCCCCGGCGCCGGCTCAGCTCGCTCCCAGCCCTCAGCCCGAGCCATGGACGCGGAGGCGGATGCGGGCTCTGTGGTTTCGGGGCTGTCGGGAGGGGATGGTGCCGGCGCGGGCCCCGCCGATGAGGACCAGGAGATGGAGGGAGCCCCCGGCTGCTCGGGGTCGCGCTCCCTGCCCTTCGAGTTCGAGCGGAGCCGCTCGGAATCCAGCGGCGATGAGGACGATGAAGATGACGAGGAGGAGGAGATGGAGGAAGAAGAGCTCGAGGGGGACTCCGGGGTTCGCTTTGGTACAGACGACGGCGAGCTCGACTCGGACGACGACCGGGAGGTAAAGAAGAGGAAAGGTGTAAAGGCGGGGGAGCGCTGAGCTGCGGGCGTCCGACGGCCGTTGGCGCGGCAGGCAGGCCCAGCTCCCGGCGTGCACCGCGCGGCTCGTGCTGCTCGAGGCGGCGGCGCGCGCTGAGGGGGGGGGGGGGGGGGTCGCGGAGCAGCGGGTTTGTGCTGCCTGCTGCTGGGGGCTTGGGAAGGCTGCCGGGTGCGAAGAGGCTCTTTCGTTATTAGCCAGATCCCTTCTGTCTGCTTTAAACGATGCCTTTGTGCGTAATTGGTGTTGTTGAAATGGTGGATGCAAAATGACAGACGTGATCAAAGCGCGGAAAGCCCTCAGATCTGGCTTTAAGACTGGAGCAAACAGCGTGCTAATGTCACGCGTTGGCCTTCTGGGGTACAAAGCTGCTGTCAAAGCCACTGCCGTGGGAGAAATTCGTTCTTCCCCAAAGTAATGGGCTTCTGGGCAAAGCTGGGAGAGCTCCTCGTGTGCGTTCCCGATGAAGTACTTCATTACCAGAATATAGGGCAGTGAAACTTCATTCCTTGCTTCAGTATTTAGCTGTATAGGAGCAGGAGGCAGCACTAAATCTGCCTCTTGACTGAGGGCCTCCATCTATTTCAAGTAGTGATTTATTTTTTTTTCTTAGTGATTGTTTTTTTACAGAGCTTATTCAAAACAACTCATCCCAAAAGTTTGTTTGCTTTTAAGGTACGATTAATGAAATAAATCACTGCTCACAAAAAGATCAATTCTGAAGACTAGACAAAAGTCTTTAGCATCATAGAATGGCTTAGGTTGGAAGGGACTTCAAAGATCTTTGAGCTCCAGCCCCCTGCTGTGTGGGCTGGATTACTGCACACCAAATCTGGACCTTGTCCAGCCTGGCCTTAAATGCCTTCAGGGATGAGACATCCAAGGTGTTAGTCCTCTTTTTTTTTTTTAATTGTTCATGGTTTCAGGTTGTGATATTTTGGAAGCTGAAATTGTGTAACTTCATGGCTTTACCTCTATTTTTAAATTCTTGTCAACTGTTTTTGTTTGTAGCGTATGATAAACCTGGCAGAGTTGACCCCTTACATCCTGTGTTCCATCTGCAAAGGTTACTTTATTGATGCTACAACTATTACAGAGTGTCTGCACACCTGTAAGTACCAGTGCTTCCATTCTAAGAACCTAGCTGCAAGTGCGACCAAAAAACAGATATTCAGGTGTTCTGACTTCACAAAGATAATCTGCTATTTGAAGCTAACTGTCCTTAAGGAAAACATATTGATGCTTATATCAAACATCAGAAAATCATTAACTCTGTCAAAGATGAAGTCAGCTTACTAGGTTAGGAGGGAGGTAGGGAAGAAAGTGTAGGGAAGGATGAAGCCCAAGTAAAATGAAAATAGAACTGCTACATATGTTAGGTATGCATAAAACACATGAAAATTGCAACACGTGAAAATTGCAGAAGTATTTCTTACCTTGGTTGTTCGTCTGAAATTGTTTGTAGGATGCTTTTCAGGAAACCTTTTATCTGTAGCAGTCAGTCTGTTGACATAACTCTGCTTTTGTCCTGGGTATTGCACTTAGAACATTAAACACCTACCTTTGTACCAGTAGGATTATAAACCTACGTGTTGTATCCTGTGAACAGTGCAGGCAGTTTGTTAGTGTTTGTTAGTGCTGCTGAAATACTTCATTTTATTTCTAACAAACTGTTTGACAAATCTGAATGCTTCTCTTGCTTAAGCAAATGTCATTGTAGAACGGACGTGTGACTTAACAAGATTTTATTTTATTCTTTTACAGTTTGTAAAAGCTGCATAGTGAGACACTTCTACTATAGCAACAGATGTCCAAAATGCAATATAGTTGTACATCAGACACAGCCCCTCTATAACATCAGGTAATAACTCTGTTGCACTTCTGTAGGCATAACATCACGTTTTGCATTTGCTTTTGAAAGTATGATTTTACTGCCTGTAGTGCTTTCCAGTTTAGAATGAAGATACGGTTACAAGGAAGACATTTGTTTTTGTAAGTTTCATCTCAATAGTGAAAATAAAATTATTCAGTTTCTTTCTCTTTTCCAGGGTTTGTTTACCCTTCCACCCTGGGTAATGTTGTGTATTTCTACAGTGTTGTAGATTATGAGAGAAAGATCTCAAGCTATTTGCTTTGGATAGACCCGTCTTTGTTGGCACGGCATTAGTATTTACTAATTCTGAAAATGGAGTTTCAATTTACTGAACTGTTCTTGCAGGGTGTTGCTGCTATTTTTTTTTTATTTTTTTATTTTTTTTTAAATATGGCTTCTATCAGAGCTCTCTTGGCAGGACATGAATTTAGGCAGGTGGAGTTGCTGCTCTGTCTCTTACATACATCATTTCAACAGTGTATTTAGCAGTTTTGTTGCAGTTTGGTGAAATAGAGAATACTTCACATTAAAGACTTCTTTTTTTCTCTTTGATAGACTGGACAGGCAACTACAAGACATAGTCTATAAATTAGTTGTCAATTTGGAGGAAAGTAAGTCTATTTCTTTATTTTATTGCCATCTAGAGGTTGGAACGAGTAAGCAGAAAGGGCAGTAATTCAAAGTCCCATTTTAACTCTGAGCTCCTTAGAAACAGTTTCACAACATTTGGTTATCAATCCTAATGAATTACCTGTGCAAACTGGCATTTTTCTGGCTGCTAAGTTCTGTTACCATGGCTGCATGTACCCTGGACAGGTCTATATGTGTAAAATGTAACACGATATACAGCAGTGATCTGGAAGTTCTATTTTTAATCACTACAATAAAACAGTTGTGGTGCTTAAGTGAGCCTTGTTAATGGTCCTAAATTCCTATTCTAGGTCTGGTTATTTGCAAGCTAATGTGCATTTTGTTTTTAAAATGGCAACTTTTTTGTTTTGTTTTGTTTGTTTGTTTTTTTCCTGAAAAACATCACAGCAGGGAAAAGCCTCAATTCTGATGCTGGACACTGCAGTTGTGCTGAAGATGTTTTGGTTTGTTTTCTATCTCATGCGAAGCAGCTGTGACTGTTTCTGGGTACACATTCAGATCATTTTCCACAGTCATGCTTCATGCAAATAAGGAAAATATCATTTTGTCTAATTGTGAGTTCATTTGTCTCAGGAGAACAAAAAACAAACTGCTGGGACTGACAGATTCTCTGAAATCTTGTTTTTTATTGTTTGATTTTTTTTTCTTTAATCATCAAAGCTATGATTTTTATTTTTTTCCTTCTGATTATGTATATTCACTGTCCATTAACTTGTGCTTGGGGAGCCATTGAATCTATGCTGTCTGCTCAGAGGGACTGTGTGTATGGACTGTAAGTGGTATAGATGTAAGAGGAGTAACAGTCAGAAGGATACTGCTTTGTGCAGACAATTTATAATGAGTTTTGTCCAACTGCAAGTTTTTTGCTAAGTGTGGGTGTTTTAAGCAGCTGAACTTTGAATGGAATACTAATGATAATGAACACTTGTTGGCACTTGGAAATGGTTTCAGTTCTAACCAGTGGAAACTGTAAGTTCTCAGCATCTGAAATAACATTTCAATCTATTCAGTGGTTTTTGTTTTTTGTTTTTTTCAGGAGAAAAAAAACAAATGCATGACTTCTATAAAGAAAGAGGATTAGAAGTGCCCAAACCAGGTGAGCTATAATCATTTAGAGGATGTCATTAAGGAGATACTTACTATCCCATTTATTTTTAGTAGTTTTCCTTGAAATATTAGCTCACAACTAAAGTAAATTTGTAGTGTTGGGAATGTGAGATTCAAGTTACTAAAGTAGAACGTGGAAAATAGCAACACTTAAACCAAGGTTGTGTTTGGGTGTTTTTTACAGTTTGTATTTTACTTTTGCCCAGGAAAGTTTGTTAAGTATGTGCTAATTGTATTTTCTAGCCCCTAGTAAATATTATGAGTTAAGGAAGTCTAATAGATAAGAACTTGAATGTCCATTGACAGGTGAGGGATTATCTTAGTTGTTTGTTTGATAGTAAGACAAAAAACATCTCTTTTGAGAATTGCTGTGCTGAAAGCTAGCAAAATGCTGGCTCACATACACAGCAAGAAATGTATAGAGAGCTGATTTAGTTTATTTAATAAAAAATAGGATGAGTGTCATGGGCACTTTTTCCCTTTGAGCTCATCCGTTTTGGTTGGTGCATGTTAGCATCTTATTCTGTTTTTATTTCAAGCTGTGTTTGCATTTTGGCTGTTTGAATATTGTAGCTGTCCCACAGCCAGTTCCAGCAAGCAGAGGAAGACCTCGAAAAGTTCTGGGCTCCGTGTTCCGGATCCCACCAGAACTTGACATCTCAATACTGCTCGAATTCATTGGGTGAGTTGTGGACAAATGTATGGGCAAATTGCTGATGCGAGGGTTCTGCTCATGTCTTGAACTGTTTTGGGCTGTTTGTTTTCGAGTGTTTACTACTTTCATCTCAAGTAGCAGATGGGAGGCTGTTTTTAGCTTACTGTGTAATAGCAGTAGTCAGTTTTGCATATCTAGATGATGCAGATATTTAAGATGTCTTTTTATGAAAATAGATTTCAAAAAAGCTTAG
Organism: Lagopus muta; assembly: GCF_023343835.1. Classification (NCBI taxonomy): domain Eukaryota; kingdom Metazoa; phylum Chordata; class Aves; order Galliformes; family Phasianidae; genus Lagopus; species Lagopus muta. The sequence continues at coordinate 54,053,033 of NC_064437.1, read as the reverse complement.
AGCCTTAAAATTTGCATTCCTTTTATTTTTATTTTTTTTTAAAGTAGTGTAGTCTTGGTAAATGGAATAACCAAAATTCCTGTCTCTCATGGTTCCTTCCACCCTGTAGGTGGTGGCAGTACTGTTAGTGATGACTGTACTAGGTCTTGGTCATGTAACTAGGGGACTGCAGTTGTACATGACATTCTGTTATAGCCACAAAAAACTGTATTCTAAGGATGGCTCACCAGACAGGGGTGTGGGGAAAGGGAAGCAAAGAAACATCTCTGAAATCACTGTGGTTGCAGTATTAGTGTTTGGGGCATTACATTTCCTACAGGGTAACAGCACATGCAGATGAGTGACCAGAATACTCTGGTCCTGGTTACAAATTGTAGTGTAAATCTGACATGTGCCTGTGGGAGTCCTGTTTCTGCTTTGCCGAGTAATATAGAGCTCATTGTAGCTAAGTTTTAGCAGTTCAGTATTTGCAGACAGTGTGCACAAAGCCACGGTGCTGCTTCAGTAAAAGAAATGTGTTCTTGATGGGATGTTTTCCAACATTTAGGGGTTAAGAGCATCTCTGACAGCGTGCTGGGAACTTGAGACCTACAGTGAGTTTGTTAAATGCGATCAATGGCAGTTAGACAATTTACAGGAAATTCTATTCTAAATGTATCTGGCCAAGACAAGGTAGGAAACCTGAGCAGCAAGAGTGGCATTCCCCTAAATGTTTTAGGTGGGACTAATAATGTAGTCTGCTGTCAAGTCTGCCTGACAGTTTCTCAGACTTGAATGACTTATAGCTGAAGCTTTTTTTATGGGACATCAACTTTAGTCATAGCTCAGGGAGGGGAAATTCCAGCCCAAACACTGGAGCTGTTTTCAGGAACATGGGACGCAGGAATTATATTGCTTTGCCTATCTGCAAATTTTCACAACAGCGACTGAGAAATTATTATGCGTGGAATAAAAGCTGTAACAACTGAGAGCACTGCACAGAACTTGAATTGATGGGAGGAAGTGACTTGATTCTTGTACAACACATGCAGACGGCCTCTGCTTTTGGCCTGATTGTTGACACAGTGTTCTGAGAACTTGCACACGTAATTGTTGCAAATTTATACAAATGAGGTGAAGTGTTCAGAACTTGGGAAACTCTAGCAGCAAAGCATGCCAACCTGATTTGACCTTACTTTTTGTAGAGATTGTGTCCTTGCCTTTTTGCTTCTTATGTCCAGTGTTTCTACTGTATTTTCTTGAATTCAGAGTGCAGAACTTTGATGTAGCTGTTCTGGCTTGTTTATTATTTGCGTTGCCCATCATATGGGTTTTGTTGTTTTGTTTAGTTTTTTTAAATCCTTTGGATAGCTCAGACAGGAGATTGCAGTAAGAGAAGTTTTTTGAGCTAGATGTCTACAGAAGAATCCATGCCACTGCTATAGAATATGCTTTTATCTCCACTTAGTTGAATTCCATGTTAGTTTTCTGCCTGCTGGACTATCAGGAGCACTTTGTGCTCACGTGTACATTTTAAAGCAGTGAGAGTCATGACTAAGACTGTACTATGAAGTGTTCTGCAAACAGATTCAGTTTCAGATGTCTCAGATTGAGCATTGTTACGTTTCAATGCAGTCTCTGTCTTAGATTCCTCTTTTTAAACAATGTATTACATTGCTATTTTGTTGAGTAGGATGATGTGGAACACATCCCTGAGTTGAAAGAAGCGAGATGAGGAGGAAATCAATGGTTTTCTGTTATGAGCAGGATCATTACAAGTAAACCAAGAGTCATATATTGTACAAGTAGAGTGAAGCAAAGACACAATTGCTCAATGTGTGTTGTATAGAAAGCAGTGTGAGGGATGCTCGTTCTGGGATCTGTCAGGTAGCAGCCAGTGCTGTGCTGGCCCACCAGGTGGCAGAAGGAACTTGCTCACACCAGCAGTGCCTTCACTTGAAGATGTCCTATTGCCAGTTACCATGTAAAATTACTTCAAATAACTGAAATTGGATTCCAGTTATGTCCCTTTCAGGTTGGGACACTTTCTTGATCACTGTGTGGAAAGCTTTGTTACGTTATCTTGTCTGCAGGATCAGATACAGTTTGAATTAATTGTGGTGAAAGTACTGTGATTTAGAGCTCCACTGTCATGGTTCCTGGTTACTCCCACTGTGGCCCTTGGTGATTCTCAGCAGGTACATTTTTCTTTTTTGCAGAGTAAGAAGAAATAGAAGGGCAATTTATACCTCAAAATGAATTAAACGTTTACATGCTTGTGTGTAGAACAAGATGGCTTTTGAATCTGTGTTGCATTTGTTATTCTGGCAGGTTTAGGTCAAGTTTCTATTGTAGTCTAGCACCAAGGCAAGTGCAATTGTGCAAATACAATCTACAGTATGCAGAACTCTCCTCTGCTTTCATTACTTAGATGGAGTGGTGCCCAGAAAGATTCAGATTAAAGAAGGATATTGACTTAATGTCTGTTGTGCAATTTGTGTTAGGGTGGGTTTTTTTTGTTTTTTTTTTTTTAATGTTTGATCTTGTTTTTATGTTTAAGGCTTAATCTGTTTTCTTCAAAGATCGAAATCAAAGAGCTTATCTTGGCAGTGAGATGTTAAAAAAGCTCTTTGGAGAAGGGAAACTTGGAATAGATGAAACAATCCAGCAGTAATTGTTACTTTGTAAGCTTTAAACTATGCATGTATTTAGATGTGTTAAACCATCTCCTGAAACAGTGGAACTGTATCAAAATAGCAAGAGTGGAAAAGCTTGTCTGTTTGCTTCCTAGTAACTTTACATTTCAATTCAGTGGCAAAAATTGGTAATGCTTCTACTTAAATCTATTTGATAGCTAATTACAGTAATCTGAAGTGCCATGCTAATTTGTGGTCTGCACAAGCATTGCACATTTGTTTGCTCTATTAAATGGTCAGTAGAAATATTGTCAATTTATAGTGACATTTCTTCTTAGCTCTCTCCAGCACAGTGAAATACTGTATTTTACCTCTGTCATACATATGCACTTGCTAAAGTAATGCAAGAGTAGTGAAACGTCATGTATTGAGCTTAATTCACTGAGAAATTTGTATACTGTGCTATGAGGTGGGGATGCTGTATGTAGATAAGTGGGAGCTCGCATGCTCAGGCTGTGCAAATCAATGAACCTCCATTGTGGGCAGCTGGGAATTTGGTCATTTTCCACCTCTGTGTATGTTTGACCTGCTAGAGAAGTTCCTGCAGCTTTCCTGAGTTCCTAGACAGCATTACCAGTAATATTGTAATTATAGTCTGGAAAACACTGAAAGCCTCTTTGGTGTTTGAGTGTGTTCTGTCAGTAGCTTCTAGGAACTGTGCATTAAGGTTCCAACTGTTGAGGATGATGAAGTATGGATATTAAAACAGCATTGATATTACAACTTATTCCTATGAAAACTTATATTGCATGTAAAATATGGCCTTAGTGAGTATTGCTTTTTTTCATTTCATGTAGATAAAGTTTATCAAAGTCCTAAGTAACTGAATTCAAAAGAAAGAAATGGGGTACCAAGGGAAGGCTAGGAGAAGAAGATGAATAACTTTTGGCTAATGTTGTTTCATATACTTGATTTTAATGGAAGGAAAAGTCTGATTTTAAAAATGAGCTTGATATGCCAGGCTTATAATTTAATAGTCATTATAATAAAGAGCTTGAGGGTGTTACTAATTGTTAACCTTAGCAATATTGATTGTGTTTTCTCTTGTTTTTCAGAGCTAACGAAGGCACAGGGAATTTTAAGGTGCAGATGTGATTTGAACTTTTCTCTTACATGATTTACTTCAGAAATATGTACAACCTGAATGTATTTAATTTAGTTTGTCTTTATTTTTCTTACGTTGAGTACAGGCTGAACTTTTGGCAGCATAATGGAATACAACATATGTTCAAACCTGTTGTTGTATAGCATCACAGAGTAGGAAGTGAATGCTTCCAAGGCTGAGGAATTAGATATGGCAGGAGAGTGGGAATGATGTCAATGAAACTCCACTTGAGTAATTCTAGGTTATTATTCTTGCATTTCCTACCAAAAGGTGCATTACTATGGCTTTTCTTGGAATACTAGGCAGAAGTGCAGTCATTCTCTAAAAAAGTTTTTTCACAGCTAGAAATACTTCAAAGCTTGCCCAGGTTACTCAGAGGAAGCATTACCCAAGGTATAAAAAATGGTAACTTTTTCTACCTGGTTGAAATTGCAACAAAAAAACAATGCAAATTTTCTAGACAGCGCTTCCATAGCTCGCAGCAAACGGCTTTCCTGCATCCCTTCACTAACCAAGCTAGTTGTCTCAACAGTGGCAGTTCTGATGAGTAAGAAATAGCATTCCTACCATCCTGAAGGGTATCTTTTCTGCTGTGCATCGTTATACTGAACTGAATTGGTTGACATCTGTGGATGCACTGCTCGCTGTTTAATGCCTGCATTATTTCATAGGCTGTAACTAGAGATTTGCAGAGTGTGCTCTTCCACTATTTTGGCTAAACATCTAGAAAAGAAAAGTCTGTTCAGGGCAAGGAGGAGACGTAATTCACAACAACACAGTGTATTTTGCATTTCATTGTTTTGGGGCTTGTAGGAATCAAAAGATGGAATGGCACAGAATAACAATGAGATGTTTTGCTGCTTGCAGCTCCAGTAAAACTCCAATTTTGCTCTATAGTGATTTCAATAGAATCGTATTGCTAACTGAAATATAGATTGTCCTAATTCATTTTTTTTTACTGATTTCCTTTGTTCTCAGCTCAGTTGATTTCTAATCAATATATTTTCAAGCACAAATCTGAAGTGTTGGATATGACAACAGTTATTTCTGGTACTTTTAAATACTAATGACACTTGGTATGAGAGAACTTGGGAGGCAATCTCAAAGTGTTAGGTAAATAAGATTTCATGTGCACAAAGTGTGAAAACTTAAGTCCAGTTTCACAAATAGAAGTTTTTCTATAGAACAGAAGCAGTGTTTCTAAAAATGTACCTGCCAATTTTATTCACTTGTTTTTCCAAGCACCAGCCAGCATTCTGTATGTTCTTTTTTCTCCTTATCTATCACACTATTTTATTTTTTTTTAATGTTCTTGTTTTTACATCACCTCCAATCCTTCATGTCTCCAATTTGCCTTTTTTTCTGTTGTTTTTTTGTTTGATTTTTGTCTTCTCCATTTTGGGCCTGCCACAAATGACTGTAGGGCAATTCAAATGTTTTATTAACCAGTGTTTTCTATTTATAAAATCTGTGTCAGGCATTTATTCTATCTGATATTCCTCATGCTGTTCCAGTAGGAATGGTTTTGCCTTTTAAAACATGTTTAGCTCTTAACATAATTAAAAAAATGAATTAGTGACTCAGAAAAGGGATTTTGTGCGTATTCTTCCCTTTTAAGTAATAAATAGTGCATTTCCACTCAGTTTAATTCTAGTTCTCTGAGGATGTTGAAGGCCACAGGCTGCCCACCTGATCTCTCAGGGAATCATTGTGTGCTGCTTATAATGCCACCATCCATAGGCTGAAGTGCCATTCTGCACAAGTGCCTATTTAGATTCCTGTATGTTCTTTATAGAAATATCCCATCTTCTAACACGTATCTTCTACAGCATTTCCAATTTATTTTTTTTTTCCTGCATATTACCCCCCTGCTTCAATGTATTTTTTTTCTTTTTGTATCTTCCTGTTCTCTATTTCTGTTTCATGATCGAGAGGTTTACTCATCTACCTTCCAAGTCCCTCTCTTATCCATTTCTCACAAAACATACTCTAATTGCTTCTTGGTATTACTCTTTCTTCAATTACTTATTCAGAAAAAAAAGCTAGATTAGACATGGAATTAATGTATTAAAGTGGTTTTTGTTGTTGTTTTGTTTTTTTCCCTGGGGTGGATTGAGAGAACAAGTTATAAGGCTCATGGCCATAAACCTTTGTGCACTAAGTGTAAACCTGGTATCGTCAAGCTTTCAGCCAGCTTAGGCTCCTACTCTGGTCCTGTTGGCATTTCTAGCTCTTACACATGAATAAATCAAACTGTTGCTCCAAAAGTACAATTATCATGGATACAATTATCATGGATAGATATTTTAATTCATGATTGAATTCAAGGGTAGTCTTTAGACCTCTGTGAGCTTTCCATCAAGTATTTATTTTAATTCATCGTTTAATTAAGGGGTACTCTTTGACCCTCTGCTCTGACTTGTTTTTCAAATTGAAAGAATATGATGAAGCTAAATAGTAAACCACAACTGTTCAGAAGTTAATGTAAATTCAATTAACTGACACAAATGGAATCCCTTTATCATACTGAATGCAGTCATCTGCTCTGCCTTTGTGCCCATTTGCTTAGCTGCCCATATTATCAGTCAGCTGTTCAAAATTTTATCCACAGACAAGAAACCCATTAAAATCTTTGAGGCTGACGTGATAAATGTACTCTTGTTGAAGTCCTTGCTAAGAAAGTATATGGAAATTATATGAAAAGCCCATTCTACTATTTTGGTCCTTGTGTTCTGCATAGTATTTTAATGTATTCTGGTATTTTAAGGACTGTTAATTCCAACCCAATCCACAATACTTCTAACATGCTAAGCAAGTTAAGTTCCTTGCATTACGAAATGATAGCATTTAACTGTTTAAATTCATGTCTGATGTGCAAGCCCAACATGGAGAAAAGCAAATCTTAGGAAATCTCTCGTGCTTCTGAATAAATGCTTTTTAGAAGCGGAGAGGGGTTGAAGGGAAGAGTTCTTGAAATGCTCTGTAATACCAATTTATGTGAATTAATAGGAAATCCCATTCTCCTTTATTTCAGTAGTGAAATAGGACTGAAGTCAATAGTTACTCTTAAGTGTTGTTTCAAACAGCAGAAAGTTTGAGTGCAGAATCTTAATACACAGTCCTTTCCCTGTGAGGTAATCTGGAAATAGATCCAAGAGAATTCCAAAACGTGAGCTGTCTTCTGCAGTTAGTGGGCCTTCAGTCAGGTTTGGGGATTGCCAGGAATGATGGGTGAAAATATACAGGGTCTTAAGATCATGTGTTTATTCTTTGCAGCCTTTGGAAAAGAAGTTTGTGCGTGTTTCAGGGGAGGCAACAATTGGACACGTGGAGAAATTCCTCAGGAGGAAGATGGATCTGGATCCTGCTTGTCAGGTACGGCACTTGCAGGGGCACTTGCTAGTTCACTATGATCTAATGCCTGTGCCTCTGTTGTTTGTTAATGCAGAAGTAGGAGGAACTCTCCCAATCAATTTGCAATGTGTTTGAATTATCATTATTTTGTGTATGAAGTTTCTATAGTGTCATGTAAGATTTCAGCAGGTGAAATTCAAAGCAAAGAATAACCTGCTGTTTCAAAGATAAAATTGAGTAGGTAGATGGGGAAGTGTATGAGTGTGAGAGGATATGAAGGCAGAAACTGAGAGAGGAGCAAAATGTCAGTAAAATCAAACTGTACATTGAAGGAAGCAAACAGGGTTTGAAAGTTGTGAATGGACATGTTAGAATGAAAAATATGAATACAAAGGTAGGCAAATCATTTAGATTTTGAGCCCATCTAATACACTAAACTTGAGATATATTTTTTTTCTGTTCATTACTTTGAGTTAGGAGAAAATGAGGTTTATTTTAACGTGGTTTTTTCCTTTGAAGTCATCCTGCATCATATTTGCATTCCTGCAGGTATGTGTGTAAACTGCAGCCTGTGGGGTAAGATTGGAAGAAAGTCTGTTCTCATACAGTGTCATTGCTGATGCAGCCTCTTAGTGCCAGTCTTAGCCCTTGGAACAGATGTTTCTGGTACCTTAGAAAGGCAAATCGCAGGTTTTGAATAACTCTCCCAAATACTCATGGTGACCTCCAAAACTGTTTTCTTTGTCCTTCCCTGGGTTGTCATAGAAACCATTGATTGAGATCTAGTGCTTTCTAGGCCAAATTTTCTCTTGGGGTTGTCCCTTATACGACCATTTTCCTTTTTAACTTCATCTTACTTGGTGAGTATTAATTTGTAATTGCCTGTTACCATGTTCTTGTGGGGGAAATGGCTCTTGAGTGCAGAAAACATGTCACCTAATAGATGCCCATAAAGATTACTTTGTTTTAATCTGATTTTTGAAGTTGTGTTTGAGTTAACTAGCTGCCCGTTCATTTTTCCCTTAAGCAAAAGACCAAGCTGTATTCAGTGCTGCCTCACTTGTCAGTACTGTTAGCTGACAACAGTTTTACCAGCTCGTCAAGACTAAAGTAGACTCACATCACTTGTGTTGCTGGTGCCTCTTTCATAACAGAATATAGTAATTTCTCTAAGGCACGAGGATTCCTTAGAGACATGGATTTTGCAACTGATTTCTACACTGACCTCGGATTTTTCTTTTGTGGCTTTTTTTTTGTCATTACAGAATGAATCGGTATAACAATTAGCAGGCAGAAATTCTGGCTTTGTTGCTAGAGTGAGAGGATTAGGAAATAACATGAAGAGCATATGAGGAGGTGAATGTGGGGAAAAAAAAATCTGTTAGAAGACACTGAATCTTTAATAACTGCTGTTTGAAACTGGGGCAGCAAGAGGGTCAACTATGGGGTATTTTGAATCAAGAATTCTCATTCTGTTTTGAAAGACTGTCAGCAGTTGCCACCTTGTTTACATCCTATATTGAGAAAATAAATATTTTTTTCTCTTTCTACAGAAAATATAAAGTGTGCATGTAAATATTTATATCAGTGAGAACAAGATTGAATTTTCATTTACAGTATGAAAATTGTGAACGTAGCTTTTAAAGGAGAAGTCATTAAATTCATACATCACTGGAAAACAAGGCAGGCAAGTCTGTCTTCCTACGGTAATAACTGTAGAGGCTAGAATGCCAGGGAAACAGGAGAAATAACTGAAAACCACTAAAAAAAAAAAAAAAGGTATTTAACAAACATATCCAACTATGTATGTATTTGTTATATATATGATATCAACATTTAATGTTACATCCAGATTGACGTTTACTTGCTGGCTTCTTCCTGGAAGCTAAAAGCAGAAATAATACTAAGCAGTTTATATCATGTGTGCTTTCTGGAACCAATATTTAAGATTTATTCTATTAGAAATGGAGTATTCCACATCATTCTCATAGTATATAAATGAATTTATCTCTAAGGATTAGAATTCTGTTGTTCCCAAAGCTAAGAACAATACAGTCTGCAAGCATGAGGCACAAATGTTTCTAGATTTTTTTCATGAAGAGTAGGAGAGAGATGTCAGTGTGCAAAGGAGTGTATGTACAGACAGATTGAGCAGCTGAAGCACAAAGTGTAGTGGGCTGTAAAACCTTGTAAGAGGACAGGTAACAATATTGCAGTATATACTCCCTGACCACTGTAGTGGCAAAGCATAAACTTGTCCCTCCCTGCAGCTACGTAACAACATGCTGACAATGCTTTTATCTTTGAGGTTTGATCATTGTAATACAAATGAAAGCCCTCTCTAGGAATTGCTGAGAATGAGAATATAATAAAGCTGCAGTTGTGAGAGGAAACTGCTGGATTGGTTGCTTCTAATAGAGAAGCTTATGTTTTTTGTAATAGACAAGGCGAAAGGAATCTGGTGTGCCTCACTATGAATCTCTTTTTTTTTCCCCAGAGTAACACTTCTTGTGCACAGCTACTTAACAAAAGTGCTTTCTCTGGAATTGCAGACATTGTTGATGTAGTTAAGCTGCAGTTGAGGATGTTATTTAGGATTGCTGAGTATGCCCATTTCTTCCATCACAGAAACATTGATTACATTTTAAAGAAGGACTGTGTGAGAAGTACTTGCTGACAATACTAGTATACTAATGGTATACAGTGAGCTTAATGTTTTTTATTCGTATCTTTCTTCCAAGCAGTCTTAAGCAAACTTACTCATGTGTTTTGTTGCTCAGAATAGGAGTGAGGGTAGTACTGGCCCATTACTTGCCGTAAGCACTGACAACTTGCCCTTTTTTGCAGATAATGAATGACTCTGGGTGTTTGTGTGATCACTTTAATGTTTAAATATAACTTCCTATTTTATCCATCACAGCTATTCCTAAACCATTTGGGTTTGTTTCTTTTTTGCAGTGGGCTCACCCAAGTGAAAGTGAAGCAAACTATCTTCTCCATTCCAGAAGTAAGCCCCAACTTGGGGGATGGAAGGGAGCTTTAGGGCAAAGCATAGTGTTGTGCATGCTAAATGCATTTTGACAGCAAAGTTAAAGATTTCTGTAGTGTCAGACATGCTATGGTGGAATTCTAAGCAGCTTTAGTTTTACTTTATGAACTATCAAATTTAAATGGCTTAGATATTGTCCTGCTAGTCCAAAGTCAAGTTAAACTTGACAATGTTTGTGTTCTTCCGCAGGTAGACATAATATGTGGTGATCACCTGCTAGAGCACTACCAGACACTGAGGGAGATCCGACAAGTCATAGGAGAGAGTGCTGTACAGGTATGTGTGGCAGCTGGGGCTTTGTGCTGTTTTAAAATAGGTTAAGAAATATTCTATCAGGTAACAGCAACTTAGCAGAAGAAGTTACTTACAAAAACTTTCATCTTATGCAAATTGTTCTTTATATTGTAAATGTAGTTGAGAAATATATCAGGTAACAGAAGTGTTCTCGATGGTTTGAGGATGTTCTGGGTACAAAATTGGTCTATTCTGAAACAAGCTGCTGTCTTACCAGTGATACAGCATTCTTTTAAGTGACATTTCTTGTTTTTCTTCCTGGTGATTGCATCTCTGCTGCAGATTATCAGAGTGCTGAAGTATCCCACATAAGGCCAAGGATAACCTTGAGTCTATACAAGGGAGTATCAGGGGAACAGTTGCTCATAAAAGCACAAACCAAAGATGCATGATAGTAAGTGCAGTTAATGTCCTTGATGCATATTATACAGGTCCTGATCAGAGCTTGAGGGTAGCCAACTATTTTTTTTATCAGTAATTTACTATGTTAAATGCTGCTGGCTCTGCAAGTAAGAAAACCTTTTATTTCCTTGGGAATCTCTCCAAACATCTTTATAATGGCAAGGGTCACACCATTTCATAAGTACAACAAAGCCAATGAAATAATCTCCGCAGTGCTTAGTAGGATATAGAAGTAAAACCATGTTGTGTAAATAGCATATTAATCCTAACCTGGCACTTTGAACAAATTTTACTGGTTCATCAACTACAGTGGGGATGAATGGGGTTTAGGTTGGTATTGTATTTGGAAAGCAACTTAAGTAGATGACACAGAAGTTAAATTGGCACATTCAGTTCTCATGACTTGTATGTCTGTGTGCACTCACAATCCAGAACACTTAAATTTCATGTTGAGCCCTTTTATGCTATAAGAGGGATTCCATGTCAGGGGCAATGGGTGGAAAGCCAGTTTCAAGGTGTCCTGGGTAATGCAGCACCTGTACCTAATTTGACTAACCAGGAGAGATCCCACAGTCAGGGCGGGTGATACAGATCATGCTACTGGCAGAAAGTGAAAGTCTTTAAGGCTTGTGGTGTGTATTATGGCTTCTGCAGCCAAAGGAAGTTGTGTGTCAAACTTGATGTCTTGGCTGTTCATCTAATAATATGAAGAAAAACTTAAGATTTAACCTAACCCACATTAGGGAGTATAGAAACTAGGAGGAAGAAACCACTAGTAACAAACACACTTCTGACATAATGAGTTTATGGTAAGTACAACATGGAGCAATCAACAAAAATAGTGATGGAAATACTCTATACTAAAAAGCTTCAGGAAATAGCAGGGGAATTATTGAATGTATGTAGTTTTTTATTCTGTCCTTGCACAAAATCTTTTTATGTATGAAAGTGCTTTTGGGAAATGACTGTAATGAAAACTGTTTTGTTTTCATTTCTTATCAGAAGTGGATCTTCCTGATTGAAGTTCTGTGTTTCTCATGGACATGAGGAAATGGTTTTAAGTTGAAGGAGGGAAGATTTAGGTTGGATGTCAGGGGGAAGTTCTTTACAGAGAGAGTGGTGAGGTGCTGGAACAGGCTGCACAGAGAGGCTGTGGATGCCCCATCCCTGGAGGTGTTCAAGGCCAGGTTGGATGGGGCCCTGGGCAGCCTGGTCTAGTATTAAATGGGGAGGTTGGTGGTCCTGCATGTGGCAGGGGGGTTGGAGATTCATTGATCCTTGTGATCCCTTCCAAGCCTGGCCATTCTGTGCTTTCATGCCAAAATAGGGTCTTCCTGATTGATGTTCAGTGCTAAGCACCAGTCAGCAACTCCACAAAGAGTACAGTTGTCTAAGGATCTGTTCTCGAAGGGTTTATCAAATCTCATTATTACAAAATAAGTGTGCTAGTAATGATTTCTAGCAAGCCTGCTCTCTTGGGGAAAACAGAAGGAAGATCTTTGCTTTCTGCAAAGTCCTGTGTTTTCACTAGACCTAAAATTCAATGGTTTTCTAGGTCCAGTGAGACTGCAAGTACACAGGAATGTTTGGCAGGTTTTTTATGTTTTTTTTTTTAATTAAGCTCGGGGCATCATCATAACCTTCCTGCCTCAGCAAACCAGTATTGCTGGAATTGTTCCTAACAGCTTTCACTAGGATGTTTTTCAAAACTGCCATTGTCATTGGCCACGTTCTGATATTCATTGTAGATTATTCACACTGAGAAAATAGCTTCCATAGTTACTTAAACAGAGTAGTCCTTTCAGGGAGTAAACTTTGGGTTTGATTTATTAAGTACAGTCACTGTGAGAGGAGAAAAGTAACTGTTTTGAGTCCCATTTTTTTTTCATGTGTGTGTTCATTCATGTCAGCAGTTACTCTTTTTGCTGAGGAAAAGGGGTTTCAAAAATGCAGGCTGAAGGAGCTGGGAATGTTCAGCCTGGAGAAGAGGAGGCTCAGGGGAGACCTCATTGCTCTCTATAACTTCCTGAAGGGAGGCTGTAGTGAGCTGGGGGTCGGCCTCTTCTCTCGTGTCATTAGTGATAGGACCAGGGGGAATGGTTTCAAGATACGGCAGGGGAGATTCAGGCTGGACATGAGGAAGTATTACTTTTCAGAAAGGGTGGTCAGGCACTGGAATGGACTGCCCAGGGAGGTGGTGGAATCACCGACCCTGGGGGTGTTCAAGGAAAGGCTGAATGTTGCGTTGAGGGACATGGTTTAGTAGGAGCTATTGGGAATAGGTGAACGGTTGGACTGGGTGATCTTTTAGGTCTTTTCCAACCTTAGTGATTCTATGATTCTATGATTCAGGTAAGTTTCACTTTGCCAAAGGCAGAAATTTAAACAAGCATTCTTAGCCATCTATACTGGAAGAGTTTCTTCAAGTTCAGTGCAGCATATCTTGCACTGTTTGTGATTTATTTCTCTGGATCATAATCACTAAAATGTTTTTGAGACTCCTATTCTCCTCAGTGGTCATTAAATAATCTTGGTTGCTCTGAAAATTTTTGGTTGGTTTGTGTGTTTGTTTTCTACAGAGTAACAATGTGTATCACTGCCTGCAGAGCATGAGTGAGGTAAAGCATCCGAAAGATGAAAGCTAGCAGGATTTTAGGTTAGTGTTAAAGCATCAGGTGTGAACTGGTGGTAAAATATTGGTTGCATGGTAACCGATTGGATTGCTGTAATTGGAGTAAATAGGAAACTAATATAGTGGTTAGATGTAAACAATGAACGTGTTCATTTCTTAACAGTTTATAGAGGCTTAGGAGAAAAAGGAGTAAATCTTTCTTGTCGTGTTTGTTCTTTATGGTGTTAAATGCACTTGTATGCAGCAATACAGTTCTGTGATACATGTTACATCCTGATAGTATTCCAGACACTAAATCTAAAATTGGGGTGATTGGTTGAATCTTTCTAATTATGTTGAAATGTGATTTTTTTTTTTTTTTTTTTTTTTTTTCTAGTTTTACTAAGAGAAGGAAAATACAAATGTTGCTGCAGGGAATTAATATGAAAAGTAGCTTTGCTTAATTTTTATAATGGTGTGAAACTTCTGGAATTTACTACGAGTTCAAATTTACTACAAGTAGAGCTCTACAAAGTAGAGTTCAAAGACTGACAAATCTTTAAAAGGCTGAGTTTTGCTACAAAGTGTTACAATTAGCCTGTGATTGAGTTTGATCACATGGCTGAGGAAGGAAGCTTGTTATTTATGGCCATGTAACTTCTTCCTTGCATTACTTTCTTCTCCTTTGCTGCACAAGTGCAGTGTGATCCCAGCTGCAGGTTGCTTTCACCTGTCTGACTGCCCTTCTCAAAGCTCTGCATTGGTGAGGGATATGACAAATTCTCAAGTGGGAAAAGCTAAAAAATAAAATAAAAAAAATGTAGCTTCCTTTATGTCCCTGGCCCTTGGCACAGAGGTCTTGCAGGTGAGGTTTTTCTCTTTGCAGCTCTCGCCTTCTTGTAACCCAATCCCATTGTATTTTTCCAGTGTTTTCTGAACTGGGCTGTAAGAGCTGTGATCTAATTAAATTAGTGTGACCCTCAAGCACGCATCTGCCATGGAAGTTTTTTTTTTCTTTTACTCTTTTTTTTTTTTGTGGGAATATTGAATGTGGAAAGTGGGGCACTTCTTGTTCCTGCTGCTCTTATAACTTCAAAAGGTGCATATGCCATGATGTTTCTTTCAGTCAACTCACTCTAACATTTATATTTGGATTTAACAGGTGGAATCCTTTCCAATTTAGGTCAGGCTCACAAATGTGTGGCAAAAAGCCCTAGGGGCAGGAGCTGCTGTCAGAAGAGCTCGTACTTTCCTTTTGGACACATCTGAGTACTCTGATTTGAGATCTGTAATAAGCAGTGAGGTCTCCTTCTCTTTGTTATTCTATCTCTAGAGAAAGCAGTTGAACAGACACAGAAATGTGTAATACCTAGAAAGTGAATAAATACAGGATAAGCAGTGCCACTGTTGGGCCATATCTCAGCTTCTCTTTGTATAGAAGTAGTTGCAGTGGGTTTGGCATTTAATTTGAGAAGGGTATTTCCCATGTAAGTAAGTCATTAATCAAAAAACGCAGTGTAGCATTTCTGTCTTGTATTTCTTTACTTTAAGAAAAGTTTCCATAGAGGAAAAGCTGTGTTGATCACAGTTTTCCAAAAAAAAAGGAAGCTAGTCCTCCATTTTCCCTGTAGAAGTAGCCAACGAGCAGCAAACATACCTCTGTGAAGGTATAGTGACACTCCATGCCAAGAGGTTGATAAGTGACTTTGAAGTATGTAACAAAAAGTGAAGACAAACAGGATCCTGTCTCCACGTTACAACATAGTCATCCCACTTTGTTAGGCACTGAGTAAATGAGGCAGTGGAAGCTCGTTCTTCCTCCCATATCTATTTGAATTAGTAATGAATTTCCATTTACTAACAGAGTGAAAAGATGAAGGAAAATAACCTGGCAGTACTAAAAACAGCAGTGAAATAGGAGGTTTCTTGCATTCTCATTCATTAACGTTAAGATTGGTTGGGCACTGCCCTGCACTAAGGCCCTCTTTTGTCAGCATCCTTTAAAGAAAAGTGAAATGGCTGCATGAAATTCACAGTGCGTATTTGTTGTTGCTCTGAAGCTGTTTTTATCACCTGCTGTTATGCAGTTACCTGCCAGAACTAAAGAAAATCAGAGTAGAAGAGAGAGTTAAACAAGCTCAGCTGCAGTTATTTTTTTCTTTGTGGCACTGGAAGCAAAACAAAGCTATTTTCTAATAAGCAGACATCTTTTAAACAGAACATCAGGGTGTTGGTAGGGGCTGTCTGAGAATAATTCCTAAGGGAAGAAAAAGAGTATGGCATGGAGCTGTGGACAAGGGCATCTACTCACCTGCATCTAAGATCGATTTCCTGATCTTAGATTTCCTGCAGTGCAAAGTGGCTCGGAGAGTTTTGGGTAGCAAAGGATACCAACTTGTCAAAAACATTTTTATACAGTGAATGAGCTTTTAATTAAATATTTATATTCTTCCAAAACACTGGTTAGACCACTGTCGTACTTCACGTGTCCTGTAGTATAATGCAGCGGTGGCATAAAGTGAAGACAGTCTTGGTACTGTTTTTAATATAATTGAAATGGTCTTTATGTGGCCTTTAGATCTTTAAAGTTTGTGTTGCTGTGATGGCTTGTTTGTTTTTAAAAATGTGCCCCCTCACACTGAATTACATAACTTCTCTGGAACGTATATTAAGTCCTAAGGTTAATGGCTAAAAACATCAAAAGTAAAATATGGTAGGAAATGTTAATATGTTGTCTGTGATTAATGTGTTTCTCTCTTCAAAAGAAAACATTTATTAAAGCCTGTCTACATAATTAGTTCTAATGCAAGTCAGATCCCTGGGGGATCAGGAGTGGGAACAGGTTTCAGAGGTGGAAGAAAACTAACTACTAGATCTTTCACCAGCTGTGCAACTTAAGTTACATAAGTAAGATTTATTGTAATGAGTCAGGAAGTATTGTCTTGCAGGTGAAATGGTTTTTTATTAACTTCAGCAGAAGCACAGGGATTTAAACAGTGTTGTTCATCAAGAAGTAGGATGTCATGGTAAGCTGGCAGTGTGGCTTAACGAAGCTGGTGGAATTATTTGAAAGTATTACTGACATGCAGGACTCCAGCTAACTTGTAGAAATGTAAAGACAGTGCTTTTGTACTTCAAAAAAAAAAAGAGAGAAAAAGTGACTTGATCTTTTTTGTTGTCTTTCTATCTTAATCCCAATTGTCAAAAGTGACAGAGCCACTGAGCAGTAAGCTGCAGCAGCCAGTAAAGGTACTGAAATTAGCATTAGGAGTTGGAATCCGAGTTCCATGCAACAGGCAACAACGTTTCCTTCTTCTTCCTCAAATGTCTGTTTGACTTTTGGTGCCTAGAGTTAATGGCCAGAGTTTGGTAGCTGCTTCTAGAACTATTTAATGAAGTTATTTATTCTGCCTTGCTGTGTCATATGGGAAATGAGTTATAAAAGTATAAAAGTAAAGTGAGAGGGGGAAGTTTTTTATCTGCTTTGGTATTTTATAAAACTTGTATCCCTGTTACGAGAGGGGGAGTGCAATGGAATGAGTGAGATTGAAACCACGCCATGACTGTCACACCAGGCAGTGATGGGGATGCCTTGTGGAGAAGGCAGAGTGATCCGATAACAGTTTCTCTCCTCTCTCTAGGATGGCTTGCTTGTGCTGCACTATGGCCTGGTGGTATCTCCTCTCACCATTCCTTAGATTGCTACACTATCAGGACGTGAAAGAATCCAAAGTCATGAAGCTCCTTCACTGCTGTTTCTCACCAAAGAACGCCATCATGTTTTCTGTGACAGGAAGCAAGTAGAAGAAACTACCACTGACTGCTGTATGCTTGTAACTTACATCTGACTTTAGCACTGTTTTTTGTTTGTTTGTTTTTTAAGTGTTCAGTACATACAGCTATCAATTTTCACTTAGCTCAGGGACTTTAAATGCTCAGAGTTGCTGCATTTCTTTAAATAATTCTTAAACCCACAAGATCTCACAGGGTAAACAGGCTTTTTCCTTAAGCTATGGGATTTTGCTTACTTCCTAAGTGTCTAGCTAGAACAGTATTCTCAGGGATGATCTTCAGTGGGCAGTACACTGTATTCTGGGGTGGAAACAGTCATAGGGTGCAGAAAAGCTTGTAGTGATCATGTGACTTCAGATGTGATTCAGGAGAGGAAGGAGACTCTTCAAATGGAGACCAAAATAGGTAGGAAATGATGTCTCACAAACTTTATTCAGTTGTTTTTCTTGAAGAAAAACAATTTTGATTGCACTTGAAAAATATTTGCTGGTAGTTTGACTTACATCAAGTTGTGGGTCACGCATCTCTAGTCTGAATGGAGGTGAGCTGGCTGTAAGCTGGTTAAACTATGCATGGAGGGGGAAAAAAAAGCATCACCTCGTTCTACCTGCTTGCTGTATTTAAAATAGCCTAATTCTGCTGTCGTGTAAAATCTGTCAGATGACTTGACTAGCAGGAGCACAGTTTCCTTCATTCCAGCACACAGCTTTCTAGCAGTAGTGAAAAATGGTAGCTTTTTCCACTCTTCCCAGTATGTGTTAGTGAATTATAGTGGAGAGTGGGTCTGAAGGGTTAAATAGCATAGTGTGTGCCTCTTCATACCGCCTTTATGGAGGGTAGTAGGTAACATTTTTGTTCATTTGTTTCAACGTATTAAATTACTAGGTTTTGGGACAGCTGTAGTATTCCAGTTCTGTCCTGTTGAAGTTTTTCATGGTCTCTTGTGCAGCATTAAGGAACAGAGCTTTCTGTGCAATGCTCTTGCTGCACGTTCTGTCTTATGTGTGGGGATTCATGAAAGCCACTGCTAAGAACCAGGGTGCCTCTATAGTCAGCATAGTGAAGGGAAGAAGATTCCTTAGTGAGGCATTTTAGAGCACTTAAGTTAGCTCAAATGTGTTTGCTTGCTGTCCTATTTGCTGCAGTGCTGTCAGCATACTAATACTGGCATTTCTTGTCTAAAGAAAGCTTTCATGAATCCTTCTTCAGCTCTTTACAGAAAGTGTTAAGTTTTGCCTGTGAAGGCAACACCGCAAAAAAAAAAGTCTTATTTGAAGTAGTTCTTGTGATGCTTCTAAAAAAAAAAGAACAAAGACATGTCTAACTATAATTGCCTATTTTCCCTTCGAAGTTTGTACAAAAGTAGTGTTTAAAATACATTAGAAAATTGATTGAATTATTTTGTAAAGACTTTGTGAGTTGTGTTGATAAGAGACTATATATTGTAATGGTAAAATAAAATTTATTTTAGCCAATTTTAAATTGAACACATGTTTCCATTTCGTCTTCCCTTTTGTCAGCCTCGAAGTTGTAGCAGTTCAACATTGAAAGTGCTGGATGTGCCCTGGTGTTGTTAGAATCACACATTTCAGTGAGAAAGCTTAACTATGAAAGATGGTTTAATATCAGAATGTCTACTGGAGCTAACTGGTATCATTACCTGGAATAAAATGAAATCTCAGATGAATTATCAACACAGATACAGAACAAATAATCCTGTAATGGAGACGTCATCAAGCCCCCTGTGAACCAGGTCTTTCTCTGCCACTCTGATGATCCCAGCTGTACACAAGGTGTCTGGCTTGACAATACTGCCACTTCTTGTTTCATCACTACTTACTGTTTTGTTTTCTATCTGTAGCTCTATTATAGTTGTGTTTTATGTTGCAAATTCTTCCCTAGTCTGGGCTCAAACTTCATGCCTATCAAAGGGCTTTGCAGAGTTTAACAGGCATACAGAAGCTGATAGTTAATTCAAATTTGTCTGTCTAGGATAATGCTGACTTTTGCATAATCTAGCTAAACCATCTGCTAAATTGGTACTGTTCTGACTGAAGCAGCAACAGTATCAGAGGTCTCTGCACTATCTTTACAGAGTTTATCCATAGAGTAAACCATGTACCATTTAAAATGAAAAAGTCAAGACTTTCCAATCTTCCAGTCACTTAATGATAGAAGATCTACAGGTAGAATGCATAAAACTGCATTCAGAAACAGGAGTGTTGCCTGGAATATTTTGTGTGAGCCCTTAGTGACGTTTTATTTCCCAATAATTTATTGTCTGCTTCTTTCTTTCCCTTCCTCAGCTGCCTCCATACAGCATATTCTTTGCAAAGTTGTCTTGGCTGAACGTTTCGCTTTCTTCTACCTTAAAGTGTACCCTCAAGGCACTGATGCTTTACCTGCTCTCCAGCTCCTGCTGCAGCCCCTGGGGTTCTGCTGTGACACACCAGTGTGCAGTGGGGCTGACCTTTGGCAGTTGTCGAGGCTGAAATGTGGGCTGTGCAGCTCCCCACATAATCAGCCCGCTTGCTTAAAAATGTGCCAATCTTCTTGCAGCTCTGCTGCTGCTGTTTTATTTCTGTTGGTCTCCTTTTAACCTTGGCTTTCCTCCAGCCACTTGTGGTTCTGATGATAGAACTGCTTCTGTAACAACAGGCCGCCTATGGGATGGCGTCTCTGCCCTTGTGGGACATGAGCCAGCCTCGTGCTCAGGAGGTGAGAGAATGTGGGCTTGGACTTGTGCGTTGATTTACAGACACTGTATCATTTCATTGCGTGATGAAATAGTTCTGGTCTTATTTTATGGTTACCTATTTAGAGATGACATGGCTGATTCTGAGCTTACAGTTCTGCTGACTCCTAGCAGGAGAGGACTATGAGCTGTGATGTCAGGAGCTCTCATAAACGCACAGTCAAGCTGTGGTCGAGTCATGAGCATTGAGCCATGTAGGTTCTGTTTTCCTTGTGTTTAATCTGGATTTAGTGTAATATGGTAAGTTTCAGGAGACTAATAAAACTTGCAGCTGGAGAGAGTGTGATGGTGATGTGTAAATATTATTTATTTTCTTAATATTGCTGTTACACTCGGACCTGAATTGTGCTGCCACAAGACAAGCAAAAAGGAAGCCAGGAAGTGCCTTAACACTTGTTTCCAAGTTTCCAAAGATACAGAGCAGCCAACCAGTTTCACTGAAAAATCCTTCCAGCTGTCTGTTACTGTGTATTATCTTTTGCTTTCAGGGAGGAGGGACAGATTATCCACACAAGTCTCAACAGAGAGAGGTTACCAGGTGCCAACCCAAATGTTTATGTTTAAAATGCTGTTGTACTGCTGTGATGGATACTTCTGGGAAATGGAGAATGTTGCAAACAGTACCTTCTCATCACTAGCTTTTTTTTTTTTTTTCCCTATTACATTTTTCTGTAACCATTTCAACACAAAGAGAAGAAAGGTGGTTGTAAGTTGAATTTTGCACGTCATCTTTGGGATCTCTCCTGAAATGAGAAATGAGCCAGCAAATCTTACATTTGCTTAAGTTTCAGAAAGGGACCATACATGCAGGTCAGCTGGTCAAATTCTGTTGTTTTTTGAGATGAATAGTAATTCCTGCTGTGAAATGTGATACTGATGTACTGCTTTGCGGCTGCAGAATTCCTGTGAGGCTGTATCACCATCTTTATTGTGTTTTCATTTAGTATGATGATATATTTGTGTCAAAGCAGTAGTGATCTGCAAAAGAAACATTTCCCCAAGTGGAAGGGAGATCCTGTATTTTCTACTTGTTTGATAAAACAATCAATTTGGAAATGTAAGTCTTAGAACGTCTGTTTTCTTCCAAGGGAAACATTACCACTAGAAAAGGGGATGGTGAGGATTTGGCAGAGATTATGAAGAAAATAGCATGTTCTTGGGTGAGTTGCTTTGCAACTCTTCCTATGTGCTGCTGAGAAGGCACCAAGCAGTTCCATGATACCACAACATGCTCAGAGCCTGCTGCTTGCAGTATGCCTTTCTGAAGGTGGTTCTTTCTTGTGTACAATGAGGACTGAGGTAAGAATTCCCTGGGTGGGAATCCTAACATCCTCCGTGCTCTGCAGGGTACGTAAAGGCAGGCAGTTGGCAGGGTGCTGCTGTGGTCCTCTTTGTAAATGCAAGTATAGCAGCACTGGTAACAGTACCTATTACCAAACTAAGTATTTTCCTTCTGAAGTTGTGTTTAAAATTTTGTCAAATGATAAACATAGGTGCTGAATTTGTTCTGGCTACCAGTTGTTCCAGCTGTAAGTAGACCCATCTGTGGAGAGTTTCATCAAAAGCAGTCAGCTGGATTGATGAAATGAGTAGTTAGGAGGGCTTGTTTGTTTGTTTTTTGGTTTTTGGTTTTTTTAAATCCTATTTCATGTTCCTCTCTGCTTTAGCTAGACTTGCATTGCTCATGCTGTTAGAATACTAACTTGAATTCAGAGAATTCCCACAATGCAGACATTTGATCACTCTGGCTGCTGGCATTAAGGGCTGTACATAGGTAACTCACTTGAGGATGAAGCTCTTTTTGCAGAGGTCTCTGCTAAGAGCTGGCAAGAAGAGAATGGGACAGATTGAGCCCTAGGTGCCAGAAGAGGCTTTTCTCTAAATGGCCATTGATTCCTTCTTGCGGAATAACAGGCTTCTTCCCCGAAGCCTCAAGATGAGGTGTTTTCCCTTTGTAGGAATGCAAATGCTTATTGGGTTTTCCTTGGCTTGCTTTCCTTTGGCTTAATCCTTAACGGATTCCAGCATCTAAACAAGTGTAACTGACAAAACTGTTCCTTGTGCGTAGTGGTTCTCCCAGCGTTTAAGGTGCTGTGCATCTCAGCACAGTTACTGCACAACGTCCAGTGGTGCTGAAGGGATCCTGAATCCAAGATCCTGATGGAAACAATCTCTTCCATCACTGAAGCAGCAGGAATATGACCCAGGCCTATCCCAGGCTGCATGAGCTGTCCCATCTCATCCTCATGGAAATGAAATGAGACAGTAAGCCACAGAGTGCAGCTGCAGGGCCAGTGTTTTCTTCCAGGAAAATGCAGTTCACCCAGGCATGTGGCAGGAGCTTGCACCCCTGCATGGGGGCTGATGTTCTCCCCAGCATAAATATAAAGGCAAGGCAGCGTGACAGAAGAACAGCCGCTCAGTGCTGCTTCCCAGGCCGATGGTACAGTCTGCAGTGTCTTGGTACAGTGTCTGCAGCCGCCTTTTATTGAGAGGTCGTGGCTTTGCAGAGGTATAAATCTTTTAAGCAGCTGCAGTGTTCTTCCAGCAGCCCGAGAGTTTAACCCAATAAAACACTGGGCTGCAGCAGAAGCCCTATTCCAGCACCACAACCTCCTCAGAGATCTGGAAATGCAGGAAATCTCCACTGCAGCCCCTTTACAAAGAGCTGCATCTGGTTCCAAAGCAATGCCTTGTCACAGAATCACAGAATCACAGAATTGTAGGGGTTGGAAGGGACCTCCAGAGATCATCGAGTCCAACCCCCCTGCCAAAGCAGGTTCCCTACCCCAGGTAGCACAGGTAGGCATCCAGGCAGGTCTTGAACATCTCCAGAGAAGGAGACTCCACCACCTCCCTGGGCAGCCTGTTCCAGTGCTCCGTCACCCTCACTGTAAAGAAGTTCTTGCGCACATTTGTGCAGAACTTCCTATGCTCCAGTTTCTGGCCGTTTCCCCTTGTCCTGTCTCCACTCACCACTGAAAAGAGTCCGGCCTCGCCATTCTGCCCCCCACACCTTAGATATTTATAGACCTGGATCAGGTCCCCTCTCAGTCTCCTTTTCTCAAGGCTGAACAGACCCAGTTCACTCAGCCTTTCCTCATAGGGGAG
Organism: Lagopus muta; assembly: GCF_023343835.1. Taxonomy (NCBI): domain Eukaryota; kingdom Metazoa; phylum Chordata; class Aves; order Galliformes; family Phasianidae; genus Lagopus; species Lagopus muta. Next base: position 54,029,885 of record NC_064437.1, on the reverse strand, counting down.
ATGCTCCAGGCCCTTCACCATCTTCGTGGCCCTCCGCTGGACTCTTTCCAAGAGATCCCCTTGTCCTCCCCCAGGCTCCTTTGTTCTCCATGAGTGCAGGCCCTCCACATCATTACTACCAAAGCAAATCCCAGCTTTGCTGGGAGCACGCAGCCAGCTGAGCAGGCAGGGAACCGGACCGAGGCTTAGAATAAAGGACAGTCAGAACCTTTGTACTGAAGGGGCAGACACAAAGCTGCGCTGAAGGACATCTGAGTTTCAGATTTTTATTGTATCAGCTGCCTGATCCCATCTGCCTTCTCCCTATGCCTGCTGGCCCATGGGGATGCTGGTGACCAGCAGACATCCCAGTGTCTCTGGGATGGCTGAAGCAGGCTTTGGTGAGGTGGCAGGAAGTGAAAGAGCTGGGACACACTGCTATGTCAGGGCCACCAGTGGGACACTGCCTCCTGTGCTGCTACCTGCAAGGCCCTGCTGGCAGCTCTGTCCCTGCTCTCATGGGGTTTGTTTGCGAGACGGGTGCACCCTCTGCTCTTCTGTTAACTTTGCTAAGGCATAGATTGTGTCACCTTCAATTGGCCGTGCAAACACAAGCTGTTTGTAATCCCTGAGTGCATGGAGGAGGTGCAACCAGCCATCTTGTGATATAATCTACAGCCTCAGCGTTCATTTCTGGGGCAAGCAAGGGCAATCCCTGCCATGGAAGGCCTTTCTCCCTGACTGGGCTGCCACAAACTCCACAAAGTGTGGCTAATGCGGTGGACGCCTTGGGATGAGATCAGTACATATCCCATGGCTTCAGCAGTGCCGGCCCTGCCTCCAGAGAGCTGCAACCCGATGACAGGAGCAGCTTTATGGGGTTTTCCCTGTCATGAAGTTCTTTCTCGTCTGCCAGCCTTTATGAGACCTTGGCTGTGGGGTCCATCACTGAAACCATCATGGACAGGATATCCTTGATCATGACTATCTCCTGGGATAGTATCTCCCTGGGAACAGGGAATGGCCTGAAACTGTGCCAGGGAGGTTCAGGTTGGTTGATAGGAAAGATTTTTCCTCAGAAAGAGTGTAGAGGCGTTGGCACAGGCTGCCCAGGGAGGTGGTGGGGTCACCATTCATGGGGGTGTTCAGGAACTGTGGAGATGCGGCACTGAGGGATGTGGTCAGTGGGCATGGTGGGGATGGAATGGGGTTGGACTGGATGATCTTTGTGGTCTTTTGCAACCTTAATGTTTCTATGATTAAGGGTGCTGCACACCATGTGAAGCAGGAGGAAGGAAGACAGAAGAGCTTTGTTTGGTTCATGTAACTCTTTCTTTCTTTTTAATTATTAACTTGTGCCTTACAGTAGAAGAGGAAAGAGTGTGAGCGAACAGTTTGCTGGTTCCAGGAACTACTCTGGCAACACTGAGAGGGCAATAAGGTCTTGTGATGGCAACCTCGCCTGGGCACTGACATGTAGCACACACACACACGCAGTCTCTGGCTCTTGCAGAAGCTGGAAATTTTAAGGCATTGAAAAAAACCTACAGTTGTAAATCCTACATCAGATTTGGCACATGTTGGAAGGCTGGAGCTCAAGTGTGGATGTGGCATTTGGCAGCACCCAGCCCTCCCTGCTGTACGTGGAGATGGGCACTGGGTGTTGGTTCCCAACCAACAAACCCCATGCATGTGGCCAGACTAACGCTACCGAGAAACAGAAAGAGTTGTCAGAACGAAAAAAAAAGACATTCCTTATAGTTTAAAATATAAGTGGCTCACAGACCAGAAGCAAGGTGTGTTTATGGCTATTTCTGTGCTTCTGAGTTAAAAGTGGATGGCTACACCTTGAGGAAGAGGAAACACTTTAGCTACACATGGATTTGGACAGTAGGTAAAGGGCCTTAACCCTAGTTGTAGTTGAGTTCCATTGACCTCGCCACCCCCACCCCCTCATTGCAGTGAGTCCTCTCCTCGCTGCCACAAATTCCCGTGCACCCACAACACCCACCAGCATGCACCCAGCGACCCGTGTGGCCGCTACCTGACTTGAGAGGGAGCAGTGTGCTGAGCTCGGCCCTTACTTTGCCAGAGGCTGCTGAGCCCTGACCCTACAGGAGTCCTTGTAATCGGAGCTGCTGAGCACAACCCAGTGCCCAAGAGGCAATTAAAGGGCCAACTGAAGACTGCTCCCCCCCAAATGCAAAAGGGATGGGATCCCCACCATTACACTTTAGCATTTGCAATGATTCCTCCACGCACGCTGAATCTCTCTGTTTTCTTGGCAGTGGTTACGCTCCTTTCAAGCATCCCAGCCTGACCGGACGGTATCTTGGAGGTTGCTCTAACCGCCTCTCTTTGCTCCTCTTTCTTGAAGGATGGAGTGGAGGAGTGTGGCTGGAAAGAGTAGGTGGGGTTGGGGAGGGGGTTCATGGCTGGAAGGCCAACACTCCCCACGCTGAACAGGTTTTCCTCTCCTTCCAGCAGCTTCCTGCAAGCACAGCACAAGCAAAGGAGTTTAGGTGGGGGTCACCTCACAAGACACCATCACAGCACCAGGATGCAGCTGATTTGGATGAAAACAGACCCAGGTCCGATTTTGGTGCCAGGCTTGGCAGCATGGGGAAGGCTGTTGGATTGGGCTCAGACAGGGCCAGAGCAGCCTACCTGTAGGCAGCGATCTCGATATCCAGGGCCATCTTGACATTCAGCAGGTCCTGGTACTCCCTCAGGTGCCGAGCCATCTCGGTTTTAGTGTTGCGCAGGTCAGCCTCCAGCTGCCCAATGGTGTCCTGCAGAGAGGCAATGATAAGGGTTCCCAGGACTGTGTTTTGGTTTTGTTGTTTTTTTCCCCACAGCTGTTCTGCTCTGCACATCCCAAACAGGGGCTTGGGTGCTAACAGGGATGGTGAAGCAGGCAGAGTGCTGGGTACAGCTCTAACAGCATGCAGTGGGATGGGGCTTTAAACACTGATGGTTTTATATATTCTTCAGTAGGTTTAAACAGCACCAGAGCAAGTATGGGGTTCAGTGAGACCAGACAGAGCACTGAGCGGGTGGCTGGGACACAGCTGCAGGGCAATGGGAGGGAAAAGCTTGCACCAGAAGGGCAAGATCCAATCCTCCCTGGCAAATCCCCTGAGCTGCTGGCCTGAAAGCAGCAAAACTCACTCCCGTGGGGGATCTTTCCAGGCCAAATGCTTTCCCATGTTGGTCGCTCTGCTGTGCCACTGAGGCTGCATGATGTGCACGGGCAATGAGTAAGCAGTTTGCAGCAAGTGCCTGCAGAACCTGCGGTGGCCACTGCAAATGCCAGCTCCCATCTCCTACAGCCAGCCTTTTCCACTGCCTCTGCCGTAGCACTGAGCATCATTTAGCTCCTAATCAGGAACACCGTGCAACAAACTCCCAAGCACTGTCACAGCAGAGCCTGTGAGTCACATAGAAAGAAACCATTGTTCTGCAGCTAAATCAGTTTGAAATACAGTGCTGTTTAACCCAGCTGCATTGTTACTGTTTTTTTAATTCCAATTTTATTCCAAAGATAGGTTGCTCCCAGAATTATTCTTTTCACTCAGCATTAAGGCTATTCAGGAACATTATTACATGTAATCCTTTCATCCACTGCAGGAAATGTTGCATATTGTCCATTTCCACAATATTTGTTGAAGGACCCAGCAAGACTGCAAGCAGCACAGAGCTGCAAACCAGCTTTCTAGAGACCCAGTCTGGATGTGGGCTCCATGACACAGCAGTACTTGGCAGAGGAACAACAGCAGCCCTCAGGTATGATGTAAGGCTGTTGTTTCATTATCAATAGCAAAATGGCTTGATTTGGAAATCAGAGATCACTTAGTAGCCATATAATACAACAATCTCTGGATTTATTTCATTCTAAACCACGGATGTTTTCCCTGTACTAAGAAAAAGGAGTCATATTGTATTAATGGAATAAAAGATACAATGTGCTCAGTGTCCACTGAGATGCTGGGATCTGGCTGCCTTCACGTCTGCAGAGCTCCAAGTTCTGCAGTGCTGGTGCCAAGAGCCAGGCCCAGGGTGAGGTGCCAACTGTGGGCTTCGAGGAATTACCCACAGCGATGGGGAGTGACAGCGGACTCTGGGGACAGGGATGGGGTGATATCCCCAAGCAGCACTGCTGTGTGCACAGAGGTCTTTGTCCCTGAGACAATCGGCTTTGTAGAGAGGTGTCCATGCCTGTCCCTTCCGAAAGGCCTTTCCTGCTTCCCAGGGCGCCGAGTACGGAGGAAGGATGAAGGCAGCGGGCAATACCCAAGCAGGGCAGATGGAAGCCCTATACCGGGAGGAGGCTGCAGGGATGGAGGCGCTGCGCAGAGCGGGGGGGCACCGCAGTCGCGAGGAGCGGGTGCAAGGCACCGGTGCCGGGGCGGGGCAGTGCCGTACGAGGAGCCGCGATGGGGGAGATCCTTGGGGAGGGCAGCGAGGGACGGAGGGGACCCGCTCACCTGCAGCCCGGCGGCCTCGGCGCTATGCCTTTCCTCCAGCTCCTGCAGCTGCCGCTCGAGGGACTCGTGGGCTCCGCGCAGGCTTTCCATCTCCACCACCCGGGCCTGCAGCTGCCGGCGGCATTCGCCCGCCTCCCGGCGGCTGGCCCGGACGGCCTCCTGGCTGCGGGCTGCCCGCTCGTGGAGGCTGGCGCAGCGGGCGCGGTACCAGTCCTCGGCCGCCTGCAGGTTGCGGGCCGGCAGCGCCTCGTACTGAGCGCGCAGCTCTCGCAGCGCAGCCGCCAGGTCAGGCCGCGCCGTCGGGGGCCCGGAGGCCGGGGGAGCGGAGGCGCGGAGCGCGGCTCCCAGCTGGGCCAGCTGCTCGGCGTGGGCGCGCCGCAGCTCCGCCAGCTCCTCCCGCAGCGCCTCCGCCCGCCGCTCCAGATCGGCGCGGTCTCGGGCCGCCCCGTCGGCCGCCTGCTGCCGGGCGCGCAACGCCTGCTCCGCCTCGGCGCGACCCCGCGCCTCCTCCTCGCAGCGCGCCCGCAGCCGCTGCGTCTCCTCGGCCAGCCGCGCCCGCTCCAGCGCGGCCTGCGCCCGCTCGCCGTGTGCCTCCTCCAGACGGGCGCGCAGGGCCCGCAGCTCCCCGCCCAGCAGCTGCCCCAGCCGGCGCGGCTCGGGCGGCAGTCGCCTTAGCTCCGCCAGCTCGCCGGCCAGCGCCCGGTTGCGCTCTTCCAGCGCCCGCACACGCTCGATGTAACCGGCGAAGCGCTCGTTGAGGCCTCGCAGCTGCTCCTTCTCGCTGGCGCGGCGCGGCTCGACGCCGTCGGTGCGCCGCGGGGCCTGGGCGAGCAGGCGGCGGGAGGAGGCGGCCAGCGCCGGCTGTTCCACACTGTAGCTCATTGCGGCGGAGAGAGGCGAAGCCAGGCGGGCGGCGGAGGAGCGCTTATGTACTGCGGTGCGGCGCGGGGCGGGGCGCGGAAAGCTCCGGCGGGAGGGTGCGGAGCTGAGCGATGGGATGCGGGGAGGGACGGTGGGATGCGGGGAGGGGCGGTGGGATGCGGAGCGGAGTGGGGCGCGGAGCTGCGGCGGAGCCGCCGCGGAGGGAGGAGGCGGAGCTGTCCACCAGGCGTGGTGCTGAAAGGCTGCGGCGGGCGGGTGCGGGGTAGAACGTTGGGTTGATGGATGGATGGGTGGGTGGGTGGATGAATAGATAAGTGGATAGATGAGTGGGTGTAGGAGTGGAGACGGACATACGGGCAGAAAGATGGGTACGGTCAAATGCACACAAAGAGCCAGGTGGTTGCACAGGCACACAGAAAGGCATGAACACATTCACACACACGTACACATGCTGAGAGGCAGACAAAGGGAAGAGTAGACGTGCAAAGAAACGCGCATAGACGCACACGCAAAGAGAGGCAGAAATGCATAAAGAAGTGGTTAGAAATGGGCAGGTGAAGAAAAATAGGCAGACACGCAAACTGACGGGTGGGCACACACCATGTACATGCACAGAACACTCATCACCACCAGTTCTGAAGGGAAGCCACACTGTGTGTTTGTGCCAGGGTGACAGTGTCCTGGGTGCTAGTCCCTGCCCCTCACAGGATGAAACATGCAGCTGGACTTCCTGCTGCACATCCCTTCTGCATTGATCAGTGAGATGGAGCCTACTTCTCCCACTCCCCCTGTCCCCATTTGTCCTCTCAGGTGACAAGAGGATCATGTCAGCAAAGTCCAGCTGGTGAGTCAAGAGGGCAAGCAAGCCAGGACTGGAGAGAGTCATTGCTTCCATAATAACTGCTGCTGTTTCAAAGGGATCAACTAAAGCAGGAGGGACAGCACTGGGATTCAAATCCCCTCAAGATCAGAACCTTGTCACTACGATTGGTCTGGAGGAACCCCTGCAATCATGGCAATAGCTGTGGCTTGCACAGGAGCCCACATCCCAGCTGGCACAGTTGGAAGGGGATTACAAGGCAGAAACATCCCTTTTCCTTGTGAGTCAGGTGGGTACAGCACCACACACCACTGCTTACTGCTGCAGCAGGCTGGTCCAGATATATTGTCATGGATTGGTAATGGGATGCACATGCATACATATAAATCCTGCCTAAGTCTTGTGCATCTGCCTTGTAGAGTATGGGAGGAATAAGAAGTGTCAGCCAACTGACAAAGAAAAGAGCCAGGAAGTATAAATACAAGAGACTTGGCTTGTGCACTGCTTTCCAGGACTCTGATCTGCTCGCAGCTAGCTTTCCTAGAAGCATTCTGTCTTTCTGAAGCCCATTTTAGAGCAGCCATTGTGAGGTTGCAACACCTGTACCTTCTCTGCCCTGTCTTATCCCTGGAGGTGTTCAAGGCAGCATTGGAAAGGGGCTTTGGGCAACCTGGTCTAGTGCAAGGTGTCCTTGGATATAACAGAGAGTTGGAATGGGATGGTTTTTAAGCTCCCTTCCAACCCAAACCATTCTGTGATTCTGTGACCCAAGTGCATATGTTCTGATGGTAGAGCAAACCCTGCAGCCTCAGTCTATGCCCCACAGTGCCCACTAGGCAGAAATCTTCACTTTGATCTAGTTTGGTTGTTTCAGGTCTTTCACATCCTCACACACAAATGTGTTTCACCACTTCCTCGACCTCTGTTGTTTTGCATTACTGTATTGCAAGTGAGGTTTCTTCTACCAGCAGTAATTGTTTGAGTAACTGGGAGGTCACCTGCTCTGCTTAGTTAAGTGGTATCATTGTTATGACTTTGCTATGGTGATTATTACTGATGATGATGAATGCTGTTCTGGCTTTCTTCTGTCTTGGTAAAGCAGAGTGCAACCTTTCCTGGCCTTCCCACTTGTGCTGATTTAGTACTGACATACAGATGTGCTCTAAAAGCAGTTGGGAGTATCACATTCTCCTACGTAAAAGAAAAAATAATACAAAAAAAAAAAAAATCTGCAAGGGTCTCTGCAAGGACTGCTACCATCCATAAGTAAAGATCCTAGGAACAGATCCCTTTGCCTCCAAGTAGATGAGATTTACTTCTCTGAAAGAGTGGTCAGGCAGTGGAATGGGCTGCCCAGGGAGGTGGTGGATTCACCAACCCCAGAGGTGTTCAAGGAACGTTTGGATGTTGTGTTGAAGGACGTGGTTTAGTGGGAACTGTTGGTGATGGGTGGATGATTGGACTGGATGATCTTGTAGGTCTTTTCCAACCTTGGTGTTTCTGTGATTCTGTGATTTTCTTGAGTCAGAAGGGAATGAGGCTACAGGAATTAGGTGGGATCTGAGCCAGCTGCCAGTGTAACTGCTGAGAGCATGTCTCTGAATTTATTGACTCTGAGGAGTTTGAGTCAATAAATGATAACAACTGCTTCTTTCCCACAGAGCAAAGATTGGGCTCCAGCCCATCGGATACTGCTTTTGTCAGAGCAGGAAGGAGGAGCAGGGACTTTGGGATCCCACCAAGTTGAGTCGAAACCCATCCCAGGTTGTTGGCACCCGAACAACAACACAAGCCCCTTCTGAGGCCCCTTAATACCCGGCAAAGGTCCTGGGGGCTGACTTGAACTGCACTGTGACCATGTCCCCAAGGAGCTAGGTCCCAGAAGTCTAGTGTGTCCTTATGAGCACAAACTCCCTAAACCTACCAGAACAAAGAGGGAGCAAGAGGGCTATCATTGTACTGTTTTGTGCATCTCTGTATATCACACTGTGTTGTTTAATGTACGGTAAAGGCCTGGAGAATCCATTTGGCAAAGGAGGTGAGGGTGCACTTTGGGTTCCTGTGAGAGCAAGAAGCTGCTTCCAAACTGAGGTCTTGGTTGTGAGACAGCAGGAGGATGCCTTAAAACTTTGTGACTTTGCACCGTGCTCACCTGCTGATGGGACTTAATTGTTTTATCTCAGAAGCTGCGTTTAGCTTTGGATTGTGGTGGAAAGGAAAAAGCTGTCCTTGTAGCCGTGCACACACAGCACTGGGATGCACACCTCCAGCCCGCTTCCCAGCACAGCCCATTGAATCACGCTGTGGGTATGGGTTTCACTGCCTGGCTTTGCTTCACTGGTGGCCCGGGGGGGAAACGGTTGCTGGCTGTTGAACCAAGGGAGTCTGAGGGAAAAAGGCAGATCCGAGTGCCTGCCATCAGCCATCCAGCACAGGTGGGTCACACACACACACCAACACCGATGAAAACGTCAGGCTGGCTCTGCTGACTGCCTCCAGCTGAGGAGCAACTCAGGAGTTTGCCCGGGACAGTGAGAGTTTTTCTGGGAAAGAGCGAAGTAGCGGCCCAGGCGCTTCCCTGGGGCGGGTCCCCGTGTTCTGGACGTGCGGCTGCTCTGCGGGCGGGCACTTTGCCGACGCTCCCTTGCCGCCTGCGCCCGGCCGCCGGCCTCGCACACTCTCCCCGCTCCCTGGCGCCCGGAGGGGGCGGGGCTGGAGCCGCGCATGCGCAATGCTGCCGCCTCGGCGCTGCGGCAGTCGTGCGGGGCAGTTCTTCCGAGCGCGGCAGGAGGTGAGGAGCGGCCCGGGCGCGCGGGGGCAGTGCGCGCGTGCGGGTGCGCGTGCGCGCGCCGGGCGCGTGGCGGGGACCGTTGGAAGCGACCGTTCGGAATTGGGGGGGAATCGGGCGGGAGGAGCCGCTCCTCTCGGGCGCGCAGCCGGGGAGGGGGCTCCGTGTGGAGGGGGAGCGCCGAGAGCGGGGCTCCGGCGGCGCTCCTGAGGCACTTCCCCTTCAGCCGTTGAAGGGAGGCACTCGGCGGCCCCGCTGCCGCCTTCCCGTCCCGAGCCGCTCTGAGTCACCTCGGCCCGCGAGTGCGGGACCCCCTGCGGCGGGCTGAGCCCCGCGCTGCCCCTCCGACCGCGGCCGTAGCGGCGGCGGAGCCCGAGCGGCGCGCGGCTGCTTGACTCGAGCCGCGCTCGTGCCTCTGTTCTGTGCCAGAGATAATGCCGTACAACGTACGGTGGAAGCGGTTCCCTCCGTTTTCTGGGTGCCGTAGCAGGCAGCGCGGTTTCGTGCCGTGCAGGATGTTTTAGGCGTTCCTGGGCTGTGGGATGGTGAAACGCTCACGTTCGTTCTGGTGCTGGCTTTCACGGGCTGGCTGTGATGCCAGGGAGCGTCTCGGCAACGGCCTTGAGAACATTGCCCCCAAGGCATGATGACTTTGGGAAAGTTTTTATTTTTTTGTTAGTTCTGGAGGGTCTAAACCGCAAAGATTGCAATGCGCTTTCTGTCTATAAAGATGTAGTCTTACCTGTCTGCCTCGGTTGAGAATAACACCTTATCGCTGGCTCAAACACGCCGTGTTGGCAATCGAACCAGATGATCTCAGGGGTCTGTTCTGACCCTAACGATTCTAGATTCCATTGATCCATCCAGCTGTTTGCTTTCAGAACTGGGCAGAATGTGGTGACTAGTGAACAAATGGGGGATAGGAAGACTTGCAAGCCTTCTCAGGTGCTGCGTGGCTTTGCTGAAAACCAGAAGCAAAACTCAAAGCTACGTGTTGATCTTCAGGTTGTATGCTGCAGTTGTCGTGATGGCACAGAGGGCAAAGCGTTGTGTTTTAACTGCAGGCTGGTCAGCCTGGCTGTGGGGTCTGTCACTGCCCGTCAGCCTGCATCAACCTAAACATACTTTAAAGCAGGGCTGCTATTTAAAATAATCTATTGCCATTAGTCCTGACTCCAAAAGACCATTCAGGAACTTGCTGGTTTGATTAACAGCAGTTGGAGTTTGTTCAAGCATGGATGTTGTTTCATTATATAGTACAATACAACCTTTACTCTGTATAGCGTCATTCAAGCAAACTGTATTGCAAAATGCACCGCTGAATTACCTTTAAAATGCTCCATTGAGTGAAGTACAATTGCAGAGACAAATGGGGAGAAAAACTGTAAGAATGGGACAACTGTTTTCAGCTGAGGTTTGAAATTTGGAGCCTGTTAGTACATTTGCTTTGGTTGCATTAGTGTTCTATACGCTGTTTCTAGGATATACGCTAGCAAAAAAATCAGATGCAAGCTGAAATTTTTTCAGGCAAGTTTCCAGTTTATAGGCAACTCGTAATAGTAACAAAAAGAGGAGCCCTTTAGTTGTTACCATTTGCAAAGTTGAAAGTTGACAAACCCTTCCTAAAACAACTGGAAATATTTGTCCTACGCTTTTTTAACATCATGGGGTATGTTTGTTTTTGGAAAAAAACCCAGAATCCTCAGTTTGATGTTTGCTGATAAACACTGCAGTATTGTACTCTTTTAGGAATGTTGTATTTCCCTTAAAAATTACACACATTATTTGTGTATCTAAAGTAAAAAGGAAACAAACTCTTTAAATATGATGTTCAAGTGGTGCTTATAGAAAAAGAAGATAGGCTTATTTGCTCGCCTCCTACCTGTGATTTGTGGTTCAGCTTAATAGTTAAAAAATGAAATGTGGCTTGTTAGTTTGCAGTGAGCTGTTATCAGGAGATGGCCTGGGGCTGGCAGTAGGGTAGGCTGCTGGTTCCCTGGGGCAAAGTGAGCTGACCCACAGCCTTTCAGTCCCGCATGGGTTGTGGATTCTGGATTCCGACTCACGAGGAGGCGCAGGAAGAAGGGCTGGCTGCAGCTCTGCCCAGAGAGAGCGACAGAAGTGGGTGTGCTCAGCAAACCTCTTCTTCTGTATAAATTGAAAATGAGGGGATGCTGTGGGATCGGGGTAGCTCAGTACAGTGCAACCTGCCATTGCTTGAACACTGCTGGAAGTCCTGCGGAACTCTGTAACGATCCACAGAATTGGTTCTGTGTAGGAGCTACTTCGCCTGAGGAAGGTGGATTAATGGTCTCCAGCCAGGCTGCAGTGGAAAGTTGTCATAGGAACTGGCTTGCTGTTTGGCAGGGCCGTGCCTCGTCTTCAGTCCATTAAAAGCTCACCTCTGTAACTGATCATCTTGGGATAAGAAGGGCCTGTGTGCCACTCTGCACAGAGCCATGGAGGGGACAGGCACGTGGGCTCTACCCCGAAGAAGCTGAGGGCAGCCCAAGTGGTGCACCTTGGGACGAGTTCACAGAGCCTGCTCTGCGCCGTGTCCTTGCCTCGGGGTGGCTTGCCAACGTGGGTGTCCTGATAGAAAACAGCTGTGGTTTTTTTAGCAATACGAATAATGGGACGGAAAACTGAACAGAATGTGCCGGGAGTGGAAGTCTTGTCTGGCTCTTTGAGATGAGATGTTACTAAGTCAGCGCGTGGGAACTCTTTGCTTATTGTCTGTACTCCGTCTATTTTTTAAGTTTTATTTCTTATGTCAGCAGCACAAACATTTGGAATGGCTGCAGTCTAAGTCTCTAAGGCTGTTCTGTGTTTAAAGCACATCTTCACATATTTGCAAAGTGTGCATTCATATAAATGTTTCTTACATCTCTTCTAAAACATCTGTTTCATACTTCTAAAGAAATTACTGTTATGTGTCATGTTGTGATGCTCGTAGCAATGATCTGTATTTTGCTTTTTAATCACTATGACTCGTTTACTGGAATGGTTCCTAAAACCTTGGACTGTGTACTCTGCATAGAGAGTGCATATAACATGGCTCTGCTTAACACAACCACAGAGACAATCCAGTGTGCACAATAAATAGAACTTAATGTACAGTAAATAGACCTTAAGCAACATCTGGAAAACATTGCGTAGGTATTTCAGGTAGCCACTGTAAGCAATTGCTAATCGAAACCTGGCTACATGAGGGTAGTTACTAAGTCTTATGAATGACTTTGCACGGCTAAAAAGGTGCCTGGGAGACCTGGGCATACAAAGCCGTGATGGGGGAAGTACTTACTTTTGTATGATGGCTCAGGATCAAGAAGGGAGCCTGAGTAATTCAGCCTAAAAACCCCCATCTGTCAAATCTGACAACTGCCCAAACGTCTAGCAGTGTGTGCTCCTTACGGTAAGGCCAGGAGCCGATCTGCTCTTACTTCCTGAACGCTTGGGTCCCCACGTGTGTGAGCACTGATGGCTGCATGCCAGCCCTCACACTCCTGCCGCTTTTTCAAGTCTGGTGCAGAATGGCAGAGGTAAACTTGTTGCTTGCAGTTATCATTCTCAGGGTGTGAATACCTGCTGCAGGCTTTACCAGCACGGCCAGCCCTTTTTTGGTAGTTTCATCGGGGAGAGGGTTCTGAGTCAGGGAAGTTGGAAACCCCACTGAGCTTGTTTGTATGCTGCTTTCTGTTAATGTGCGAGTAAAGAAGGCAGGTGGGTTCTTATCCTGTGCCTCTTACCAGTGGGTAAGTAAATTCTGCGAAGGTGTGAGGTGCATTAAATGTGGAGAGCAGGAATTGCTGTAATGAAATACCTGTAATGGTGATGCTGGGATGTGAATGGTCTGTTCATTTCTCTTTTGAAAATAAAGGATGCACTGCTTCTGTAGAGCAATAGGGAGAAAGGGAGGCCCGGTCAGTTGTCAATCTTTAGAGATTGGAAGGTGGCATCAAAGTGAAGTAAGTTGGACAGATGTATGGGGACATTGTACCCTGATGTGATGTACTTAAACTGTAATTGAGAAGTTTCAGTGTCTAAAACTACCACTCCCTCTCATCTTACCACTTGCAATTTGTTTAAAAATAAAGGTTCCTTCAACAAAGGTGGAGGTCATTATGCAGTTCTAAACTTAGCTTAATTTAGTTACAGACTATTCACAACTCCCAGCTGTGGTTCAGATATTTTCAAACAAAGGCCTACTATTTTGCACATATGCTTATTACTAGATTATCATTTAACTTACTTGGCACATTTGGTTCAGCGGAAGGGGGAAGAGAGGCTTCCTGTGTGCGTTTCTATGAGAGGCTCTGAAGTAGAGTGGTTTTCCACTGTTTACTTAAGAACAGCCCTTTGGATTAACTGGCTTTGACCCAGGCCTTGTACTTCTCTGTGTTAACATTGGCATAATACATAAAACACTTGAGACACATTATTGCTGGATTTTTCAGGGAGCAAATTCTCACTGAACCCTCTGTGAAGGTGCATTTCCAGAAAATCTTTTCCCAGCCAGGATGGTCCAGCTTTGGCAGCTGTGCAAGGCAGCTCTGGACTGTGGGACCCACTGAGTGGGTTGCCCCTTCCTTGGGTGAAGTATTGCCTTTTCCCCGGGCAGCAGCGACTGTCTGCACTGCTGCAGTAGCAACAGCTGCATCCCTGCGTTGTGCATCCGGTTCAGGAGGAAGTGGGTTGCTGGTGAAGTAGGGTTTGCAGCTTAAATTGGTGTTCTTCATCTCCTTTGCAGAACAGTAGTAATGGGTGGAATCAACTCACATGTTACTGCTTGGACCGAGCTCTTCTTGGCCTTTCCATCAAATGTAGCACATCTGGCCATGGCGTATAACAAGATGAGATTTCTATTCAGCTTCTAAAATAACCTAGAACAGAAGGTAAATTCCAAAGAGAGAAGACTGATGGCTCAGTATAAAGCATGCCGAAAATCCCAAGACCGGCTGAATTCAGCTGGTGTTTGGGTTGGTTCAGCTGGCGATGAGTTGCATATAGACATGGACAGCAGTGATTAGGAACGTGGGGTCAGAGGAGAGCATGTGAATGTTCTGCCCTCAGAAACCCGAAGAAGTGCTGAGTGAGCTGTATGCCACTGCTCTGTACACATAACACAGCCATCGCCAGTAGTAGCTTTAAAGGGTAAGTGCAGGTAATTTGGGAAGTCGCTAAGTAGAACCAGTTGCAGTTAAAAGCAAATAATCCTTCAGGATGTTGGTGTTCTTAGTTTTCTCTGAGATAGGTTTTCATCCTTTTTTTTTTCTTTTTTCTTTTTTCTTCTAAGGAAGAGCTGTGTATGTTTGATGTTTGCAGCGCTCGCTTGGATGTTACAAAGCCATTCAGTCTCAAGACTGTGCAAAGATGTGTCTTTTGAAGTCACAGTAGATGACTGTGGGGATGAGTCCTGAGTGTTCTGGTTTCTGACATGTTACAGTGTTCACTGGGAGTCTTTAAGTACAGATACCTGTAGTATTTGCATAGTTGTTTCTTTTTCATTGCTTGTTCATTTCAACTCATTTCATGTTATTCTATGTATGTGCTGCTAGGTTGGGATGAGTTCTCTCCCTGAAGAAAACCAATTAGTTGAATGTAAATTTTAGGTGCCCCGAGCACCTGTTAGCTTGAAGCTGACCCTGGAAACTACCCTTCCAGTTCAGTTCCTATAGCTTTGCCCTCATTGTAATCCAAGTGGCTGAGTGGTGTTGGAAAGAGGAATTGAAGGTAGAAGCAAGCCAGGCTGGTAAATCATCTGTTCATTCTGCTGTCTGGAAACTGAGGCAGGAATCAGATTTCGGTTTCCACTTCACATTGCAAGTATCTGTCAGTTGGTGCTCTAGCGGTGCTTAAAGGCACCAGGAAAGTACCTGTTCTGTGTCTTTGAGTGTTTAGGGCTGGGTACTGCATTTCCACATTTCCTTTGTTTAAAAAAAAATAAAAGAGACTGTTGCTGAAAGCCAAATACACGTTAACGGGGAATCTCTGAAGGGAAAAGTGCTCAAGAGGCATTTCTTTTCCTATAATCCAGTGCAGGGCTGCCAGCAAGTAGAACTGTTAAGGAGAAAATGATAAAAATGAAGGTTTGCTAATTAAATCTGTGGATGATACAGGTAAGTAGATGCAGAATCCTTCTGCTCAGTTCTTCAAAATGCTTCCCTGCCCCGAAGCGTCAGTGCTAAGCAATGACTGGTGTACCAGTAGATCTTCTACTGAATCCTTTTCAGTCAAGAAATTTAGCTTACCTGGACTGTTATCTGCTTGGTGACTGCAGTCATACTGGGTAGAATGTGCGTTATGCATGTTCCAGTGTTTCTTCCTATCTTCTGATTGTAGCACTGAAGTGGAGCAGTTTCACAGAGCATGAGTATGTTCAGAAAAATGTCCGGTGCTGGAATCATTAGCAGATGTGTGTGATACTTCTGAGCAATTTGTGTACAAGCTGGGGAGAGTGTTACTTGCTGTGATCTGAGGAGAAATTACAGTATGCAGTGTTCAGTAAGCTGGGCATTTCTGTCGGCTCTGGTTCAGAGAAATAGCAGTGTGGCCTTCCTAAGAGTTTTTTAAAAACACATTTGTGGTCTAACCTTTCCTATTTTCCTTTGCCTTGGCAATAGAATAGGCAGGTTATTAACCTCTTCTGTTATGTGTATTGTAGCTTCTCTTGCAATATTGCACTGACAGTTTGATGAACCAAGGCCAAGAAGTCTGCTAGCTGTGCTTGAGCAATCATGAGCGTAGGGATGATAAAACTCAACAAAGTTTCACGTCTGCTGCTCATTTTTCTTCACAGCCTTGTAGCAGGTAGATATTAACAAAGTAATAAAAAGCACTTGCAGTCTTTATAAATGTGTGTGTTCTGGTGTTGAGAACAAATAATTGGTGAGGGTGGGACATACAGAGAGCTGTCTTCCCAAAGCCCGGTGTTGTGGGTCTTCTAGTCTCCACTAACAAGTTACTTCATGTTCCCCAAAGAGAGAAGTCACGGCCCAAAGGAGGGTGCAGTGTTGGTAACTCTCATCTCTGATTTTGGGGTAACAAGGACCTGCTGTTAGTGCTGCTTTAGTTCCTTTTTTTATGTTCTCTCACCCTTCAGGCTGGAATGTTTCTTCCAGGTCACAGCTGCAGGAGTGGATTTGTTGCTTCATCCGTGTCCTCTCTGAGCGCAGTCTGTGTTAGGACAAGTACAGGGAGAACATTGTGTGTACCCTCCTCAGCTCCTGCCAGGGAACAATCTCCTGCGTCAGCAGGATTGATTTGGTGTATTAAAAACTAGTGAACTGAAGGGTCCATGGGAGTCTGGTTTTGTTTTCCCCAAATGAATGTAGTGTTCTGTGCTGTGCTTGGGCAGGGTTACAGAAAGTTTGTGAAGAAAAGAAAGAAGTTGATGCTGTTAGAGAACAGTATAATGTAGGCCTTTGGTATCAGTTGATAAAGCTGAGACAGTTAGGTTATCATAGGAAAGCCAGAGACTGAGCAAAAGCTCAGTCATCAGAAGTGTTGGGTTACTTTGCTGATGAATTGAGTTACATAGGTTGCGTAAGAAGTGCTGTATGAATTAGCAGACTTTTGGAAGAGCACAGGAATACTGCAGAGAAGGTGTTCATAAAATTGATTTACTCACAGTTTCCTGAAGTGATGCCTCAGTACTACGTATCTGTCAAGATTAAATGAGATTTGGGGGTCGACAACATGTAGGTGGGGACAGTATTGTGCCCGAAGGGTAGGTTTGTAATTTCATTTGCAATCACACGGACTATAATTACTACATTTCCCTCTGATTAAAAAAAAAACAGGTCAAAAAAGGAACGAATTGTGCTCTCTGTATGCAGAGGGGAACTGTGCACTGCTAGAAGAACTTTGAAGCGCCTTCAGACTTCACGCTGCTTGCCTTGTGGCTGCTCTGCCTGTTATTGATAGGTAAGATCTCAAAAGGAGAGACCAAATTTATATGTAAGTGGGGTTGCAGGGAATGGTACTGGAAAACAGAACTGGTAGCAGTGGGAAAAAATGAGTTCTAACTGATTTTGACAGGGCAACTCTAGAGATTACCAAGTCATCTTAGCTGTTGATGTCAGCATTTATTTTCAGTAACTTTATGAAAGAAAGTTGGAGCTCGCCAGCTTCTTTGCTGAGCAGCACGTCCCTGGGCTAGGGCTGCATGCGGTGCCCATGGGACCGGTGTGGAGCAGCCAGCTGGCTCACTGCACCTGGGCTGGGCAGGGACAGCTTCCAGCCCGCAGAGATGGGAACAGTCTCCAGCCTGCAGAGATGGTTCAGCTGCTGATTTTGCTGTTGCATCTGCTTTTGCAGCCTGTAAACATGTACAGTGGAAGAGAGTTCAAGTGTCTTTTAGAAAATCGTCCTTGTTTTCCCTTCCACTTTGAAAGATTAGAAAAAAAGTCAGAATAAGCTTTCAGGATCCTTGCTTTTTCTATAACATTTTAATGAAGCCGGGACCACGCTCTTCAAAGACAAGAGGTGTCTTGTTTTACTTATGCCAGTAAGCACTATCACTAAGGGAAGCCAGTAAAAATGTTGTCCTCCCTCACCTTCCGCGTTTAGAAGATAGAGAGGGCTTTTGGTGTTTGCGTTATCCAAGCTGACCCAGTTGCATGCTTTCAGAATGACTGTGTTCCTGATCTGAGCTTTGCAACTCAAATACTTTGTTTTTACCACCACGCTGCTGAAAGGGCTCATTAAGGCTGTACTTGCTTCCTGAGACACAGCAGAATCGAATGAAAAGCATCATTGTCTTGAAATACCGTGATCTGCCGCCAAAGGAGTTGCTGTTGTATAATCCCTGTTAGCAGGTTGGAGTGGCAGTTGTTGCTTGGTCTGAAATCGGTACGTGGAATGATGGCTTCCAGCTTTCCCACTGGGGATGGCACGTCTCGTCTTGCTCGCTCACTTTGCGGGTCACAGACTCATATGGTTGAGCCATCAATGATTCGGTAGCAGCTTCTTTCACAAGTTTGAACACCAAGGGTGTTGCATAGAGGTAGTGCTTGTTAATAAACAGATCGTTAATAAATAAAAAGATAGCTGTACATACAGTGTTTCAGATTGTTCAGAAGCAAAGCGGTAGAGGTAGAATAGAAAAGTTTACTTTGGCTTTCCTTTTTGATTTGTGGAATTCAGCATGTTCATTTCTGTGCTGACATTTCTGCCTTCTGTGCTATTTGTGTTAACCTGCAGCTCAGTTAGCATTCTGTTACGCTTCATCTTTGTAGTAATAAAATTAGGATCTGCAGATATCTGACACTGAATCCCCATTATAGTGGGCATCTGCATCAAAGCTTACTTCTCCGTTTTAAGCTAAAATATACACATGGGAATTCCTAAATATTTCCTTTACGGTAGACTTCATCACAGCAGAGAGATCAAATTCACCTCTGGATTTCAACCTTTTAAGATCTTGTGCAACTAGAGCAATCACTTACAAGAAAAACAGCACGAGCAAAGTATTTGAACTATCTTCTGGGTTTCTTACTGGAATGTAACAGCTGGAAACAAGCAGCAGTTAGAACATGATGTTATTATCCAGGTCTGTGCTTGCTGTTGGCAGGTGGTCAATTGGACAACAGCTTGGGAACCTCTGCAGCTGCAGTTGCTGCAGGCTGCTGGGCTCTTTTCCTGCAGAAGGCCTCTTAAGGAAGTGAGTGGCCCAAGAAGAACCTTTGTTTGTCCATTCATCTTCTCTCCAGGTGAAACCTTGAAGGTTTCCCCTCAAGATTGGTGGTGTCTCAGCCTCTTATCCCACTCCAGTCTTTCTCTCATAGCTTTATTCCTTCCTCAGTGTAATCACAGAATAATATATTGCTCTTAAATGGGGACAAGTGGCTGAAGACAGCAGCGGTGTTTGTCGCAGTGACAGATAGGCACATAGATTCCTACTTGGTGGCCTTGTGGATCAGATTTGATCTGCAGTCCCAGCATTTCTTAGAGAGTTCGTGTTAGTTTTTTGTTCTTCATGGCATGGCTCTTGCTCTTCTGGATCAACTCTTGCGTTCCTTAAGTGTACTCTGCCTTCTTTTTTTCTAGTGGTGGGACAATACTGGCCACGCTGGGCTTAGAGAGAGGGAGAGCTGGCACTACCTCTGGCAAATTGCTGGTATAACGAGCAGCATGTTGAAAGTAACTTGACTGAAATGGCAGCTCTGCAGGAGATGCTGAGAAGCACGAGCTGTGTGGAAGCTGGAGAATGTTCTCATTAGCTTACTGGAGAATTTGTGGTATCCATTTTAAGGTAGTAAACTCAATTACAGATGATTCACGTGAATAGATGGTCTCTTGATAGCTAGAGAAGGTCAGATTTGAGGTTTGCTCCTCACAGAGCACTGTGGATTTCAGAGTATTTTTCCGAACTCCTTTCTAATCAACCCTGAAATTGGTGATAATTAAGTCCTATTTAAAATAATAAGAATATTTTAAATGACTCTTGCTCTCTGAAGTCCCTGAATGAGCAGAACTGCTTGGTTAGAAATGGATGGTAACCCTAAAAAAACTTCCCAATTTATCTGTTCTACATTTTTTACTGCTTCTAATACATTTTTGCTTACTGGATTATTACTGAGGCTCTATGCATGGCACAGGCACCCTGTGGAGATGATTGCCACTAGAAATAGTCTGATAAAAATACTCCTGTAAAATAAGACACAGGTTTGTTAGATATATTGTATTTCATTGTTACATAGCCTTTACTTTAACATGTAGATTAATGATAAAATTCAGCCTGGAATTAAATCCTTTAACAAGCCACACAAGCAGCATTCTGCCTTCTTATACATTTCCCATGGAGAAATAATCCATGAAATACTGTCATCTATCAGTCAGACTGTAGTCAGGTAAATGTACAACTGGAAATGCTTTTCCAGTTTCTCTAAAAGCTCTCTTGGAAATGCAGCACCATTGAAGTCAGTTCTGCGTTAGAGCACAGGGGAAACATCCTGCCGGGGGAAAACTTGGAGCTGGTTCTGAAAGGGAAAGCTAGGGATGGGAAGATCAGTGCAATCCACGGGGCAAGGCTGCATTATGAATCTAATGGGATACAATAGGTTTTTTAATAAACCGCAAGTGAGTGCATCTGTGTTTATTATTAATAGGTTCTTAACAGCAGATCTCTACCTCTTTAGTACCCTGTCATGCCCTTACAGTTACCATTCTGAAAGCCTATCTCAAGTATAGTTAAACTTGAGTAAACTTTGAGGTTTGTTTCAGAAGTAATTTAGAATTCAAATAGGAAGAACCTATCTTGTCCTTTCCTGCTATCATGACCCGAAGTTACAATGTCAAAGATGCACATATGCATTACGTTCTTCAAATGAATAACTTAACTACAGACACAAACAGAAAAATAAAAAGTGTATTTTCTGGTTCATATTGCTTGCAAACATCACTGCTTAGAGACTGTGGGCTTTTCAGCGTTGCCAGATATTTCAAGTCTAACGCATGCTAATCTTCTAAAAGCGACACCATTTGGAAACACCTTTTGAGTGTGGTTTGCCTTTGGCTGTAAGCTGAAATGCTGACAGTAGCACACAGGGTGGGTTCAATTGTCCTCAAGCTGTCGGGACAGGAAGGAGCTGTGCGAACTCACAGCCAGAGCTGGTGTATAGGGCTGCTGGTCAGAGGAGTGGAGCATCATTCAGCATCCATGTCATCCGTGCACAGGCCTGCAGCTTTGGGACCTTTGCTGTGTGTGGGTAAGAGAATTCCCAGTCCTCAAGAATCTGAACTAAGTACGTAATGTTACTGATGGCCTGACCTAGACTGACTGTACTTCTGTCTTCTAATTCTACATGAGTCAAAGAATTGCCCTTTTCACTACATTTCATAGGTTAGGTGTCAGGTAAAGCTAACACGGCCTAAAATGTATTTGGCTAATTCTTTTAGAATTCCTTGGGAGACTGTATCAGTCTGCTGTAAAATATCTCTCTGTTGTGTACTGTTTAAAATGCTCTTTGGTTGCAAAGTTAATGAGTCTTAGTTATTATTAAGAGTTTAATGCACTGTTATCCTTTTTTAATACGCTACTAGAGGTATTTCCTGAAGAATTCTACCCCTTTTACATTATTCCTGTTCTCTGGTCTGTAGTAAATCTGCTCCCTTAGTAAATTTTTCTTTTCTGTATTATACTTTAAAAACTTTTCATTGTCCTTAGCTCTCCCAAAGTGAGACCTCCACCAAACTGCAGATTAGTTTCCCACAAGATTATTTTTTCTTTTATTTTGTTTTGAACTGGTAGGAGGTAAATGAGCTGTTTGTCCTGTTCTCCAGTTTGGTTTGTTGATACTTCTGGGTGCTGTGATCATTCTGACTTCTGTACATCTGGGACCAGCTAGTTCTGAGTTATCAGGAGCATTACAATACGTACTGGGGAGTCCTCCCTTATCTCCACCCATTTCTCTGTATTGTTCTTCCTAAGCGAAGTGTGAGTAGAGATTTCAGAATTGAACTCACATGAATAGTTCCCCTGGGTTTCAGAAATGCCACCCACTGGATTTTTTTCTCCTTAGTTGGCAGTTCTGTTTCTAGAAATTCTTTGTTGCTTTGCTTCCTGGCAGCCCTGAGGTGTGTCAGAAGTTTGCTACAACACAGGATGATAGAATGGTTGGGTTGGAAGGAACCTTGAATATCATCTAGTTCCAACCCCCTGTCACAAGTAGGGTTGCCAGCCACTGCATCAGGCACCAGATCAGGGCCCAGGGCCCCATCTAGCCTGGCCTTGAACACCTCCAGAGCTTCAGTGTGTTTGTGACACCCTGAGCTGGAGCTTGTGGAAAGTCTGAGGGCTGTTCTCTATGCTCTGCTATCCATAGCTGATATGGGGAAAGCACCTTCGGCTGTCCCTAAATATGTTTACAGTGGAAGAGAGTTTGCGGAGAGCTCTGGGATGGCAGGCACGAGGCTCTGCCCTCATGGTGAAGCAGGAGGTGCCACTTAGGGGGACTATGGAATCCGGGCCACTTCCTGCAGGCTCTCCATCCTGAGTTGTCAGATGCTCGAGGAGCAGGGGATATGGTGCTAGCCTGAGTGGGCTTCATCTCCTCTGATACTAGTTGTCCAAAGTGCATAGCCTAAGCTTGACGTAGATGTGAGCTAATTCTGTGCACAGTGGAGGGAGAAGGATGCTCCTGGCAAACAAGCTGCTCATTCTGAACCACAGTGACACGGAAATACCTCTCAGCAGGCAAGTGCCTTTCCCTTCTCATTCTCAATTTGTGAGGCTGTGCTATGACCTGAGCCTGAAATTTGAACTGTGCTTTGACCAAACCAACCTCAATCCTTCTTCCTTTCCTTTTCGCCTTTCTCAGGACCATTAACTCCCCCCTTGCTGAGATCCCCAGGTCACCTGGGATGGAGCAGCCTCGCAGCCACGGGTCAGGAACCTCTTGTAGGCTCGGCAAGGCACCAGGAGCTCTGTGTATGCCTCCGGCCAGAGCTTTTATGTACCAAACCTTAGCTGTGATCACTGATGTCCCTGCTCACTTTGCCCACGTGCATGTATGCGTGTGGGTCGTGCTGACAAGATACCAAGGATTCCTAAAGCAGCATGTGTGAGAAAAGGACAGATGTAGCGCGTGGCAAATCGGTGCCTTGGGATTGGTTTGCTGTGAGTTTGTTTTCTGCTCCATAAGCTCTTGGACAGGATCCTGGAAAGAGTTGACTCGTCACTTCTATTTTATTTATCCCTACATTTTGGTGTGTATGCCTCTGATTTGGCATTGCATCATCCAAGTGTTGAAAACAAACTAAGAAAAAAAATACAAGTGGTATATTTAACCCAAACACATCAGGTATTATGAGGTGCAGAAATTTCTAACCACCGGCCAAAAAAGATGAGGAAATTAACTCGTGAAACTCCTTGAAGGGCAATGCCTCTGTGCATGTTATTTAACCTGTAGGTGTATTTGAAAGAAATACACTATCTGTGATTCTTAAAATCAGCTGAGGCTTAACAAAAGAAGCAAATTAATTTCTTACAAAATATGTGTTAAAAATCTCATGTTTTTTTGGACAAAAGCATGTGGAATGGATAGTAGCTCTGTGCCAAAGCACTGACGTGGGGTTTTAAAATACTTTTTCAAAATGAACCCTGCACCTTAAATGCTATCAGGTGTTTAATTAAGATTGCAACAGCAAGGAGCATGTTAGCAATAAATTACAGGGAGGTGTTCTAACATGCTTCATCTATGTAAAGATTTCTATTTTTATGTGAAGCTATTTACAGATTATTGATTTCAAAAATAGATCTGTAACTAAAGAAAGATGCATCGTATTTCAGTTATTTGGAGTTGAGGATCTTGCCTGGCTGGCTGCCTGCTCTCTTAGATGTTTATTCCTGTGGCTTATGAGTGTATGGAGTGATTCACCCCTTATTTTTCTCCCTGTATTTGGCACCACTGCAAAGAGGAATATTTGTATTCAGGGATCAGGTCCCATGCCTCTTACCCACTCAGGTAGGCTGATTTTGGTACCTTGGAGCACTGGAACAATTTCATTCAAGTCAGTAAAACTTGCTGTGTGAGTGGAGTTTCTAGGTGGTGAAGAGGCATCACAATGTAATTTGTAAGTGATTGGTGTTTTATTTCAGAGCCGTAAGCTATCATCAGAGCGGTAGTGCAGCCTGCTGAGCTGTAGGAGTGCTTTTGAGTTTATGTAATGCAAAACTTCAGCAATATATTTTTTTATTTTACGCTTTGTGGACATTGAAACAACAATTTTAATAAATAAATCAGCAATGCCTGAGGGCAGAAGTAATGTCTTTTATTAGAGTAACTGATAGACTTTGAAAATTTAGACAAGCTTGTATGCCCAAGAGCTTGTCTATTTTTTCCAGCCATACCAGTTGGTCTAATAAAAGATATTGCCTCTGTCTACAGACCTTGTCCTCCCTTTGAACTCTATTCATCACAGCTACAGAAAAATAACTGCTGGAACATTAAAATAATCCATGTCTTTCTTGCTTAACTGTGGAAACTCGGATTTTTGTGGCTTCCTCAAGGCTTGGATTTTTGAATCCTGGCACTCGGTATGATTCTGTCTGATCTCCCCTGCATGGAACAGGGTTTCACACGGGAGCTCACGCTGCTTCACCAACTCCTCATTTTAGAAAGACCACTGACAGAGGTAACCTGCTAATGGTCTTCTACCATCTGGGCTTTAGGATTCTTGGTAGGATGCTGTTGGGGAGCTATCAGATGTCTGGCATGGATGGCCGTTGGATACAGTCCTGTCTTAGTGGCTGTGTCAGCATCTCTGTTTAATGTGATGTGATAGTGATGGTAAGCAGATGTAGTGGGAAGCAGCTAGCATAATGGAAAGGCTCTGATTTTGGCCATGGATGTAAGTCTTCAGATCTTGGTGGACAGTTTACATTCAGCTGGCAGACCAAGATATCACAACCAACCATGCAGCAGTTTTGTAGAGCTATTTGACTTTCCTTTTACAGGCCTTAAACACGTATATCTTTTAGATCTGAATCCATAGTTCAAGGTTACTAGCTTTACAATAGCTCCAGGTAAGACCACAGTGGTGGTGATATAAACCATCCCAAATGCTTATGGAGTAGCCCATTTTCCACCTTCTGAAGACATTAGTCTTCTGTGTCTTTCAGTCTGGGGGTCCCACAAGATCCTGAGGCTTGTCGCTGTGTGGGCCATGCACTCCCTAAATCCTCTCCTCCAGCAGGGCTGCTGCAGAAAGCCCCTGGCAGGCAGTGCTGTGGGCACAGTGCCCCGCTTTGAAGAGAAACAGGTTGATGCTCACAGGCTGTTCATTCCCTTACTGCCTTTGGGCAATACTTAAATTGCTGGTAATTGCTTATAAGCCCTTAGTGGCCTGGGTTTGGGCTATTTTAGAAGCTGTGTCTCCCTGCATGCCCTGCTGTGGAAGCTGTGGTTGGCTGACGTGTTCATGTCCCTCCGGCTGCGCTGACCTCCTCCCTGGGGTGCTGTGGGGAATTGGTGGCAGGCAGCTCTCAGCACAGGAATGCATCCCTGTGGCTGCCTGCCAGGGCCTAAATTTTGTGACCTTTAGGATGTGGCATCAGATGCGTTTGTAAACGTTGCTTATAGTAACTGAGAGACGGGTAGGGAATGCTGGGGGAGGGAGGAACGTATTCTTTACAGCCAAGCTATTTGCCTCCTGTTTGATTTTTATGACCAACAAATAGTAGGCGAATGCACGAACAGATGCTGTGATGATCACAGCTGTTGGTCTTTAATCAAAATTAAAAAATGATGCAGATTGCCTCTAGGAGAGCGAGCACACCCAAGCACAATGGCTTCAAGTCGTAACGTGACCACATGCTGTACTCTCTGCTTTGCTGAAATCATGTTTTCCTTCGGTGGAACAAGGGCAGGCTTCTTTTCAAGGTGTCCAGAGATGGTTACAGTGTCATTACCCATCTAACTTGTGGGTGGCTGTGTTTCTTTTAAGGAAGAGCAAACAAGGCAAGTCCTGTGGCCTGGCTGCACAATTACACAGAGCTGTGGTTTTGTGTTGTGCCTCATCTGATGTTCCCGTGGGGCACATCTCCCACCAGTGTGTGAATAACACAGGGGGGAGTGTACCCCTCTAGCCTCACCGCACGGCCTTCCTGAAGCTTTCTGCAGGTTTAGTTTTGACAACCACTTCTTGAGGGGTTGTGGAGGTTTGTGAGTATCAGCGTGAGTACAGTACAGTTTTGAGTGGGTTCTCGCTTTGCCATAATGGGTCTGACCTGCAGAGAACAAAAGATAATCTTTATACTTCCCTTCAGTTTCTTCTGCTAAGTTGGCGTCAGTCTGAAGTACTGTCTTTGCCCAGAGGTCAAATAAGAAACAAAGCCAGAGAAAAGGCTCTGCATTTTTACTGTGGTAAATGTGACCACATAAATGTTGGTCCTGCTGGAGTTTAATAGGGTTTACTTTGCCTGATTTATCTCGTGTGTAAAGAGTAACTTTTCCAACAGTTACAGCTTATGCATATTTGTAAGTCTAAGATTTAAAAAGGAAAAAAAAAAGTGACTTCAGCAATGAAGACAAGATCTTTGTTTCTAAAAGCATTTTCACCACAGTGGGTAGAAATATCTTAGAAGTTCTAGCCATATGGAAGAACCCTCCCAACTCTTGCCTTGGCTCCCTATCTCATCTGACCGCTCAGGAAGGCAAAGTACCACTGGGTACTTCACAAGACTTCCTGAGTGGCATTGCATCTCTTAGCACCAGGAAACAGACAACTTGTTGGTGAAACAGATCCTGAATTTAAGAAAGATTTTCTCTTTTGGCTCTTTCAGAAATAAAGAAGGATTTGAAGATGACAACCTCATGGAGTGACCGACTCCAGAATGCAGCAGATCTCCCTGCAAACATGGATGGGCATGCTCTGAAAAAGTACCGCCGGGAAGCCTATCACCGGTAAGTCCTTCCTGGACCTCCACAGCTGAAGTGCTTAGAGAGAGGGAAATAAACTAAATGTAATCTCCACCTTTCTTGTTGTTTCCTACAAGCTGTTACAAACTGAAAGGTCATTCCCACCTCCCATCCAGAAGTGTTAGTAGAAAATGTTTTAGGATATAACACAGTATTTGCCTGCAGGAATGTACAGACAGTAGAGATGAGATACGTGTGCTGGAGCAAGTGAAGGTGTGCTTTTTGAATGTAGCCAAAAGATTAATTCCAGGTTACGTTTTGGGATAGAAGCTTTGAAGTCAAGAAATACTAGGTGACAGAAATGTTGTAGTAATTATTGCACTACAGAGTGAGAGAGCATAAACTTAGACCCTGGAATGCACAAATAAAAATAGTGAAGAATTAAATAGGGCAGCAATTGAGTGTTTCAGAATTGTATCTCCACATATTGGCCTCCTGGCCTCCTTTTCTATGGTAGGTGCCTAAAACTGTCCTTGTTGTTTTTTGTTTTTTTTTTAAAAAAAAAAAAAATCTAAAAAAAAAACAAGATTACAGAATAAAATAAATGTTGTTGCTCTCATTTTATCACTTAGGAATCAAAGTACAGAGGCTAGATTGTTTTCACAAGATCACATTGGATGTTTGGTTGAGCCAAGTATTCAGCCCACAGCTCCCAAGGTCCAAGGCCTTGAGCATAAGATGGATGCAGTCTGTATCCTCATCAGATGTCTGGACTGTTACAGCATTAAAAACAACAGTATCTAGTAGTTGTCAGTATTCTGACTGTGGGTGGTGTACCATCAAATTTTAGCTTGTTTAATTTGAGGTGTCCTGCAGTATGATAATCAGAGTATGTTCAGCAGGAGTTGGAGAGATGGAAATCTGATACAGAAATAGAAAAAGATGTCAAGTTTCCCAACCTGATGCTTAAATGCCATGTTGCGTTTGTGATTCATACATGGTGGTATTTCAGAGGAAATGCTTAAGAAGTGTTAGATATCTTTGAATCTCCAAATGGAATCTAATTAGAGAAAAATGCATTAGCACGATGTGATAGGCCAGATTGTGCAAGTTGCAATGTAAAAGGCTGAGTAATGGATCCTGTGATGTTCTTCTGAAGCTTTCCAATTTCCACTGAAGGATGTTTGGGTATATGTCTTAAATGTTGACATTATTTAAGTCTCTGTGTCAGCTGGCTTGTCAAGATATGAACAGTCCTAATGTAACTGTGTATAGCATGTAAAGAGGTGGATTTTGTACTGCTCCCTTGCAAAAATCATAACCTTGAAGTCATTGACAAGTTTGCGTCATAATTTTACCTAGGACTTTAGTTGTGATTTAGACTGATGTAAATGAAATAAAAGTAAGGCCTGCATATTTATTTCCTAAATCTTAGCTCAACGTTTACTATAGTTAGGTGCTGACAGGTTGTTAAATGTAGTACAAGATCCGAGGGAGGCAGTACTTGTCCTCAAGAGCTCACACATTCAAGTACTCTTCGTGTTAACCCTTACTCATGCAAAAAAAATCTGTATTTCCAGAATCAATTTCCCCACGGTAAATGAGAATGATGCACTCATATGTAGGAGGGTTTCTCAAAGGAGCTGGGATCAGGTAGTCTGAAATCGGTGTCTTTCACAGTTTAAATATCCAGTTATTGAACCTAGAAATGTCTTGTTCAAAACTTGTTGAGCAGAAATGTTGCTACTCTCCTGGTTTTCATGGAAAGCATGGCATTTGAAATACATTAAGGAGAGGCACATTTTCTTTTTGAAATTACTGTCCTCTTTAGAGGACCCTGGTTACTTTGTTGAGAGAGAACGAGAGAACCCAGGGCTGTAGTATAAATCTGTGCTATTACTGGATTTGGTGTACCAGTTTCATGGGAGTTATTTTAATAATCCAGTATTGTAAGAATCTGAAACAACTTCATTCCAGAGGCAGTGTTGTCAGACTTCTATTTCTGGTAGTTTTTGTGGTCTTGATACTAACAGATGTGTTGTTGCTTAAAAGATGAATGCAGGCTTTAAATGACAGAGTGGTTTGTTAGGTTTTTTTGTTGTTTTTTTTAGTGTTTCATTAATTGTTCAGATGTAGGATGTGTATGCTTGTCACAGCCATCTGTTTTAGGATGTGAAGCTGTTTCAGTAAGATCCCAGTTTGCTTTGACTGTTGGTTATTGCTGTAGCACTTTCAATTTTATAAAAAGAGAGGTAGAAATCGGAAGGGATCGAGATTCACATTTCTTTTTTTCATGTACCTCTGGTTACTTTGTTGAGCATTAGGAAGGACCAGTGGCTAAGAATGGTGAATGTTTGAGCCTTTCTCTTCTTTCTGTTTCAGCCTCTTTGAATCTGTTTTTTCTGTCTCTTTTTCTTCTTATCTTAGCAGCCAAAAAAATAAAAATCCTTGAGGATGCAAATCCAAAGTGATTTAGGAACACAATAAAAATAACAAATTTAAGACTATTTACCTAAGCTTGTCCCAGTGATTTTTATGGGTCCCATCTGGAAGGCTGGCAGGATTTGGCAGCGGTGCCACACTGTGATATAAGCATGGCTGGGGCTATGCTTACCTGTGTGCTGGACACCCATTTGGGCTTCAAGTCATTCAGTGGGATTTTCTGATTGCTGCTCCTAGTGCTTTTCTGAAGCGTAAAATGTAAAAAAATAATAATAATAATAATTTAAAAAAAAACACAGCTCATTTATTTCATGCTTAATTAATTATCAGTGGAGATACTTAAAC
The DNA here is from genome assembly GCF_023343835.1 of Lagopus muta. Classification (NCBI taxonomy): domain Eukaryota; kingdom Metazoa; phylum Chordata; class Aves; order Galliformes; family Phasianidae; genus Lagopus; species Lagopus muta. The sequence goes on along the minus strand of NC_064437.1, from coordinate 54,000,779 downwards.
CAATTGATTTCACTTTCTGGTTCTCATGAAGTAGAGCAGATTTGGTATCCTTGAATTGTTAATGTTGAGACAACAAAAAGCGAGGGGGAAGTTTTCCAATCCAAGCAGTATAATGTACCTTAAAAATGCTCTCCTGAGCTTTAAACTTTTAGAAAACTTTCTCAAAAATGAGCTCTGAAGTTACCATTCTAATATTCATATTTTACTGTGATTTTTTTCTTTCTGGGAGCGTTTTTTCAGGTATTTCTCTTCTCACTGTATCGTATTGATGGATGGATCCTCAACGTGTAATGTTGCTGGCAGAAATCCCATTTGAGACTGGTTTAACTGGTGTGGTGCATACTGACTCAGGGTGTAATGACTATATCGTAATCATGTCTGCGTGCCATAGGCAAGAATGCTCAAAATCAATACTTATAGCTGCTTTCCTCTCCAGGTTTTTGCTTGGTGTTTGAATCAATTGGTATAGCATCTTGAGAAATTAGAGTATTGAGGTTACTGAGGAAGCAAGCAGAGCTTGAGAACATGAAAATGCATGCTATGCTGTTGTGCTAGAGGGCCATATAAGCAACATCAACAATTAAAAAATCCATAGGGAAGGAAAAGGGGTGGTTTAATGTTATGAGAGTATTTCTGATCACTGTAAGTAAGACTACAAGTTGGGTAGTGTTGCTGTAAGCCACAAACCTAGTTATACAACACTGTTGGCGCCTGTTGGAGGTGAGGTCTAAAGATGAATTAATATACAAGCTAGATGTTATTCATTCTCTAGCAGAGGTCACTGGTAAGAGGATACTGCATCACTGCTCTATTAGCAACATACATTTTAATTCAGAAATAAAATGGACGCATAGCTGCTAGGTGCTTTTTCCTTCGTGTGTGTGGTTGTGAGGCCACCTCCCTCATGCTGCGCTTGTTGACTTTTCCTGGTAGAGGATAATCACTAGGGCATTTGTTCTGGAGGAGTACTGTCATTTAACGTGATTGTAATTAACCAAGAACTAGGTTGACTCTGAGCCACCAAATTGCCCTAGTGTCTATTTTTTAACTTGGAGTGAGCACTTCTAGGCACCCTCTGGATTACCTCGCATAGCTCTGTGGGGTTTAAATAGAAACCGCATCTAGTTAAAGCAAATAATGGAAAAAGTTGGTGTTCCATCCACTCTTGTTACTGACAGTTCCCAAGATCCAGGAAACAGGTATTTGCATTTACTTTTATTCTGTGGCTTTGGCTTTGCAGCAAGGTTGGGATAGGTGTTTATGTTAAGCATGTAGGCTTTGGGATGCTTTTGCCGTTTTGCACCGAAATCATTTGAGACTTCTCATCCTGAACGTGGGGTTTCTGTCGTAGCTTTGTTTTGTCGCAGAGTTGTTTACTGGCTACCTCAGGGATGTGGCATCACAATTTCTAATTCTGCTGCTGACTGATCACAGACATTCAACTAAGTTGCTTTATAGCTACATGCTCCAGTTTGCTTTTAAAGCATCTTGTGGTGTTAGTGTGAGTTATGCAATTTAAACTGTTAAAATACAAAAGGATTACCAATCGATTGTTTCCATTTCTAGATTTAAAGATGTATTTAAGATGTGTTTCAGCATGTTCAAATTTGTGAATGCTGGGTTGATTTGGTAGTTGCAAACAGCTGGAAATGTTATGTAGCGTAGGATAAGAGATTGAAACTGTTTGTCTATTAGGTCAGCTGTATATAAGGTCCCTTTATAAGGATCAGTCAGATCGGGTGGAAAACGAGAAAAAAAAACACTTATTAGTCTGAAAATGCTGTGTACCTCTTCCCATCAGACGTGTTCCAGTAGGCAGTGGGTGATATTTCCAATGTAACTTCAAATGGCGTAGCTCTGTGGGCACTGCTGGCTCCGGTCTGTCCTCATATGTCTTTATGCAGCCTCTGTGGGCTCGTGCTGTGGCATGTGTAGAGCTGCAGGCAGCGTGTGCCTCTCTATTTATTTTGCTTTAGTGCTTTCGACATTGGAGAGAGGGGGGAGAGGGTTGTTAAGGCGGTGGAATGGATGGGCTTATGAGAAAGCAGAACACTTGCCAAATTAATAATAAAGAAATTACGTTGAAAATGTCCCGTGACCTGTAATAGTTTCGTGGAGCAGACGTGTGTTATTTTGGGATGGAATCCATACGTGAGCTCCTTGGCACTTTGCTGTTGCCTGGGAAGAAAATCCAAACAATGGAAATAGAAGTGGTGAAGGCTGTCTGCTTCCCTCTGAGCACTGCTGGATTTTGGAGGGAAGCACTCATGGGTGTGTTTCTGGATACAGCTTCATTGGACTTCCAGCTGTAATCTGATTTTTCAGTTTTATGGCACTGAAATTGTGCAGGGATGGTTGGTTAGTCTTGGGAAATTGCTGGGTGTTATGTTGGGAGTCTTCCTACAAGTTGCCTTTTTTTCTCTGTCTCCTGTATGAAACTGTTTCACCTGCCTAAATAAATCTCGGGCCCAAACACTCCCTCTTAACACAATTACAAATATAGTGATGTGTCTGAATGTTCCTCTTTGGTTGAAGAAGGAATAAAATGAAACTGAAAATCCAGTGTAACTTAATGTTACTAATCCTCCTGGAGGTATCTCACACAATGTGTGCATTGAAAACATTGAAGGGTTCATCTGAGCTCTCACTACTACTGGTGGAGTCTCCTGCAGCCAGAGCTGTATGTCGTATGCTGGGACCTCTCCTCTAAGCACACATCTGGGGACTAAGCAGTAAGAGAGAGCATCTGCTCATTCTATCAGTGGTGATATACTTCTTCATTATTATCCTTCTAAAAAGGCTTTGGGGAACTTGGACGCGGGAAGCTATCAAAAGCTAATCCATTTAGTTCCCCTGTGTTTCTTTTTAACTCTTCCTGCTTATTAAAACGCAGAAGTTGTCCATAAAGTGAAGATTAAACAGAGTGCCTCAACCATGAGGAAGCAGGAACCTGAGCCCTCTCAGGAGTTAGGAGCCGTCTGCCAACGTTCCTCCGTAGCTGTGTAATTCTGGTGCATTTTGTTTATTTTGTTGGTCACAGTACCACAATATTATACATGCAAGTTGCACTCAGGGTACAGCATGCTTCTGAGATTTTGCACAAACAAAATAAAAACATTTCTCCCTCTCCACCTGTGCTCCTCCCCTGTGTTACTCGAGAAGAGATGGGATTTAGGTTCCTACCTCAGAACTGACTGACAAGAACAGTAACAAAACCCTGATCAGTTCACTTGCAAAAAGTACAAAGGACTGTGAATTGCAGTGTTGAGGATATGACGGCTCTGTGACTCCTGTTATGCGTGCTCAGCAGTTCCTTCTTCCTTGCCGTACAACATGTTTTTTTCTTGTTCAGCACAATTCTTAGAGCTTAAAAGAAAAATAAATACTGTCGTCACTGAGCACCTTCTGCTGTGGCCAAGCTGCAGGGTTTAATCTTTGAGGAAGAGCTCATTAGTAGAGAAATTAGCTCAGCAACAGCACCTGAAGTCTTTTTTTCTTTTTTTTTTAAGGCTGTGGATCTGTTGTGGGCGCAGTCACCTGCTCCCAGCCTGCCAGAGTTGCTGCACCAGAGATGCAGATCTCTGACACAGTTACAAGGGTATTCCTCCAGTCAGAAGTGTGATGCTTGATTTTTCACAAGGGAAGGACAGGTGAAGGCAAAAGAAAAGTGGTGTCCTGGTGAAGGAGATGCCTGGCTGCTGACGGATGTGGAGCTGGGAACAGCACCAGCACAGGGATGCAGGAGGTGATCTCATGTAGTGCCTGCATTTGGCTGCTCGTATCATCCAGTGCTGGTGAACGTTTGAATCAGCTTAATTTTTAACTCCAGTGCTCTGAGCTAAAACAATTATTTTCTGAATGGCAGAGACCAAAATCTGGGGAAGCGAAAGCATGATTTAATTCTAATTCTGGCAATTGGAAAAATGACTTGAGGTTAAAATGTCCTTTCCTGAAAGGGTTGGGTGATATTAGTTTTCATCTTACTCTGACTCCTTCTGCAGACCTTTTATTAATATGCAGGGTTACAAGCTCTTGTCACTTCTTCCTGCACCTAAGCTGCTGTGGTGACATTACGTTTTTTGCACACCTGAGCAGTATTACTGAGATCAGCTGAGCCTATGCTCTGTCAGCTCTGAGCATGGGGCTGGGATGCATCTGCAGCTTCTGCCAACATCTGGCTCTTCCCAGAAATTGTCCTGGTGGTTTGATTTCAACTTTTATCTTTAGTTTCTAGGATACCACAGATATTTGCTACTTTGAGTAAACGCCCAGAATTAAGCAGGCTTGCTTCTGGGAGTAAATTTTTGTAAGTATCATAGAACCATAGAACCATTTAAGTTGGAAGAGAGCTTTAAATGCCACCCGGTCCCATTCCCCTGCAGTGAACAGGGACACCTACAGCTCCATCAGGTGCTCAGAGCCCCTGCAGCTTGGCCTTGAGTGTCTCTGGGGATGGAGCACTACCAGCTCTCTGGACAACCTGTGCCAGTGCCTCGCCATCCTTACCATAAAACACTTCATCCTAATATGCAACCTAATCTCCCCTCTATCTACGTAGCCCCTTGTGCATAGAGGGGTTGCATTCATAGGAGATATCTTCCTTTATTGGAATTTAGAACTGTGCACCTACAAAGGAATGGAACATCTGCCTGGGCCTGCACGAGATGAGATTGGTTCCAATTGCTCTGCCACTGTTTAGTCTACCATTTAATCTGCCTTCATGAATCCAAGTTTAAATTAATTCGCGTGTTCTCATTTCCTGAACTTGTTGTGCAGTAGCTTTTGTGTGTGTGTGTGTGTGTGTGTGTGTGTGTGTGTGTGAGTGACATTTGCTCAGTTTCACTCCAGCACTGGTGAGTGAAGCAATCACCCTGCCAAATGAGTTGGTGGATACCTTGAAGTCTGCCAGGTCCCACAGACTGTCAGGGTACGATCAGCCCTTGCCACGTACAGTTTCTAGGTCATGGGGGATATTTACAGGTTGACGGAGAAAGATTTGCCTTCACCAGCTGTTACCAAGGCAGGACCGGTATAGTGAATTTCTTGTTTTAGTTCAAAGACCTGTTTTGGAACAAAAGATATGCTTATAGATGTTGTTCCTTTCGTTGCCTTTAGTAAACTTTCCCAGATCATCGGTATCGCCATGTGCTGTGTGTTTTATTTAGTCCCAGGGTTCAGTTTGTAAATATTCCAAAAGAAAGTGATGAAAAAATGTCTGAAGCTTAGAGATCTTTCCATGGTTTTGGTCTGTTTGGTGTCGTCATCATCTAAACATAGGCATGCTGGACTGGAAGCGATCTCTTGGGTCATAGCTCCCTTGTTTTCATCTTTCCCAGGCACCGTCGTATTGCCCTTTTTATAAGTGCCTTCAGCTCTGTCTCAGCAGTGCTTGTTTTCTGTCCTCGTTTGGGAAACTGTTCCCAAATGTTGCAATTCTGAGTCTCCCTTCAGACTCCCGAGCTTTAAATTTCCCTTCCTATTCCTGCTGTGTCCAGAGGGGGACGGGCGGTCTGGGCATTTTGCTTGGACGGAGAGCTATGCTCCAGGGGCTGAGCCTAAAGGAGAGAACAAAATGGGACTCTGCAGGTTGGACAAAAAATATTGCTAGCGGTTCCCAGAGGTATGTTATTCCTTCTTAAATATCTCTTTTTGAAACAAACTGCGAGGGATTAGGTCAGAAATCATGTGCTGGGTTTAAATAATAAATAGTGCTTCCTGGCACCAACATCTATAGAACAGTCATCTTCATTATACAAACTATGAGACTCTTTAGTACTGAATAACATTTTGCATTGCTTCTGCTAAATCAGAGCTGTCGAGATGTTAAGGCAAACAAACACTGATTCAAGCTGTGGATTTGGGTAATGTGCTCCACCTACTCGAAAGCAAGAGTGCATTTTTGCATCGCAAGAGTGAATTTGAGTGATTTATGATCCCGTCTTTTATTTCCAAAAGGCCTTTATTTATGAGTTTACAGGGTGGTGTTTTTTCTTTTCCCCTATAATTTTGTCTCATTTAGGTAATCCATAAATCTATCAGTAAAGATAGTCATCGCTAACCTCTGTGGCCCCTTAGTGACAAGCCCCATTGTCAAAGGCAGGCGATGTGCCAGGAAACTGTGACTCCCAGAGAGAGTGTGCAAGGTTAGGGGCAAAGCATGCTATTGCCAGAGAAACTATTCCGAGTGGATTTGTGTGGAACAACAACGATATCCAGTGACTAGTTAAATTAGCCACAGATGTGTTTTCTATAGCACTGTCCAAGAAGATACTCAGTACTTTAAGGCTCGGTTGAGGCATAATGATCTTCTGAAGTCAAATCAGATCCAAGCAAAACTGCATCTGTACTAGGGAAGCTTTTAAGGACTTGTGTAACATGATTCAGGCGAGTAGATGAATCAGACTGCTGCGCGCTGAACAGGGAGCACATCAGTGAGAGATGAGGTAAGGCAACTTGCATAGAAGCGTGACAGTTAGGTGTTAGTTTGCGGTGAAATCACCAGCTTTGGGGGTCGGCACGGCAGCGAGCTGGCACTGAGTGCCTCCTGCCTGCAGCCGGGCTTTCCGTGAGCTTTCCAGAATATCTGAGCACTTGGCTTTGCACGCACCGTCTCCATTGCTCGGGTCCCTCCGTGCCAATCCTCCTCTGCCGAGTTTGGTTTTTAATTACTCTGCTGAGAGCGTTAGAGATGTTAAATATTTGGAAATTTTTCATGTACTGAAAGCAAAGTACAGGTGGAGGGCTCGTGGCTGTTCTCATACAGACCTTTCCCTCGGCGTCACGGCTCGAGCAGAATGAGGGATTTCTGTCTGAGCTCCATGCTGAGCAGCTCAGCTTCCATCCCGCACCGAACTCCTGCCTGTGCTGCTCAGACTCATCCGCAGCGTTCCGATAAGGGGCGGTGGGGAGAAGCCCTGCTGAATTACAGATCTGCTGTGTGCTGTAAAGTTGTGGGGAAACATGAGCAGCTTAGTTACTGCAGTAGTTGGAGCAGAAAGCAAGAGCAGCTTTTGTTGCGTTCACTGACCTATTTCTTTACTGTGGTATTTACTCGAATTTAAATTGCATATAGTGTATTAAAATGTTGTGATCAAAAAGAGCCTGGAAGTATGCAGCTTAGATTCTCATTGCAATAAGCATTGACAGCAGAAATGGAATTAAAAGTGAGTATCTTTTGTGGAGGAGCAGCAGATTTTATGACAGATAAAAATAACGTTTTTCACAATAGAAATAATACGAGTGAAAATTTCTTTCTCTGTTTTTCAGAGATCTGTTAAATGCTTGTTAATCATATTGATGTAAATGTGGTAATGAGTATTTGCTTTGAGTTTCCAGATAGAGTTCCAAAAAGGGTTTGAATGCTGTGAGTTTATTCACGGAAATGTTGTTTTGTTTTCCTTCCCTTCTTACCTCTTTGTAGTTTTTGATTTTAATCAAGCAAAGTGTATTGCTTGCTGTCTTCTGTTTCCACTTGAACTCTGAATTCTGCTTCAGGAGCTTCTGCACTTCTATTCTTAGGAATTTTTGCAGGTCACATGCAAAACCATGTGTGTGTGCATGCATGCGTGTATGTCTCTAGACAGCATACCAATAATTAGAATAACCCTGCAAGTCATGGCTTTGCTTCAGGAGAACTCATGGCCAAAAATGAATCTTGGGTCTGTTTTCAGGTATATTCTGGTTCTGACCTATGACACCAGGCAGAATGTATTTGTTCTAAAATATGGTTATGTTGAAAATACTCAAAGCAATGGCTTTGTTTTTTCTCTTTTTACAGGGTCTTTGTAAACAGAAGTTTAGCTATGGAAAAGATCAAGTGCTTTGGTTTTGATATGGATTATACGCTTGCTGGTGAGTATCTTCTTGCTCTTTATCACTGACTTAGTTTGGAATATTACTTCTTGTTGAGAGAAGACCAGTAATTGATTGGGCTATTCCAGTGAGCAGGTGTTTCCTGTGTTAGCAAATATGTAACTCGCTGTTCGTTCCACTTTCATTTCAGGTGTTTCTCTTTAATTTGTTATCTGGAAGTTGTACTTGGTCATGAGCCACATAGCTTTAGTACAGTTTAAAGGGAACTGAAACTTGAAAAGTATAATTACTGGCTTATATTCCACTGCAGATTGCTATTGTCCCTGATGAAAGCTCGGTTTTGAATAACTGTGTGATCTTATTATCCTTAGAGCGTGTGATGGGCTACACCTTTAGTTAGCAGATGTTCTTGCATCTTGGGAGGGTCATTCTGGAATAAGTTTTCTTTTTTCCTACTCTTCTCTTGGCCACATCAGCAATGCATTTGTAGAGAAGCAGCAAGGCAGGGGAGCACTGTGTATTGGCTGATCAAGTTAATTAAGAAAGTACTGCCCATTCTCAATAGCAGATAGTCTTTGGGAGGTTGCATAAGACTTGTAGTTTCATAAAATTTTCTGCAGGACTTCCATCTTTCAAATACTCATACTCAATAGGCAACTTCTCTGAGACTTCTGCTGGAGGAAAGGGTAAAGTTACAGTTTTCTGTGTAATCAAACTTACATGATGTTACATAGTTTAAGGAAGGAAAAGATAAAAATCCCACTTCCACTTTCCTAGGCTGTGGTGTCAGGTAGAGTAGGTTGTAACTGAGGCTGTCACACAGAATTCTACCTTCTACTACCACTTCCAAGGTTATGGATAGAAAGTTTCTATCACTCTTGATATTTCAACTTAAAATACTGAGGATACACTGAGATGCATTAAGTAGAATAAGAGGGTCACCTAATACTAGGTTAATATGGTGTCAAGTATGGTCACCTAGTTAGTGTGTCTACTGAGTGTAAGTGAGAGATGCTGTGGGCAGTGCAAGAGGTAAGCAAAAGTTAGGAGGAGCTCCCTGTACTCACATGGTTGGACACAGTGCTCAAAAAGCAGGTTTGGAGGCTATGGCAAGTCATTGTGGTTCAGATTTCAGTCACTTGCTTTGGTGCAATTTATTTTCAAGCAGTTGTCAATGAGGCGCTAGTTATATGTAAAAGGTTTGGTTATTCAACACCTTATTTATAAATCTGCTTAAAGTTCCTGCCACTTTTTAAGTCATAAAGTGTATCACAGTTAATCTGTGCTGGATTTTCCAGATACAGTTCCAAAGAGGGCTCAGATACGACTGCAGGCGCACGCTTTCCATGTTTGCATTTCCCAGCTGTGGCAGCTTTATAGCCAGGCTTTTAGGGAGTGCAAAACAGTTCAAGAACAAATGCTTTAAAGAAAAAACAAAAAACAACAACAACAGAAAAAGAAGTTGTGGGTTTCACTTCCGTACTGAAAAAACAACTTACTTTGACAAACTGGCAGCATTTCCAAGGACGCGGGTGATCCCAGTGCAACAAGAAGCGTGTTGCTAACAGACAGAAGGAGAGTTTCAGCGCTGTCCTCACTCCTCCGACTGTTCGTTTTACTCAAGTGTTGCATGTTCCTGTAAACACAGAGCAAATGTGTTGCTATCCACAAAATGATGCTCAGTTTGATGAAAGATGCAAACGTTTCAAGCATCCTTGATCGGTTCCTTGGGATGTAGAAATATGAGGCTTCCAAGGCTGGACGGTCACAGCCATACAGTTCAGCAGGCAGTCGGTGCATTCAGGGGAGCTGAGTGACAGGATATGGTGGAAAAAAAGAAACAAGATGGGATCTGAGCAGAAAACAGGAAATCTGGATTGCTCTTGGGTACGTTGTGCCTTCTCCTGTGGTACAACAAAGAGCTGTAGGTCGTTTCACAGGGAGCTGTAAGAATATAGTTAGGCTGGGTAGCCTTTTTCAGATGAAAAGCCTTGTGCCTGCTAAGACCTAGTTCCCCTTTCTGTTTTAATCAACTGTAAAACTATCAACTACGTCTTCATCTTGTTACTGTCTCACCATCATCCTTTCTTTTCCACATGGGCTTTTGTTATTTGACCATTATTTGCTATGTGTAACTGTGGCACAAAAGAAAAGTCATTTATTAATTGCAGGGGCTTTAAAAAACACAGTGTTAAAATATTGCAATTAATTAATTGGAATTATAATGAAGAGGTGGTCAAGTATTATGTTAATACGTTGTAGTGCATTCATAAGACACCATCATGTTTTCTGTCTGGGCAAATTATCCCTCACAGACTCTTTCACATGGGTATATTTACCATCTTGATTTGTATATGTATATTTATTTATACACACATCTATCAAAAGCTAGTTTATACACAGTTTAACACTTGGAAATAGTGTCTGCATACCAGATGATGTATAGTGAGCAGATGCATTTTGGAGGCCTGTTCATGACTTGTGTGAATAGACAAAGGAAGAAGAATGGAAGCTCCCCCAATATCCTCATCTGATTTTCTACCTTTGTACTTTCAGACATTGTAATGTTGTTTAAAAGTATCCCAAGCATAATCTTGTTATTCAGTGATTGACAGCAGTCAGAGCCATTAGACCTGCCTAAAACTGTGTGTGGTGTTTTTGCTCTGCGCTCTTTCATGAGCTTTCACATCATCTATAACCTGATGGCATTCATGCTGTAGCTGCCAGTCATAGATTTTGACAGCTTAGGAGCAGATTGGTTATTTTTGAACACCCTGAATTGCCCATCTTGTGAAGAGGATGTGTCAATGAAAGAGAGCACAGTAACTCTCTTTCCTCCCAAATCAGTAGCCTCAAAAGCCTCCTCAGGAGGTGGTTCAGTACTAGAGAAGTCAGAATCGTTCTGGACGTTAGAAGCTTGAGATGGTTTTGTACTTGTATGAGTTTAAGCAGACAAACCTACTCGTAATAGCATTGATTTCTGTCTGAAATGAGCTGATTTTGGTAGGAATGTGATATTTCCATTTGCAAGTGTGTATGGATGTAGTAACACCTACTACACACACGCTGCAGTGATCATGCATTTTGCTACTTGCATGACTGAGAGCATCGGCCTGCCATCTGACAACAGTGTTAGTATTATCATGTTACAGTGCAAATAAAATATGATTCCAGACATTTGTTTTACAGGGTAGTATTTCTTAACCTTATTAAATTAAAGGACCACTTGACTTGATAACAAAAAAGATTCAAGTGCTGATACAGCACTGCTACAATGATTTTGTTTGCTAGTCAAAATTAAACTTTAAATTCTTGTTAATAACTTTTATGTTTTGTCATGTTTGTCTCTTTCCCTGCATAGGGTTGAGAAATACTGTTATTGGAGGTGGGTTAGGCATGTAAAGTCTTCTTGAAGAAAAGAGCCTGAAGGTTTTAGCCTCCTCTTCTGAGAAATTATGAACATTAAATTGCTGAATTTAACTGTGGTTACAGCTGGAAATAATTTGGCCGCTAGGAGCTCAAAATAAAATGGAAGCAAATTGAAATGACTCTTGCAGGTTTTAGATTCTGCCTTTCCCCTCAAGGATTAATCCTCATGGGGTGAACGAGGTTTCCTATGCATATGGAAGCTCACAATGCTCCCTGGGTTGTTGTGCAAGGTGCTCTAATACCAGAGGCTCCAAAATCTTTGTTGGACATCAGTTCTACCTTTCCACCTGCCTCTTGTGGCCCTTTGGAAATGCAGCTGAGAGAAATGGCTTTTAGGAGAAATTTTGTTTGGCTGCTTCTTTCTCAGGGTGAGCTACGCTTGTAATTATTAGGACTGGATCTGAGTAATGCAGAAGGCCTTAGCATTCCTGAGTATTACATGGGATGGGTTGCACAATGAGGTTGTGGATAGATGTCCCTTGACAGGCACAGGGTTACAGCAGCAAGGTTTTTGGACTGGCTGTAATTTCACACCGGACCATGGGCAGATGGAGTTAGTAAGCATGAGAGACTGGGTTGTGCTTGGAAAGATTCCTCTGTGACCACCGCCCTTGTCCAGACGTTAGAGCCATGCTGAAAATTTTATCTTCCATCTCCAAAGTGGATAAGACATAAGATCAGCAAGCAGGATGCTTTCATGTGGGAGGCCTTCCCTGTACTTAAATTACTGCTGCTTCCATGTTCTCTATAAACCTATAATGAAATCATCAGTAGCGACTGCAAACTGTTTCAATTAAAAAGAAGGGGAAATGAAGCTTGAAAAATACTGTTTTTATTGTGTGCAAATATGATTAATTCAACATAATCTGGAATGTAGCTCGTGTCCTGGAAACATTGCCAATGTAATGCCAAGGTTTGGTGCACTGAGAATGTTTTATTGCAAAATTGCTTGTGCTTTCAGCTGCAGCATTTCCCTTCTCATCACATGGGAAAGGCAGCTTTAGTCATTGTTTGTGGCTGCCTTTCCCAACTTGCTCCAAAGTGCAACATGCATAAACAGGTTTGGCCCCTTCCTCACGTTCATGCCTAAGCCAACTGCGCGGTCTGGAGGTGAGGGAAGTTTTACACACCTACATCTTATTTGGAAACATTTGACTTTACATAATGGCTCTGGAAAAGATCCACCCAAACAGTCAGTAGGATTGGCTGCAGATCTGCAAGGAAAGGTGGCAGCTGAGAACCAGTTCTTGAGTCCATCCAGTGTTTGTACCTCTGTCAAGTTGTATCGCTTTGTATGTTTCGGTTTCCATAACTGAGAAATGGGACTGACGAATTTGTTCCTCGTGTAAGACTTTCTGGATTACGCAGATGAAAAACAGAGTATAAACGTGGGAGTTTTACACATGAAAGGTTGAGCTGAACACTTAACAAAGCTTGTAATGTAAGTAGGTACAAAGAAATATTTGTTCTTCTGCTCAGATGCCACTGCTGCATGTTTACTGTTAACTCAAATACAAATGTTCTAACAGAGCTCTCCTGCTTAGGTTAAAGGTTTGTCATCAGTTCCATCATAGTGTAAGGACTCTGGGCTTGAAAGCTCATCAGTTCTACTTTTATCCCGGGTCTCTGAGTAACTCAGCTCCGTGTGTCATTTAGAAGTGTGGTGACTAGGGAGGGGGAGTGGTAGATGTGACAACAGTGGCCTTCAAGCTGTCCCAGCAGACATTGAGAGATGCTTTAACTCTTGCACATCTGCTGTCTACATTTTCATGTTTGCATGTGTCAGTCTTAACAGGTGCAGATTTTGCAGATTTCAGAAGCTGTTTTGGCCATTAGCGTTTTAAAGCTGAAGGCAGATGGAGAAGTCAAGTTGTTCCTAGTATGCTTTGAGCTGGATATTTTTTACATACCGGTGCAGTGCTAAGGGTGACTGTTGTCCCTGCTCTTCTTGGGTGGCTGCTTGCAGAAGATTGTCCATGTAAAGCTGCATACTGCTCCAAACCCGAGATCTGGAGCTGTGGCTTTTCAGTGTGCAGGCATTGGGAATGAGGAGAGGAAGAAGCATGTGTTGCTTGCTCTGTGCCAGTAAATCACCTCCTGACAAACTGTTCATCAGCCGTCAGTGGATTCTTGAAAACTTGGAGCATTAAACAGAAGCTGTGAGAGGAACAAGTCCTCACAGTGTAAGGAAGGTTTCAAAGGCTGTGATACTCTGCTCTCTTGCTGTCAGGAATATGGGAATAACACTGGCTGGGTCAGCAGTTCCTGCTTTTGCCAGACAGATAGAAGCATGGAGGTATTTTTCAATCTAATAGATGCCCTTATCTAGTAATCTCTGTACCACTATAGAAGTACTATTAAGTTGCAAATACCCCAGTGGTGAAGCAGATGGCTTTCTCTGTAGGAGGAACCAAAGCTGAGAGCACAGGATTTAACTCCAAGATCACGTGTGCTAGTGCTTTGTGAATGCTTTATTTTAGCACGTGGCAGAAAAGCTTGCGTATGTGGCTCATTGATGGCATGGGCATTTGTGCTACATGTATGCCCAGGTGCACACCGTTAAACACATTAAAAGAGTAGCTTTAGAGGACCACTCTCTTAAGTGAATATTGTCAGGCACTGAATGTGATAGAGATGGGGGAGATGGATGTGGAGAACACCTGACTTTGAGACTCCTACACCAACCTTGAGTTTTGTTTCCTTCTGTTTTAAAAATCATATCCAAAGGGAAAGTGAGCAAGGCCATCAATAGGCAAGTAGAAACGATATGGAGAGAAGTAACAAGTCTCATCTGCTTGAGTGCTGATAAGCCTGAATAATGCCTTAGATATAGACTATAAATGGCTGCTGTGCCTTTAAGTCATTTTATTTCTAGATGCAACCAAATTATTTTTCAACATGAAGCCCATGCAACTATTTCTTCCCTGTTCAGGAAGTCTTTATTGAGCACTAAGCCCATATTTTGGCACAGTAGTTTGTTTCCATGGAAATGGTGGGATATTTCCATTATGGGATTATGACTCCCAGTGGGCTGTATCTGAGAGAGGTGAATTATGAAGGCCACTCATTAAGCACAAAAAGATTCTCTTGTGCCAGGGAAACTGTAAGAAAAATTTCCCTAAAGAACAGGTGACTGTGCAGTCATCTTTAAAATACTGTTCCGGAGCAAAGGAATGTTATGCCAATGATTACAATTGAGAAATTGAATTTTCTTGAAATGCAGAGTCCGTCTGAATTGTTTCTCTCTACATGCAGAATGTCACCTCAGTGCTGTTGTTACCTCAAGCCATGTATTTTTATTCAGTAGAAGCAATGTTTCCAAGACGAAGCTCTGTTTTGCTGGCCTCTGAGGCATATCCAAACAGCCCCAATCTTTGTTACATCAAAGGCAAATAAAATGCAGCAGCAGAAAGCTAAAAATATCTAGCATTTACCAATGAGAACACTAACAAACCTGCTTTGGGAAGAGTTTAAGCTGATGATACTTGACAACATTTTTTTTTAATGTTAAACAAGTAGAAACACAGCACTAAAGCAATCAGAAGTGTACAAATCCAGCAATTCAGAGCCAAGCCGATCATACAATGGTGGGTCAGTCTTCAGAGCAACAACAAATGCTGTCTTTACAGATCCTTTTAGCATGCAGAGTGGGAGCACAGGAGCTGATACAGTTCCAGGTTAGAGGTTTTAGAGCTGAAAGCTGTGCTGTGCACTTGGGAATGTGTGCAGGAGCATTAGAGGTAAGGAATTTTCCATCACTCTGAGGCTGCAGAGTGGGTGCCGAGCTGCTTAATGGGCACTGCTGCAGTTGCAAACTGCAGAGCCTTTGTTTTCCTCTGTAGGTGTGTTCTGATTACCAACCAAAACCAGCGCTGGGCTGTCCGAAAGGGCACTGGGAAGCTCAGATGTACAGGATCTAAAAGGTTTGGCCCTCCAATGTGTGGTGACTCTTGCCTTGCTTCCTGTTACCAGATTCACCATCGAACATCTGTGGCTGCACAGGGCTCAGTGCAAGATTGGCTCTTCATGCGCAGAGAGCAGCTTGTGTGTGAGGCATACAAAAATACAGCTGGAGGTGTTGTTGAGTTCTTGTTTGCTGATCACCTCAAATATGTAATTTCTAGTGAAATAGAAGCGGTGCATTAAGTACTGAAACATGCTAAGAGCTCAGCTTTGTCTTGCTGCACGCAACAGAGCTGTGCTTAATTGGGTTTATTTGGATAAATGAAAGTTATGATGGATATGACAGTGATTTCTTCCCATTTCAGATTGAAAAATTGGCTGCTCGTAGCCATTTTGTTTGTTCAGTCTCAATTTAAAGAGAAGCTGAAATATTACAATTTTGTTTTGCATAATAAGTGTGGTTTTATTTATGGTCTAGTAGTTAAAATCAAACAGTGAGATTGAAGAGAGCTGGGTTCTATTCCTGGCTGTTTTTCAACTTGTTTTGACCTCAGACGAATCTCTTATGGTCACAGTTCAGCCAAGTCCATAAACAAATGACAGTTGGGTGATTCACCACGTTCCTAGCTTAAAAGGTACGAGCTGTCCCTTGGGATTTCTTGAGGTTATGACCAGGCACGTTTACCAGTTTGTTTGCAGGCAATGAGCCCCCAGGTCAGCACAGCACAGATGTGGGTCCCCAGCAGCGTGAGCAGAGCAGGCCCATCTCCTCATGCTGTGCTGGGCAGAGGTGGCCTGAGATCCATGCTCTGCACAACCAGGCAGTGTCCTGCACAATCCTGTCTGTGTCTGTGTTCTCCCTGTGCTGGAGTGGGGGTGCTGGGAGGTGAAATGCCTGCATTTACTGTGGCAGAAGTAGCACAGAGCTCAGGCTTCATTTTGAGGGCCAGCACCTGACTGCAGCTACCCTGGATAGAAAAAGCCCCACAACGCAAGCTGATGTCATGTTTATCCTAGAGCATTAATCCTATTCTTTAATAATTGCGTGTGCAAACTGATGGTAAGAGATTCCCAAGAAGGGGTTTGGTGTGTAAATTAAGATCGTTATCTGGTTATGTCTGGGGAGCCTCAGACCTCTGGGCTTACAGCTGAGACAATGGCTCTGTAGAACGCTTGCCCAGTCCGTTTAATTGTTCAATGTGTTTAATTGGAATTGTCACTTCAGTGGGGTTTATTTTTTAATTAAGTCCGGTGCCAAGCACCTCTGGGATTGGTTGCTTAGTTTCCTTCTGGATTCTCAATTGGAAGTGCCAGAGCATATGGTGGTGGTGTGGAACACCAGAGATCTGGTGGTACAGCACAGTGGTACGTGGGGCTGTGTGCCCGGTGTCAGGGCTGTGTGCAGAAAACGTGCTGACGGATGGAGAACAGTGAGGAGAGATCTGTCCTGGTCTGGGATGCTCACCCAAGATCCCATTTGGTAGACCATGGTGGGGCAGGTTCCATAGGTATTTTTAGTGCCGCGAGGGATGGGTTGTGAACGGACATCTCGATTCTCAGGGCTTTAACTAAGCACTTTTCATCAGCACAGCACTGATAACAATGCATTACTGATATGTATTTGTGATGCAATTCAGAATGCGATCCATTCTTCAGATCAGCAGGACTTTGATCCTACTCTTTACATGTGGTAATTTCAGAAATGTGTTTGCACAAGCTTAATTATGCATGCTGTGCCTGTATAGAAGTACAGAAACCTGGCTATTGTTCCTGCCCATATAGGTCCTAACTGCCGGATTTGCATGCCCCGGCCACTGGGGGATAAGCAGCAGCTGAAATAACCTGTTTCTAGTTATTTCACTTTCAGTTCTTCAGGACTTAACACAAAGTAATTGGGCTGCATTTCCCGTGCTTCAGAGACAAGGCTCAACCCTTCACATTATCTGTCTGCTTTTTGACTTATCGTGTCATCTCCAGAGAACCCAGATAGAGGGTAGAATTTCTGAAAATTGAGCGTGCCTTAAGCTTCTTGCAAGCCATCAGAGGAGGTCATCACCTGTAGTTTGAGAAATGCTGATCTTATCTGAACACCTGGAATGAGGAAGTCTTGTAGTCTCGTGCCAGCCAAAGCTGTGAGGGAAGGCTAAAGTGTTTCAAATCCCAAATCTCAGCCACCAGGGCCAAGGACGGGGAAGCCCACCTGGACAGTGCTCTCAACACCTGCATGTGAGGCAGAATATGTTCAGGTGTTGGGGCAGGCAGGTTGGGCACCATATGCAGGGGGCAGCTGGGGCTGTTTGGGGCTCTCAGCCTGGAGGGGCTGGCTGAGGGGATGGAGGGGTGACTCTTCAAGGAACCACAAGAAGCTGCCCTGCTTGTGAATTGAAAACTTGTATGTGGGGAGGAGGAACAAGGAAAGAAATGGGCAGCCCTTAAAGGGCTTTCTTCTCCACAGCTTAAACTGAGCCACTGCTCACTGGTAGCCCACTGCTATCTCCCCCAGGTACAAGCTTTAAACACTTATCTTCAGAGCAGCCTTCCAGGAGATCTGCATACTTCTGTGGGTCCTTTTTGCAACGTTATTCCAACTTGCCCAGCTTTGCATTTAGTGCCAATTTGATCTCAAAAGCTGTTTCTGATTACTCCATGCATACCTGTAAGTTACAAAGAGGTCTTCTTCCTGTGCGTGCTTGCGAACCAGAGCACTGCAGTAGACTGCAACAATGTGCAGGATTGATACTGGTTCATCCCTCAATGCTTTACACTTAGAAGCTCAAATGTAAACGTAAGTGTTAAAGGGCGCGATTGAATTTGGATGTGCTGCATCAGACTGACTCCATGTTTGAGGCTCTTGCTGGGAGGGCAAAATTCTCTTCTCAGGTTCCCAGAGTAGCTCCTGACTCAGTCTCCCAGGTCCCCTGCACTGATATGTGCAGGTGTTTCATCCTGTGAAAGAAGTGGAGCGCCCTGACAGCAGTGTTCTGTCACCAATTGAGGGATGGGCAATAATGGCAAAGCCCCCAGAAGAGCACAAGACCCTTTCTTGAGTCACTTGCTCCATGTCCAAGAGAAACCTGAAGGGTTTATGTCACTCGGGCAATGCACGTGTAGCCTCATCCTTCTAATTACCACTGAGCTGATGATCTAAGGCTGCTTTGTGGATATGAGGACAGAATTTTGCCTGCAGGATGCACGATTACCAACTGTGCCTCCTCTATAAATCAGCTGTAAGTGCATTTGGAATAGCTGCCAGGTCGGCTGCCGAGCTTACTCGAGGACACAGCTCCAGCGACACCGTCCCACGTGGCACAGAGCTGTTGCAGTTTTAAAATCAGTCTGATTTTTTTCTTTAACAGGGGAACCCAGTGTAACTCCGTCAAGACTGGAGTGACACTCTGAATCTGCATCTGCCTCATGTGAGTTAAAATCCTGGCAGCAGCATTTTGCATAAGCTGGAGCCTCTGTAGAAATCTTTTTTTTTTCCTTTTCTTTTTTTTTTTTTTTTTTTTTTTTTTTCCTTTTCAGGAGAGCTATAAAATTGTTACTGTATGTGTCTTGGCAGCAAAGGTAAAAACAACCACGAAAATGCATGAGAATGGCATACCTTACTGCACAACCCTGCTCCTTGCAGCTCGGCTCCCTCCTAACACTCCTCACAGATCGGAGGCTTGCAGCGTTCACTCCCGGGGTCCTGCTTTTAACTTTCACTAGTGTCATTTTAAGTGACGATGTGAAGGAGAAGCTGAAATGCTGTCAGCTGGCTGCAGTTTTTTAAAGATTTGGTTGTTTTCTCTCAAGCCCAATTACATAATGCACAAGCACGGGGTGTCCATCACCCTGAGCCATTGAGCATCTGTCCGTGTTCAAGCTCAAATGATTTTAATAACTTTTCCGTTGGAGGAGAGGACTTGGCACGGTGGCAGAGACACAGCCATCAAGCAGTGAAAAGGCAGAAAGGAGGTTGGGGTGAGTTGCAACTCATGCTTCGATCGTACTCTCACCCTGTGTGCTTTGGGCCGAGGGATGGCGAGGGCACTGGGGGCTGTGGTGTGGTGGTTCTGCTTCACCTTCATTGGGATGGGGCTGCTCAGAGGGGAGAGCTGAGCACAGGATTCACTGCATGGCAAACTGCCCAATTCTTGCAGCACCACATCCTGTGAGTTTCCTCCCTTTGTGTTTCAGCTCAGGGCTGGGGAGGTTGAAGCTCCCAGAAAGATTTAAGCTACTTTTTTCATCGTCCAACTGCAGAATAAAATACTGCTGTGCCCTCTCTTTATCTCCTTGGATGCCTGAAGATAAGATGAGAAAGCAGGGCCAACCCTAAGTACAGTACTAAAATACATTTTTTATCTAGGCTAAGCAGTCTCTTAATGCATGTGGCAGGGGCATCGTCCCCAGATGTGCTGCTGTCATTGCAGTACTGTTAGCCTGTTCGTGTTTGGTCTCAAGGAGATGGATTGCTTGTTTGCCTGAAAGCTCATGTTGCTTTAACAGGTGTTCACAAAGCTTACAAGAAGCGTGGGCTGTGGTTGGTACCAGCTGATGCAGCACGGGCTGTGGTGCAGTGCTGTGGTGCAGTCTAGGGAGGCTCAGTCATCTCTCAGTCTGTTCCCAGTTGAGTGTAATTAAAGGAAAGTTTATCTTGTACAGTATCGTGGTAACTGGGGAGCACTTGTTGTCCTTTTCCCATCCCCAGGAGCTCAGTGTCCCCATGTAGTTTGTGTATCAACAAGAGGGCTCTCATTTTCCAGGTATGGTGGAACGGTAGAAAAATAGGGAAGGGACATGAGGTATGGATGATCTGGTAGCTTACTTTTATTCCAAGAGGAATCGGGGGGCACTATTTGTAGCTTGAGAGGTAAAGGGGAATAATTACTTTGCACAGAAATTAAAATTTGGATTAGCCATGTTGTAGTACTGTGTGAGCAGAGACTTGGAATGATGAAACCTGTTCTTCAGCCTTTTTCCTACTGGTGTGTCAGCTCGTTTCTGTAGGCTCAGAAAGTTCAGTGGAGGCTTGCAGTGATAAATGTGATGGTAAGAGAAATACAGAAGGGAAGAAGCTGAGCGAGGGCATAAGTGATCAGCCACACGTCAGCTGTTCACTGAGCAGATGCACAGGCTGTGTGACTGAAAGCTCTATGGTTTGCCTGGAAGGGTTCTGCTGGAGAAGCTCACAAACCACCTCTGTTTGTCCAGAGGAGATGCCAGCTTGCTCCTTGAGCTTTGTTTATGGCTCGGCCGTGCCACGGTGGTTGGTGAGTTCTGAAGGGGCAGGGATTTCTGGGCGAGATGTTTTGTTGGGAAGTGATGGTTTATGGATAAATTGGCAATGTGGTCTCAGGGAGCTGCATGGACAGAGTGGGGAATAGAGGCTGCTTCACACCGTGGGCATCGTTGCCGTGCTCTCGCCCTCTGAGAGTACGTGCAGGTGTATTTATCACTGTTTTCCCTGGGAGGTATCTCTACTGTCCTGCATCAAAGGAGTTCATTTTTCCAGATGATGCTCTGGTGTCACTCTCACAATGTTCATCACCTAACTGCCTTTTGCTCCCTCCAACTCTAGCTCACTCCCCAGGATTGCCTTGTCAGTCACTGCTTCCTTCATTAGCTGTAGTTTTTGATTGCTTATTCCTACCTGTAGCTCAATCAACCCTTCCTTTCCTAAAGGACAGAAAAGGCTACGTGCACTGTGTGTTATATCTTCTTATTGATATATGATGTTTGCCACTGGTCTAATGATGCTTGAAGATCTTGGTAATTGTTTGGCTTTGGTTATCTGTTCAAGAACATTACCGGTTTGCTTTTTGCGTTTGAATGATGTTGAATTTAATGAGAAAACTGAACTTTTAGAATACTTCTGGATTGTTAATAGATATGGGATCCTTCTCATGTGGCTACTGTGAGTCTTATTTCTTTGACAGTTCTTACCTTTTTAGTATTTTTGTAGTATTTTATGCATTTGTTTTCTCCTTTCAGATTGGGCTTTTGTATTCCACAGTATACATACGGTGGTGATTACCTGGGCAGTATAGACAAGGGCATTGATAGGCATTGTGATGCCCACAGATGTGTGAGCTACCTCTCAGGAAAAGCAGTCTGTCTTCTAAAGAGCTTACTTACATGTTTTCAAACTTAACTGAGTAAAACACAACGTATTCAAGAATCTGAGACACAGCTGGACCCATTGGACCCCCATAGGCCTCATTGAAATAACGGGTTATATTTGACCTCATTATATCTTAGAACCAATTTAAGACAGTGTCATGCAACAAATGTCAACACACTGTGACAGAAACACAACGATTGCCATCTGTCACAGAGGCACAGCAATTTCCTTCTAAATGGTCATTTAATGATCTAATTAAATAGCAACATTTCCAGTGCATGGGAAGGTCATTTGCAGGAAGAAGACAGTCCTGAAGGTAGGAATGACTTGGTTGAACTAGTCATTCATTTTGCATTGAGCAAATGTGTATGTCACAGATGAGCAGCTCGTAAGAAATGTGGGAGCAGCAAGCTTGCCTAAAAGAGTAGCATTTTGGTACAAGAGTAATAGCTAACAGATTTGTACAGTACCATATGGTATTATTAACAAACAAACCGTATGTTAAGTTGACAGCTCTACCTTCAAGCTAACTTAGTCTGCAGCAAACATAAATTCCCCTGAGATGAAATCTGAAGACAATGCTAAGCTTTGGGATTGTATCCAGTAGCACAGCAGCAATGAATTTCAGGCTTTCTAACCACAAATACATGTGCTCCCAAAATGTATTGGTTTCTTCGCCAGCTTTGTGAAATCACAGCAAACCAAACCCGATCTGAGCAGGTGGAAGAGGGAGCGTTTGTGCATCTGTGTAATGTGGAGGAGGGAGGAGGGTGAATGGGAACGGGACTTGTAACTGCCTTCTTGTTTAACCCCCTAGCTGTGTGCAAATTTTCTAACTGAAATCTCATCTTGGTACAGTGTATAAATCCCCTGAATACGAATCTCTTGGATTTGACCTGACCGTAGAAAGATTAGTTTCCATTGGATACCCTCATGAGCTGCTCAATTTTGTGTATGATCCTGCATTCCCTACCAGGTAAATGACTAACAGATACCAACCCAGCCTGCTCGAGACCTTGATTACTTGTTCTGTTACGTTCAGAGGTGACACACTGAGGCCAGGTGTTCAGAGTTGTGCCTTTGAAGCCTGTGGCTTCCCACAGATCATGGGGAAGAGAGCGGATTGCTTGGGTGCATGGAAGGCCTCTGTGCACTGAAGTCCATGCTAGCAAGGAGAAGGAGAGCAGGAGAGGCTGCTGAAGTCACGATCCAAAAATAACTTTCAAAGCAAAGACAGCAGAGACACAATGGGACCTGGAACAAAATCAAAATCAAAGCTTGGGAAGAAGGAGCCTCTAATGTCCGTGAGGCCAGAAAGTCTTAGAACATTTTTCTATAATTATTTTAATGAATTAATGTGTTTTCCTTTGGTTTTGTCAAGCCAGATGCAGCAGCATCCTGGTGCATAAGACATCCTGAAAAATTAAGCTGATGGTAACCAGCAGTAAAAGTGGGACTGACCCAGTCCACTTGCCTAGATGAATCAAACGTGGAAAATCAAGTTAGCGGTGCAAAGCTACTGAATTCTTACATTTTTGTCTGTTGGTGGCAGAAATTAAAAGGATATTGCTTGTTTTAAAGGCCTTTAATCTAGCTCAGTGCCTTTAAGCCATTTCCACTTGTGTCTTTGCTGGATTTTGCTTTTGGCTCCTCTGGGGCTTTTTTTTTTTTTTTTTACAAAAGGCTGGAGCAGAGGCCTGGTGCTCCAGTTTTAGTCTGGCAGCCTCCTTCCTTCCTGCCTGCATGATTTACACTGAGACTGGTGCTTTGTGCTCCCATGCCCATAACAAAACATTATGAGCACGTCATGAAGACTCCTTAAATCCCTCCCGTTCATCCCAGGAAAGGGCCAGAAAGGGTTTATCTGTGGGAAAGCTGCTTTCTCAGGCGCAAGATACTAAATAAGTGAGACAGAGTTTTGCTGGACTTGGAAAAATTGTCCCAAGCATTCTTTGCCATACTTCTGTGTCCCATCTGGCTTGTCTATGACTGACAGATGAAAAGGAGGGGAGAAATTCCCTTATCCCACCTCCCTGCAGGGCTGTCAGTGACCACAAGCACGGGTGTCAGATTCGTGACCCTGTAGAAGAGGTCCTGGTAAATGCACAGCTAAGCCTTTGCCAGGTTAAACGGCTCCACTTTCAAGTCCATGCAGAGCAGATGGGCTGTATCTTCTACCCTGGCAATGCAGGGCATTGTTGTTGCATACCTGCACCCAGGTAAAAAGTGAGCGCCCATCTGCACAAAAAAAGCAGCTTTGGTCTGGTGCCCTGTGCCAAGCAAGCCAGCTGCTCTAGAGCTGGCATTGAAAAGAGCTTGTACTGAAATGGTCACCGCTTTCACTGTTCTCTTCACTGTTAATTGCTTTCTTAACAGAGGCCTGGTGTTTGATACCCACTATGGAAACCTGCTGAAAGTTGATGCCTATGGAAACCTTTTGGTGTGTGCGCATGGCTTTAATTTCCTCAGAGGGTGAGTGCTTGCTCTTGACTGCTCTTTTTGACTTAATGTGATCTGTAGGGCACTCGTTGCATAAGGACTTGTGAAGACTTCTGATGCCGCGTCTAAGAAAATTATGCAAGGCCTGCCTGGATGCTTTCCTGGTCAACCTGCTGTAAGGAACCTCTGCTGATCTCCAGAGGTCACTTCTAACCCCCTGTGATTCTATGGTTCTGTGATGCATCTCATGCCGTTTCCTGCACCCTTTTCCATCTGCTTACTTTCCTTGTGCCCCAGAGAAGGTGCTTAGGGAAGCAGAGGGGGCTGCAGTGCTGCAAGCTTGATGTATCCCAGCAAATCCCCTCCTACCTGCAAGGCAGAGGGATGGAAGGCAAGCACAAGCCAGCTCCGGGGCCTCAAGGTGATGAGCCTGTCATTGCAGGCATGTAAGTCCCTGTAGCAGGAGGTCAACATTTTATAAAAGGCTTTATGAATGCAGTCGAGTTCCTCCTCGAGTCAAAGGTGAACTTCAGAAGCTCCAGAAATGAAGGAAACAAGAACAATTTAGTGACTTTAGTCGTTACACACCGCCAGTTAATTGCAGCAGGCCCCAGGCAAGACTCCTGCAGTGCAGCCCTGCACTGCCCTGCGGGAAGCTGCTCAGAGGGGTGTTCAACAGCACATGGAAAGTGGGGGAAAGTTTAAGATAAGCAAACAATGAAAGTGCAGATGATGTAAGGCATACCCATAGCCAGCAGCATGGGGCTTAAGGTCGAGTCGCGGACTCCTGACCACAGTTTCCCTCTGGGGGCTTGGCTCCTTTGCTGACTCAGGATGAAGGCTCTGTGCCCGGTGGTGCTGCAGCCAGCACAGTGACAGTGACGTGCAGTGGGTGCTGTTTTGCTAGTGCACACAGGAAAGCTAGGTGTTGATTAAAGCAGAGAGATAGTACTTGCTAATGGACCCTACTAAAGCTATGTTCTGCAGGTCAGCTACTGTATCCTCAGTATGTTTTGTGGCTTCATTCTGTTCCACCTTATCTGTTCTCAGGCCTGAAACACGGGATCAATATCCGAACAAATTTATCCAGAGGGATGACACAGATAGGTTTTACATTCTGAACACATTGTTCAATCTACCAGGTGAGTCCCGTGTGACTGTCCCTGTATCTTTGAAGCCTGTAAAGCTTTGCCAGTGTCTTACTCAGCTGTTTGATTTACTTATTTTTGCATGAACTTTCTTCTTTCAGGCAGAGGGCCCAGATTTAGCTGGCTGTGTGGTGTTATCCTTGTTTTAAAGTCTTGCTTTTCTTCTTTACAGAGACCTACCTGTTGGCTTGCCTCGTGGATTTCTTTACTAATTGTGACCGGTACACTAGGTATGTATAGTACAGTGTATTGACACACTGATAATACTGTAAGACTGTTGTTATAAAATGCAATATGTATAATAGAGATGCAGCTGCTGTTAGTATCACTGGATGCCTCTCAAGTGGTGTCAGTGGGGAAATGTTCAGACCTGTTATTCTTTTGATATTAAGGGAATTTAGTGCTGTTGAGATGCTCTTTGTGTGCAGCCAAGGCTGGTTATGTGGGTCTCCTTCATAGGGCATGCCAGTGTCACTGTACTGGCTGACACTGGTATTTGGGCCAGACCACATCCATATTAAAGAGTGATTACAGCCACTGCACAGCTCATTTTCAACCCATGTCCTTTGAATCCACGTTTGAGCAGGTAGCTGAGAGGCTAAGTTTCCTCAGCCAGTTACCACAAGTTGTAATTGAGGACTTTGTGTAATCAAAAGTGAAATATTCAGATATTCAGTGTAATTTAAAAGGCTATTTCAGCAATGTATGTATTTTCCTAGCTTTCAAATAGATGTAAACATAAAAACAAGCTGCAGGTCTGAGAGTGCTACTGTGCAGCTGACTTCTGTGATGGGTCATTTTTTCATGTTTTGTGACTGGAAGGGAAAAGTTCAATCATGTAATACATGCATTGCTGCAGTGAAAGAGTCAATAAGAAATGAGTGTGGTAAGATAAAAACGCTCCATGTGTTTTGAACCCTGCAATTGGCTGCAACCTCCTCTTTCTCTCCACAGCTGTGAAACAGGGTTTAAAGATGGAGACCTCTTCATGTCATTCAGGAGTATGTTCCAAGATGTCAGAGATGCTGTTGACTGGGTTCATTACAAGGTGATTGCAAGAACTCCTCGAGACATTTGTTGTCATAAATGAGTTAGAGGGACTGGTTTGTAACTCTTCAGTTAAGATATTCCACTTTTGGGCAAGAGCCTTGCTTTGCCACCTAGTGAGCAAATGATAAACTGCAGTTTTACGCAAGCAAGTCAAGGTCTCTGGCACTGCAGTATTTCTCTGCTGGCTTCCTATTTCTTTTTATAGTGCCTACACTCTGTTTCCTTGCTATAATTTGTGGGTTTTAGAATGTGTTGCCGTGAGGATATTTGCATTTAAAGTTCACAACTTCACATTGTCACAATTTTTAAAAAAGCAATTTTATTGTCAGTATATCACAATGGTACTATCTGATGTTGTCTGAAAGCTATCTGCATCAAACAGAATTCAGCAGAGGAAGCCATTTTTCAGCACACTTGTGTGCAAATTTAGAATGTAGATCTTGTGAGCATTAATGCCTCGTTCAGGATCTGAACCTGATCTTCTTGTTCTTCCTCATTCAAGAGTCTGTTGGGGTGGGATGGGGAACTGTCACGGGAGATCTGTGCTCACAGTTGTACTTGTGGTTGTTTGAGTCATGCAGAAGTTGGGTATCTGTTTTTCTTTTCTTATGCAATGTTATATGATACATGTGGAGTTGGCCACTACGATGGTCAGTGTTGGAGACAGGTCGTTGACTGTCTTGCTTGCTATGGCAAATCTATTTTTTGTTTGTTTCTATTGTATTCCCTCCTGAAAGGGTTAAAATGCTGAAGTGGATTATTTACCATGGTGAGGGAATCGATGGATCACAGAGTTTGTGATGGTCCCTGCTACTCAAAGCCTCTCATCTCTAGAGTCACTGGTTCAGATTCGCCCTGGTTTGTACTTTCACAGCATTTTGAAGTGTGAAAGTTGGCATTACTGTGATGTCTCTTACATCATAAGTTTCCATCACCTCACTGGATTCTATTGTTTCTATTTCAGGGGTCGCTCAAGGAGAAGACTCTTGAGAATTTGGAGAAGTACGTGGTGAAAGATGTAAGTGCGAGGTTGCTTCGCTTGTGCCGCGTGACATTCTGTACTGAGTAAGCAGGCAAGAAGTAAATACGCTGATTGGCTTTACTACATCACAGAACAGATAACGCTGTGATTTCTATTGTAAGAACCAAAGACAAAGTGGAAAGTTCGGACGCAGCCTTTATTGTGAGCCAGTGATCCACGTGATTTCGTATTCACGCGCCTTTTTTACGTAAAATATAAAAGCCAGAGGAAACGTTGTCATGGGACACAGGTGGATATGCTGGCCAGGCTGACGTTGTTTCTTTTGATGCTGAAAGCAACGGTAGTCCCACATTTTCTCTGCCCAAGCAATCCTCTGCTGCAGACCTCTTTTAAAAAGTGACCCATGAGCATCACTGAAACAGAAGTATTCCTCAACCATCCAGCAAAAGCATTACACACCTCCTACAATGACAGATGGAGGGGAAAATCCCGAGACACTCAACGGAGCCCAGCACTTTGATGAGCCCCAAAATATGTACTCAGCACATCTAACTGAGCAAGCTCCCTTACTTTCACCCTCTGCAGTGTGCAGGGCCTCTGTGGACCCATCATTTTATAATCATTATTCAGTTTAAATGATCTCTGTGGGCTCCTCCTTTGGTGGTGGAATACCACTTTAAAGCAGTTAACCTTGTGTCTAGTTACATGCCTGCAAAATTCTCGGGAAACCATCCTGTGAGGTAATCAGCTCTTCTGGCAACAGCCCTAAGATTTACGATTCTGTAAAAATAGCTCCAGGAATAAATTCTCCCTAATTTGAGGTTGGAATCATAACACACTCCAACTCGTGGCTCATGCGAGCTCAGATTTCACCTCCTGTGGGCCCGTTCTGGGAGGAGATCTGGGTCTGGAGGGTGGTGGTAGGAGTGTCTTCCTTGTTTTGACTGATGGGATCACAGCTGAGCTGTGTTTTGCCCATGCTGTAGCTCTGTGTCTGACTGTTCTGTCCTCTGACTTGCAGGGGAAGCTGCCACTGCTGCTGAGCCGCATGAACGAAGTTGGGAAGGTGTTTCTTGTGACAAACAGCGACTACAAATACACAGATGTAAGTGCTGTGTGAACTGGTGCATCAGTATGTAATGGAATAAACAAAAGCCACCTGCCTAGTGTATGGGATTTGGCTGGATAGTATTTGGTGGGGAACTGGGTGATTTCTGAGCTGAAATGATTTAGTGGTGAATGCCAATTAGGTGGTGAGACTTCTCGTTTATAGTCCTGGCTCCGTTTCTGACCTGGGGTAGGCCTGGCTTAAGTCGCTTTGTGCCTCTGTTCATAAGTGAGTAAGAAGGTGAAAGAGAAAGTGACAATCTGCTCTTCTGAGTGAGACAGCTCTTAGTGGGGAGAGGTCACCAAACCGATGATCTTGGAGAGGGCCAGGAGCCAGAGCAGGCTGTGTGCTGTGCTGCTGGCTGAATGTCAGGAGGATCACTGAAGGATCACGTGCCATTATAAAGCACTGCAAGATACAGCTGAAGCAACGTGCAGATTCCTGAGGCAGATGTGTTCTTTGATTATAAAACCCACCATTTTATTTCCCTTCACTTTAAGGCCAATCCATTCATTCTGTCTCCAAACCTTAGGCTGATTTTCATGTAAACGCTGAAAATAAAGTTTTGTAGCCTGAAAAGACAAAAGCAGAAAAGTATGTCTTTATTAACTACATAAAAAACACAACTTGGAATACTTTCTGTCTTTCAGAAAATTATGACTTACTTGTTTGACTTTCCACACGGACCAAAGGTATGTGGTTTCTAGACTGCAGTTCCAAAAGGAGTTGATGTGCCTAATTATCTGTGTAGCTGGAAAGCATTTTAATCCTGCTTCATCAGCTGCATGGGATTAGTTGCTTTAATCTGGTTAAAATACGCTTGCTGTTTAGCGCCCCATTTGAATAGGATCAAAGCAAATACAATATAACAAAGAGAAAAGAGGCATCATCTAGTCTCAAACAATAATCTGTGTTAGTGATAACATTATTTTAGCATTAATGCATTTTAGCTGCGGTGTTTTACAGCCAGATTTCTTCCTAATCTTATACAATGTTTTGTTAAAAAATGTCTTGATGGAAGGGAAAGAGTTGTGTGAAACAGCAGTATCTTTCTTGTATGGCCTCGTTGTGCCTCTGCTATGGTAGTTCCAAAAGTTTGCCATGCTTTTCCTGGTGTCCTGAGGATGAAGCTCAGCCCTGAAACCTTCGGAGAGAGGCTTAAGAGCTGAATTTATACTGCTTTCTCCATCTCTCATTAGGAGACCATCTCATATTCAAAAGATGTGTTTTCACACTGTGCACTGAAAGTGGAAGACCTAGGGAGAATTTTCAGAACATGGGAAATCACGCCTGGTGTCCATCAGGCAAGGCTGTGGTTTGCAGCTGCGCTCTGTAGAATAGAGTGCAGGCATTTTCCAGCTCTGGGGAAGTGTGTCAGTGTGTCCTTGGAAGGCTGAAGCCACAGTCACATTTGTCACGTTCAGAAATGGTGGCAGCAGTGTCATTTAGTGCAGCCCTTTGCACAACAGCTATGCTGTGGCGTGGCTGTTCATTGCCTTCCTTCCTCAGTCCTGGGTTGGGATGGCTTTGCCACAAATGAATGCTCTATGAATGGCAACAGGGTCGTGCCACAGAGGCACGAACTGGGAGAATCAGTGCATTTGATGGACCAGCTGTGTAGAAACATCATGGCTGAGGGCAATTAAATTCCCTGTGATCGTTTATGGGGTACCCAGTTCTAGGGTTTGTTTTTGTTTTGCAGCCTGGCAGTGCCCATCGGCCATGGCAGTCCTACTTTGACCTGATCCTGGTGGATGCACGGAAACCCCTCTTCTTTGGGGAAGGCACTGTGCTGCGGCAGGTGGACACGGTGAGCACCACATGGAGGGCACCTCAAAAGCTGGAGGGGATCATATGCAGTCTCTTAGTGGGAGCGGGCAGTGTGGTATTTAGGCTGGACGTGCCCTAGAAGCAGAGCATAAAGATAGAGTAGGACAGAAAAGACCCAGAGCATCAGCTGTTCTTTACTAATGCAGTATCTCCTCCTTCAGGTGACCGGGAAGCTGAAGATCGGTACCTACACTGGCCCACTGCAGCACGGCATCGTGTATTCTGGAGGTGAGGCAGAACACTTCTTGTCCTGTGAAGTGGCTCTGACATGCCATGGTGGCCTTCATCCACTCATGAGGACTCATGCAGGGTGGCTGGGTGTTATGCCAGAATCTAGGCAGGGCTGTGTTTCATGAAACACATCATTCTGTGCCTTTTGCGCCAAAAAAACTGTGCTGAGAGGAAGGAGAGCTGTTCCTCAATGCCCTTCCCTTCCTTCCAGGGAGGGCCTAGGAAATGCCTCTGCAGGGCTGGGAGTGGGGAGAGATGCAGCTAGGCCTGTTGGCAGCAGTGAGGACAGCTGGGAATGCTGCACAGAGTGGCTGCACCAGGGAAATGCAATGGCTGCACAGGGCTGTCCATAATGTTCTGGGTTCCATCACTGTTACGTGGCCAGGAGGCTGCTACATTTGTATGAAGGTGTGTGTATATTCCAAGGGAAGGTGAGTGTGCAGTGCCTTGTTGAGTTTAGCAGTTGAAGATTTCTGGGAGGAAAATGAAGCAGCTGCATCCCTAAACCCTGGTCCTCAGAGTGGAGCCCTGCATGTCCCTTTGACTCCTCATTCCGGCCATTCTGTTTTTTGTTTTAGGCTCCTCAGACACAGTCTGTGACCTGCTGGGGGCTAAAGGGAAGGATATTCTGTACATTGGAGATCACATCTTCGGAGACATCCTCAAATCCAAGAAGCGCCAGGGCTGGAGGACCTTCCTAGTGATCCCTGAGTTGGCACAGGAACTACACGTCTGGACTGACAAAAGCGGTCAGCAGGGGGGCACAGGGAAGAGATCACACTGTATTGCAACCTTTCTCCCAAACCCATCTTAGATTCCCTGGGATGAGGTGTTGGTGCAGCAGCTGGGTTGCTCACAGGGTCCCAGGGTTTTTGCCTTTGATCACCCAGACTTGGCCAGAGGAGAAGCTGCTGCTGGTTGGGGTTGAGCTCATCTGTAACCTTGTTCCCAACACTCTGTCTCTGTAGTGCTGTGTCTTCTCTAGTAAAAAGTATCTAACAAGATAGCCATTTTTTTTGACCCTCTGTCACCTGAGCCATGACTGCTCTCCAGTCTGCAGAGAATCCCTGCTTACCAGGTGCTTCCTCTCCCTTCCTCCTCCTCCTCCTCCCTCTGCTGCCAAAGTGCTGTTTCCCATCCTTGAGCACTCCTGCTTTTCTCCCAGGTTTACATGCTGACGTGTGAGTCGGTCTGGGGGTTATGCACATTGTCCCATGAGTGGTAGGAAGGTTTCTGTGAGGGCTGTGAAGGTTCAGCCTCAAAAAACTAAAGTGGTAACCAGAAACCAATCCCAGAGCTCTGTTGATGGCATAGAGCGCAATCGAACCCTTTCCCTGCACAACGCTGTGACATACATCCCCCACCACGGTCATGTGGGCAGGATGGTGCATTTGTTTTCGGCCCTTTCATTTTGAGGTTAAACTCACCTTTTCCCCCTTTCTTTTCCGGCTCATCCAGCCCTTTTTGAAGAGTTGCAGAGCCTGGACATCTTCTTGGCCGAGTTATACAAGTGAGTGTTCAAATGCTGACCAGTGTACTGCTGCCTTTCCCAGCCTAGCAGCAGCTAATGCGTGGCTCTGATGAACCCTTGGGGTTGGGTTGGCAGCACTGCTGCCAGAGCTTTGCCTCAGGCCTGGGTTCTGCCCCTGAGACCAACCTCCCCCTCCAGACCAGCCTCCCTCCCTAAGCCCCCATCTCACAACATCTGGTTCTGAAAGGCTTTTCACAGCATGTATTTACCTTCTCGCCTGTAACTAGGCATCTGGACAGTAGCAGCAATGAACGCCCTGACATCAGCTCCATCCAGAGACGCATTAAGGTACCAATCATAAAAATCCCTTTTCATCCTTTTGGATCCCAAAGGGCTTGACAACCCGACCCACTGCTCAGCCCTGAAATGCTTTGCTCTGCCTTTGGGTGGGCATGGCAGGCTTTGCAAAGCCGTTCTGTCTGTGGACGCAAACGGAGGAGCTTCCCAGCTCACTGGTGTCACTGGCACTCCTAAAGGCAGCCTGGTCTGGAATAGGGTCTCCTTCCTCAAGTATGTAGCACCTACTTACAGTGCTCGCTGCTGCAGAGCAGGGTGCTGATGTGTGCCTGAAGGGGCCGTAGCCTCCGGTTCATTCAGCCCTTCGTGTGAAGTCCCAGCCTGGGGCGGGTGCTGGCCCTGGTGCCGCTGCTGCCTTCCCTTCTGTTAGCTGGGGCCCGGCTGCGCTTTGATGCCTTGGGATAAGAGCACACAAAAGCTCACTGGAGATCCTTGCAGGCTTTACGCAGCCCCCAGCCTTCAGTGACGCTGAGGCAGGGCCGGCTCTGCGCTGCTGTGTGCCCGGGCCGGGATTTAACCTATCCTTTGCTTGTAGAAAGTGACCCATGACATGGACATGTGCTACGGGATGATGGGGAGCCTCTTCCGCAGCGGCTCCCGGCAGACCCTGTTTGCCAGCCAGGTGATGCGCTACGCCGACCTCTATGCAGCCTCCTTCATCAACCTCCTTTACTACCCCTTCAGCTACCTCTTCAGAGCCGCCCATGTCCTGGTGAGCTGCAGGCACTGGGGGGCACGCCACGAGCTGGCAGCACTGGGAGGATGGGGTGGTACGTTCTGGGGCCTTGTGCTCTGGTTGCCTCGCCATCTCCTCTCTCTCTTACACCTTTAGATGCCACACGAGTCCACAGTAGAGCACACACACGTGGACATCAACGAGAAGGAGTCGCCCATGGCCACGCGCAATCGCACCTCGGTGGATTTTAAGGATTCTGACTACAAGCGGCACCAACTGACCCGCTCCATCAGTGAGATCAAACCGCCCAACCTCTTCCCCCAGGCACCTCAGGAAATCACACACTGCCACGATGAAGATGACGATGAGGAAGAGGAAGAGGAGGAGGAAGAGGAGGAAGAAGAGTAAGAAGGAAAAAGTAAAGAATTTCTGAAGATAAACCATGACTCTAGCAGTGATGAGGAGGAGATTCCTATGTTGGGGCCCTTGGGGTGATGGGTTGGGGGTGTGTGATTCCTGCAAAGGCACGTTTTGAAAGCGGCCGGAAACTTTCATCAAATTAACACTAATCAGGAGGAGACCTTTGTTTTCAGTTCTGCAGACGGTTCAACAAGCTGATGGATCTGCCTGGGTGGTGCAGTCAGATGGCGCTGCCCGCCCGTGCTGTAACGCTGCTCCCATTCCATATGGGGATGCTGCGTGATTTTTTCCTTTCTCATGATGTGTTTCCATTCGAACGGTGTCCTGTAAACGGTTTTTGCCATTTGTTACATTCATGTGGAGGAGGAAGGGATGTGCTGAGCCCTGCAGGAAACACAATCCAGCTCCTGCCATTGGGTTGCCGCCCTTTGCTCTACTGCATTCAAACCATCCCCACCACGTTAGCCAGGGTGCTGCTGTAGCCTCCAGCTCCACGTCCACCCCTGCTTGGCAAGAGTCTCCTGTGAATGGTTCAGTTCCTCCGTCCATCACAGATAGCAGCAGGATTCCGGCTCTTACGTGCATTTTGCAGCTGTACACATTTCAGTTTGTAGGCGGTGTTGTCCCCTCCCTGTTTCACACTCTCTTTCATCAGCAGCATTCAGTGCCTGATTGCCAGCGCGTTTCCCAAACAGCAGAGCCGCACGCTGTGTTCTCAACTCAACTCCTGTCCTTCCAACAGTAAATATTTACCCCACAGCTTCAAGCTACCGCTTTAGCGTTACATTAGTTGGCTTGTCTTCCTCGCTGCCTGTTCCTGACCCTTCTGTCTGTCCCAAAGACAAAACCAGCCACAGTGAGGGGCCCTGTTTCCAGGGTGCTGCTGGAGAAGCAGCTCTGCCCTGCAACAGGAAACAGCGTATGCCGCAGTGCTGGGCAGGAGGCTCTCATCCACCCGCAGCTCCATTGCCTTTGGCCCGGTGCAGAGCACGGTGATGCTGCGTCCTGGCTGAGGGGGTGACTCATGGCTGCCATGTGGGGACCGGACGGCTGTGGCTGATGGTGCAGCTCTGCCATTGCTGGTCTTTCTCTCTGTTATGGGTGCAGCTTCCCTGACTCCAGCCTGCGCCGTTCACATGTGAAGGGATTACAGTGGGGGGGGCCTCTTGTAATGAATTCGACTGTTGTTTCAGTACCATAAGCGCATTTAATCTTCTTTTTTTCTTCCCCCCCCTATTTTAAAGTACCTTAGGAGAAAATAAAAATAATACACATCACCACCCTCTGAGCAGGAAATGCTGCTACTGAAGTGGCAGTTGTTCAAGTCAATAAACCGTGATGTTTCTAAGAAGTGCCTGGTGCATTATGGCACGGTGCTGGGCTGAGGGCTGGCTGGCACTGGGCAGCAGGTGGTGTGGGGGGCAGCAGGTGGGAAACAGCCCCAGCTGGAGGGGAATGCCAGAGCCAGCCCTGCATCCTCGCACTGAAGGCTGTGCTGGCATTTGCTATGTCTAATCATCATTTCTCCAAGTAGAACCACTTGGATTCTTCAGGCTTTAGCTCGGCAGCTGGAGAGGGCATGAGGTTGTGAGCAGGGCGATGTGGGGAGCTCTGCACATTCCTTTTGCCTCTGTAGTCCCACAAATAGCCTGCTCCCAGCCCAGGGCTATTTCTGCCAGCGACAGGGAGATGTTGCAAGGCTGGAGCAATGGAAGGTATCAGGCCCCCATTCGCTGGTGGGAAAGCAGAGGCAGAGCCTGCCAGGTTCCCTCATCCCACCCTTACAGGGCTCTGAATCACAAAACCCTGGGGTTAGACAGGATCTTAAAACCCACCCAGTCCCAGCCCCTGCTGTGAGCTGGGTGCCACCCACCAGTTCAGGCCGACCAGGGCCTCACCCAACCCAGCCTTGGGCACCTCCAGTGATGTAGCACCCACAGCTCTCTGGACACCAGAGCCAGAGCCTCACCTCCCTCTGAGTAATGAATTTCAGACAGCACACAACAGCCAACGCCAACATAGTTGCCATCAGGAATGTCCAACAACCAACAGAGGCTGTCTATCAGTCCCTGTGCCATGCCCAGGGGTCTCTCCACCCACAGGGCCAGGTGTGACGGCTCCGCCAGCACCCACCTGTGGGACCATTGCTCCTCATGAGCTGCTCACAGTGACCCGGTCCTCGATGGTGGAGCCCCACAGCTGCTGTTCCAGAGAATGCATTCACAGATGCTGGGTGCATCCTGGGTGCTGCCAGCACCGCCTCAGACAGTCAGACTGCAATGCAGGAGAAAAGCTGGACTCTCACAGTCAGTAAAACCCTTTTCCTGCTTACTTCCAGGCAGTGCTTGACAGTGATGCAGCCAGGCCCTTCCTGCACCAGGACTGGAAGGCAAACCAATTCCCATTCCCCAGCCTCTTGTGCCCCCCCCTCCCCAGGCTCTCCTGCCCCATTCCTCTCCCTGACGCTCTTATTCTGGCCACTCCAAGACCCTGCACAACACACAGTGGGAATGAGGTGGGGCCGAGCAGATGGAGTTCCTACTTCCCAAAAAACAAATGGGATGTATGGCAAGCACGTTGTAAATAAAGGACTTTTATTAGAGAAAGAAAAAGGCCATCAGCCTTGAGGCACCGCTGCCTTTGCCAGCCCCGGGCTGCAGAATGGACGGCCCCCAGACCCCAGTGCAAAGAACACAAGCAGGCCCTACTTGATCTGGCCTCTCCATCGCTCCTGACAACTGCTGAGGAGTTCAAGGCTGCCCAGTGCCAACAGCAATTCCTGATCAGCGGAGATCTGGGGCCGGGGTCACCACCATCAGCCCCACCACCCACCACCACGTGCCAGCAGCCGGCCCTTTGGAACGGGGGGAAGAACGGAGAAGGGAAAAATGCATAAACTGGAATGTCCAACAGAAAAAAAATCATCATTTATCTAGAAGAACAGAAATAAACAAAACGCTTTCAAACAAAATCACAAAATATACAAATAAATCAGGTACAAAATAAATAGGAAAGATTGGAAATCTACAACAAAATTAGAATAATTATAAAATTCACTTGTATGACAATCAGTATATGAAACGTATACACTTCATCCATGATTTCAGTTGTGCTTACTCAGGTTTATGTACACACATGGAAATACTGTAGTCAGAACACTACAACTCCGGAGACCCGACATAATGTACAATATGATACAATCAGCAAAGACCACGTGCGACGGGCGGTGGGACGTGGGAGGGAGCAGGGAAGCGCTGGGCTCAGCCACCCTGAGCACGGGCTGCAGGGCCGGCGTGGGCACAAAGCTCTGCTGGGAGAACAGCCGGAGGGTTTGTGCCGTGCTCCCGAATGCAGGAGGAAGGTTTGGTTTCAGAGCCCAGCGGCTGCGGAGAAGCAGCTCGCTGTGGTTTCCCGGTGACACAGGAAGGTGCCCTCAAGTACTCGAGTTTTTGGATTCAATCTGTTTGGCATCCAGGTGCGAAGCAAGCTGCTCTGCTGAATGCGCACAGAGCACAAACCCCGGGCAAAGGGATCCAGGCCTGGCTGCAGAGCAGTCACCAGGAGCCCCGCTGTACTCCATCACTGATCTTTGGACAAAACCCGAAGGCATTCTTTCAGTATTGGCACTTCCAACTAAAGGCTGCCCCCAGCCTCAGCCCAAGCCTGGGCCCACCTGGGGGAAAGACTAAAGGAGAAGTGCTCAGGAACTGAGCTTTGGAGGACTCCATTATTGGTCCTACTTGAAGGAAACCAGGGCCCGAAGGAAAACCTCAGGAGAGGTTTTCACAAAATTTTTCAACTGCAGCCAGAAAAGCAGCAGCTCGAGTACCTTATCTGCAAAATCCCTATGGTCTGACATGAGGATTACAAGAGGACACTGTCACTTTGGTAGAGTTTGATGCTACTGACCCAAGAAAACTTTTCTCCATCACCTGCACCCAGGCCTGCTCTAGGGAACACGCCCAGGGCCCATATCCAGCTCCTAACACAACAGCAGCTACACAAATCCAACCTGAGAAGCTCAACCGTACCACTGTGGATCTGCAGCAGGCAGCTGCGTGCCCTCGCCTGGGTACAGCCTTGCGGCCATGAAATTAAAACAGAAGAACAAGAGGACAAGCTCCAGGACAAGAGCAGAACACCAAGAAGGACTGTGTCCCCCTGTGCTGGTGCTGTCTCAGGGATCACAGTGCAGGGCCCTGCAGCTGATGGACCAAGGACACCAGGGAGCAGGGGGGGGTCAGCCTCCCAGCCCACAGCACGGGGCTCTGCCTGTCAGGTCAGGATGAAGGCCTCTCCCTCTTCAATGCCGTGCAGTGATGCCTGGTTTCCACTCCCATTTGTTAAGCTTGGTTAAACAACAATCAACCCTCAGTATCCAAGGACCAGGCACTTCTTTGGCACCCTCACTACAGATCGCTCCCCACCCGCCAGCCCCAGCTTCCTACTGGCATTGGATAACGCAGCAACTGGTACATAGGCACTGGTTTTAAAACCACAGACGTGTATTAGACAGCATATCAAATACGGTACATCTTTCAAGTGGGAACGATCTGCACAGTCTGTTTCAGCACAAGGAAGATGCACGTCCCAAGCGGTCCTGGAGGTGGCAGCTGTGCTGTCCTTAGGGCAGGGTACTTACACGGGATGTCCGTCGGGGGGCAGCCCCTCACAAAGCCGCCTCTGGTTTCCTTTCCTCTGAGCTGAACTGAGCCAGAGTCCCACCAGTGCCAACCTCATCTCTGGAACTGGGCCTGCAGCTGGGGAGCAGCACAGGGCGATGTGTCCGTGGGTGTCACGGGCAGCTGAGCTTCCTGCAGGTGCCTGCTCCACCCACACAAAAAGGCACTTAAAGAAAAGAAGAATAAAAAATGATAATAACCCTGCGGTGAGAAAAGGGGAATAAGTGTAGGAGAGAGGGGGGGCAGACTGTGGAGCACAACGCTGAAGGAGCGGCCCAGCACAAGGCCCGCAGGTCTCAGCCCCAGGCAGGGTCTGTCAGCCCAGAGCTGCCATGTGTGCGTGTCAGGGCACAGGGAGCACGAGGGG
Organism: Lagopus muta; assembly: GCF_023343835.1. NCBI lineage: Eukaryota > Metazoa > Chordata > Aves > Galliformes > Phasianidae > Lagopus > Lagopus muta. The sequence goes on along the minus strand of NC_064437.1, from coordinate 53,962,765 downwards.
CAGCAGCAACACAGCTGGGAAACGGCTGGAGCAAGGGAGGGAAGCGTGGGGAGGACCGGTGCTGCTGGGGACATCACTAGGGCACGGCCTGCCCAACCCCTGCGCTCTCAGCCCTGGGAAACCTCGTCCTGAGCCCTGGGGATCACGGACAAGCTGGGGTCTGAACGAGGGGACAAACCAGAGCTCCGTGAGCTGCAGAGGTCGAGGAGTCTTGCTGCGCCCACCCGAGCCCCTCTGCGCTCAGCCACGTGCTTTGTAAGATCTCCACGTCACCAGAGGCAGTCTCGTTTGGAGAACGATTCTCATTGGAAAGCAAGAACATTCCTTCACTCTTTACAAAGATTTGGCAATACACAGAATTTAAAAAAAAAAAAATCATAATTACAACAGATTCAGGTTCATTTCTTTAAAGGAAATTCAACCAACAGGAGTGTAAAAGTTATAATTCACAGTTGTGCATTTAAGATATTAGTGTTTAAAATGTCACTTCAAAGAACTCTTTGTGCAAAATTGTATTGACAGTAGAAACCATGGCGAGATGCCCTCCGGCCCCCAGGCTGCCACCCGCCCCACGACGGACAAGGTGAGCTCAGTGGCAGCAGAGCTGACACGGGAAGATGCAGTATCCTTTCTGCAAGCCAAAGCCTTGCCAAGGTCTGAGGTCAAGCCCAACGATTCCCAAAGCCACCACCAGTGCCCCATGGCACCGCACTGACCCATAGCTCCACCACACATGTGGCACAGGGGCGCAGGTCACGGCATCTGAGCCCACCTGAACGAAGAACCAGCAGTGAGCCAGGGTAACCAGAGCCAGTGCTGGCACTGCACGGAGCCACAGCATTTCCATCGCGATGCAAAGAGCCATCTGAGATGAACAGGGCTCCTCTGCTTGTGCTGGCTCCTAGCACAGGGCTGGGAACCCCTTGCCTTTGTGAAACAGTAAGACTGCAAACTCCCTGAGAACAGGGAGATAGGATTCCTTCCCCTCCGCCGAGAGGACCGTGCCTTGCGCTTCGAGCTAATTTGAAGTAGCAGCTCCCAACCCTCCGGGTCAGGTACATATTTTCCATATGAAACACATCTACAATCAAATATTTTTCTGGAAATTATTTCACTTTCCATTATCAGATCTGTATACATGATGAAAAAGTCACGCAAAAAAAAATGGCCTGGAAATTTGTGAACAGTGCAGCATGGGCAGAAGCAGGAGGTATTTGCTTTGGGATTACAAGGCTTTGGTTGGAAAATTTGGCTTTTTTTTTTTTCTTTTTTTAATGGAAAGAGACACTCAAACAAATCCATAACCTGCCGTAAGAAGCAGAAGTCATATCCGATGGGCAGCCTCCACTTGAGCCTCCCCTCCTTTGGCAGGTTTTACAAAACAGATACTGCATCTCAAGTTCACTGCCGTGTTGGTCACATCCAACAGACCTTTACATTCAGTAACACTTACAGGAAGAGCAGCACAGCGAGGGGCGCGCTGTGCCAAGGCAAACACCGTCACATCTCAACACTTGGCTTTGGGAGGAAGTTGCAACGCTGGCAACTCTTGGTGCAGCGTGGGGCACCTCGGAGGGGTGGCTTTTAGACAGGACCCAGAACATGCTAATGCAAAGCTGATAAAGGAGTTAAGCCTCGGGGCCCTGCTTTGCGTCCCCAAGCCTGCTCCAGAGCTGCACACCCGGTTTCCTGCAGGGAGTTACTGCAGCAGTGCTTCCTGCCTACATTTACCAAGGCAGACCGCAGGCACTGAAGGTGAGTGCCCCCCTTACCCAGGCAGGCACAGAGCTCTGGCAGCTGCTTCTGGGGCTTCCCTGGGGGTCAGGGGAGACTATCTGGGTGTAAAGAAAGGAAAGGAGATGCTACATAATCAGGGGCCACGGGTCTTGGAACAGAGAAATCACAATGCCTCATTTATTGATCTCTGCTTGCATTAATACTGAGGGCAACATTCACATTCTGTTTGAGACGGCACTGGAAGGGGAGAGGGTAAGGAGGGGGAAACATTTTTGTTTTTGTTTTTGTTTTCATTTGAGGACTTAAACTCCATTCGTGGGACTGGGGAACATGCAATGCACAACTGCCACGGGTGCCCCTCGCTGCACCAAGGCTGCATTCAGGCTTGGGGTTGGAGTACCTGGCACCTGCTGCCCCACAATGGTGGCACCTGGGCGGGAGGTTCTGTGCTCTGCTACCATGGTCATCCCTACAATGGCTGTTAAGAGCGGCCAGAGAGAAGGAAACGCACCGAAATCACTCAATGGAAGGAAAATATGGCTGGGAACAGCCTGGGAATGAACCTCTCTGAATCCCTGAAGTGCAATACACTCACGTCTGGAAAGTTTTCGTCAGTTCCTGGAGAGGACGGGATGGTCCCAACTCCTCAGCAGAGCTGTCCTTGCACTGGCAGAGGTTTTCTGTCACCTGGAGGATGTACTTTGGGCATAACTGTAGCAGCATCGTTTGTGTTAACACTGGAGATTTAAGGGAAGGAAAAGGACTGCTGTACTCTGTTACTAACAAGCACTGCAATCTGCCCCGGCTGAGGTAACGGTGTACAGACCTCTACAGCACGTGGGTGCTTTAAAGTGTGTTGGTTTGGGGTGCACACATTACTTCACCAAGCAATTGTCAGGAGAGTCAACAGAAAACCACCCAGAGACTTTGGTATTGAAAATTACACCCAGCCTTCATCTCACGAGACCACAGCTTTGCTAATTAAGTCCTTCCCCCCAGGATCATCTTAAACATACACAAAGATTTTGGAGGTCACAAAACTGTATAGTGTAACAACGCGTTTGCCTGTATTACAAATAAACCTTCTGAAACTTGAGAGATCATTAAATATTAAAATAAGCACTCCTTCCCTGAAACTGAACTGGGAGAATGCAACAATACTCATCCCGTGGCCCTCCAGGTGGCTAAAACCAGAGGTTCCTTGAAGCTCGCTCACTCATTCTTAGGACACAAATACAAACAAGTACCAGTTACTGACTTCTTCGACATGGCAACAAAAAGGAACAGAGAGACGTGAAAAGAGGCCTAAGGACATCGGAGCCAATTCACAAAACCACGACAGAGCCTAGTTGAGGTTGAGGAGGGACAGAAACAATTTAAAACTCTGCAAAATACTCTTCAAAAACATGATCTCTCTTGAAAAAATAACCGGAGCAGTTTTTAAACTTCTCCATATGCGTCTGAGGAGGAAAAACCCAACAAGGATCAAAAATACAGATAAAAAATAAACATGATTCTACTTTGCAAGAAGTATTATCATTGTTCTCAAGGGTGGCTCACCATTCCCAAAGTACACTTGGGGCTTTAGTCTCTCTGTCTTGCTCTTTGCTCCTTTCTTCCTGTTTCTTCCTCTTCTTGCTCCCACAACGGACGCAAAAGTCTTTGGTCTCAGAACACTGGATGCAGCACAGTGTTGCAAGCACGTACTAACGGTGTCACACTCGGGGAGGAGACAGGAAGGAGCGAGGGCTGGTCCTGCTGAGGAGATGGGATGGGTGGGTCGTGGGGAGTCAGCTCCTAGATGGCTCCTTCACTGTGCATACTGTGGTTGGGCTTGTTGTGAGTCACACAGTTCTGTTCGTTCAGCAGGTTTGCTGTCTCGTCCGGCAAACCGTCGTGCAGCTCCGTAAGAGTCAGTTCGATTTTAGTGTTTTCACTGTCCGAGGACTGAGGAGTTTTGTCCATCCGCGATGCCATCAGGGCATTTTGGTACTGCTGTCTCGAGATCTGCTCCGAGCACAGAAGGAAGGAACAGAAAGAGCCGGTCACACTTGTGCATCTCTCACAGGACGCCCCAGGAAAACGAGGAACCCTCCCTTTCCAGATGGTCACACTTCAACTCCTGTTCACCCCGCATCGACTCCACTTGTACAACCACCCCGCGCTTTGCAGGAGCACAGCGCCCCAGCTGCATGGCGACGCTTGCACAGGCAGGGTGGAAGCACAGGGCTGTGTGATCACCGTGCTGCCTGCAGGCGTGGATTTACTCCTGGGCAAAGATTTTAAAATCAGACTTCAACTTCCTTCTAACCATGCACGTTTTTAGGGCCTAAGGTTCAGTGAAGTCTTTTTCCCAGCTTCATTGAGCTCTGGAGGGCCTTTATGAGTTCTCAAAGAGCCAGAGGGCACGAGCATTAGTGCTCTTGTCTACAATAGCAAACTAGGCAGGAGCCATCCCATAAGTTCCTGGGGCCAGGCAGCACGATGCATGTGCACCAGCAGCCCCTTGTGCTACAACAGCACTGGATTATCTCAGCAGATGAAAGAAGCTGAGCAAGGCTTTTAGAAAGCCTGAAGCTTTTGCTTCAACACAACAGAGAGACTGGATATGGAGAGTGTCAGATGGACGCATCACATCTCCAACAGCAAAATCCAAGCATGTGCAAGCAGGTCACAGCCCTGGCTTACAAGGCTTTCCTTGAATAAATGCCCATGTGACACACTGAAAACACACATTCTGAGTACTTTGTCCTATGTGCAATGCAGGGTGATACAAAAAGAGGTCTGCAAGTCTGACTGCAGAGAAACCAGGCAATGTAGTATTCTTTAGACTCAGTATGAACACGGTGAGAGCTGGAAGGACTTCATACAAACCAGCACAAGATGAGCAGCTGCTTTGGAGTGAGAATCGCTTGCTTAGGAATAATTATTTACTGACCTGAACTGTGAAGCCCTGAACCACTGACTAGTACATTTCCATTTGTCAAGTTCTAAACAAAAGTCAGTACTCTCTTCTTAAAATCTGGCTACCTATGGATGTGAAACAATTGATTTAGCATTCCAGTATTTCTGTTCTATTGCCTAATTTCAACACTGAATTAACTTGGACAGAAGTTGAGCTCATGAGCAGCCTGAGTTTTATACTAAGAAAACGTGAAAGTGCATTTAATTTCAGAAAAGCAACAAGGTCAGCTTCTGACCATGAGATGTCAGCTTCCCTGGACTCCCAGCTGGGCTGGAATTGCTGCCAGCATTGGCTCTTTCTCATCCCACAGGACTCGCACACATTTCAGCGTGGGATGCACCATGCTGGGGGACAGAGCCATACCCACACAGCAACCCACTGGTAGTATGAGACATAAAGCTAACACGTGCAGTTAGGAAAAATGTCCAAGACAACTCCAGGCAGAAGGATAAGGTCAAAACCAAGAGTGAGAACCCTGAGCTGAAATAAAAATCAAGAGTGAATGAAAACTGCAACTGACACAAAATGTTCCATCCTTTAGAAAAGGGTGCTGTCAGCTAGTGTGATGAGCCATTTCAGATGGCTCAAGGCCTCACAAGGACATGTCTTTCAGGACTGAAACAGAAGATATTCCCTATGATCTCTCCCCTTGAGACCTGCTATCCAAAAACTTGTACGACCAATCTACTTACGGGCCTTAATGAGAAGAACAGTGAAGACACCAGATACTGAGAACAAGTAATTTAAAGCGATTTCAAAATGGCTGTTTTCATAATCCTATTTGCTTAGAGGGCTACAGAGCAATCCACAGGAAACTCCCTCCCCAGGCTGTCCAGCCCACCAGCCCAGCTTTTTTCCTACCTTGACAAACTGAATGTCTGTGAGTGCTTTCACTGAGTAGTCAGGAACGTACACTTGCAGGAAGGACGCATTCAGCTGGTTGTTGCTGCTCCCTAACGTTGGCGTCACCGCGTCGATGCGATCACTTCGGTTTAAAGAGTCTGAGTGATTCAAGCCGCAGGGTCGAGGTGGAGACTTGTTTTCAGCTGGGAAACAGGCAAGAGCAAGAAGCTTCTTACATCAAGGAGAAAATATTCAAAGTCGCCAGTTTCAAAGGGCCACAAGAAATTGCAGCGTGAAACAGAAGATCAACAAATACTTAGTCTACCCATAACTGACATGCAGCTAAATAAAATGGTCCAGAAAAACAGCACATTTTGAATCCAGAGCTGGTGGCAGACATCACTGAGTACGGCTCAAAGAAACCTGGTTCTGTCTGTGCTACAACAGACGTGCCCTGCGCACACCTGCTCACAGTGCTTCTGCTGATGAGCCGTGACCTTCTGAGAAAGGCAACTTCCCTCAGCTTCCTTACAGGAGCTTTCTGTAGTCCAACCATGCTTAATAGATTTTTTTTTCTTAACCATGTATGGTTGTAACTCTGTATCAGACTATTCATAGCCACTGCAGGCTTTCGCTTGAAAACCTCCCAGCTAACCCTTAGGAGTACAACTGGCCACAGGCATTTTGCATCCTCAGCTTCCACCTATACAGGGACCCCGATGTCAGGGGACATGCAGAAATAAAGAGATCTCAAGCCCTTCTGCAGACAGGCTTCTCCTCGTGTGCACTGACAGTGCACAGCAATAGAACTCTTTGGGACTGGTGAACTGGGCAGCTAAATTTTAGCCCTTCGCCCAAGCACTAATTGACACCAGCTGTACCACTCCACTGTGGTCCCCATTCTCAGCTGAAAGATTACTTTCCAATCACCTTCAGATACAAAGCCTCTTCAGCATTTCAGCAGCAGTATCGTAAGTTTTTCACTTTCACCAATTTTTTGACTACAGAATGGTATTAAAAAAATGAAAAGCTAACTGAAATTCAACCCTGCCTCTGCCACTGTATCACTGTAAACATCTCTCCTTGACAAACAGATGCAGCTTGCTCTACATCTCTACATCTAGCCTTTCCTAAACCGAGCCCTTCAGACACCTCCAGATGCATGGCAGAATCACCCTGTGTTGTGTTTTCTAGTTGTTGTTTTATCATTATTTTCCACTTGAAAACCTCTGATGTCTTCTTTCCTTCAATTTAAGAAAAGGCAATGGAAAAATACAGGTTGTGACGACTTGGCAAATTGCCTGCAGTCCCTATGGTAACACCAAGGAGAGGCTCAGAGGGAAGCACTCAGAGCCCCGCATGGTTTCCCTCCATACCCACCCACCATCTCAAAAGCCACAGCAGGCTGTGCCCAGGTGTCTCGTGGTGTGTTATTGATAGAAAGGAGGAAGGACAGGCAGTTATGTGACAAAGCACATTCAGGAAAAGAAAAGGACAAGAAGACAGAACAAAGCACGACTACTGAAAATCTGAGAGTAAGGACACTGCTCTTGGAATCATGTACAGGATGGGAAGGGAAAAGTTACTAAAGAAGGGGGGCTACAAGAAGAGCAGATGGCAGAAGGCACAGCACACAGGTCTGTGGTTGCTGAGCAGCGCCCAGCACAGACCTGCACAGATCTTTCCTACCCAGGTTCTCCTCACCTCTAAGTACTGAAGATGAAGGGCACAAACCACAAGACAAACATCCATACAAGCACTTTGTGAATCTCACAGCGTGCGGTTCAACGAGAGGAACCTTTTTAGAAGGAACCACCAAAAGGTGTTGGGTTCAACAGAACAGGAACTGCAGTCACAGTGACCAGACTCACCACATTGGTTCCTTTCAAAAGAGGTTCTTTCCATTTGTATTTTCCATCATCAATTTGATTTTTTTATTTATTTCTGTTGTTGTTGGAGGAAAAAAAGCTAGGAAAATATGCTTGGCATTTTTATTGGAAACAACTTGTATGTGCAAGGTGTATGCTTACTTATAGAACAGAAACAGAACGAAAAGAAAAAAGAAAAAAACAAGAAGGAAGACCTGGCAAAATTAAAGAACTAAGCTAAAAAAAGAGAAAGATAATCAAAGCCACTGAGCTTAAGAGAAAGCCACCAGGTACTTTAATTAAAGAAAGATTATATTTCTCCCTGCTTCTTTCAGGTTTAGCAGCAGGAAACTTTAAAAGAGCAGGGAAAAATCCCCTGCAGGGCAACCACCCATAGTTTATTTGGAGTGTGCGTGAGCTTAATTTAGGGTCTGACAGTGAGATACATTTTCAAAGCTGAAACAAGAAGAGAAAATACAGGAAGCAGATAGTGGAAATTTATGAAATGTCTGACATGTACTGATGGTTTGATGTTTCACTTAAATATCCCTACCACATCGTGACATTCAATAGCATTAAATATATCGATCCTTTTAGGTCCAGGGAAACATCATTGCATCAGCCCATGTTTTAGGATTCCGCCATCCCTACATACTTTCCCGATGAGTTTCCATCTTTCTCAACTACTCTGTGCATGCGGTGTCTGCAAAGCTCAGTTCCCAAGTTTTCAACCACATCTCAGAGCTCGTTTTGACCCAATTTGTTCTCTCCTCGGTCTCTGCTCTCCAAAGGGATTTCTGTGTCAATCAACTTGGTCATCCATCAAGGAAAGGTCTTGAGCAAAACCAAACACCCCGCAGGAGCTCCCACAGCCTTCTTGCACATTCCATTGCAAATCCACCCGCTCGGTACATTATCACAGCATTAATCTCATTGAAAGAAAATCCAAAGTTTTTGAGCATTGGAAATGGCCAAGGAGTATTCAAACCATAGAATTTACCCAGAAGAGAATATAAGGATTCTTTCGTATCAGTTCTCCTTTTAAGGCAGTCCAGCAGCACACATTCCCCTCTGCATTTTCTTCAGGAAATTTTTCAGTTCTTAAACCTCAGTTTGGGGGAGAAGATCTTTTAAAAGATCTCCCACCAGTTCACATAAGAGACATCAGAACACATTAACAAATACATTTTCTTAAACATGTCTTTAGTTCTTCCCATTTGGACGACTCCGTCACGTCGCTGCCAGTTATCACACACAGAAGTTCAGATACCTACCTGTGAGGCATAATTCTGTGCTGGACTTCTCCCTAACGAGCAAAGGGGTCAGATAAATACAGACTGCAGCTGACTTGTTATGGCATCAGGGCAGTCACAAGAATGGTGAAAATAGAAGCATGCGGATTTACCTGGAGAACCTGCTGCTAACAACTCTGTTCTGCTGACAACAAAGGTACGAGACAGGGACAAGGGAACTAGAAGAGGGAGAGAAAAAGGATGAGATCACGACCAGAAGGGTGGCAGCTATCCACACTCGACAGGGGAGGGAGCCAGTTCACACAATGAAGAACTAAAACCAGAAGTGCAAATCAACTCTGGAAAGTAAAGCGTTAAAAACCAAACCAAAACAAATCAAAAAAGACAATTTAACAATTTTAGGAATGAACCAAAGAACAACACTGTGGAATTACACTGAGACAATTTTCACTTGCTAATTGGAATGGTCATAGAATGATCCATCAGGGTACGCTCATTTTTAAAATAGTTCAAAAGGAGCAGTGGTGCCCACTCCAGCCTGGAAGGCAAAGAGGTAAAAGAAGCCAGAAAGCTTTCATGGGTGCAGTTCCTTATGAGAATAAAACAAAAATAGAAATGAAACCAAAAGACACTTTGCAGTTCAAGTTTTCACTAAAATGTCAAGCACGGTTGTGATTCTCCAAGCTCACCCCTACCAGAATGGGTTCGGTGCTGTCATTAACAAAAGTGTCACTGTTTTGTTGTTGGGTTTTTGAGAACATCCTTTAAACTCCTGTTATTGGCTGCGTTTCCAGATAGAGAGCAGGTATGTAACATCTCACCAGGAGACACGGAAGGACAGAAGCTTTCCCTTGTTTGTAAAGGCTTTCACATATACTCAAAGCAACAAGAATTACTTTTATTTTTACAAGCTCAACCTAACAGAAATCTCACGATGCTGCAACTTCTCTAAAACCTGGGGAAAAAAACAGCAAAAAGGAGGGTTTGCTACTGGCACAACCAGCTGAAGGTAAAAGAATTCAAGGTTGGTCAAGTTTAATCTAAAATAGTGTGTGTGCTTAAGTTTGACACAACAAATCCGAGAGGGATTCCAGGGCAGAGGCAGGACAGGGGAGATCATTTGATCTCACAGGACTTGGGGCAACTGGTGTGGTTGTGGAGTTAGCAACACGGGAAAAACAGAAACATGAGAACATTCAAACTGAACAATGCTGGCAAAACAGAGATGCCACAAATCACTTCCAAGTGTAGCTCTGATGGGACAGAAGTGATCATGCCTGATCCAGCTCTGTCTGGCCCACAGTGCAAAAGCTAAGCTTCAACACTGAAGGAACAGCAAGGGTATGACACATGTGTACACATTACATATGATTCATCACGAACACTGCTGTTACTGCACAGATAAAATCCTCTCTATGTCTGCATGCTTCCAAATTTGTCAAGCCCCAAAAGGTATAAGCAAGATTGATTAAAGTGCATATATTTAAGGAAGAATTACTCCTTCCTGAGCTCCTAACAAAGAGCCAGTGCAAGACTCATACAGTGGCAATGCAGAGCTCAAACATCCATAGGAACTGCTGATGGCTGTGCCGTATAGTGTGGCTATAGCCATAAGTTACAAAACAAATTTCATTCCAAAGCCATTCACTAGTGTACATCTACATACATACACACACATGTAGAGTTTCCATTAACTTACTACTAAAACGAGCTGCCTCCCAAGTGAACAACAACCTGTGGTGCCTCTATGCAGGAGGAGGTGATATCTGCATGAGAAACCCTCCCTGAAGGGATCAACTGAGTGCATGGCCACTGCCAGCACTGACACTCAGCTCTTCTACCAGGGCTGCAGATGCCAACCAACACCAAGACCTTTGTGATCTAAAAGGTGATGCTGCTGGCACTGAAATGCACATGCAGACACCACAACAAGTGTGGTGGACAACAGGGCATCACCCACTGGGGCAAGGGAGCACACTCCTGGTTGATTGTAAGGCAAATCCCCGCCTTGTGTCTGTGAGATGCTGGGCTGTGCAGCTAGGATTTATGTGCTGTTCACATCTCAGCCTCTTCCTGTGCTGATCTCTCAGCTATATCTCTGCATAAGTTGACAGGCACAACCTTTATATTCCTTGCTCCACTGCCCTCATTTCCCTCAGGATGGCTTTAGAAAAATGATTGGTAAAGCAAACCGTACACAAACTAGCAGGTTGTTCATACATTACACCACTAGATGTCCCTCTGCTACTAATTATTTATTCTTGCTAATTCAACGTTGTACTACAATGAGAAAAGAACCACAAAGCTCTCCTCCAGTGCCCACTACCTCTCTTGCTAAAGCTGACACGTACATGCTGCAGGAGCCCACCAGCCACTGCTGGCTGCTCGCTTGGCTGTCAGAGCCAGCACTGCCACCAGGTTGCTGTGCCAGCCACGGGGTGGTTCTGCTTGCAGGGTGGTATTGCTTCCATCAGTCCACACCACAGCGTGGGGGGATGCCCTGCATGCTCCCCTCCCACAAACACTCCAGCAGACAGGCTTGTGCACAAGTGCATTCCAGAAGCAGAAGGTAAGAGGACATACCTGGTGATGCTGTGAGGGCCATCACCCCATAGTAGGAAAAAGCACCAGCTTCAAACTTCATCCCCTCCTTCCCAGCCTCCACTTCCACCTTCCCCTGTTAAGCAAAAGGAGAGAGAGTTGCAATTAAAAGGGACCATAAGTCCTGAGGCACAAGACCAGTCTTCAGCCCTAGCAGCTAGTCTTTCCTGATGTTGCTAAGTAGTGTCAAGGTTCCTGCAGTTTGTAACGATGCCTGAAAAGAGATAGACCCTGTGGGAAAAAACATACTTGTCCTGAGCAATTCTGGTCCTATGGTCCCTGTGGCAGCTAAGTCCCTGCAGGGATGGTACTACTGACACGATCTGAGGGCTAACAGATGCCTGCCCTCACCCAATATCACAAGAGGCTTGAAGGCATCCAGTCATTTGGGCTCTTGAGAAACCTACACATTTGAGGGCATGGCTCACATTCACATCAAGTCCCTTCTAACATGAATATGGGAAATGGAGATGGAAGACAACATCTCAGAAGGAATTTGTTTTCACCGATGGGATTCCCACAGAATCAAGGCCCTTATTCCTGAAGCAGCAGTCTTGAGGCTATTTTGATTTTGCTGGTTTCTGACAGTTATACATATTCCAGCACCCTTAAATTAAGACTCTGCAAAAGAGCAGGATATTGTTTAGAAGAACCCTCAGTGCTTCCCAGGCTCAACCACCCTACCACATAATGTACCCGTTTCTGATGCGGTCTGAACCCAGCATTTAACAACAGATACTGATATCATACAAACAACTTTAGAAGAGAAAATACCATATCAAATGTAGCAGTAAACATCCCAGTTATTTTGCTATATAAATAGCAAGAAATAACTTGCTTCTTAGTGGGATCTGGTTTTCCCCTCCATCCTTACTGGTACTGTACTGAGAATTACATTACCTAACTGCAGAAAGAAGCAAATCTCAGGCAGCTTTGAAGCTGAGCTACATGAAGACTGAGATTTTAGGCAAACAACATAATTACCTGCAATGCAATGGAAAGGGCAGGTAGACTGCCTGTGCTACATGTACCAAGTGAACTGACAATCAGATGGACACAGGTTAAAACAAGTCCAAAAGGTAGCTTTTATTTCTATGTTTTTACTGTACAAAAACAATTTATATTAATTAAACACGTGTTTAATTTTACAGCACTGCATCTGGACAGAAAAACATGGGAAAAAAGTCAGGCTGAGCATGACTTCATATCAAGTCAGTTTTTCTAACTGTTCCAGATCAGAAAAAAAATTGCATCTATCTCACAGGAAGAGAGTACTTAGTTCACAAACCCACTTTCTTGCCATCAAAACCAATCACTTCATGTAGCCCCTTTTCAAATCAATTTCAGTCCACAACACCAATAATTAGCTACTTTTGGTCACACAGACAAAGGCTGGTTATAAAAAGGGCTCTCACTCTATTCATCACTGGTAGTTACCCACCAACCAAGGCCAGGTCTTTAGAACACATATGCAAGTAGGCTTTGATCTTCACATACAGTCAGCCTGGAGTTAGCACCCAAAGAACAACAAGGTAGTAGCTAGCAGTAAGAGCAGAGCTTCAGTTCCAGCTCTGCTGTCAGCACACACAGCACTTCCCAGCGGTGGCCACAGGAAGGCTGCACGTGCTTGGTGTTGCCACAGCAGCTGGTGAGCCAGTAAGGATTCCCCATGTGTGCTATGAGATGTGCTCTGCTGCTTAACCGTACACATCTCGGGTTTCTGGGTTTGCACTGCTTAGTGCTCCAACAGGAATTCTGAAAGAACACAACGACAAAGGCATACAGAAAAGCCTCCCAGTAGCTAAGAGAAAAACTGTTGCAAAAAGGTGACTTTCCAACTGAAACAGAAACTCTACAGAGATTAAACTAGCAAATTTAATACAAAAAATATGTATTTGCTTGAGTTCTGGCATGATTTACTGTGAAGGTACCCTCGATCTCTTCAGATCTCCTCGATCTCTCAAGACCAGATCATTAAAATGACAAAAGCACAGTACTGACCCACTGCTCCTTGCAGAACCAACACTTTCTATTTTTATAGTACGTACCTACCGCAAGGCTCCCTTTCCAAAAGCATTACAGACTTAGCACATTGTTTTTACTGAATACATATTGATTGAAGAATAGCTCAGAAAGAACTACTTGTTCTTTTGTATTGCACATGTCTTCCAGCTACAGTTTTGCAGCATTACCTCATGCAGGAGCATTATCTTGCTTCTGGAATATTTCAGATTGCAGTAATTCAGCACATAAGAAAGAGCAGTTAAAAAAAACCACAAATTCTTTTTTAAGAGAGAGATGTGTTGAATCAACACCATCATATTTCAGAGCTTTATTTGTTGTTGATCATGTTTAACATCCCCACTCTTTTGCTGTTGTTAGAAGTAATGGAAAGGAAGACTTCAAGCCCTTTGCCACAATTTCAACTGCAGTGCTCGTCTGTATAACCAAAACTCATTTCAGTTATCTTCAAAGATAGCATAAGCACCTTTCCAGCAAAATGCCTCTTAAAGGACTGTTACTGCTCGAACAGTGCTGGATGGGAGTTAAGTTTCTGTATCAAGCTTTATCCTGCTACTCAACATTCCTGGCAAGAAATGGACCCTAGGAGATGATGAGCACTGGAAGTGACCCTACAGTGAACAAACAGAAATCAGTCCTCCCCCCTCTGTGACATAAAACCCACCCAAAGGCAATGATCTCAGTGCAGAGTGAGAGCACAGGTGGTGAGGTGCCCAAGGTACCACAGAGCTATGGGAGGAGGCTGTGGGAGTTCAGCAGATGGCACAGTGGCCCCAAAGAAACCTGCATTTATCACAAAACCAAAGGTTTTGGACTTCACAATCGCACAGACAAAATGCCTTCTTCCCAAAATGTCAAAGTCCCCATTCCTCCTTTTGCAAATGGAAAAATCCACTGGTGGAAGCATCCTGGCCAAGCTCCTACTGACATGGGGCTTTTCATACCCCTATTCTACAAGCAATGCCTACTGCACACCAGGGTTCTTTTGCAATGTAACATCTAAAGCACAAATGACTTTCAGCAGATATCACAGCAGGTTTAACTGGGGCTAAAAGCAACTGAATGAGCTCTTCAAGTGTGGCAAGATCATAAAGGAGACAGAAGCAGTTCCCATGAGCAAAGCTCCAGTCCCATGCTTGAAAGACGACAAACTTCAACAAGTGAAAGAGACACCAAGAGTGATATGTCAGGAGATACACAATATTGCACACATCAAGAACATAATAACATTACTGACCTGTAAAATGAGAACAAAGTAGTCGACAGGCTTGTTTCGCTGGTAGAGGTAGTGTTCTGGGGCTTTCTTGTTCTTCTCGTCGTATTTCAGCTCCTGGATGACATTGGGATGTTTTAGCAGCCTGAGAAGGATCTTCTCCGACATCTGGGATGGACCAAAGGCTTCTACTTCTATAACACAAGATACAACTAGGCATTACACTTCATACGCCTGGCAAGAAGTCAGCAGTACTCATTAATAAGCATTTGCCTATAAACGACACACAGATGCAGAGAGATCCGTTATGGAATTGCACGCTTCCTGTCTTTTGAGACTGTTAAATTTGTAAGGGGAAAAGAACAAGAACACCCCAACTTTCATCAGTGAAGTATTTAAAAAACAAACAAACAAACAACAACAACCACCAAAAGCCATGTCTTCATCTGAAAGGGAAAAGACACAGGAAGGCAGTCTTGCCCATGTGAGAGTGTAGTCACAGTTGAATGGGTTCACTGGAGAGTTGTAAATGGAAGAGCTTTACAGTTGGGGCACACAGAACCTTTGGATGTAATTTTTCCTTCCTCTCAAGGTATTGAAGTTACTGTATTTATTGCACTTAAAAAAAAAAAAAAAGTTTTAAAAAATCACTGCTTGGGGCCTTGAAAGTTAGTCTAGATAGATGCTCTACATAATTCAAAGACACAATCTGAGCTGCCATGGTTCACACGGGAAGAGTTACTCAAAGTGATGCACAGTGCAAGTCAGTTCAAACCGTGTGGGATTAATACCTGCCACAACAGAGCACGTTCCCTACCCGCTTGCTCTTCAATCATCAGTATTGCCGGCAAGAGCTGCAAGAAGTGAAAAAGCTCATCCTTGTGTGAGAGTTAGGCCAGGGACGTCGAGATTTACACATGCAAATTGATAAGCATTCCTTATGCCTAATTTCAGAATAGGACCGTTAATGACCCAGCACCTCTCACCTTCTAGAGATACTATTCTCAGATTAGAGCAGATAAACCCAAACTGTAGCTTTTCATCTCATTTAGCAGTGTCACTTTGAAGCACTGCCAGTTTGAAGCCACACAATGCTCTGATCCACAAAACAAGCAGAGATGTAGCACTATAAGACTATGTCTGTTGAGCAGGTGCTTAGGGAACTCCACCGAGTCTTGCACAACTACGTGAACAATGCTTTGCTTGCTGTTAAATCCACATCTTCCTGTAGAAATGTTTCCTCTCACCAAGGAGATGCTCACATGCACATGAGCTGCAGAAATCCAAGCCTTCTAAGGAATTACGGCCCCTCAGCTGAGATGCGATAACCGATCACACACCTTTAAGTCGCAGAGGCAAAACAAAGCACAAAGGCGGACTGAGAGCATCTAGCAGGCAGTTACTGTATCTTAGAGGAGGGGAAGCATTAATTTCCAGCTTGAGCTGGCCAACCGGAGACAGAACTTTATCACTTTCAATCCACAAATATATGTTGAATATAGAAGTGAAAGATGCACGTCTGAATGGCCTGCATATGAGAAGTCTTTATATGCCAAAGAGAGACAACATGAGCAATAGGAAGGTCTGCTTTCCACAAGCTCTCCTGTTAACAGGTCTCATCCCTGAGGTGAAGGGACCAACTTTATGATGGAAGGCAATGTCAGCATTCAAGCCCCTGGCCTCTCTGCCAGAAGGCCCATACAAGGGATAAAGCATCAAGGTGATCTGAGACGGAGGCAACTGTCCTCTGAAACCTGAAGCCATCAATGGAGGTCACACAAGCCAGCAAGAAATCCGTTTTTAAATGTACAGTTCAATCGCCTGCACAGCCTGCATTAAGTGTGTTGAGAGTTTTTCACTTCAAGTCACAAGTCTCATGGAACAGGCTCATGCCGTCCTGCAAAAAGCCCAGCATCTTTTTCTGGATGAAGTGCCAGAGTGCAATTACAGTCAGCTGGCCAGCGGTATTGAGTCCTCTGCGGTTTGCTCCCTGAGCTCTTCCTAATGGGGTGCGCCTGCTAGTCGTTAATCTGACGGACTCTACACATGCAGTGCGGCACTTGGCATTCATCCTTACCTTTCAGACCAATTTAAAGTTACTGGTCCACCCCTGGTAAATGTCTCAGAGGGTTCATGCCGACACTGAACATAGGAGAGGAGAGAATTTAAAAAGAAAAACACAACAGTGGCATTATTTGTCACCCCACAATCCAGCCTCCCTTCCCGTCTGCACTGTCCCACCCACCTCACCGGCCTTTGCTGACCAACTGCCTCCGAGGCTCTGGCACGATTGTGAAAAAAGATAATCCACACTTGCCTGTTGCCAGGAAGCGGTGCATTGCCAGGAGGAGCTGCGGTGATATTTTAACCTTCATCTCGCTGTCTGTCTGCTTGAAGGCAGAGAAGTCCTGCTTCCTGTCTCGATGAGCTACTTTCTTTTTCGTCTTGTTATCAGCTGGGGAAGGGAGGGTGGGAAAAGAAAGGAAGGAAGCGATTTCTGTTAGAATGGGGTCCAACATGAACTGTGCTGGATGGAGCCAGCAGGGACAGCCATCCAGAGCAACTGTGCAGACAGACCCCTCTGTGGTACACATGCAAAGCCCTGCTTGCTGATACACCTTGAAAACTAGAAATAATCATGACCTGTGCTGCAGCTCAGATCCTGAAACCCACAGACTTTGTTATCTCAGTGGAAGAAAAGTATCTGCTTGCAAGCATCTAATTGCAGAGCAGTTCTGCATATAGCACATACAGGGTGTTCATTTCTAGGCAGGCAGGAGAGGTCCAGCTCAGTGTTAACAACAACAGCAGACATTGTGTTGAGGGGGATGGTTGGATGTTGTGTTGACAGATATGGTTTAGTGAGTACTATTGGTGATTGGTGGATGGTAGGACTGGATGATCTTGTAGGTCTTTTCCAACCTTAGTGATTCTGTGATTCCGTGAACAGAAAGTGTTCAGCAAGAATATGTGACAACTATCTTCCACTCATATGCAGTAGCTTCCTGTAAGGATGCTGCTCCTACAGCCTACAGTGCTACGTTACAGAATGTTAGCAAGTGCAGAATCCTAGGGGCCAACAACGTAAAAGCACCACTGTCTAGGGGTTGTAACAGCCTGGGTATGCCTAAAGATCAGATTCCAGCTGCAGAAAGCTCCGTTCTCCTGCCATAGCACACTGATGTACACACTACCAATATCTGCAGATCTAGCCAGGCGAATCACCATTGTGCAAAGTATGTTGTTACAGTTTCACTGGATGTCACTGGAAGTATTTACTAGGGCAAACAATTTTTTGCCCTGTAGCTCTGTGGTTTACACAGAAAAGTGGTACAGAGTTTACAAGCACCTATATTTAACATACCTGTTTTGACAGCTCTTTGAAAATAGGAGTATTAAGGTAAGATGGTGGTCTTCCCCTCTGAGCAACCTGTCTTGCTCTGAGCAACCTGATTGAGCTGTAGATGCCCCTGTTCACTGCAGGGGAGTTGGACAAGATTATCTTTAAATGTTCCTTCCGACTCAAATGACTCTATAATCCTATGAAGTGCTAATCATTTGTAGAAGAGTCCTCGATTTTATTTGGGGCCAACCCTCTCTGATCTGTATGAATGCAAAACAGCAACATTCCAGTCACACTGAGGGGATGATGAAACTCATCTCTTGTTAGAAAGAGCTAAATAAGACATGACACCAGTCAAACATGGGTCACAGTGGTGAACTCCATGCCTCTCAGTAGATGCTGCACTCTACACTGAGACCTCTTAGCCAGGGCCACAGGAGTGCAGCACACATTCCTGTGGTGCATCAAATGCTCCAATCTTCCAATACTAAGAGGCAAACACACAGCTGTTCACTGTGACACTGGCTGAGACATTTTCAGAGCCTACCTGTACCACAACAGAAACCTCTTATCTCCACCCCATCACATTCCCAGTACAGCTGCACATTCAGAAGCACTCAATCCAAGCAGATGTTGATAGATCAAAGGTATTTCACACTTTCTCTTGCTCCCACCATTTCTGCAAACTTAAAGGTGCAGCAGAATGGAGCAATATGAAGTAATACCATGCATCCACTGGAAGCATGAAATTCAGCTGCAGAGCTTCAGCAGTGACAGCACCTTTCAACAAGAACCACAAAGCTGCAATTTGTTCTACCCTAACCCTGCCATTTTCATGGCAGCAGCAGAAAGGCACAGCTCCAGAACCCAAAGTCATTGCATCACATTTCTAACTTCCATCAAAGCACAAAAAAGCATGTTTAAAATTTCAGAACAAAGGCATAATAACTGCCAGAATTCATCATAAGGTCTACTTTTAAGTAAACACACAGGACAGAGCAAATCAGTTCAAAGGCTTCAAGTTCTGAGAAGCTGGCTTGGTCTAATAATGAACAGTAGCAGAGTGCATGAATACTACAGGGGTTACTGGCACTGACACAGCAAAAATCAAGCCGTCTTAATATAGCAGGGGCAATAAGCCTCTTTCAGAAAGCCAAAAGCATGTTTCCAACGCTACACCAATTAGAATTTGTTACAGCCTACCAACACACTAAAATTGTTTGCCTCAGTATTCACTGGCTGTTTAGCTGCCCATATCTCTCACATCCCCAAACCTCCAGGTGGGGTTCAGGAGAGTGAAATCCCTCCCAGTGTATGAGCAGAATAGATCCCAGACCGCCTCATGAGGCTGAATGCATACAAGCCAATGGGACTGGACTACAGGTATCCCAAGGCCCTGAAGGAACTACTTGATGTGGTTGCCAAATCACTCTCCATCGTATCTGAAAAGTTGTACCTGTCAGACAAAGTCCCTTGTGAATGGAAAATGGGTAACGTCACACAGACTTTTAAGAAAGGGAGAAAGGAACACCCTGAGAGGAGTCCTGCAGAGAAGGACTTGGGGGTCCTGGTGGATGAAAAGCTGGATGAGAGCCAGCAGTGCGCACTTGCAACCCAGAAGGTCAACTGTATTGTGGGCTGCATCAACAGAGGGGTAGGCAGCACGGAGAGAGGGGTGACTGTCCTCCTCTACTCTGTCCTTGTGAGGTCCTAGCTGGGGTACTGTGTCCAATACAGGACACAGTACAGAAAGGAGGCAGAGCTATTGGAATGGGTCCAGAGGAGGGCCATGAAGATGACCACAGAGCTGAAACACCTCTCCAAAAAAGGTGAGGGTGCTGGGCTTGTGTAGTGGGAGGGGAACTGACTTTTTACACGGTCTGATAGTGATAAGACAAGGGGAAATGGCTTTAAACTAGAAGAGAGGGCAATTAGGTTAGATGATAGGAAGAAACTCTTTACTCGGTGTGGTGAGGTACTTGAACAGGTTGTCCAGAGACGCTGTGGATGCCCCATCCCTGGAGGTGTTCAAGGACAGGTTGGATGGGGCTCTGGGCAACCTGATTTAGTGCTTTATCTAGTAGCTGGCATCCTTGCCCACAGCAGAGCGGTTGGAATGAGATGATCTTTAAGGTCTCCTGCAACATAAGCCATTCAATGAATCTATGATAATGAAACCAGAAGGTGATCTCAATGGTATATGGTAGGAGCTACCCCTCAAATTTTCCTGCATCCTCCAGGAAGCCTGAGAGGTTAAGTTTCCCTCCCAGTTTGGAATCAGGAATTTTCTATACAAAACCTTCCCAGGAAGGATGGTTTCAATGAATTCACATTTACCACCTCTATCTGGTTAATCTAGGAAGTCTTCATACAGTAAAATTAAATATCGATTTCCCTGTCCTCTAACATGCTATTAATGGTCTAAAACTTCTTCCCTTAAAAAACAACACAACATCTATACAGTTTCTATCTATACAGTTTCTTTTAACAAACAAGAGAAAAAAAAAAAAAAAGCAGTATTTTGGATTATTAAATACAATTTGAATTCACCTTGTAAGCGCATTATGTTGTTACTGATTAGCCCAGCAATTCATCTGTGAAGGTATGAAAAAGATCAGTACTAACTGGAGTTCTGTGATTTCCGTAGTAATTGGATTGTTCAATACAATGTAAAACACAGCTGTGATTTACAGAAATCTTTGGGCACATAAATACTGGTAAAATACTGACCAGCTATGGAAAGTAGTTCAGGCAACAGAAATCTATTAGGAAAAGCAGAAGTCTGTCTATCCCACAGTGCAAAGTGCTGTTTTGGCTTTTGGGCCAGAGGGAAGATAGGAAAATGCTTGCATCGGCCTAAAAAAGATGCCATAGAAACATCCAGATCCTTCTCATGAGAAAAGGAAAAAAAAGCAAAGGGCAGCTGAAGAGCATTAACTATATATAAAATGACCATTTCTATTACAATAGAGTCTAGAGACATCCTTGTGCTACCCATGAATACGTAGTAAAAAATAGCATCTGCCAGCAAGCGATCAAAGTACAGATAAGACAGATGAAGAATGACAGAGAGGAAGTCCAATATGCACAGGCTAGATTGTGCAGATGGAAACAGACACTGTGGCAACTGGCCAGAAACCAGAGAAACTCTAAACTGGGAAAGAAGTCCAGATCCAGATCTCTCAAGTCTCGGGTAATGCTCAACCTGTACCATCATCTGCCATAATGTACACCAACACTAAGGAAGGAAGGAGCTGTACTGAGTGATTACAAGAGGAGTTATTTAGGACTTGCTGATTTGCAGCCCTGAAGCAGCCTTTCCATTGTCAGGCTCTCTCTGAATGAGTGACTGAGATGGACTCCAAAGAGACTCCATTCCTCTTCCCTGAGGCGCAGATATCCACCTCCTGCCTTCTTTATAAACTATGGTGGGGACGCAGACTACAGGCCCTTGAGGGGGAGAGAGGTTAGGAGTAAACATGGGAGGTCACAAGCACTGGAATAAAGAGGTTTAAACTAGGCAACCATGGTGGAAAACAGCTAACAGGAGAGACCAGGATGCTGCACATCTCGATCTTCTAGATGGAAGAGTCAAATAAATAAAGCTGTCCTGTTTCTGAATTCATACAGCCTAAAGGGGTGAAGTGCCCTTGCTGCGAAAATAAAAGTCATTTTGACCATCTGAGGGATCTGCAGATCATCTGACCATCAGCAAGTTAGCTGTAAGACACAGCTGCTGCTGGATGGTGTCTTCTCTCTTGTCTATTAAAAAAAAAGTGCAAATATTTCTACTCACTGTATAGATCTGTTTCATCCAGAATCTCTGACTTGATGATCTCTTCAATCACATCTTCTAAAGTGACAATTCCCAGGACTTCATAAAAAGGATCCCCTTCTCCTTCATTGTTTACTCTTTGTACTATAGCCAGGTGAGACTTGCCTGCAAGGAGACAGATCAGTAGTTTAGACATTTCAAAATTCCAAAAAGATCAGCAATTGCAGCAAAATCACAGACAGGTGTAAATAGAGAGGTAGAAAAGTTGGAGTCACATCTCACTAATAAGATCCAAAATTTTGAGACGCACCAAATCATAACCTGGTGTCCCTGTGAGAAATACATTCCTGGACCACATAGATCCACCTAGCACACAAAATAGTAAAAATATCAGAAGTCTCTTCTAATTTCTTTTCCCAGAGACATTGTCACCCTATATTATTCTGTGGATGGTTGTTTCTCTTCTCATGTCCTGCACTGACTGAGGAAGGGCACAGAATCATAGAATGGTTTGGGTTGGAATGGATCTTTAAGATGTAGTTTCCAACCCCCTGATGTAGGCAGGGACACCCCTCACAGGACCGGGTTGCTCCAAGTCCCCATGCAGCCCGGTCCTGAACACCTCCCAAGGTGTGGCATCCAGAACCTCTCTGGGCAACCTGTTTCAGCATCTACCCATCCTCACAGTAAAGAATTTCTTCCTGATGCCTAGTCTATATCTACCCTCTTCCAGTTTAAATCCCTTTCCCCTCATCCTGTCCAGGTCAGGCTGGAGCCCTCTTTTGTAGGGAGCTCCTACAATAGCTCCACAATGGCCAAACCACAGAAGGACACAGATGGGGCAGAGCTGGGGAGAGGAGCTCAGCTGAATCCACAAGTTCTCTTCCACCTCCCTTCCCTCAAAACAATTTATTTAGACGTGCTCCATGCAGAAGGGGGCTTATTTATGAATTCATTAATCAAAATATTCAAAGCAACAGTGTCTGATGAACAAAGAGAAACGTTAGGATGAGATATACTAGTGCCTCCAAATATTCCTAAGCTGCGCATCATTCACAGTGTATTTGATAAATCCTAAGGACCTTTCTGCCACAGGAATAACAAAAGTACCACAACCCTTTGAGTTGCTCCTACACCCCTTCCAGCTCCCCTAACTGCCACTGAGAGTCACTCTTTGTAAAGGTGCACAAAAAGGCACCTGGTCTCTGCATTCAGAGGGTTCTCCAAACACCAGCAGCATTCTGTGCACAAATACAGGTCTCACTGTGCCTTCTGAGCTGTTGGGAGGTAAGCAACACAGTCTCATGTTCTTCTTTGCTAGTCTCAAAAACGATGCTTATCTCCATCCATGGAAGATAACCAAAATAGTTCAACTCTGCTTAGACCCCTTTATAGGCAACAATGTCTGCATGTTTTAAGATTCAGATTATTAGACTAACAAGCATTCAAACTATTCCAACCCAGACTTACTCATGCCTAAAGAATGAAAATATCCTGAGCAAATTAGACGAGGGAGGAAAACTTATCAACTACTGATATAAACATTGCATCAGGTCAAGTCAATTCACTTTGGTAAGTTTTTCACATCTGCTTTCCCAGGGACCCAACATAAGCAGTTAAAAACAAATTCTTGGTGAATGCTGTCTGTCGAAAGTTAAATTCTTTTGCTATTCCCAGCTTGTGATCATTTAAAAGGAATTTTCCAAAGCAGGGTCTAATATTAGACTCAAAATGAAGTTTCCATTCCACTTAGGCGATATTCTCACCAAAGTAACTACTGCATAATCTGATTGTCTTGGAGCTACTCGTTTAGATGCAGATGGACATACTTTAAATACCAACTCCACAGCACTGCTGAGTCTTATCTTGAAGAGACCTTATTCTACAGTGAATTAACAGAAAGATGACTTGTGATTTTAAGTACATTCATATTGTACTGAAAGTCTTTCACTGTGCCAGATTTTATTTCTTTGTATTCCTTACAAGACTTCCAGCTCTTTCTACTGCTCAATGAACAGTGTTTAAAAAAAACAAACAAAACAAAAAAAAAACACAAAACAACTTCATAAAAAGTTGGAAGATCTTCATGTTATTACCATTCCTCTTCTGCTGCAATATATTACTTCAGCTATAGAACAGAATCATAGAATGGTTTGGGTTGGAAGGGACCTCTAAGATCATCTAATTCCAACCTGCATGCTACAGAAAGGATACCTCCCTCTAGAGCAGGTTGACCAAAGCCCCATCCAGCCTGGCCTTGAATGCTTCCAGGGAGGAGGCATTCACGACAACAATTATTTCTGTTCAATCTTCCAGTGCTCAAGAACTGCAGCACCTAAATGTCACATAAACAAAAGACTGTAGCTGATTTCCTAGTGCCAGCTCACATAGTAGCATATTTGCTTTCAAGCCAAGACACAACTCCTTCAAGACTTGCATCTATCACAGACCAGAGCAGCCCATTCACATCTGCCCATTCAGATACTGGCTCCCAGTATCACCATTCTCCTCCACCAGTTAGCAGTAAGACTGCTCAAATCCATTCAAGTGGGTAAAATAAAATAAGCCTTCTTAAAGCAACACAACTGTGCTATTAATGCAGCGCTCAGCCTTAATGAAAATCACCAAATTATAGCCTTTCCCTCCACTTCCATACTTACTATGGTCAAGTTTACATAAGTTTACTTTTTGAAGAGAACTAACAGTAGAGTCCTGGGCACGTCTACAGGCAATGGGAGGTTTAAGGGAATGGGACTGGAGAAGGAACTGAAATGAAAAACAAGGCAGGAAACAGTTTTCTGGATAGGCCACAATCTATGCCTACGTTTTTATTTATCCCCCAAAGAACCAAGACAACTTGTCACAGTTTCAATGACATTTTTCCCGGGCAGCATCAATCATCAGCTAGATCCTCATCATTCAAATTACATGCTGCAGAGCACTTATCTGTCAAACACACAATTTATCTAAATGCAGGTTGATGCTCATCTTCTTTCCCCCTCGACTTTCAAGTTTTCACGTTCACAGCTATCATGAATTCATCACATTGCTGGTGCCAGGTGAATTTAAACCAATCTAATTTGTTCTCAAATTACTCTTTCCTTCAGTGCTCCTGCAGTCACTCAAGGAAAAAGATCAGATCTGAAAATTATATTTCTTGCTTCTCTGTACGTTAATTTTGATCCGGAGATTTGCCAGAAATCATCAGACAGTGGAACAAGCATTGGTTACAGAGATGCAAAGACACAATCCCAGACTGGCTGCCTTCTCACTGTCAGCTTGACTTTTGCTTGTTGTGAAGGAGACTGCCAAACATCCAGCAAGCATGGAAGCAATCAAGGCAGGAAGGGCGAAAGGAAAAGCCACAGGAGTGCAAGGAGTCCCTAATACATCATAAAAAGAAGCACAAAACAGCATGTGCCCAACTTTAAAAGTGGTCTGTAAGTAAAATAATGACTCCTCTGAGTATTATAAACAGAAATCGGCTATGGCTTTATTCAAAGACTTTATTAGGCTACTGGTATTTGCCATGCCTTATTATTCAATTGAGAAAGAGAAGTTTCAGCAGCATTTTCCACTGTAAAGTACATGTGGTACATATCCAACAAAGAGCCGAGCAAAGAGCACATCCAGGTAAGGAAACCTGGACTGTCTATACTTATTTATAGGCCTTTAGCAACAGAACACATATTAAACAGAAAGAGGGCAAAGAGGCAGCGTTTGCTTTCTGTCTCAGCTTTCCCATCTACAGCAGCGGCTGGTAACATCAGCAAGAGCCTGCAGAGCTCACACGTGTGCACAGCGCTGGATGTAAACTGGGACAAGTGCTAATCTCTGTTACTTTACCAAGGAGTTTTGTTAAAAGCAAATGCATTCTCACCACACTGCTCAAAATCTTGCTGCTCAGCTTGGATTTTGCTCTGTACCACTGCTTCAGATTAATTTATTAAGCTAATCAAGGAGCATGAAGATGCTTAGTGGAATCCGCATGGGTCAGTGAACCTTGAATGAGCTCAAGTGAGTCCATGTGACTGACTGCACAGAACACTGTGGGAAGAAATGCTAGAAATACTGATTCTCTTGGTCAATGCCTTGACCATTCCTTGAAAGAAATGGGGAAAAAAGAGAGAGAAAAAAGAAGATCTTTTGATCCTGAGGCATTTCTAGGTTTAGAGCAAAGGCTTTAAGAATATTGTCAAGCAGCCCAAACTAGAGACACAAATGTCCCATCATGACCAACATCTGCTCCAGACTGGTCAGAGGTCCTTGTCTGCATGAAGAGCTTTGACACACAAGAGAGCTTTACCAACCCCATTCCCACGAACCACTTCCCCATGGACACAGGGGCTGAAGAAATGGGCTGACAGGAAACCTATGAAGTCCAAGAAGCACAAAGTCACAAATAAGAGACAAAACCAGACCCAAGGAGTGGCAGTGGAGCCCAACTGGATGGGCCTGCAGAAGGAGACACGGTGGTGCTGACAGATGAGCTGCACACAAGCCAGCAGTGTATCTTCATACCAACACAAGCCGCACGGCAACTGCATTAGTAATAATGGCTAGCAGGTCAAAGGAAGGGATTACTCTCTTCTTTTTGGCATTTCTGAGGCCAAACCTGGGTTTCTGTGTCCAGCTTGGCTTTCTCACTACAGGAATGATACTGGTGAACTGAAACAATTCGGGCGGATAGACCATAAGAAGGGGAGGGGCTGGAGCACACAACGTGCAAGGAAAGGTGTGGAGATCTTTGTTGGTTCAGGATCTTATAAGTCTTCATATATTTCATAGTAGACTACAGAAAAGACAAAGCTAGATACCAATGACACACAATGCAAAAATGGAAACTCTCATCGTTCCCTATGAGGATGGTCAAACACTGGAATGGAGGACCAGCTGAAAATCTCCATCTTTGGAGGTATTCAAAC
Source organism: Lagopus muta (assembly GCF_023343835.1). NCBI lineage: Eukaryota > Metazoa > Chordata > Aves > Galliformes > Phasianidae > Lagopus > Lagopus muta. The sequence continues at coordinate 53,936,220 of NC_064437.1, read as the reverse complement.
TCTGTGAACTGATCCAATTTCAGAAATAGCCTGCTCTGAACAGAGGATTGCAGGAGATGATGTCCAGAAGACCTGTCATAGAATCATAGAATGGCCAGGGTTGAAAAAGATCACAATGATTCTTCCCAAATTCATTTCACCATGACCCTTTCTAAATTAACCTGTGATCCTAAGACATGCTGAATGAAATCTCAAATCAAGCTCCATTTCTGACTTTTAATTCCTGAATTTCTGCTTAGGAACCTAAGAAAATGCAAAATTTTCCGTACATAAGGAAGATATGTAGAAACAGCAAGTATGTTTTACTGACCTTCAGTGATAAAATATGGCCATGTATACAAGCAAAAGTAATAACAAAATGATGCTGCTAGCCAGACTGCTGCTGATATTTAATACTGCTGCCAGAGCATTAAATTGAAAGAATGATCTCCCTACCTACTGTAGACGTTTATACAACAGAAGGTCCCTGAAAGTCCTTTTGTGGTAGAACTAGAATCAGACTAGTTCACTTTCGTTAAAAACCAGTAATTAGAGTCCATTTGCTGTTGGCAAGAGCCCTAGAACATTAAGCTACAACCTGTTTAACATATCTACAAGTACACAGAGAAAAATCCCAGGAGGTGTTAAGCTGCCCTTGAATTTCCTAACTGACAACCTGCGCTTCTGAAAAATCTGCCCCTTCATTCTTACATGACTGCATTGTTTGGGGTTGACTTCACTGAAGGTAAACAACTGGGTCTGTCAGTGAGATTCACATTCAACGATGCATTATGCAAAACATCAATTTTAAAACGTGTTGTATAATTTAACCATTAAAACAACTCCCTTCAGAACAGCACTGGCTTGCAAGCAATTACAGCCATGTAACACGCGTTTTCCTAAATCTCTTTTCTGCAGCACAGTTCGAGGGCATTACATCTCTTTCCTACTAGTGAAATTTGTATTCGTGCTGTTTGCACATCAATTATTTTCAGCAGGGGAATGGGGCTGCTTCTTTCCCCCCATGTCCTCTTTTACCTACTGCTGCACACTGTCTGCAGGTTCAACACAACACCATTCACAGAATCCAGAGCAAACCAAAACTCCTGCACAAACATAATCTAGATTCACAACAGTTTTTTTTATATCCAGCTCTTTTTAGCAACAACACACGCACATTTAATATACATTTGGAAAGGGAATCCAATAACACTCACTTAATGCAGCCACACAAAGCTCACCCAGACCTTCAAGGAACAAGTGAAAGCATTAGTGGTACCACAGGGAATACGGTGATTCTTTGCCTTTAAACTGGAGAGCTTACAGCCTTGCACAAACATTAACTAGAAATCACAGCAGCCTTGACAGGAAAATTAAAAAAAAAAAAAAAAGTCACACTTTAAATAGATTTTTTGTGTTTTAGAACACTGAACGCCCATTTTAGTGGGAGGACACCAAAAAAAGGAAAAATTACATAGAGATTCAGAATGACTTCCTGACAGTGAATTGTATTCATAAGGAATACTTTCTCAAGGGAAATAGCAGAAGCTCAGTTACTTGCAACTTCAAAAACTGGACAAAGCTCCTAGAAAGGGTTCAGTAGCTCTCTGCTGCCCCAGGGCAGATGGAAGAGAACAGATGAGCTAACATTTTCCATCTCCAGCAGCCTATCACCCCTTCTATGCACTCCAACTCCACTGCTATTGCCTACCCTTCAGTTTGTTCTGGTCAGACCTTCATGAGAAGCGTGCTGCCAAACTGAACGTATTTTGCAGGTTGTCTTTTTCTTTTTACAGTAAAAGCATAGCTAGAGAAAGCTGCTACCTGGGACAGCTTAAATGCAATCAGACTGCACTGCACAAACTCAGATCAGAAGCTGAGAAGTCCATGAGCAGGTCTGCGAGTAGAAGTAGTCAGCAGGAAACCAGACATAACTGAAGAGTAAGGAAAAAAGTCATTTAAACTCAGAGCTCTGCTATCAAAGTGGAGAATTAGGGGAGAATCCAGAGAAGTGAGGACATTTATGGCAACCTATTAGCAGGTGTACACAAGCAGCAAAACGGAAATGAAAGAGTAAAGAGGAATGGTTTCAAAGTCCCTGCATAATAGTACTGGTCCCTCTGGCATGGACAGTGTGCCAATGCTTCATGGTCATGCAGTTTTTATCTTGGAGGAATTTGGGGTGGATACAGCTGGGAATGGTAAAACCAGGGTACAGTGAACGCACACCACTAGCTGCTCTCAGTATTGGCCAGAACATCTGATTGCAGTCTAGTACATGGACAAATAGAAGCCCTCCCAAGCTGGAAGGTGATGTCCTAGAGAAGTACATGCGAGGTCTTCAGTGGGAGAGGAAGAGATTGAAAACATAAGGTTTGAAACAGGAAACTCAAAACAACCTGTCCTTGGACACCCCATTCTTTGAGTATCAAACCAGAAGTCGTGGTATGAGGACACTGGTGGCTTGAGATGAGAAAAAAGCTGGATGTTTAAAACATGAGTGAGTCAAGGAAGTATTTGAGAGCATGCAGCAAATAGAAGTTGAGAAAAGAGGTAGCAACACTGAGAAAACTGATTCTGGAGGGAGATCTATTGCTATTTGGGCTAACAGCAAGGAAAATAACAGATAAAATGTAAGGCAAGCAAACCGAATATTCAAGTCATTCTTGGTTGTGGTTCATGTCTTCCACACCAGCTTCAAAAGATTCTGAAGTGTGACTTACACTGCTGTGTCTCCACTTCCTAAGGCAAACAATGACCTTTTGGAAAGAGGCATAGGAAATGCATCTCTACTGACCTAAACCTTCACAGTGTGGCCAACGACCCTGTAAAGGACACGTGCAAATTTCATTACTTCCCTGTTTGTTTGAGATTGTCCCCTCGGATTCCAGCATTCCTTCGAGGATGAACAGCAGGCACCAGGCAGCAGAAATGCAGCCAGTAGAGGGAGCGCAAAACCTTGGGTTTGCTGAATTCAAAGTTGCAGGTCCTGAGAGCTCAGGTGGAGAGGACCAGTCCTGGGCCCCGGCAGCTGTAGGGCCCGGGTGCTGGCCTGCTGCTACACCTGGGCAGGTCTCCTCTGGGAGCTGCGTACTTCAGGCAAAGACTCCACAGCAATGACCAACAATGCCACGGGCTGTGTAATGTCTCCTGTAGCTCTGTGTCGCTGCTACACCTGCAACCACCCTATCTTCTCAGGTCTCCCCTGCCCTGAGGGGACAACTGCTGAGCCCTGCCATCACTCATGGCAAGAGTGTTAGTGCCCTCCATTACTCCCACCTGTCCATTTCTGCTCACCTTCTGCTAACGATTCTATGATTCTGTTTATGTTTATGACCAGGTGTCAGCCATGAAGAGCAGTGAACTCAAATGGCTTCCATGTTCAGGTAATCAAAACATGACAAACAACAGCCCGATGTGTATCATCACAGCCAAGAATCCCAGCTCCTAATCTTCCCTCTAGTCCTGCCTCCCTTGATTCCTGGAATGGAGTTTAATTTGGGATTTTGGCATCTAGACCCTGGGATTTAAAATCCTGCAAAGGTAAAGTACTAGAAGGAGTAACAGAAACATGCTTGGACATTAGGAAGAGGTTAGTTGAGGCCAGCGTGCTTACATAAGGACCCAAGCAGTGCTGAGAGCAAAGCATGTGAGCTAAAAAGGAAAAGCAGCATCTTGGGACTATGGTTGAGATAGGAACCGGGGGCTGGGTTTATTTGATTACCATCATCAGCTCCTGTGGTTTACTTTTAGCTCACTATTTAGGACACAAATTAAAATGGGTTATTGCATTACCAACATCTTAGGTCATGAATATTCTATTTTAATGACCTGTTTTACTTTTGGCCATTTATACTACACACAGCTTGCAATTCCAGCAGCTCAAACTCCCACTGGTCAATGGCGCTGTCAGATTCTTGAGCACGGCACAAGGCTTTCTGATTTCTATCATGGCATCAGCCAGCAGAAGCTTAACAGAAAGCTACCCTGGTAGCTCCCTAAATCGGTAAGAGCATTCTCTACACAGTGGGATTTATACAACCTCAGAAGCACTTACATGCCTTTGCTTTCACAGGGAGCAAAGCAGCAGCATAAACATGCCTGCAAACACAACCAGCAGCAGTGAGCTCGATTTTGCATGGGAGCAGAATCAGGGCCACGTGAGCACTCTCTGGCACTGCACATTTATTTCTCCAAAACGTAACACAGGATGCCCCAATTTCACGTACCATGCTGTGACAGCCACCATGAAAGAAAGACCAGATGAAGGGTGTCCCAGCAACTTGAAAGCACAAGGAACACAGCCTTCTTTTCGCACAGATGTTTATGCAGGTCAGGCCTGGGCTCAGGTACCATGAGATGTAACGATGCAGGAAGGGCTGCACAAAAACGGGTCCCATGCTGTGAGATAGGTGGGATGTTTTCTGGTTGAAAAGTGGCTGGAAAAAGACTACAGGTATGGTACGCCTAAGCATAGTCAAGACAGACTCTGCCTCAGAGAGCTTCAACTGCACTGAATGCTTCCAATGTCCTGAACCCACCAAGTGCATCTTCATTTGGTGCCATTTCCACTACCAGGACTGAGCAGAGCACTCAGACCCACGCCTCTTTATTGACAACAAGCACAGATCGACAGTTATGGACACGAAAAAAGGAAATCATTTAAACCCCTCTGAAGAGATGCTGAAGCTGCCTGACACAACAGCAAAGAGACAGAATAAGACCACCTACTATTTCAGAGCTATTTCAGTGTAGAGAGAGAGGGAAAACTGACTTCGCATTCTGCTAAGGATTTTAATAGATTCTATCTTAATGATACATTACTTAAAAACCCTATTATGCAGAGCAGCCAAATGAACCAGGATTTGTAGTTTAACTTCTCAATCGCTGTATCCAGGAAAAAGATAACATTACAGTAAACTGCCTTGTTTGAAAGAGTGACAACACTGTCACATTAATAATAACATTATTAATACTATTGAAGAACAAACGTAGAATAACTGGCTTTGTTCCTAAGTGCAGGGTTTTCAAATGAACTAGTAACACATCACCATCGTTCCATTCAGACATAGCAATGTTAATTCTTTCAAAAATAGTATTACTGAGTCAGATTTTAGAAACTTTTCAGGGACTTCAAAGATCAGCCTTCGGCCATTACACCACAAACATTTTAAATCACTGACTATATAAAGCAAATTTTTGAAGTCTGAGTGTGGGAACAGTGCAGTATTTAGCATTTCTGTCGGCCACCCTGAGCATCTCTCTGGTAGGATGAGTTTGCCCAGAGCTCTTGAAGGAGGAAGGAAATCAGCCAGATAAGAAAGCAAAGCCTTTCCCATTGAGAAACAAGGCACTAGAGATCAAACAAAGAGGAGAGGAGTCCAAAGCAGGAAGCTGTGAATTTGTCACTGTTCTTGCTGTGGTGAACAGTTCTTTTATTTCACAAAATTAAGGTTTAACAGGGTCTATCCAAACAGTGAAGAAAATCAGTTTGGAACAGCAACCACATCCTCTAATTAATAATCACCAGTAGCTGTAAAGAGCAATAACAAAAGACATATTGAGAGACAGCAACTCTGATATATTCCAATTGAATCTGTGTCCAGATTTTACTGAAATATTTTGCTACGGTATTTATGACAATTTTCATCACAGTTTTCTTAATCTGATGACAGACATTTGAGGAAGCAAGACGACAATAAAAAGTATCAGTGTAAAGGCTGCTCATTGTTTTATTTTAAAATTCAGGCCAAAATGCTTTCAAAGATGGCACGTAAATCAGGGTAGCTCAACAGCTTGTCAGCTGGATGGGCAGGGATGACATGCAACTCACACCTCCATTACTGTTTTATTCAAGTTCCTCTTTGCCTAATATGTACCACAAAGTGATGTGATAACCTCCTCTTTTTTTCTTGTGACAGGCTGATATTTTAGCCCTGCCAGGATGCATTTCTTTCCTGATCTGCCTGATCATCTCTGGGAGGAGGCAGTTCAACTAACCCCTCGTTCTGCCTGTATCATCATTTTATTCTCATCCAAAATGAAGCTGGACTTACTTGGTCCCACATGACCTAAGCAAACAACTTTTATCATCACTTTTGGGAATTCATTTATTTTGACCATTTCACTCTAGAACAAGCTAAGCCCATGATCCCAGGAACTCAGAATGTACCCAGCTCCCTTCACAACACCCTGATGAGAGCTATGGTAAAACACAACTGCACTGGATAGGGAAACCATCTCAGTTACCAGGTTGAAGATTAGTCAACAGATCTGTGGTTCACAGTTCTCCTGCTTCCTTGGGCAGAGGGGGCATTGGAACTCAAACTTCCCACTCAGCTTTGGTCACAAATCTGCACCCACGCTACCAGTGCTCAGTGAGGTATGATACCAACAACTGTGCATCACTAAAATGCTCTGGCCACAGAAAGGATCTCAGAGTGATAGTGTCCTGTTGCCGTGACTTCTACTTCAGATTTGTTTGGGTTTAGCTAGGATTAGGCTGAATTCTTCTACATCCCAGTAAACACTAAAGTAAAACAGCTCTAGCTTATGCTAGAAAAGACACACGCAATTAGGTCACGCAATGCACATATGCGCACTTCGCTGCTACCTTCCATGACTGCTTGTAAATCCAAACATTCTGGGTATGCCCATACAAAAACATCAACATAAACCTCAATCAGAAAACCAGTCTACTATACTCCAAGGACTTGCCCTTAAACCTACAAGAATAAACAACAGTATTTATCCAGCATATTAACAATAGCAAAACAGATGAGCTTCATGGATGATGATCCAAGGACTGGGATGAGAGATGGAAAAACTAGAGAGTCAGAGCCAAATTTCTACCTGCCTTTTATTTTTAGATGGATGGGTCTAACGTTTCCTGTCCCCACTGCAAAGCCTTCACTTTCTTTCTGCAGTATCACCCACCACAGCTCATAGTTGAAGGGAGATCATAAAAACGAGGGAATTCAACTTTTTACACAGGTAGACAGTGATGGGGTAAGGGGAAACGTTTTAAACTAAAGGAGGGAAGATTTAGATTAAATGTCAGGGGGAAATTTTTCACTGAGAGAACAGTGAGGCACAGGCTGGCCAGAGAGGCTGGGGATACCCCATCCCTGGAGGTGTTCAAGGCCATGTTACATGGGCCCCTGGGCAACCTGACCTGGTGTTTGATCTAGCAGACAGCAACCCTGCCCATGGTAGGAGAGTTGGAAGTAGGTGATCTTCAAGGCCCATTCCAACCCACCCATTCTACGACCTCCACCTCCTGCACCCTGTCCTTAGGCCTGCAGAACTCCTGGCCTCTTCTTGCATCTTTAATTTCATGATTTCTAGAGTCACGGAAGACCAGAACAGAAAAAAAATAATAAAGAACAACTGAGACTGTTAGGAGTTTTGCTTTCAGAAAGATTCAATCTTAATCTAAACGAAATCAACATACAAAACCCCAAACAAACAGGAGGTCCCTCCAAGAAATCCTTCCCACAGCAGCAGGGGGGAAGGCCCCCTGCGAACTTCGAAGCATCACTATCACTTCCACCTACAAGAAAAAGGTTACGATTACAGGACAAAGTAAGGAGCCCTGGTGCTGCTGGGCTCCCCTCCCTGCTGCCTCGCAGCCACACGAGGTTAGACAAACAGGCCTGCAGGTGCTGGCAAAAAGGAAATGCTTTCTGAGTTGACAGCAGGGCTTGCACTTGGATATTTCTGTATTGCCTGTGTCTAAAAAAAGACTCCGTTCACACAAGTAGCTATTTTACCTTACTGTCCCACAAGAACTAAATGCATTTTTTCCGATTACACTTTCCCACCATAAAATACACGACAAAATGTGACAAATATTTTGAAATATTCCTAGGAAAGCATTTTGCTTATATATAGAAACATGAGTATATATGGAAACACACAAAATGATGTGGTTATATATAGATGTCTCCTCACTGTATAACTAATATTAGTTCATGGACTTAGAAGTTACACACAACTAAAAAAATGACTTAGAGATCCAGGGAGCTTTGCCATGAAGCAGACAAAGCAGCAAACCCCCTTGGATTTAAGATAATTTCAGTATGAAATGCTGAATGGTGAATTCCCTAGAGTACTCCTCTGACACAAGAAATACTCAAAAAAATAAACAAAGTAGGACATGAGTCCAAGAGGATTGCTGGAAAGACATTTATTCCTCATCTTTTTTGTTCTTCCACTCCAGCAAAACCCCTGAAAGGAGCCATAAGTCAGAGGCACAGGAGTCTTCTGGGGCCATACATCTCGCTTCCCAGTCAACAAAAGATGGTTTCACTAAGGTCCTTGGCACTTAAAGTTGCTTTGGAGGAAACATTTCAAGTGATTACTGCCACTACTACCCTTGAGAGAATATTTCACAGCACAGTGCCCCTTCTGATTTGAAGAGAAGTACTTTGGTAGTCACATGAAGGTCATAAATGCTCTAAGTCCTATTCGCATAAATGATATCAGGTTGGACACTGGGGAAAATTTCTTCTCAGAAAGACTGGTGATGCACTGACACAGGCTGCCCAGGGAGGCAGTGAAGTTACCATCCCCAGGGGTGTTCAGAGCCATGGAAATGTGGCACTGAGGGATGTGATTTGGTTGGCATGGTGGGGATGGGCTGGGGCTGGACTACATGATGATCATAGTGCTCTCTTCCAACCTTGGCAATTGTATGATTGTATGAAATCTCAAGGGTTTTATTTTTAATTCCTAATTTCTTCTCCATGGTTTGTTGTTTCACACACCACATTTTTGCATTTGATTAGAATGTAGAAAAGTAAAATTATCTTACCTGTTTAAGTGTTTAAGCTGAGGGAAACTAAACAAGCAGAAAAGTTTGTTTTAAAGGACATTTCAATAGTATTTCCTTGCCCTCAGAGAATTAGTAAAATGGTTGCAGAGTACACTCCCTCCCATTTTTCTTATTAAACAAATAGCCCTTCAATCCCATCTCATGACATTTGTTCCAGCAGTGTTCTAAACCATGACTCTTCTTGCACAGTATCTAAATCACAGTCCTTAGAACTGTCACAGGTGTCTGTTTTAACCAAACAGCTCTGCTTGAACATCTTAACTGATGAGTACAGAGTCCTGGATTTGATGAAAATGAAAAGCTTTTGATGAAAAATTTTCAGAGGCCAGGCACTTGCATAGCTATTCTACAGAAATTATCATCAACACACAAAACAAATCCTTGGACAGTAACTCAAGGGTTTTTCTAAAACACAGTTAAACTACTGAAATAACAACATTCCAGCCTTCTATCCCAGTAATACAACACTGAGTAGCACAGTGGAATCAACCAGACAAAGCAACCGAGAATAACATTCAGAAAGTGGTCTGAGTGGGGAACCACACACAGAAGGCACTGTTGATAGAGCTTTAATAGAGACCCACATGTATGTGTGGGTGTACAGCAAAAGAGGCAGATAGCTCCCATGAATTTAAGACATACTGTTCACTCAGTAACAAAATTTGTCTCCTCTCAATCTTCAAAGGCTGGCAACATCTCACCTGCTTACTTACAAGGCAACTCTTCTTATCAAAAAGCTCTCCATATCTATCAGTCTTCTCTCCTTCACTGCACTTTTGCTGCATCAAAGTATTCAGAAACACAGACAGGACTGAGGACGAATAAGTTCAATGGCATTATTGGAGCGGTGAAGTCTCAAAGACTTCTTAGAAAAGCCTTACAGATTTCTGTCCCATCTGACAACATCACAACCTTCCAGTTGGCTGCAGATTAGCAACTCTTAACAAGTTTCAACTGCTCAGTCCAGGAGTATTACACTGATCTAGAGCAGGACTAGATCTTGCTCTAGATTCTGGGTCCAAGAGCCCCAGTCCCACTCAGCCTCGCAGAACACCCAGTTCTTTCATGACCACAAGTGATCAGGAGCTGAGATCTATTATTCACATAGATGATGACATGTCTGGCAGAACAACAGCTCTTGGCAGGACAGCAGAATATTTACGCAGTGCAACAGCTCAAAGGAAACAATTTGCCAAACTGACTGCAACAATAGTCTTCAAACTTTTCCAATTTGTGGACTGCTAAAAATGCTCAGTGGGAATGCAGAGCTTTGCACAAACTGTCACTGACAACAGACTTACTGTTTCCAAGATACCTTTCACTGCAACAGCAGAAGTAGTCCTGAGGCATAAGATTAAAAAGAAAAAAATCACCAGACCTTGTTATTTCCTGGAAGTCTTTTATCCAAACAATAAGCAATCTTCCTTACCACATAAAATACCAAGACTTAAAAGCCTGAAATCAAACTGTTCCAGGTCCTTGCAAAATAAAGACCTTCTTAATGGTGACATCAGTGAGAAGGGGGCTGGAAGTCTCTATCTGCTGTTCAGAAAATTTTCTGTTAAATAAAGGTTTCTGAAAAACTTGTTGCATTGCCTACAGACTGATGATCCAGTTGACATTAAGGGACAGCTGCTCAGAGCAGTGTTCCCACAGAGCTATAGAGCATGTATGCACCCAGCTACCCTACTGTGTCAAGCACAGCTGCTGATTCAAACACCAAACCAAACTGGACTGGTTTTGTTGCCAGAGCCATGTATTTCCTTTGCACAGGCGTCCTTTAGCCTGGGACTGCTCATGGTGGGTATATCATGGCACACAGTGCCCTAGGGCGTTGGGCAGAAAGCGAGAGTGGGTGCAACTCTGGAGCAGATCCCAAATGCCAAATCCCACACTGCTGTACTGCCAAAGAAGAACTGAAGCTGGAATCAGTGGTTGGCGGCAGTGGTTTTCTTTTAAAGGCAGTATTTAGAAGCTTATCAACAGGAGCAAAATACAGGGAGGGGAGAAGAGAAAGAAAGGAAGAAACTATGGGAACTGCAAATGAGATTCATGCTATTTTCCCACTGTGGTAGCAATGAATCAGTGCTCAAGCCACCATTCCTGCCCCAGTATGTTAGGCTACCCAGTAATTTGTCTGTTTCTTTATGATAATCCCAGAGACAGCCACAGAAACCTGGGGACAAGAGTCCTGCAGACCCAAGAGAGGGCAAGAGGGAGGTGACAGACATCTGGCAGGGGAGAGGTGGGAGGACTGGGGGTGAGACAAGGCCCATCTGGCACAGTGTGATGCTTCAAGCACTCAAGCGCTTCACCACTTTCACTGTCTGGGTAAATGCAATTATCAGCAAGCTGGCTTCGTCTTTGGGCTATCATGAAATTGCTGTTTGCTAAGGTGATCCAAGTGGAATGCTGCACACAAAGCTAGGGAAGACTGTACGTGTGAAAGGAGCAAGAAAGAGCTCATGGCTGGAAGTGCAGCTGAGGTTGACACTGCTCCTGATTTGCAGATATCAATTTAGTAGCATACAATAAGAAAAAGGAAGTTCTTGTTCACCCTACATCTCTGGATTGGTGAGATCTCAGTTCCTCCCCTCAGCTTTGTGCCTTCGCTTCCTCACTGAACTTCAAAGCAGCATCGCCTTCTACCCTCACACCTCCTGTTTTAACGCCATGCTATGAAACACCCTTTCAAAACCCAAACCTTGTAACAGTTCCTTGTCTCCTTGCAATGGGTATTAGCCAACCCCTCAGGTGAGAGCAGGGGCTACAGCACCACAGAAATTCAAATCTGTAATCCAGAGCAACCACTTACCTGCAAGCAAATACTACAGCAATTCCTTTGTCAAAGATGGAGGAAACAGAGGACTTAAGGAATATCTGAAAATGTTTGAGGGCTGACAAAATGGTGGCTGCATGAGAACAGTCAAACTAAGGGAGAAAGAAGCAAGTCAGAAGACAAGCACAGAAAGCACCAAGAGCACAACAAGCGTGTGCTAAGACAAGGAGGTACAGCTGCTGGGAGGGGTGACTTCTGCTAACCTCTGCTGTCCTTAAGAATTAGATGAGATATTCTAGAAACGAGAGGCGATAGTGTCCCCTCAGTCATACAAGCAAGTTGTTCAGTGAGTTATACACCAAGCTGCTCATGAGAAAGTCTCCTGAGCCCTGTAAACAATGAAAGCAGCCCTTTTTTTCCATCCATCTCTCCCAGAGTATTTAAAGATTTGAATTTTCCCATATCAATTTTGGTTTGTCTCTCTTCCCATAAATAGAGAAGTATTAGTGTATCCATCTCTTCTTCATCTTTTTTGGTGGCCTAGCACTGCACACTGGCTGGAATGTTTTTCTAGTAAATGATAAGGGATGGGAAACAAGTAGAAGACAAAGGATGAGAGACCTTGAGCTCAGACAAATAGGAGAGATGGGAGCCCTCTTGTCTCTCCCAAGAGGCAGGTATCTTTTCTCTGGACCAAAGGGTTTTGTTTTGGAAACAAACGCATCTATTTCTGTCATTTCCTTTAGACATGCAGTCTTCATGGGGTTGATAGTAAGACTGACTACAGTGTCTGAGAATGACTGTTTGGCCCCCAGAAGAAAGCATCTCTAACCTAAATATGAGACCCAAAGGAAACACACCCCTGCTGCTAATATGTCTCAGTGGACTAACACTGTGATATGTGCTCCACTCCCAGAGCCTCTACTTCAATCCAAAGTTCTAACAATCAAGTTAGTGCTTTGTCAGGAAAGCTAAAGCCACTGGGTTTTCTGCTGAGAGTTGGGCTGGTGGACATCATCAGGTGGCCTGGCTGACATGGGAAAACAAGGGTGGTTTGGGCACTGGGACAGCCAAGTGAAGAGTGGCAGGAATGCCCACCCTGACCCATGCAAAGTCAACCACATCACATGTTCCCAAAGAAAACAAAAACACAAATGGAAGAGGAAGGGTCAGTCATCACAAAGAGAGAAAATACCCCGATCAGGGCTTGGAAACTGCTTCAAAGTCAACGAGGCCCACTGGTACCAGGATGCTTCAGCACAATGTGAATGCAGCTCAGGTACCTCAGGCCATGGCCCTGATGCACCATCACAGCAATGGACAGGACTAGCAAGCTACACTAACGCAGCACCATCTCCATTAACTGGGAAGGAAGCTGGGGCAAGCCGAAGGGAAGGGCAGATAATGAATTCCAGAAGATCACAGTCTTCAATCTCTGCCTAAAAATAGGGACTGTGGTCAGGGGTTTTAGACAGAGAGAGTCAAACCTCAGCATTTGGACCCAGACTCTGAAAACACAAAAGGTCGGCGTTAATTGACTGTTGGTCATTCTGAGGTCCTGGGACAACTTAAAAATCAGCTGCGTGCTGTAAAGTCTTATTCAAGTTAGGCTCCCATCTCTAATCCGAAAGAAAAAACAATACCCCTGAAAACAACAACCCAGACCAGCTTTGTTCATGGCTTACCTACTTAATACTTCCCAGAGGGAAAATGAGCCAAATGCCAACTAGCAACAGGGTCATGGAGAGCCTGGGTAAGAGAAACCGTTTGCTAAAGAGACAGCAGTGGGTAAGTTCTGGTGAAGCTGGCAGGGCCTCTGACTCTGGGATCCTAATCTACTACCAGGTAAATCCCATCCAACATTCTTTCCTACCTGAACAGACTGATCTGGCAACCAAAGCTTCCTGCCTTAGAGCGAGAGCTGGAAAGGAATGTGACTTGTGGGTCCCGACAGGAGTGGGCACCAGCACATAGAGTACCAAGACCAAAAGCAGTTTCCCATTGGGCAGTCCTGACTCCACGTATGAGATCATGGCTTGGCATATGGGACATGAGAGGTTAAACTTTGGTGCCTGATGTGCTGTTTACATACATAAAGGACTCTCTCTCCAGACAGACGGATCTGCAGAAAGGAAGAATATTGTCTGGTGGTTTTGGCAAATACCATCCCAAGCGTAAGCATTCAGCCTGCTAACTCTAGCAAGGACAAAGCAGAAAGGAAGTCAATAGCCTGAAATGAAAGGCAAGTGAAACAATTCCGCTTTGAACCCTACTTCAGTATGTTCCTAGACACTGCTTATACACGGAGCAAAAAAAACATGGTAGTGTCTTCAGGGAAAGGAAGAGTGAGCATTAAAACTGCGTTCTTTTGAGTTGGCCTGCCCCACGTTCTGGATCATAGGGTCACAGCACAGTTTGGGCTGAAAGGGACCTTAAGGACCATCTATAGTTCTAACTCCCCACACCATGAGCAGACACACCTTCCACTAGACCAGGCTGCTCAAAGCCCTGTCTAACGTTGCCTTGAACAGTTTCAGGTATGGGGCATCCATAGCATCTCTAGGCAACCTGTTCCAGTGCCCCAGCACCCTCACAGTGAATAATTTTTTCTTTATGTCTAATCCTCTCAGTTTATCAATCCTTTCTGTTCAGTTTTTGCTCTGTGAACTGCAAATCCCAGCTATCGCCACTAGGTTAACAAACCAAACAACTCAAACTGCACTAATTGAAACTGCTGAGGAGGAACGGCAGATCCTCTCTGTGAGGATAAGACACACTGCACCGTAGCCATGACGGTATGCTCAAACAGAGATGCCTTACTCCCTGCCCAGATACAGATTCATAGCAGTAAAGAGACTACAGTCTGGTCACAGAATCACAAGGTTGGAAATGACCTGCAAGACCATCTAGTCCAACCACCCTCCCGTTCCTATTAGTACCACAAGCTACTAAACCATCTCTCGTAGCTCCTCATCCAGGCACCTCTTGAACACTGCCAGGGATGGCGACTCCATATGCTATGGTATAGAATATGCTCTGCATGGTCACTCATTCATCACCTCCACTCACACCCACATGGCGTCAACTCAAAAGGTAGGTATGTACACATCCATCTCACAAGAAGTGTTCGTCAGTCATGGCGGCTTTGTTTCCATGGAGCGATGGAACAGACCCTTACCAATGCAATGCAGGGTTAACGTAGTGACTGGACCTGCTGCAGCTTCTCAAGTGTGCAGAGATAAGCTTCATTATCAGGCCTAAGTCAGTATAAGATTCAACCGTTTTCCTAAAAGAATCTTGACTCACACAATCCCACATTTCATTTTTGAGTAGGTGGCAACACATTTTTCCCCATCCCAACAAATGAGAGTTCTCAAGAGCTGAAAAAGCCAAAGCAAAAGAAGTTTTAGATTTTGCAAAATCTAGGAAAACATATCATTGTTTTGATCTGCAACTAAAATAAGTATGGAAATGTACTACAGGGAAGAACAAAAAAGGAATTGGATGGGTTAAATCATAAAAATATGAGGAGGACACCCAAGGGTAGAAGTATACAGAAATACTCAGAATCAGCCATATTTCAAATTGATGACTTCTCTTTACATATACCAGAATTGGATGCTATTTTTGCATTACTCTTCATCCAAAGAAGGACATGTGGTGAGCATGCATTTAACCATTACCAGTAATTTCCTGTATTATTTTAGTATCTGGGAGCACCAGACATATACTAGTACCCTGAGCTACCAGATGCTTAGGCACTGCTCCAAAGAGTTTCTCATCTAACACTGGAGAGAACTGATGTATACAGACATGAAGAATTACCATGGGACAGCACTTTCAGCACAGCAGGTGGGGCTCAACCTAACCTCTGCTGTCTCGTAGCAAAGGGGAGGTTTGAGAAAGGATTTGAAGGAAAGCAACAAAGCAAACTCGTATAATGAGGGAATGATTAAAAGACGGTAAGATTTCGAAGAAGGTCAATGTTTCTGAGAAGCAGAGGATGATGAGAAGCAGTCCATCTTTCTTTTATCCACAAAATCTTCTCATCAGTCTTGAGGGATGAAGGGGACATGACAGGCTACCCACAACTGCTTGCAACTGCTGTGGTCACCTGCTGAGCAAGAAAGCAGTGCTTGCTGACCCCTGCAGCTGGTACAACAAGCAGTAAGACGCAGTTTGTGGACAGCAGAATGAGCAACTGCTCTTTCCAGAGGAGGCTGGAACAAGCAGGTCTGGACAGAAATAGATGACAAGTCCTTTGGTCCCTACAAAAACAGGTGGCTTCAATACTGTTGTACACAGGAAGATGCAAAGCCTTGTTTTCTATCAAGATGAAGGCTTGCAGGTTGTTTCTTCACTTTTCCTGTCAGCAACAGTACACTAAATCCTGAAGCTTTTCACAGTATAGAACACATCCAAAGCAATAAAAACAGTCACACTGCCTGAAGGGGAAGAAGAAGAGAGAGACGTTAAACAAAGGAGAGAAACAGCAAATGAGCAAAAGCAGGAACTCCTTCAGCTAGCTCCTCCACCAAGAATAACACATCCATTACGCAGTTACACGGAGACAGCAAAAGAAAGCCTGTCTGCCTGACACAGCACAGTGGATCAACCAACGCAAACGCTCACACATTCCCTTTAGGAGAATTAGAGAGTAACAGAGATTTTAAGCAAGAGTTCATGGTGCATGGAAATTTGCTTTCCAAATCCAATTTCCCGCCGATTCCCTCAGAGCTTCTCATCAGCAATTTTCTGTTTCTGCTGTGAAGGGCTCCAGTGCAATTACGCTCAGTTACCAAAAGCCTCTTTACTCTAATCCTCTTCTTAGCCTCAAAGTAACGGCATCAACCGATACCTGTGAGCTTAGCCTCCACCACAGGACACACACTGGAGTTCCCAGCACAGAAAACCACCCTCACAACACACCCACCTACCGCAGGTCCCTCTGCTCACCTTTCCCATGCTAAGCACCAGAACAGCAGCACAGTCTAAACAACGTTCTCAAGGTCAAAACTTATTGTGAGAACGCGTTGCTCAGTTGTTTTTTGTTGTGGGTTTAGGGCTTTTTTGAGTTTATGGGTGGTTTTTTTTTTGTGTGTGTGTGTGTTTTGTTTTTTTTTTGCTGTTTTTTGGGGGTTTTTTTGCTATTTTAAGCTATATTTTAGAGAGGAAACAATGTGCCATGAAGTGG
Source organism: Lagopus muta (assembly GCF_023343835.1). Taxonomy (NCBI): domain Eukaryota; kingdom Metazoa; phylum Chordata; class Aves; order Galliformes; family Phasianidae; genus Lagopus; species Lagopus muta. Next base: position 53,919,432 of record NC_064437.1, on the reverse strand, counting down.
GAAGGGGGTGCAGAAGACGGGGCACTGTGCTTTTTGTTACTTTTGGCAGGGGCGTTGAAACCAAACCCTAACATGAATAATTATAGGGCAGATTGAACTTCTCCCTGATGAATTTTCTCCAACCATAAAGCTAAAAGCAAACTCAGAGAGGATAGTTTAAACAACGCTGATTCAAGAAATGAGATAGAGGCAAGTAAAAGTTAAAAGCTTCTTGAAAACTCCTTTTGAGAGGTATTAGAGCTACTGAATGCAGTTTTCCCTTTAATTCATAGAGATCTGCAGGTTTTTGAGTCCGGCTGTTTAACCCCTGCAATGCACAATGACCTTTTCATTTTCCATTGCTCTTGCAGTTTTCCAGCAGTTTGAGCTGACTGGGGCTAATTACCTCAACATGGAGCTGCAAATGGAAAATGCTGCTGGTAAGTTGTTCCATTCACAGGCATTTAGTCTTGCACTGCTTGCGTCAGGGTGCACTACCTGTTTTGCCATCTCCTGAGGTGGCAAGGCTTCAGACCGCTCACTCTGCTCCCAGCGGTCACAAGGGCTCTGTGAAGTCATTGACCTTCCAGCAGAGCACCCCATCCTGCATGTGCACCTTTCTTTCCCTTGTAGCTGTTCTGTGCCAACACCCCGATGCAGCCTTGGGCAGGAGCGCACACTCCCTGACCTGCTGGGGAACCTACATGCCTCAAATCCCATTATGGAGAAACAGAGCTTGCTCCAGAGCCACAACTGACATCAAGTTTCCACCATAAACCAAGGTTGACCCTTTCCTGACCCTGTCTTCAAAAAAGCACTGATTTATAAAGCACCCCATCAACAAGGAAATTGGTAGGTCTGATTTGGTAAAGGAGAAGAAAAAGCACTTTCCCATGCAGATCTCAAGTTAATTTGAAAGCTGGTTTTCAAAAAACCAAAAAAACAAAAAACCCCAAAACCAAAAAAACAACAGAGCAAGTACAATCAAATATCTAATTGTGGATTTGGATCCAACTTTGAGACATATACCATGAGAAAGCAATCATCAATATTATCCCATACCAGCATTTCTAAGCCCTTAAAAAAAAAACAACCTAAGACAAAAAGCAAACCGCACTGGCAAGGCTTGCCTGCCAGCAACTGCTCAGTACCAGGCTCTCACTAAGACAGCTTTGAGCTAACTGTATGGCAGGTACCCATGCCAGAGAGGTAACTTTTAGGTACTCTCAAGAGCTGCTGCACCAACAGTCGGTCCCACCACCATGATGTGGCCACCTGGGAGACATGCAGCACAGAATCTTCTTTGCTAACCAGTATCTAGCACACACACACAGCAGTTCCCAGAGGAACTGTATTCTTTTGCTAGCCACAGCAAAACCCAGGCAGTGCAGTTACATCTTTGTTACTCCAATATCTTACCTAAATCATTCATGCACATCAGTTCACAAAATTGTAAGTATTCAGCACTCATTGATCAGCTCTTCAGCTCCTGGCATCTATTTGTTTTAACTCAGGTTGGCTATTGGACTTCTATTTCATGGGGTATCCTGGGGTTAATGAGTAGCACTGAGCCTAAAAAGCATTGATTGAATGTAGTTTATTCCCACTAAAACCCACAAGTGGGTGCAGTATGACAACTAAGCAGTGGGACTTCCCCTTTACTATCCAGAAACCTACAGTCACTCCAGTTGATGCCTTTCTGTGCTCCTTTAACTAGTTCCCTACAGATGGCACTGTACCACCATCCAAAATACCCCTTTAAGAAAAAATGAGCTCCAGCTGAGTCACCAAGAACAGCCAGATGATCAGCAAGGTTCCTGCTTTCTAATACAGATGGCTTCTTGAGCAAGGGCAGTGGAATCAAATAGAGAAAGATCACAATGTTATCAACATCCAGCCTTTTCTAACATAGACCAAGATGGGGTCTCGTGGAAGATGGGTCCAAATACATACACATCCTTGCTCCTCGCTTCCATGAAGTATTTGGTCACTGGCACTGTTGCAGATGGGACACTGAGATTGGACAGATCTTGGGTATGACCTTGGGAGACAACCGAGAAACCTTACAAGAGGCCTGTGTGTGTCCAAAATTTTACACAGGGGGCTGCAGTGTCAGTACTTGGATGGATGCAACAAAATCTGCAGATTCCTTTTCCCCAGTCACGAATGGTATTTCTATTACTTTCTCTGTGACTGTCTTACATCCAATAAAAACACAGAGAAGAGAAAATACAGTAGTAGAAGTTACCCTTTGCTCTTGGTAAGAAGAATAATTCATTGGTTTGGCACTTCGCAAGGCATGCATGAAGGGGAAAAGGGCTTGGCTCAAACAGGCTCATAATTGCTAGCAGCAAATTCAATCTACGGCGCATTTCATCAACTACTTCTTAATTTCACTGCCTCTCAGCTGTACAGATTTATGTGATGAACACTTCATCATAGCATCCCATGTACACTGAAACGTTTTTGCTTTTAGTTCACTATTCTCATTAGTCAATGTTATAACTTTGTTTTATTTGATAACTTGGTCTTTAGGCTGAGGGATTTGCAAACAGAATTATGGCCAAGGCTTTTAAAGCTTGTGAACCTTAGAGGAATATGAATTTCAGAAAGTAGAAGATCCTCTGAGGTTTCTCTGTCTGGCTGAATACCAGAGCATCACAGGCACTTAAGTACTCTTGAAAATCTTAGCTTACATCCTGCTGTGAGTATTGCTCTCAATATCTGCATAAAAAGAAGTAGGTTACTACAGAATGGAAATAAGGATGTTATCTACCGAAACTCCAGAAGAAAATGAAGACCAAGATGAGATTATTATTTGGTTAGGATTAACAGAAATGCTGGAAAATTACCAGGATTTCAGTTTCAATACCAAGAAAGAGCCTCTCTACAAGCACTGTGCCTGCAATGTCAGCTCTGGCTAAAATGTTCTCATCCCCTACTCAGAAAATGAAAAAAAAAAAAGCCCATTCTAACAACACAGCTCTGAGATAATCCTTGATCAGAAGTAACTGTTCATTTTTTAAAAGCTACCATGACCGACTATAGTATAAAGCTAGATTTACATCCACTGGTATGCTGACAGTAACATCACACCACTGCCTTCAAAAAGGCTTTAGCAACACAGGTCAGGGGAGAAGGAAGTAAAGGCAGATAATGAACAACTGTAACCCTGCTGGATTTAAGAGCTGATATTCCTAGGGTGGTAATTTGTGTGGTTTCATTCACCAGAAAGAGCTATGTGACTACAGAGCTCAGCACGGCTGTCTCAGGGTCACGAGCAGACAGTTTCAACAAGGAAAAATACATCAAAAAAACAACTAAGAATCTCTCTTCTTTGAGCCCCTGCACTTACATAAGCGATACTGTACTTATAAAATACAAAATTCAAATTAAATTCCCAAAGTCTGTTGTACTAGAATGTTTTGCAGCGCTCCGCTCAGCTCAGTCTTATCACTTCTGCTTGCTCACATTTATGCCAGTTCTTACAGACCAACAGAACTGGGATATGCTATTTTAAAACTGTAATATCCTCTAATCCACTCCATGTTAAAAACAAAAGTAACAGCAACAAATAACCCAACCCACTGCATTAAACTTAACTACCCATTCTTTTCACATAGAAGAATATACCTTATTAGTGCAAATGGAGCTCAGAGTACTGAGTCATTTTTTTTCCAGAGAATTACATACACATTACTGTATTCCTTATTTAATAATGATTCATTTCATTACTACTAGACTGAATGAAACACGACTGTATGGAAAACCAGACATGTTTCCATAAAACGCCTTCCCAACACTGTTGCTTCTGGTATTTCACTCTTTCTGCTCCCTCATTGTGTTTCTCAATCTATCCTCCCAATCAATATCCTCAGGTCCTTCATAAATCCTTTGGAACTGAGCAAGGAACAGCACGTGCCACGGCTGGCTCAGAAATACATGCACTAATCTGACAGCCGATAAAATGAGCTCTCAGGCCATGGAGCAAAACAAATTGATCGGATGCATAATGAAGTTGATGGTGTTGCCTTCACTCCAAGGGAACTCCAAGCTTTTGATTTGTCGGGATCTTTTCCCCCTCACCTTCCTCACCTCAAGCTTCCCTGAACTCATACAAATTTTGTTGCCTTTTCTCACGTGCCAAATTTGATAAGTTATTGGACAGACGGTGATCAAAGAAGGGAGAGAAAGGGATGAGATCAGCACAATGCCTTTCTAAACGTGCTAGTAAAGAAAACAAGCAAGTACATTCAAAGCCTGGCCTCTTATTAGGCTCTTGCACCTGTCTCAGAAAGGTTTGGGGGAGTAATTATAGAGGACAGGATACTCATCTAGGCAGGACCCTGAGCCTCAGCTAAAAACACAGAGTTGGTCCTACATAGGAGCCCATAAGCAAGTAATGGAGCAGGAGTAGAGTATGGAGCTCCTCCTCCATAGGAGCAGTAGGTCCTTACTCTTTTCCTTCACTCTGCTCTTATTGACCATTCATGAGCAGCTCTTCCTTTTCCAATACATCTAAATTCAGTGCTGGTCAACAGCTGCTTTTCACTCAAAATCTGTAATGCCTGAACTGAACACCCACCAGGGAATACTGAATGAGCCTCATCTTCCTAAGCATTTAATCACAACTGTCACAAGTGAATAAGCAGCCAAGAATAGCTCTAATGAGGTTGTATTTGTCTGAGAGGTTTGACTGAGTTTGTAGCTCACTCCTAAATAAAAGGAATTAATTTCCCACTCCCTGTTTTCTAATGTAATAATGCTGCTGTAAAGTGTGATTTACTTGCAACTTATCTTCTCACATAGTAGCAGGACTGGAAAAGCTATTTTGTGGCACTCATAACAGACAAATTGTTTTATAATCCCTTTTATAAGCACCATTGAGCACCATCTTGCTGTGTTCTCATTCCTGTGATTGACCGGCATGCCAGACCAGACCTAACTGCTGAAATGGTGAAAAAAAAGCACGTCCTCCTACTTCCAGCATAAATCCACTCACAGACAGTTCACACTACCTTGTTCTAGGGCTGCTTCCTAGATCTCTCGTGGTATGTACTGTGTTCAACCCTAATTCTCTGCCATACCTACCTTTCTAGCAACTTCAGAGTTTAACTCTCGACTCCAATATACCGCTGCACTTAGCTCCACGTTCGTTTGGCTTCTGACTGTGGCAAAATGAGAAGTAGTTAATTGGAGATTGATTTTGGTGAGAGACTATATGCTGATGGCAGTAGTTTAGATATTTTGGCTATGAATCCATATAAAATTCCTGAGTGAATATATAGGCTTTGAACTTAGCTACTGTCCATTTGTTCCAGACTGCTTCAATCAGTGTCAGCTCCTGCACCCCCATGGAGATAATCTGGTGTGGCAATCTCCAGCTCCTTTCTGAGAAATCTTATTTATGCCTCTGCCACAGCCTTGTTATTCTCTCTGAATGTTCCTTTATTATGTATCTTTATCATCTAGCAGCTATCGCTGACCCTCTGCCAGTTTTCCAGCTCTTTATATACTTATTAGCTTTGATACCTTCTGCAAGTTTTTCCTCTGACTCCTTTTTTGCCCTGACTTGTACATTCTGCAAGTACTTGCCAGAATTCTTTTCAGCTATAGTTTTAATTTTTGATTTCTTTCTTCCTGAGATTTGCCATTAAAGTATATTTTACCAGGAATAAACAAGGGCTATGTACATAAGGAAAGAGTCTTTCTGAATGTTGTAAATGGAAGATAAGCAAGTAAGCATCTCCACCTTGTGTTCAATATAGCATGCAGAGACAATCTTCTACCTACTTGAATCTATTTTACAAGTTTAGATCTTACACTAAAAAAGCAACAAGCAACATATGCGCATGAACCATCACCATCCAATACACAACTCAGCTCTTCCAAGATGTTCAAGAGTGACATGGCCCAACATAACACACAGAGATGTAGCGTAACACACACTGACACTTTGACTGCCTCCCGTAGGGCTGCATCATTGCTAAAGCTGTAAGAGTTTGCGCCAATCTTTGATCCAACAGCCCTCATCCTTTAGCTCTGACAGCCAGGATTTATGCTTCAGCACTGAAAGACCACACAATGACAGCTGTCAATACAGGCAATGCCATTTACCAAGAAGCACGAGCTCAGCACATTAGCTTTCTTGGCAAAAGTAGCTGAGGCTGCAGGGACACCTTCTATGCAGCTTCCATCCCAGCCACTGGGTGCAGCATCCTGCCTGCACGTGTTGCACTGGCACTGAGGGCTGCTGGGTGATGCAGCGAACTGATGACACTTCCAAACAACCATGAGAAAGGGAGATCTTTTCACCCAGTTCCACTCCCTTAGGCAAAGAACAGTACAGCCCACACAAGGATATTGGCACAACAGAGCACAAGCTAGTGGGGCAAGCTTCCAATGTTGCTTGTCATCATTAGAGGTGTCCCCATAGAGGGCAGGACCTCAGAAGCCCAAGAATAAGAGTTGGATCATGGTTTATTACTCTCAAAAGTGGGTGAAGTAGAGTGAAAACATCACAGTTACTTCTCCAGAGTGTCTAGATGTGCGGAGCTCAGTGGTGCTGCAGTCACATTCCCTGCAGACCATTACTCAGTCACAGAACAGTTAAGGTTGGAAGGGCATCTGCATGTTGGCTACACAGCAGCCTCCAGCCCTGACATCCTGTGCCAGAAGGTGATAGCATCATTGTAGGACATAACCCTTGAATGGATATTCAAAACCTACTCATCTGATCATCATAATAAATCATGTTGTAACTTTCAGCACACCTTCCCAGCACCCCATAAGCAGAAACCATGCCACACATGTCATACCTTAGAAAGTAAAGCATTAGGTGGTCTAAAGGGAGGCTGGGGAACATAATGAACTCATTTCAGGGACACAGCACTTTCTAGAACAATTTCAACTAACCTTGTATTACGTGTTTCCCTTCCAGAGTGCCTTAAAAATTCAAGCAGCTCATAACGTTCAATAATGCATTTGGCATTGATCTTCTTAACCAAAAGAACTTTACAGAATGCTTTCTGCTCTGCTAAAGCACATTAAGACCTTCATTTTAACAGTGGGGGCTCTACTGCAGCTCTGAAAGATAATTTCATTTCACTGAGGTTTCTTCTTAATAAAGAACCTATCATTACTAACTTGAGCTTTTCGTTTCTTCAGAAGAATTCTTAATAATATTCAGAGGAGGAATAAATTAATGACATTGTCCACTAGAAGGATTTGTGGGTAAGTACATTCTAATTCCAGCTGCAGGAGGTTTATCCAAGTACATTTGCTGCAGGATGCTTGAGGTTTGTGATTATTTCCTTTCTCCTTTTGGTAGCCTTTCAACTCCATAAAAAGAATCTGCACACAACACTGTAACAGCGCTTCCCAGCTGACATGGGGCACCGATCGCTGAGCAGTTCAGCACCCTGGATCCACAGCAAAACCTTGAGCTATTAAAGGAGTGCTTTACCTCCCTTCATCCCTGGGTGTAAGGAGTTTCCAACAGGGCCCATAAAACAGGTACTTAAGAGGACAATGCCACAAAGAGTAAGATTTTCGTCTAACTCAGAATGGAGAGAAAGGACTGACATTGTTTCAACATTATGATTCTTAAAATCATTTTTTCCTGCTAGCAAGGAACATCCTTTGACTAGTTGTGTATACACAAAAGACCACAGGAATTGGTCTTATTTGTCAATTTTGCTACATCGGGCTTACATGTCAGAATCCCATCACGTACTTGCTCACGCTTGGTTTAATCAGATGATTACAAATGACTGCACCACAGTGGTTAAAGCAGCTGTGTTCCAGCACTGAAAGTCCCCTGCTCCTCAGCTGGGACACACTGACCGACCCCTACCTGTTCCACATCCATTATGAAGCAGAACAGGATCGGTCTGACAGTGCACAGAAAAAGGAACTAGAGAAAAGCTTGAGTCCCCAGGCATTTCGTTTTGGGTCACAACAGGAAAGAGAAGAAAAGAACACTGCTGGTGCTGTATCTGGGTAATTCCTTTTTTGCATGTGTGGGGACTGAACAGCTTTGAACAGGGAGGCAGCAGATAAACAGCAAAGAGAAGAGCTGACAGGTTTCTTAAAGGTGGGAAGAACACCCACGATAGCAAAACTGCTGTCTTTATGGGACACTACTGAGCCATGCCACTTACACCTAGGAAGAAAGATAGGATCATACTTAAACATACAATTCTGTGCAGTAACCAAACCACCACAAGCTTTTGCTACAACACTTTATTCTAACCCCAAACATCCTAAACTTAAAAGCAAAGACCCCAAAGAGGTACACCAGATGAAAAGGATCCCTGGGAGCAGCAGTATGGCTTTTTGCTTTGACATCATCTAAGTGGCACGTGTGGATGCCTACAGCTCAGAAAGCTGAAACTCTCCTAGGAAAGATGTAAATACGTATTAATAGAGCAGAAATATTCCTCAAAGTCCCACACAGTACAATCACATGCTCCACAGTTACTCTCCAGCATTCCTCTCTAGCTAGCTAAAAACCAAAGCACACAGAAAGCAGGCACAGCAGTATGAAACAGTGGTTTCCAGCCATCCTCCCACAGAAGCTCTTGGAACAGCAAAGGGTAAAAGTTAACAAAAGGGATTGTCTACAGAGGTCTCCTCAGAGAGCTTGGACAAACACTCAGAGAAGGTGGGGGATGCTTTTCAGGATCACTTAAAGCATTTCAGGCCCTGACAAAAAGACACCAGACCTTACAACAAAGAGATCCCACAAAGCATCCTGTTCTCTTCCTGCTCTACAGTTCAAGCAGAACTGGAGTTCAGCAGACACCTATGAGTTCTGGCAATTTGAGATTAATACTTCATACTGGTTAAAAGCTGGGAATTTAGAACTGCTCTCGGAACTGTAGAGCACAAGCTTCTGGCTTGGGCAGTTCACAAGGCATCAGCCACTACAAACAGACTGGAGCTCAGGCGTGGAAATAAAGACATGGAACTTAGAATTAAAATCCCTGTAAAGAGCATCAGGAATTGCAACTCCATGTTCCTTCAGCTAAAGAAACAGACAGAATTTTTAAGAGGAAAGTCAGTTGCTCTGCTACAGCTGTATAATATTCTGGGTGGCATAGAAAATCCTTGATCTTTAGAGCTCCTGGCAGCCTCTCCAGCTGTGGTTTCGTGTGTGGCAGCAAAGACAGCCAGGTGAAGCGGCCCTCCTCCTGTCCCTATCTCCTGGGCTGGTTCCTGTCACCACACTGCCATTTCAGCGTACTGCTTCAGTGATAACACCATCCACATCTGTTTAAGGAACAAGATAACCATAATTCAACCCTACTGGACTGTTTGATTTTCCTCTGTGTTATGAAACAGTAATTGTTCTCTTTTTTTTTTTTTTAAACATACACACAATTTGTATTGAACTGTTTAGAGAGAAAGTGAACCCAAACTTACAAGCAATGTGACAGCATTTAAGGTTATTTTAACAATCCAGATTTTAGTTATAATGGATACAGTTTTTATGCGATTAAGTTCATCTGAACGTGATTTACATTTCAAAACTGTTCAAAAACTGGAGGAGGTATTGTCTGCAGCGAAGGAAGTGAACTTGTCTGAAGCATATGATAATAAGCTCTCAGAGCCGTCTGATATCATCATCTCACTCCTGCTCTTTTATTCATGGATATACTTATCTTACTTTTTTACCCTGCTTTTTCAACTCCCAATTTATTTCACTTGGTCATTAAAATTCAGAAGCTGAGATACAGTCTCTCAGGATTTCTGCCTATGCCCACACCTATGTTACGGTCATCAAAAGTTGCTTTACTTCATATGAATTCTCTTCCAGACCACAGAGCCACTGACCTGTACAAAGTGGATGACATAAATCTTCAACAGGAGGCACAAAGCATGTAATGAGTGTAGATCTCATTAAGACAGTTAACGCCACAAGGATATTTCGGATCATGAGCACAAATCCTACTTAAGAACAATGTGAAAGATTTAAGGGTTTTTTTGGGTAGTAATTGATATTTATGCAGCCTGCTCTGAATGCAGCACAAATGTTCTTTAATGAAAAAGTGCCTTCTATAGAAAAATCCATCAGAACAATGCCACAGGCAGCCAGCCACAGACTTGGCACGTATCTTGGCAGGGGTCAGCAACCCTGACACTGCTGCGTGTTGGTAAAGCTCCTTAGTTTGATCCCTCTACTCAAGAAAATCTGCCAGGTTTTTGCATAACTCCCCCTTCTCTCCCAAGGATTTTGCCCTCATTCTCATTTCCTTGGTTAATTTTACATCAGCCTGAAAGAAACAATGGTGAAACACCAGTGGGCCAAAGCTCACTGCCATCACCACTCCGAGGTGCTAAGCAATTAGCAGCTGGCAAAAAAAATTCATGTCTGGTACCAAGCCTTGTGATTAATGCAATCTTCTAAGGTACAATGTAAATAGTAAAGTTGACCAGGGCTACAACAACCCAACAACCCTGTCTCCTTTGGGTATCCATTGGGTATCTCATTTCAAAAAAATGAAATCCAAGTTCAAGCACAATGCACTACCATATAGGAAGGGTCACTTCGGCACCTGCCTTTCATGATTTCAGCTGTAGAAACACCAGAAGCTTCTCTCTGTCACTGCACAGAGCAAGGAAACTAACTGAAAGACTGATTTTTCTTTATCAGCCAGAAGAATACTTGCTCCACACTGTTCCTTAAGGCCTTGGAGGTTTAGGCTGTTCAAGGTCTAAGAGAACAATAAACACTTGCATTGAATTCATTAACATCCTAAAGAAACTTTTAAATTTTGATGTAGACATATTCAGTGCTCATACAAGACCAGGTATTATGCATACATATACAAAGAGATGGATACAGCTGCTGGGCAGACAGTGACATCCAGCTGCATCGAGATGAAGTTGAGAAAACAACAAAACAAGAATATATTTCATTAAGCTCTTCTGCAGAGGGGATATTAAGCATGAGTGCCCACAGTCTGACTTACAGCCCACTTCCAAAAGAGAACAGAGCTAATGCATAAACGTGATGAGAAGAAGGTGGTAAGGGGATTTACAACATTGCTGAAAACATCAGAGTTTGAGAGAGAGATGAAAAGACAGCATTCAAGACTTTTGGCCACACTTCAGCAGAAGTTCTGACATTTGTCTAACACCTGTGTGTATCCGTGTGCTAGGGCTGTTCCCTGCGATAAATGGGAAAAGGTCCTATTTTAGTTTTCATCACCTTGAGGGAGTGCTCAATACCCGCTCCTAGGACTGAATTGAAGAGTTTTGGTGGGCCAAAAGGTGGCAGAGCATTCCCTGAACATGATGGAAATGGAACAATAACTCATACTGACGTATGATTCCGACTCGGGAGATTTTCAGTTCTGTTTTGTTAAAAAATATAATTTTTTCCTGCATCAACAGGGATGTATTATCTCAAGACTTAATTTTTCCATAATCCCAGAGAAGCTCTGACTCAGGGAAGAAGCGTTCCCTGCTCCCGGAGGGCTGGGGAGCGAGCAAAGCAGTGCTCCCCACAGCCAGGCAGCCCATGGGAAGCACAGCTTTGGCTACAAAGTCTGGTATGTGTAATTCCATGAGCTTTTTTGGAAATGAAGTAGGGAGTGAATATCAGTCATAGTTAAAATTCCCAAACAGATGAGCTCTGTAGGATTAAAGTGACTCAAAGCTGGGATCATACTTACAATTATTGTAAAAAATGAAGAGGAGACAGTCCAGCAATTAGAACAAAGGGCAGGAATCTGGCAGTCTTAGCCCTGTTCCTGTTTTACAACTTGTTTGCTATCATGGGCAATTCTCCTCTACTCCAGACCCATGTTTTTATTCCTATTCAATGCACCAGTACCAGTTTGGCACGGAACCTGACTGAACATCATTCACAAACTCGTGTGAGATGTGCTGGAAAACAGCTTTGGTATATTTTCAGTTCACACAGAGGACTGCAAGTTTACAGGCTGTCCAAGTAATACTTGTATTTGGTTGATGAACGCTGTCACACCTAGTATTAAGCTGTGACCTCCACCACTATATACAGACTGGGACTCTCCCCGGGACTGACATGGAATGAATCAGAAAAATAATGCCTGAGAGTCATTAGCAGTTGAAGAAAAGAGTAAGCAAAGGAAGAGAAGGAACACAACCAGTGTTTCTTTTGCTATTTAAGTGTACTAATCTTCTAGATGTATTGATTTCAATGAAGCCAGAAAGTTTTTCTTCTATGACAAACACATTCATTTCCCCTCACATTTTCAAGGATTTTAAACATACAAGACACAACATGGGAACATATCCCAATTAACAGAGATATTTTTATAGGAAAGAAGGAAGATTAAATCTAAGCACTGTGCCAATCAGATACTATTGCTAATAGCTAAGCTCTTACAAAGACCTTGAAAGACTCAACACTGCAAGGTGAAGAGCAAAGGAATGAGTCGTTCGGCGCCCCGCAGCAGTGCAGGGCAGCTATGGTCCCCAGGAGGACTGCTAACAGGTTAAGGAAAGCTGCATCCCAACCGGAATCTCCATTCCTTTTAATCAGCTGAGCACTGTAATAAGATTAGAGGTGATTGGGTAGAGTAGTGGGATTAAACCCATCCACTAATCCTCAGAATTTACTATTCACAGCTCAAATGCATTAGTCCTTAAGAGCAGAAGTGCTCTATCCTCCTAAAAGATGCAACAGTCAGAAGAGGTATAAGATATTGGGTGAAGGAAAGTGTTCTCTAACACTGTTAAATGCACACCATATATTCCTGCCTTTAAAGCATGTCACAGCTTCACAGCTGAGCTGGGCTGTGTACGAGCAAGCAGCCCCATTCCACTATGACACAGCACAGAACAACACTGAATTTTTGCTTCAGACCTATCAAAACTAACCAGAAAAAGAACCTGTTATTGAGAGGGGGAAGCTGTCCATACAAGAAAGTAAGAAAGGCTGTCAGGAACAGGTCATGTATATTTCTTCTTGTGCCAACTTTTTCAGCCCACATGTATAAAGATTCCTTGAAGGATGAGGGTAAAAAAACAGAAAAACAGTATGAGCATGCACAGAAGAACTTGTTGCAGTCTGAAGAAAGAGGTGATATAGTACCATCTAAAGTAGCAAGCTGTCCAAAATAACTGCGTAACAGCATGGCAGTAGGTGGATAAAACGAATACCTAAGCTTGGAGCAGCAGTAAGAATGCTACTATATAAAAATATTTTATAAATACGAAAGCTTGCTTGTGAGCTGGGAAATAACTGGAAGTTATACAGTCAGCAAAAAAGCAAAAAGTGATGAGCCAAAACAGCCACCAATAACACCTTTGGGATTTTCCTCTAGTCACAGAATCACAGAATGGCCAGGGTTGGAAGGGATCTCAAGGATCAATGAATCTCCAACCCCCTGCCACATGCAGGACCACCAACCTCCCCATTTAATACTAGACCAGGCGGCCCAGGGCCCCATCCAACCTGCCCTTGAGCACCTCCAGGGACAGGGCATCCACAACCTCTCTGTGCAGCCTGTTCCAGCACCTCACCACTCTCTCTGTGAAGAACTTCCCCCTGACATCCAACCTAAATCTTCCCTCCCTCAACTTAAAACCATTTCCCCTTGTCCTGCAGTTATCAACCCTTTCAAAGAGTTGATTCCCCTCCTGTTTGTAGGCTCCCTTTAGGTACTGAAAGGCTGCAATGAGGTCACCCCGCAGCCTTCTTTTCTCCAGGCTGAACAAGTCCAGCTTCCTCAGCCTGTCTTTGTAGGGGAGGTGCTCCAGCCCCCTGATCATCTTTGTGGCTCTCCTCTGGACCCTCTCCAACAGTTCTCTGTCTTTCTTGTACTGGGGGCTCCAGACCCGGACACAGGACTCCAGATGGGGCCTCACGAGAGCAGAGTAGAGGGGGACAATCACCTCCCTGTCCCTGCTGGCCACCCCTCTTCTGATGGAGCCCAGGGTACCATTTGTCTTCCGAGTTGCAAGGGCACACTGCTGGCTCATATTAAGCTTTTCATCCATCAGGACCCCCGGATCCTTCTCCACAGGGCTGCTCCTTCCAGTCTGTATGGATGCCTGGGATTCCTCTGGCCCAAGTGCAAAACCTTGCACTGTGCTGTGTTGAACCTCATTAGGTTCGCCTGGGCCCACCTTTCAAGCCCGTTGAGGTCCCTCTGAATGGCACCCCTACCTTCCTCCATATCAACCGCACCGCTCAGCTTGGTGTCCTTATCAAAATCCTTAGCTTAGTCCTTATCAAAATCCCTTCCAGTTACTTATCCTGAATGGGAGAAGGTTAAGCATCTTTCTGGGATGCCATCCAAGCACACATTTCCTGCAGGCAATGACCTGCTCTGTCCCCTCTCTTACCTTATTCATAGTAAATGGAATTTTCTTCAATTATACATTTATTTTCAAAATATCAAAGAGCCTCACACTACCCGCAGCAAAAGAAATATGCAGGATCCCTCCAAATAGCTACTTTTATTTTTGTAACTGGCTTAGCAGGAAAGATATAAAAAGGGTTAAGATGGTCAAAGCTGATTGAAAAAATGCTACCCCTTTAACATGATCAAAAAGCTCTCCATTGAGTTTCACATACCAGCATTCAGCATTGCCCAATTTCCTTCTTTTTCTTGGAACACCATGCTACTTGTTAGACCTGAAGAGTTCTGAGAAAGCTAAGATGGAAAGCTACTAACACAAAGGTATGAAAGCACATTTCCAAGAAACCCACTTGGTCTGCTGATGACCTTTTAATAAGAGAACTGTTTCTTAATGCAAGCAAATTTTATCTGGCTGGTGTAGCAAGTGGGTGACCACTGACCCAAGGGCCTTTTCTAAAGACATCAGCAGAGTATGAAATTTCAGGAACTGGCAGTGCACTGCCTCTGTCTGAGTCTCTGAGGCTGCAGTAAGGTGGTCTGGGGCCATTTTGTGTTCTGAAGGCTGAGAGGGTAGGGTCTCAAGTGCAGTTATTGATGAGACATATCAGTAAATGCAATTAGTGTGCATGCTTTTACTCTTTAAGTTACAGATTTGCCTAAGGGTAAACAATGCCTCCAACACTGCGCTTACCGAAAGAAGGCTGAGAGAAAGAGCCCAGAGCTGGGTCAGCAGGTAGCTCTGTTCCATTAGGCTTCAGGCACAACAAGTGTCCATCTTCACAGGGCTTGGCAGTAAAACACTCCTGAACTCCTGCAATCTTTACCTACATCCTTTTCAGAGCTACTATGAGCCCTATGAAACAGCCAATGGAATATTGCTTCTATGTTTTCTTCTCCCACTTGACACCCAGAGCATGAGTATGTCCCCAAAGCTCTGTCCGGCAGATCACAGCCCAGCTGCAGACACAGCCCCCTGCTTTCTTGACACATTTCTACCATACTAGTGCCTTAACTTCAGTCTGTGAGGTACAGACCCAGAACAAATGACTGCATCACACAGCCTTTTCACATTGTGGGTTGTTAGTGCATAATTGAGGACAAGGTCTACTGAGAATGAGGACCATGAGGCTGAAGTTCAGATGCCTGCACCAGCAGCTGTTCCTGTGGCACGGACTCTTATGCCGCTAACAAGGCAGTAAACACATGGCTGTGCTATTCTTCCAATGCAGGGCATAATCACAGAGCCCATCACGTCCAAAGAAGGGCACAAACGTACCCAAACATGCATTCCTGAACTCAGCAAGCCCGGGTGCCTCTAATGAGGGAGGAATTCAAAACATGACACGTTATCACATTGTATGGTTACAGGGACTGTCACAGGACAGCTACTTGACACCACAGAGAAATGGAAACTGCTAACCCAGAAGTATAAGGTGCTGTTCACTTCAATTATGCATTTCAAGGAGGTTTATGATGGCGATTGCTTTGGGATAGTCACCAGATCAAGCCTTACACACTGTGCTCTTTTCTTGTCAATACATTGACATCCCTCTATGCCTTCTTGAGATACTTCTGAACACACGTATTCAAGCACACATCGTGAAGGTATAACATAGCAAAACACAGAAGCCCTGGCCTGTCTTTCCAGGCTGCCTTTCCCTGCATGCAAAATCCCAACACTGGAGACATGTCACTGCAGAGAGTACAATTCATCACCTACCACCCAATTCCTGGCCTCTGCATACCTACTCTCTGATCAGCAGCATTTGGTCATATGCATTAAGGGAATAGAGGGTGGGATTTCTTTAATTTATTTTTAAATAAGACTTTTCAAACTGCATCTCAGTAACATTTAAAAATTTATTTTCTTCTAACTTAGTTCAAAATCTAGCTCATGTTGCTATCTGTGCTGTTTATCTCCTATATTTCATTCACAGTGAATTGATTTGGATTTTACAGGATGAAAACAAACAGCTCTGGGTAACATAGAGGGCTCTTGACGGTGAGGATAGCTCTGATTTTGAGACTTGGAAACTGCAGCACAGAAACTATGCAACGTTCCAAGCCAGGAAGCTTCAAGAGGAGGTTGGACATGGGCTCCTGACTCTCTCAGCCAATCACCACCACAATACATAGGAAGTAATTATTTGGAAACTAAGAGGTAATTAATGCAGGAGTAACAGAAAACTTTCTGGCCACTAGGTCTCTGTCAATACATCAGATGAGAAACTACAAAGTGTCACCAGAGGAGTGAAGAAGAAAAGCAAGCAAGGTTCCAAGGCTGCTGTTCTCCCCACCACTGAAGTGACGACCACTTGTAGGGAGGATAGGAGATTTAGAGCTGGACTTCTCTTCCATGAAAAATCCAAGCAGAGCTGCTATGCTTATTTGGCAGAAGTGAGGCAGAGCCAGAACTCCTGCACAGCTATGGACAATAAAACCAAACCAGATTGCTTCCACTGGGCCACTGAATTTTTTAGATTTAATTTTTTTTTTTTTTTCCCCAGAATGTGCTATCCATGAGGTCAGATCTTTCCCTAAGAAAGTTAACAAACTCCAGCAATCTCATGTCCTCCTCCTTAACCGGAGTTCCTCTCTGCAGAGGAGGGGAGGAACTGGACAAGGGACACATTCATCCCAGCCTACTTCTAACCTACTTCTTCAGGAAATGGAATGACCAGAATGAGGAGTTTGGTTCCAATCCAATCTATATATATTTTCACAAAGCTAGTCACTAAAGCCAATCTGCTCCAAACATCTTTCAAGCTTGGTATTCCCATCAAAACGTATTGCATGCAAAATTTGAGGCACAGTAAGGCCAGAATGCTGCTTCTGGTTCAGAGGCTGGCTTGGTTATACATGTGCATGACCCCACAAGCAAAGGAAGGAGGGTACAGATACTGTTGACACTGAAAGGTGTCCCTTGCACTGACCATGTGGCCCAGAAAGATCACAAGATCACACGTGTGCATCCCTGCACCACTGTGAAAGAGGGAAGCAGACATGGTGAAGGACACCAATCTGGTGCCCTACACCTTCCCTTCTCCCAGCCACAAGGCCTGGGGAGCCCAGAGAGAGGAGCTAGGCAGCGAGGGCACAAGGCAGCAGCAACTCAGACAGCTACACAAGCTTCTACTTCATTTGAACTCAGCATCCTCACCTTTGCTTGTCTGCTTCTCTCTTCTCACACAAATATCTTCCTGGCCCTTCCCTGCTTCCAGTTTTGAGAACTTGTGCTCTCTAAAGCTCCCTCACAATTATAGTGTCAAATATTGCTGTTCCCTGACACAAATGCTATTCCCAGCCCACTATGAATGTACTCTAGAAAGCCAAGGTAGGTCACTACCCTGCGGGCTGTACCTTTACAGCACGAGATCTTGTTTTAGGGTCACCAACCCAGGGTGCTGTAATAAATATGGCAACAGAGTCTCACAGGAGGTCTGGACTCTTGGCTTCAGTAAACATGGCTCTCAGATGCCAGGTAGTGAACCCAGCAAGAGCAGAACAAGTACACATATTGAGGTGTACTGAGAAACAGGCCTGCGGTCCAGTGCTGCTTCAGGAACAGCTCAAGAGATAACAGAACTTATCTGGTCCAAAGCAAGCTTTCCCACTGAAACATGACCTAGCTTGTGCAGAGGCCAAGCATCCCTTTTCATCTACATGCACCTGAGACCTCTCCATTCTGCTTTCAATGCCCATGTTCCTCTGACATCAGAAGAAGCTTACATACTTAATGCGTGCAGTGGCTGCCAGAGGATGAAATAACATCCTGACTGCAGAATTACTGTAAAAAACACATTCAAAATCCACAGGTAAAGCAAAATCTGCTCAGAGGTCAAAGTACTCTGGGATCACCCACACCATTCAGGGACGCTGCTAGAGGAGGGGAGCAATAAAGCGCAGAAGCATAGCATAAAAAGCTGCACTGTATGCAGACATCCAGAACAGAGAGGAATAGGCTACTGTTTATTCAGAAAAGCCAGATAAAATAGAGTCAACTTTCACAAGAACAGGGTTTCCAGATAAAAAGAGGAGACGTAATTTGGGTTGTTCTGGCTATAATGTACCCTGGGAAAAGAATACATTGCAGAAGAGATCAGTGAGAGCTTTATTTAGTTCTAAAGCTACCAGCCATCACCCTGAAAAACAGAGGATGGTGCCAAGCAAGAAATAAATATACCTGATAACACCCATGGAAAGTTTATTAGTCACCTCCAAATAGGAAGAAGAAGAAGGTCCTTTTGAAACTGAAAACAACAGCTGAATATAAAATTTGTCAGAATGTGACCTTCACTTTAAAAGTTCACCCAAAAGCAATGTAAAGAGACAGAGTATAGGGGTGAAAAGAGGCAGCAAGCCTTAGAGACAAAGGGAAATCATCATCTCCTGTCATCACCATCAATCCCTACAGTCCCTTCAGTCACCAATATGCTGCAGGAGGTATCAATTGGGCACAAGCAAAGAGCACGTCTAAAGCAGAAAACAGACTATTGCACAGAGATATTCAACCTAGGGCAGACCTTCAAGACCTGCAGCTTATTCATCCAAGTACAGCAACAGATTAACACAAGTGGATTGGATACACAAGCTTCAGGCCCAAGCAGACACGAAAATCTCTGCACTAGGCTCACCTTTCTTTTGGGCTTTTACTATTAGCCCAAGAAAAGTCAGCTCAGCTCTGTCTGCAACTGCTGGTATAAAAACATCCCATCTTCAGTCACACAGTACACATATGATCTTTGTTAGTGCTGTGTTGCCCTCAACAATGGTCTTACATCCATGTTGCACACGCTTTCAGGAAAGCAGGAAGACACTAAAAAGAATCATAGAATGGCCTGGGTTGAAAAGGACCTCAAAGATCATCTAGTTCCACCCCCCTGCTATAGGCAGGGTTGCCAACCACTGGACCAGGCTGCCCAGAACCACATCCAGCCTGGAAGAACTCATGGCCTGGCAGGGTGAAGAATTTTTCTATTAATGCGCAGGTTAACAAACATTGATATTAAAAGGTCTGTAAAAAAGGAGGGAGACGGAAACAAGCAAAAAGGAAGGCAAGTATTATCTTCTTTTCAGAAAAGAAATGTTGTCTTATTAAGTGGGAGGGGTAAGGAAGAATTCTGGCAGACATGGCAGAGCGGCAACATAACTACAGATGCACTGAATTGATGCAGCACAGGGCACCGCTTACCTAAGAAACAACTCTACTTCTGGCACTTGTTTAAATCACAGCTTAAAACTATTTCTAAAATAGCATTTTCAGTGGTAACTAACAGACTAACAAGGGAGTCACGCTGCCCAGTAGAGAAGAGTAAAGCAGCAGGCAACATACACGCTGCAGGCTAAGATGGCTCTGTCATATTAGATCATATCTCAATCCCATCTCCCTAAATTAATTCCTAAAGTAGTCCTATTTCTCTGGTGTTCCCAAACAAACTGTGCTTTATTTACAGTTACAAAAACAACATCTGTAATGCAAAGGATGAAGCTGATCTAGCCAGAGCATGATCAGGTAAACTATGCTCTCTCTCTTTAAATGATGCAACAGCCTTCCTACCCCGAATTTATTCCCAGAGACAAAATAAACAAGGTTTGTTAAACATCTTAATAGAGTGATATCATTTTCAAGGGAAATTCCTCACAGGGAAAATATGTATCACGAGCAAACAGAAGGGACTAGTTTATTATAAAATGACAACCAAAAAAAATACCCCTTTAATATCTGCCTCTACCCAAGGTCAGCAAAGACAGAGAGTAATTATCTAACCAGGCAAACACACCATTTCCATCTTCTCACTCTACAAATCTTTTGAGTGTCCTCAGAACTTCCCTCATTAGCTTATTCCATTGCCCTATCATCACTTTTTCCTGATGTGCAGTTTCAATCTTCATGAGTGGCATTTAAGCATTTTATTGCTTGCCCAAGGAGGATTAAATATAGGGACACCCCGTAGCTCTGGCACAGCTACTTCAGGGATTCATCTATTCACAACTTCCACTACTGCTTCAGGCTTCCATTATTTTGTTTCTTATTCTGTCCTAGATGCAGTGCTGTTCTGCACTGTCAACAGCTTTCACAGTACAGCCTAAAGCAGTGTGGAAAAAACATATTCAAACAACAGGATAAGAACAGGGAAGAACCTGACTCAAGCTGCCTTTTCCTACGGTCAGCTGGTGATTCCGTTTCAGCTGGTTCCGTTTCTTACTGATCAAATGCTTGCACTGTACCATCAGCATGAGCAGTTCAAATGAATAAGCACTGCCAGATTCATTATGGCTTCTATAGGTCTATAAAAGTCAGTGATATGGAAGAAGTAACAAAGCATTGCTCATGCTTTGTAGAAAAGGAACCGGTAGCAAGGTCAAAGCCATCAAGGAGGTAAGTAGCCATGGGAACTCTAGGAACAAGAATGTCTTGGCATAGGATGCTGTGAGTGATAGAAGTGAAATGGAGGGATGCTAGGAAATCAACTGAAGGCTACTAAATACAAGGATGCTACTTCTGTTTTAGAAAGACTTTGTACCAGAGGGGTATGAAAGCAGAAAAGGTGTACTAGGGCTGTACAGAGCCCTGTACATGCATACATGAAAGTCCACAGCTTTGCATGTATATACACTGCCTCTACTACTCTTATTCTCCAGGCTTCTGTTCTCTGCTGTTACTAGAAACAAGACCTGAGCTGGAGGGGCACTTGTTCTCACCCAGGATGGCTGTTCCACAGACAGATTTGGAAGCAGTGCAACAGAGCAAATGCATTAGAATGCATCTTCAAGTTGATCCAGCTTCATCCCTTTGCCCAAATTTACTAACTTGGTGTTGGAGGGATCCTGTCCTGTTCCAGCTCAGGACAGCAGATTTGCTGAAAGCTAACCCAGAAAAGGGAGTGAATAGCTTATTCTGGATCCAATATACCAAACTTACTTGCACAGGGATCACCTGTGTAGAACAAAGATGTAGTAATGAAGGGCATGGTTTGGATGTAGTTAACTTAGTGGTCTTTTCCAACCTTATTGATTGATTCTATGATTTTAAGGGGGGCCCTGCAAGGGGAAGGTGGAAGGACCCACCCAGCCTAGCACATTCCTCTCAGCAGCAGCCAAGAGCTAACACCTCACAAAAGTCATATCTTACGTCTCACTGAAGCTTACCAAAACATACCTGCAAATTAGAGGCTTTCCTAAGAAAAAGTGGCAACCCTGTGAAGTGGATGCTATGTAGGATCGTTGCTCCTTCAGAAGACTGGCTGAAGTTCTCCTGTAACTAGAGATCCTGCCCCAGCCTCCTGTGCCAGCACTAAGCTGGTTCTTCACCCCCCCATCGCTGCTTGCCCATCCCGGCTCAGTGCGCTTGGAATAGCATTCCCTGAGGCAGTGGGCCCTGAACATTGAACAAAACAGTTTGTACACTTGGTCAGCACCTCGAACACTATGTCCAGATTAAAGCATTTTATAAGAGTGTCCACACTTTTTGCCTTTGAATACTGAGCAGAGTAGGCTATGCATACAGAGCAAGTTTAAAGACCAAGTAAACAGAACCATGTATTTCCACTTGCAACTGCAGTACCCAGGCTGACCCACTCTGTCCGCACTGTTTGCAGCACTAGTACAAGATTACAAGCACCAAGTTATCCAAAAGGAGCACGTGCTGCTTATTTTACCTTTAATTTTAAACAGGTCCTGAACAGATTTTGAGAGAGCTTGACTCACTCACGCTGATCCTGCACAAAACAACAGTTTCTTGACAGAGAAATAGGAATGGGAACAAATTCTGCTGAAAGACTCTGTTTGAAGGTCCCACAGATCAGCAAGTAGGTACAGCCACAGGAAATCTGAACTCTTTCATGTTTGCCACAGCTTACTGAGAAGGAAGAAAAATGTGATATGCTCTTAGGAATATTACACTGTGATTAGAAAAGGAATATGCTGCTTCATAGAACGATTGTGACTCACATACAGGCTCTAATTTTGCATCAGTTTATTATGCTAGTCAATCTATTAAAATGACCATACATTTTTTAAAAATTCAGCCATTCTGAATGTGACCTTGCTACTCAGTACTTCTCATCATCTGCCCTTGATATCTGGGCCAGTGCATGTGTACACACATAGCAGTTTTAAGCACCTCACCTGCCTCAGGGTTCTGATTATTTCTGCGAAACAGATTTCCTTGCTGTGCAAGAAAAGCCTCAACTTTGAACCAAGTAACAAGGACCCCACTTCAAACAAAGTTAATTGTACTCATAAGAGGGTTGCTGTGATGCATAGACATGAAAATACAAGTTGTCTACATTAGACACTACCTAATCCGGTAGTTTAATGGAATACTTGCATCATTATTCATATCATACATGGGGCTTGCTTCACTTTAAGGATCAAAAACACGATTATTTCTGTTTACTGTGTTGTTTCTCATAGCAGGAGATAAAAATTGCAGCATGACTTAGTGTTGAACAAGTTTCTTCTGTTAAGAAGGAGCAATCAGGTGCATCCTAGTCAACAGCATCATGAACATCAGCCCACAGCCATGCGTCCTGTTACACTCTTCTTTTATTTCAAAACCAAATTTCTCATTAGGTTGATGGATAAAGGCCTTCTGAAAGACAGGATTAAAACAAGCAAAGAAATCTGCACAACAGAACTCCTGCCCAATACGGACTTTCAAACATGTTAAGCCTGAATATAAATCTGTGAGAATTTAGTGCAAACAAGCATTCTTCAATTGCTATGATAGCATTTTCAACATAGCAGCTAATACGGCAAACAACTCATATAGCTGTACAACTGTAGTCTTGATGTAAATACAGCACCCTTCCTGCAATTAAATGCACTTAGTCATAAAAAATGAAAGCAACAAGGAGTTCTAAGATGTGAGTGAACAGCCTTCTCATATCAAAATATGTTTTCAATCTAAATGAAAGTGACCAACTCCCTTCTTGTTTCTTATAGAAGCTGTTAAGGACCTACAGTGGTGAAGAGATGAACTGATTAATTCTAGGAGAAACCTTTGGGTTTTCCTGGATGCCTACCTGTGCGACCTGCTGTAGGGAACCTGCTTTGGCAGGGGGGTTGGACTCAATGATCTCTGGAGGTCCCTTCCAACCCCTACAATTCTGTGATTCATTAAAATACATGCATCAGACACAAAACTTCATTCTGAAAATGTTTGTGCTTTTAATAGCATATAATAAACCCGTGGTTGTGCTACGTATTATTTGGCATTTATCTTGACTTTTTAGGTCCCAAAACTCTCAGTCCTAAAATTCTTTAGTCTTCCATAAAACAAACTGGAATCAGTGTTGAAAAATCAATTATTATTATTACAGTTTTTGAAGTGTTTTACAAATTAAAAAAAGACAATGTTTTTCTGCATTCAACTCAGCAGTCGAATTGCATCAGCAGGTGAATACTGAGAGACCTCAAATTCAGGTAATTGTAATAGTAACGTTGGTAAGAGACAGAATTTACAAGTTAAATTACTCTAAATTCACTTAAGGACAACTGGCTTCCATATGTCTGCACTGTATTTATTACACTGTATCTTAAACCAACGGGTGTGTTCTGCTTAATGATGTAGGAGCAGAAGACCCCCAGAGCTTTGCAATTCACCTGAATGCACTCTAGGTTTCACATAAAAAGAGGTTTTAGCTTGAACTCAAGAATATTGCGGCTGAGAAAGAAAACTCAGTGTTCATTAGTTTAATGACATTCTGGAGCCAAACTTACTGTCAGCTGTTATGTAATCTTCCCTTTTGATTTCCCAAGGCAAGATGACATGTGCAGCCTGCCGAAGACAAACTTTCATATTACTTAACAGCTGGAATAATACGTATGACGTGGATTGAAGGCAAAAGAGTTAATTAGCTTTTAAATGAAAAATAATAATGGAATAAAAGTTAACAATGGCTCTGCCCAGTAGGGAAGTGTTGAGTTCTCCATGCTGAGTCACCAAGGGAAAGGTCAACAAGCAGAGCCCCCTCTCAACCGACTGAGCACCGAGGAATTCTTGCCTTAATTACATGTGAACCAAAGCAAGTTGAACAAATCTTTATAAATGAGACTTCAATTCTTCTACAGAAAAAAAAGAAACTGAGGATTTGGTGCAAAACTTTCCTCCAGCAAGAGGGCCTCTGACAAATTCATATAAAAAAATTAATGCTGTCTCAAGACATCAAATCAAGTATGTTCTAATTTGTTGTACAATAAATTTGGGAATGACAGGATGCAAAGCTCTGTCAGCAGATAAAAACGTAACTCTGAAATTGCTTAGGAACCATCAGGCTCGCTCAGCCAAGCCAGACAATTCTGAGAAATATTGTGGAAGTTGACAACTGGTGTATTCCAAGATCATTCCATTCTAACTTTGAAGTATTTAGCTGTTCATAACAAAGTCACCTTCATAAACAGCAGACCTCCAAAGAGCGATGAAGAAAGATGCATGCATTACCATGACAGTGATGTACCAAAGACTGCTATTGTTTCTTCTGGTTACGCTGCCATTATTGAATTTGAATATTGAATTAATATCATTTTTAACTGGAAATATTTTGCAGATTGGTCTCTTAGGTTGTTGCTGATTTAAGATTAAAGCGAATAAACCCACTTACTTCTGGCTTTAATTTTTTCAGTACACTGGAGACTCATTAACCAGCAGTGCAGTAATCAACATTTGTGCCGTAACTTGTAGCCTAGGCAACAAGGGACTGTATTTATCAAGCGTGAAATTAGCATTAGAAAGTAACTCCTATGGAAATTAAGTAGAAGCTATTGTAGCTTCTCACCAAAATTTGAACAGTGGTTGTGACAACCTTAAAAAAAAAAAAAAGACAGTGGGGTGAAGGGGGAAATCTTTTCCCTATTGCAGACATGAGTCAGCAGTAGTTCCCACTGAAGTCCTTACAGTCACAGTGGTGTAAATTTAGTAGGAAAAATTAATTAGTAATTCCAAAAGAACTTACTGTAATTTAAATGGTACAAGAGAGTCTAACTGAAGGTCTGAAGTGGAAGAGCAGGAAGGGACTCTGAGTGTCTGTATAGCAGGGCAGTGTACTTTATTTGCTGCATCTTAATTTTCTCCGGCACCCCTTCCTACCTGAAGCTCAGTAAGTACTTTGCTTGAGGGTTTATCGGCAGCTCGTCTAGCAAGAAGATTAAGTGGTTCAGCTAATTAGATAGCAATGCTCTTAGCTCTTCTCCAACAGAGCAGCTTTGTGAACTTCTGCAGCAGAAGCCTTGCACACAAGAGTCATCTCTCCACCGCATCACAAGAAATAGCTGCGCCTGCCACCAAGGAATTTCATGGTCCACCCTCGGCCCATTTCCAAAAGGCTCAACAAAAACCTTCAAACCACACTGACTGTAAAATGTCTCAGACCCTTCCAGTTTCATCTCGTTGTTTATTACTGAAGTCAGTGCCAAGTGATTAATTCAAGATACAGATAAAAAGCCTCATCTCGCTGCAAACACTGCCTAGAGAACCTGCTCTTAAAAAGCCTTCAACTTTTCCTAAGCGTTCTTGGTTTCAACAAACATTCAGTGCCTTCCTTTATCCCAGATGATTTGAATCCTGTCCTTGAATGGCTGAATGACTTGCCTGCTCAGATTTGTTCTGCTGCCTGTCCAACGCACAGATCAGACTGCTGAAAGTGTAATAGGATTGCCTAAGAGTTAAAAAAAAAAAATCAATAGCATCCAGTTGGCAGAAGAGTTAATTTTGCTAAGCCAGACCTGCTAATTAGGTCTGATGAGATTAAAGAAATGATAATGAAAGAGATTCATCAGAACACAGTAGCCCTGGTGAGAAAGCTCTTCTCCAGCCCCACAAGCATCTTATCATTATTAACCTGCTTGCAATAATAAATGAATAAACTAAAAAATCAAAAGCCTCATTGTCCCAAAGATACAAATCTCCACCAAAAAAAAATACAAAAAAACAAACAAAAAAAAACCCATAAGGAACAAAGTCTACAAACCCAAAAGAGATGGCTGTCAAAGTATCACAGAAAGCCTTCTCCCAAAGTATGTAGTGCACTCCAGCCATACAGAATGGCTGAGCTATGTCACAGTGAGTGTTATTTCTGCACTGTACTGGATGCCTGGGTTGCTTTTAGTGAAACAGCACAGCGTAGCAAATATTGTAACATAAGCAAGACCAAACCATTTTCCTCCTGTTCAACAACCACTTGGCTTCAGTTACAGAAGCACCAAATAGGCCTTTCTAAAGGAGGCAGCAACAAAATGAATGCTTTTCTCACACTTTCTTGTTAAAGAAAATGCCAAGAGATGGAGCCATTGCAGGGAAGATAATTGGCCACAGATGGCAAGCACCAAGGAGGACACAAGAAGTGACACGACAGCCTCCAGTCAGACGGTGACGGTAGGTTAAATACCTGAGAGGACAGGAGGTAGCCATCACTGCTTCCACTGTAGATTCTCATCTAATTCCCATCTTCTCCTCCAGAAAGGCAGCACTAATGAGGGAATCACTCCTCCTCCCCCTGCACTGCCAATCACAGCCTTATTTAACAAGCACACACATCACTTTTAAACCATAAGAGCGGAGTTACACCTGCAGCTTCAGCTTAAAAAAGCTGAGAGGTCTGTCTGCAGAAATAGCTGTAAAAGTCAAGACAAAACATCACTCTAACCCCAAACCTTTTCTCCCCAGGACCAACAGCAGAAGTCCAGGGAAACAAAGCAGGCTGCAGTGCTCACATAACATTACAGCTGAGCTTAAAGTGACAATGACGTCATCCTTCATAATTTTCACTCCTACTCTTTCAACTGTAAAACACTACCTGTATTTTCCTTATATTAAGTACTGAAACTATGAGTACAAGCTCCTTGACAGCTAACCTTACAGTGAAGATGGCAGTTACACAGATATACCTGTATTAACTTGCCCAGCCAATCTGCAGGCCAGCAAAGGAAGGACAGGATGTACGATGCCAGACGATGTTCTCCTTAGTGTGATTGTTCACTGTTTCTAGACACTATAAACCATGTTTTGGTTATCATCATTGAAAAGGTCCTTGCTTCACATCCATGGGGAACACCAAGCAATGTAATGACAAATGCAAACAGGGACTGCTCCAAGGACAGTCTACCAGGACTTGCACGGTAGGGCTGACATCTTAGTATTTATTTATTTGTTATGGAAGTCGTGTTTTGCGATCTACTCTCATGTGACCTGTCTCAACCAAAGTAGTTACACACAAGCTTTAAAACAGAAATGCACTTCTTGGCTATGCTGTACTGAAAAGGCTTGATTTGGTTCTAAGATTTAGCCCAGAATCTCATTAATAGAGACACCAGTAAAACATAACAGGGGTTAAGCAGATCTCAGTTTTGATGTTTTCCTTCCTACTCAACACATCATCCTCTGAAGTCAATAAATTCATTAAGGCAACAACAGAAACCAGCTTGGACTCCACCGCATTGCGAAGGACCACTAATCTGTCTGTCACTCAAAATAGCAGTAAGCTCACCTTTATTTTCAAGAAACATTAACCTAAAAAGGAAACAAATCTAGACTTAACTAGTCATGGTTGGCTATCTCTACCTAATTAGATACAGCAGGTACTTTTCATTAACAGCTCTCCAGCAGTTTCCTTCCTGGCCCAAACACTGTGCTCTACTAAGTATAAAAACAGCCCCACTGCAAACAGCCTCCTTGCAACCTGTCCTTTAGGCAACAGTCAGCATTGCACGTGCTTTGATAGGAGATATTTGAAGCTGCAGCACTGCTGCAAAGAGTGTGCTGATGGGCAGGGGAGGGGAAGTAGGAGGAAATGCTAACAGCTAAAAGCCATGTTCCAACATCAGGTAATGGCTTTCCTTATTTAGGTCCAGGGAAGCATCACAGTCACATATTGTGAGCCTGCTATTTTTGTGTAGATGAGCTTTCACACTGAGCAAAGACATTATGCTTCCTGGTTATTCTGTATTTATTTTTTAAATAATCCTTACAAAGTCACCAGTGCCAATCCCAACACTTAAAACCTCACACAGGTCAGACCATCTGTTTCTTGGAAGGGGAGGAGAGAAAACTGGACAAAAGCGCCTTCCCCCTTGTATCCTTCTATCCTTGTATAGAAATCTAAAATAGGCAATTAACTGGAATAAATAAATAAAACCTAAAACATCTTCTCTGATTTCTTCTACCTCCCACTGTAGAACGTTTAAAGAAATTAGCAGTAATGAAAGTAGCTCCAGAACTCAACCAACATCATCACTATTCAAAAAGCCGACTTACAATCCGGTTTTTATTATGTCTATGAAATCAGTTTTCAAGTCTTGATGGTTAGACATCTACAGGAGGGTTCTTAGTGAAAACAAAAGATCAAACGGAGGGAGGGAACCTCTGGGAAAAAAAGGCAAGCCTTCCAGCCCAGGTGGGTTTTGAGGGACACAAATCAGCTGACTGCACAAACCAAGTTCCTGTGGATGCACATGAGGAAGGGTCCATGAGAGGCAGATGCACCTTTCCTCCCCACAAAAGGCCAGCTAGCAAGGCACAGCAGCACTTTCCCAGTGCAACTCCTTTTGTCATAGCCATCAACAATCCAACACATGCACTAACATAGCTCTTGTTTCATCAGTGTTTATGGCCAGAATTATGAATCTAACCTGTTCTACTTCACAGCTTTAACATTTCCTTTTTGTTGATATACTCAGTGCTCAAGAGCCACTCATCCCACGTGGTCAGGGACCACTTCCACAAGCAGAAATCCAGACATCCAACCACCTCTACTGGGTCTCTAACCTAAAGCCACAATAGCCACTGTCCTGCACGACCCAAAGATGCTGCTGGGGCCTCCCAGGATCCCTGGTATATAGGGATCCTGTTTCTTTGAGTGGTCAGCAAGCTCTCCAGCTCTCCCGACATGAATGAATGAAAACACAGCTACGCTGAGTTAAAAGGAAGGTTTGTTCTCAACTACAATAGGAAGAGAATTTCATTTTATTTCTTAGTCTGGTACTGTTGCCTTTAAAAAATAAATTAAAAAAATCAGGAAAACAACACTAGAAGCAAACCCAGCACCAGCAATGCTAAGCTGGTAAAACTATTCTCTGTAAGTTGCATCCTCCCCCAAATCCCAAAGAAGGGAATCAAACAAAATCCAGCTGTATTTGTTTATCAGAAGACCTTATGTGCATGGCTTTGTGAGAGCTGAGCTCCCTAAACCTTTCCTTCTACCTGCTCAAACCGTTCTCCTTAAAACAGACTGCTCTGAAAACAAATGCCTGGACTCGTTTTCCCCCAGTTCCACATACTGCAATGTAGGAACTCAATAGCATCTAGGAGGTTAAAAGTATGTTTTGCATACACTTCTCTGCAACAACAATGAGGGCAGTGCAGAGCTAACCCAGAGCTGAACAGCAAAACAGCCATATCTGCAAATGTGCACATTCTCGGCTATAGCTGTTTACAGGTTTGTGATTCATAATTAATACCCCTGATGAAAACAACTACTTGTGTCTGAAAGCCCTAAAGCCACAATGAGCTAATTACTAATAAAAGCTGTACAGTCCCCATTAAGCTGTGGGAATGCAACAAGGTACAGCAAATAGTGCCACAATGAGCAAAATTTAAACACTCTTCTCTTTCACATAGAAATGAACACCTTGCTCCCCCCAGCATAACATCAGAAGGACCACGAAGAGACAACCCAAGCAGAAAAAAACAAAAAGAAAAAGAAAAACATGGCTTGTAAATTAGTAACTAGCTAAAACTTAGTTCATTTACCTGAGATTTCTCATTATAGGGTCTCAAAGTCAGAACTCATATTTACCAAATATGTGGAGCAGGTTTATCTGCTGTCTGTGCTCTAGGGAAATTTAATCCTCTCCAGCTCTGATTGGGATTGAATAATCAGCTGAACAGCCCCATGCTGGGAGCTCAATACTTATAACTGGAAATGTAGCTTATAAAGACCAGTATGGATGGGAGATTGAACTCAGTGTTTGCAGAGATTATTATCTGTCATCTCTGTGTTACTGGGTAGCCAATCCACACAGAAAAACAATAGTGTTGGGCTCAGCTCCCCTTGGGTTCCCTTTTAAGCTCTGGTACCAACAAAAGTGAATGGCAGCATGCACATGTGCACAGGGAGAGCAAAGTATTACCACTGTCAGCTGTTCAGCACCAGGACACACTCTGCCAAGCACACATCCCAGCAGTAGCAGTCAGCACAACAGAGCTAGCAATTAGCAGGTATGTTAGTAGATGTTCCAGCCCAGGATGAGATGCTATTACTGCTAAACCATTCCAATAGCAACTGTAACAATTAACAGCGGGGCTGACAAAAGGTATTTGCTCTGAAACTTGGTATTACAGTGTCAGAACAAGGCACAACATCTCAGAGGTCGTCTTCATTCCCCTGCTTGGCTTGTGCACAATCTCTGACAACTGCAGCAACGTTCAGAGCAGTACTTCAATGCTAGTGTGGAGAGCTTGGTGGGCAAAGAGGAGGAGGCAAGAAATAAAGCCAGTAACCCTAATGCTTTGCAAAATAAAAATAAGAAGTGATTCACAAGAATGAGCTGCTGTGTTTGGACATGCAACAAGAAAAACAGACCAGATGTGATACATGAATATTCATTGGAGCTACTTCTGTTCAAAAAATAGGTTCTTAAGCACAACATACGCTGAGTGACTTTCAGAAATCCTCACCTTTTTGGAAAAACATCCATTTTTGGCACGTAAAAAGTTAATCTGGTCCGCTGTAGCATTAGGACTTTCTAATTTTCCTTTAATCAGTAACTACTGCTTCATGAAGACAAACCACCTATGAGTTTCAGAACAGGCGCATGTAAAGCTCTTGTGATTCTGTCAAAGCAACTAACCTTGGCCAACCACTGCCACTGCAGTGTCAGTACACTGCTGCAAGGCTTCCTAGAGTAACAGGCTATGACTGAGACAGGATACAAATCTCTGTCAAGGGAAGAATTTGTGGGAATTGAGGAAAGAGAAGGTAGGACCTCTCTTGCCTACATTATGACATTGATATATTGCCTTCTGCACACAGCTTAGCATTTAAGTTTCTGCACAAGCCTGCTGCTAATTATCCAATGAAAAATTAAAAATAAAATAAAGTTGCCTTTATTTCTCAAAAGCAAAAAAATATCCCACTTCATAAGTGTAAAGTCAACAGCTTCAAGGAACAAGGATGCCCAGAGCAGAAGGCAACAAAGCATTGTGATGCAGCCCCACACCAACTGCATTTAGAACTCACGTGGGGGCAGTGAAACTGGTCCAGAAGCACCAAGGTGGATACTCACCACCTTCTTTCCCTTGTTCACAGTCTGACAATAAGATCATCCCAGAAGAATTTCTGGGGAGACCTCATTGCGGCCTTCCAGTACTTGAAGGGAGCATATAAACATGAAAGGAAACAGCTGTTTACGAGGGTGGATAGCGACAGGACAAGGTGGAATGGGGGAATGGGCTTAAGCTGAGACAGGGGAGGTTTAGGTTCGATATTAGGGGGAAGTTTTTCACACAGAGTGGTGGCACACTGGAACAGGTTGCCCAAGGAGGTTGTGGATGCCCCATCCCTGGATGCACTCAAGGCCAGGCTGGATGAAGCTCTGGGCAGCCTGGTCTGGTGGTTGGCAACCTTGCACATAGCAGGGGGGTTGAAACTAGATGATCACTGTGGTCCTTTTCAACCCACACCATTCTATGATTCGATGATTCTATGATCAGTATTGATTCTGTCTTTGAGTCAGACAAAAATTCAGACCACCTCCAGGCTCCTCAGCAAGTGTGAAAGCATCGCAGCTGCAGAGAAGCAGTGCAGTCACCCAGAGAACAGCCCAACACGTGCAGCACAGCAGGTTTCACCCTCCCTCACCCCCGCCCAACACACAATTGCAGGCAGTGTTTCACCATGCAGCAAGGCCAGAGCAAAGCCACAAAGGAATCTTACAGGGTAAAGAGAAGAAATAAATAGTTAAAGAGGGTCAGTTTCACCTACTCATCCCTTATCAATAGTCAAGCTGTAAGTTAAGGACAGATATCCTTAACCTGCAGTTAACTGCCAGACCTTTTCCATCCTGAACTCTAGTAACTATTAGATGAATTCATTTTTTCACATCATAGATACCACACAGCAGTGACCAATCAGACTAAGACTGCTTTGCTTTTTAGAGGCCAAATCACTGAATCCACGCATGCTGTTTTACAGCACTGATGCTGTACACACAGTCGCTCCTGCCTTCAACAAGCAGGTGTCTTCCAAGTATTCACCGAGCTCCTGCAACTTGCATTTTCATTCACTATCCCATCCTTTACTCAGGATTAAAGGTGAATTCAAGCCTGCAATATTTATTAACATTTCTAATTAGGCTTACCTAGGGCACTGGCAAAACTCCGAGATAAGTAATCAGATTCAAACCCTGAATTCCGTTGTTTTAAGTGGAATATGTTCTTTATTTATAGCCACTGTATCAGTTTTATCTGACAATTTACAGAAATCAGGTGTGAGTCATCTCTGTGGAACTCGGACTCAGCATTTATGTTATCAGCTTTTAACTTGGAAAATAAGGAGAGTTGAAGCAGTATGGTCAGCATTTGCAAAGGAGATTGCAAAGATGCTTGCTTTGTAGCACGGTGACAATTTTATAGGTGTGTTTCTGTCTAACAAGCCATATACAAGGTTACATCATTTTACAGCCATCAAAGAATTTCAAGCAATAACCGAAGAATGGAACAGGATTCCAGCTATTTACCATTATAGAAGTACAGACATCTTATCAGCAGCTTTTCAATCAAGCTCAAAGTAGCTTCTATACGCTTCTCACACGCATCAACGACCGTGAAAAAGGCAAGTTATCCTCTAAGCCTTCACACTGCCACTCAGCTAAGTCATATCAGAAACTACTTTCACTATACAAGATGCAAACTTGCAAAATGTACTTTCGTCTTCCCTTAGAGGCTGACCTCTTCAGGGTTTAAGGAAACAGTGCTAACTTGCATTGTTATCACGTGATTATATAGACAGAATACAATAAACCAGAGCACTGGAAAAATCCCAAATAGCAAGAGATGATCTTGCAAATACAAAAAGAGAGGGAGATGCTCTGGGTCTGAATTAGGCACCTCTTCAATTCCACTTATGTCAGCATGATGGCACAGGCAAAGATGAGCTTGGGCACAATGTTCTTGGGGCAGAACAGCTGCTCACCACCAGCCTGTGGGATCACCAAAGTAAAGAGAAGAGGAGCCCAGGACAGCCTGGATCTGTTGGCAGCAGAGGAAACGTGTGTCAGCACAACCTGACAGCTGACCAGGACAAACAACACAGGAACAGACACAGCCAGAAGATAGTCACATCTAGACTAAGAGACTCCAGGCTACATCCAGGTCAGTGCTATCCAGCAGGAGCCAAGGAAGGTTGGGACATCAAGATAATCTTATAGCTGCCTTAAAAGGAATGGAATTAATGACCACCAGCACAAAGACTATAGCTTCGTGAGAAGTCAAACACAAGCTTCCTGCCAAGCAATGCTCCCTGCCCTCCAAATGACATCAGAATCATCCAAAGCTTCCCACTACTCCTTCTGTACTGTAACAAGCCCCAGTTCCCACAGGGTTCTCGGCTCAAAAGTCATACACAAGATGACATCTTCCATCTACTCTGGAAGGTCAACTTAACACGTGCTGGGCACCAACATGAAGTCAGAGGAGCACCTCACACTGTCACTGCTTGGCCCAGAAACCCTAAAAGAACCTGATTCCTTCACAGCAGCACAAGGAACAACTATTTCTCATACCCTTGGACAGTTCTCAGCACTGCTAAGACCACATAGACAAAATAACGTAAGTTACCATTTTCCCTTCTTTTTCTCGTTTTACCTTAAATTATTTTGCTCTGCTGTAGTAGCCCAAAAAAGCTTGTTTGGCTTTTGTTTTTCCTGCTGTGTCATGGTACCATCTGAACTCACAGCAGCTACTGAATCTGCAGGCTCAAGAGCTGTAGTACATCCACTTGAAGGACAACCTTGGCTTCCGGGACTTCCACAGCACGGCATCCTTTGCTTTGTGCCTTATGACACTTAGTGGATATGTGCCTATTCCAAAAAATGTTGTGCTTACCCAGCAAAGCACCTTCATAAAAATAATTTTAAGGATAACAAATGAGTCGGATTTCTGTTCAGCAAGTGGTTCTGTAGTGCATGGTCCCTGCAGACTATGTCACTGGACTAAGAGTCACAGCAGAGAATACCCAACGTATGCTCACAAAGGTGACTCTGTATGTCCTTCTTGCCTGCTCTCAGATACAGACAAGGAAGAGAGAATAGAGAGAGATGAGAATATTATTCGTAGAACCTCTTAATTATCTTCAAATAGAGGAAGCATAAGAAGAGATACTTTCAGACATCTTGAGAAACCCTAATTTGACTCCTCTACTAGGACCTGCCCACTGCCTGACTTAAACAAAGTTTGGTAGAATTGTGAGAGATAGTGAATTAAATCTCCCACATTAAATGTCGTGTTCGATCTGGCGTTGCAATCTACAACAGCATTTTCAGACAGTTAAACTACTTAGAAAAGAACAGCCTAGCATACATTAGCCTTTCTCATGTATTTTCACTGACCTTCTCGGAACTGGGACATTCGTTGTCTGGTAAGTCATAACAAGCTCCTTTGGCAATCCCAGGCAGCCAAGTAGAGACTTGCACAACTGGACACCCAGATCTCCCAGAAGAGACATGAGCACACTAAAATACTTTCCCAATTTGATAATCCATGAATCACCAGGCAGGTGGGGGTCACAGAGCCCTGCCGAAGCAAGCGTCGTGCTAGGCTGTACCAAGAGCTCAGACCTGCTGACTGCTGTGCAGGCCACATGCTATGGCAAAATGGATGAGTATTTGCTTCCCATACTTTGGATGCTCCTTTTTGCCAAACTGAACAAGCCCAGTTCCTTCAGCCTGTCTTCACGGGAGAAGTGCTCCAGCCCTCTGAGTATCTTTGTGGCCCTCCTCTGGACCCGCTCCAACAGCTCCTCATCTTTCCCATGTTGGGGGCTCCCAGACCTGCACACAGTACCCCAGATGGGACCTCATGAGGGCAGAGCAGAGAGGGACAATCCCCTCCCTGCTGCCACACCTCTTCTGATGCAGCCCAGGATACTGTTGGCCTTCCAGACTGCAAGCGCACACTGCTGGTCACGTTCAGTTTTTCAGCTACTGGGACCCTAAGTCCTCAGCACAAGGGATGGAAAATACTGAACATGGCGCCAAATACGGTTAGAGAGCAAGTGAGAGTGTTATTCCCACCTAAATAATTTGAATAAAGCCTCCATCAGTGTGTGAATAAACCCAGCTATCTTAGTTTCAGCTCAGTGCTCTACCTGGCTATGAAGTACCAACGCTTCAGTATGCAGGCTGCCCAAATTGCAAGGAATCAGTTTTGAAGCAGTTTGCTTCTTTCATCAGTTTTTAATTAATGACTACAGATAAAACAGATGGAGAGCAGCTTTTATCTTCATGCTGCGTTGGTCTGCCTCTGGTGAAGATAACGTAAGAAAATTCCTTTGACAAATTAACCAGACAAGACGCCAGGAGTTGTACTAGGATCTCTTTCCGCCAGGACAAGAAGGACCAAGCCCCAACAAAGCTGCCCAGAATACCACCACCTCATATACTCAGTGCACACACACACAGTCTTCTGCACATGGACTAATGAGCCCACATGCCACTGCAGCAATTGCACAGGCTTCCAGATGCCTCAAAACAGACATTTGATAATAAATTGGGAAAGCAGGAGCTCTTTTAATCAGGCTTTATCTTGAGCAAAGTCACTTCACTGATATCTGTTTTCAATTCAGAGGAGGTAGCAGACCTTGGCCTTTGCTGCACTGCCAGCTATTGCTCTTTCGGCTGCAAAGGGATCACTAAATAGATGTCAGTCTCTCTACCTTACTGTAGGTATGTTTTCATTTGCTCCTAAAAACTCACACACCAAGAAAACCATGTGATGGCTGCACCCTCACCCCAAGTGCTCTATAAAATGTATAGACCGTCCCTGAGGTGTCAGCCAGAGAAAGTAAGCCCTGCTACCCAACGGTGCTGTGCTACGCTATCAATCTCAGAACAAGGCAGCTTGCTCCAGGAAGGATTTTGAAGGTCACAGAAGTTCTGCTCAAAATGTCTGTTCAGAAAAGATACCTTTAAATCTACAGATTCAAAGTCACACAGATATACTCCTTCAAAAGACATTATTCCGCAGTTCCTTCTATCTCTGCATGCTGAGAAGACTTCATTCTTCAGAAAACGTTCAAGTATTTTATACGGCACTCAAACCAGAGGACAACAATCTCCTGAGCTGGCCAACAAGAAATGGAGACAGGTTAAACACAGCTTCACCATGAGACTGCTCTGTGCTTGCAGACTGCTAGTGGGAGACCTTACAGAATGTACAGAAATGGACATCAAGTCAGGATATAGAAGTTATTGCTAATTAGGAGTTTTTATGAGCAGCTTTCAAGACAGAAACTCCAGCTGTCTGCTGTCAGCTCCCACCTTCTTGTAACACAAAGTTTTATGCAGTAATGGTTCCGACTGCTCTTTTCCTTGTGAATTTCAGAACACTTCAGTAATTTTGTGCTGCAGCTGAACTGTTGCACACTACAAGCAAAGAAGAATGTTGGTAGCAAGGAACATTTGTTATTTTATCCTTTTTAAACGGCGGAAGCAGAGCTTTTCCTGAAAACAAGGTGGTATGTTAGGCTACTAGAGACTACCAAACAAATTCAAACTCTGGTCTCCATCATCATACACATCTCCAGCACAACCCAGCAACGTTTCTTGGTTTCCTAAATGTGCACCACTTGCTCCAGCGCTGTTTAAAATTCCATATAACTTCCATTATATTTGTTCAGCATTCACGCTGAGACTTCTTAGATTGCTTTACTCCTCCTACAACACTACATCTGATACATTAAAATGATCTCTACCTCATTTCCCTCTCCTTGAGGGATGGTATGCTTGCCAGTTTTGCACAACAGTTTTAATAATTCGTCTAACAGGAAAATGCTGTAATTTCAGTGTTAGAAAACAAGAGAAAACACTTGCATTAAGAGGGAAAAAAAGCACTTTTCCTGAAGAGATTCTCAATAAACAGAAATTCATAGCGCAGCCAAATCTTCACCACAAGCACCTTCAACCTTAAGGCAGCTGCGTTTCTGATTTGCCTTCAGAATTCTAGAAGGAGTAAAAAGCAACTAGAAATATTTTAGTAAAGCAGTGAGATCGCAACTTATTTTTAGGACATCTGAATTCCCGTGCTAGGGCTTCCAAAGGCAAACTTATTTAAACCATTAGTGGGAAAAGGAGAAGAAAAAAAAAAGAAAAAAACAACTAACCTCAGTGCATGACTTGTCTCATCCTGAACCTTCACAGTACAGGGCAGTGACTATTTTGGCGTGTTAAATCCCAAGAGGAAAAGCCATGGGAGGAAAATTGATTTGCTCTGTCATGCACGATAAAGCAACTGCTCATCTCAGGCAGTCGTGTTCTATTATCTTCTCTCTATCAAAGCGTAATGCTGCATTTTCAGGATGAAGATGACCCTCACGCTCTATTTTAAAATCCAGACAGTAAGTCTTTGGTAGCGATATGTTTAAATGTTTAATATAAGCCACAAAAGGACAACGACAAGGGTTATAAAAGCATTTTGGAAATCAAAAAAGCATCTCCTCTCTTATCAGAAGAAGATTAAAGGGATGTTTCAAGGTCAACCATGAAGTGCAGACACTGTTAGACATTAAGAGGACAATGTGAAGACAATCCTGTTCTCCGAAGGAACACTGGGAATAGACTACACTTTCCAGCCTGACATCTTCACCAGACAGTATCACCTGAAGATGATTTTTGCAGATGCAAACATTTTGCCAAATACACTCATTGTGGATTCAGTCCAGGGTTTCCCTGCCCTTCTGGGACAAGGCTACCACCCATACACATCCCTGAGGCCACAGGAACTGGGCTTAAGCTCCAGAACATGATGCCTTTCTGCTGCTGAACTGTATGCAGATGGCCTCCACAGGCTGTAGACCACCGATTCCCCAGAAATTTGGGGCACTCTTAAGAAAGTAAGGCCCTGAAATGACTGCAGTCCTACACGCTGATGCACCCACTTGTCTGCAAAGTAAAAGCCAGAATGAGGACTGCACTGGCAAGCGGCAGGGCCCTACCACCATGAGCAGGCTGAGCCTGTCAGAGGGCAATGAGTGTAAGCCCAAATGCTCTCATGAGGAGCCTCAGCCCCTTTTAATGGCATGAACAGGCTAACAAGTGTATGGAAAACACAGCTCAAACAGCACTGACTTGGTCATGCTGCTGATGGAAGGGGTAGGCTGGGGCAAGGAGTACTCTGCATTTTAGCTTTCACAGGAACTTCACCAGGTCTGTGCTCTCCATAAGGCCTGTATCCATAAGCCCTCGATTCCTTAACTGGAACCAGCCAGTCTGGAGTTAACAGCACCGTAGCTGTTACATCTCTTCATTCTAGAATATTTCCATGACATTATTCTGCTCCTGACCATGGAAATAAATATGGGGCTGATCTCATTAACATCTCCCAAAGCTTTTGATGTAATTTTAATATATTGCCGCACCTCATTTCCTGCAGCTCTCTAGGGCTGAGGTGACACACTTTTCCTTCTGCTCTTCCCGCAGTGCCGGCTGCCGTGAGTCAGCAGCTCCATCCGCGCAGCTCAGCGAGGAGTGGAAGCAAAACAGGGCCATCTTTTTTGATGTCGTGGTTCTCAACACAGTCAGCCCTCCCTGCTTAATATTCGCTGCTGTGTCATCTGCTGGGGAGTAAGAACTGCAGGTGCTTTTCTCAGTTGGTGCAAGAGCTGAAGCCATGCTGTTGAGCTGCTTTTTGCCGGCTTCTTACAGTGCCCTTCTCCTGCTCACCT
This sequence comes from Lagopus muta, assembly GCF_023343835.1. Taxonomy (NCBI): domain Eukaryota; kingdom Metazoa; phylum Chordata; class Aves; order Galliformes; family Phasianidae; genus Lagopus; species Lagopus muta. The sequence continues at coordinate 53,880,161 of NC_064437.1, read as the reverse complement.
CCACTGCAGCTCTCCAAAGCATCACAGTCTCTCTCCTCCCTTAGAGAAGAAAGATCAGAACTCAGCAAGGTATGAACAGCCACAGAATTTGCCATTTAGAGGCAACGCTGCAGGACCCGACCATCTCTGCCCTAAACTCTGCATCTCTTCAAAATGATGGCACACAACAGAGGATGCCCAGGCCACCCTACAGCCCAGCAATGGGTTAAAGTGAAACGTGCACCCAACACTAAAGCACTATATATGGTTTGGGGATATCAAAGAATAATAAAAATCATAGGAAAATACAATTAGTGAAACAACAACTTTAAGAGAAGAGGAAAAAGCTGACTAGCATGCTAGGTAACAGTCACACATTGCTGTGCCACCCAGAAAGTGTGAGGTTTGGCAAAAAAGGTACCATTACAGAACACTGACAGACTAAACAGCATCACAATGCACATTTTCTCCTCCAATTACAAGGACACAAGCAAGAAATGTCATACTTGTTCAGTTTATTTGACCTTGCCATGCAGTTCACTGACTGTGAGCACAGGACGCTGCATCCCCCTAATTCCACCCTGTGCTTTGACAGTGGCCTGTTCTTCAGTTCAGCTGCAGCAAGGAGACTCTGCAGAAACATGACATCACCTCAGTTTCTTTTACAGCAAGGACTGTGATTAATATTACATGACCAAAGTTCCTGACTCCCAGTCATGCAGTTTTGTACAGTTAATCTTTACAGCAGCTCAATACTGATGCTGTTTCTGGTCCCTAGTCCCTGTGACAGGCAGCCAAGTTATCTGTTCCACATTTTTCAAATTATTTGAGATTATTTCCTTAAGCTTCTGTTCCATCATGGGAAGTAGTAAAGCCTCCAAATCATCAAGATTGAAGATGCTAGACCTGAAAAGCTATAACCACATACTCTCTGCTCTCTGTGAATACTTTGCAGAAAGCTGAGTTTAGGTAGAACAGTTTTATATAGCTAAGTGACCTCATTAATGTTTATAAATACGTAAAGGGTGTCAGGAGGATGGAGCCAGGCTCTTCTCAGTGACATCCAATGATAGGACAAGGGGCAGTGGGTACAAGCTGGAACATAAGAGTTTCCACATAAATACGAGAAAAAACTTCCTTACAGTAAGGGTGACAGAACACTGAAACAGGCTGCCCAGAGAGGTTATGGGGTCTCCTTCTCTGGACACATCCAAAACCCACCTGGATGCATTCCTGTGTGACCTAATCTAGGTGTTCCTGCTTCAGATCGGTCTGATCTTTTGAGGTCCTTTCCAATTCCTGACATTCTGTGTGATTCTGTGAAGTGCTCCAATAAACACGCCAAATGCACAGCATGCATGTGAAGAGAAATGGTAGGAAGTCAATCTCCTGAAATGGGCTGCAGATTTCCAGCATGGAAGGGTGAGGGCCACAAGTCCAACTACTCTATGTAGGAAGGTTTCACATTAAGTCCTTCTTGCTCTAGAGAATATATTAACCACTGGAGCTGTACCAGCCACAGGTGAGGAAAAGAGAACACATGGGAGAAGAAGCATTAAGCCAACAGACACTTATCATCCATTATATACCCCTGAGCCTCGTACACCAACACAATCACATTCATACTACTGAGGACATGGTATGGTAGTGTTGTGTGGGCCATATTCTAAGCACAGGCAAGGATGCCAGTGGATGTGGATGGAAAAACATGGCTATCTGGAGGTTAATGCTTTGCTAAACTTGTTTGAGGCACTGCTTCAGTTCAAGTAACCTGCATCTTCTATACACATCCCTTGGACTGACAAACTCGAATGGAACATGTTCTTACCAGTAAGGCCACTCCTTTCATGGTCAGGCTCATGTCAGATCTCCACATAGAGAAATCTTAAAAAACATTAAGAAAACTAATCATCTAACCTCTCTTACACCAGCCACCAAAGACCATCCCTGACCACCCTCCCATCACTTAAGCCTGACATTAAACATTAGCAACTGGTTAATATCAGCCAGGCTTAAATGGCAACCAATTACTTGCTCTGCATTAAAGGAACTCAACTTCTTCACAGCATATTGCAATACTTTCTCCACGCAGCCCAGGCATACCAGCGTTAGCGCTGACAGAAGATGTCAGAAGGGTTTTGCTCTAGTTTTGTTTAGATCCTGGGTTCTCTAAGCAGAGGTCACACAGTCTGAAGAAAGTAATGAGCCAATAGAGGCTCTCCAGACTCCAAACACTGTCTGCCCTCACTTCCAAACTAAGTACTTACAACAAACTTACTCTTAGAACTGTGGCAGAGTGATTCTCTTTCAAACAGTCTGAATCAGAACAAAGTATCCACTTCTCAGCCCTTTCAGCCTGCTCAGGAACATTGAGCAGACCTTCCCTGATGCCAGACTCCCAAAGCTTTTCCATCCTTTAGCCTCTCGTTGTTTCTCCTGTCATGCTTTCCATCTCATCCCTCTCCTGCTTTTCTGCTCTGATTGAGAGAAAAATACACATTACAACGACCAATGAAATATCTATTCTGCATGCTGTAAGCAGTAATGAGACTTTGTGGAGAAAAATCTGTTCATCGTTCCTCTTGGAATAGAGTAAGTCCTTCTATCATCACCTTCCCTCAGCCCCCCCCCCAAAAAAGTTCCTACAAGAAGGACTAAAGAGAAAATCCTGCAAGCAAGAAGTTTCACCCAGCAGCACGGAGGAGAAAAAGCTGCAGACAAGTCCCATTTTGCACACCTCATCCCTCTGCTCTCTGTAGGAGGAGAAGCAGGCAAGGAGCATCTTCCACACATGGACAGAGCTGGGCCACAAAGCTAAAGAGGGGAGAAACAGCGTGAGGCAGAACCCTACGGCTAGAGGGCAACAGCTCGTTAACATCTCTGATAACAATCCTCAGAGGTGCAGAACGGGAACAACTCGTTACTTCCTACCTGCCTTATTCCAAATCTCCCACACCCAAGGAACTGATTAACTCTCCCTTGGAAAGGCACAAATCCCCGCGAGGCAGGGAATGAGCTGGGGGAGGACAAACAGGTGGCAGAGCCGAGTGGCCCGCATGCGGAACGTACAACTTTTAATTTTGCTTCCATGGATTTTAACAGCGGCGAGAGCCAGGGCTTACTCAATTGGGATACCTAAAAATAGCACTTGCCTAAGTAACCACACAGGACCACATGGGGCTCTATTTTCCTTAACTAGCTTTTGATCTAATGGAATTCTTCAGTTAAGTAAAAGAAGAAACGGGGTCTTTGTGGTGAAAGCACATGACTGGGCATTAGGAGAACTTGCTCCCACTTCGAACTGCTACAGATTTGGTGTTTAGTGTTCTACACAAAGCAATGCAGCTCCGAAAACAAGCCTCCAGTCTGAATCCAAAACCTGACTGCATTTCAAGGCAGATGCACCTAAGCTTGCTTTGCTCCTTCCAGCAAGCTGCAACCTATATCCATGAGCCAGGCGAGCACCCAGTTATCCTGGTGCACCCCACGCCAGAAGAGCTGGTCTTAAAAGCCTTTTGTATATCTAAGCACATTGCATTTATCCTTCTACACTCTGTTGTAGCACTGACCTTTGTACTTGCCTCACAAGACGAAAACAAACCTCCTTACAAAGGTACAGCACAGTTCTTTATGTACTGGTAAGACGTTCCTCCATCATCCCAAAGGTGCTCGAATAGTGCAGCAAAATAACAAAGTTATTGCACTCAGCATGAGAAAGCAGAGCGGCTGTTCAGTAAGGTTGGAAAGTGCAAGAGCAGAGCGGAAGCTACATGCTGGTATTTCAAACAGTCAACAAGCGAGTAACCTGGTGAGACCTCTAAGACCTTGACCAGGATAGACAAGCTCTGCCCTGCCAGAACCAGCAGCTCTCCTGGGTTTGCAGAATCCTTCTGTTTCCCACCTTGGGGTGAGGTTGAGCCTCTTCCTTTCACCCCACAACCTGCCTTCAAAACATTTGACTCCTCAGTTGCTGCAAGAGCTGGGATTCTCCACAACAACAGGTTTAAGTAGAGAAGACTGGAGAGCAAGACAAGAGCTGGAGACCAGGTTAGCCCCTCTCTGGCTGACAGCAAAGCAAGCCAAGCTAGCACGAGAGCAGGAGACGCTTCAGCAGCCTTGCTGCAAAGCCAGGGCTTAGCACACCTGACAATACACTTAAACAATGCAAAACATCCTTTCCAACGCCTGCAGCAAGTCAGCTCATATCCTAAAGATCTAACACACATGGGCCCACAAGCGCTTGCCAAGTTGTCAACATGGCCTTTGATATCAAAAAGCTTTGAAACCCCTGCCTTAAAGGCCAACGCTTGTTTCTCCACCCATAGTTGAAATGCAAGATGCCTGAAAGCTATAGAACTATTTTAACATCGAGCATGCAGGAGTCCACACCGCAGAGCAGACACGTTCACTGGGAACTGCAGTTGGAAAACTAACAAGTCTCCTACTGCTACAATAACCGTAGCTGCGTAACGCAAGACTTGCCAGGATCGCAGGACACTCCAGTGTTTCTAGCGCTTTCTGTGATCTCCATTAAGTGACCAGCCCAAGGAGCACCTTATTTAAACTTACACTGAGGGCTAGAACATCAAGGGATGCTGGGCAGGAAGGATAATTTACCACTTTTTTTTTTCTTCGATCAATTTATACACCAAATGGAGATTTTTGTTTCCCTTCAGAGGGCAGGGAGAAGAAAAGACAGTTACTTCCCTATATGGCAAAAGAAAACCAAGCATCTCACCTTGCAGCCCAAACACGACAGATAGCAGAGGGGCATTTCATGCATTCTTCACATAGATGCAATCCGTTCTCTATTGTACCCCCTTTCATTTCTTTTCCGGGGTGATGGTGACACAGTGACTTTCCCAAGTCAGAGAACACCATCTTCACTCCCATGTTTTTCACGTTTCCCTGACATCCCGGCTGGCTGCATTGCGCCCTGGTTGCCCTCTGGCACAGCCCAGGAGGACCCACAGCACCTGATTCCCCATGGCGTGCCACAACCCACTGGCTCCTACCAGGATGGTGCACCAGCCCCCAGATTTACAGCCAAAGCCCAGAGCTGTGATTCCTCTCCCTGAACAGCACCACACACCAGCTGCTCAGAACACCCTGCCCACCGACACACACCAGGCAGCCCTAGCACACACTGCAGAAGGAGCCTGGTCTTCCCCCTTCAGCACAGTACTTAGGAGCTGTAAGACATGCATTAAGGCTGGTCTGATCCAGACTTTTACAAGCTTTACATTTCACACTAATGTTATCAGCTAGTAAATCATGCATGTTGAAAGCAAAAGAATTTTTTAATTTGCTTTTCCTATATGCGCTCCTTGGAACCAAGTGTTCTGCATGCCTTAATCGTTTTCTGTCAGTCATCTTTCCAATTAAGACCTGCTCCTTCCTTCCTCCCTCCCTAATTTTCCCAGTATCTTACACAAAATTTAGTTGCTGACGTGTTCCAACAGGGACAAGAGAAACGATCAGTAGAGATTAGAGAGTGCCAAGCATCAGCCAGCTTCTCAAACAACTGACAGAGGAAATGCAAGGCATCTTCAGAAGTGGAGGATTTCAGAGACAAAAAAGAAAAAAGTAATGAAAACCCCAAACAAACTCAAAAGATGAACCCTTATACATCAACTCTTCATTTTGCTAATTTGAATCCAAGCAAGACCAATCACTTATTGTAAGGTCACTTTTAATGTCTACTAAAAGGCACTACATGAGCTCTATCCTAGGGTAAACTAATCCAGGAAACAAAACACAAGGACAAAAGTGAACAGTGTCTTTATGGATTACTTTTGCAGGAATACTCATTAACATGAGCATCATACCTGTTTTTGCAGTCCTTAGGCACAGAAATTTGTCGAGGGCTTCAGCTCAAGAGCTTGTCAGGTCATATATACTGTTATGCAGAGTGCACCATTACCAGAGACCAGCACCTACCACACAACTCCAGATGAACAGTAAATGAACCATCCACTTGAACCACAAACAGAGTAGCTAGTGGTAGGTTTTGTTTTTAAACAAAGATGCTACTGATTATATATCAGCAAGAAGTCAAGTTGCAAGGCATTAACTAGTATGCTCTCATCTCATTTTCCCACCAGCAACAGGATTCACAGATCCAAGTTTTATTGCTCAATAGCCACAGTTTCTGCCAAAAATCACAAGGGAGCCAGGGGGAGGGAATGGCAAATATGAAATGGGACAACAGCTGTCAAGGTAATTTGATAGCAGTGATGGCTTCTTGAACCAGTGGACACTCTTGAGAATGTGAGCCAAGGCCTCCAGGCATCCACAGAAAAGCCAAGCAAGATAAAGAGCTCGGGGAGAGAGCTGATACAGATGTCTGAAACAGAAGAGAACAAAGAAAGCCAAGGCCATCTAACTTCTAAGAACTTCAGTTTTCCAAACAAAAAAAATACAGAGCAAGTCCAAATCAGCCCTCCCAGCCACAAAGACAAACTATCTTTTGTTTAAAAAACGTTTGCTAGTTTTCCCAGTGCCCTGTCCAAAAACACGCCAAAACTACAACACCCAAACAGAAAACAGGAGCAAAGAATGAGCTGACAGATTAAGGGATCAAATCAGTATTTTTCTTTAGGTTTGAACCTAGCAGAACTTAACTACCAAGCAGCTACCTGTGTTGAGGCTCACAAAAATTACATTTACATCTCCAGTTCAGTTTGTAACAGTCCAGTGCCCATAGTAAAAATCTTACTTGCTGTCTCCATAGCGCAAGAAATATCCAAAGGAAATAGTTATCATTGGAAACCCTGACAAGTTCCACACTTTTAGTGCAACTGCTCTGCTGAATGAACCATCACTTCAGCAATGAGTCACATCCTTCAGTGGAGCAGTATGAGGAAAGCTCATTTGCCTATGTCTGTGGCACCTGTTTTAGCGACTATGGATCACTGAGACACACCAGAAGGGCATGGAAGCTCTACCAGCAAATCAGGAGCATGCTGGCTGTGACAAAGAGCAGCAGAGAAGGGTCACATACTTCAGCGATTATTCTAATCAGTAGCTGTAACTCCTATTTTTTCCCTACTTTTCTATCATAGCTTTTATTTTCTGTATTCTATGCTTAAGCCTCCCCCACGCACTGAATAACAACACTTTTCCCCCATTTCAGAGTTTCAGGATTCCTCCCATCCACCCCCATACTCAGCCTTGTCTCAACCATTTTGCAGGAGGTTGCAATATCTGAAAGAGAAAAAACCATAAGCACACCATAAGTGCTAACGGCTTTGTTCAGTATTATTGTCACCCGCTAAAAACGTGCCATCTCTCAAGACATGACTGCTGTCAAGACACATGTGCGTGCCCATGATAGCACTGAGATGGACACTAACACAGTCAGTTACGTATGTTAAAACCAGTTTGCTCTCACAGAGAAAATAAGAAGCAGGTGACTGTTGTCTTCAAGAATTGCTAAGTCTTAGTGTTTCAAATGCGTACATCAAACAGCAGCAACCTTCGTACGTAGATTTAAATCACAAACTGCAAACCTAGCTTAATGTTCAATTTCTTCTCTAATATATCTTCGAACACCATTCTCAAGCACACCCCTATGGTGAGGAGTCACTGGCTTGTTACACTGGGCTGCAGATTTCCCCATAAGCACTGCAGCTTCCTTATCCAACCCTGGAGGGACAATCTACCAGTCCTTGTAAGCACTCACTACAACTCAACTACCTTTAGCAACCAGTACAAAAGCTTTTGCCTTAAGAGCATGTCCTGCAGAAAGGACCTCAGGCACAAGACGAATGGGCTTTTGTAGCTCCTGACCCTCACACAAGTGGACAAGGAGAATCCCCAGAATGACTGACTCGAAGTCAAACAGGTTTAACAACCCTTCGCCATCTCTGAGGCAGAAAGCCATTTGCTTGGTATGTCGAAGGTAAAAATGTGCACGAGTAGGGGAAAAGGCAATGACACATCCACCCCATGCAGCTTGTAAAGGTTAACAGTTCTGAGGTTGCAACATTCCATCTCTTGCACGTCCTTCTGGGGCTGCCCCTCCTACACCCACCATCACAGCCTTCATCGCCCTGCTGCAACGCAAAGGGATTCAAAACCAAGAAAAAGTACATTTTCTCTAAAAACAGAAAGCTACTTCTATTACTTCTGACTGTGACTTTTCCATTGAGATTTCTGAATTTGCAGACACAAATCACTCATTTCAGCAAGCCAAGGGAAGGAGGAGGAGTGAGGCCCTGCCCACTTCTTCCCTCCCAGGCCTAACCACTGGAGAAGGAAGAGTGAATAGATCAGGCCTTCACCAGGTTCCAATGGCATCCATTTTCTGAATGGAACAAACAATATTCTCAGCTCCCCCTCCTGTTCCTTCCTTCCACATCACAAAACAGCAAAGAATCAGGACGGAGCTAGACAGAACAACGCGGTCACAGCCCCACCATGCCATCACTCAAGCGGCAGAATCCAGTCTGCCAGTGCACCCAGAGAAAGCAGGAGCGTGCCTGCACAACCACAGCGCAGGGCCGATCCATCAAGAGGGCATATCCTGCACTTACTGTTATTCCCCGTGTCACAACAGCATATGTAGAAATAAGGGGAAAAACCCAATTCAGCCACTCCTTTCAGACCAAGTTTCACCAGCAGAGAAACCAGGCCTGGACCTATGTCACTGCACCTCTCACCCAGATGGTTCAAGACCCCCTTGAAAGTACAGCAAGTACGAGCACCAATTCTATTATTCCCAAGAGAAACAAACTTGTCCATGGTGCAAAACCAGCTTTCCAGCCAACACAAGAAAAAAGCTTGAGGCTTCCTCTCTCATGATGGAGCCAAGTTTTTTTTGTTTTACTTTGGTCAACACCTTGTCACCTCTCAGAAGGGAGAGCTACTTGTATATCTCTCTTGCTCTGAGCAACCTGATGGAGCTGCAGGTGTCCCTGTTCAATACAGGGGAGTTGGACAAGATGGCTTTTAAGGGACCCTTCCAACGCAAACGATTTTATGATTCTATATCGCACAAGAGTGGGAATTTAAGCAATAACAACAGTCCTGCCACTTAAACACTTGCCTACTAGGTTTTCAGCCCAGCAAAAACAGAAAAACATTTAGTGCGCAATCAATCATAAACTGGACGTTACTTTAAAGCTGTCTGAAAACAAAAGGCACATGGGATAAAAAGGATAAATGGTGCCTCTGACACAGTAAGAAAAAAAAACAGATCACAAACTACTGGGTCAGTAAGGGGTTAGAAACCATTCAACAATGAACTTCACGGCACTACTTTTAGTATCCATAAACTACACAGAATAAACCATTAACTGCTAGGGCATTCACCTTAACTCTGTCTCCAGTCCTTCAGTGGATGTCCTCATCTCACCTGTAGCTACTATCTCCCTGTCTCTCCTTTCTTCACCTTCTGCCAACAAAGTGTGCCAAGAGTACTACACATCAGTTTGCATAGAGTGATGACACTAAATAAAGACATTGACAAATAATAACCTCAGGGCAAGAGAAACAAAAATATGACTCATTAGTGGGACTGTCAGTCCGCACAAAGTTGCAATCGTAACATAAGAAACCTCTTACATGAAGAGCAAACCAAACTCATACTATATACCTAAAATTACAGGAGAAAAGGAGAAATGTACCTGCTAAATGGTTTTGTGTAAGCCAGTGTAGGAGAGGAGGAAAGAAAATAGTTCTCATTCTAAAGCAAAGTAATTGAAGCAAAAAAAAAAAGAAGGCATAGCAGCATATATGAAAATTTGATCTTTTGGATTACCCAGTGCTGTCCGAACACTTCCCCTTCAAAAACAACATGTTCTTGCCTGCACTTCTTTGACACACTATCAAAGTGGGTAACGTGAATGCAGGAAACATGGCAAATACCTTGAATCCTGGTAAAACGGAGAGCTCAGCTCTTTATCTCGGGTAAAGCCCGCACAAACTCTTATTCTGTGAGTGGACCTTTTCCCACCATCCTCATCACCTGCTCCATTGTGTATCAATCTGATAAAGCAGTTCAGCCATTACCCATTAATGCCACCACATTTGTTAGATGAACATCCTGGGCTCTTGGATTAAGATATTCCAAATAGTTAACAGTTCCAGGATGGCTGTATATCTATTTGAAAAAAAAAAAAAAATTAAAAAAAAAAAACAAAAACAAACAAAAAAAGAACTGATCTATCTTCAAAACCCAGTAGCCTCACTGGGAAATGGTCAGAGATGCAGCTAGACAAGTTTCCCCTCTCTGAGTATTTTCCTTGGAACTTCTGAGTTGGAGCCTGTGTGTTGCATGGGGCTGAGATGGCTATTACTCTTGGAAGCCGTTCTCCCAAATTCTTTCCTTTACTGGAAGATGTGAGATTGACAATTTACAAAGGAGAAACATATTAAGGCCTCTTACCACTGGACCACATTCAGCAGGCAAGCAATATGTTCAAATCCACCTTTCAAGCCAGGAGCCAGAAAACAAAGTGCCCTCAATACTCAGACGTATGTGCATCTTCCCTCCTCCCCACTCTTCCTCAGTTTGTTCTCACACATTAAGGAGAAAGTTTACAGCAAAAACTAGAAAACTCAAAATAGCTGTTCTGGAAGGCAAGAAAAACATCAACAGAATGGAGCCCTTGACATCAGAGCTCGCCTGGTAGACATCTCATCCTCTATGCAGCAGGTGTGCCCCAAGGGAGAGCAGGAGAGATTGGGATTCCTACCTATGATGCATCAGGCAGCATGGGGAATCCTTCAGCCCCACCTTTCAACCCAGGGGCATTGGAAAAAGAAGGAAAAAAGAATGTTACTGTATTTGCTTGCATACTGGCTGCGCACCCTCCTACTGCACTGACAGGTTCCACCTTCCAACAGGCATCAAGTAACAGATTGCTGTAGTTTTTGGAGACTGCATCCATTATGTAGGTAATTAAGTTCTTTCACTGCTTCAGTTGCCTCCCTCCACCTCTAACCTCAGGGGATTCCCATGTTGGGAAGCCTTCACCCCCCACCAAGACTGCCTGTGGGGTGAACTGTGCAGCTCTGTGGTGTCCAGGCTTTTCTTGGGAGCCTTCAGTCAGTACAACATGAGCTGGATTAAACCAGTAAAGCTACTGGCAAAGCAGTTCCACATTAGCGATCATAACCCCCCTCGGGCCTTTTGAGCTGAACAGACAGAGCTGCAAATCTGTCGGTCCTGGTTATGACAGAGAGGCTGGCTTTATCATATGGAAAAGAAACAAAACTTGAAGATTGCTATGATCTCTGTAAGGGTCACATGCAAACGTACAATATAAGGAGGTTTTTAGGCTTGTCATTGCAAGCAATGATTTTCAAAGGGATTTTGATTTTTCTGAGAGAAATCCTACTCACGTTGTGTTGGAGAAATGCCTGTGCCATGAAGAAAAAAGAAAAATACTCCCAGTGAGGATCATGAAGTCCTTGAATTTAGCTGTGACCTAACCACCCCAAAAGGCTCCGGGCAAACAAGAATACTGAGGAGAAGATAAAAGTTATTCTGGTGAGGGCAGGGAACCAGCATGTATCAAAGGCCAAGTCACAGCCATAGAGCAGGGTAAAGCAGCCCATAGTGGGAGCTATCCTACCCAGTGGTGGGGCATCCCTTACTTCTCTCCTCCCCTGTTGGACAGCAAGACCTACTCAAGAAGTCTTCATCAAATGTGGGCCTACTACCCTCACTCCATCACAACACTAAAGACTTTTGCTTTCAGCTTTTATTTTCCACACACGTATCTCAGTTATGCAACGGCAAAAAACATGAATTTGCACAGCAAAAACACATCATGCTAATCTATCCATCCTGAAGCAAAACCAGCCTAGCGCTGTCCCTTGGCGTTCAAGTCAGTGTTAGTGGATAACTCACAGCCCAGCCCTACTGCACTGGGACAGCATTTAATTGAAACCTCTTACCAGGTGCCCTGTAGTACTAAATTAGGGCCCCTGTCTGCACTTGCTGTGTACAGAAATTGTAACTGTAAGAACTGTACTTGCTTCAAACGGAAAGATGTCCCAGGCTAGATAGGAAGAACTAAGCCTGCAGCTAGCCTAAAGCCCACAGCCACACCTACTCTTGGTGCCAGATATAAATTTTTATCAGGAACAAGTTCACACCAGCAGAAGGTTGTCTTCCTTTTTTTTTTTTTTTTTTTTTTGTAGGAAACCAGAAATCGCTGACAAGCAATTCACAAGCAATAAAAGCGGGCACCCACTCACCCCTGTCCTCGCATAACTGCTGCCTAGAAGGGGGGCCTGCAGGCTCCTGCTCAGCAGGGCTGCACTTTGAACCCCACAGTGCAAAGGGCAGGCGGGACGATCCTCCCAAAGCAGGAGCTGGAGTGCTGGAAGGAAACCAGAAATGGCAAGATCCTTCAAACTGTTTGCTGGTAGCAGAGTGACCAACTCGGAAGCAGAGTCAGCATTTTGTTGCTCTGATCACCATGGACAAGTAGGGAAAAAGGTCTCGTTCACCTCCACTCCATAAAGGTCAGCAGCCACGGATGACTCTGTCGTATCATTTAAGAGATTATATCACCATAAAAGCTCACTATAAAAGAACAACTTCCATTCAGGCTTCTTGCAGGGGAGATCCTCAAGTGAGTGAGTGAGAAGCCAGTCTCAATGACACGGCTCACCCCGCAGGAACAGTGTTACAACATCACTCTCATTTGAAGCGTGATCCCTTTAGGACTGCCAGCGAGAGGATGGTGCAATCCCAACGGAAAGCATCACAGAGAACAAAACCATACAGATCTTTTGTACTAAATGTATGTGCTCATCTCCTGGCCCCAGCTCTGTCGGTTGGAGCAAAACTCTTGCTTGGTTAATTAGTAACTGCGGCAGAATCACATTAACTTATAACTCTTGAGGCCCCAGTAGTCACCAGGTTGCAGATCCCAGATTGACAGGCATCACGCTTGCTCTACCCTTCAAATTAAAATTCCTTGATGAGAAGGGCTGTTGCTTCATACTTAAACACTGAAATTACTGTACCTAACTTTGTTTACAAGGAATACTGTTTGACAAAAAGAGACAAGTCCCACTCACACAAGCTTTTAGCTCTGAGGTTTCTGTCCAGTCTAGGGCTTTAGGTACTTGAAGACAACTCAATCACATGACAAGTTGCTTTCCTAGAATTTGTTTACTAGAACTCTCAAGCTGATATAATCACTAGTAGGTAAAGAGCAAGATTTGACTCATGTCTTTAAATCACAAAAAAACCCACAAACACTCATGTGAGAATCCTAATTTTCAACATGCCTACTGACCCAGTCACCCATCTCTTGCATTTAGAGGTTGTGCAGTAAACCAACACAACTACCAAAGACAAACAGCCCTTTCGATGTCCCACAGACAACACAGAAGTGTAGCAAATCCTGAAAACCACTCTTCTGTTCAGTGAAAACTGGCTGTCTACCAGAAATCTGCAATGCTGTCAGGCAGTTTTAGCACAAAACAGAAGAACAGCGGCTCAAAGGTCTCCAAGGGCTGCTACTCACGACTCTTGAGAGTGAAAAGTTAGTACAGACAGAACCATAAACAGAGAAGAGAGTATTTTTGAGTAATGGAAGTCAGAAATGAGAAGAGTTAGAGACAAGTTTGGAAGAATCAAAGCCTCTACACTACTGAAACCAGGAATGGAAAGCCAGAAAGACAAGCTGACCCAGCCATTGCGCACCAGGTACATGCAGCATGAAACGCTTCTCCAAGCACTGTGGGCTTTGCTCTAAGAAAGGGATCTCTCTACCCTCTGTGCTCTGATCTTGCAACATCGTGTTTTAATCCAGACCCAGCAGAGCTTCTTCTGCCAGCAGATATTGAGCCATGTTGATTCCCAGGCCAAAGGAAAGAGGTGGATTCCCTCAGAAGTTACTGACAGACCTCACTTCATTGGTGCAATCACAGAGAAAGTGAAACAAAAATCCATCATTGGATGGTCTTGAAAGGACTCTGTGACCTTCGCAGGACACCAAGGTTGGATCAACTTGCCAATCAGGTGTTGGTTTTTTTTGCCATGTGCTGTAGCTCATTCACACCAAGTAGTTGCACTCCCATATGTAACTGCTAGGCTGTATTTTAGGATCCTGTCAAGTTAGGTAGAGTGCCAGGGCACACTCATCAGGGTATGGTTCAGAGGAGTCTGTGTTGAATCTGCATTTTATAAGCTCCATGAATGAAACTGTAAAATGTAACTGTGGTATTAGAAGTGCAATTGGTTTACCCAGACTGGCAAATGCACCACAGCTCTACAGAGGCACGTAAGGTAATAAAAATGTGAGTTGTTCTTAAGTATTAATGGAAAAGATAATGCAGAATGAGATACAGACCCATTCAACACACTGCTCAGCCACTCCCTTCACTCTAGGCCATTTTATGATGCTGAAGCAGCTGTAAAACTGACTTACGACTCTTAATATTGAGTAGACACTACAAAGTGCCTGGAAACAGGCAAGTTCTCCAGATCTTCACTCCTCTTTTCTATGTCTGCTCTTTAAGTGAGCAAGACAAAATCTGACGCTATTCCTCTCTCCAACTGAGTGTCAGTGATGCTCCAAACTAAGTGACCTTGCTCATAATCCCAGGCACTACAGTGTTTGATTCCTTCAACAGAGAAGGGAGGGGACTGGGGCACTGAACATCTATGAAATGTGGGCTGGCCAGCTCCCTCCTTTCCTCTAAAACCAGCCTGAGCAATACTACAGTGTGCCAAAAGGAAAACTGTCTTTGGATGGCTTTGCCACTCCTGCAATTGTGAATGACTCAGTATTTGTGTGTCAGAATGGATTTTATACATTAAATTAAAAAAAAAAAAAAAATTTAAAAAGGGTCTATTATATTACTACATTAGGTTAAACAACTGACAATTTTGTCCCAAACATTTGCTTTGGCACAGAGCACTGAAGAGGCTGAGAAGAGTATCTCAGGTTCCCTTCTTCCATCACATGGCTATCCAGAGATCTAGAATAGGCAATAATCACATAATTAAAAACTGCATTGTAATGCTTACACACCGAGCCCTGAGCCCTGAGCAGCCTGGTCTAGTGGGAGGCAAACTTGCCCATGGCAGGGTGGTTGGCACTGGATGATCTGAAAGGTCCATTCCAACTCAAGCTATTCTATGATGCTACAGTGTCAAATAATAGTTGTACAGACATCTTCCATTCTAGTATTTCCTAGCTTTGACTGAACAGCAAAACCACAATAGCGCTTCGTTCTTAGTTTAGCATTTTCCAGAGATCACAATCGGCAACGCAACCTTTCGATCCATCTCCTTCTCCCAGTCGTGTTACAAAGCAACTGATGGAAGATACCACACTGTTACTGTTCACCTATACACAAAAGCTGACAAAGCTTTCACATTGATTAGATGCACTTGCAGAAAGGAGCAAACCTGTAGGCAATTCATTAAAGACAACATATTTGGTTTCAGAAGTTCCTGAATCACAGCTTGGTGAGAGACTGTTGCACTACCCGACCATTTTGCTGCACTACTGAATTTGTTCAGAAGTTGACGTTTTCCCCTTCCTCTCCATCCTACTTCAAAACTGGCCATTAAATGCTGCCTATGCAGACAGGGCTGAAGTTCACATCTCTGCCTGTGACAGATAACATTTACACTCAAAGAGGAAGCAGAATGGAATCTGGTTCACTTGCGGAATCGGCTTCAGAGTAGAAAGGAGTTTGCTAACTTGGCAAACGTTATGGAGAAAACAGCATCACCTCATCTTTGCTGAACAACAAGAGATCTTAACAACCAGTTAGAAAGCAATCAAGAATCATTCCCAGCACAATGTCAGATTCGAACCTCAACTGCACTTCTTCTCCTGGGCTCTAACAAAGCCAGGACCCCGCGAGCAGCTGGAGCTGTTCTGACGCATCCCCTCCACACCTCCCTCTCCACGTGCCAGCAGGAGGGCCGCCTGCAGCAGCCCACATCTGCCCTTGCCAGCACCACAGGCACAAATCCCCAGCGTTCTGCAAGGGCAGCAGAGCTCCTGGCAGCTCTGACCCTGGGGGTGCCACGCTGTTAGGCAGCCAAGAAGCCTCTGTCACATGGCAGCCCCCCCCCCCACACACAATTTTCTGTTCAGGGAAGAAATCTGCAGGTGCATCAGGTTAAGTCTTCTGGATCTTGGTGGGCAAATTCCGTCCCACCTACCGCTCCCCTATCCTCTTCATGCATGAAGTCTCCATGCTGGACCTCAATGCCCTTCACTTTATGTGAATTCTCCTAGAAGGATCGGGGGAGATGCCTTTTATTAGCCAAGCAACCTTGAAAACAACATTGTTTTCCAAGAAGGTGTTTTACGTATCTTAGATAATTCCAGGAGGGATTTATGTACTCTCTTCTTCTGGTAACGCTGCAGTCATAGCCCTAAATAGAGAAACAGCTTCAGGGACAGACAGCCTGTTAGATGAGGCAGAAAACAATTCAGTTCTGTGACATAAAGGCTACTTATGTGTCATGGTAAACCGCAGACATTTATGGGAAGCCTGGACTCACCAGGATGGAAACCCATAAAACCTGAAAGGGACCAGGAAAGCAGCCACCTAAAAATGTGGGTTTGACTAGTACCAGAAAGGTAAGTGACCTTCAGCAGAAAGAACTCAGATCAGAACAGCAGCAATGCTGAACTTTGGGTCTGTGGGCTACCAACCGCTCACTGTCTCACCTGCTGCCAAAATGATCACCTGTGTACTCAAAAGAGGAGTAAATACATCTGGGCATTCCCCTCTGTTCCCATTAAAAGTAAGGGTTTTATGCTTCTGGTTCCTGTAGCTTTCCTGCGAGCAGGGTAGGAACTGGAAAAGAAACAGGCAAGGTCCTACATTCACGCTAAACATGCACACTATTAAAAAAACAGATGATACAAGATCAACAGAGCATGAAGAAAAGATCATCAAGTAAATCTGACAAGGTTTTAGGGAAGAAAAATCTTTTATGGTCCAGTTGATAATAATTTTAATAAGGAATCTAGGAATTTCCTCAAGGCTGCCATGTGATTCAGAAAATAAGAGCTCAGAACTGCTGCAGAGTCACCATGGCTTCTTTGTAATAGGTTATTAACTCTGATCTTTTATTATAACCTAACAGTGGAGGCAGGTAAATGAAATCAAAACACATGGCTCCAAGTCCCCAGGTCTGCAAGGACAGATAAGGAGGAGCACGGCTGAGAAACTCCTGCACATAGAAGCTGTCCAGGCCACCAGGAGGGCAGCTGTACAATGGCTCGTAGAAAGTGGGCCAATCTTAAAATATTAGTATTACAACACAAGGCTTTTCAAGCAGAATTCTTGTAGCTGTGGCATGCAGGGAGCTAGAAATAGAATGCTTTGGATTTGGGCTCACACACGCAGAGATCTGCCAGTGAAAAACACTACGAGCAAGTGCCAGCGAGCATTTGAACAGAGCCCTAGGAAAACTGACAAAAGGGAAAAAAAGCCCAGACACCGATCAGCAGGGGAAAGAGACCAGTGCAGATAGCCTTCAGCTTCTTTCCAAAAATGACTCCGTTGGTCAGACACTCCTTGCTGCACCTTAGGAACTGGATGCTAACTGATCCTGGAGATGATGGCAGCCCAAAGAGACGCATCTCTGAACTGCCTGACTTTGCTCACTGCACGCCCTTGCCTAAGCTGAAGGGTTCCTTGTACTTTTTTGCTTTAAACTGGAGCCGAATGGGTCGGATTCGAGCCGTACACCCAGCCTGCACAGCTCACTGGCAGATGGACTTATCAGTGCTGCTACGAGTTCGAGGTCTGTCCACAGGAATAGAAAACTGCTCCACTTTCAACGGCTTTTTATTTATTTTAAAATAAACAATGCTTTCTAGAAGAAAAGCGTTTCTGCAGACTGCTTCAGAAATCATGTTTATTCATACTTGAAGAGATTAGAGCAGCAAGGGAATGGGAATGTGCGGCGGCTCTCTCAAAATTAAGTTTCTTGCCTGGCAGCGTAGAAGTAAAACATATATTCATTTTGCAGTTGTGGGCAAAGAACATGAAGAACAGGCTCACCACCAAACCCTCCCCCCACCCTGCCCAAGCACCAGGACAAGTACAGAATTAGCAGCTCCATCCTCCACAACAGTGTAAGGACATCTATCCTGCCGTGCTTGGCTCTTCACCTCCTCCTCGTGAGCCTCCATCCTATGTTTGGGTTAAAAATATTTTGTTCCTGCCCCAAAAGTACGCTTCATAACCCCACCCGCTCAGCTCATTTCCAAACTTGTTTAAGAAAAGCCTCTTCCCCTGATCAGACAGAAGCATTTCAGTGACAGCAACACCATCCCACGAGCTGCCCGCCGCACTGACAGCAGTGAAGGCCCTTGGGCAGCACCCAGGGCTTTGAAGCAGGCAGTGGAAGGTCAGCACGGTGGGAAAAGGGTGATTAAGAACTGTAAGCTTATTTATTTCCAACGCTGTACAAGAGAGCAGCGTGCAATTTGATTCTCACCCTTAATTTGTACATTCTCACGGGAATTTGGCAAGGTTGCTCTGAAGAAGAAAGTTTGAAGAACTCTTGCAAAAGACACTGCGCTATGCCAGATCAAGCAAGCTATCAGTTATTTACATTCATTTCAAAGGACAAAGGAAGCCATTTATTTCCACCGTATCTGCTTGTTTAAAGAGAAACCAGTTAAGACGGAGCTCATCCTAATCCCGAGGCTTGTTGATGCAGACCCACCAGCATAGCTGTTGGGGAGTAAATGCTGGGTAGGATTGAAGTACCCTGAATTAAGCCACCCCTACAGAACGCAGGAGGGCACATGCATTGGTAAGCTGTCCTAAACCTGTGCTGCTGGGAAGTGTCCTGGTGCAGCAAGGGAAGTTCTCTGACGATCAGTGAGAGCATCCTCTGGTCTGTAGCTCCCAGCAGCCCAGGGGAATTACAAAGCCTGTTCTAAGCACAAATTTCAGAACCTGAAAGGAGGCATATCTGGCTCTGCCACAACTCCAGGATTAAAATGCTTATCTAGTTCTGCCAGCTATTAAACAAAAGGACTCTAACATACAGGAGTACTTCACTTCTCTCAATCAAGGAGTAAAGCATCCCATGTAACATTCATTTCTTTAGACACACTGAGTCTGGCTACAGGCTCAGAACCACATCATGCTGTGTGGAGTCGGAATAACGGAGGGGAACAAACACCATGACTGCACACACAGCAAAATGCACTTCACCAGCCAGCAGTTAGGTGACATAGCTGAGGTTCCCAGATCCCAGCTGCAGATCCTGCAGCACTGAAACCACAGGCGAGGCTCTCCCACCTCTCCCGCCCAACAGCTCTGATGCAGAGTAGCATTTCCCCACCATTAGACTGAGGCAGAAGGAGTTAAACAGTAAAACTGCAGTACATTTGCCTTCCATCTGTGAAAGTGAGAGGAAAAAGAGGAAACCAACGGCATAACCCTGAAATCCCCCACCCTGAGTTAAGAAGGAAGGAACAGACCAAACACCATGCTGTCGCAGCCCGGTGCACGGACCAAACAGCACCTGGAAACATAGGTGGACATTGAAATCTGTTAACTAGAAAGACCATCTACCAAATGTACAGAGCTCTTTTCCAGGTAACTCCTGAGTGTGATACAAGGCAAATTCAGATATTTCCCATTAACCTCGCTGTGCCAATGCAGCTATTTGGATCATCTCCCCAGAACCACGCTGCTCAACAGTGCAATGCTCTGAGCTCACCTCACTTCCCATCATCCAGCATGGGAGTCTGCAGACATCCCATCTGTTTCAAATCTCCCTATTTCTTTTCAAACGCTTTTCTTTTACAGCCTGAATTGCTTTTTGGCTCGCAGAGAGGTGCAGGTTCCAAACTGAGGAGAAAAAGTGTTTTTCTGTTTTCTCATAAGCAAAACTCATAACAATTAAGACATCTGCCAAGCCAACGCTCACTGCAATTAGAATATAAAGACTCGACCCTGTTATGAAGCTACAAATACAGATGCTACACCAAAGATGCAAAAAGGTATTTCTTTGCTCAGTTGAGTATGGTCCTCAGGGCAAGGGACAGCCTAGGTAAGAAAGTCCATGACCCAAAATGCAACACAAACAGGTGCACTCAAATACATTGCAAAGCACCGACACTGCCTGAGTCACCAGATCAAAGCATCAATCACCATAACAGGAGCACAACCGCAGGGCTGAAGGCAGCCAGCCGAGCCTATGAATGGAGTGGGAATGCCATGTTTATCCCAGCACGTGTGCACACTAAGCAGGAAAGAGAGGAGCGACCTGCACCAGCAGCCCACCTGCTCCTCTTGCCTGGCCAGCTGAAAAAGCATGGAGAGATGTGGCCAAGCAACGGCTGCAGATTCACGTCAGCAGTTCCCGCCACGATGGGCAGATGAGTGGAAAAGAAAAGAAAAAAAAAAAGTGCCTGGCACAGTGCCCACACACACATCCCAGGAGTGGGGAAAAGAGGTGGGGGCACATACTATCCACCAGCCCCACATCAGCTTTCTGGCTCAAGAAGCTGGCTGATACCAGATGCGCGTCCTCTCACTGCCCCCCGCACACCTTTGAGCCCCCTGCAGCACCCACACCTCCTGCCCTGCCGTGAGCCCACCTTTCTTGAACTCCTCCAGCATGGCATCGAGCTTGGTGTCGTTGAAGACGAAGTGCAGCGGGTGGTTGTAGAAGCGGGTGATGGTCTTGAGCAAAGTGCAGTCGTCAGGGTCCACAAAAGCCAGGTCCTTGACGAAGAGCAAGTCCACGATGTTGGAGCGGTCACCCTCAAAAACGGGGATGCGGGTGTAGCCGCTCTCCATGATCTCAGACATGGTGTTGAAGTCCAGCACAGCCTCAGCCGCTATCATGAAGCAGTCTCGGAGGGGAGTCATCACGTCCTCCACCGTCTTGGTGCGCAGCTCCAGGGCTCCCTGTATGATGTTGAGCTCCTCCTTGACCAGGTCGTTATAAGGGTCGGTGACCCGCAGCATCTCCAGCAACTTCTCACGGTTGTAGACCGTACCGATCTCCTGGCCCAGCACGCAGTCCAGCAGCTTGCTGACCGGGTAGGAGGCCGGGAAGGTCATCATCATGAAAAACTTGGTGAGGAAGATGGTGTTGGCGCCCACGGCCAGGCCGTGCCGAGAGCAAATGGCCTGCGGCACGATCTCGCCGAAGATGACGATACCGATGGTGGAGACCACCACGGCCACCAGCCCAGAGCCAGCAATGTCGTCCAGCAGGATGGTCAGCGTGGTGTTGACCAGGACGTTGCCCAGCAGGAGGGAGCACAGCAGGTAGTTGCCCTGGCGGCGCACGGGCTCGATGCGCTTGGCGTAGTTCTTCTCCTTGTCTGTGCCACAGTTCTGCACGATGCGCAGCTCCATGGGGTCCAGGGCCATCAGGCCCAGGTTGAGGCCACTGAACATGCCCGAGAGGCAGAGCAGCAGCGAGATGAAGATCACCTGCAGCCAGAAGGGCAGCAGGAACTTCTTCTCCTCGCCCACGATCATCTTGGTGTCCTCTCCGTCGTGGTAGATCCAGGTGGTCTCGCCCCACGGCGGCGGCCCGTCCCGCCCCTCGGCGTCCACCATCCTCCCGGCGGCCCCGGGCCCCAGCGCGGCGGCGGAGACGGAGGTGCACAGGTAGTAGGACTTGCTCTTCTCCGTCTTGCGCAGGGGCTTGATCTCGATCTCGATGATGCCGGAGGTGCGGCGGTTGAGCACGATGTGCGGCAGGATGATGATGTCCGACGTGCGGATGCCGCAGCGCTGCGGGGCTCCGCCGCCGCCTCCCGCCGAACCGCCGCCGCCTCCGCCGCCGCCGCGCCCCGCCGCCCCCGCCGCCGCCCGCCCGCCCCGCCGCCGCTCGTGCTCCGTGAAGGCGATGCGCGACCACGTCTCGTTGTTGATGTTCTGCCCGTAGACCCGCAGCTTCACCCGCGTCCGCTCGCTCACCCGCAGCGCTCCCCCCTCCATGAAGGAGACGTCGTCCGTGTCCTCCAGCCGCAGGCCGATGATCACCGTCTCCTCCGCCGAGGGGACGGAGGCGGCGGGAGGCGCGGCGGCGGCGGCGACGGAGGCCGGGGGCCGGCGGCCGAGGCAGGCGGCGAGCAGCAGCAGCAGCAGCTCCACCCGCGCCCCCCGGCCGCCCCCCGCCATGTTCCCGCCGGGCAGCGCGGCCATCTTTAGTCAGGGCTCGGCGCCGTCGCGGCCCCGCATCGCCGCTCGGCGCCTGCGGCGTGCCCCGGTCCCCCGGCGGCGGCGGTGGCGGCGGCGGGCGCGGTGGCGGCGGGCGAGGCAGCGGGCACGGCTGCCCGCGGGACCCGACGGGCGGCGACTGCCGGGCCGGGCCGAGCCGAGAGCCGCCTCAAGCCGCTGCCCCGCCCGCCCCTCCCCGCCCGCCGCGCGGGGGCGGGGCCTCGGCCGCGCTCAGCCAATCGCCGCCCGCGAGCGGGCAAGGGGGCGTGGCCGTCAGTCCGGCCCTCTGCCGCCGGCCTCTACCGCGGCCTCAGCCCGAGGGGCGCGTGACTCCGGTGTGTACGCCAGGCGGTGGGGGGCGGAGCCGGCCGCGAGGAGGCGGCCAATAGCGGCGCGGCCGAGGGCTGAAGGGGTGGAGCCTCGGAGGGGCGCGACCAATGAGGGCGCGGAGCGGCCGGCGGGTGGGAGCCGGCGCGTGCTGCGCGCGGCGAGTGGACGGGACGGGACGGGACGGAGCGGGTAAAACAGAACAGGACGGGCCCGCTCGGCGTCCGTCCTCCCGCCCGCCGCTGCCGCCACCGCCGCCTTCCACCCACATCCCGCCGCCCCACAACGCGCCGCTACCCGTCCCCCGGCTCCGCTCCGCCGTCGCCTCTCTTTGCTCAGCGGTCGCGCAGTGCCCCCTGGCGGCCACTCGCCGCCTCCCCCGCGGAGCGCCGAGACCGCGCAGAGCGGGCTGATAGTTGGGTTTAGCAGCCTTTTCCAACCATAACGGTCATACGATGCTAAGATCTCCACGTTTCTCGAACATCTCCAGGCTCGTGGGTCGCCCCATTCAGGTGCCAGAAGTCTCTCGTTGCGGCCGTCGGGCACCGCTCCTGGCACGGACACGCACGGCACAACGAGGGGTGGGGATGCTCACATGGCTGAGCTCGGTCGGGGCTGGGACGGCACTGCCGCTCAGCGCCAGGGCCCGTGGCTGCAGGACTCGGAGCACGGCCGCCGCAGCGCCGGGTCTGCAGAACCGCCGCATTTCCCTGCACAAACCTGCAGGCTTAGCGCTTGCGCTGCACGCGGAGCTCCCCGCTAGATGGAGTGCGGGGAAAAAACAAAGCTCAGCAGCACCGCACGGGGCAGGGATTGGAATCCCGGCTCCAGGAGCGGGAGGTGGGGCTGTCCGTGCCCGGGGGCCGGCTGCAGAAAATGCAGAGGTCGGCGCGGGGGGGTTAAAACAAGAAGAGCAGCTAGGCTGCGCCTTTTGCTTCTCAGAAGCACTGGCTGAGAACTGCGGGCTCCCAAAGATTCTTCCCCCACCTTTGGAGCCGCCCTGCCCTGCCCCGGCATGCCCTGTGTGGGATCCAGGCATTCGATGTGTTGTGAGCTCACGTCCAGCATCTGGTCCGCAGCGCTCCCCGTGCAGGGGCCGGGCAGGGCGGTAAGACGTCCCGCACGACGGGGTCCCCAAGGTGCTGCTCACCCTCACCCCCAGGCAAGAAAGCGAACCCCAGCTCAGCCACACTGCTCAACTATTTCTTTGTATTTTCTCTCCGGTGAAGCCACAGCCCCCCTGCTCCCAACGCTGTGGAGACATCGCTGTCCGATCAGCAGCCCTGTGGCCCGCAGGTCCTGGCAGCACCACAGGCAGGAGCTGGGGCTGCCCGCTGCTGCAGCAACAGGAAGGGGTCACAGATCTTCTCCTGGAGGGTAGAGAACAACGAGGGATGGGGTCAGGCCATGGGGTAGCAGCACTTCCCCACTACTTGCTCCAAACCCTAGTAGAACGCCATAGGCAACAGCTGATCAGTCCATTCACTTTGCTATGCCATAAGGGGGACAATGAGAGCTTCTCTGGGACTTTCACTGTGCTTTTAACTGAGAAATGCTTGGACAGGACCAAAGAGTCAAATGCAAGACTGTGTTTCAGGGACAGACAGCTGCAGGGCTTTATCTCCTTTGCCTGTCAGTGACCCCTACTTCATAGCCCCAGCTGGGCCAGCTGAGGCTGAAAGGATGACGAAGGGGCAAGGAGAGGCTGCCAGCAGATAAAGGAGCTGCAGGGTCAGGGTTGTCAGCCAGGGCCAAGCTCACAGCAGCAGAAAGGGGCAGCTGGGGGTGGCCACCGCCTGCCTAGAGGAAAGATATCTCTCATAGAGACCTCCAACGGGTTCAGCCATTAGTCCCAGTGTCCCCCATAGACATGTGCAGGGGATGAAGGGTTCTCAAGCCACAACAAACCCGTCTGGACACAAAATAAACCTCAGCAAATCCAAAAGGGGTAGAGCTGCCCAAACTCAGGCACCAGGTGCCATCCAGTCTCCCACAGGCTCCTGCTGGGCCCAGAAGAACATGGGCCTCCTTGTGTCATGCGACCACCCATTGATACTTCAGGGTAGCCCTGTGATAGCACACAGCAGCAGTGTCCCCATCCTAGAGCTCAGCACATAGCTACCAACCTTCATCTTCCCAGGACAGCAGCCTTGTGGTGCAGCAACATCAGTCCCACCACCCTGGATCAGGAATTTGTCCGCAAACCTGGAGCTCTGCAATATCGCAGCCATTTCAGCATCCACGTCCACCACTTCTCCTTCCTGGGGAAAGGAAAACATCATGGGACTGGAGCCTGGGACATGTAGCCCAGGGGTCCCCAGCTGCCCAGAGAGATGATGCTCAAAGCCCAGTCCAAAACCTGGAGATACACCCACAACTGTCTGCAAACTGCCTGGTGTAGCACCAGGGACGTACTACTCCCATCTTCGCCCCAACACATTGCACAGCTCTGACTTCCTCTCCACGCCCTGTTTGCAGTTCCCCTGGTTTATATGGAATTTTAGGATCAGTAAGTTGGAAAAGACCTCTAGGATCACCCAGTCCAACCATCAACCCATTCCAACCATGCCACTAACCAGATCCCCCAGTGCCACATCTTCATGGTTCATGAACACCTCCAGGGACAGTGACCCCACCACATCCCTGGGCAGCCTGTTCCAATGCCTCACCACTCTTTCTGAGAATAGATTTTTCCTAATGTCCAACCTGAACCTTCCATAGTGTCATCTTTGGGAGCCCAAATGTGCCTCCCATACCTTGAAAGTGAAGTTGGCATCAAACACCAGCTCTCGCTCATGCCCCACAATCCCACCATTGTAGATGACCTGGCCTGGCCCGGACCAGCTGCTCCCTGGCACCTTGAAGAGCCGGTACGTGGCTGAGACGAAGCAGCAGTCACCTGCAAGGGAAAGGCACTGTATATGGAGTCCCAGTGCAGTTCTCATAACCAAATGGAGATGGTGGAACCCTCACCAATGATTCTCTCTAGCTCCTTGTTGCTGACAGTGATGGGGCTGGCGGTGACCAGGCACGGAGGGCTGAAACCCACCTCCTTGGCAATGCTGTACAAGTCTCTCCAGAACAGGGCTCCTGCCAGGCACTCTCCTGAGACAAGGACATGGGCACAGTGACACCATGCACATCAGACCCAAAGGCTGCCCATCCCATGTGTTGCAGTGCCCTACACACCCCACAGCACCCTGTGCTTCCTCACGGCTTCACTCAGGTGCTGGTTGGCATAGACATCGCTGAAGTACATCTCTCCTCCAGGCTGAAAGGCAGTAAGAAGTGGATGGCAGATGATGAGACTGAATAGGCACCTGCAGCAAAGCCATCCCAGCCCCACTTGGCTCCCTACCTTCAGCACACGGTAGGCCTCCCGAAGCACAGCCCTCTTGTCGGGGGCGAGGTTGATCACACAGTTGGAGCTGGAAGGAGAACACCAAAGATTCTTTGCAGCATCATCACCTTTGCTCAGCATCACCAGCTGCACATAGTCCATCACTCATTGCAAGATTCAACCATGAAAAAGGGAAATTCCATATTCCCAGGCTATAGCTTAGATCCTACCTCTAGTTTTTAATTTCCTAACACATTGTTGAAGTGAGCAGCCCAGCAGGAATGTACATAGAATCATAGAACAGCTTAGGTTAGAGGGATCTTAAAGCCCGTCCAGTCCCAACCCCCTGTGGTGGGCTGCGTTCCTCCCACCAGGTCAGGACCCAGGGCTCCATCCAACCTGGCCCTGAATGCCTCCAGGGATGGGGCACCCACAGCTTCTGAGCAGCAGTGCCAGGGCTTCACCTCCCTCTGAATAAAGAATTTCTTCCTAACATCTTACTTCAATCTCTTCTCTTCTAGTTAAAAACCATTCTGGATGATATCCCTTCCTTCTATTGCATCAACTGCTCCACTCATCTTGGTGTCATCAGCAAACTTGCTGAGGGTGCACTGAGTCCCACTGTTTATATAATTGATAAAGACGTCGAAGAACATCGGTTCCAAAATGGACCCCTTGGGGATGTGGGTGCAAATCCAGTACAATCTCTGCAGGGTACCTACATGACAATATCATAGCTCTCATCAGTCAGCCCAGCATCACCGAGGTTCTCCATGTAGCCCTGGAGGAATTCCACGTTTGGCTTTTGGTAGCCGAACTTCTCCATGTGATAGGCAATGTGCTTTTTTGCCACCTCGACCTGGGAGGAGGAAGGGAAGGAGTATGGCAGGACTCAGGGTGGGGACGAGGTGATCCCATGGGTGGCCCTGTGCCATACCTGTGCCTCAGTCATGTCGATGCCAGTGACATGGCCCTGCTCCCCCACCAGCTGGCTCAGCATGTAGCAGTCCCTGCCACTGCCGCTGCCCAGGTCCAGGACCCGGCAGGATGCCAGGCACTCCGGGATGACCAGGCCACAGCCATAGTACCTGGGGGGTTTGGGCTGAGTGAGGGTGCAGTCCATGGGAGGTGGCACGGGGGGGAAGTGTGAGGCTCACCTGGCCACCACCTCCTCATGGACACGCTGCAGAGCATCTCTCACCGCCTTGGGAACGGGCCTGGTTGGTGTGATGCAGGCGTTGGTTTTCAGGTCCTCTGACTTCTGCAGCTCTCTGCCATAGTAATCCTGGCAAAGGAAACACAGGGGCCACCCGACTGCAGCAAGCTGGGCCATCGTGCCTCCACACACACCAACCTGAGGTCATGCAGCTTGCACATGCCAGCAGTGCCCTCTGCAGCTATAAATCTGGGTAACGTTACACGTTTCTCCATCCCAACCCTCCCCAGCTTCACCTGCTCATCCCTTCCCAACCCCATTATGAAGATGCGCAAAATGCTGCTCCAAAACTCCACTGGCAGCAGCCACCTGCCCTTAGCACTCTCACCAGGATCCCGCAGTGAACTTTGTCCTGTGTCAACTTTGCCTTGACTCAGTGTCATGGTTTTGTGATTTTTGGCTTTCGGTATTCCGCATCATAACTTCATGTGGGGCACTGGGAGTTTAACTGTCAATGCTCAAGTCCTGGGCACCTGCCCTGAAGAGAAGAAGAACTACATTCCCCAGGGGACTTTGCGGTCAGCAAGAGGAGGTTTAACTCCTGGCAGGGTTCACCTGATGGGCTCTTTTTCACCTGCTCTTCGTCGTGGGCGCTGCTCCCATCTCCCTGCTGCTCAACTGGACTGCGCATCTCACCTCAGCGTTGTGGTGAGGCCTATCCAGCTTTTGGACATTCTCTCTTTCATTATATTTGATTTATTAGCTCCAATTCTGATTATATTGTATAATAGTGTATTATCTTGCATTCCGATACTGTATTCAGTAAATTAGTTTGTTTCTCCTCAGATCGTTGCCGCTGTTTTTAATTATTTTGGGGCCCCCTGTTTCCTTTTTTTCCAGAGGCGCGGATCCATGGATCCCCCCGCCCCGCTCCCCACAGAACTGGGCCGAACCAGCCTGTAAACCATTGACACTCAGCACTCCTTCCCAACCCCCCGCTCACACCCTCACCTGCACCTCGTGGTGGATCTGGTCCTGGGAGATTTGGTCCTCAGGGGCGCAGTCCCTGCATGGGGCAGCCACTGCAGCAACAGGAGCACAGAGCTGGTGCCAATGCCACTGCATGGGCACCACTACAGGCCCTTCCCAAAGCCCCTCCTCAAAATACCAGAACGCTTCCCTTGCCTCCATCTGACAACCCCAGGGAGGCCCCAGACCCGCATCCTAGTGGGAAGAACATCCCTTGCCAACACCCCAGTTGAAACACCCCAAACCCATCCCTGCCAGAGATATCCCTGTAGGGCAAATCCTCCTTCCACGTCTCCTAGGGTCCCCCGCGGGACAGGGCCCAGCACCCTGAAGTGCAACTTACTGCTTCCAGCTGCAGCTCGGCCACGCTCCGCCCCGGCTCTTTGTTCCCTCCCAAGGTCAGTTCCCAGCAGGCCTCAAACCCTAGCATGCAGCCCTGCCTGCTGCCAGCACCAGCAGCCGTTCCCATCCAGCTGTGTCCCTCTCACAGCGCAGTCCATCTCACCTCCTGCTTGCCCAAACGCAGGGAAACCACAGGGTGATGTTCCAACCCCTGCAGATGGGAGCTCCGGTGGGGAATAAGCCACCTGCAACGCGGACACTGTGTCCACAGGAAGATCCTGGAGTGAAGCAGGAGTATGCCATGCTGTTCCACACTGGTCAGGGTGACCGGCAGCACACACAGCTGCAGCATGGTAGTGCCTGGGACAGCTCTTTTATTCTCAAGAAGCTCCAGGGAAACTGTTCCAAAGGGCAGCTTTGATCCAAGCACCAGGAAGCCCCAGGGCACAAATATCCCCTGGCACCCCACTGTTTAGGTGTCACCTCACACAGTGCAGGCTACAACCCCTGCTATCAAGGTAACCGTCCACAAGAGATGAAAAGATTACAGACTTAAGGTGTAGAAAACCAAGCTTTTATAACAACAAAGCAAATCACCGCAGCCTCTCCATGCCCTCCATGGCTGTGTTCTTGCCTGAGCAGAGGCACAGTGCAGAGGAAAAGCTAACAGTATCACTGGACACCTCGACAGAAACATAGATTGGGTGCTGCAAGGTGAGGGCAGGCAGGCAGTGGTTCTGGAAGAGCAGCAAGGGCGAAGCCACATGGTTCTGCACATCAGCAAAACCACGCTGCAGGAATGTGGCAAGCTGATCCATGCTCTTGTCCTATCAGCTGATGAAAAGCACACTCAGGCAAACAAGTGCTTCCAGTGTGCTCCAAGTGCTCCAGATAAAAGACTCAAGAAAAACAAGGCATAGTATTTATAGCTTGCACCTCATTTCACCGAGAAGCAAGCAGGAACCCAGACACTAAGACCTCAGGACACAGCAATGCAGAACTGAATACACAGGCTCCTGACATTCTTTTGCCCCTCACTGCCCACATCCCAGCCACGTCTCTGAACGCGTTCCCAATCTGACAGATACACAGCACTACCAAGGCTGCTTAATCAAGAACTGGAGGAGCAAGCCAGAACTGGAATGCAATTGAAGGCCGAAAGCAGCGCAGATGCGCTGGCAAAGAGATGACATTCCAAATTCTGGCTTAGCAAAAAGTAAGATAAGCTCAGAGCAGGATGCTCACAAAGTCATGTCCAGCTGGCTCAGTGGTGCCTGCCCAGAGTCACGCTTTCTAAATTTCTGCTCTGTGACAGGCACCTCAGTCCACGCTGAAGCACCTCTACACCCACCCAATCACTTACAGCTCCCACTGATTAACATGCCCTAAATAAAGCACACCCATCATCTCAGTGTCTAAATAAGGTCCTGTAGCTGTAGTTATTCTGTATTTAAAACCCGCAGCTCTATTTCATACACTTTGTTGGGAGGGTGGAGGAGAAATTATATTGTATGAAAATCCCAGCTCTACGATTGTTGTAGATCATTAGGTAAGTATTCCATCATCTTACAGGAGACAGCTAATGACTCAGCAGGGATGGGAAGAAAAACCATCCTGCTGTGGACATACAGACAAAAGGCTTTGGATGGGCAGCACATGCCGCATTCTGGGCTGACAAACCATTTCAACACAGGGCCATCAGCTGAACAATGCAGGTGCTGAGGTACAGGCACAGGCTGAGCACCTCACACTGCACGTGATAACAAAAGGAACACAGGAACTGTTGTAGAAGTGAAGTTTCTGCTAAGGTTCCAGTTAGATGTAAGGAATCAGGAGAGTGTTCTGAACACAGATGTGGATGGGAACACCTGAGAGGTGCCTGCACACTCAGGAATGTGCACCCTGTGTGTATCCCAGCTGGCATTCAGCACCATCCAGACACAGGTCTGAGCCCCAGGCCCAGGAGGAAAAGGACGGCTCAGTGCCAGTGGAGATGTCCAATGCCTTCAGCTAGGCTTCATTTCAGCAAGTGACTCAGCTGGTCCCTCAGGTTTGATGACTGCTCCACACTAGGGACAAAACAAGAAGAGGTTCACAGTGAGATCTGTACTTAAGCACCCAGAACAGTCTTAGCACTGACATTACAGAAAAAAGAAATCCTGGACCTCCCCAGCCCAACTCCATATCCTCTCAAAGCAAACCTCACTCTTTGTGCTCCTGTGTATGTTAATGAAACAAATGGAAGCTTAGCATAAATCATGTCTTCACCAAAATTCTCAGCCCTCCACAGTACTGATC
The DNA here is from genome assembly GCF_023343835.1 of Lagopus muta. Classification (NCBI taxonomy): domain Eukaryota; kingdom Metazoa; phylum Chordata; class Aves; order Galliformes; family Phasianidae; genus Lagopus; species Lagopus muta. The sequence goes on along the minus strand of NC_064437.1, from coordinate 53,849,535 downwards.
CTCACAGCAGTGAAAACTTATCCTGCTGGGCCAGCATCTGTTTCAAAGGCAGCTGCAAAAATTTCCAGTTGCGTTCTCCCCTCCCCTACTCTATCAATCACTCATTGCCTTCCCATCGGCCTTGACATGCTGCTTCCCATGTCTGCCCGGCATTCTTCAGTTAGGTACTCACTTCTTCTGAATCGCTTCCTGCCTAGAGAAAAAAAGGACAGGAAAGAGCATTAGAAAAAAAAAACAACAAAAATCTCAGAAACAGCTTTTGTGTGATACTGATGAAAAGGGACTTGATTGAGAGCTCAGGAGGCCAAAACCTTCAAATGTGTCTGGATTACGCCCAGACCAGAAAGCAGTGGCTCTTTTCTCCCTCTCAGCATCACTCACAGGTACAGGAGACCTAGTGCATGGCGCACAGGAAGCAAAAAATCCCAGTTCTCACTCCAAACAGCCTCATCCATATCAGTGGATGTGGTGGGGCTGAAGAGTCATGAAGCACTGGCACAGGTTGCCCAGAGCGGTGGTGGTTGCCCATCCCGGGAGACACCCAAGGTCAGGCTGGAGGGGCTCTGAGCACCTGATGGAGCCGGAGGTGTCCCTGTTCAGCACAGAGAAGTGGGATCTGAGGTCCTTTAGGGGTTCCTTCCCACTAGAACAGTTCTACAGTCGCAGTCCCAGGGTGTGTCCGGCTATGGGAAGTGGCAAACGGGCCTCCATGGAGTGGCTCCACAGATCTTTACAGAATCATTGAATCACACATTACAAAGAAGGAAAATCAACAAAAGGCTCCGCTCAGATTCCCAGGGGTCCATACTTACTGGTACTGCAGGTGCGTGGTTATTATGGCCATTTTCCTTAAACTCTGTGGAAAACAAGATCGAGAATGAAAGCCTCTGACAGCAGCCGCCCAGCAGAACCGCGGCTGCTCCAGCAGACAAACACAGCTTACGTCTTCGGAGTGCAGGATGGCGTCCTCTTGCATCACCATGTTCCTGGCGGCCTGGCCCAGCAACTGGCAGAGGAACGCACGGAGCGTTGAGGGGCAGCGCCAAGCGGAGGGAAGGGAGGGGAGGGAAGGGAGGGGAGGGGAGAGAAGGGAAGGGAGAGCAGGGGTGGGGACGGGAGCGGCCCGGCCCGGCCCCGCCCCGCCCCTCCGGCCCGTCCAGCCGCGCCCCCCAGCGCGCCCCGCCGCTCACCTCGGCGCTGCGAGAGCCCTTCAGCACCTGCTTGGTGAGGGCGATCACGTCGGTGCCGCAGCTCGTCACCTTCTCGGTCAGCAGTCCCTTCACCGAATGCCCGAAGCGCGCCTGAGCCTCCGCCGCGCCCCCTGCCGCCATCTTGCCGCGCCCCGCCCCGCCCCACGGCCGCGCTACGGCGAGCGCCACGGGCCTGAAAGGCCGGGAACGCGCTGCGGCTCCGCAATGCCGCTGCTCTGTGCTGCCCGCTGCGGTCCTGCAGTGCCGCCCAGTGCCCAGTGCTGATCGGTAATGCCCGGAGCCGTCCGGAGCTGCCCGGCCATTCCAATTGTGCCCAGTACTACTCGGTCTTGACCGCTATTACCCGATGATCAGGGCTGCCCAGTGCTGCCCAGTGCTGCCCCGTGCTGAGAGGGGCTGCTCGGTTCCGCTCGGAGCCGCCGAGTACAGCCCAGTGCAGCCCATGCACCTGGAAGGTCTCCCAGAGCGGCAACAGCCCCCAGCCCCCTCCTGCCCACCGCCGCGCTGGCTGCAGCCGGAGCATCCCCAGAGCTCCGCTAGCACTCCTGGCCCCGCTGCCTTCACCCCAGCTGCAGCGCTGGCCCGCTGCCCGTCACCCCCCCGCCATCTCCCCGATAAGCTGCCCAGCCCGTCCCAGGGTCAAGGGGATGCCTCCGAGTGGCTATAAAGGCCCTGGAGCCACACGGTCCCGCAGCCGTCCCACCATGCCGCCTCTTGCTGTCCTGCTGCTTGCCCTGGCCCTGCTCTGCGCCTGGAGGCTGTCACGCAGTCAGGCTCCCAAGGGGACTGGGACTGGGCGGCTGCGGAGCCTTCCAGCCCTGCCGCTGGTGGGGAGCCTGCTGCAGCTGGCCGGGCACCCGCAGCTCCACCTGCGGCTCTGGCGTCTGCAGGGTCGCTACGGCAGCCTCTACGGGCTATGGATGGGCTCCCACTACGTGGTGGTGGTCAACAGCTACAGGCACGCCCGGGAGGTGCTGCTGAAGAAGGGGAAGGCTTTCGCCGGACGGCCTCGCACTGTAAGTCATGCTGCCACGGAGACAGCGTTGGCGGATCCCCTGGTGTGAGGTGAGGATGCTGCATGGGGTGACCCTATGGCTTTGTGTCCCGCAGGTGACCACGGACCTACTGTCCCGTGGGGGCAAGGACATCGCCTTTGCCAGCTACGGTCCCCTGTGGAAGTTCCAGCGCAAGCTGGTGCATGCCGCCCTCTCCATGTTTGGGGAGGGCTCAGTCGCCCTCGAGAAGATCAGTAAGTGTTTGGTTTTCACCATGCTTGGGTTTCCTGGGATGCCAGGGGCAAATAATTGGGAATTGATGAAGCAGCTGGGAGCTTTCCCCCTCCCTCCCCCCCTGGCCGCCCCTAGAGCTCACTGCCCCTCTCCTTCCATCCAAAGTCTGTCGGGAGGCTGCGTCTCTGTGTGAGACACTCGGTGCTGCACAGGATATGGCCCTAGACATGGCCCCAGAGCTCACACGGGCTGTCACCAACGTGGTCTGCTCCCTCTGCTTCAACTCCTCCTACCGGCGCGGGGACCCCGAGTTTGAGGCCATGCTGGAGTACAGCCAGGGCATTGTGGACACTGTGGCCAAGGAGAGCCTGGTGGACATCTTCCCCTGGCTGCAGGTGAGTGGGAGCATAGCAAACACATGGGCCTTTTCCTTTTGGAATAGAGGAAGGGGCTGGAATACATCATCCCACGTGAACCTTCTCGGGGCTTTTCTCCCCCAGATCTTCCCTAACAGGGACTTGGCCCTGCTGAAGCGATGCCTCAAGGTCAGGGACCAGCTGCTCCAGCAGAAGTTCACTGAACACAAGGTACTGAAGGGGCAGGGGATGCCTGGGGCTGCAACTGCTGGAGCTGAGCTGTAGGACTATGCACGGGACAGCCCAACTCACATGTGTTCCCTGGCAGGAAGCATTCTCTGGGGACACTGTGAGGGATCTGATGGATGCCCTCCTGCAAGTACGGCTCAACGCTGAGAACAGCAGCCCTCCTGAGCCAGGTCTGGAGCTGACAGACGACCACCTCCTCATGACGGTGGGGGACATCTTTGGGGCCGGCGTGGAGACCACCACCACTGTGCTCAAATGGGCTGTGCTCTACCTGCTCCACTACCCTGAGGTATGGCCTGTGGGGTCCCTCCTGCATCAGGGCCATCTCAGAAGGCCTTGGGAAAGAGCGACGCTGGGGGAGTTGTCAGGCTTTTGAGATAAGCGGTACAGGGATGTGAGAGCTTTGTTTCTGCCTTTATCTGCCACGGTGTGCTGGAGATGCTCCTTGCACAGAGCATACCCCTTCCAGGCTCCCTCCTATTGCAGGTCCAGAAGAAGATCCAGGAGGAGATGGACCAGAAGATTGGCCTGGCACGTAACCCCCACCTCAGTGACCGCCCACTGCTGCCCTACCTGGAGGCTACCATCAGTGAGGTGCTGCGCATCCGGCCCGTGTCCCCCCTGCTCATCCCACACGTGTCCCTCACTGACACCAGGTGAGACCAACTGGGGTGTGGGCAGAGGCTGGGGAGGGAGCGTCCATCACATGCTGTGTCTGCTCTACAGCATCGGTGAGTACTCCATCCCCAAGGGTGCCAGAGTGGTCATCAACCTCTGGTCTGTGCATCATGATGAAAAGGAGTGGGATAAACCTGAGGAGTTCAATCCTGGTGAGTTGTGAGCTCTTAGCCCAGAGCTCAGGTGGGAGGGATGATGAACTGGGGCAGGTCTCAGTCAGAAGGGGCAAATCCCCATCCCCAGCGGTGCCCCTTACCCTTGCAGGCCGCTTTCTGGATGAGCAGGGCCAGCACATCCACTCACCCTCTCCCAGCTACCTGCCCTTTGGGGCCGGCATCCGCGTGTGCCTGGGTGAAGTCCTGGCCAAGATGGAGCTCTTCCTCTTCCTGGCCTGGGTGCTGCAGAGGTTCACACTCGAATGTCCACAGGATCAGCCCCTGCCCTCACTGGAGGGCAAGTTCGGTGTCGTGCTGCAGGTGCAGAAGTTTCGGGTGAAGGCCAGGCTGCGGGAGGCCTGGAGGGGTGAGATGGTGGGGTGAGATGGGGTAGTTGGATAGTGGAATGGAGTGGGTGCATGCCATAGAGACTGTGCTCTGGGTGCTTCGTGCATGTGAGATTGTCGGAATAAAGCTGTCCTCCACCCAGCACGGCTCACACTGCTTTTTGGGCGGGTGACAGAGGGTAGAGCAGGTGGGAGGGTTCAGATTGCCCCAAGACCTCATGTGAGTGCTGGGCTGAGCTGAGGGCATGGCCCCTCTGCAGGGCTGCAGACATTGCCACATGGACATGGCATGGGGGGGCGGGGGGGGCATCTGGCTGCCACAGGTGGCTGGAAACCTGCTGAGTGCAGGGGAAAGAAGGAAACAGCTCAAACACAGCTACATTTTTAGCTCCTGTGTGGCTCCCGCTGTGCACAGGCACATACTGCATGCACCTGCGTGGCTGTGTGCTTGCAAGTGTGTGCAGGCACAGAAATACATTCCTGCATGCCCACACACACATGCATGCACATACACATTTGTGCACACGTGCATGCTGAGCCCATTGCCAGTAGGAGCCAGCTGCCATACCCTGCCAGCGAGGGCAGTGTGCAACTGGGTTTCTTGTCCTCTATTATCTGACTTCTTAATATTTAACCCTGTAGCTCCGCACACCTCCACTTTCCCTCTCTCCCAGTGCTTACCCTGCACCTTAACTCTTGGTGGTGGGCAGGAGAGCCAGCACACAGCTAGTGTCACCTTGCTGCTAACTCTTCTGTTCATGTTTGCTTTACATTTTCTCTCTCAATTTGGATGGCAGCAGCCAGGCTTCCCCATCTAATCACCTGCCTCAGGAAATGGGGGGCTCCTGGGACCCCAAACAAGCAGACCCTCAGTGCCTGGGCTGAGCCCTCCAGCTTTATTCCAATTGTACACCAGCAACCCAAGCCTGGGGGCTGGCAGTGACCATGCTGTGGGCAGTGGGGGGGACCTTGGCAGCAGCCACCAGGTTTTGGCCGATCTGTCACAAGCAGCTGAAATGACCCTGCTGATGTAACCGCCCAGGTGGTATTGCATCTCATGTCCAGGACTACCTGGGACATTTAAATGGGGGAGAAACGAGATACGAGCCTGCGTCTCTACTGAGGCGCTCGGGCAGCAGCAGGGCTCAGCAGGATGGCCTGGCCAGAAGGAGGAAGAGGTGACCCTGCACGGCTCCCAGGCCGCAGGCAGGAAGCAGTGTGGGCCGGGCGCTGGCTCTGACGCACATCCTCGTGTGAAAGGGTGGAGGCACAGCTGGTGGTGTGGGAGCGCATCGCTCTTCAGGTGGTGGCTTGGCATGCTTTCACACCCTGAGATGATTCCCACAGCCACAGAAAGGCAGGAGCTTTCCCTGAGCTCCTGGCACCCCCAGACAAACGCTGTCTGTCAGTTGTTTCATTGGAGGGGAAAGGCTCGGGGGGAAGTGAGCCCAGAGCAGTGGGTGCCCCATCCCTGGAGGTGCCCAAGGCTGCGTTGGATGGGCGCTGGGCCCTGACTGGGTGGAGGGCACCCAGCCCGCAGCAGGGGGTGACCTGGCTGGGTTTAAGGTCCCTTCCGACCCAACCACTGCATGATTCTATGACTCACAGAATGATACACATACACAGAGGCGAGTTATCAGAAAAGGCATTATATTTTGGTTTCCACCTTATTTGAAACTGATTTTGGTTTTCAATCAATCAAATCTGAACATGACTGAGTTCAGTTTTCAATTTCTTTCCCCATAATAGCAATGATCTGGATGACCATAGTTATAAAAGGGATGGGGAGATAACCCAAGAACAAGATACACAGTCTGAATTGTGCTCTCTTCCACACGAGCACCCCAGGGAATGTTAGTTTTCAGCTCATTTTGTTTTTCCCTTCAGGTTGTTGCTAACAAAATCTCTACCGTTTATTAAAGCAAAGCTACAGTAAATTTTCTAGCAGTCTTACAGCAGGTTTTCATATTACCAGTAGGACTCGCATGCATGGATTGCAGTCACACACACACGCTCACAGACATTATACAGTAGCCAGTTGCCACTATTAAAAAAAAAAAAAGAAAAAGAAAACAGACATTCATTTTCTTTAAGTGGTCAACATCAGAATCGCACCAAACTTTTGGATCAAAAAAAAAAATACTGCACAGGTGTTCCACATCTACATGGTAAGTCATCCCTTCGCAATGGACGGAGCTCTCGTCTCCATTTGTTCAACATGCATCGCTGAAGCTTGAAGGCACACTGGCCAAAGAGAGCCCTGTTCTTCTTTTTTGTCATCTTAACTCGAGTGTGCTGCTCTCAGGGTGCAAAAATAAGGAAAAAAAATAAAGCCAAGCCCTTTTGCAGCACACCGGGAAAAGGTCATTCGGAGACCACAGTACTTGGAAGGCAGCCCAGCTGCCTTGATTCTACTTCTAGCTGTGCTCTTGGAGGCATTGAAGGAATACACTTGTCTTTGAAAATTACATGGAAAGGCAAATTTCTGAAAAACATCTCCTTTCAGACTGCTTGTGGTAGACTAACACTCCTGGAAGAAACTGGTCTTTCCGCCACCAGCTTCAAGTGGGAAATTTCCTACCTGCTGTCTTAAACACTGAAGCACCAGAGATTATAGGGCTGATGTGTTGAGGCATTCATCAGCTTTGGGAAAGGTTAACACCAAAAGAAAAAAAAACAAAAAAACCTAAAAAGTGAAAAAAAAAAACCCAAACCCACAATGCCTCAAGAGCACTATATCAAACCAGAACTCTTGGGCTACTGACTGCCGGCACTGTCAGAAGCTGCTTGCTTCTGGGAAGACACCTGGAGGTTGAAGCGTTGTGGTGATTTCGTATCCTCCCAGGGTGAGATTTGCTGAGCTTTATTGATTGCGAGATAAAGCAGTGTTCTGGAAAACTAATACCAACAAACTCATAATAACCATCACCAAAATCACCATTGGAAAAGTTCCATTTGTGAGAAGGTCTCATTGACAAACAGTCCCTGCCCCACGGAGCAGAACGGACATGATTGACGAAATCCAGAGCAGCCCGTCCCCGCAAGCCGGGCCTTCGGGACGAGTCCCCGAATTACACTGGAGGGGGAAAAAGAAAAACAAAAAAACAAGAACAAAAAAGGTTATATCACCTTTTTCTCCTTTCAAAGTTTCTATCTGCTTATTTCACTTGTTTCTTCGTTTTCCCCCCAGTTCTCCTTCCCGCTCTGCCTCCTTAGCTGGGGGAGCTGTTGGTGCGGGAGTTTGGAGAGTCCTGCTCATTTATTGTGTTCAAGAGTACACACACCGGCTGCCGGGGCAGGTGGTGGTGGCTGTGTTCGCGGTGCTGCTCCTCTGTGGCATTAAAAAGCCCTTCCTCCTCGTCGCCGTGCGGGCGGCCGCTGCAGCTGTCACAGAAGTCCAGGGGCCCGTCCAGAGCATCATTGATGAGCCCGTCGAACTCCTTGAGGTCATCGTCGTGATGGCCCCGGTTGCATACGCAGACTTCGATGCCCGAGTCGCCCGTGAAGCGGCGCTGCCTGCCCGGCGTCTTGTCCTTGGCGTCGGGAATGGCGCTGCTCTGCTCCAAGCTCTCCGAGCTGTAACCTTTCAGCAGTTCCTCCTTGCACTCCGTATCCTTCTCGGGACCGGCCCTCTCCACCAGCTCTGCTCCCGTGCTGGTGCCTCCAGGCTCCACGCTTTGCATTTTGGCTACTGCTCGCTCGACCAGCGCGGCGGTGGAAGGCTCGGGGTCTCCGAGGCCGGGGGACCCGGTGCTGTCAGTACTGCTGTGATTGCCGCTGGGCACCGCTGAGCTGCTCTGTGCTGGCTGCAGGTTTCTCGGCGTGTCTGGGATTGTGCTACTGCTGCCTGCTGGGACACACTGCTGATGTAAGGCACTGTATGGTGGCGGGGGGGTCGGCGGTCTGTTCACCACTTCCTCGTAGGGAGGTAGCAAATAATTTGGCAGAAACCCTGAAAGAGGGAGGCAAGGAGAAGTTATTTTTTGAGCAGCCTTTCTTAGGAAACTTGGCATTAATGTAGGTCAGTGCGCCATACCAGCACCCTCCCACCAAGCAGGTCAACGGGCTTTACGTGCAATGCTGAAACTCAAATCAATGAGATGCTTTGTGTTCTGAGGAACAGCAATCACAGCACAGGAGGGCGCAGATATGTGAAGAGATGAACACAGCTGGGAACAGCAGCAAAGTTTCTTGGCTCTTAGTTCCACGCCTAAATGTACCAGGTCGCTACCTCCCTGTAAGGTGTAATGGCCTCAAGTTGTGCCAGGGGAGGTTCAAGCTGGAAATCAGGAAAAAACTGTTCTCAGAAAGAGCAGTGAGGCAGTGACACAGGCTGCCCAGGGAGGCAGTGGAGTCACCGTCCCTGGAGATGTTCATGAACCATGGAGATGTTACACTGGGGGATGTGGTCTGGTCGGCACGGGTGGGATGAGCTGATGGCTTGGACTGCATGATCTTAGGGGTCTTTTTAACCTTAATGATTCCATGATTCTACGATATCCCAACAGGGCCCCCATGAAACTCCTCAAGGGAAAGCACGTGTTGGCTGGAGGGACAAGCTGGGAGGTAACTCACCTCCTGCCCCTTCCAGCACTGCCTTCTCAGCTGAACTTCCACTTTAAAGAGCAAAGATTTAATCTCACAGAGCTTTGCATAAATACAGAGACAAGAAACTTAGGATCTGGGCTTATAGTTGTTTCAGTGCTGGATTCTGGTGCTTTTCTGGTGCGGCCAGAATAAATTGGCAGTATTGTCAACAGAAGCTACTTTGTTGCTCTTACGCTACCTCAAATCTAAGGAAGATGTTATTTATTCCATAACAGGCAACAAAATCATCTACACAGACAGAACAGGCTTAAATAATGGAAACATTTAGAGACAGCGCTGCAGTTTTCCATGTGTAATTGTACAGCCTTTGGACTGGGGAGTAGAGCACTGCTGGGGCAAGAGTTCAATGAGTGCAGGCTGAAAAGGAGGAGCATCCTGAAGGAGGTATTTTAAAAACCTTCCCAGGAAGACACCCAGCCGATCGCTGCACACATACAGCCTAATCAGTGGTGGATTCAACACGTGCTACAGCTGGCATTGTTCAACTCCACACTTAGGAGGGCTCAGATGCATTCAGAAGCTGAAACATGTCCCCTCCATTCTATGCCCTAAGTTTAGAGCCGCCCCCACCTCCTGCTGAGCCCAGCCACTGCTCCCCATGGCCACCAGGTAGAGATGTGAGGTACGTACGGAAATAAAACGGCAGGGCTGAATAGTTGTGGGCTTCCCTGTAAGCAATCAGGTTGATCTCATGTTGCCGCTGCTGGGCCTGCAGACGATGCTTGGTGCGGCGGTGGTGGCAAACACAACAGCAGCTGAGGATGATGATGATGGTCCACACCAGCCAAAACCCTGCAGAGGGAGAGCAGGGTTAATCACAATGAAGAGCCACATCCAACCCCAGGAAACACAACTGGGACAAACACAACTGGGACAACTGTCAGAAAGTCTGGGTTCTGTGCACCGGGAGGCTTCGACTGATATTCTGGGAGGATTTGGTAATTTTGTACATGCCTTGGTACAGCATGGAGCGTGTCTTTCAGTCACAGTTCTAGAGGAGCAAAATATGGAGCTTAGGCTCCATCCATCCATCCATCCATCCATCCATCCATCCATCCATCCATCCATCCATCCATCCACCCACCCACCCACCCATCCCACCCACTGGAAATTCTTCCTTTTGGCAAAGAAAAAAAAAACACAAGCAGATCAGTGACTACCATTGAATCTGACTCCCACAGCCACCCTGGTTTCAAAATAATAATCAAGACACAAAAGACATTCTGCAGATTAACCACAGAAGAAGAGAAAAACCCCAAGCACTACATTTTCCTTTTGTTTGCACTGCTCTTTAATTTCTAGCCCAAATCCTCCATTGTTATGTTTAACAAAAACATACTCCTTTTACATAAACGTCTCAAAATATTTTTAAAACTTATTTTTGTATTCAATGTCTTAAATTATCCAAAATTAAATTAATCCAGCCCCTCGCCTTGAATCCTCAAGAAACCCAACTTCTGCTCTGCCTGTGGCCGCGGCTGCTTTCTGTGCATGGTCACAGGACACACAGTGCTCTTTGAAAGGAAATTTAAAACAAGCACTTCCTGAATTTGCCCAAGTCCTGCCAACACACCAAGAAACCCCCCTTCCTTTAAAGCTGCCTCCCTGCTGCCATACATTAGCAATGAGTTTCAGAGACGTATCAAAAAAGCTGCAGCTTCCTCTTCCCAAGCACGCAAAGCCAATGCTAAAGCCCATTTCCAACATGGTCACTCCGCCCTTCGATACTAACCTGCCCTAATAATATCCTCTAGCCCAACATCACAATACCTCCATGTCCCCAGCATCTCCTTCTGGATTAGAAATGTTTTCTTTGCTAAGAGCTGGGTGGGGAAAGGTGAACAGTTGAGGAATGTGAAGAACGAGAGGAATACTGCTCTGGCTCAGGACAAAGTGCAGTCAACCTGCACTGCTGGTGTTGGAGCCCCACGCTGGTGGAGGTGAGTTGGTGCTGTGCCTCCAGGCGTTCTGAGCAGGGACCTGCACCTCCCTGTGTCGTAACCCAAATCCCCACGTTATTTTGGCACAGCAAACTGAAATCTCTCCCTTGCCTTGCACAACCTGCTTCCCTAATGGACCAGATTCTGTCTCCTACTCAGATTTATCAGAACTTGCTATCAAATTAAGGTGTTGCATGCTCCTTTTTAATTTATTTTTTATATGTTCTTTTTCTGCTTGGCTGGAAATCAAGGTTCCCAGGCAGATTTTCTAGCCAGCCTGCTCAGCCCTATGAAGAAGGGCAGGAAGAAGCCAGACCTCTGCTCTACAGAAGGAAAAAAAAAAAAAAAAAAAAGCACTTGAGATGCCCTCTACACTCACTTCAAACTGAGCAAAGAGATGTCTATTGCCCTCCAAACGCCCCTTGATCCTACAAAAGCTTTCAGAAAGTTTTCCAGGGATTGCTGAAGTCCTCCCTGCCCTCCTAAGCCGGTCAGGCAGACAGGATGAGAGGTAACGGCTGTAAGCTATGCCAGGGAAGGTTCAGGTTGGGTAGTAGCAAGAATTTCTTCTCAGGAAGAGAGGTGAAGCATTGGCACAGGCTGCCCAGGGAGGTGGTGGGGTCACTGTCCCTAGAGGTGTTCAAGACAAGTAGCAATGCGTGACATGATCTAGAGCTGTCATGAGCATGGCCTGATGGTTGGACTGGATGACCTCGCTGGCCTTTCCAGCCTTAATGATCTATGATTCCATGCTGTGGTTTGCAGTCGCTGTCTCGCAGTTTGAAGAGTCCCACCAATATTTTAGCTCTTGCTAAGGGAAGGTTCCTCAGCTCTCGCTGGCCGAGGAAGCAAGAACAACTCATGGAAACCAGGTCACTCGCACAGCACGTCACCATGTGCCAAAGCAGGCCTGCAGTTCATCTTTCAGTACTCCTTATATTCAAAGAGCAATCCGTGATCATCCGTTCAAAAACAATGGAAAATTACACCCAGCTATCCAGGGATTTCAGCGAGTCATGAAAATAGCTGATTTTTAACACATTTATTCATGTCCTTTCCCAAGCACTCTAGATGCAATAGCAGCAAGCAGCACTTAGTTAGGATGTTCTGGAGAACTGCCACTGTTAAGCAATCTCAGCTGTAGCAGCCGAATTTTTCTGCAGGGAATAACTGCTCCCACCCGAGCCTGCATGCAGTGGATTTAAAAAGTATTTCTTTAGAAATCTTCTCTACTCATTCCAAATCCCAAAATGCTTTGCAGACAAACTGGTGCACAAGCTCGGAATAGGGGTCAAAGTCAGCTCAGCCATTCGCAAGACGACGTTCAGCAGCTCTGTAAACAGCGTACAGCAGTTCAGGCTAATAAATTAATGCTGGATCCTACTGAAACCGCAGGTGGCGTTTGTAAGTAAACAGATCGTAATTTACTGAGCTGCAATCTGGTCACGGTGCCAGGAACAACACCTCCATCCTTGTGCCAAGGGTCTCGATGAGCGCTCGCAACCACAAATGCACAAAAAGTGGTGTTTTTCATGGGAATTTCCAGAAAAAGAACCCACTAATACCACGTTATTGCTTGGTTTCATTAACCACCAACACTTCCTGGAGCTTCGAGGAATTACTCAACTCCTGACTCAGCACACACCCAAGGACTTGCCTGGGTGATGGCAACGGGTCAGCGCTGTGTGCCCCCAGATCTATTTGCTCCACCTGGCTCCTGGTTTCCTCTTTATGGGCTTTCCCTCACTTTGTCAGGCAGCGGCATGCCCGTGTCATAGGACTATAAGCCTTCCCAGCATGGAGGAAGCAACAGAACAGGACACTATAGGTGCTGAGCTGCTCACCTGTTGCTTGAGCAGAGGAGCCAGAGCCAGGAGATGGAGCAGGTCTGGTTGCATGCCCAGAGCGGTGCTGGGAGTCCATAAAAGGCTCCATAACATGCCCTAGCCAGAAGTTTGGGCACAGCTGCAATGCTGGCTGCAGAACAGAAAAACTGTAAAAGCCCAGCAAATATATAGTACAGTCATTTGTTTGAAATAAAGCTACGTGTAACGGCCAAGTGTAAATATTATGTCTAAAAGTATGGAGAGAACAGTGAATATGTCCAGGGCTGAGCTGTGCATTTGTACACCTGGCGACGTTTGGCTTCAAACTAGCAGCAGGGAGCAAACCGAGCAGAGCATTGGCCCGTGCACACACGGCTCATCTGGCAAGAGGGGAAGAAGGGAAATTTAAATCTCATCCAAAGACAACACGACGGGAACAGGAAATGTGGAGGCTGAGCACAGCATCAGTGCAAGCTAATACCTGGTTCGTGGCAAAGCAGGCACTGGCCCTGCCTTGTGCTGAAAATGGGTGATGTGCAAAGGCAACAGAAGTCTGGCAAGAAAGGGCTTCTAAAGGCTCAATAAAAATGGGCTTCTTGTTGTCTTCACTGTCCTCAAAAGCTTTGCCAGCGCTCTTTCACATGTGCCTCCTGCCCATATGGACATGAGTTGTGTTCAGCTATACTGCACTGGGCTATTGTGGCAGTCACTGCAAAAGGAGAAACTGTTGGGAGGCAGCAGGCATCCTGAGCCAGGTTTGTCACAAAATTGTCTGATTTGAGAGAAAAGCTCTAGCTGGCATTTCCCACTAGGTCAGGATCATGGGGAGCAAAACTCACTGCAGTCTGAGGGGCAGATGACAAGTAGAGAGAAAAAAATTTCACTGGTGGATAACAGCACAGCATCAGTTTGGAGCTAAACATGCAGCAGCAGACTGTTGGATTTCAAGGCAATTTTAGGCTTGCTCTTGGTTTATGGAAGAGTTAGAAGTGGACGCACTATGATCCCAAAAAGGCTGAGTACTGAGAAGTGCTGCTCTATCTTCCGTCAAAGTCACTGGTGATGCCAATGGGTTGATAATGATGCAAGCAAAGAGTGAATCAGACACAGCCAAGGAGCTGAGTTTTGCCAAGAGATTTCCCTGCCAGAGCATCAAAAGCTTTCATAGAAATACGACAGAAAAAACACCAGCATCTTACTCAGCATCAGACAGGCTCAGAGAAAAGCTGCAAGCTTCCCATGAGCATCAAGCTCAGGAAACCAAAACAGGAACTGCAGAAAGACCTGAGAACAGAATTACTTCCTAGGAAAGCCACTGCTCACAAGCAAAGAAAACACTCAGGAAGGAGAAGGCTGTGATGATTACAGCTTTCTTGGGAGAAGTGTCCCATCCAATGGGGATATCCCATCCAATGGAGTGCCTCCATCCACTGGAGGCACTTTCTACCAGCCATGAAAGAATACATCAAGCTTAGAGCTGTGAGAAAACTGTTCTGGTCACTAACCAGGCCACAGCTTTGCCCAAACTTAAGAATAATAAAGAATAAACGATCTATCTCCTGAGTATGAAACAGAGCATTCCCTCCCTACAAAAAAGTGAAGAGCAGTGTCCATTCTGATGCTGAGGTCAAGTACTGTGCTTGCTGCCTGAGATGCTGCCATCAGCAGTCCCATAAAGGGAAGCTCCTTTTATCCTGTGCAAAATGGAAAACATGTTTTCTGGAGCGTTCCAAGGGTAGGAACAGAGAAATCTGCCCTCAAGTTCATGGTAAACTTGGGCAAATGCCATTGTTCTATTGGCAGGAAGTCCCCTAAAAGAAAGCCAAAATATACTGCAAAGTGTTTTTGTGTCTTCCTGACAAGCATCTGGGTAATAGCTTTGGCTTCACAAGAGCTGGTTCTCAACAGAAGTGGGACAATTTCATTGACGAAAATGTGATCTCCCAACTAGTGGCCTCACAGCTGGCCACGGCTGGGAGGAAACTGTCTTTCCTAGGGCCAGTGCTACTATCAAGACCAGGAGACATTTAACCAGTACCACAGTTCAGCTGCACGTGGGTTTTACGGTGTCCTTGGCACAGAGACCACTTCACCTCCTGCTTCTTCAGCCATAAGCCCCTATGAGTTGGTGCTGCTGCTCCAGAATGTGAGATGGGGATCCAGGCCACGGGCCTATGGACGCTTAGGAAAAAGAAGGCTGCCGAGCAACGCGGTCCTCTCCCGCCTGTCTGTTTCACACACCGTGCTGCCTCCTCCAACTCTTCTTGTGCCAGCACGATGCTGTGTGCAACTGTGCTTTTAACTGGTCCTGGGGAACCAGAGCAGGCTGAAACCCATCTGCTCAGTCAATGAGCCACAAGGGAAAGACTGATTTTCAGTGACAGTTTTATGTTAGTGGAACGGCTGCACCAGCCTGATAGCACTGCAGGAAAAAGTTACTGAAGTTACATCTCCAGCTCCTGCTCACTCGCCCCCAGATTGATGACTCCAACCAAAGACGATGGATATTAATGACAGCTGGTTTCTAGCTTTCAGAGTAGCAGCCAGTATACACAATACCTCCACTGCCATGAAAAAAGATGGAAAAAAGAAGCGTTTCAGAAAAATCTTTTGCTTATCTTGCACTTGAGGCAATCAATCTGCAGACACTGTTGTTATGGCTGAAGCATCAGCTGAGGAATAACAGCAGCAAGAAGTGAAGCATCTGAGAAAGGGAGGGCAAGGAGAGCCATGCAGAAGGCTGGGAGAAAAGTGGGGAACAGGGCAAACCCCCTCCAGAAAAGGGCTTGGTTAGACTGAAGACATGGGGTTAGAAAGAAAACGGGACTGATGTTATTTGACTGAGTGCTTTGGAGACTGCAGCAAAGTCTTTGGGAACAAATTCCTGTTATGAAGCTGACCTGGAACATGTACGTGTTACAGCAGTTGCTGTAGTTTCAGCAACTAAGCAGATGCCTGCCAACATTTTCTGGCAGCACACTTTTTGGGGAAAAGAGCTGCCTAGAGATTCCAAAGGGAAGCGTGCAGAGATGAGCAAAACACTCAAAATCAGCAAAAACATCAACTGTGCTGCCTGCAAACAGAACATTTTTTTCCCGTACAACCCTTCCACTAAGGCCCAAACAGTCAAGATGATTTTTTTTCCCTTCACTGGAAACAGAAGGGCTTAGTGTCACTGCTAACACAGCCAAAACGAAGCAGAATAAGGCACATGTGAATCCTCACTCAGCACCACAGCTTGCTGTGCGGTACCTCAATGACCAAGGGGCTGCAGCTGCCCGTCTCCACGCTCCACGATTCCCCAAGCACCACATACTGCTCTTCCAACTGCACCACGTAAAATAATTTTCCATAGTTTTATTTGCTGCGTTTGATGCCTCAGGAGCCGTCTGATTTTGTGCTGCCCCTCAGCAGGGTAAGGGAGACACGAAGATGGATGTCAGGAGATCTGGATTAGGTTCTCAAACCACATTATAGGCATAAACTTCAGAAAATCTGGAACATTTGAGCCTTAATTCTTAACCTGCAAAACACAGTAACTACAGTCCTCAATTACCTCCTTTCTTCCAGCATCAAAAGTGCCATTTTGGAACATTTTGCATCAAAACACCCATTAGGCCTGGACAAAGGCCAGCAACAGAAAACTCTTGTAAATCACAAGCACGTCATAAGGGACATGAACAAAAACGACTTGTAAGCAAAATCCAGTGGCTGCCCCAAGACCACAACCTCCTCCTCCTCGGGTACTGTGACCTCTCTGGGGAGCCTGAAGAAATTGTTAGGCTAAAATGTGCAACCACCAGCCACAAGGGCAGCTTCCCCTAGGTGGGCATTCGCAACTGTAAACCCTCTTCTCTTCGGTGCCTGCAGCACCCTCCACACATCATGGGCTACCTTCTGCCAAACTTCAGCTAGGAACTAATAGGACCTGCATGTATTAGTCCTACAAACATAAACCTGGATATAATCTTATTATTTGGCAACACAGAGCCGTAATTTTTTTTTTTAATAAGAGATGGGTGGGAATCTGAACTGAGCTGTTATCTAATTTTAAACACAGGCTGTCCACCTGCTTGGCATATCATGTTCTCCATTCCTCCGCTCCACCCCGTAACAAAATAATACCTTGATTTTGCATCCTATTCCACAGCCCTCAAGGACTGGTTTATAATTACCATAACCTTACTTGCTGTCTAGAAACGTTGAGATCAGCCATTTTCAAAGACAAACTTCCCTCAAATTCTTAAACAGGGAAAAAATGATCCTTTTTATAGGAAATCCTCCAAGTGGCCGCAAGACAGGATCACATTTCAAAAGGCAGAGCCAACAAAGCCAGACGAGTTTTCTTTTCCATTTCAAATGCCACCCTCCTCTGTTTCTCCCCACTAAGCAGTAAAATATCCAGGACTTCACAGGACGTGCAAGAAGGCCTTTTCCAGGCACTGGTGGTCAGGGGAGCTTCTGAGCAAAGGAGAAACTTCTGAAAATAGTTACTTCAGTGCATGCACACACTGGCTAAAATCAAATTACAACACAAGTGTGAAGCCGTACCTAAAAGGTGCTGCTGACTTCACTGTTCATTAACCAAAATGTACTATTAACTTCAACACAGCCAATCTATTTCCTCGCTTGTTATTAAGACTATTTGCATATATTCTTGTTGCTGTTCACCTCAAAGGTCTTAAGGATGCCTCACCACACGTATAAACTGAAGATATTCCACAATTTCTGGAGCAAGAGAATGTTTCTGAAGCTGTGGTGGCACGCTCTGCAACACGAGTTTTCATTTAAAAGGACGTGCTCCTCCCTGCACGTCCACCCCCATCCCAGAGACCTTTTCCTGACAAACATAAGGGCAAAGCAAGCCCTGAAAACATTAACCAGCTGCAAATCGATGCTGGGCACTTGCCCGGATTTGCAGAAAGCCTGAGAGAATAGGTCTCCTGTTTGCATTACTGCCCTTGTCTCAGAGCCACGTACGATGCTCTCCACAATGCAGAAGGAACGTGAAACTCGACACAGAAACCCATTTCCCCCAAGGAACCATTCATCAGTGTGTGCCATTAACGTGCTCATTCCATGATCTCAAAGCAGCTTGTGTGCTTGCCCTAGAAAGAGGCCTGAAATGTTCTGCTTCCTCCTAGCAAAAGCTGTTTTCACCTTCCAAAACCATTTATGACGCAGTCAGACACTGTCAGATCTAAAAGCCTATGCCATGTTGAGAAAACAAAGACAGTTAAAGTAACATCCTTTCATTAGAATGGCAGGGGGCTGTTGTTCTGACTATTGTTTGCATGCAGTTCCATTAAGCCTCTTTCAAGGCGTACAGGGGAGAAACATGGCAACTCTGCAACAAGCATCAGCGTGCAGCTGTACTCCATGCTGTTGCTCAATTTAGATCCTGTTTGCCACAGAGCATCTAAGCCCTTGGATATGTGCCTCTTCCTCTACATTCCCACCCACACAAGTCCAAAGCAGGGTCTGACCTTCCCAACTCTGCTCTGTCCACGCATCCCCATTTGGTCCAGACAAATCCCAGCCGGCTGTCCCCAGGGTTACCCACCCCATCCCAAAACATTCCCGCAACTGCTTGGAGACTTCTGAATGTAAAGCTGCTGTCGAAAGCCCAGAGAGCACTCAGCTGCTGCCATTTGTATTCACACCGCCAGGCACAACACCCTGATACCCAACATGTCTACAGCAAGGCCATTACAGTCCTGCTTAATTTACAGCCACTTCAGTAAAAGCATGTTTCTGGATTAAAGGATGAAGCATCAGCTATTCCCGCTCTTACATTCAGGCTAAGTGACACTCTTTGTACGTATAGTACATTTCCACAAACTACTTTGAAAGTGAAACTGTTGGCACCGCAGAGGAATTATGTACATAGAACAGCTACATAAAAACCACAAGATATCACGGGATATAGTAGGAAAATAACACCAGTCTCTAACATGGGGGTACAATATTCAGAGTTCCTTATTTCCAAATTCCTGGAGGACAAATGCCTTCTTACAGCCCTGGTTCCTGGCAGTACTGCAGCAAGTCAAGGTCGGTGTTCAACTTTCCATGGTTCCTCCTTGGGAAAGGAAGACACCGTCAGTCCAGGCACAATTCAAAGGCTGCCTCGAAACTTCAGCATTTTCAACTTTCCTATCCCTTCAGCTTCTTTATCAGCCTTGCTGGCCCGCTTTGACCTGCCTGCTGCTCCCTACACACATAGCACGAAGTTCACATAACCATTAGCAAGAAGTGGGTAGGTTTAAAGCCCAGATTTTGCAGAAACGCCCAGGAAATAAGAGAGCCTGAGACGGGCAATGCATGCTCCTCACAGCAGACCACATTCAGCTACTGCCAGCTCACAGAAGTTGCCCCAGGCCCATTCTGCCCCCAGAGCTGTGCTCCCAATACCATGTTTCCTTGGAGAATAGAGGTCCTGGCCCTCCTCCTTGAGAGGACAACTTTAATGAGAGAAATCAGATATAAACTGTCATTCTTGAAAAAATACTGAATCAGTAAGAAGAAAGATACTGAATTAATTCAGTGCGTGTGTCAAACTTAAGAGTTGTGCAGATGAACATCTTCCCTTAAGTGTGTTTTCCTCAGTCACATCCAATGCTATTGTCCAGACCAGTATTGCCCAAACCAGCAAAAATACCAAACAACAAATTTCCAGTCATGAACATGCGAAGACAGCCCCATTACTCCCCAAAAGAAGGCAATGCTCATTGCAATAGTCCTATTTCCCTTGCTTTACTGAGTCAACTCCAGTTTGCATTGCAGTTAAATGCAATGGCAATGCAAAACAAGAGCTGAATACAATATTCCCAAGACACAAGCCAGACCTGCAGTATGACAGCCATGCAGATTAGGAAGGGAAGCCATACAAAACAGAAGGACTTACACCAGAGTTCATAGTAGTAGTTGCAACACTGGGACTGTCCACAACAGTGGCCCGTTTCACATATGTAACTTTGATTGTTGACACCCATGCAGGTTTCCTTGTCCTAAAATTAAACAGACACACTTTTAAGATGTTTTATCAGTATCTTCTGAAATGTAATTTATTTTACCCAGCAATCTGCAAGCATTTTAAGAGTCACAAGTTACGGTCTTGGGAAATTTTAAAATACACAAAGATTAAAACATTTCAAGGGACCAGCAAAGAATACGTCCCACAAATGACAGTTTTGAAGAAAACCCATTATCTCTCTTAAATAACTCCTGAGTTACATTGCTTCAGCATCTAGACAATGCTGTTTTCTTATCAGTCTTTTCCTTTTAACAGTTATCATGCTTTGGGCACACGGCATTCTTTTGTAGATGGACCTTCATTTATTCTCTGTTTTAAACAGTATCACTGCGTTACTGGGGCTGAATGCTGAGTGGAGGAAGCACATCATAAACAGAACGTTGCGATCTGAGAAAAGACTGCTTGGATTCATTTAGATCTGAATGGTAATTACATTATGTTCCTGCAAGATTCCAATCTAAAATGAATCCCTCATAATTAGCCATATGCTTTATGTAAGATCAGCATTCCTGTAAAACTTCTTCCTGGAATAGCGAAGTAGTCCAGGAGCGGAGCCAAATCAGCTGCACTGTGTCACCCAGCAGGTCCTCAGGACACTTAAGATGGAAAAGGAGTTTGCTGTGAAGTCTCAGTCTCCCCCCAGGAGTTCTCATTTTCCTACTAGTCTGGAAACATGGGTGGGAAAAAGTACAAAACACAAGAAAACAGAAGTGCTTTACAATCGTGGTGTGTACATCTCTAACAGGTGGTGGGGCAACCTGGAAGTTAGGAAACAAAACATCTTTCTTTGAAAACAAACCTTATTAAAACACATGGATGTTGCAAGCACATCTGCTTTGCAGGTAACTAAAGTAAACTTTTCATACTCTGTCTTAAAATGTCATACATCAAAAGTAGAAACTTTCTCATATAGAGTAAGGAGTAGCTTTCCATCTCTAATCACAGTGGCCTACAGCAACTCTTAGCAGGCACTGCAGAGCTAACGTAGCATTTTCCATTTCAGGCACATTATTCATTCCAAAAATTGTAATTTTAGTCAGGAAAAAAAAAAAAATAGAACATCTAGTCTCTTATCTTCTCATTGGTTTATTTACATTTTTCTTCACTTTTGCTGACTTTGCAGAGTTAGTGCAAGAGATGAACGTGATAGATTTTGGCTCTCACATCAGCCAAATTGAGAAATTAAGTTCCTATTGCAAAATTGCAACCCTACTGATAGTGCACGAGCCAGAAAGTCACCACCTGAGGTTTACAGTTGTGACACACAAGGATCAATGCTGAACTAGCAAATGAGTCATGCGAGGCTGGCGGAAGAACAGAGTCCCATGGTGCCGTTTCAGGATCCCCTTTGCATCACAACCGATCTGTCCTTGACCACCTATGTTTATTTTCCCTCCCAAAATTTGTTCCACTCTGCATTGCCTGCTTCAGAAGACTAACAAGAAGGAACATAATGGTGTCTTTTGGCAGCAGCAACCTGTATCAACACCAGTGTTTCCAGAGGCTCTCCTGTTTGCTTTTGGAGACGCAGGGTCAACCAACATCCTGCTTTCCCACCTGAAGCAGAACTCAGGCTTACTGGTCAGAGTTTCTCTACACTCTGACCAAGAGAAATACTCTTCCTTGCTAATATGGAAACACCCATAGCTGTCAATGAGCTCAGAGTTTGCTCTCAACACCCCCAGATCAGACAGCCGCAGGTTTCAGAGCCCATGTGGTGCTGGCCACCAGCCACGCTGCCAAAGCCCACGCAGGACGCAGTGCCAGCTGCCCTGCATCGAGACCAGCAGGTGGCTGGGAGCTCTTCTTGCAGCCAGATTCAGTTCCACGTGTCAAACCCAGAACTTGCTTCCAAAGTGTTTCACAGAATCCAGGGATAATTTAGTTTGGAAAGAATCCCAGCAGGTCATGTGGTCCAAGCCCCTGCTCAGAGCACAGCCACCTCCAACGTCAGGTTACACATCTTGGCACAGGAAAGAGATAAAGGGGAAAGGCACCAAATCTTTGGAAAAAGATACTAGATAGAAACTCCAGTGTTCGGAGAGCACTGGGTTAGAGTTACAGGTACCTCATAGACATCAAGTGTTTCAGCCTCTTTTCCTCTCCCTTCTCAAGGTCAAGAATAATTTGTGCAAAAAGAAGAGCCCCTGTACGTTTTCATCCACCGTTTCACAAGCCAAGAAGCAGCACCATGTCTTGTCAGGAATCCTCTACCTACTGCCAAGCACATTGATTAGGCTTCATTTCCTAATTAAATCCCATCCTGCACATTTCTTATTATCACTGTCGCATTACTTTTTACTTCCTCCTCCCATTCATTCTTTTTGTCATAAGCAGCCAAAGGGTTACTACTTAAGACACATCAGTAACAGAGTTATCTACAGTCTAAGTGTCACCTGGAAACAAGACAAGGGCTTGCGCTTCCTCTTTCACACCAACAGCCACAGACAAGGCACAGGACTGAAACTGTAATATTACAGATAACACACATGTGGGAAGGGAAAAAAATCTTATAAAAGCAAAATTGGAACACTTACACTTCATTGGCTTGCTGTCATTTCTAGCTGCCATCTAGCACCACTTTCGATCATTTAAAATCATTCTTTGCAGCATGGAGTTTAAACTGAAGTACTACAAAGATTTTTATTTACTTTTTTAAGATAGCCTTACAAAAACAACTGAGCAGGAAGGCTTCTTTCCTAAAGCATTTTCTCAGCCAGCAGCTAGTGGCTATCGCATTCCGACGCAGGCATCCCTGCAGAAGGACTGTCTGCCTTCTGGTTGCCCGTGCAGGCACACTCCTCCTGCCAGCCCTTGCTGAGCTAGCTGCAGACGCCTCCAGACAGGATTACTAAGCAGGGTCTACATGAGGGTGTTCTCCGTGTGCTCAGACCAAACAGAGCAGAGTATTCCTGTTTCACAACTAAGAGGCCTGAACATGCCATCCCTTATCTCCCTCCTGCAAAGCTAGGAGAACTCCAGCTAATTTCAAGGAGTGAACTGGCTTTGTCTTGCAAAGCAGCACGTACTGGGAGCTGCCTGTGCATTGCTGCCTCCCTGGCATTATCCTATAGCTGACACCAATATCTGGGAAACTGCAGAGAATCTCTGATGCACATTCAAGGCAAGAGATTTCTGGATGACTCTGCCCTGAAGCCTGTTTCGTTCCCCCACCCAGGCTAACAGCAGCCACTTGTTAAATCCTAATTCTTAAGGAACTCATTGAGTTGGGAAGACCTCATTTTGGCGCACTTGGAGAGTGCTCATACTCTAAATCTGGTGTTTTGGATTAGTTTTCCTTTGTCGTACACAAACTTTGTAAAGCAACTGTGTTTCCATACAAACACAAGATGATGATTTTTTTTTTTTTACTCCTTTTTTTGTTACTGTCGATACATTGGCATTTGTGATAAACTCACAACAACGCTGCCAACTCTGCCGGGAGCACACTTTCGCTGTCAAGTGCTTTTACAAATAATACTTAAAACATCCAGAAGCAGCAGGTATAAGAGGACTCAAGGCAGCAGCACATGACAGACTTGAAGCCACAGCAAACACTAACATCAGCATCAGGGAAAAGCGCCAGCAACCTTCTCCACCTTCCAGCTCCATACTGGACCTCTGCTGGAGGTCTACGTGACAAATTAAAGGTCAAAACGTGGGGCACAATCAAGACAGGAGGCATTCCTGGAAGTCTGCAAGTTGCCCACATTGCCCCTCACTGTAACCAAGGAGGTAACCTGACTTTCTAGCGGTTTTCAGAACTAAACCGTTGGGTTTAATGCCTGTAGTTGCTACGATTTACTGCATCTGAAGCCAATATATGGAATGGAGGGAAAGGAGAAATGACTGGCAGTGCAGTATGACTGCACTCAAACAATCAAGGAACTTCCAAACACACATTTCTACTTTGAAAAAAGCAGCACCTGGCCTGGTAACACTGTTGCTATGTCAAAAAGGAGAAAGATGAAGATGAGCAAATTCCAGACCGGCGTGGCTATTTTCCAAGCTGAAAATTAATACGTGCAACAGCAGCAATAAACACCGCAGCCCACGCTCAGAAGTGCATAGTTGGCATGAACCGCCTACAAAAGATGACTCCTCAGCTGGCACTGACCAGGTAACTCAAACCAGGAGTGCCTGATACTGCAGGGATCTAATAACCACTGTAGCTTTTTGCTCTGTCTCTCCTTTCCACAGAAATCCAGCCTCTATTACCTTAAATATGAGCACCTTGCATGTGCATGGCCTCTGTGTCATTTGCCCTGCCAGGGTACATCGATCCATCCTGGCCCCGGTGGCATCCGGAGAGCGAGGAGAGCACTTGGACTTGCCTCTCCTGGCAGCAGGCTCCGTGCCATTCCTCTCTTTGACAGGGTAGCCAGGTTTTAGGCCTACGCTAATACTTTCTCCTCTCCAAGCTTCAGGATGTGTCAGGGCATACAGCAATTAGTGGCTGGACTGTAAGAGAGGAGGATTAATAACGGCATGCCAGGGGTGAAGAACTGAGTGCCATAGGGAAAAGAGCTGCAGCAGGCTGAAGGGGCCTGCCAAGATGGCACCCGCCCTGGGGCATGGTGCTGCTGGCATCAGTGGGCCTTGGGCACAAGCTCTGGCTATGCCAGGCCTCCTGCCCGCATGGCTCTCATGGGACCGCAGCAGTAAGCAGCTACTAAAAAAGTCTTGACAGACCCTTGCCTTCCAGTACTCAGCCACTGCCAGGACAGCCACAAAAGATGGAACTCAAACAAGTGCTGCTACCTGCAGGAAAGTGCACAAATGCCAGGTATTTAGAGTGACTCGCAAGCAGTGTTAGAACCATATATACTCCTAAGCACCCGGAGTGACAAAAGTGACTACTGGTATCTTAGCACACTGTCACCAGCGTTTGTTTGGCAAACACAAAATGAGCTGCTGAAAATATCGGGCTGGGCCAACACTAGCTACAACCAACTGAACACAGCACCAAAGTTTGGTGAAGATGAAAGCAGTGTTGACTGCCATGATGTGCAGGAACCTCAGGTATCGGCCCCTGGCAGAACGACAGCAGGCAGATCCCTGTAAGCCCGCCTTGTAACGGACAGCTTGGGCTGAAAATAAATGAAGCCCAGGCATTGCTTCATAAGGCACCCTACACACGCCCATGCTCACCCACACAGCACGCACCTCTGAGGTTTCATCAGCCTTTACCTACAGAACAAATCGGTCTGTAGCACTCATTCATTGCAGAGAAATACTCCAACCACCTAAAGGAAGGCTGCCCTCCCACACACCGGTAGACTTTGAGAAGGGCTGCTTTCATTTTTGTTTATGGCAAGTTTCACTTTCAGGCTGCGGGAGCTGCCATATCCACACCTCACGTGAAAGTGTTCCTGCCCCAGCAGAAGTTTCCCAGCTGCAGCTGGCGTCACACAGTAACACCAGTTCCAGCAAATGACAGCTCTGAGATTGTTGTATTTGGGTGCTTCACGCCACCAAACAGCTGACAACACCAAAACCATCCAGCGGTTAAAATTTAAAAATCAGAAAAGTTGGGCATCCAACACTTTAACCTTCCGTTCCCCTTTGTTGTCTCTGCAATGGAGCAGAAGGACGCAGTCAAGCTTCCACTTGCAGCCCTAAGAGGAAATGTGCTTAAAAACGATCACTGAGCTCCTGCACCACCACGATTCCTGGGGCGGGAGCTTTAAACAGACACCCACTTTGTGCTGACGTCAAAGGCATTTAAACATCACCCCCACTGAAAAAAAAAACAAACCCAAACCCAAATACTGCTTCCACCACTCATCAGCAGCAGCCATGGGTCCACTCATGCTGCAATGCCATGGGTCCGAGGGAAGAGGGGTGCCCTGGAACAGGAGCACAGCAGAGCCCTTCTTGACACCCCAGGGTTTACAGTCCGAGTGCAAACAGCAGAGACAATAGAGGCGGATGCGTGACGAGATGTTCCTGAATTCCTCCCACGCTTTTAATTAAACAGCACTGTTGGCTACCAACTCTTTTGTTCCCCATTTTAGAAGTGGGAAATTTCTTATTGCTATCTGCACGAAGGACACGGCCCCAAATACTTTTTTTCCCCTCATCTAAAACTGAAGTTCAAGCAGTTCATTTCCACTGGATCTCTCATCGGTGGATAAAAATAGTCGAGAGATTTGCTCAACTGCTCTTGAGGCAACACCTTCTTCTGCTTCCTGTAAATGCCTCTGTATCTATGCAGAAAAGTTGCAAGCAGACAGAAAAGTACCATCCAGCACTCCGAGATAAACAGCTGTGAGCAGTGCAAGCAAACCAGGCAGCAGAGCACCTCGCTGCTGGCTTTGCACTTTAAGCAGCACCTCAATCGTGCCAAATATCCTCCCAAAATGAAAAGGTTCATTTAAAGAAAGGAACTTGAGAGAAAAACACGCCTGTGGAACTTGAGCAATCTCAGTGTTTAAGCCAGCTGTGCTGGCTGCAACTTGAGTTACCCAAAGTTGTTTAGGTTTTGTGTCTCCATCTCCCTCCTCGGTTCAGTTCCCAGGTTTTTAGGGAAAGCCCCTTTGCCCCGAGTACTGACAAGTGAAATGCTAGAGCTATTGCATCTAGCGACAGAAGGTCACTGTGCTAGGGGTAGTTTCTTATGTAAAACTGTTTTCAGATCAGCAGGCTGGGAGGGAGGGAGGAGGGGAGCTGCATTTCACCAAAAACTGAACTGATAAGGAAAATGAGACAGCACTGTTTGCTCAGCAGTATGTTAAGTCATACTGCCTTCCAAACAACAGCAAGTTGGGATTTCAACCGTGCTGCAGTCAGATCCTGAAATTTTAAAGCCCCCTTAGAAACTGCAGGCAGCACGCTGGTATCATGCAGTATCTATTTACTGTGGATTACAGAACCCAGCAGCGCTGGAGAGAGTATACAGTTAAGATTCCCCTCCAGACGTGCCTCCCAGACCAAAAAAAGGGTTTGCTCTCCCTCAGCCCAAGAACAAATAGTTGGCACTCTCCTCCGGCAGGGAGCAGCTGGCCAGTTGCTACCGTTTCTCACTCCCCTCCATGCCCAGCTACGACATTACCCAAGCTCCTTGTTCACATTGAAAAATTAAAAAGCCACCAAACCGGGTAGCAAAAAGTTGCCATTTTCTGTCTGGTGACCTTTATCAGAGAAGAGAGAGAGAGAATACACATGTGCCTAACTTGCTTCTCTTTTAAACGCAGTTTAACACTCAAAATACTCGTGCAAGAAAGTTTGGCACAAGTTTTCAAGCACCGAATACACAATCTCATATTAAGGACTGCGGAAAGTATCTATAAAAACCAACCAGGCACAAATTGCTGTGGCCCTACACACCACCACCAGAACAGGGGTTTCTTCCCCCAAACAACTGCTTTGCTCTTTCCTCACTAAGCAAAAAGCAGCCGTGCTCCCCGGGTAAATGCTACGGATGGGGAAGTGCCTCCTGTAGGGCTCTGGGAACTGAAAATCATTTCCTAATGCAGGAAGGGGAAATAAAATAAATTAAAGCAAGTTACAGCCTCGAGCAAGCAGCGCCCACCGCACCGAGCCCGGTTACCTGTCTGAGACCCAAGAGGAAAGGCATTCTGCAGGCTCATCCTCTGCACCCGCGCATGGGAACGCAGGAATTTAAAGCCCCGCAGCAAGCATTTCCTCCTCAGCTGTGGGCAGCCCGCGCCTCCGATCCTATTTAAACCAGGGCTTCCTCGGCCGGGAATGCAAAGTAAACAGGGTCCTGGGGCACGGCGCGCACTCGCTGGCTCCCCCTCCTCCTCCTCCCACTCCCCGTGACATATCTCAGACGCAGCCCAGCCGGGGTGGAAATGACATCAGGTCGGGCACTTCTGAAACAAACAGCAAAGAGAAAAAAAGCTGAACCTTGAGGCAGTGCCGGTGAAAACGCAGAGGAGCTGCAGCGCCGGTGCAGGACGCTGGCAGCAGGCCGGGCTCCGCGAGCTGGATGCCGACAGATGTAGTCCCCGCTGGGAACTACAGCTCGCTAAGCAAAAGAGCTTTTTCCTCCACAATAGGTTAAACGCCTGAATGTTCTCGCTGTTTGGTGAGCAGCAGGTTTCATCCGAGCATCTCCAGACGGTCCCATACAGTGTCCTCACAGCTTCTGAGCCCTCTCAGGTCCCCAGCCAGCCCTGGCCCCATAGAGCCGTGGGCAGTGATCCTCCACTGCCACTGGGATCGGGTGCCCTGGGACAGGTGACAGCAGGCACTTTAATCCCTCTCTCCAGAGAGCGCACGACCAGCCCCAACCCACCAACGGTTTCTAATTCTAAGAGAGCTCATTTCACGCTGCTGTGCCAAGGGGCAATTAAGCCTTATAAACAAATTCATCATCTGGTGTGCAGGATGGCATTTCTTGTTTATCCTCTCTCCCCAGCAAGGAGTACAGCAAGTTCCACACTGAGGTAGGAGATGACACTGCAGAAGGTAATCTAAATTTAACTTCCTTTTCCTACCTACACTCAGCAGCCTCTATTTTTTGGGCGTCTCTTCAATGAGCAGCTGTCCTCGTCCATCCCGTGGGGGCCAGCACCCCACCAAGCACCACAGGGAACGTTCAGCATAGAGGAAACTCCCTTTGGTTTTGGCCTCTCCAACTTCTGAAACCAGGCAGTTTGCAGCAGTGCAAGAAGCAGTACTCGCTGTCCTCAAGCCAGAAGTCCTCCCTGAGCACTGCCACCACCTCCCAGCCCCAAGCGAGAACCCCGCTGGGCGTACCCATACAATAAGGCTGTGAAGATGTCATAAATATTATCTATTTTTCACTATCTTTAAGCCACCATAGAGACTTGCTGTCTACAGTAAGCATATCTCTGTTTTTGCTAATAGGCATATCAGCAATTCCCTGAAAGATACAAAACACCAGCATGAACCACCATCAGTTAGGCAACGGGATTTTCCAGCTCTTGTGCTTCCTAGATTAAACTTTCAACCTTTGCTTTTCCAATTCTGAGGACAAACACCAATGAAATAAAAGGGCAGCTTTCTGCGGCCTCATGTTGTCCTTTGAAATACCCGATTTGGCTGCTGCCAGAGGGCCCTGGGCAGATCTCGGGGCCGAGCCAATGCAGCCACTTCCGAATGCCTCAGTCAGAGGCAATCCAGCTTTAACAACCTGCTCTTCTCCAGCATTATTCAAAAGGCAAAGTTTCATTCCAGAACTAAGACAAGTCATGAAGGCCTTAGTGGAAAAGCAGCAACATCCTTCACAGCCCCTGCAGTTGGGCAAGTTAGCTCATCCCTTTTGATTCCTGATCGACACACTGTCTTTCAAAAAACATAGGTTCTCCTTACCATTGCAATTGCTATGAGTATTCCAAGAGGTATCATTTTTTTTTTTAACCCTCTTTTATTTTATTGTTCTTAAACCTGAAGCCCTAACCACAACGATTTGTTTAGTAGCCATGAGCTTCACAAGCAGCAGTTATGAACAGACAGTTTCTTTTCTCTGTAGTGAATTCACCACCTTCTAATCTGACTTTCATAATATTACCAGGTGGGAACAGAAGTCCCCATCCATCTTCTCACCCATTCATTAGCCTGTACTTGTTAGCTAACTTCTTGTGAAAGATACCAATCTTCCTACTCCTCTTAATGCAAAATCCTTTCCCAAAGCCTTCATCTGCTCATCATCTGTTCCAAAACCCTTCCAATTTTCTACTGCCCTCTGCTTGTGAGCGCGCAGAGCTGAAATAATTATTATTTTAATGAAAGCAACAGCTCAGCATGGGTTTCACTTCCTTTACGCGAACCTGGAGCTTAACATCTACAAGGCCACATATCTCACATGTTTATCAAAGATAAAACGAACAGAGCAAACACAAGTTTTTACAGTTTCTCTGTAAATAAATCACGTGAGGGCTCTGAAAAGTCAAGGCTGAAGTAAGAACATGTGAAGTGATCAACATTATTTTGAAAATCTGCTTGCTTAGGCAGCCACCAGCCACCCTTTTCAGCACATCAGAGTACATCGCACTGCAGTTTAGAGGGAAGGAGGGAACAAAAAGCCCGAGCTCTACTCATCAGTAGGACTGCTCTCCTGAATATGCCACCCACCCAAACACGATGCACAAAGGATGCTCCGTGACAGTTTCACAACCCAACACAGACTTAGGCTTTACGCTGTTACTGAGGTAGGCAATGGAAGTTGTTTGGCCCACCGTAGAACTGCTGCAGTGTTCAATGGGACAAGTTTGTGAGTGGGTTAGTAACCCAGCAAGACACATTATCCATTTTGACACCCTCAGAAAGATAGCTTGACCTTTAGATGATCCAAATATGACAACATGATCGGAACAAAAATGAACTGGTGCAGCTCCAGTCTGTCAAGCCTGAAGCACAATGTTAGTCTCAGTGGCTTCACTGCTGGAGTCCTGTTGGAGGAACAGTAAACCTGGGTAGTCTGTAGTATGCCCTCAAACTTCAATATCAGAGTTCTAGGGAAAAAAATTAAAAAAAAATCAGATAGTGCAGCTATACATACACAGGATGACCATGAAGGTGGAACAATTGTATGTAAGAGCTCCTTCATTTACCACAGGACACTGTTATTTTTGTGCTCTTAACAGCACCATTCCTTGAGCATCAGCTATCTGCTTCCATTAGTCATTCCACAGCCTGGGGTGCTAGAACTGAGACTGCACAGACCTGCCAGGCACTTCAAACAATGTGTGAAAGCAGCAACCTGAAGGAGCGTGACTTTATCTTTCCCCATCCTGGAGATGGCTTTGGGATAAAGAAAAAGGGGGGAAAAAAACAGCGTATAGGAAGACATAAAAGCAGATCCCTATCTCTTTTCAGTAAGATAACATCCAGGAATAACCAAGCTCCATCTGCTTTGACAGAGTAAGTTCTAAAGGGATCTGTTTGCTAGCAAAAACAGGATGAGTTATCTGGAGATGAGCAGTATTGGAACAGAAGGGCAGTGTAAAGCTGCCTGCAGACCATTTCTGCCTGCAAAGTCTGCCCACTGGTCACCGATTCCTGAAGAGCAAAGGGCCAATCACCCACTCTGACACAGCAGCAAGGATCACAGCTTTCCAACACAGAGTGGGTGCACTGGATTCTTGTAATGTGTAGCACTGGTTCTGTCTTCAAAGAATAGTCTTAGAAAATTCCAGACAATAGGAACAGGCCACTCTGAGCATTTCCCAGCACCTAGAGTATCTTCTCTATTGCTTAGGGTCCTGATAAACCTTCCAGATCCTTTGTGTCTACTGGCACTATTTTGGAACTGGCTAAACTGGGTTCCCCTCCAGTTTGTATGCAGTTCAAAGACAAAACGAGGACACCAAAGTCACTTGTATTTAATGTTTCCCAGGCCAAACCAACTTCCTCATTGCTAGAAAGAACAAAGAGCAACACCAGCAAAACACATTGCACATGTGGAAACTGACTTGTGAGCCAGTGCCACAACCAGACTGTTCAATACATTTAAACACGCAAGGAAGCACAAAGACCTGTTGGATCAATACATTTTGATGTGCACATCGAAAGAAAATCGAAAGAAAGTACAAGGGGCTTACAGTGGTCAGAATCTTCTTGGGTAGGTCCTTCTCCCTGAAGCCTGTTGCCGCTTCTGTCAGCTCGGTGGTTCCAAAGCACAAGACAGTTCTGCTGCTTTACTCAGTCTAGATAAGCAAACAGGGACACTGCTTTTCAACCTCACCGCTGTCACCTGCGCTTTGTCTCCAAGTAACTGGTTAACCAGGGAGGAAGAGGCTGTGCCCTTCAAAACACGCTCAGCGTGGTGGAGAGCAATCCCTTTTCTGAAGCTGCTTTCTGCATTAAGCTGCCACAAGAAAGGGCAGGAAGCTCAGATGGGGCAGGGGATGCCCAAGAGGAGCCCTCCCCAACACCCACCCAACAGAGGAGACAGAAGTTGGCTTCATCCAGGCTGTCCCAGCCCCACCACCAGCCCCACTGTTCAGCTGATGGCAGAGCAGCGGCAGTGAAAAGCCCAGGCTCCTTCCCTGGGACCAAAATAGTTTTTGTGAAGCACAGCTTGAAATTGTCAGCCCTCAGCGACCTTGTTTCCCACTGCTTTTTTCTTGAGGAGGGGAAAATGATAGCCACAGGTCCAGCAGGCACTTCTTCCCAGCAGCAGAGCTGCAGCCAAGCCAACGTGTGGTAACGCCAAAGACTATTTGCATGGTTATTTTGTATGACTGCTGTTTCATACCCAGGCCTGCTATGCAAGCCCAGAGGCCTCAAAAAAAGTTTTAAAGTCATGAGCCACTGAGGTGGAGGGGAGTAAAGAGATAGAATTGCCTTATTAGAGACGACATTACCTGCTTCAGTGGAGTCAGGGTCAATTCTGTCCCTCAAGTGCTTCCAGCTTTTGGGCACCCTTCAGTTTTAGTTTGGAGTGGGCCATGAAATCATAGGAAAGCCAACTCCTCCCTCAGAGCCAGCACAGGGCAGGGCAGGGCATCAGCTGTTACACATTTGACGAGCCGTCTCTAGCAGGGCTGGCCTGTCGGGGTGCTGCAGGGACGCCCGCCAGGCTTCTTGCTGTTGGCAGCACTGCTCTTGTTTTCCTTCAGCTCGTGTGTGCAAACAGGACCTTTGGTAAGGGCTCAAGAGGAGACACCATGCTCCAGAGCAGTCTGAAGGCAGAGTGCAGACAGTAATAGGATCCCCCAAATGTGGGATCAAGACGGTAAGTCTGTTCTTGTTTTAGCATCTTGTACCATGTGGGTACCAAAAATACAGCAGGTGCCTGGCCTCTGGTCACATCATCACAGCAGACAGCATTGTTCCAAAGCTGCTAATGCTAGTTGCTTACCAGCATAACCTTGATGGAAATCTCAAGACACCCTCCTCTTAGGGGTGCTATTTGTTTTCTCTCCAAATGACAGCAACTCGCTATTTTTAGTGCTCATCTCATGTCTGCTTGGCATTTCCCTTGGGTCTTACCCTTGTTTCACACCGCTGATGCCAGCTCCCACGAAGCGTGCATTTGGTGCCAGAGGGGCTGATGCCAAGTCTGCTTGTCCTGATGCCAAAATGGCAGCTGGCTTTATTGCTGAGAAAGGATTTGCCAAAGCTAACGGCACTAGTGCTGGGGAGACTAGCATTGATTCCAAGGTTACTTTCCTTCTTTGCTCTTCTATTGCCTTTAGACTTCATGGAATAATGCTGCTCCAAATGACCCTCTGGGGTCCTAGGAGATGAATTTTTCAGCAGGGTCTAAGGCAATTATGCCAGCAGACAGTCTGAACGTATGAGTCTTCAATAAGAAGGATAGGTACAGACGTGGAGCAATTATCTGGGATGCAGCACTGCTGCTGCTGGGCCTCACCACGACAGGAACAAGCCCTGCAGATCATGCAGGGCTTGATCTTTCTCTACCTGCAAATGTGTTTTAAAAGAATCTCTCACAAAAACAGAGAACTGAAAACAAAGAAGGTTATGTGGCATTTCATCACCAAGATATGCCTAAAGACAGAAGTCTGGAGCAGGAGAAGAGGGTCAGAGATCAGCTGAATTGCATCACATCAGCATGGGCAGGGAGTCAAAACCCAGGAGAGGTCACGAGTCCCTACGTTGTTACCCCCCTCTCAAGTGCCACTCTGCAAAATGCTGCTGCGCAGACACAACCCAGCCCCACACACCAGGTGTAGGTGCAGTGACATGGCAAACACCCACACGGATGCAAGTGCATACTATGTGCAATCTGTAATTGTCTACAGGGGCATGCAATCTGAAGGGGTGGCATCCCTGCATATTAGGAAGCATTGACCTCTGCTACTTTTCTTATTAGCCAGAGAAAATTGTTCAGCGATGATTGTCAAACGGGCACCTGATGGCAGACACGCTCAGGTCCTTCTTCAGACGCGGTGCAGTTAATTGGCCATTTAACCAGCTCTGTGCCTTGTCACGTTCTCTCACTGCATAAGGCTTTGCTGGGATATCTGTCACTTACACAACCCGGTCAGATCTTTCTAAAGTTCACTGGTGTTTTCAGAGCCTAAGTTTGCCAAAACTTGAACAAATTCACAAAAGTCCCCACAGTTCTGTTTTCCTCAGCTTTTTTCTTTTTTTATACAATAAAGAGGTTTTCTAAATTGAGCTCAAAGAATCAAGTTTCTGTTTCCAGCAGAGCACCATTACTCCACGGCACGTATCTTTCTGTGAAAAGAAGGGATCTTCTGGGAAGTCCTTCAGGAAAAACAGAGACATCAGCAGCCACCTCTTTCCCAGCACCCTGCTATTATGGCTCGATAATGTAACATGAGCAGTATTACAGAGGCTGTGCTGAGGCAAAGGAATGTCCTCAAACTGCCCTACAGATGTGCACTAGAGTGCTTTTCAGCTGTTATCCCCAGACTTGGCACCCAGGCTCTGCAGCAGCACCTCCACCCATCGATCGGTGGGTGATGGATCACACATCGCGGTACACAGCCACAAACAATGGGTTTAATTGAGGCACAAGGAGGCAGGGAAGGCTTCCCACTGACCAGTACAAGGCAGCACTGCTGGCTCTCCAGAAGAAAGAGCACTAAGGGTTGTGTACATGTATCTTCATACAACCAAAGCAAAGAATAAAAGGAAACCACAAGTTTAGCTATTAAGAAAGCTCAATACCGCAAGCATTTAAGAGATCACAGCACAACAGTATTAAAGCCATCACTTTTAAATCACCAGACAAAACACTAGGAGAGCTATCAGATCTTAACCTCTGCTGTTAGAAATTTTTTAAAACACGAAACTTTGGGGAAAAACCACTTCAGAAAGCCTCATCTTTAATACATGCTCATCTTCTCTATCCCAAATTACTGCGTTAAGGAGCTCTCTGAGTGCCTGGAGAAGAAAGGCGAACTCATCTCTTTCTTTTGAAATGAGGAATAAACAGAAAATGAGGAATAAATAAACCAACACAGTATATATTTAAGTACAGATTCCAGTCTTTCTGCCGTTTCACAGACAGGGGTTATGTCAGGACTTGCAAGCCTAGCCTTTCTCCCGCAGTAGCATAGGTTCTGTTTGGCTTGCGTTGTCAAATGACAAGAACGGCCCCCCAAAATCCTACACACTTTGTTGCTCTGCCAACCACATTGGAGAGCTTTTGGGATCGCATCAACCAGGAAAGCCCTCCGATAGCATCACCTACATAAAGCACAGAGCATGCGAACGTGGGTTTCCAGGTACCAACTTGCTTTGATTCAAGCACACAAAGCAAATTCCATGCCTCCCACGATCAGCTGTGCCCTTCTGCAGCAACTAACTCCCTGAGCGTAAAACATGGAGAGTGCCAGAAAGCTGCTCGAGATCTCGGCAGCAGAGCTCTAAGAACACCCATTGGGAGTACTTAGGGTGGGTGCCCAGCAGCACTGCTGCCCCAGGACAGGCGTGCTGTGTAAGGAGCAGGCAGCCTGCAGGAAGCCATGCCCTTGGATCGAGTTCCAGCGCTGACATTACGCAGTTTGCACTTTGCTCAAGCATTGGAAGCACTGGTGGCACCTGCAATCACAGCCAGGTTCTCAATCTGGGCCGCATACCTGCAAGCCAGGCAGCGCTGTCATTCCGAGGGCAGACACCTCGGACACCCCGCTGTCTTGCTTCATACCGTCCTGCTATCCGTAGGGTCACTCCTTCGGCATCAAAGTACATTCCCCTAGCGTGCATAAATATGCTTTATTAAACAAAAGTCAATGCTCAGTAATTACAAACTCATTTCAGCTTTATCTCAGGACAAAACACTGACCAGCACAACCTGCCTTAATGGGCATTATCTTATCCCAGCTAATTTCCATTAGTGGTTGTTATTCCACTAGCAGATAAGGTGAGCACTCCCCTGGCTGCAGCAGGGCTGGAGGAGGACATGGTGACCCACAGTGCCAAGCCTCCTCCACATGGCCATCTGGGCCTCTCATGTCAGGGCTGCTCAGAGACGAGATGCAATCCTAGAGGCATCAGCTGGGAAGGCTTCTCAGGAGTCCCCCAGTCCATCACATTACTCCAGGAAGAACTCAACATACCTAAAGCACCAGTGTTTGCTGTCCTACTCTTCAAACTGCTTTCAGAAGACTTTTTTCAAAGACCATAGGGACCAAATGTTAGTTTGACTCTCTTTTCAATATCCAACTTAAACATCTCTTAAAATACAGCATCCCAAACTGTGCATATCACTTACTAGTAGAGTACAATAACAGACCTGCATAGGACACCTCTACTACAGCATCATAAAAAAATGTGTGTTTTGCAATAACAGCTGCACTCCTGATGCATCCTAAAGTCTCAGATTCCCTGTTTGCCTCTTCTTGCATTTTTTACTGACTGCTGCTGGGCTTCACATTATTTTTTCTCCCATCTTCAGAAATAAAGCAAGCCTTTATCTCAAGTGCTCTACCTCCCAAACTGTTAGCACAGAGCAGAACAGACCTCTCCAGGATCCCATCACTTCCACAGATGACTCCCTCGCATAAATTCCAGTCACCTAATGAATTCACTGTACCATAATTTAATCCCAAACAAAGTTCTCTACTCAGCAACATAAGCAACACATTCCCTCAGTCATCCTTTAGTGCTGAGGGGCAAAGTTCAGCAGCCCCACCATTTTCTACCTTTTTCATTTAATTTTAGATTAATACTTTCACTTTTTTTTTCATCAATCTTTAGACTCCATATTTTCAGAACATTTTCTTAAGCCTTGAATATTCCTCATCAGCTGCAACATAGTTGTAAGACCAAAAGTAAGGAAAAACAGTAAAGTCTTTATTATCCCTCCAGTTCTGGGAGACTGAACTTAGTAGCTGGTTCTAACATCAGGGGGAGGAAAAAAAAAAAAAAAGAAAAAAAAAAGATGATAAAATAAAAATTAAGATCCTTTTAAAAATCAGATGTGGCATAAGAAAAAGATGTCAGACTGCTTAAAACATATACCCCATTTGTGCAGTGAATTCAGCATAAACTGACAACACAACTATCTTTTAAAGTGTCAGCACCCAGCAGAGCATTTGTCGAGTCTGACCTCATGCTGAGTTGAGGTCAACATGAGGAAAAATAAGCGACTGTCAAAAACATCTCCAAATTCCTGGGAAATTCAAGCAATGTTTCACTCAAATAAATAAATAAATAAAATTACAAAGCAATCTTTTGTACGTGTAGAAGCTCCTCAGTGAAACAGAACTTCCAAGTCTTGCTGCCACTTCTAGCAGCTCTCACCAGATCCCGAATCAAGTACTCCTGGTCTCTCTCAGCTGGATGAGCTGGAAGAAATTTGCATGCACACACATACCGAGAATGTCCCTTGTGAGTTCCATCCTCAGGTATGAGACACGTCAACTGAGGTCAAGGGTTTGACAGAGAGCCCAGATCTTGCTGAAGCCTCCTGCCAAGTCTACAGATCCCAGTATTTTACAGAGTAACACAGCAATCTGAAATAAGATCAGTTTCTGAAGAATAAGCTGGTGCTCTACAGGTTTTCTTTTATGTCAGGCTGTTGCCCAAGATTGACCGACCTGCAAGGAACACCCCTACAGAGGCCAAGCATTTGGTAAAGGTAGGAAATGCTCATAAGACACTCTTCACAAACACAGGACAGTCCCCATGGCTCCACTTTTACACAGGTTGTGCCCAGCATAAAACAGCCACTCATGCACAGAAGACACAGATTCACTGTTGGCAAAAGACCACATGGTGGGACAGCAATCTTAGAAATGCCCTAGTGTCATTCCAGAAGGGCCCAAGATCCTCCTCAGTGAGTCGTATTGAGAAACAGAAACACAGACCAACTCTTCTCTGTAGTCAACAGCACAGATTGAGACATTTTACCAAGATCTGAACACCTCTGCCAAGTCCTTTACCAACACAGTAAAGGATCAAAACGCATGACTGAAAACGAAACATCAAGTAAATTTACCCAGTTCAAGCCCTAAAGATTTTCTGAATTGTAATCAACATCTGCAGCCAGCCAGCAAAAATATAAAAATCCAGCAGCCAAAGGGAAGGGCGTCACCAATGTATCCCTCTCTAACATATAAACACTCTGAGAACTGTATCAAAGTTTGTTTTGTAATAACTTCTTCGTGAGAGGGTCGAGCTTTAGTGATCTAGGAAGCTGTGGATAAGCCTCAATAACTGAAAATGCCTTTTGGTGCGCTTTCTCAGTTCTCCCTGGGGAATCTTGACTTTCGGAGGAATATTAACACGAAGCATGCAAAATATCTCGTGGACTGTTTATAACCTAATGGCTCCAAATGTAACCTTAAGCGCCATTCTGTGAAGAGTTACCCACGTTTAGCAATTCGAGCAGGAGAGCGCTGCAGCCCCCAAGCAGCCCACTACCACCACCCTTCCATTTGTTTTGTTCACTCATTTTCACATAAGACAGCTGTTTTACGGTGGTATCAGTGAAACACTGCTCAGAATCAGGCCAGTATAAAACTCAAGGTGGCATCATTAGCTGGTAGAATCATTCCAAGGATCAGTGTTTAGAAATGTTTGTTCACAGGTACAACCAAAGCTGAAAGGCTTCAGTGCTTGCTTACGTGGTCCTGCATGGTTAAGTTAGTGGGTTGCTGTGCTTTGTTTTTTTTTTCCTGGAAAACAGATTGTGAAAGAAATGCTTCATTAAAAGACATATGTGAAAATCATCTGGTTCCCATTGGGTGAGCTTACTGTAAATCAAGTTACCTTTCTGGAAGCTCAATATATATGTGCTAAATGAGAGCAAAACTCTCATGGCTTCACAATCAGAATTCAAAGAGTAAGATGATGCAAGAGTTAAGGTTTTCATTGCAATGTTAGTTTAGTCAATTATACATCCTTAAGCTTAGAAAAAAAAAAAAAAGTAAGAAGGAAAGAGTGTTACAATCTGTGAAGTCAATACTTGCGTTAAAAATACTCATGGAAAAAATCGAGCTGTTTGCTTTCCAGAAGCCACTATTTGGTCTTTCCTACTTTTGCAAATTAGCAGAGGCCTTTCCAGAATTATAAATAAAACACTGAAAGCTCCATGTGACTTTCCCATATGTAGTTTTTCAACAGCCAAATTATTTCCCCTCTTCCATCCCCACTGTTTGCATACTAAGGCAGCGTTTGCCAAGCTTCACTCAAGAATTTTTAAACCAAATTTGAAAAATCAAGAAAATAAAGATTTTGTCAATATACTTTAATGAGAGAGACAATTCATAGGAAAGGTTAAACTCAGGAAAGGAAGTAAGACCAAGAAAGAAAAGTTTTGCCATCCACGTATAAGGGATGTCTCTGTGGCAGTACAGAAGATGTGGGAAATGGTGGGAATGCCGATTTTATCTCCTCTGGGCTTTTAAGAGCAGTGTATTTAGCCATCCCACTTCTCCACCTGTTCTCATACACAACACGCTCTTCACTCATTGAACAAACAAATGGACCTAACCCAAAAAGTGGGAGAGTTGGGTTAAGAGAGCATCTCAGTTTTATCCAGATAACTGGCAGACAGTGTACAGAAGGGATTTTCCAGTCTGCTGCCTTTCTGATTGCCTTCATTCCCAGCACAATGTATATGAACATTCAAATACCCAATATCCATATGACTTCCATGCTATTTGTCACATCCAGAAAACACGTGGAGGTGATCTGAAACCAAGCCTTCAGCATTCTAAAGGGTGAGATATCGGGCTACATCTACAAGAAGCAATGTGGTGGTAGGGAATTCTGAGCCGGAGGATGCAGCAGGCAAGGCAGAAGAGCACATGCTGGAGCAACAGAAAGGATCCTCTCCTGGAAGAGTAGGTAGAGGACAAAGCACAGAAATTCACCTGAACAGTCAGAGCAGCCCAACAAGGAAGACAAGAAAGTCACCTGGCACATGACATTAAGACTGCTATATTAAACCATGCCCCAAAGCAGAAGTGTGACATACGCTCTTCTCAGGACACCAAAGTATCTCTTCTCCAGTTTGAGTTGCAGCACAGCATTCATTCCTACTGACCTCACTTTTCTCCTTGGAAGACAAACACACCCACAGTACTATCTTGATCAACGCAATCTCAAAACGTCCTTCATGGCATGGAACAGCTCAATAAAGTGGAGCACAACAGAAGCCTATTCTGAAACGGCTTGAAATTCTTATGTTTGATGTGATCTACATCAAGTCTCACTAATTTCTAAATACCTCTTTGACACCAAGACTGAAAAAGCCATGGCTTTCCACTTCATTGAGCTTCACTAGTTGCGGTCCACATTCTGTGTCACAGAAGCCTAGCATGAAGACTTGGATCAAGACTCTGCAAACACATCACAGCTGTTTAAAACCATGAGAGAAGGTGTCCTCTGCACATCGTGAAAAGCAAGAGGAAAGATGTTCTGCATTCATTCTTTACAGTCTTGTTCAGTCATGCTGGATGCCTACATGACTCTTAAGTGATGGTTATTTCCTGTTGACAAATATGTTCTTCTGCAATCTACTTCATCTGTTTTCAAAAAATACAATTTTTTTTAACATTAGGCCTTTTTTTTTTTTTCTTTTTTCTGTAACACCTCTTATAGCCTTTAAATAACACAGAATCAGGACTCCAAATGACTCGTGGTCCATGTTCACTTGACACTGAACTTCATGTCTGGCAAAGCCTCGCTATTTTGTATTATTTTCCCTCAATAACATTTATGGTATCAGAAGTGGAGGCAGAGTAATTAATATTTGTAGATAACATCTATTATTTTACACAACACAAAAGATTCAACATGTTTTTTCACGCTAGTTCAGTGTTTGTCTACATATGTATCAGAATTCATACCTAAGTGAAAGATCACAGGTTTCAAAATTGGATATTGCATGACTCAGTGATTGGTCAATAATGAAGGAAAACAGATACAAAGCTGTAACACCATTTGTGAGAGTTAGAAATTATAGATGACTACCATGTTTTTCGGAGCAAACTTCAGAAAATGAGCAGAGCAAATGGGTAACTTCCTTTAATTTATCCCCATTCCAAACCAAGGATGGAAAAAACCCATAATGTTCCTTTTAACTCCTCCACAGCAGCAAGGAGACTGAAAGCGTAATTCACCCTGATACTTTCTTGTAAAAGGAGGATTTCATTGTTAACTATAGTAAACACCAGATTTATATTTTCCCTTGCAGCTTGCCAATCTCGCCATGACTCAGTTTAAAAAAATAAAAATAAAAAGAGGTTTCCTTTGCACTTCAGTAGCTCTCCTTTTTTAATCTCCAGCAAAAAGATGGATGATAATTTATGATTTCTAGTCACGCACCATTTCTGGTTGAAATCACAGCAATAAATAGAAACGTAAAAGACAGACCAAAGTTGTTCTGTGGTATCCCACTGCAGCTAAGACCGAAACTTTATAGTACCTTTATAAAGCAAATCAGCATTTAACAAAAAACCCTCAATGCTTCTGAGCCACTTCATTGTAACAGAATATTCTAAGAGGAAAGTAATAAATAACTGACCAGTTGTCTCTGAGACAGTCAGAGAAATAGCAGCAATAAGCAGCATCAGGAACGAAAGTGAACCACCTCATAGCTTCTCCCCGGTTGCCAGGGCTCCATATTGACCTAAGACAGACAGTTCCCTCCTCAATCCTTGCAGAACACAAACATATAAAGACGTTAAGACACGCAGCACTGACAACTCAGTCAAAAATGCCACAGTGACAGCTCAAATCCTGTGAGTGGTTTGGTCTTTTTAATGTCACTAAATATCTTCTTATTTCCCTCCCTCTTCCCCCCCTCATATTCATACCTTATAAAATACCTTTTGTACCTCAAAACACTGAGGGAAGCCAGCAGTGATTTCCCATGGGCTGCTGCCCAGCACTCTGGGGAAGGGAAGCCAACTCAGATGTCTCAACTCAGGAGCACAAAGAAAGAGAATACTTGTACCGGCTTTAACATCTCTTTTCTTCACATCTGGAGGTCTCTGCTAACAGATTCTAACAATCAGGACACCAGAATTCAGCATCTTCAGCTTCTTTCCTGAAGGACTCCAGATACTGATTCCTGATACGCTGCCAATCTGGTCCCTGTAACAAGCCAGACAGCGTTCAGGGAATGGTCAGGAAAAGGTTGGGAAGCAGGAGGTGGTGGCAAGCAGTTTGGGCTCCTGGCTGCAGGGATTCACAAGGCTTTCTATGTCCCAACACATCTAGCAGAGGATTTGCCAACTTCAGAAAAAGGAACCAAAAAGATGAACTACGGCACTGTGCGAAGCCACAGGACTGAAGTATTTCACACTGAAGTATTTCAAGCTCTCTACAGTTTGGAGAACATATAGTCCTGTTGAGTTAGCATAAGTACTGCATGTTACCCTAAACTAAAGTCTACAATTCCTGACCAGAAATGTGAAATAAAAAGCAAGGTTTAGAAGTGAAGCTTCGTACAAAGATTCTCAAACAAATGCTGGAAGAGACAAGGAAAGAACCTACCCAACCACACACCCATCCAACCATCCATCACTCTTCTGAAGAGCAGCTCTCAGGAAGAACTGGGGAAGCACTCTGTCCAGAAATGCTTCTGATAGCATCCAAAACCCTCTGTCAAATTCTAATATCACTCACACTCTTCAAAGTCTAATTCTTCCTGTACTGCCTTCAAAGACTCTTGCAATTCAAAAGCCATCTGAGAGTTCATTAATAATACCACATTTAACTAATGCATTTGCTTTTCTGGCCAATGAGGTCACTTTTCTGCATTGCATCCTATACAGCAAACCACATGCTCCTCTGAATAAACACTACTGCTATTATTTCTAAAGCACTGACAACCATGTAGATTTACAGCCACATACAGAAGCCAAATAAAAGTTCTTGCTCTAGAAAAATCTGCTTCTAGTCTTTACTTTCCACTTGAATCCATAATTCTGAGCAGCAAGCTCTGTCTTTAGTTGAAGCAACTACGCATAAATCTGGATGAAAGATGTCAAGAGTACAAAAATATCCATTACCACTTTGGACTAGATTTGAACTGGTGACCGAATGATGTGACACTTGATAGCTCTTTAACAGTCCTATGATCGCAGAGGTTTGCATCAGCAAATATTTAAATCCCAGGAGACGCTACTTCCTGCATAGGAAAATGTTAGATAAATGAAATCTTCAGAAATAAAAGCTTCTAGATGTGTGCAACTCCAAAAGGCAATTGAAAGACTAGTCACCAGATTCCCATGGGTTTCTGAAAGACCCATATATTACATGTGTCCAAGCACACAATTTCATGCCAGAAGTCACAATTAACAAAGTTCAGCCTTCATTACCAGACAAGGGATAAACACAGCAAATCCAAAGAAGTTTCCCTTGTGTCTTCAGAATCGCACAAAAAAAATTCAAGACAGTTTGGATTGAAATACACAAACAACTCCACACTGAGTCAGTGATTAAGAACTAATATCAGGACCATCTGCTTATCAACTGCATCATACCAAATAAGCAGAGCCAGGCATCTAACACCCATCCCACCAGAGCCATTCAGGCTCTCGCAACCCACGAACCTTGCATCAATAGCCTGGAGCTCTGCCAGCAGATAGGTGCAAGTCCCGGTAAGGTGTGCACGCACCTCACCTGATTTGAAAGCAGCAATCAAGTTTCCACTTGAGGTGAAGCATCCCGTAACGTTTTATTGGGTTGCAAAAATGTCACCGTGGTATACATCTGCTGGAGAGGCAGACAGAGCCAAAAGCATAATTAACAACTCCCATCAGAGAGCACATCCTGTGTCACATTTCTAACGAAGCGCTGCATATGCATAGGTGCTCCATTTCATTGGAGAGCCTCCTCATAAAGAAATCCCCTGATCAATAGCAATGTCTTTCACCTTCCTGATGAAAAATAGCACTCCCTCAAACAGCCACCAGCCCTCCTCCCTGCGCCCACAACAAGCTCCATCACAATGGTGACCATCACCACAAAAAGGCTCTCCACAAGAAGTACTCATGCAGCTCTCTGCCTGCCTGGGAGATGCAAACTCTTTCCCTGCATTTGTTTATAACTGCAGACATACTTCAGATGCCCTACGCTTGCTCATTCAACCACCACAGACATACTAGCCAAAAACCTCTTGCCATCCATGTGTAGACAGTCACGTTCTCCAGTTTGTACCCAAGGGGCATGCAATTTAGGGCTTGCCAAGGAAAGCTGCTTATCATTGTTAACTTTAACTATATCCTATATAATTAAAAAAGCTTCAAGAAAATAAAGAAAAATGTAATAAAAATTACTAAGACAGATGTGATAAATCTTCCAAAATCATCAAAAACGATCACAGTAAATGCTTTGAAGAGTAAGGAACCTGGTTTCATAAACACACTTCTGATTAACCCTTTTGCAGCTTTAGAAAAGATAAGATCTCTGTTGTTGCTGAGCATATCTGCAAGAGCTTGCCAAGGAAAGCATGAGCAAGCAGCTTCAAAGGCAGAATGACGTACCTATGGCAGTAAACCCTAATCCTCACTGTGGAAACCACGCAACTGAAGTTAGTCATAGAAAATGGGATTAGAAATTCTAAAAGAAAACAAGGGGCTGGAGGAATCAGCAGCCATCCCAAAATCACGTTGAAAAACTTGAGCAACTTTTAAATAACAACTGTCCTCAGAGTGGATAAAGAGGGGAGTAAGTCTAACACATCCCACAGGAAACCTGTAGTGGATAGGGACCGTTCGGGTCAGCTCAAAACCTTGAACACTGGCCCTGATGGAGGCTTAGAAAGGAGTGAAGGTGCCAGCAAAT
Source organism: Lagopus muta (assembly GCF_023343835.1). Taxonomy (NCBI): domain Eukaryota; kingdom Metazoa; phylum Chordata; class Aves; order Galliformes; family Phasianidae; genus Lagopus; species Lagopus muta. The sequence continues at coordinate 53,805,225 of NC_064437.1, read as the reverse complement.
ACCAGCGGTCACCTCCAGAAGTCCAAGGGCATGAACCTCTAGCAAAAGGGCTTTCTGATTTGCACACATAAAACATAGCAAGGATCAAAGCAGAATGTGCTTTTGCACATTTGCTTTTGCAGAGGCTGAGGTAGAGTCCTAAGAAACTATCTGGGAAGCCTGGCATTCTTCTTTCCACACTTCATAATGCCATGCATCTGAGAATGTTGCAACTGCTCAAATGACCACCTTCGTGAGCATCACCCACAGCACATGGCAGTAATGCAGAAGTGAAGCCTTGGAGAGAACTGAGGCAGTTCTCCAAGCAGACACAGTTAATGTGACCTCCAGCAGTTCCTCATGTTTTTTCACATGTGTCTGTAACTTCCCAGACAACAGCACTGCCTACTTTCCAAAGACAAAACCAAATCCAAATTACAAGTTTACATAGCCCATGCGAAATTCAGGTTTTGAAGAACGTTTTCATTTTAGGACAAGCTGATTTTCTAACTCGAGACAATCTTTGGAAAAAAAAAAAAGAAAGAAAAAAAAAAAGTCTGCAAGGATGCCCAGAGAGATCCTGAAACAACAGTTTGGAGGAGTTTCCAGAGAACCTCATTAGCAAGTACAAGCACCTAATCCTGATCATTTCAGTAGATAAAAATTAAGAGAACACAAAGACTTGCATCAAGAATAGGAAGGCAGTGGGAAGAACAAAGACAAGCAAAGAGAGAAAAGAATAAAAGAATACCGTGAGAAAATAAAGAAAAAAAAAAAGGAAAAAAAAAGGCAGACTGTTGTGATCTTGGTGTTGATGAAATCTGGTCGATATGGAAGATGACCACAAGGTACTAACCAACACTGTGATAACAGAGAGTATATTCTCCCTCTGGTTGCACTGGAAACTCACTGGGGCTCTAGAAGTATCAAGTCTTCGAGAGATGAGTATCTACTCTAGCACATGGACCATGAATGGAAGGAGATGCAATTTTCCACCCCTCCTCCCAGGACTATCACTTGCATTTATTTAATCAAGTCAGAGTCGTCAGATTTCAGGAGCTTCCTCCACATTCTGCCCAGATATCACGTTCAGGATTTCTCCTCTTTAGAAAATCCGGCTTTGGTGAGATCCAAAATCAAAAGGAAATGTGAAGATGTATTGGGCACCGCAGCTTAGGAGCAATTCTTCATGCTGAGCAGAGCACCATGGGGATCTCCAAACTCCCTGCATGTCCAAACTCACTGCAAGAGCCAAGCAGCTGCGTTATCTTTCATTTAGAGTTGACATCACCATGCAAGCCTTCTCTCCTTTACAACCTTACAGGCTTCAACTGAATCCTGAGAAAGAGAGACCTCGCAGCAATGAGAAACCACATGGTAAGACCAGGCAGTTCCCAAAGCCAAGGCTGCAGCAACTTGGAGCAAGGCACATGAATCCAGAGGACTGGGAGAACTGCTTATGCAGAGTCCCTGCAGTAAAAGGATAGACACTCAAGGGCCTCCCCATACAGTCCCTCTGAATCTGAAAGGTAACCAGACCTGCTCAGGGACCCAGAGACATGGCATGAAGGTTCAGCTTCCAGCAGCAGCAGGATCCTGATCAAAGAGTACAGACTCTTTGCTATACTTGGTTAAAAAATTAAAAGCAAGGGAAGTCAGAGCATTTCACACTCGGCTCAGTCTCTCAGAAGATGAAAGCAAAGAGGGGATTTTTTTGTTTAAGTACTTGCTTAGAAGTTCAGTAAAAAAAAAAAGTCCCCTTAGCTTCCCTTCTGTGTTTAGGCAGAGACTTTTTCTATATTTCCAGTGTTGCGAAATAGAATACAGAAGAAAACAAATCTACTTTGCCTACACAGTGGGGAAAAAAAAAGCGACAAAAGCTCATATAAATACATGCATGTCCCTAAAAACAGATGCACCTATCAAAGCATCATTGCAAGTTTTTTCAAGTTGAGAGCCTAGCAACTCCCTGTACTTGCTGTTAAGAACAATTTCACTCAAAAGTAATAAGCAGAGTTCACACTAAGTGAACGTAACAAAAGAACTTGGCTTTACTTGGCATGTAAGAAGCCCAATTTGCAAATGCTACCCATGGCCAGCTATTGAAAACATGGGCTGAAGAGCCCAGAAGGCACTGCAATGAGTGACTTAAGTGGAGGCACCCTACACCCACCAACATTCCTGCTGAATGAATGTGAAATCTGCAAGAATTGCTTTTATTTATCTTACTAGAAGCGTTTCTTGGAAGAGCTGGAAAAAATTTATTTCAGATGGATTTTTCAACTGAGAACAAAGTTGTATTTATTATAATTACGCACTCTCCGCTGAGGCCTGCCTCGCTGAGAAAGAACATTAAATTCAGCTGCACACGAACTCACGGAAATGACCTTTTGAATGAGAATGCTGCAACGAGAGACTCAGAGAGCATTCTCCCTAAATAATGCCCCACTGTTTGCAGCTTGTGATTAGCATCTGACCACTGATTTCAGCTGCTACTTACACAGGCACAAGTCCACATGAGGTCAATCTGCTGAGAGTAAGTCACGCTTGCTGCAAACAGCAATATGGAGAACAGGACTTGGGAAACTATTCAAAGTCTCCAGTCCAATTTGTTTTGATGAACATTTATTAACCATCATGTGGCAGCATAACCTTGGGAGGCACTTTGAAGAGGGCTCTTCTGTAGGATGCACACTACATAATTTGAATAAGAAGCTCAAAGGTGTTATTGGTACTCACTATTAATGAGAGCAACGAATGCATGGAGGAACACTATTTTCACTCACTATTTTCAGAAGGACTTGAGGTTTATCTGAAAGGCTGCTGGATGGAAAGTCCAAGCACGTCAGGATGGAGGTGTGCTAGACCTAAAGAACCAGGCAGTCAAACCAGCAGGTCCATTTCATCACCTGAATGAAAAAGTGCAATGTGAAAAGGCAGGAGGTGCTTGTTTGGAAATGGAGGGTGTCTCTTTGGTGTGCAAATGTAAAACGTCCTCCTCACACACATCAGATCACCTTGCTCTTCAAAGAAAGTTTGGCTATTATAAAGGTATCCCATCTTCTAAGAACTTAAAACAGATGTCTGAGCCTTCCCAGCAGCTGAGTGGCTGGACAGTTGAACTCACTGCTGCCAAAGAAAGCAAGGCAAGCTTGCGTGCTGACGTCCATGTCTAGGGGGCACTTGGAAGCTGTGCTGCCTGCCTGGCCAACACCACCCCCATGCAATAGGACCTGCTGGCAGCGTGCTCCCAGCTCCTCTCCCCTCCACTCTCCAAGGCATGTACAGCAGGCTCCTGTGGTTCACAGCCATCCAAAGGTTTTTGCTTCGTGGTTCACAGGTCTAGAAAACAGACTCCCCTGTCTAAGCATCTGAAGATTTTTAAAGCCAAAATGCAGCTACGAAAACAGTCTGTGCTGCCAGTTTGGGTTCTGTGCTCACTTTGCAGAACCTGTGTTAGCATTGCAGAGCTCTGGTTTCACAGCCTCACTCACTCAACCTGCTGGTTGAGTCCCAGGCAGCTCTGCCTGCCACTGTCTCCAAGGGGAAGGCAGTATGTGAAACTCAGCTTCCTGACTGCAGAGCCAATTAACCAGGAGCTGCGAAGGAGGAAAAGCTCTCACTTGAGTATTTGTCCTCTGTGCAGCAAACACAGCACATGCCATGCAAGGGGAACAAAAGCTGGAGCCTCTTGTATTGTCCTACGTTGATGATTTACAGCAATGCCTTCCAGACAAACAGAAGAACAGCTCCCACCTGAGCACAGCAGAAGCCAAGAACCATAAAACCACGTCTCAACGATTAGGTAAAAATTGACCATAGCACTGGAGGCCATTGAAAACCTCTAGACCGAAACCTTGCAGAAGAAACAGGAGTTTCTTGGTTAACTAATAACTGAGACCTGAAGGCTCTCATTTAGGCCCCCAGCTGAAGAGGGAAATTACACAGCATTCACACACCTGGTGCCACACAACCTTCTCTTATTCTGACCCACACAAAAACTCCACAGCTCACAGTGCATCCACCACCTGACATGAGGACACTGGGATGAGAAATGCGAAATTGTCTGCTTAATATCACACAGTCAGCCTGGATCAGAGCTGAAGAGCTCTTGCAAAAAGCAGCAGTGTCCCGAAGGAAAGACCCAGGAGCACAAAGTGCATTCTAAAAAATCATTATTTTTGACAGTATTTTTAAATTCACCATAGAAGGAAAAAAAACCCTCTGCAAAACTAACAAAAATGTTTTTGTTTTCGTTTTTTTTTTTTTTTTTTTTTTTTTCCATATCCCTCCCTCTCATCAAAAGCTCTCAGATGCGAAATGCTTGCTCTTGGGGCAGGGAAAAAAGCTGACACAAAAGCAGTCAGACCTGCAATTAACAAGTTAATGGGATGAACTGGGTAAAAGCAGTATTTTTAAAGCCTATTCCTTTAATGAAAGACATTAGACATTAGTTCAAAGCATAAACAAGTTTTACCTTGCACCCTGTCCTGCAGGGAAGGAAAGTGCCTTCAGAAGAGCTGTTGGCAGACAGTGCCTGTGCAAGAGAAAAGCTGGTGATAAGGAAAGCTCTCACAGCAAGGACACAAATAAACAAAATTTAGGGGCATTCATTTCGGAGTCTGACCATAAAATGCCACAAGAACTTAAAGTTTCCTATGAAAAGCAATGGAATGACAAGGAGAATTACTCCAGGCTTTCCTGGATGAAATCTTTCATCTTCTAATGAAAGGATGGTCCTTGGGCTTCGCAGGCAAGGGACAGACCTGGGGGCACAAAACTGGTTTGCAGAGCCTAACTGGTCCTGCGATTACACTGGGAAGGCCTGGGAAGGACAAAGCAAAATAGCAAGAAATGCTGTAAAATAAACCACAAACTCAAGAGGGAAATTTAATAATCAAATACACGAGATGGAAAAGATTCCTAATGGATGCTCCTTTTCCTTACAAAAACAGGAGGTGAACAAAGGGACAGAACAATCAATACAGACAGAAAAAGGAGAGAGAAATAATTTAAGGGAAAACTCATTTTTGCCACTGCAATTTCAGGCAGGCTTTGTCTGAGTGCAGGCGCTAAGTGTCAGTAAACAGGGACAATCAGCGGTGACAGATGTCTGCAAGCCTGCTTTATCTCAGCTTCAGATCGAAGGAGGCTGAAGAGCCGAATGAAAGCTGTTGGTGAAGTTTGTTTCTCCTAAATAGGCAGAAGTCAAAACGACAAGGTAATCTGAAGACAACACAATGCACCCCCAACCCTCCTCCTCCTCTTCAGCGTTTGCTGCTTGAAAAGCAGTCTGCAGCCTAACCAACAGACAACCAGCAACAAAGGGAGGAATTCATCACGCAGGGCACCCAGACATGACTCATGACCTTCGTACATTCAGGTAGCTGCACTAAATGCTTTCCAAGCACAGAGCGAAGGTCCTTCTGATCCTATCTAAAGAGACTTTTCTCCCTGCAAGAAGGGGTGAGAAGAACACATAAGAGTAACTTTCCCTGTGGGTCTACAACAATTGATGCGCAGGACACAATGAAGTCAGCCCAATACCCAATGGCCTTGAAGACAGGCTGCATTCTTAAAAGGTTTTTCCCAGCCTTTGTAATGTCCCTGTACAATACCCACCACCTCCTCCAGGCCCTAGGTAGTGTTTAATCCTCTTATTCTCCACCGGTCATTCACAATCCCTGGTTAGCTCAACCAGCTGGGATCCATGTGCCCACAGCCAGTGCCACCGAGCTGTCACAGGCGCCGATGGATGCAATGTTAACAGCCTGATCTGAAGGATCCAACAGACAGCTCCCATGTTGGCCATCACCCAGCACAGGGGCTTAAAGCAGATCCCACAGAAGGGAAAAGTTTCCAAGTACCCAACTACTGATGCACCATTAACAAATGAAAACTTATTATGAAGAGTCAGGACACAAGAGAAAAGAGCCAATCAGTTCTGCTCATTAAAAACCCTCCGCAGTGCCTGTGGGCATACCATTCATGTTTGAGTTTCCCCACTTCCAACAGGCGATGCTCAACACCTTTTGCACAGGGAAAGCTCAAGATGGTGGTGAGATTCCTGCTGAAACCCTCTCTTTGTCACCATCTCTACAGCTCATCAGTCTGCAGTTCTGTCTGCAGTTTGGCCAGCAGGAGACCGAAAAAAAAAAAGAAAAAAAAAAAGAAAAAAAAAAGGTAGTCCTGTAACCACTAGAACTCTGAAAGCTGACCTCTCATCAGTTTGCTCCATGAGGCTGATTGACATTGCAGGCCAGCAAATCAAACAATCAAACTCCAAAGTGAAGCCTTTCCCAAAGCTAGGGTGTGCATCCAGTCCGCTGACCACCAACTCACAGATTTGCCTGTACTCAATAAGCTGGCAAGGTCAGGCACATGATGGAGCTGTACGTGTCCCTGTTCATTGCAGGGGAGTGGGACCAGATGGCCTTTAAGGTCTCAACTCTAAACATTCTATGATAAAAATTGCATCACCACTAGTGATGAACCTTCCATCTCATAGCAGTGCAAAAGAATAAAGAGGAATGAAAGGAGAATTTCTTGAGGTAAAAGCTTTCCTCTGCTTGTCCTAAGGATTGTATCCATGATCCTCACAAGGGGCTTTCCAGCACTTCCCCAAACCCAACACCCCATTCCTTGTAAATATCTGTTGTAGCTCACCATACCTGCCTGCCTCTTTGCAGCCCATCAACATCAGGAGATTGGCAGTATGTGAAATGGCACATTTCCTGAAATCATCCCAACATTCCATGCTGCATGCTTGTTTTCTTCCGGCTTGTAAGCACAGATCAAAACCTGGCCATCAGGTTGGCTGCATCACACAACTAGCACATTGCCCATTTATGAACAACTGCCCTTCCATGGTTGTCCGTCACCAGCCTGGATTCAAGGAACTGCTTCTGAGATGTCCCTGATACGCTGGGTCCTCACAGCCCCATCAGTAGCCTGCCCAGTCTTCAGGGATTCATGAACCCACAAAAACAATGCCAGACAGGAGTGTGTACAGCCATAAAGTCACTAGTTAAACACATTACCAAGGAGGTTCTTATGCAACTAACCAGGAAAGGTTACCTGGTTACCTCTTGTCCCCTGCAGAATAGGGCAGTGCGAGTCACAGGAACACCTCCAAACCTGCATGCTGTCAGGAGACAGAACAAAGGGCCACCTGCAGCAATGTGTTACCAACACTCCAGGATACGTCTGACAAGGACAGATCTGCACAGGCACAGCCGGGACCAAAGGGCACAGCACAGACACCGTGGGACAGAGGATGAGGCCAGAAGATGAGCCCATCACTTCTGGCCTAAACAAACACCCTGCTCTCGCCTAGGGCACACAGGACACTTTCAAACCAGGCCTTCCATCTGCTGCACAGCTGTTGAGATGCAAAGAGAAATTCTTACAGCATTGTGTGCGATCGTGAGGGCAGCTCACAAATGGAAGAATGTTAATCAGTGTGGAAGCATGCTATCCAGATGAGACACTGGAGCACAAGGAGGTATAACCACGATGGTATGAGCAGTCCTTAATTCAATCTGCTCAGTTACTTAGTGGCTCTGCTCTGAGGAAGTACAGGCCGTACTTTGATCTCTGCTGCCTCCTGCCAAAACTGGGGAAATCAGCAAGCCAAAAAGCAAGAGTCACAAAGATACTTCAGCAGGCAAAATACAGCTCTGGGGTTGTATAAGCACTTCTCCTCTTGAAGGACCCACAGCATTTCAGGAGGCACCAAAGTGCTACTGCAACTAATTACCTATACATTAACTGAAAAAGCTGGCATATTTTGAGATGGGTCTCTCTTAGAGGTGGATAACTAAAGCTTTGCTGCTCACACACCACCTGAAGTGATGCTCCTAAAAGGTCCCAAGCGCTGGCAGGTCTGGATCAAGCCTGGTAACTTCATGTGTGGTCACAGCCAGCACAGCCCTGAGCACAAACACTGCTAAAGGGGTGTCAGATGCACCAAGTCACGTCAGGCCTGTCCTGGACACGAGGCTCCTCTCTGCCACCCAGATGAATCATCTCTCAAGTCACAGCATTTCAAGAACTCTTCCATTTGGAATGAAATGGGCCTTTAAGGAGATCCGTGCTTCTGTCAGATTTTGGCTCAAAACCATCTTATTAGAGAAAGACAGATTCCTCAGGCTTGCCACATAGTTAACATTCACTTAAATCTCTTGTTTTTAAAGAAAACAACAGTTGAGAAAACGATGTGATAATTAAGCTGCTTGCAGTGGGAAGCAGATGGCTGGTCAAATAACCTTTAGTCTGCCCTGTAGGGATGTACTGCAATAGAATCCGCAATAGAATAATGATTAATGCTCAAAGTTTAACACTACAAATTTGATCAAGCTTGTTTTTTAAAGATATTTATTTTAAAAGACATTCTAATTCATTTCTTACTTCCCCACTTCCCTCTCCCTCAAGCCGCGAGGACAGCGCACAGCTAATGCTATACAAGTGCAGCCATAACGGGGCATGGCCAGGTTTCTTTTTCCTGTGTTTACTCTGATCTTATTTTTGTTACACAACTGCAACGTATCTTCCCTTAATCTGCAGATAAATGCTCCAGTTCCTGTTAACGGAGCTTTGTGCTCCATGGTGAGCACACAGGCAATGAACAGTCACAGGGGCAGGTAAAGAACTTGGACTCAGGATTGGTCTGCGCTAATTATCTTCATTCTCTTCCACCTGCCACCCAAAACAAGACTTCATTAAAAGAAAGGTCTTCTAAGATCCTCAGCAGCCTGGACTTATTTTAACCTGAAAAAATCAGACCCTCCTGCACAGTACAGCATGTTCTCAGCAATGTTTGCTCAGTGTGGCTAGGCAGCACAGCTCCACCTCCTGAATTATTTAGAGGACACATTTCCTGCAGCACCTCCCAGCCTCAGACCTCCAGCTCAGAGAAGCACAAACCCTCAACAAGCCCTCCCCAGCAGCAGAAGCAAGCAGGGCATTGCAGCTGTCTGAGATGGAGGTGGCAGCAGGCAGCAGTCACCATGGGCAGTGAGGGCAGCCATGGTCTGCAGAGACCAAGAGCTGAATGCTGTCAGAGGTCTAGCTAAAACCGTAGGAACCCTTGGTGCAGAGATCTTCCCAGGCCAGCACTGCTCACCACTACAAGCGCATCACCTCCAAGGAAATCATACTCTAAGGCAACATGAAAGCAGACAAAGTTGAGTTACATTCTCATTTCCCAGATCACACATTATTCAAATATATATATATGCATATCCCACATTACTCAAAAACGACAGTTTTTGAGTGGGTTGCTGTCAATCTGTAGTATGCTGTGAGATAATACCAGCTCTTTGACAGACAGTCTAAGATCTGAAATAAACCACATGAGTTTTATATAGACAAACTATGAAAAGAAAACGAGTAAGAGACACATCCATATCTAAATGCTGTAAAGAAAACACAGGCAGCCAAAGCTCTTCTCTCTCACCATCACGTACTGTACTACCCAAGACTTACTATTTTAGGACTACTTCTGGTGCACTGATTGGAGGGGATACCTACAAGTCAGATACGTGTATGAATACTTCTTCCTTTTCTACTTCCATTTCCTTTCCTCTACCTGTTTCTTGGCTAGTGCACAAGCTGTACAGGGAGTGTCTTTCACAACCTTCAAGGCAGATATATTGTTCTTATTAGCATTTATAGGGTTGAAGACCTTCGCAGCTTTTGTCTAGACAATCCTAGCGCCCGGCTGCCACTCACAGCTGGAACACCACAACACCTTGTGCCTATATACACTCAGTTGGTATATGTTGGTTTGATGGTGGAGCAGAGCAAGCGTTGGGACTTCCACCAGTTCAGGGCAGTTGAGACAACATGGAAAACACACGGTTCAGCACAACCCTGCAGCTCTCTACTGCAGCAAAGGCCAAATCACAGCAAGAAAATTTCGGACGGCACTACCAGTTGGATGGTTGGACTGAATGATCTTAGAGATCATTTCCAACCTTAATGCTTCTATGATTCTAATTACAAAGCCTTTAAAGTCTGTCTGGTACTCCCAGTGCCCTGAAAAAACAAGATGTAAAACATCTGTAGTCAAACTCCTCACCTCTCTACTCACAACAGAAGTCAGAAAGATTTCCAATGGACACCTTTCCCAGAAAGAACACTCCACACCAGTGTCCCAGAGAAACTGCACACCGAGTAACCACAGCACCTGTGGTCTGCAGGCACAGATCAGTATCCAGGAGGACTTAGAACTTCAGTAAATTCATTCATATAATCTGTGGAGGTCTAGATCTTCAACAAATACAAAACGCAGTTCCTGCCTCCTAAGCAGACCATCAAATCTGAAGGCATCCTGCTCAATTTATGCTGTGCAGAGAATGAAAAAGACATAATGACGCCATGAACAGCAGGTTCCAGGTTGTGCATGGGACACCTGGCCCAGCACAGCTGTATATCAGCAACACTGAGCAAAGTGAAGGTCTATGGATTCTGCAAAGGGCAGTCTAAGAACACTGCTGGAGAACATCATAGCACAGGCACAATATTGAGTAAAGTGACGAAGGAGAGTGAATGAACTTCTTCAGAACCCTATAGGCATGAAGAAGGCAATCAGAACCTACAGAGACAAGGGCTGCTTCCCATCATCCTGGCTGAAACACTCTCCCTCCTTCCTTCCCTTGAGGAACACGGTTTTGTGGGCATGGTGGTGACGGGCTGATGCATTGGACTAGATGATCTTAGAGGCCTTTTCCAACCTTAATGACTCTATGATTCCCCAAAGCTGAGGCTCACCCCACACTTCCTATGCAACACCAACCTCCTTTGCCCGGGCAAGCCCTGCTCCCTGGGCCAGCCACCCCTGCCCTGTCACCTCCCAGGTGACACCCGCACCTGCCAGTGCCGCAGGCCGGTGCCCTCACCGCGGCTGCCGTTCTCTCTGCAGCCCCTCCTGCAGCCTACAGCAGCTCCGACCCATGCTGCTCCTCCAGCCCCAGCACGGTCCCAAACCCCGCTCCCTGCACCCCCAGCTCCATTTCAGTCCCAAACCTCGGCAGACCCCCCAGACGCTGCCCCCTGCCCACGATTCGCCCGCTGACAACCCTCGCCCCTCGCAGCCAGCTGTCGCTCAGGACCCCCCAGCACACACTGAACCCTCCGACCGGCGCCCCCCGGGCTGCCTCCTACCTGGGCGGGCTCCACGCTGGCGGGCAGCCCCTCGGGTAGCGCCTGAAACAACATCAGGGCCATGGCGGCGCGAAACCTCCTCGCCATCCCCCCCACCCCCCGCTCCCCGCCTCCCCAGCCCGACTGCGGCCCGGGACGGGAGCCGAGGGGGCACCCCGCGCCTCGTCCCGCCCCATCCGATCTCTGACTGGGAAGACGGCGCGCGATTTGGACGGCTATTGGCTCGACACGCTATCGTTCAGGGCAGAACGGGGAGGGGCGGGGTCCGCTTGCAGGGAGCTGCCATCTTGAGTGTGGCGCTGCGGAGAGGGGGCCCGGGGTAGTGTGATGGCCGCCATGTTGTGAGTGGCGGAACTGGCTGGAAGGGGGATGTGGGCGCTGCCCCTTGTGCCTGTGCCCCGACGTGGCGTGCAGCAGCTGTCTCACGGCTGTCAGGGCCTCTCTGGTGGCCCTAGAGCGCCCGTCCCCATCTGCTGGCCATGTCTTGTGGTGGCTTTAAACCTTGCTCAGCCTCTCTGCAGTGCACACAGGGAGCCCCAAAGCCAAGCAGCCCACCCAAGCCAGGGGGTTCACCAGGGAAGGTGTGTAGGATGGCAGCTAAAATGGCCGCAGTAGCAGCAGGCAGAAGCAGTGTTTGCTGTCAGCTGCTGCTGATGTCAACAACGCTGCTAGCCCCACACCAGGCCCTGAGGATGGGGCAGCAGACTGCAAAGCCACTTCTTCCCCACCGTGGTGCCAGGCTGCGGCAGTGCTATGCTCCCAGCCCTGCATGCTCCTATTCAGCTGTACCCAACTGCCACGCTTGGGTCTCCAAAATCCAGCAGCTTGGTGAGGGCTGCTGGGGCTGCTGTAGGGAGCCACAATGGGAGAGGAGTGGCACGTGGAATGGATGTCCCACCACGGACGTGTCCCAGCACAGCCATCCCCTGCCTGGGCTTGTCCCAGGTGCAGGTGGCAGCACTTGGGGATCACTCACAGCTCGTGGGTAGCGTGCAGGCTTTGTGCCATGCCAATCCCTGAGTGCCAGGCAGCCCCCACAGGGGATTGGCACGGTGATGCTTGTGAGATGCTCTGATAACATACTCAGAAAAGAAAAATAATCAACTGAGCAGCTTATCTCCTGCCCCTGGGATTTTTCAATCAGGGCGATACTTAGGGCACACCTAACCCTGCACCCCTGCGAGCGTGGGCTGGCAGCAGTTAACCCATTGGGCACACACCCTGCATGCTTAACCTGGGTTAAGCACCTCCAGCAGCACTTGGGCAAGGATCTGGGGCTGCTGATCATTCATCGAAAGAAATTTTGGTCTTCTGTGACTCACCAGCCCTGCTGCAGCCCAACAGAATGTCTTTGGTCTGGTTGTTATTAAAAGAAGGTTGTAAACATGCTGCAGCACCATTTCAGCCATGCAGAGCTTCGCCCCTTTTCCAATCCTGCCCTGAAATTACAAGTAGGAAGGAGGCAAAAGCCAGAGCATGGGACAAGCCCAGATTGGGAGTGACTCATCACTGGAGTGTAATTAACATCCGCAGCTCTTCACAAATAGGGCTGAGTCCGGCACTGACTTCTGGCAGTGAAGTTTCCTTCCTATTGCAGCAGTGTGATGCAGAGCCGATCTGAATGGAATCTGGCAGCACAGGAACACGCTGTCTGCAACCACCTGCCGCCCTCCACATTGTTCTGGAGCTGTGAGTGGCAGAGATGGCAGGAATCCTCCCGTGGAGGCTCCTGCTGCAGCTTAAAAACCTAGACACCCTGCTGTGCTGCTCTTGGCCAGAATCAACCTGTGCAGGTCTGAAGAGGGAATCCATTGCTATCAGCTTGGTGGTTTCTGGCTTGAGGACAGTGCTGGTCAGCCTCATACTCATCCCAGCACAGACCAACCCTCTTCTTGCCCAGTGCATTGTGTGCACCCCATCCTGCTGCCCAGGACTAAGAGGAGAGGGCAGGAGGTAGCAACAGCTCTCCAAAGCATGCTTTCTGTGGGACTTTGCATTATAACTGTCTCTGCATTTGCAAGCACACTGAACGCTCCTTGGACCCAGCTCCATTCCAGGTTGCTGAATGTACCTTTCTGAATGTGCTCACAGAAATTTGGGGTGTAGGACAGGAGCAATCTCAATGTAGGAGTTCAGAGAGCAGTGATGTCTTCCTATGGCACTCAACCAGAGAGACATGGTTTGTTTCAGATGCAAGCACAGAGCCCACACCTTCCCTTTTTCCAAGGCAGGTATGACCTATGTACCAGCACTGTCCAGGGAAGCAGGTACCCAAAGACCAGCCAAAAGCAACGCCCACAGCTGTTTTAAAAATCACTATGTTTTATTTGCCAACCCCCATCTCTGTCATTTAAAGCCTGAGTTCAAAACCCAATGGCTTAGTGACCCTCCCCGTGTGAGAGGGGCCAGAATCAAGTGTTTCCCAAGTCCTTGGTCCTACCACAGGAACAGTGAGGCACAAAATGGCAAGGTGATGCCTGGCTATCATACTTAATTCAGAGCTTAAAAACAATTAGGTATTTGTCTTTGGGATTGTGACAATCGCAAAGTGAATAAGATCTGAACCAGAGAGCAAGGAAGGCACAGTCCTAGCACTGGTCCCAGGACTTTGATGTGTTCCCCTACACAGGGGACAAGTCTTTCCCACTCACTGTGGGGGCTCCAGCTCTTGCAAAGAGGCTCCTGCAGCAGTTTAAGGCAGCAGTGTGGTTTGGGGTGGGGGAAATGGGAGATGATCCCAGCTCCACTTCCAGACTGGGTTAATGGGGGCTGCACCATGCATCCAAGCCCTGCACTGGCACAGGGCTGGCAGTGTTGGGGGCTGGAGGGCTTCAATGGCTCCCCAGGTAGCCTCTATTCACAGCCCTTTGTTAAAGTAGACAAATGGCACTTTGTCCCCGTGCTTGGTCACGATGCTGTCCCGCAGCTCCGGCTCAAGGTCAGCCAGTGCAAGAGAGCTGTGGGGAGAGGGGACAGACACTGAGGCCATCATCCTGTTCCTCTTGGAAGCCCATCAGGACGGGCTGTGGGGAGTGAGGGAAAGAGAAAGGCTCCCATGGAAAGCCATGGACAGGTACCATCTCTGAGGGAACAGGGCACAGGCTGCCGGCACCATGAACAGCAGGCTGTGGGCAAAGGAGAGTGGGTGTTAGCGCTGGGGCTGCATACCCCGAGCTGCAAGGTCCCAGCCCAGGACCCAATTTAACAGAGCTCAGGTTGGAAGGAAAGCAGTTTTGCCATCTCTGCTGGGTGGGGTCTTTTTCCAGGGTGACTTCAGGCATCCTCCGGAGCCACACTGTTTTTTTGAGATACTCACAACCCACCACACAGCAGCACCTGCAGCGGCGCGTGGAGAACCCGGATCCGCTGCAAGGGATGAGCAGGGTCAGTCCCCAGCTGACTGCCACAATCCCACACCCAGAGCAGCAGCAGGAGCTCACCTGCATGAAGGGGAACATCTCCAGCCGCTCCATGATGATGGGCAGAATGACTGCATGTGGGGAGAAGAGTGAAGGACTCCACCAGCCCATGCAGCTCCATCAGCTCTGGCCAAGCTGGGAGCTGCAGGGTTGCAGTGCGGATCTGGCCCCCATCCTCATGCCGCACTCACTCATGCCTGGAGCTGCCATAGTGATCCTGGAGACCACAACCTGCGCAATGCCTTTCACTGCTGCTCTCTGCAAGGAAAAATGGCTGCTCAGCCTTGCTGCTGTACACGTGTCCCCATTCCCATGCCTGCTCTCCCTCCCAGAACACTCACCCTGGAGTGCCCAAGCTCATTGTTGTCCTCATCAGTCACTGATATCCCATGGATGATCTCCCTGTGGGAACAGCAACACAGTGGCCCTGGGCTGTGCCACCCCTGGGCTGATGCTGCCACCTTCAGGGTATGGCTGACACAGGGACCCCCACCCCATGGAACACTCCAAAACTTCTTCAGCTCCAACAACCTCCCTGCAGTACCAGGACATCACAGACTACAAAATGGACATCTTCACCCCAAAACCGCCCTCCTGCTTTGTTGATGCTGGGCCATCCCACCAGAGACACTCTCCCAGACGCAGGGTGGTGATCACACAGAACCCATCCCACCTCCTCCGTCCTCCCTCGGGGCCGGGGAGCGGAGGCAGACCCCAGGTGCACTCACTGCTGCCTCATCATTGGGATGTTCACGCAGTTGGCAGCAGCTACAGCTGCAAAAGGGACCCAACGGGCAAGCAAAGGAGGCGCACGCTGCAAGATGGAGGATGGGATCAGCATGGGGATGGGATGTGGCCAGATGCTGCTGCAACCCCGTCTCTACATACCTTGGTGTAGAGGTTGAGTCCCACAGCAGTGGCCAGGGCTGTCGTGGTGGCCGTGACGTAAGCCACTCCTATTTGCCTGGTGATTTGCAACAGATGCATGGGAATATAAAACAAAACGCTGTCTTTGACACAGAGATCCTGCTCTTTTGGTGCCTGAACATCTTTTTGGCACATCCCACAGGCATCAGGGGTCCCATCCCAGGGGCACACTCACGCCAGAGAGATGGGGGACGCAGCATTGCGGTTGGTGTAGTTGACAATGGCATTGAAGGACTGGTTCACCCACTGCCAGAACACCACAGCCGGCACTGTCCTGCAGAGGGAAAGGGCACGGAGAGTGCCCAGGGGCCATCAGGGGACAGACAAGATGCCCTCCATACCCTTGTCCTGGTGTCTGCCGGGGGAAACTGAGGCACTGCAGCCTGAGGTCAGGAGTGCAGCAGGGGAAGGGCTGGGAAATGAAATGTGTCTGAGAGGGTCCTGCAGACAGCACAGGAGGTGGCACAGCCCTGAGGGGTTTGGGATGGGGACGAGATCCAGGGCTGAGGTAGGCCTTCAGTGATGGGAGCAGCAAGCACATGAGGACAGAGGTATCTGAGGGTGACCCACTCCTGGGCTCCTAGCACTGTCTCAGGGATACCAAGGAGAGACATTAGTGCCCCTGGAAGAGCTGAGGGCTGTCCGGGCTGTGTCCCAACTTGTGTCCCCAGCTCTCACCGGTAGAACTGCAGCATGCAGCCAGTGATAGCCATGCCACCTGGCACCTGGAAGGACATCCTGCCAATGAGGTTCATCTTCTCACCGCTGTCGGGGTGGAAGGCCGAGTCGTACAGCTTCTTGGCATACAGCAGCTGCTCCCGGCTGCTCCCCGGCGGCACCATCCCAGCCCTGCAAGCCCAGAGCCGCGGGAGTTCAGCCATGATAGCTCAGGGCTCCCAGAAACCCAATAAACATCCACAAAACCACCTCTGACGGATCATAGAATTGTTTGAGTTAGAAGGGCCCCTTACAGGTCATCTAGTCCAACTCCCCTGCAATGAACAGAGACATCTACAGATCGATCAGGGTGCTCAGACGCTGCACCAGCACTCGGGCAGGAGACAGGCACACCTCCAGCACCGCGCCGGTGCCACCAGCACACACTCACCTGCAGCCTGCCACCACAGCCTGTGCCCGGTCCAGCTCCCGCTCCGGCACCAGCACGGTGCGCGGGTCAGTGATGTTGAAGAAGTGCCACAGCCGCCCCACGAAGGTGCTCTGGTCCCAGCGCGGGGCGTCAATGTCGAAGCCGAGGGGCACAGCAGCCATTTCGGGATAGTGCTGCGTTGCCGTGGAGCGTTGCACCGGGTGAACTGCTGCGGGTTTATATTTAACGTCTGGGTTGGACTTTCAGCGGCCCCGTACCCAAGGCACTGCCGCCACCGGCCTCCAACAGTGCTGCTGCAATGCACTGCATTCTCCCTGCACGAGGCAGCCCTCAGCGGGACTACATCACACTGCCCTGCAAGTGTTTCCCTCTGGGTCACTGCACGGCATACCCTCCACGTGCACACTCATCCCCGCGGTACTGCACTATGCTCCGTGTCCCTGCAGCACTGCAGGTCGCTGGTAGAACATTGCACCCTCCCATGCCCACACTGCAAGCCCCAGAGCACCTCCTGAACCTCTCGTGGCATTGCACCCTCCGGTGCCCGCACTGCACAGCCGTACAGGCAGCTCAACAACATAGTGCACCCCCCCACGGCACTGCACTGTACTACACCGCACTGCACCCTGACCACTGCACACACCTCCACGGCATGCTCCACGTTACGCTACCCTGCACCCCATCAGCACTGCATGCTTCCAACGGGGCTGCGTCGCACTCCCCCCGCCTTGACACCGCCTCGCAGCGCACCGCTGCCTGCACATCCGTAGAGCCGCACAGAGACCTCGTGACGTGCATAGCACTGCTGTGCATAGTCATGCCGTGCATAGCACTGCTGTGCATTGCATCTCCCAGCAGCGCATCACGCCGCCCGCACAGCCCCACTCAACCCGCGCGCCCCATCCCCACGTGGCCCTACCTGCGCGGCCCACAGACCCTCGGCGCGCCGCGTGGCCGCCTTCAGCCAATCAGAGCGAGCCGAGAGGCCGCGCCCACCTCCCGGCGACGGGAGGGGAGCGAGCGCTCTGTGGATGGGAGCGGAGCTGGAATGGGCTCCGCCCCCTCCCGCGGGCCGTGAGCGCGTTCCGTACGTCCGGCGGGAAGCGGTGACGCGGGACGTAGCGGCGGCGTGTGTGTGACGCAGTTGCCCATGGTAACCCCGCTGCCGCGCAGAGGATGGTGAGCGGGGCGGGGGCGGCGGGCCGGGCCCGGCGGGAGATCGGGGCCCTGCGGGGGTCCGGCGGGAGATCGGGGCGTCGGGGGTGCCGGGGTGCCCATCGGGAGGCCCGTGGGGGGGCCGCGTGGGCCATGTCGGAGGAGATCGCTCGGCCTTGGGGTGGTGTTAATTTGGGGTGTCCGGCCCGAGGATCGGGTCCTGGGGGCTGTGTTTGCATGGGGATTGGTGGATCCCCGATGCGGGTGGGAATCAAGAGCCGCAGAGGCCCGCTTGGCCCGAGGAGAGGCAGAAGGGAGGATTGACAGAAAGGACTTGGCAATGATGGGGGCAGCGTTCAAACACGGAGTGCTTGGGAGGGCCTGGGGGCATCTGCGTGGAAAGACCATGGACGGGGCAGCCAGGGGAAAGAGGTGGTGGTGATAGTGGTGGTGACCCCAGCACAAGACATGGAGCTGTTGGAGCGGGTCCAGAGCAGACCACAAGGATGCTCAGAGGGCTGGAGCACTCGTCCTATGGAGACGGGCTGAGGGGCTGGGCGTGTTCAGCCTGGAGAAGAGAAGGCTGTGGGGATACCTCAATATGGCCGAGAAGATGTGCGTTCCCCATCCCTGGAGGAATTCAAGGCCAGCTTGGATGGGGCCTTGGGGGAGCTTTGAGATCCATTCCAACCCATCCATTCTGTGCGAAAGTCAGCTGCAAAAGTCGGGGGAGCTCCAGGAGAGCTTGCAGAGTTGGAAGGGCTGTTGATAAATGGCCTTAAAAGGGGAGCTCAGTCTTGGCAGAGAAGCCTGGGTGTAGGAGCTGGGGGTTTGGGCATGGATAGAGCTGAGACATTACCTGGGGACTGGGAGAGACTTGGATGGGACAAACAGTTTGGGGAATTGCTGTGCTGTGCCAGTCACTGTTGGCTGGCTAGGACAGGCTGCTGGGATTTGGGTGCTCTTGGGTTTTCTGCCATGGGCTGGGGAAATGGGGATAGTGTGGGCTGAAGAGAGAAGACTCACCATGGGAAGGAATGGAGGAGTTTTGGTGCTAGTGAGAGAAAGAGATGATCTAGGGAGGAGAGGAATGCTCAAGTGTAGAAACAAATTATTTGATGGGGAGCAGGGTTCATTGAGGAGAGGAACTGGAGCCTCACTGCAAAGGTTTTGGTAAGGACAGAGGGCATTACTGGGAGACAAATGTGTGGTGATGGTGAAATGTTGCCTGCATCATGTTAGGGTAAGGCTGAATTATAGACTTGGGTGCTGGATGCTGCAGTATTTGGGGTGGAACGGGATGGTGCTGGTGGAGTCCATCAAGGACTGTCAGGAAAGAATGAGTGGGCATCAACAGAGGGGTGGGAAACAGCTGTGGTGGTTGGGGAGCTGCTAGTGGGGTGCAGTGTGTGCAGAGAGCCCAGACTGAGAGAAAGAGCTTTTGTAGGGCAAAGCTGTGTTTTGTCCAGAAGCCCTCTGGATTCAAACTGGATTAATGCACAGGAGGAGGCATAAGTGAGAACAGCAAAGGCAGCTCCTCATCTTTGCTGAGTTAATTCTGGCTGCATCCCCACCTGCTGTACCACAGAGAAAGAGATTGAGATAAAGTCTGTGAGACCTGCTCTATTTTAGATCAGGCGATGATGGAGCTTGTCACACCAGGCACCAAAGCCATCACAGGATGGACATCTGCTGTGGAGATGAAGGCAGCTGCCTCCAGCAGCACCGTGCTTTGTGGGACGCATTTGGCCTGCAGCTGCTATCAGCCAAATCTGCTCTTCTGCTTTGTGATTCCTGATAAACTGGTGTAGTCTGGGATCTGGCTGTTGTTAAGTGAGTGTTTTTGTGCATGGGGAGGGTGGACTGGGTGTTTTCCAGTGCTTGTGTTATTTGGTGCAGCATTTTAATGCTTCCTAGTCTATTTTCCATTTTTGGGAGTTGTTTTGGAGCAGCAGCCTCTCAGACCATGGACTGGCTGGGCTGGGTGGCAAGCTGGGGAGCTCTGTTACCAGCTCTCTGGAGTCTCAACTTTCCCTAAAACTGAATAACCCTCAGTGGCAGAAACTCTGGAACATCAGCACATACATCCAGGACAGCTCTGCTGCCCGGGGGGTATGGAGCAGCAGTCAGAACTGATCCAGACAGCCTGACATAACAACGCACTGCTTGCCATCTGAGCTGCCCATGAGCATGTTTCTGACCCATCACGATTGCACTGGTAAGCACTGAAACACTCTTCAGTTCTGCTTGCTCCTGCTCCAGTGATAATGGGGTTAATGCTGATGTTTAAATTATTTCAGTGCTCATCCAACTGAGTAAGTGCAGAGGGGAAGTGTCTTGTTCTGCAGAGCATACCAGCATTTCTCACAGCTGTGAGGCAGGGATGCTGGAAGGTCATAGGTGGAGCACGGAGGGAAACTTGAGCCATAAAAATGCATAGCACGAGGGATGCATGGTGCTGAAGGCTTTGGCTCGGTTGAGCAGCACGTGTGCTGGGCTCACAGCAAGGGTGAAGGGAGATGTTACATGAAAGAGTAAGCAGCCTTCAAAAGTTCTGGAAGTGCTGTGTGAAGCAGAGCTTGCGGCTTGCTTGTCTTCACCAAGTGAGATGGTATGTAACTGATGGATAACAGGGCTGGGGGATGACCTAAGTTTTTCTAAAGCTGTTGACTGAAGATGACATCACTGCATCAAAACCAGGTCTGTCAAAGTGTGGCCCCATTGTACAGCTGAGGAAACTGAGTCATGGAGCGCTTGGATGACACCAGGCAGATGTTGTGCAGAGAATGCAGTACCGACATAGCAGGACGTGTAGTCAAACGCCTTCCTCCTGGCCTTAAGCTCCCATTTTTAATAAAAGCAGCAAGTATCGTTGCCTGCTGTAGGCGTACCTAGTCCTCAGAATTTTCCCTTTGCCTCTTGTCTGACATGGAGGCTGTACCAAACTGACTCCATTAAAACAAAACATTTTCCAAAGCTTTAGCAGTGCTCCGCTGTTCTAGTTTCCAAGCAAAGTTGCACATCACACATTTTTCATTTATTTACTGTTTGTGCGATGGTTTTATGGGAAACAATGTGCAGGGGGTGCAGTATATCAACAACTGGAGGAGGTTTCCAAGTACTGCACTGCTGGAGGGGAGACAAAGCGGCAGGCATCAGCAATCCCCTGCACAGGGCAGAGTGCTTCCTTGAAGTCTGCAAAGAGCAGAGGAGTTTGATTTTAATTATGAAAGGAGAATTCATGCTGGTGTTGGTTAGTGCACCAAAACACAGAGTGCCGTGTGACCTCTTTGACAGAAAACTGTGTTAGTAGGTTCGAGCTGGAAGAGCTCTGTAGGTGACTCGGCTCCATTAAATGTGGGATTTCAGCAGAGAAAAGAAAGTCTGCATTGAATGACACCATATGGTGGAGACATGCAGCAAGCAAATGATTTTGTTGGGAGTTCTGCCAGAGTAAGAAGTATTGAATAAACCGTGCTCAATAGATTAATTTACTTCGGTTGTGTTTTGAAAAAGACTGGGTGATTTTATGACCATTAGTGACATTTGCAGTTCTGCAGCCGAAGATAAAGGTAATCAAACGTCATTCTTCAGGGCACCAGCTAATCAGCGCAGTTGTCAGGCCGGCTCCCCTCCTCCAGCTGTGTGTGTGCAGAACCGCACGCTGGACGGCAAATGGAGCCTCAAACATTCTCTGCTGAAAGCAGGAGATTGGGCTCAGCAAAACCTCTTGTGCTTCCCCAGGTGCGTGACTCGCGTGTGACCGCCTGCGAGCATCACTTGCCCCACTGCCTTCATCCAACTAGTTAGAAATGGTGAATTGCTGCTGCATTGCTTGCTGAAAGTCAGCAGTGAGCAGGGCTGGGCTGTGCTCAGGCGCAGAACAAGGAGATGTTCCCCCTCCATGGTGAGAGATAACAGAGCGATAGGAGAGAATTTGAGGCAGGTTCAAACTTGGCCCCTTCACCGCCGAAACCTCCTGGAGGACTGTAGGTGTGGCAGAGGCAGAATTAGCAGGAGAATCGCGGGCCGGTTTGTGGGTGTTGTGTGAAGTTTCTCCCACGGCTGTGAGGAAGGCACAAAGGAGGGGCTGGAGGACAGAGCGAGGCACTGTGCGCTGCTGGGAAATGGAACCACCACCTCTGCGGCTCATGAGCTGGCCAGAAAGGGCCAGGAGGTGAAGGTCCAACCCACGGCCGTGGCAGCAGGGGAGCAGGGGCAGGGAGGGGTGGGCGATGCGGTCACAGCGGCCGGAGAGGCGCAGGGCTTGTGGCCGTGGTGCGTCTTGGTGAGTGAATTCCATTTCAGCTGAATGTCCACATGCACGAGATAAGAGATTGCTGGTGACGGAGGGTGGTTTTGTTTAAAATTCATTATCTGAGCTTTGTGGTTAATAAAGTTAAACAGAATACATTTACTTCTCTTGGAATAGGAATCAACTGTGCTGTGCCGTGGCTTGCGGGCCGAGCTTTATCCATGCCCTGTGTATCCTGCCCTCAGTACGAGGGGAAATTGCTCTTTCCATTATGGTCTTATATTGCCAATCTGATACAATATTTAAACAGATTATCTCAATGCTCTGTTTGTCCCAAACCAATTTTTGTTTTGGCCTATAAAGCGAATCTTCCTTTCGGCGGCTTCTGTGGTACAGGATGTAGTTACATGCATCAACTAGTTCAAAAGGCCCATCTACAGCCTGGATTTAAAGCTGAATAAACCCACAAAACCCTTAGCTAGGACTATAAATGTCACCGTATTTTTATATATGTCTGTATTTTCTTTTTTTAAGGAGAACAGGATTACTGCATGCAGCTATAACTGAACGTCCTTCGATAATTCAGTGGGTATTTTAAACCTAGCAATGATAGGCTTTCATAAAACCGCACATCCCCGTTTTCAGAGGGATGCTAATAAGATGGTTAGCTTCCCTTTCATGCTCAACGTGTTTATGAGTGCACTTACCCATTTAGTTGCATCTCTGAATTTAATGCCCCGCTCTGATTTCACAGTAATTGTCAGGAGTCATTTTTTCTTTTCGTATGTCCCCACTCACTGTCTGGAAAATGCCGCCTTCTTGTTGCTGACCCCATCAGTCTGTCTCCTCACGGTGCTTGTAAAGAAAGCCCTCTCCACCAAGGATAATGATGTTTTTAAACAAGCCGACCTGACATAGAACACATAGTTTGCTTAACTCTGAGGTGACCAAGCGGCTGTCGCTGGCTGGCCGTGCCCTGCCTTGAGTTGCTCCCTATGGCTGCCCTTCTCCAAAGGCTGCATGCGCTGCCATGCTGTGCTGCTCATTACCCAAACAGCATCTGCAGTTCCCTTCTGTGTTACAGATGCTGCAGCCTGCTTAGTTTGTGCAAATGCCGTGCTGCCCTTGCACTCCTGCAGCCATCCCCACAGCTCCTCTGCCAGGACCCGTCTTACTCCTCGCCCCACGTGTGCTCCCTCCTTGCTCAGGGTACGTTTGCTTGCTGCACTGCCTCAAGGCCCTGCTCTTCTCCCTTGGCATTTGAGTCTCCCCTTTGCACCACCATTTGCTGGCTTTTCTACCTGATGTCCACCATGGATACCAAGTAGTTGTTTCTTGTCTCTCATTGGACCAAGTTGGTTTCAGTACTGTGTCTGCAAGCACGGAGGTGCTAATCCAGCAGCATGTGTGCTGGGAGGGTTGCTTGCCCCTTGTAGTGCCTACATGCTGCAAGGAACTCAGCTGAGTTATTTTTTCCAGTCTACCAAGCTGTCAGGAAATGCTTTCTGTCTTCCTAACTAGTATGCTCATAACACCAATTAAAAAAAAAATAGTAAGTGTATTAGAAACCAGTCTGTGCCTAGCTTTACTTAACCTTAAGCATTCACTAACTAGGGAGAAAATGCTGAGTGCCAGTTTTTAATAATATTTACAAAATACTACTAATCACAGTGGCCTGGGCTATTACTTGGCTCTTGATTCAAGCTGTGTACACAAACCATGTAACCTATGCTGGCGGCTACTGAGATAGAGTCCACCTCTCTGTGTTGGCCTGCTTGTCTTCCAGCCTTTTAAATCAGCTTACTTTATACCTTAGAGAATACTTTTATTTCTATAAATATCCTCCCATCCATTGGCTACCCCAGATAATCCTGCGATCAGCCGTGCCGCGGTGTCACTCGAGCAGAATATGGAGCGATGCTGATCGTTCTCTCGTAGGCTGTCATACTGGCCCAGAAATAGCATCTGTCTACAATGGGAGCAGCTCTATTAACATTTATAACAGTTCCTCTTCCCGACCCCTGGGAATTGCTCCCTGGTAGATAAGCAACACTTGGTAATACATTGCTTTGCGCTCGCTGTTTCGGAGTTGAATTCTGAAACGTAGCATCTCCTAATCCTGATCTGCTCTGGGCTGCACCGCTCCACTCTTAGCAGTGCTGAGAATAGGATTAGCATTGCAACAACTTCTTTTTTTAACCACGAGCAATAAACTGAAATAATGGGGCCTGGTTCAGAGCCCTCTGAAGTCGGCAGCAGCTCTTTGATGGGTCTGTGTTGGCTTGGGCCAGCATGTAGGAATGGGAAATTCACAGCGTTTCCTGGGAAGGGGGTAAAATGTGTGAATTTTAGAGTTCCTGCTCTCGTGGGGAGCTTGGCTCTGCATATTTAAAAGCCAACAAATACAGCCATAAATCTGACTGCAGGTGAAAAAACGTGCGGTGCAAGTCGGGCAATTACAACTTGCATGTTCTAATGACGTCAAGTGCATACAAGCACTGGAGCCCATCCCATTGCTGGGCATTTTCCCTGCCCTCCACCCCCAGCATTGCCGGGCTGGGGAGCTGCCTGCACCCACACAGCACAGCCCATCCGCTTGCTGTGGCTGCACAGAGCCAGCTGTGGGCACCCAGCCTAGCACAGGGTGTCACAGCCCAGGCTGCAGGCAGTGCGTGCGGGCATTGACCGCCGGCAAGCAGAGCCTGCTCCTGATTAGCACCTTGAGCTGGGCCCGGCTTCCCAGGTGTTTAGCAGCCTGTTTATGGTGCAGGTGATGCAGCCCAAGGGTAAGATTTCACTTCTGCTGCTGTGGTTCTGTGCGTGAGCTCTGAATTTCTGACCCTCAGCTTTCCACAAAAGCGCAGTCACAATGGCAGCCGTGCAGCATCCTACAAATATCCATCAAACACAGTTTTAGTAAGTTCCTCCTCTTCTTTCGAATTGTGTATTTGTGAGCTGCATCTGCTAATTAAATGGGTAGCCAACAAATTACTTCCAAATCCGAAATGCTTGAAGGGATGGATCAAATCTAACCTGTGTTTGGATCTGGGTATATTTTCACACCGTGCAACGAAAGCTTTGACATCATGATGGGTAGTGCCATGTCCTTTCCAAACTGCCCTTTGTGCTGCAGCAGCACAGCGCTGCGACAGCAGTCCTGCAGCCCTTCATCCTAAGGACAGGTTTCTGATTGCTTGATCAGGAGGGGATAAGGAGTAACCCTTATGGCTCAGATAGTCCTCGGCTCCCAGCAGGAATATTTAGAGGGCGTAGTTCCTCTTAGCAACAAAGCACTTTGTGACATTTAGCTAATTTGCCCTTGCAGGTCGACAAGAATTGTCGTCTCCGTTTTGCAAATGGGAGAACAAAACCGCTTGAGACGCGGGCCCCCATGGCCTGGGTTTGTGCTGATATCTGAACTTCATTTTCATGATTGCCCTTCGAGACATGGAAATTGTCTGTGGGAGGCTGAGCAGGATCCTGAAGGCTCCAGAAGGAGCTGTGGGTGCATTTTTCCTTGGGGTTTGCCCAGGCAAACAAGTTGCAGGAGCATCCATGTATCTCAGCCCTTCTCCTGCAGGGCTGAGGTCCAGATGGAAGCAGAGTGATTTGCTCCTCTTGGTTACACATCAGGATCTGGACCATTTTTCGTCCATTTCAGAGAGGTGCAGGTCTCTGACAAAAGCTTGGGTGTGCTGCTGTAACGTGCACAGTTGTAAATGAGCTGACCTGCATATTCTGTTTCCTAATCCTGAGTGATACTGTCAGCTCAGAGAGCTGAGCCTGGCTAATGACTGAAATCCACTGTGCTTTTCTTAGCGAGGACGTGTGGTGATCTGAGATAGCTGTTAAGTGCTACATCCTGAGAATCAGAACTGCACGTGCCCCATGGGTCCGGCATGTTTTAGACAGATAAACGGGGTTTGAGATGATCAGGGAGTTACTATGAAAAGAACTGATGTCAGGTATGCCGTAACCTACAGTTAACCAGAAGGGAGATTAAATTAATGGGGTTTTCCCTCTGATGAAGATAATGAAGAGCTCGCAAGGACTTGGTTTGCAGCTCCTATATGTAATATCCTTAGGCACTGTCTTCCTGGCACAGGCAGTGCCAAACAGCTGTGTGACATGAGCGATGCAGCCAGTGGTGCACCCCACTGAGTGGCATTTGTGCTGTCTGAGACCTCACTGATGCTCTTGGAGATGAAGGAGAATTGTGGGGAGGGGGAAGAGTAGGAGAGGAACCGGGAAGAGGGAAGGGGTTCAGCCTGTCCTGGGATCCAGCACTGAACAGAACGTGGGGAGCACGGCCTGGTGGGGAAAGTCAGAGGGGAAATAACAACTACAGTCTCTCTTGCTAATTTAGGGTTTACTGTCAATCCTGCGTAAACTGAAAAGCACCCCAGACCAGGAGGTGAGGATCCTCCTCTTGGGACTGGATAATGCAGGCAAGACTACACTCCTGAAACAGTTGGCGTCTGAGGACATAAGCCACATCACACCAACACAGGTGAGGAAGGCCTTTTGTTTTACAACCAGACAACTCCAGACATTCTGTATATTCCATCGTTCCCCCTCTGGTACCTCCAGCCCCCTTTCGTGAAGCATGAAGGTTGGGGAGAGAGAAGTCACCCATCAGAAATACTGCAGCACTGCTCCTGTGTTGACCAGAGGAGGTTGCTAGAGAGCTATGGGAGATGCTTCCCCCCACCCTGTAGTTGCCTTGCAAAGCTCCCAGCTCCAACACCCTAATTCCAAGTCCCAGTCCCCTGGGTCTTGCGGCAGCACGTTGCCAGCCCACACCACATCCTGTTTTTCTACTTGAATGCCCTTTCAGTTGGTGCTTTAATTGATGAAATGGACCCTTCAGACATGCAGCTGTTGCTCTTTTAAGCCCGGCATTAGTTGCGTTGTGTCGAATTGAGCTGAGACCTCTGGCTTCACGTTAGCTGGGACTCTCTACTCAGCTTTCACAAGCTCAATCCTGCTTCTCACAGTGCCCTTGTTTTCTCCTTATCTACAGCTCTCCCACCTCTTCCTGCACCCACCCTGCTGAGCCTTTCCAGGGTACTAACTGCATCATATGTTTCCGTAGCCATGACAGCGTCAACCCTTGACCCAGGAACACAGGCAAGCTGATGGTTTAGTGGCTGTGTTCATTTTCACCAGTGCCTCTCCTGCAGCCGATCCATCTTTGTGGCTGCCTGCCCATCTCACAGCATGGTGCAGGCACAGGATATATAAGGTGCTAATGTCTGCCTGTGAATCTGATCCAGCCGTTCAGGTTTATGCTCTATGTGCCTTTGTTTCTGCTCTTTCCAGGGCTTTAACATCAAAAGCGTTCAGTCTCAAGGCTTCAAGCTGAACGTATGGGACATAGGTGGACAGAGGAAGATCAGGCCGTACTGGAGGAACTATTTTGAAAACACTGATATCCTTGTAAGTACTGGCTGCAGTTGAATGCTGTGTTCATATAATCCATGGTCTTGGCCAGAAAGGAACAAGCAGTATAATGTCCCAGTTCTCAGCAACACCATTGCCATTGTAACAGGAGTTATTCCGAGTGAAATGGCAAGATTGGTTGGGTGCACTAAGAAAAATGCAGTGATGTTTGGAGAAATCATTCAGTTGTATGTTTTTACTACCATGGGATGGTGCTGGCTGTGGCCAGTTCCTTTCCTCTCATCTCAGGCTCTTTCAAAAAAGTGAACATCAGTTACTTGTAGTTTGCCCATCTATGGCTCCTTTCACTGGAGACTCCCAAAAGCCCATCATGGGTATGAGCGACTTAAGCCTCATGTATGGAGGTGGGTCAGAATGGTGCTTTTTTTATGGCTGGGGAAACTGAAGCACAGAAGAGTTAAATGTTGTGTCTGGCATCAGATAGGAAGGCTTCTGGCTGAGGGGCACAGAGAGACCCCTTGTCTTTTCCTTTGGTCCTTTCATCATTACACCGTCCTTTAATGTTTTTGACATCTTAGCTGCAGTTACCTTACAATTAGCTACAGTTGACTACCATTATAATTACACTGCGGGACCATGCCAGAGCACGTTACCCCGGGACCTTCTAAGTGCTGTCCTGACTAGTTTCAAAGAGTACCTCTAACATGCAGCCACACGTGGCAGGATGGAGACAGTCTGGGGGCTCCAGGCCCACCCCCCTGCCAAGCAGCACTGCCAGTGAGAGCAGAGAAAAAGCCATTCTAAGCAAGGTCTACAGGCTCCCATGGGAAAGCAGGAAGCTCTCTCTGAAAGACGCCCTTCCTCCCTTCTGTATCACACACATCCATACTCACTGACTTGCTGGGAGCTTCAGTTCACCTCCATAGTAGGATTAGTGCAACTAGAAGTAGGGCTTTTTGCTCCGAGGCTCACATAGGGGTCCTGAAGGGTCTGGCTGTACCTGCAGGCTTAGAAAACATTGTCCAAATGAATATGCTATTTAAATAGGTCTAAAAAGTCCCCTAGTCTCTTCTCCAGATTCTCTTCTTCCAGTGTTAATTTGCAGTCTGATGTTTGAAGGGGCATAAACCTGAGTGGTTGCTTTTTCAGGGAGTAATGGTGTAATCTTAAAAAGAGAAAATCTGTGTTTGAAAAAACTAGCAGGACAAAGAACACATACTCTTCTGTGGCCATCAAGAAAACATGGCATGGCTGCAGGGCTATCATGCCCACTGGATCTGAGCTCTGCAGTTGCTGGTGAGGTGAATGTAGATTTGCAAATCAAAGTCAACACTGCAAAGCAGCAGCTAGGGAATCTTTGCTACAGCCGCTGTTCAGACTGCAGAGGCTGTACAACTGCAAAACAGTGCCTGTGAGGCTCTGCTGGCAAAGCAATGAGCTATCTTGGTCTGTGGTCTTCCCCCCTTCCCAGGGTGTGCTGCATGAGAGGTGTGGAAATAAAGGTGAATTCAAAGACAGGAGATGAATACAGCTGTGTTCCAGTCCTCCTCCCACTCTAGCTAAAGCAACGTGCAGAGAAAACCTTTCTTTTTATACGAATAAGATAGTTGGTAGAACCACAGTCAGTTTGGAGGGAAGCAGCAGTGTGAATTCAGAGAGGAAGTAACTGATGCGTATGTGGACATGAGCCTGCACTCCCTACTGGCCAGCTAGCAGCCAGTCCTGGACTGAGAGTTGTCTCCATGTTAGTGCAGTGCTTTGCCACGTCCATATGCACCAAAACTGGGATAGCAAAAAAGGTAAGATCAAGTTCTTTTACTAGCTCTTGCACCCCTTACAGTCAGTAATTCATCTCCTCTTGCAAACCTGATGCAGGTCATGCCTCTGTAAATTGAGCTAACTTATCCCTTGTATTATTCCCTCATCCAGCCCCATCACTTGCAATTTCTGCCCAGCTGACTTACTCCAGGTTTTGTTTAGGCCTGCTCCTCAAAGGAGACACCTCACATGTGTTTCTTTCTCAAGCTCCATTACGCTACTTGAGGGCTGCTCAAACTAGCGAACCATGTTACAAAACACTAGAGCCAGAAGCAAGCCTTGTGTGGGCCTCGCTTCAGAAAAAAGATGGAAATAAGATATGCCACAATTCCCAGGACCC
Organism: Lagopus muta; assembly: GCF_023343835.1. NCBI lineage: Eukaryota > Metazoa > Chordata > Aves > Galliformes > Phasianidae > Lagopus > Lagopus muta. Next base: position 53,775,655 of record NC_064437.1, on the reverse strand, counting down.
CCTGCTTCTGTCTTCTCCTAAAATATATTGCACAAAGTAGAAAGGACCCTTTAAGAAGTATTAAAAAGCAGGAAGTGATTGCAAATTCAAATCCATGCAGGTGCCTTTGAATGAGAGCTAGGTCTTGCATCACACACCTGTGATATTTGGAAGCTTAACCCAGGCAAATAAGGTGTGGATATCTGGCTGATTGCATATTCAGACAGGCACCTGCAGCTATTTGGCACAGTGGTTTCTGGTTTGGAAGTAGGCACTCTGCACATACTTCATCTTCTCTGCTGTGCTTTTGTGGCTTTTGCCCTGAGCGCTGTGTCTCCAGTTCTCATCTTGCAAGGTAGGTCCCTAGCAAGAAACAGAGAGGTGCAGGAGAAAGCCTAGCTGGCTGTGGCATGGGGCTCTTCCTTGCCAGTTAGAAAAGCACCATAATATGCAAGGTGTAACCTTTTATCTAAGAAATAGCGCTCAACTATTGCATTCATGCGTTGCTAAGCTTCCCCTGAGATGTCTTGAAGGGGGAAAGACGATAATCAAGTTTCACAACCACCACTCCACATCTTCCTTCTTTCTTTCTAGACCACGCTTTCTACCTCAAACGGGATGCACAGGGGTGGGTGCTTTGGACAGAGAGGACAGGTGTAGCTGATGCAGTACTTTTGGGATCACATTGCAGGGAGAGGCTGTGTCACGCATGCCCGTGGGCCTTTCGCCATCACGTGGCACCAGGCACGTGCATTACTGCCGTGTCCCTGCACAGCTGTGTCCAGCCCTGCTATGTATCCATAGGCTCTCTCAGTGTTCATCAGCCACAGGGAGGACCACAGATCCCAGCTGATCAACTAACAGGCCAGTGAGCCTGCAGAGATTCCTCCTTCTCAAGGCTGGCACACAGATCATCTGGTCCCATTTTAAACAGCCCTAGCACTGCTCGTACCTACAGTTTAGTAGACAGTGCTGCTAGAGATCTTCCCTCCCCCTACTGTTTGGTCAGAATTATCCTGGAAGCATGGAGTCTTGCGCTGAAACTGCCTGCAAGGATGCCATTTATCTTGATGGCAGGGTGCTGTGCTCATCTATTCCCTCAAAACCATGCTGACACTTGCTCCCTGTAGCCACCCAAGAGCATGCATATGACATCCTAGCAGCTTCAGTCAGCACTGATGAAGAATGGCAGGGGCTGGAAACGAAAGACTCAGTGTTTATCACCAGTCCTGTCCCTGTCTGCTGCCCCAGCAACCTTCCCCTTCCTATAAGATGAGGTGATTCTTGCCTGGATGTTATACAGAGGTTCCCCAGTTTCTTTAGGTGTAGTTTGCTATGCATGCTTTCTGAATTGCGGTAGCACTGCTGGAGGGAAGGAGGAGGGGTGACTGGATTTACTAATCCCTCACCTTGTGGGGTCTTTGAGGAGCCTTTTAGCCTGTGCAGAAGGCATTTAAAAAAAGGAAAGCAGGACACGGCATGCTGCTGGAGAGGGCAGGGACCCTCTCCAAAGGCAGGGAGCCTGCAGGCTGGAGAACCACTCTCACCCAGGGACAGATGTCTGCCTGGGACCTCCTCACAGACTGAGATGTAGTGCCCAGCTCTGAGGAGATGGAAGAGCTCTGCAGTCAGACTTTGGGAGCCAGCTTCTGCCTGTCTCCTCTGCCACCTTAAGGACAAGCTGACAGCTGAAGACAGAGTCTTGCAAGCTGGATCCAGCCACCTGTCCCAGGAGGTCATGGTAGGACAGAAACTCAATGTCACCAATATATTCAAACTTCATCTGTCCCCTGAGCACTATTATGTGCCTTGTTGGCTTATGAGAAGGTGACATGTTCTGCTAGAAAGCAGCTTGGTCTATTCACAGCTCTGCAGAGCTTGGACACTGTTTGCTAGGGTGAATGACCATGTCTGGATTCCCACGTTTTGCCATCCTGTACTCAGCTCCAGCCTGTAAGCTGGCCATTTGCAATGATGCCAGGCAGTCTCCTGTTCTCTTCAGATAACATGGAACTGGTAAGAGCATCCCCAGTACTGCCACAAGCAACCTTCTGATCCTAACCACATGGCTGTCCACTCCCTTGGGTTTTAAAAAGGGAGGTTCCTGGCAAAACATCATGACGTTTAGACAACACTTGGTATATAAATAATACTAAGTATCTTTGTGCCCAAAACCATAATTATTAGGCTTAGCTCATTTATATGATACTAAGGAAGAGTGTCTTCTGGGAAAAGTAACTTTTTCCCCTCATTTCTTTTTCAGATCTATGTCATTGACAGTGCAGATAGGAAGAGGTTTGAAGAAACGGGTCAGGTGAGTTACTTATGCCCAGCTTCCTTTGAAGTAACAGAGTGCTTCTGAGTGCCCCTTGCTCACAAAACTTAGAGAGATGATTTTGTTGTTTATGAGGAAAATTTGCATTTCAAGAGAGACCTGCCTTTCAACATCAATGCAGATTATTTTGGTAGATGTGAAACAAGGAAAATAGGTAGCCTAATTCCGTTTAAATAGAACGGTTTTCATTAAAACTATACAAGAATAGCAAACAGAGCCCCATACTAGAAGAAAAAAACAAAAAAAAAAACTTTTCTAAGTCCTTTAAACCTTGCCAAACCAAGACCCTTAGGAATCTTATTTTCTTATTTACGAAGTTGAAATGGAAATCATATTGACTTGATTGTCTTTTGGATGTAATTGAAAAAAAAAAAAAAACCAACCCAGGAACTTTGTAACTAGGACTGGCTAGAAAATAAGATTTCCGTTCTGCAAAGTTTTGATGTTTTGTAATGTTTTGTGTTTTAGGATGGAACAAAAATAGGACTCTTGAACTTTCTGTTACAAAAATTGGAAAGTGACAGTGTCTCAAAATACCTAACAGCAGATTTGCCCCTTGAAATGGGAGTCAGAAATGAGGGATTTAACCTAAAGCCCTCTGTTCTGCCTGTTCTGAAGGAGGCACTTGATCTTTTGTCTCTCTAATCTGAAGGGCACACCCTCACAGAAGGACTGTTGGTTATTTTAGGAGCAGGGGAAATTTCTCTCCTGTTGATGCTGTTTTGTTTTATAATCAGCAATTAAATATTCATTAGGCAAACGAGAGGGGGAAGAAGCAGAAGTGTAGAGCACTTGCCTGAGTCAGGTGAACTCAGACTGGACCCCTCACATTTCCACAAATAATTTGATTTCAGTAAATGAGCTGTGTCAGATGAAAGACCGATTTTGTTGAAAAATTCCTGGCCAACTCTGTTTATAACTCTGTTCTCTCGCCCTGGTTTCCAAACCAAACATTGCTTTTCAGGGGATGGAATCAGATTTCCACTGCAGTTTAGCATCTCCCTGGCTGTGCTCCTTTAATCCAAAAGTGTCTGGCCAGTGAATGAAAGATATCAGGACAGCATCTGAGAGAAAAACCTTTCCAGCTAAATAAGGAGCCCACAGAAAAAAATCTCATCTACTCATTTCTCTGCAATACCAGCAGTCCCTGCAGGTTGAAGTTCTGCTGGGTTTGCCATATGCTACATAGGGAAGTGACTTGAGACTGCTTGTTTCATGTGAGGCCATTGCACAACCTTAGACATGAAGTATTTCAGCCATCGTTGATCTACTGCAGATTCAGATTTGGGCTATTAAAAGACTCTCTTTGAGTCATTCAGTTTAGAATGGACAAACCCATTTCTCAGGATGCCACCCAATGTGTACTCTGCATATGGAGCCAAAATCCAGCTAGCAGGGCTGACCTAGCTTGTCTGCAGCTAGCCAATGCCTTCAAAAGCATTGCCACTTTCTTGTGGGATTTCCATTTCTGGTGGAAAAGGAAAAAAAAAAAAAAAAAAAAAAGAAAAAGAAAAAAGTCCTCTGCTGCTCAAGTTGCAGTTTATAGAGCTTGGAACAAACCCCTGAAAGTCATTATTAGTGAAGATATCAGGGCCGGTGTCAGCGGCTGCTCAGGTACAAATGCCAGTCAGGCAGTAACTTAAAACAGATTCCTCATCCTGCCAATTTACATGTTTTTTGCTGTTTCATCAATTTTGGTCTCTGGGGAGCAGCGACTGGTAAAACACAGAGCTGTAGCCTTTAAGGCAACTGCTAATTTCAGACTAAGATGAAGATTTTTGTAACCTGTAATTGGAAGAAATAGCTTTTGAACCTTGGGCTCGGATGATTGTATACATTTTTCTTCTCTTATAATAAGAACACTGGAACACGCTCTTCCAGCATTTGCCCTAAATATATTTCTAATTAGAGACAACCACTGGTGGTTGAAGGTTTTCTTCCCTTGCCTCCCTCCGCCTTCCCCTCACCCTGCTCTCTTGTAAATGATATAGGAGCTGGCTGAGCTTTTGGATGAAGAAAAGCTTGGTGGAGTCCCCGTGCTCATATTCGCTAACAAGCAGGATTTGCTGACGGCTGCCCCTGCTTCAGAGATTGCCGAGGGACTGAACCTACACACAATCCGTGACAGAGTTTGGCAGATCCAGTCTTGTTCTGCTCTTTCAGGAGAGGGAGTACAGGTGAGGCACTGGAGAGGGCTTGCTGTGCCAGCAGGCCATCTGCGAGACAGAGATCCTTGTCTGCGATCTGCAGGGTGGGGCAGCACTGGCTGCATCGCAAAAGAGGGTCAGCACGGCCAAGCCCTCACTGCTCGCAGCATGGGTCACGTATCTCACTCACCTCCTGTGTGCAGGGGAGGGGCAGCTGTGGGCCCTGGGGATCTCTCTGTCCCTGGAAAAGGGGAGCCTTCGCCTCCCCACCCGGGACCCCTTGACCGGGCCAGATGAAGACATTGATTTATTTTAAAGAGACTGCTGTCAGGTTAATCATTTTCACAAAACAAATCGCCTTCTACTATTAACCCCTTTGACTGTTACAAGTGTGCACTTTAGAAATCTGATTTACCTTCACTACTAATGTCATTTGGCGTTTTGCTCAACCCAGGCGCCAGAGAACAGCCGATCAATTTTTCTGATCTGAGAAACACGAGAGCAGCATATGGGGCAAAGACCACTTCTAATGGCAGCATGTGGGGCAGCACAAACCCTCACAGGGGGCTGAGCTGTGTTCCTGAGCTGAACTGTAATAGCTGCGCCTTGTAGCCAGTTCCTGCAGCATAGTAGCTCTTTGTAATGTAAATGGGACCTGGGTTTGTTTATTTCACTCTTAGGCTTTCCTGAATTAAATATTTGCAGCGCTCCCAATCCAAGCAGTCAGGATTATTCCCTTCACTGATACTTAAAGAAACAAAATCATGAAGCCATTTATCTCCACTGCAAATTCAGTGAATTCCTTATTAGCAGATGCTACAGGGCTGCTCAAGATAGCCAGATCTCAAGCTGAGTACGAAGAGTCAGAGCAGAAGCCCACAATACTGAGTGGGCAATAAAATGGCAGATGAAATTCAGTGCTGACAAGTGCAAAATAATGCACGTGAGGAACAACAACTCTAACTAGACATATATGATGATGGACTCTAAATTAGCTGCCATTACTCAGAGCAGATCACTGGGAACAGCAGCTTAGTGCTCAGCAAAGGCCAAAAAGGGAAAACCAAATGCTAGGGAGTTGCCAGTAACTAGAAAAGGAATTTCTAGAAAACTCTCTTCTGTAACAGAATAAAGGCATGGTAGGCACCAGCCTTGAACACAACATTAATTTCTGCCTCTATTCCTATCTAAAAAGACTTCAGCAGCAGTAAAATCAGAGTCCAAGAAATTGGGTTGAAGGGTCTTATGCTTAAAACATGGCCAACTAAAAGCACAAAGGAGGTTGCTGAAGGCCTTGTCCATTCAAGCTGTAAGCATCTCCAAGCATGGAAATTCCCCCATCTCTCTACATAGTATTTTCCAGCACTTAACTGCTCCCATCAATAAAAATATTGTCCAAATACCTGCTCAGAAGTATGAGAGATTTGAGGATCTTTTTTTGAGATTATTTTGAGAATGATCAGCAGTACAGAGTGACATCTGTAAACGAGGAGAATAAATAGATTGGGACTTGCAGCTTAGAAGAGAGAGAGAGAGGACAAAAAGTGAGAATGTCTTTGGGGTTTATGGGATACAAGTGACAGACTATATGCTGTTTTTTCCACATTGCTAGAGGAAGGAGGTTCCTCATGAAGCAACGATTTAAAACAAGTAAAAGCTGCTTCTTCGCTAGTTGCATAATTGAGTTGTGGATCTCTTTGGCTGAAGATGCTGGGGAGACCAAAGGAATTGGTTGGCTCAGAAAAATATTAAGCGAATTTCTGAAGAGCTCCTCAGACAAGATCTGGGGATAACTTTTGGGCGAGGAACAGCCTGGGCCATAGACTAGGAGAAAGAACCCAGTTCCTACTTGTTCTTTCCCTTGGCATCCATTGACCTGACCCCTTACAGTAGTTATTTAGCTTTGAAACTCTTAACCTAACATTTAGACCTAAATGTTTCAGATGGTGTCCTTCAAAGGCCCTTAGTTAGCTAAAATACAAATTGAGCTATGTTGTAACCACCCTTGTGAAAAGCTTCAACTCTGCAATCTTTATTTTGAAGCGGTGGTCTTAAAAGGGAAATACATTCCTCAGTGGCAGTGTGTGTTGAAGTCCAAAGAAACGTGATCGTGATTTACGATAAAGTGAGATTGCAGTTTCAAAGGGTTGCAGACAAATCAGGCTACCTGCTTCCTTCCTTCAGGCCCTCCTCTATTTTATCTAAGTCCAAGCTCTTAAGGGCAGTAGAATGGCAGATGAGCTTCTGGGAGGAGTGCTGGATGTGGAAGAGCTACATGGCAGGAGGTGGCACTTTCTGTTGCTGAGCTATGAAGAATGCCTCTTTTCCAAACTGATCTGCAGGCTCTCTGAAGCGCTCTGCGCACTTTTTTGTTGCTCAGTCTTCCTTTCTGTGCCCTCTCCTTGAAGTGCAGTGCATCTTTGTATGCATTCAGTTGACCAGAATATAAGCCCAAAGTTCTCACCCAGAGAAATTAAATCCAGTTCTGTACTTACTTGCAGAAAACAGAAGATGAGAGCTAAATTAAAGTATTTGCAGCCCTATAGATTTTGTTCATTATGCTTATCTAGACAAATTAATTTAGATGCAGGGCAGATAATGTGCTGTTGTCCCCAGTCTCGTTGCCCTAAATACTGCAGCTTATTCCATAAGTAATTGTTGCAAAAAGGCAAGTCACAAATTCTCTGCAGCTTAAAGTAAGAGCCCTTGTATTTCTCTTGTGCCATAATTCCAGCCCTGTCAAATCAGGCAGCAAGGATGCCAAGCTCGCCTTCTCTTGGCAGTTCATTGAACAGAATGTTTTCCAAGATGGCTTTTAAACCAAAGGATCTTAGGTGCAATTGGATCAGCCCAGAAATAAAGAATGTCTTCATCCCTGGGACTCTCAGAAGTCAACATGCTCAAAATGTAGGGGAATCAAAGAAAAACTTGTTGAGAGCACGAGATGAAGAGAGAAGATTTTGAGAATCGTGGTACACTGTCTCTACCAGTGGCTCAGAAGGAGGCCATCTATGTGTAGTTAGTGATCAGCTCACTGCTTTAAGGACTTCTTTGAGAAATGACAATGAGTGACAGAAGAATAAATGAAGATGTGGAAGCATCAGGTATTCAGATGAAAGGCAAAGAGCAATCACGCTAACCATCACTGCTGATGGAATACATTAGCTGGAGTAAAATCACAGACGTCACTGATGGATTTTGCAAGGAAGGGTGGTAGCATACCTAGTACTCAGCACACAGAAGTACAGAGTTCATAGGAGAAGATTTTTGTGATAGCCTGAAGGAAGAGCAGTGAGCAAAGATAAATAACGCCGATACATGAAGGAGAAATAGTTTGAAGGTCATTTAATTAGTTTAGCTGCTAGCACCATGGTGTATAGAATTGGGTAGTTAAGACTGGGGATTTCAAGGTTAATGAGATTAGATTATGGTTAATAGAATGATACAAATTTAGAGAATTTAACTATTATTTGAATTGGGTTATTTAATAAAACTGTTAATTAAGGAGGGAATCCATATTGTCATCTTCTCTTTTAAAATTAACCGTCAGGGACTCAGGAAGAAGGGCCCAGCAATGTTATGGGCAGGCTCAGGAGAAAGGTGGCTGGGTTAACTGGAAACCCCATACAGGAAGCCCTCTGGAAGCCAGCTGACCATCTTGCATTGTGCCAGCTGAAGACTTCTTTACCTCCAGAGTGAAATCATGGGCAACGCTTGTCTGCTCAATCACCCTTCATAATATCATTGCAAGAGGAGCGACATCCCTCACCTTAAAAGCTATTTCAAACAAGCTTTCTGCTTGCATATGATTTTAACCTTCTGACTAGTTATCAGTTGGGAAAGCCTCTTCTCCCTGCCATGACTGTTTGGACTCTGCCTCTAGAGCAGCAGCATCCTGTTCCAGCTTACACTGAGACCCTTGTGTGTGGTACAACAAATGAGAGAGGTGATCACCAATTCCAGCAGAGAAACACAAGGGAGACCTTGCCTCACAGTAGCTCTCCATTGCCACATGGGCTCTCCTGGGGTTGTGACCACGTCTCTAATTGGTGTGCAGAAGCTATGCATGTTCCATCCTGGCCAGCTGGGATGAGGTGAAAGCTAAAGGGACTCCCCTGCTTTTGCTGGAGATGCTTCTGAGGGGGCAGTACGTATTAAACACGACTCAAGACTTTGGACCAGTCTGTGCTCTGCAGCTCATTTCTTGTTTGAAGCAAGAATCTTGGATCAAGGCAGCAGGAGCTCAGCCTGCCCTGAGGAACCTCCTCCAGGGCGATGCTGCAGCATATTGTGTCCAAAGTCTCCCAAGCATAATAGCACCCAGGAGACTATTAAAAGCCAATGGAAATGAGAGTAGCCACTAAACTCTAATTTATGCCAGAGCCAGTCTGGGCTGAACTGCTTACTTCTCCCTGTTGGGCTCTATTCTCCACTGGGAGAACGGAGCCCAAGACCTACATGTTGCTGGTACTGCAGTTCACCACTCTGACAGGGGCAAGATTCAGAGCAGGACTCCCAGCAATCTTCTGTGTTATATCCTCTGAGCTAGGTTTTGTCTAAAAGATGTCTAAGCCACAGCAGGCTGGCCAGATATCTCCCACATCTTAAGAAGGTTCTGAGGCTACTTGTGAATGTGATTTTAAACCAATTTTGACTACTGCAGCTCTCCTGGGGCAGGCAGAGCCAGTTGTGATGAGGAAAAGCAGCAGTATTTCCAGACTACAGGGCAAAGTCTTGTGATTTTTAAGCAGGGTAAAAAGAGACTCTACAAAGTTGCATTGGGGATACAAGCTCTCAGAGGACAAAAAAGCTTGCACCCAGGCAAAGGCAAGGATGGTATACTTGTGGGAGCCTATAAAGCCTGCCTGTATGCTGAGCAGAGGTGCAAAGAAATGACAGATAATGAAGCCACACTTACAGCTTGCAGAGGGAGAAGAAAGCGGCAGTTAAAATAACATACACCAAAAATGCTAGAGATGGAGAATTTTGTACTTGCATGACCCAATTTGTTATGGCAGACAGAAGATTACATGAAAGGATTAAGCTTTGCTGTCCTTAAGGTCACATTAGGGGTCACAAGTCTGTGGCCTTGCCTGATCCCTGGCTTGCAGGGGAGCAGAAATCAGGATGCTTTTTTATGGGGTGGAAGGGACTCATTCACTGCGTTTGAAGTCAGATTACTTCACTCCCACAGCCACAAAGCTGATAATGCAGAGAATAAGCAAGCAGTGGGCTAATCTCAAACAGGACTTTGCATTCCTCCTGGGGGAGGCTCTAGCAGTTCTTTCCCAAAGGGTGTCACAGCACAACTCCCCTGGCACAACAGCAGACGTGACTGCAGCGAGGCGGGGTTGCGCTAAGCAGCGTTTCTCTGCAAGGAGCATTATCCTCTTCCCTGGAGTTCTCTCTCTTTGCTTTGGTAAAGTTTACTAGCTGCTTGTTAAGGAGCTAAGAGAGCTGAAGCCGAAAGATCTGAAATCTTTCCCTGGCTAAGTTTTCCCATGGTTGACTTGAGGCTGGAATACTAATATTGTATCCGTCTCCATCCTCAGCATATCTGCCAACGTCTCTGTCTCAACAAAGCAGCCCAAGGACATCTATCAAGATCTAAATGTTACTGTAGGGACTGTACTTTCTGCACAGAGCCATCTTTTAAGCATGCAGATATAGGGACAGAAAATGCAGGGACAAAGGATGACTGCAGCTGACTCCTTGTGGACTTGACTCTTTCAAGCATCTTTTCCTCCTTCCCCTGTGCTTTCCCCACAGAGCTCTTTGTGTTTGTAACAGTTTCTCTCCATTTCTCTGTCTTAACAACCCCTTGTCCCACTTCAGACTTCAGGCAGAAAAACTGCAAACGTACCTTCTTGTTTCCTTTGCCTTCCGTTGCATTTGCTGTTGCACTCAGGGCACTGCAGAAAACGTGCCCTGACAAAGTTGCACCAGAAGCTGCAGCATGGCTGAAGATGAGGAAGATACATCGCATGTAGAGCTGGCTGCATTCATTTTCTCTTTATCTCTGTCAGGCAGGGAGATACTTACAATTAAATGTGATTTTTCCTGTCAATTATCTCGTGCCAGAAGAGAGTTTTAAAATCAATTCCTGCTTTAAAAGTTCATCGACCTACTTACGTATTTCAAGCCTGTTTGGAGTTCACCTTTCCTCTTGCATTTTGCTATGTCATTCTTTTGCCCTCATTATATGCTTGATGCAGCCAGGCTCCCAGCCATGGTAAATCCCATCATAAACTCTGCTTTATGACCCTCACCACACCGGTGCTAAAACGGTCTGTCTTTCCCCTTCCTGAGCTCCCTGATGGCAGCAGGCAGAGTTTTAATCACTGTGAATTCAGGTTGTGGTCAGATTAGGTAGAAGATAGGATGCGTGTTTGTTGTTTTGCAGTGATGTATTGTTTCTGGGATTACTGTGCTGAATAGCAGAGGGTGTCAGCTGATATTTATTACTTAAAGCTGTCTCAGCTGTTCTGGTTCAGCAAATAAACCTACATTCAAAATGAATGAGGAGCTCTGCTTGCCTTGTATGCCATGATGTGTGCAAATGTGATTATTGCTTCCGAGGCAGGGGAAGCTGGAATCATTGTGGGAGCGTTTTTAGTTATTTATTTATTTTCACTCTTTGCAGGCAATCACGCGCATTTCTAAAGCACACAATGGAGCCAAAGGCTTGACACCTCTCTTCCCTGCCCCATTGTTAAGCCCTGGCATTCCACTGGCTGGGAAGGCTGGCTCCCTCTCTCTCTAAAGTGATAAGCTTTAAACCATGCTATTGATTGCTTAAGGCGTTACATGTTTTACACCTAGGTTATCGGTGTTATTGAAAGGGGAAGACACAAAGCTACTGGGCCTTAAAATGAATCTACCTCTCGTCTTTTCCCATTTGCTCTGAGGATTTCAGACAATTTGTTTTACCCCGATCTCTGCTGTGGAGATAAATAAATGAAACTGGAGGCAGCAGCCCTCCCCGAGGTTCGAGGTAGCAGTGTTATTAGTACCTGGCCCCACGTGCAGCCAGCCAAACTGGGCTTGCTTATTCTTTAACACAGCATGTTGACCGTTGAACGTAATGCACCGAAATCCTCCCAGAGCTCCAGAGTGGCTTTCACCCAGTTTACAAGCACAACCATGTCCCATCCCACCTGCCTTCTTTCTGCCCGTGGCACCAGCAATGCCTTGTAGGTAGGGTAGGGGTGGGTTTGATGGGACACAAATATGAGAACTGTGCATCCTGTGCTCCGTTCTCTGCACCTCACATCAGAGAAGCATCAGGAGTGGGATAAAGTGTCGCTTTGTCCTTCAGTGGCATATCCCGTTCTGGGACCTCAGCAAGAAACTCGTGCTCAGTTATTCACAACTGAAGAGCTGCCCTATTGCTTGCAATAGCAAGAAGAAGTAGCTGCACTCGTTTTTACACAAGTACCCTAATGAGTGTATCGGCATCGTAAAACATGACCACCTCTATTCTCACTGTGTTATCCCACAGTGCATGTTTCTCAGAGGCACAGAGTCTACATGCCATGATTAAAGGGACTTTCGTCCATCTGAGCTGATGTGATTTGCCTGGGGACACACAGGAGGCACGCAGCTGTGCAGAGAATTAGAGGCACGCACTGAATGTGGAGCTGGCTGTGTAACAAACAGCTTAAAATGCACAGTCTCAAAGACAAGGTGGCATGGCCAAGGTTACACAAATGATCTGAACCTAGAATTGAGCCTCGATCTGCTGCTGACATACCTTAACTGCAAAGTGATCCTTCCTTGAAGGACCGAGGCATAGTGACACGATGAGATGATGATACTTTTTATGGTCAGAAGAAGGATTTAATAACTGAGCAATGAAGCGCTTGCTTTTATGCACGGTGGTTTTGGGCACAGAGTGCAGGCGTGGGGCAGAGGAGGACTGGAGATTCCCTTTCCCTTCCCTCAACTAACACTGCCTTTCTCTGTCTAAAGGACGGCATGAATTGGGTGTGCAAAAATGTCAATGCAAAGAAGAAATAAAGCACTCTGAGCTGCATGGAAATGGAGGAGCGGTGGGAGCAGAATTCTAGCCTGAAAACACTAATTTGCTGCTTTCTGACCAAATGTTTTTCCATCTGTGCACAGCTACAGCTGTTAAAAGAAAAAAAAAAAAAAAAGAGAGAGAGGAAAAAAAAGGGAACACCATCGGTTAAAACCTACTGCTGGATTTGGAACTTGACCTGCTCTTTAGTGTCGTTTTTTATCCCAATAAAGGAATTATATATTTCCTCCCTATGCATAAATAGTATTAAATGTCTGATTAGCCAGCAAGTTTGTAAGCAGAAGCAAGACTGATTCAGTGTGAAGCAGAGGGAGTGGTGAGTTACTGTAGTTGCTTAAATGCATAGGAGCTGCCCTATCTGTGCAGGCTTGCAGTTGCTGAGGACACGCTCAGGTGTCAGTCACAGCTTTTCCTCAGTGACAGATAAAACGTGGTTTTGTTACCAATTGTGGGTAGTTTCTTAAAAAAAACTGATAAGAAGTCATTTGTGTAATGAGGGTAGAAGACTTCAGCATATTCCTATAGCCATAAAAGAGGAGTTTGATCATAACGAGACACTGCTACATTGCGACGACGCCGTAGAAGGAAGAGGGTTATGTGTGTATAATTGAAGCTCTTTACAATTGGAATAATGCAGGATGAGCGTGCCTGGGGCTTTTCTCGCAGCTGAAGGAGAATTTAGCCCGGCGTTTCACCTTGAGCCAGCAAAAACGTGGTTCCTGTGTTCAGTAAGCTCCATATGTGAGATTAGTCTTGATGTTGAACAATCCCTGTTGATTTTCCCTTGATGTTAAGGCAACTCCGCAGCAAAATGCAATTAAGTCCGTGATTACTTTCTAGAATGAGATACCAGGTCCCAGGCTTCCTCTCTGCAGTGTGCAAAACCCATTCTCCCGCCCTCCTCCGCAGCCCCGCATGGAGGTGCCCCCAGCCCGCTGCCAGCTGCAGCTCAGCCGGGTGGAGGTGAGGAGCCCGGCAGATGGGAAACGCTCTTTATAGCGAGGGTTTGTTCTCCCCTGAACTGCCTTTCCTGCAGAAGGATGCGGTTGCTGAGATAGAAACGCGAATGCGTTTTCCACCTCCTTGTCCGCGATTCAAATCTATCCCCAGCTGACAGCGGGCAGGAGTCACTCAGCGCGCCAAAGCAGCCACGTCCTGTTGAAGCGTGGTGACTCCTGGGCCAGTTTCTAACGCACAGATGGTAAAATAATCCCGCTGCCCTGCTTGCCAGCTTTGTTTGCCGCCTGCCTGCGAAAGGCCAGGGCTGGCTGGGGACCGCCTTACCCCTTCCACCTCTTGCAGGCGGGCGGCACGGGGCGAGCTGTGTGTCCTGCGGCATGTGGCTTCACCACGCACCAGCGAGCTGACTCATGGAGCCAGGTGGCCAGCTGACACCCCTGGAGCTCCACGCCTCGCTCGTCCCTTCCCCTGGACATCTCCAGCTCACGGCACAAACATCTGCACTGTGCGTGAAGCCGCCTCCGTGTTAGAGCCCGGCACATTGAAATTGTCTGGGGCCGCTTCCAGGTCCTCCCGTACATGGGGATGGTTCAGGGGTTGGGCTGCGCGTAGTTCAGCTGTCATTGCTGTGGCTGGGGGCAGAGGGACAGCTGGGACAGCAACTGCTGCAGCAATCCAAGTGTAATCTGCCTGCGTCTGTGAGTCAGCACCCTGAGTGCATCTGTCTGCAGCCCAGGCGGGACGTGCAGACGGAGCGATGCAGCCTGCTGCAAAAAGCAGGGCTGGGAGGGGAGCGGAGGCTCCATCGAGCTGTTAGGCAATAGCTAATGACACAAAGAAGTGACACGCTTCCAGTTGGCGTGCGTTGAGCAAGGAATCGTGAGGAGAGATGTTCATTTAAACAGAGCAACTGTGTTAGCTTAAGGGGAGCCTCAGGAAGCTGAGCCCTCGTGTTTCTGGAGCCAAAGGAGGAGAAATGTATCCCAGCACGTGTATGAGAGATCCCCTTTTCCTCCATATCCGCACATATGCCTGATGAAAGTGCTGTAAAGCATTGCAGCCCCTTCTGGAAGGCACGCTTTGGGCTGTGGGAAACAGTCCCAGGCTTTAGGCTGGCACTGGGTGCTGAGTGAAGTGCTTTGGCTTCTCTCCTCTGCCCCATCAGAACAAAACCCCCCTGGGGGCAGAAGGGAACCCTCCTCACCTGCAGGACTGCAGAGCTAAGTGCTGCCCCGCTCTCTGCTATTTCTTTAGGCTCCCATCAGTTATACTTGGAAAATGTGTGTAAAATGCTGTAAATTTAATCTTGCTCCAGTTTGGAAGGAAAAATTGCCTTACTGAACTCAGGATCCAGAAGCGTTTGCTGGCTCATTCCTTATGTTTGCTGGTTGCTTGGTCCTGCTCCAGCCAGAGCTTCGCCCGTCATCTGGTAGATGAATGTGGTCTACCTGGGAGGATGGAGGTGGAGGGTTACAACGACTGAAGTAAATCATCTTGCAGCAATGGCCATAAATGCTCTCTGTACTGTAAGCTCTGTGTATTGACCTGGTAGAAATGTAAAGGGATGTGGGGTTCTGCTCACCTGCCGCTCTGCCCCCAGCAGCACCCGGCTCAGTACCACCTGTGAAGCTGGGAACACAAACGCTGCCCCTCTGCCTCCTGACCCATTTGCTTCATGCTAATGTCCTGAGGAGGCTTTGTCCTTCCAACTCTGCTTTGCCCTCTTTGAAGTGAGATCCGAGCAAAGCAAACCATCTCATTGGTATGGGTGGAGCTCTGCCGCACATTGCATCGATTCATAGATTTTTAAAGCCAGAAGGGACCATTATGTTCCTCTCTCCTGACCTCCCGCATAACACAGCCCATTAAATTCCACCCAGCCAGGCTCGCTGCAAGCTCGATGCCTTCGCTTGAATGAGAGCCCCTCTGCCAGGCAGGCAGCAGCCTGATTTAAGGCTCCGAGTGACGGCCGACCCCAGCCCAGGCACGAGGAGTCTGTCGCAGGGGTTAATTCCCTTCCCGGGGGGAGGCTGTCGTGCTTCACTTTCACATCATTAAATCTGGTTTTACCTTTGTGATAGATTAAAGACGCCTCTCCTGCCCATTGGTGTTCTCTGGAGGGGAAAGATGATGGAGAAGTGAAATTCTCCAAGGGCACGGCAGGAAATGAGGCTCTGATGTTTGCAGCGGGGACTCGTGCTCAAACCCCAGCTCCCCAGTTGGCTCCGATGGAGAATTTCTCTCCTTGCCCTCGCATTGTTCCCCACACCCCAGTGCCACCCCTCGTGTGCTAGAGGCGTTTTTCTCCATCAGAACTGTACCTGATCAGCAGACGGCGTTGGCTGACCGCAGTGGGGTGAGGCCTCTCCTGCACTGCCTCTTCCATCGTGGTCCTGCTGTGGCCAGGCCCACACAAGCTCTTTCTTTTATGTTCCCTTTCTGAATTCCACCAAAAAGGGGTGTTTGCAATACCTGCTCGTGTTGGTACTCGGTGTATGGTTTAGATGTCTTTGTCAAAAAAAATAAATCATTAAAATTTAGTAGAAAGACACACGGTGTCTCGAGGTGATCCTTTTCCTTCCGCGGGCTTCATTCTCCCGGCAGCAGTCCGTATGTCTGCCTGTCTGCCTGTCTGTCTGTCCATCTGTCAGGCCACCCATCCATCCATCCATCTGACCGTCTGTCTGTTCCAGCTATCTGTCCCTCTATCTGCCTGTCCACCCGTCAGTCTGCCTGTCTGTCCACCCCTCTGTCTGTCCATCCGTCTGTCCATGTACTGCCTCCTCTGCTTTCCCTCCGTCTCACAAGAGGAACGAGGCGGCTGCCTGTGCTGGAACCACTCAGATTTTGGAAGAACACTTTTTCCATCGGATTTTTGTTCATCCAAAAACTATCATAGCAGCGAGGAAGTGAGGATGGTGCGCTTCAAGAGCAGCATATTGTCTCCAAAGTCATTTTGTAGGTTAAAAAAAGTGTGTGTGTCATGGAACTCGCTCCCTGCTGATCTGGCAGGAAAATTAGCAGGGAAAAAAGCAAAGCAGAGAACAGTTTGGTTTTGGTTCAGCGTGACCGAGTTCAGAGGGAGTTTTGAGAGTGAGGCGAGTTCCGGCTCCACTTCTTTCCAACCAGTGTGACTCACTGCGCCAGGACGGCCCCATCGCGGGGAGCTGCTGGGGCCCGACCCGAGGATGGGCCGCAGGACAGCTCAGCTCTGCGGTGTGCCTTGGGGCAGGGGGTCCCCGCACCCAGACTGCAATGGGGACGGCGCCCCACGGGGTGCTGCGTGTGGGGGGGCTGCCCCGCGGTGCCCTGTGCTGCTGAATGGGGCATTGAGCAGCACAGCTGGTGCGGGGGGGCGAGGGGGCCGCAGTTGCTCCTGACACTTTTGCCTCTGAATGTGGTGATAAACTCCCTTTCCCGATTAGCGTTGATCCCTCTGCCTCCAAAACAGTTGGCCCTAATGAACATACGGCCCAACAGCTGTAAGCGGTTATACATATGCATGGATATATATATTTATCCCCCCCCAAGCCCATCCATATATACTGGAGATCACAGCTGTTGCTATTCTTCCTTGCAATGCAGATCAGACGCTCTCTCTCTTTGGAGTCTTACTTGACCTATTTTGCAGGCGCAAGATTTTTTGTGATGATGATTTCCCCAGTTGGTGCTTTTGATTCCGCCTGAAACATCTTGATTGAAGGCAAACAATGGCAGCTCCGGCAGCCGGCAGCGCCCCGCACCCACGCGCCGCCCTGGCAGCCGCCACGCTGGGGACCATGGGGACAGCATGGGGACAGCATGGGGACATGGGGACGTGGGACAGGATGAGGGGACATCTGGGATTCCGGGACAGGGGATGGGACAAGTGCACACTGAGGACACTGGGGATGTGGAGACATAGGATGTGGGATATGACAAGGGGATGTGGGCAACATGGGGATCCAGGGGATGAGAGACGGGACAAGGGGACATTGGGGACAGAGAGACAGCAGGGACTTGGGATGGGACAAGAGGACGCTTCCCAGCAGCCATTTTACAGAATCACAGAACTGTAGGGGTTGGAAGGGACCTCCAGAGATCATCTGAGTCCAACCCCCCTGCCAAAGCAGGTTCCCTACACCAGGTCGCGCAGGTGGGCATCCAGGCAGGTCTTGAACATCTCCACAGAAGGAGACTGCTGTCACAACTCCTATGCTGCCCCCTCCTTGTGCCCAGCAGGCCCCTGCACCTGGTGTCCCCATCCCCTGCCACCTCCCAGATGTCACTTGCTTGGCCCCCAGCCCCTTCTCACCTGCCAGCCCCAAAATCTGCAAACGAAGCTGGCTTCCCTCGGTGTGGAGACTGGGCCCCATGGTGACATCCCTTGGTGTGGAGGTAGGTACCTGCGATGACCTCCATTGGCGTGGAGGTGAGTACCTGTGGTGAGCCCCATTGGCGTGGAGATGGGGCCCTATTTTGACCTTCCTTGATGTGGAGACAGGGACTCTTGGCGCCAAGGACTGCACATATGTCATTGCAGCAATGCTCTCAGCACTCTCCAGGCAATGGGGTCCCTCAAAGCCCATTCCTCAGAACCGGCCACCAGTCCCATCTCAGTGTGGGCTTTGGAGTCCAGCAGGAGCCTCCCACAGCCCTGTGGACCCCCTTGGCCACCCCCCAGAGAGGGGCCCTACAGTGGCCACATCCCAGCGTGGAGGATCGCCTGGCCAGGAATGCACAAAGCCATTATTTGTTGGCTTTTCCATTGGATGAGCATCCTTCATCCCTGTTTCTACAGCAACTGGGAAGTTCCTGTCCTGGCCCGAATGGAGGGCATGAAGTGGCCGAGGGGGAGTCAGGGTGGGGGGGAGACAGAAAAAAGGTTCTGAGGGCAGAAGGAGCGCTGCGTGGCCCCAGTGTGGGCATGGTGCAGGGGGATCGACCCCGAAACTGCACTGCTCTTAGAAAACCCAGTGAGCCGACAGCGCTTTATCTTCCACTTCTTCTCTTCATTTATTCATTATGAGATAATATCCAGATCTGGCTAATTAATATTCCTGCATATTTTCCAAGGGCTGATGAGGTATCTTAAAAACATCTCTCCAAGATGGGCTTTCATATTTATAAGGTTGCTGCGCAAACTTAAATTGACGGCGTCTAAATATACTCCTCATGTTTAAGCATGGGGCCACGTTCCCAGGGGCGATGGGGGGTTTTGGGGGCTCCTCAGCTCAAAAAGGCTCCTGGAAGCCACACTGTGATATGGTGGCACCTGTCCTTCCACGGGGATAAGGGGTTTCCATCTGATGGCATTGAGTGCTGCACCTGGGCTGGATCTGGGGTCCCCAACCCACTGGACTATGGATGCCAGAGCATGGTTGTGCTGAAATCCTTTCAAAGGTTAAAAAAAAGGAGTTAGTGGCAAACGGGGAGCTTGCTGTGCATTCACTCTCATTATGCTGATTGTCATTTAGTTGTATGCAAAAGGTGGAGGAGGCTCCCATTGACACAGTGGAGCCCCAGTGGGGGTATGTCCCTAAAGCTGGAGGAAGCATTGCTGGGGACCTGACCCCATCGCTACCACAGCCCCAGAACTGCACCCTTCCTGGGGCTGAGCTGGAAATGAAGCACTGACCCCATGATGTGCCAACGGACAGGGGACAACCCAAGCGTTGGTGCCACCTCTCCCCTCACCACTCCACCAGATGTGTGTGCCTGGCCCCAGCTGTTTCCCATCAGCCTCCCCCGGCCCCATGATCCTTTCTCCACCCAGCCCCATGTCCTTCATCAGACACCAATTTGGTCCGGTCCAGCTGCTCATTTTTCTTTCTGCCGTGTCACATGTTTTCACCCAGCTCCCAATCCATCTCCTTCCATTCACAACTTGAGCTGTTTATGGATGGCCCCCACTCACCCCCTCCTCCTCTCCCCCTCAGATAGAGCCATTCATCAGCAGAACCTCTCAGCACTGGACTTACCCCTTTGGTCCCACTGCCTCCACGAGGCCACCACGTCCCCACATACCATCAAACAGTTCCAGTGCTGGGGTTTTGTCAGAGGCAGGGGGTTTGTACTGAGGCTCAGTGCTGCGTTTGGGGCTCCAATGAGCCATGGGGACAGGTGGGGACATGTCCCAGAGCCCCGTCTAAAGGCAACAGGTGCCTTAATGCCCACAGCTGCACAGAGGAGGAGGATGAGGACAGCTGGGAGAGTAGAAAAAAAAAAGCAGAGAAACCCAATCCTGAAAAGAACGGCAGAAATCCCTGCATGCCTCCAGAAAGCCCCATTTTTCCCTGGATAGGCCCCTTTGGCCTCCATTCCACTCCATTGGCTGCAGTGGCCTCTCCATTCCTCTCTGTTGGCCCCATTGACCTCCATTCCCCTCTGCTGGCCTCCATTTCCCTCTATTGGCCTCCATTCCCTTCTATTACCCCAGTTTTCCCCTGGATTAGCCCCATTGGCCTCCACCTCCCTCTATTGGACTCTATTCCCCTCTGTTGGCCTCCATTTCCCTCTATTGCCCTAATTTTCCCCTGTATTGGCCTCAGTGGCCTTCATTCCCCTCTGCTGGCTTCCTATTCCCCTCTATTGCCCCAACAGAGGCTGCTCCTCTTTTTCCCCTGAATTAGCCCCATTGGATTCCATTCCCCTCTGTTGGCTTCCATTCCCCTATATTGCCCCAGGTTTCCCCTGGATTGGCCCCACTGGCTTCCATTCCCCTCCACCAGCCTCCACTGCCCTGAAAGAGCAGCTCAGCCCCTCACGACATCATTTCCTCATCCTTCCCACAGGGCTGGGGCCATGCCGTGCCCATTCCTGCCGCAGGCAGCAAAGCCGCCATCCCCATCCTCGTCCCTGTGCCGCCACAATGGGGATTGTTCCAGAGGCCGCGGGCAGGACGCAGCCCCGCGCCTGACTCACATCCTCACGGGCTGGGAGGGTGGCCCCTCCAGCATCCCCCTGGGAGATGAACCCAGAAGGGAACCCGCGGCCCTGCGGGGCACGTTGGGGTCTGGGCTGCCTCGGGGTCTCGCATCCCAAACCCAGTGCTGCTCCTCCCCAGAACCCGGAGCCCCGCGGAGCCGCACCGGGCAGAGCGCAGCAGAGCGAGGCGGTTGCACTAAGTGATCACATTTATTTGAATATTTGTGTGTGTGTGTGTGTGTGCGTGTGTGTGTGTTCTAAAATTGGTTACAGAATAAATACCTGTGCCTTATAGCAGGAAGTCCACTTTTTTTTATACAAAGTGCTTGTTACAGGAAGTTGCATCAGCGATACGCGGGGGGGTGCGTTTGGCAACGCTTCCCCTCCTGAAAACTAGAACAGTTTTTGTTGTTGTTGTTGTTTTATTAATTACTATTATTTATTCGTGTTTTTTTTTCTTTTCCCTTTTTTTTTGTTTTTTTTTTTTGTTTGTTTGTTTTTTGTGCATTAAATTTCCTGCCATTGTGTATTTACAAATCTCTGAAAGGAGAGGGGGAAAAAAAAAACCAACAAAAAATCAAACCAAAACCAACCAACGCCGAGACGTGTGAGAGGTGGTGGCCTTTAACGCAAAAAAAATCAGCCTTTAAAAAAAAAATAAAAGTAACAAACCCAAAATCTACACGTATCATTTCATACTGAATCAATGATAGGTTTTTTTTTTTGTTTTTTTTTTTCTTTCATTTTAAAAAGGGAAAAAGAAAGGTCGGGAAAAGGGGGAAAGTGAACCAAACCAAAAGAATAACTGCAAGGAGCGGGAGCAGAGAAGGTGCCATTGTCCCTTCGGAGTGTCGGCAGCGAGCGAGGGCAACGCGCCCAACGCAGATCCCCATCCACTGCTTCTCCTTAATTCCCCCCTCATCTTTTCTGGCAAGGGGCAGGAGGGACGTTCCGAAATTAAATTAAAAAGAATGGAAAGGAAATAAGCATTATTATTTCTTTTAAAAATGAAAATATAAAGGAGATGAGAGACAAACCCTCCCCAAAATCCTGGAGGGGCGCGAGGCGGAAGGACGCTGGGTTTGATTCGAAAGCAAAGAAAACCAACAAAAAGCCCAAACGAAGCACAACTCCTCTCTCCGACGCGCCGTCCGCCGGGTTAACTGGTGACGTAGTGTTTGGCCGAGGGCTGGCCGTACACCCTATAGAAATCCTGCCGGCCGTGCTGCTGGGATGCATCAATCCAATCCCGCACGGCAAGTCCCGGCAGCGACTGGGGCACGGCGGGCGCGGGCGGCAGCGGGTGGGAGTACTCCTGTGAGGAGACTGTCCAGGGGAAGTGCCCCGAGCGTGGGTAGGGCTGATGCCCACTGTGGTTGGACACCGAGGAACAGTAACAGTTGTCCACCGAGCAGACGAGGATTTTGCGCCCGCCGTACTGCGAGAGCACGGACTGCTGAGATGACGTGGTGTTGGGGTAGTGAGATGGGTTGAAGACGGAGCCCGAGTGCACCGGCTGCGGGCCGCTGGGAAGTCCTACAATGTGCTGCGTGGAGCTACAAGGCACCATGGCTTGTGCGGACTGCCCCTCGCCGGCCGACGCGCCCTGGCTCATGTACTGGCTGGCCACAGTCCCGGACGATGGCTCGAGGAAGCTGCCCTCGGGGAAGGCAGTGGAGTGCTTGCGCTTCTCCGCGCCGGAGTTGCTGACGGTGCACGGGTACATGGGGATGCTCTGCAGGAAGGGGACGGGGGTGCTCAGGGGACCTGCGGAGGGAACAGGAGGGTGGGACCACGTCAGGACGCCATCCCGACGGCCCCGGATCCGCAGGCAAGGCAAGGCATCACCCCAGCGTGCATCCTTCCCACAAGCCACAGCGTGCCTTCACAGCATCTCCGTGTCTTAATCCGGACCACAGAGGGTCCCTGCAGCCCAACAGTTCTCCCCACCATCTCTTGCTGGGACCTACAGGATGCCCACTGCTGGATGCGGGAGGCAGCCAAGCCCTTTTCCCCAATGCTTCCACCTCACCCACCTTCCAGCAGCTTCCTGAGCTGCTTCTCCTTCTTGGTGATCTCGTTCAAGAAGAGCTTAGAGTTGAGGTGGCCAATTTTGGGTGGAGGCAGGCTGCCACCAGTACAGTTCTGGGTCCTGTTGAGACAGAGGCAGAGAAGAGGTGAGGGACAAAACACACATAGCGGTGTGTGTCCACCTTCCCCCCATCAGGCTCCTTTCCCCACCCTCTCCGGAGCTGGATTTCTTCCCCAGGAGCTGCTCCCATCCATTATCCCTAGGTCCCTCCCCAGTGGCCTGTCAGGGCAACTCTAGCACTGCCAGCCCAGCTCACTCTGGAGATGGAGAGGGAAACAGAGGCCCTGCAGCACCCCCAGCTCTGCTCTATCTCCATAGGTCATGCTGCTGCACCTCAAACAGCCCCCTTCTCCAAACGCGCTCGCTGCACTCACCTGTCCATTAGGATTTTCACGGACTTGGTGTTCTAGGAAGGGAAGGAGAAGCCCTGGTCAGTGAGGACAGTCCTCATCCCAGCATCCATCTCCCTACTGATGTCAATTTCCGTATCTCCCCAGGAGGGGACACAGGGCCCAGGTGTCTGTGGCCAGGGCAAGAGGAAGCCTCTGCATCCCATGGATGCAAGATGTGCTGGCTCACAGTGTTCCTGGACCGTCTTACACTCCTGGTAGACACACCAGAGCCAGCAAGGGACCAGGAGGTGGTAGAGCCACCTGGTCCTTGGGCATCCCACCGCCTTCCCCATCTGGGTGACCACAGATTTGGTTGGGCCCAGGAGGGGCACTGAGTCCCAAACCCCTTTTGTACCCTCTGCACCAATCCCACTGGGCGCCACTGAACCCACTACAGATGTTGGCTGCTCCACCAGACCAGCGTCCCCAATCTCTCATTGTGAGCCAGGCCTCCCCACCACCAAACCTGGCCCATGGCCACCTCCCATCCCAGCACAGGGTTCTCACCTTCATGAAATTGATATCCTCAGTTTTGTCAAACATGACCTGGACAGAGCTGAGGAGCTTCTTGGCCTCCTGCATGCGCTCATTGAGATGCAGGACCTGGGCTGCGTTCTCATTGCAGAATTTGGCCTGGGCCTTGTCCAGGATCTCCATGGTCTTCCGCAAGTCTTCGTCCAAGATCTGGTGCATCTTCTCATACTGCAGGCGCACCTCATCCTTCAGCTGGCTCACTTTCTCCTGGGGGATGGCAGCAGTCAGCCCCTTGGCAGCCCCAAACCCCTGTGACTCTGCAGGGCCCAGATCCTTCCCCATCGCCACCCCACTGCCCACCCCACTCCCACGGGGTGCCGGCCTTGGTGCTGGCCCTGTTACCTCCACCAGCCGCTTGTCAGACTCCAGCTTGTAGAGCTGCTCCTCAATGTCCTGCTCCCGCTCCTCCAGCCGGTCCTGCTGCTTCATCAGCATCTTCTGCAGGGGAAGAAAAGAAGAGCAGCCGTCAGAGCCGAGCTGAACTCATCCTGGGCTCTCACCCCAGCATGCCCACATGAAGCTCTAAGGGCTGGGAACCTTGATTTGTGTCCCCTGGATAAAGGTAGCCTCATGAGTACATTTCAGCACTTGTTTTAGCCCCAGCCAAGTCCTGGGGGCACACATAGAAGGATTCATCTCCCGCTATGGAAGGATGCCCATCACCCACCCCCAGCGTCCGCCGTGAGCCATCCTCATCCCTCCCGCACACCCCACGCCACGCCACATCCTTTCTCCCATCCCCACTGCTGTGACAAGCCTCAGAGCCAGTGTCAGTGTAATCAGGACGGACGGAGAGAGGAGGCACCGAGCTGCGTTACCCCAGGGCTGGGCCCCAGCAAGGACCAAAGAACTGGGACAGAACGCCATCGGGGTGAGCCCCGGCCCCATGAAGGATCCTGACCCCCAGCACAGAGGGGCTCTGGCAGTGGGGGTGAGACGGGCAGAAAGCGGCAGCAAGGATGAGTTTCGAGGGGATTATTGCTATTATAAACCGCCACTCGGGGATTTATAATCAAGTAATTAATTCCTGGACGAGGTGGGAGGGGGAGGGCGGCAGAAGCGCTGCCGGGATTAATTGCGTTGTGGGGAAACGCTGTCACCTCCAACTCTGCTCAGAGCAGGAACTGGAAGCCTTCTCCATCCTGTTGTTTTCCTTAAGGGCTGAGGCATCTCCACCCCGGCCACATGGCAGAGCCATCGCCCCAAAAGCAGCGCTCGCTGCTAATAGTAATGAGGAGCTAAAAAACCCCCATCTTCCTGCTCACAGCTGTGTGCCACAGTGCCCATGTGTGTGATCCCACACTGTGCAGACAGACGCATGGATGTGGCCATGGGGACACCGCCAGCCCCAGGATGTGACGATGCTGCAGGGACTGATGGACCGAGCAGCACTTGGCGCGCACTGTCAGCTCCATCCCACCTGTGCCCGGGATTGGGAGCTTCTCACCCACAGACACTGAAACTCAACCAGGATACGCGGGTACAAATTGCCCTTTTGGCACTGAGGGGTGAAATCTCATTGTCTCTGCAGCACAGGCCGAATTCCTTCAATATTTTGAAAAGGAAAATATATCCCTTTCCCTTCCATCCCCTCCCAAATCTGGTATTTCTGAAGTCATGAACTCCTCCTCCAGGATCAGAATTTCTCAGGGTAATTTCTCATATTTCATGCATGACCTTGGTGCTGGGATGGCTGCAGCTCTCTCTGCACACATTCTCCCCGCACGAGCCTTTCCCAGGCTCCAAGCAGCTCCAACTCACGTTCTGAGGCACGGAAGGTGCCAGGGGCCCTCTGGCTGTGGGGTTTGGAGGAGCCTTTCAGACCCATGAGGATTGGCCTTCCTCAATCACAAATCTGTTATCTCCAACCACAGTTATAAATGGAATTCCCCAGAATGGAGGAATATTGTATTTCAGTGTCAACAGATGTGAAGTAATGTGACAAATTAATTAATGTATTAATCTGTGGTCGGGCTGTTCTACCCCAGTCCAATAGGTTCCAAGTGAGGCAGTGCTGGCCGCTGGATGCCAGCTTGTTCTGACAGAATTATATGGGATCTCACCCCTTTCTCATGGAAAAAAAAAAAAAAAAAACAACAGCAGAAACAGCTGAGACCCAAGAGCAGAATCAACAAAGGTGCAACAAGAAATTAAGGCCGGGGCAGAGCTTGTGCCATGGTGACAGCTCCGATGATGTAGGGTCACCGCGTGGCTCCAGGCCACAGCCAGGAAATAAGTAAGGAATACTTCTAAAGCCCCAGCCTGCGGAGGTTGGGGTGTGGGAGGGAGCAGAAACCCTGCAGCTGCCTGGGGCCAGGCACATCCCTCCCAGCACCCCCCTCCCGTGGCCCTGGGCTGTCCCCCCACCACCAAAGCGCAGTCACCGCCTGAATGGGGACATTGTGCGCCGCCACCGGAAGGATGGGACGGTGGGAGTGGGGCAGGACGGGTGAGGAGGAGGAGGAGGAGGAAGGTGGGACGGGAGCGGAGGAGGACAAACGCTTTCCTCAGGAATTGCTCCAGCCACCTGCAGCAGAGCACAGGACCTGCATCAAGGGCGCCCATTGAGGAGCATCCCGGCACGGAGCTGCGCGGGGCTGGAGCTGGGCCTGAGGTCGCACTGCTGAATGCTAATGGGCAAAGAGCCGGCGGCAGGGAGGGACGCACAGACACAGTCACCCGGCCTCACACCCACTGACTGATTTTCTAAGAAAAACCCACATGCAGAGCTATTCTGGTCCATCCTGAGGATGTCCCCTGGCGCTGAAGCATCACGGGCAGAGCCCACACATCTCCCAAAAAAAGGAGATCCTTCAAATCCAGCCAAGCAGAGGGAGCCCCCCCCCCCAGATCTGGGAACCTCACAGACCCCAGGAGTCTCACGCTGATTGCTGGGCACACACAGCTCTTGCAAAGCTCCACAGCACTCTCAGGAGCTGATTGCCTTACAGAGACAGGAAGGAAATGTTTGCTGCTGGGGTTTCATCTTGCACACACTTACAGTAAGTGGGGTGAGGGGGCTCAGGATGGAGCACCAGGTCTCCCCCACTGCCCTGAGTGTGGGGTTTTGCTTTTCTCGTGCTGCTCCCTGTGCAGAACTGGGGCCGCTTGATCTCTGGTAGGGCAGAAGAGCTGCCTGGGATATCCAGAGCTGGGAGCACCAGAGAGCCCTTTGCTCACACCAAGCAATCCCATGCCACCTCCTTGCAAGGCCCTGAGCACTTCAGGAGGAGAAAACAGAGGACAGAACCCCAGTTCCTATCTCCTGTAATCACCCCAGCACTCCATGCCCCATCCCCACTGCCCACTCCAGCAGGGGCTGCAGCCAGGTGCTCTCCCCAGCCACAACCCACTGGTGTGGGGACATGCTGGTGCCCCCGGCCCTGGGGCTGAGCCTATCCTACAGAATGCTCTTCCCCCTGTTTATAGGTGCTGCAAGGAAAAGCTTGTGAGCAGCCGGAAACCAGGAGGCCTAGCACAGCAGAGGCTGGCAGCAGGATACTGGACGCTGGGAAATGGGGACCTATTCTCGGTCCAGTAGCGACCTTCAGAAGGACCTTGAGGCCATCCATTTGCCTCCCCAGCCCCTGCTTCCTCCTGCTGCAGGGATTATTTGGGGCTCTGCCTTCTGTCCAGCCACACCAGCAGGGAGCCAGGTGACACTTCCCTGGTGTCAGGGGGTGGGGACAGTCCAGCTCCTGGCCATGCAGCGCAGCTCCCAGCTCCTGCTTCCACTCCTTTAGACCCCAGCTTCCTCCAAGCATGCAGCAAGCATCCTCCAGGATGAAAGTTCCTATCAGTTCAGATGGAAGTTGTGGGGGCCCTAACCTTCTTTTTTCCCTCTTCAGTTTCCCATTTCATAGAGGCAGCCCCAACAGGAGGTTGTAACTTGGTCATATCACAAAGCCCTGCCCTTCACACCAGCCCTCTATCACGCTTCTGTGCTGTATCATCCACGAGTTGTTCCTTCCATAATCTCCATGAAGAAACTAGCAGGCTTTGGCAGCACCCCCAGTCCTGCCTCCATCTGCTGCCATCCCACTCGCCCCCAGTGGATCCCAACACCCTCCAGGCTGCTGTGTGCCGCAGCCCAGCGCTGTCCCAGGCTGTCCTGGTGCGATGCCTTTGCCTTCCAATGCAACCACCCCATGTAAACCTACTGCCATCGCCCAGCAGCCAGCCTACCCCCATCTGCAGCCCCTGTACAATTGAGAAACCCGCACTCCTTCTTCCAAATAAACATCTCGGATTCAAGATCCAGCTGGCCTGTGTGATCTCAGAGCATTCTCCCCGCAGGACTGAAATGCATCCAGCCTCTCCCTCCCTCCTGCTGAAGGCTGAGCTGCCTCTCCCCTGCCCAAAGACCTCTGCTCGACATAAGCCTGCAAGGTCTGAGCCCTCAGCCACAACCCCTGGTCCTCCTCTTGTCCTGTGGCTCAGTGAGGCAGGCAGGGGCTGACCGTGCTCCCTGGGACCAGCCAAGGACTTGGACCCAGATGGAAAGCACTCAGGTACCTCCTGCAATGCTAGCCATCTGGCAGGTGGCTCCCATGTCCCAGCTGCACGGATGTCCATCAGTGACAACCCATGGCCACGTGTCCCACCATCGTCCACTGGAACAGAGGTGACAACCCACAGCCATGTGCCCCGCCATTGTCCCGCCATTGTGTGGAGGTGACAACCCATGGCCACGTGCTCCATCACTGCCCAGTTTGGGGTCCTGGAACCGAGGGGCCTGGCTGTGCCCATGGCACAGAGCTCCTCTCTGGGCTCAGGGCAGCATGAGGGAGAGATCTCCACTTTCATTCCAAGGCAGTGACTTTTTTCCTCCTAACCGATGCAGTTAAAATTCCAACTGCTCAAGGCTATTCTAATTTGTACTGGTGAGTTAAATCAACACCAACAAGGGCAGAACAGGTTTACGTGCACCTCGGTTACTGGCTTGCACCAACCAGAGCACAGCTACGTTTCTCCAGGCAGCTTTTTTTTTTTTTCTAATAAAGATAAGAGGGCACTTATTTCTTTTGTGCACCTCCGACTGAGAAATGGAGACTGAAAGTGACTTGGGAGTCAACGCCTTGTGGCAAGTCAAGGTGACTTACGCGCCGATGGGCTGCGTCCGGAGAGCTCTGCAAAAATGCAGATCAACTAACAAGATCTACAAAACCTGTTAGGGGCTTAGAGGCTGCTTAGTGCTGCGAGGTGCCCACGGGAGAGCACGGGGACAGGCTGGGTGTACGGCTGTGGCGATCTCAGTGGCTGAGTCAAGGAGGAGGACCCCATTTCTCCTGGAAACGATGCGTCCGAACAGGCACCTCTGCAGCACCCCACTGCTGGGCTCCGTGTGCTGAGCATCGCGGTGTGACACCCCAGACACCCCCACGTTGCCTCCTCGCAGGGAAGCCACTGAGTTTTCTCCCCCCACCCCATCTTTGCAAGGCGGTGGCTGTTGAGAATCCGAGAGCCCGGATTCTAATCTTTATGAATCCCGTAGTCAGAGCGTGCTGAACAGCAGCCCAGCAACACCAGATGTTCAAACAAAGCTGCCAACCGACAGCTGTCTGCAGCTTGCAGCGTGTTTTTACTTTAAAATGCAAAATGATACCAATCTATATTAAAAGAGAGACATTCGGAGCCGGGCGATAGCAGCTGAAGCCGCGGATATTGCTCTTTCACGCAGGGTGTGGCAGTGGGAGGAAATATCTCAGAAACTACTGCTTAAGCCGCCCTCCCAGCCCCCTTTCCTAATGGGAAAGAGCCTCACGTTACTGCCTGAGTGCCGTGAATGTACCAGTGCGTGTCCAAACAAGCCAGCAGAAAGAAAAATGCGGCGTGAACAAACACGGACTAACGAAGGGTGCCAGAATGAATCCACAGCCGCACCTGGCTGTGAGCGCAGCGCTCACTGCACGCGATGGAGACAAGCGAGGGACGCAGGGATCGGCCCCGGCACCGCCTGCCCTCGCACCCTGCCGTCATCCCAGCACAGGGAGCAGAGCCCCCGCGAGGAAAGCGAGGGATGGACGGACCGAGCGCAAAGTCTGTGGACACAGGAGCTGGGAGGTGGCAAGGCCTGGGCAGGGCTCAGCCCTCGTGGCTCGCAGGGACGGAGCAAAGAGGGCTCAGCCAAACGTGACGTCCCATCTCCCCGCCAGCCGCGCTCGCAGGAAATCCATGGGATCAGTCCCAGCGCCGCCTCATTGTGCTCCGAGCTGCGGCAGCATGAATGAATCACGCTCCTCGACGTGACACCCAGCTCCCAGCAACGTCCTCGGGATCAAAATATTTACATTGCAAATGAGTAAGAATAGGACCAAATCCCCTCCCCGGCTCGGTGACACAGAAGGGCCGAGCTGCGGGCTGGCGGAGCAGAAAAGCATAGAACCATCTGAGTAGGAAGGGACCTGTATCCAGTCCCATTCCCCTGCAGTGTACAGGGACACCTACAGCTCCATCAGGTGCTCAGAGCCCCTCCAGTCTGACCTTGGGTGTCTCCAGGGTTGGGGCAGCCAGTACCTCTCTGGGCAACTTGTGCCAGTGCCTCACCGTCCTTACTGTAAAAGACTGATCCTTGTATCCAGTCTGGAGCAAGAGGCAGGGACCTGGGCTCTGCAGCACAGTGATGCCGGACCAGAGGGGACCACACATCCCACAGCCCCACACTCCCCTTGGGGAGCACCCAGCCAGCTGAGCCCTGTGTGCACATGACACGACTGTAACCAAAGAGATGCATGGAGCCCTGGGGCAGCCCAAGGAGAGGCAAGCCCCTGGCTCCCTCAGCACACAGCCCACTCCCCAGCTCCCTGCGCTCCCTGTTTCGCCCCCGGCACAGCACGGTGTCAGCAGGCATTACTTCACAGCACCAGGCTTCCTGGCGGGGAGTGGGAGGAAGGGGAAGAGGAGCCCAGGGCAAAGGCAGCCGGCACCTCCAGCTCCCAGCGTGCAGGGCAGCACGGCCCCTTCTCCTTTCATTGCCCTTGACTTTGGGAAGGAATAGAAACATCCTATTTCCGAGCCTGAGCATGGCAAAGGATTGCACACCCATTGAAGGACGCACAGGAAAAAGGGCCAGGAGTTTATAGCAATCTGTTCTTGCAAATAAATGAATTCAGCCTCCTCCACTGTGGTGAGCTGCTGCCCACATGGGAAGGTGACCCCAAAACCAGCGCCTCGAAATGTGACCATGTGCTCTGAATGCCCATCACTGCCCATGTGCATCTGGCCTTGGTTAATAAACAAAAGCAGGTAAAACCAACAGATCCAAGCGAAGTCACTAGCCACCAGCACTTCCAAATTCCTCTCTCTGATTCTATCCTCAAAACCAAGCGTCTTTACAAGGAGGCACCCAGAGCCTCACCACGCAGCCTTGCCACCCCTTTCCTTGCAGCCCCAATCCACCCCAGCACCTAACAGCCCCACACACCAGCCCCATGCTGGCTTGCTTTTGTCTTCCCCACATGCCCAGCTCACAGGGATAGGGGACAGGGTGCCGCAGGGGACCTGCTCGATGTCAGATGCATTGCTGGGGAGGGGGCTTGGATGCAGCCCCCACTGTGCTCCTTCAACATGCTGACTGCTGCTCCTGGGAGGATGCCTGTCATTGGTTTTTAATCTCGCCTGATTACGGGCCAGCCTCTGACATTATCGATCTCTGGCCCCCAAGGTGTCATCTATCTTCCAGATCTGATGGGAGATGAGAGCCTGGCAGCTCGGACTCGGCCAGCTCCATTCTTCCCAGGAGCAAGGACCTGCTCTGCTCCCTGCCAGTGTCGCCAGCCTGCATGAGCTGGGCGAGAAGCCCAGCCTCCAGCCCCAAACAAGAGGGATTTTGCTGGCTGCCCTCTCTCCATTTAAGCGCTGCAGAGCTGGACAAAGCAGAGCAGCCCTGAGGAAATCTGAGGGCAGATGGACCTGGCATTTGATCTGCAGACTCAAAGCCTTGCTCCTCGTGTCCCCAGCACATCAGCAGCACTTTATCAAGCCTGGCAGCCCAAGGTGCCTCCAGCACCCGCCGCTTCTCTCTTTCACTTTCATTATCCTCTTTTAAAGGGGATGCAGTGGAGCACAAAGGTTAAGGGATGTGCCGGAGCCACGCAGGATGGGCAGTGCACAGCGTGCAGCCAGAGGAGCCATTTCCAGCTGGGGCTGTGCTGCCATTTTCTAGAGAGGCAGGTCCAGCCCCAAGATCTCATGCCCACTAGAAAACCCATGTACTGCTTGGGGCATGTGATAGCTTCTCCTTACCTGCACACCACAACTCAGGGTCCACACCCCATGGGCTCCCACTACTGCACATCCTCCAGCTCCCAGTCCCAGCTCCAGGGAAAGCACAGTGCCTCCCTCAAATTCCTGTGCTGTGATGACACATGACTGCGGGCAGTGTGAAGGTTGTCTGCTCGGATGCTTCTCGTCGTTCTCTCCAGCAAAGCTCAGCCTTGCATTCTGGGAAGGAGGAATGTTTTCCAAGGAAGCTCCAGCTCAAACACGTAGATGACAGTTTTGCTTCTGCTTGTTGCCTCGGTATTATTTATTAGATGACTGCAAAAGCACCTCAATAAACAGTGATCAACGCTGCATGTGCTAGCAGATACCAGGAGCCACAAGCACATCTCAGGGAGAACCAAGGGCAGAAGCACTGGGGTAAGCGCAGCCCGTGGGGTCCCTGCCCAGCAAGGTCCTGCAGGCTGTGCATACGCTTAGGGCGGTGAGTAGGAGCAATTCCATCCCACCAAAAGGCTACAAAAGCCAGGGCTCAAGGACTGTCCATAGTTTTGCCCATTGGACTCACAGCCTTGATGGATGATGGGTTTGGAGAGGGGTGGCCTTCGCAGGATGCACAGGGCTTCACTTCCAGTCCCCTGCCTGGATGCCCCAGCAAGCTGAGACAGGAACAGAACACAACCCCAGAAGGTGCCCCCATTCCATCTCGGGGCAGATCCTGCCCCTATCCCACATCGCACCCCTCTGTGACAGACACACAGCTCACAGAAGGAGAGCTGCAGTAATCCCCCCCAGATCCAGCCACCCCCACCATCATGGGGCCCCACAGCATCAAGGGAAGGAGGGATGGGGGGGAGCAGCCCCCTCCCCAAAGGGACAACACAGAGCTGGGGACTGCATGGCATATTTCTTCCACTCCATCCACCAAGAGCCATGCATGGAGGGGCTTCTGCTGGCAGAGCTGGGTGTACCAGGACAGAGAACAAAGGGAGGCACCCGCACCCCCATCCCTTTGTCTGAGCGCAGAGGAGTTTCACCTGCAGGGAAAGCCTGCTCCCACCCAACAGCCGACAGATACGGGTGGGGAAAGGGATGCAGCCCCCTCCAGCAGGAGGGTACGGAGCCCAAGGATGTGGCAGAGTATACATGAAAGCTCCTTCCAGGCCCCCCCCCCCCACCTCTCCCAGCATCCAGGAGCAAAAACCCAAGAGCCTGCAGTGCTGCCACAAAAATAGCTGCCCACCCCCAGAATGATCGATACTGGTCTGCGTGTGGCCCAGCACCAAAGCCCAGAGCTCAGCTCCAGCACTGGGAGCAACAGCGGGGCTGCGGGGGTTGGAGCCACACAATAACCAGCTGAAGCTGCTGTATGGCAGGGAAACTGCCCCTCCATTGGGATACGGGCCTCCAGCACTGGGACGGAGCTCCCAGGTCACCCACCAGGAGACCAGGACCAGGGGGATGCAGTGCAATGGGGAGGGGGGAGAGGGGCAGCCCAGCGCCGCGTCCTGCAGCCGGCTGGCCTGACAGCGTGCACTCATATTTCAGAGAGACACAGCCATCCGGAACGTCACTCCCTGCCAACTGCCTCATCTGGAGCCATCCGCAGCTCTCTTGTTTGCAACCCGCGCTGGAGCCACCCCCCCAGAGCAGGCACAGAGCAGGGAGCTGAGACAGGAGAGGTACGGGGAGAGAGAAGAGTGCGGAAAGGGGGAGAAAAGGCAGAGGAATTAAATCACTTGCTGCTAATTTATGTATTTTCTGGCAGTTGTGGTGCACCGGACCAGCAAACGGAGCGTTTTGAGAGCGTGGTATGCAGGAGCCACGGCTCCAGAACAGCAGGGCGCTGCTCTGAGACAGAGACTTCGCTCCTGTCACCACCACAGGCACATCACAAGGCAGAGAGCAGGCAGGCACGGTCCCCTGGTGAGAAGGGGCCAGAGCTGCCCTTATCAGGAAGGATCCAGCACTGGGAACCTCTTCCCGGAGTTCATCTGGAGGACAGATGTAACATCTCTTGCGTGCATCCAGCATCTCGTGCTTGCAAACAACCGCCCATCCCTCCATGTTTGGGAGCAGGCATCTCCTCCCGTTCCCAACCACGGTGCCTTCAGCCCTCCTGGGCAGGGAAGAGCTGGGTGCCTCTACCAGACCTCCTCCTATGGATGATGATGGGAAGGGGAAGACATCCCTTGCCCGTGTCCCACAAACCCCACAGCTCCCTGTAGCATCTGCCCCATCTTCCCTACCAGCAAATGGAGCTTCAATTGTGTACCGCGACTGAAGCTCACACAAACCCAAGCTCTGGCTCCATCAAGCCACCCCCTTCCTGCAACAAGCCAGCACCTCCCAAGCCTGCAGGCTGCGATGAACGCAGCAACTTGACAAAGTCACCAGCCACTGCTACAGATCTGCAGCATTTCAGTTTTTCCCCCCAAGAAAAAAGCAAGGCCAGACCAGATTCTGCCCCAGAGCCTGCGTGGCAAAGCAGCATCTAGCTCCAAGTGCTTATTTATAAGTCTGTACATACATGTACATTTGAGTTCTGACAGAATTAATTCTGGCATCCAGCTAATTCAAAGCATTCCTCCCCCATCACACTACTGTTGCAGGCCAGCCCAGCACAGAAGCTGATTATAAAATACTGCACTAGCCAGGCATTTCTGCAAAGCCCTGTGCTATTGAGCATTCAGCCTTCCCTTGCTTGGCTATTTCATTGTTTCGGTGTCGATCCCTCCTCTCTTGCCCTGTGTTTCCTGGTTACTTTTGTCCCTGCTCTGGAAGCACTGCTGCTCTCAGCCTCATTTCAGGGTCAGATTTAAAATAAAAAAAAATTACAAGAAATTAAAGAGAAGGAAAGAAAAATTACCCCAGCATACCAAGACTTCCAGCAAACAGATAGGTAACCAGCAAAAATAGCAAAAATACAGCAGCGTGCAGGCAGAGCTGGGGACTGAAGCCCGTCGCCTTCCTGCAAAGCGTAGCGGAGAAATCCCTGTGTGGTCACACGCTGTCCCCTCAAACAGAACGCAGAGAGGTCAGGGCAGCCAGCAATGTAAGAGCTTCTTTATTCTTGGGCAGTTGCATGGATCAGATCGCTTGTGCCCTTTGTGAGCCATGGAAATCTGCCTCCTCCTCCTCCGGCCCCCCTGAGCTCTGCCCCCCTCGGGAAGGGGCAGAGGCCCATCAGCATGGGCTCCTGGGCACCACCGCGGCTCTGGGATGGCTTGCGGTCAGTGCTTTAGCAGAGCCATGGGAGGGGAAGAGGAGGTTCCCAGTGTTCCCTGGCTCCCAAGCGGCTGAGGAATGGGAAGAACCATAGAATCATTCATCGGAAAAGACCTCTAAGATCAACCATCAACCCCATCAACCCACCCCATGGCCACCAAGCCACGTCCCCCAATGCTACATCTCTACCCCTGCACCCCTGGCTCGAGCCCTTCAGATGACTGCCTCCTTCCCCCTCCCACCCTGCTCCTCACCAGCACCCATCCACACAGCACTTTCCACTGTGGGAAGACAGCATCCTTCGGCATGGTCCCTCCTCCTCCTCTTCACCTCCTTCCTCCCACTGCAGGCAGTGGATGCCTGTGTCCCCCACCTCCTCTGTCAATTCTTGGGTGACTGTGCAGACAACTTGTGGCTGCAGGTCTAAAGCAAGCAACTGCTGGGGACTTGACAGGTTACAGGCAAGGGAAGTGCTCAAGCTCAGCAAGAAAAGCCCTGCATCCAGACCCCAGGAGAGGCAAATGCTGGTTTCACCTCAAAGACCTGCACAGCCTCTATTCAGCAGGGCCTACCATGGGGACCAGGTATGTTCAGAGAGCTCTGAGGAGTGCCTGCCAGGCACCACAACACTCAATTCACACCAGAGAACTCGGGTCCTTGCACTCACAGTGCCTCCGTGGGCTGCATGCCACGCTCCTCATAAACAACTCATCTGGAAAATAAGTGAGCCCATAAAAATCCACCCCATAGCAAGTCACCAAACCTGTTCCGGAGTAAATCGACCTACAGCAGCTCAAGCCTGCGGCGGAGCCGACCACACGGCCCCAGCACTAGGGCTTGCTGGGTGCCATCTCCGCACCCATGGCACATAGGGGAGCATGGGGATGGGACAAGGGACACGCACACTGCCAGGTGCCTCTGGTGTCAGAGCCAGACACCCTGCAGAGCTGGTTCCCAAACCTCCCGCAGGTCATGGCGCGTCCGCCTCCTCTTCGTTCTGACGTGCTGGAGTTTTCAGAAGGCAGCGGGATTTTCTCCCGACTTCCCACACGGTGCAAGAAGCAAGGTCAGGGGGAAGCTGCCTCTGAGCCTTGAAATGTTACCAAAGCAGGAGCAGAGCCCCCAGCCAATCCCTTCCACCTCCAGCACCTCCAGCAGCAGTATAACCAACCACATCCCACACAACGGTGGGACAATCGCAGCGGTACCCAGCAAACATTCGGGTGAGCCCCTTTCACACGTCCTTCTTTGGCTGCTGCCTTCCCACTTGTGCTCCTGTCTTGGTGCTGGGCAAACAAAAATACTTAGGGGGCACCCTCCTCCGACTGGGGGAACTTCCCAATTTCAATCCAGGAGAAGGTCCCCCGTGCCCTGGTTTGGGAGGTAAATGGCTTCTGCAGCAAAGATGGAAGGAAAAAATGTTTCGTTTCAAGACCTCGACACAAACACCACGTCAAGAAGCACAAAAAGAGGGTGGGTTGTCAGCATGGGTTTTTTTTTTTCCTCTTTAAGCACTACAAAAACAGGAAACAAAGGAGAAAACATCTCACGGGGGGGGGGAAGGGGAGGTAGGCGCTGATACGCCCACAAAAGCAAGATTAACCACATATTTTATTTACTGCTTGCGTTACGCTTGCACCTTTGGGTTCACCCAGCTGTGAGCCAGGGCTCGGCGGGTCCACGATGCTGGGCACCACACGAGCTCAGGAAGCACTGGGTCTGCTCCCCAAAGGGCTCCAAGCCCCCGCCTGCCCGGCACAAAGCCCCCTGAGGTGGGCTGCAGGGAACAATGACGGCAGAGGGCACTGCAGCCTCCTGGCCCCCGGGGCCGCCTCTGCCACTGGGTCAATCCCACGCCCGTAACCCACGTGCCAGACACCGGGCGGAGGATGAGGCTCTGAGCCTCCAAACTTTGACTCACTTCTCAGTTACGAGCTTCCCAGAGGCGCGCACGGAACAAATCTCTCAGGGCCACTTGCTGGCAGGGACGCACGATGCTCCAGGAGCGCATCCCCCAGTGTGGAGCCAGCCAGCAGCCCGGAATCTTATGCTGACATCGGCGCACAGGCAGCCATCGCCGCTGAGCGCACAAGGGATGGGGACACGCACGTGGCCCAGTTTGGGGCTGATGTAGCTACACTCTTGGTCCATGAGAATAGAGAGCCATAGCAGGGACACTACCACTACCCCATTCCCCAGCTGAACACCCAACGGTGAGAAGAGACACGCTGATCACTGCAGGGATGGGAAATTAAGATAAGGCAGTGATGGAGGTTCTAAGGGATTTGGCCAAGGTCACACCGTAAGTCTGTGGCTTTACTACACAGACCCTTCACCACCCAGCCGCACATCCTCAGATTTTACAGCAGGGCCAAAATTTGGCCTTGCTTTCTGCCAGGTCGTTTGGAACACCAACATGCAGCCCTAACGACGGCACAGCAACAGAAAAATGCAGAAAGCAAGGATCGATGAGATCAAAGCGTCCTGGAAAAGGACCTGGAAAAACACTCCGGGTCCCCATCCCTGCCCGCTGGGGTGGATCCCCCGCCCTGCCAGGGAGACCAAAACCATTCCCTATAAATAGAAGCAGAACAGCCCTTCTCCGTCAGCCTGCCTGGGTCCTTCCCCTCCCAGCGCGTGTGGCACCTCCACGGAGGTCTCTGGTTTTCCCCCAAAAAACCTTGAGAGGAAAATAACCTTCCTGTGAGCTCAGGCTGGGAGCCGCTCCCCCACCCCCCCCGCAGGCCTGGCCATCCAATTGGAAAGTAATTATACTGCAATTTTTATTTATGACTCCTTTTTTTTTTTTTTTTTATTGCTAAATGGTGACTCATTTTGGCAACATTAAAATACACAGGAAATCATCCCCATTTTACAGTAATCACCATTCAATTCATTGTTAAATATTTATTTGTCGGACGAGCGCCGGGGCCCTCCAGAAGGGTCGAGGTGGGCGGGGGGCACCAGGGTGACAGCGAGGCTGTGTGATACCCCTCAGGGTGTGGAGCCGTGGTGAAAGCCTCTGCCAGATGGCCCAGCCACAGGCACGGCCGACTCACTTTCCCCAAACCCAATGCCTCCCGCTGCCGCAGGGACTGGGGGCAGGCCCCCGCCGCCCCTTTATCCTGATTAGAAAAAGCACTATTTGGCCAAAACCCAACCCTGGGCCCCCCGGAGCAAGAAGCCACATCTCTGCTGAATGCCTAACACGAAGCTCATCCGGTGCCGGCCATACAGGAGGAAGGGGAGGACGGTGGGAAGAGCCGGGCTCTGACATTCACCAGCCTTACAATGGCCAGGACCACGTCCCTGTCGCACAGCGGCTTTGTCATCCCGGAGTCGGGTGCCTGGATCCGCATTTCAGGGCTCCTCACCCCCTGCCCCCCCTACACACACCACCACCCACTGTCAAATTTTAATGCATGTCACTGAACAGCCACCAGCTGACTCTGAACCACGGCAGGGCTGAAATCTCCAATCACCTCCTCCTCAGTACCGGGACCCCCACCCAGCACCAAGGGGACACCAAGGGCCCAGCAGACCCCCACAGGAGGCCCCATCCTTGCAATTTGGCCTTCCCTGCCGTGCCCGGCCAAGCCACGATCTAACATGTCTGCTCCTGCCGACTTCCTCCTGGCTGCCCCAGTGCTGCAGAGGGCACTGGCAAAGCTCTACAACAACAGGCCGCGGTGTTGGCCAGGAGGATGGCTTTTGGGTAGATGCTACACACACATGAGCCTGTTGGGAAACAAACATGGCATGCCACAGATCCAGGAGGCAGAGGAAGAATCCCCAGCTGAGAACCACCATGAAGAGGCTCCTGCCCAACACAGCCTCTACAATGGTGGGGAACCTCCTCAAGCTCTCCCCAGTGGTCTCGCAGCACGGTGGGCTCAGAACACCCAGCACCTCCTCAACCCTCCCAAGGTGGCCGCATAGCACGGTGGGCTCAGGACCACT
The DNA here is from genome assembly GCF_023343835.1 of Lagopus muta. Taxonomy (NCBI): domain Eukaryota; kingdom Metazoa; phylum Chordata; class Aves; order Galliformes; family Phasianidae; genus Lagopus; species Lagopus muta. Next base: position 53,736,861 of record NC_064437.1, on the reverse strand, counting down.
ACCCCAGCACCTCCTATGGAGCACAGTGGCCAGACCTGGAGCACGGCGGTCAAATGACCATCCAATGCACCCACCGTGGCTGCTCCACGGGGTGGAGACCACCACCAGGTCTCACACAGGGACCACGATCTCAAGTGTGGTGGCCAACCAACCTCCAAGACGTGCATCCCACCCACGGACGCTCCACTGGGCGGAGATCATGGCGACATCTCACGGGCCTCAGCGGACATGGGACTCACCCTGATCTCATTGCGCCGGATCTCCACATCGCAGACCGAGTGTCCCTGGTGGGCCCCGCTGTAGTAGCAGCAGAACTGGCAGACGGCCACCTGCTCGGCCTCGCAGTGGTACAGGCGGTAGGCATTGTGCTGGGGGCAGCTCCAGGCCCGCACGTCGTCCGCCTCCACCAGGAGGTGCCCACGGGCCGTGGAGGGCTGCTGCAGGTGGGTCTGGACGTGGGACTGGCAGCACGGGGCCTCGCACCTCAAGCAGATCTTCTGTGCGGGCAGCGGCGGGCCCCGGCGGCAGAAGACGCAGTGCAAGACAGAGGGAGGCTTCTCCAGGTTGAGAGAGTTGAACTTCTCCACGATGTTGGTGAGCTTCAGGTTCTTCTCCAGGTTGGGCTTCTGGTTGTACGCCTGGTTGCACTCCGGACAGCGCACCAAGCCCGTCTCCTTGGCCCACGCCTCACCGATGCAGCCCCGGCAGAAGTTGTGCTTGCAGGGGAGCTGGACGGGCTCCACGAAGACGTGCAGGCAGATGGGGCAGATGAGCTCCTCCTCAAAACAGTTCTTCCAGTTCTCGGCCATCGCTGCCGGCGCTCGCTGGCGGCTCTCCCCACCAAATGTCTCAGTTGGGTCTACAGACGGGCACCGGGGTCGCGTCGCCCTGCAATGGGAAGCGTTGGGGTGAACGGCCAGGCTGCCCCTCCGCCCCACGGAGCTCAAAACCGAGGGCACGAGGAGCCACGGGGCAGCACTCGAGGAATCTCGAGAGAGAAAACGCCACGGAATGGCTTCAGTCGGGGGGGACCCCAGAGCTCATCCAGCTCCAAGCCCCTGCTGTGGGCTGGGTGCCGACCAGCAGATCAGGGACCAGGACCCGATCCAAGCCGGCCTTGAACGCCTCCGGGGACGGGGCCATATCTGTGGCGTTCGGTTAAAAACGCAAACAGTTTAAAAAAAAAAAAAAAAGAAAAAGAAAAAAAGCCAACAAGCCAGCAATGCGATATTGGAGGATTTACAGCCCAAAGTCTTAAGAGCCCCCAGCAGCAATGGGTCTCCTCTCAGCTGCATGCAGGGTGAATCAAAACTTACCGAAGGTTGAAAGAAATCCATACAAAATCCAGCGCCGCGCTCCGCGTTCCATATAAAGCTCCGAAATTCAGCGCTCCGGGTTTGATTTTTCGTTCCTTGGGTTCGCCGCCGACATTCAATATTTTAAAGGGACTTCTGTCGCCCCCACCCCCCCCAGCTGACTACAGCAGAGCGGCTGGGCTGCCTCCGGGCTTTATCCCGGCTTTCTCCGCGATGCGAGCTCGGAATCGGAGTCTTTTAAAGGAGGCAGATCAAAGGGTTAAGATCCAAAACGGGAAAAGGAGGAAGACTGGGCAAATTGAGAAGAAAAAAAAATAACAGCGACGATGACGACGGTGAAATAATTAAAAAAAAAAGCCAACAAAAACCCACGAATTCTCTCCGCAGCCCCAAAGGTTTGCAGCAAAAATAAAGAAAAATAATAAGAAGAGGGGGCAAAAAGACAAGAGAGGATAAAAAACGAGGGGAAAAAACCCTCTCGGCTGCTTCGGAATTGTGAGGTGGTGAATGGGAGAGCTGAGCGGAGGACAGGCCAACCATTCAGGCGCTGCCTCCGTTCATAAATAGGAATGAAAAAGAAAATGGGTTTCGCAAAGGGAGGGAGGGGAGAGCCCCAAATCAACCTGCCGGGGTTCTCACGGGGGGCCGCGTCCTCTTCGGAGAGAGGCAAAAAAAGACCGGAGGGGCTCCGAGCGGGGCTGCCCTGCTCCCCCGCCCCGGAACAATGCGCCGAGCGGGCGGGGGTCGCGGCGGGGCCGGGGGCTGAGCGGAGCGGAGCGGGGCCGGAGCGTGCGGTTCCGGGCGAGTCAGCCCTCAGCCATTTTGCGCTGCCCTATTGGAGAGCGGAGCGGAGGCGCAGGGAAACGCAAAAAAAAAAAAAAGAAAAAAAAAAAAAGAAGAGCCCGACCCCCCCCAGCCGGCCCCCCCTCCTGTCGGAAGAATGTCGCCTCTCCGCCGCGCTCTGCCCCCGCCCCGCCGGGGGCTGCGGGCTCCGTCCCCGTGTCCCCGCGTCCCGTCGGGGCCGCTCAGCAGAGCCCCCCGCGGCCGCCCCCGCCGCCTCCTGCCATCTTGCGCTGCCCGGCGGCCCCACGCCCGGCCTTCCTCCCGCCGCCCCCGGGAGGCGGCCGCGGCCGGGGGGGGCGCGGATCCCCGGGAGCTGCGGGGTTGGGGCGAGTGGGGGGGGAGTTGAGGGGTGGGGGGGAGAGCGGGGCGGCGCCTCGGAGCTGCGCGGCTCAGCCCCGGCGCTGGGGGCCCGGAGGGGCGGCCATGGGGGCGGCGGCCGCGGGGAGAGAGCGACCGGGGGCGGGGGGAGGCGGGCGCGTCCCGCCCCGGAGCCGCAGCCGCTGAGTGCCGGTGGGGCCGCCGGGCGCCGCCGCCACCGCCTCGGAGCCGCCCCGCGCTGCGCTGCGGTGGGAGCCGGCCCGGCCCGGCCCGCCCAGCCACGCGTCACCGCGCTCCGCCCCGACGCTGGGCGGCGCTGCCTTAAAGCGGCCGTGGCCGTGCGGGGCCCACCGCGGTGTGCGGGGACCGAGGCCGTGGTGGGGGTGGGAATAGAGGTGATAATTGGGTCGGCGTGGAAGTACAGGTGGGTCGGGATGGAGGTGGGCACGGGAATAGGTATTCGGTTAGGATTGAGATGGGAATCGGACGGAGATGGGAATGGGGTTCAGACAGGAATTGAGATAGGAGTGGGAAGGGCGAAGGGAGAAGGGAATGGGGATGAGGATGAGAAAACGGGAGGCAAGGGGAGATGGTGTTGGAATGGGGATACAGATGGGATGGGAGGGAATGGAGGTGGGGAGAGGAATGGTATTTGGATTGAGATGCAGATGCAACGGGATGGAGATGAGAATGGGATTTGGGTGGGGATGGTGATGAGATGGAAATGGAGTGGGAATGACATAGGGTTGGGGATAACACGGAGATGGAAATGCGAATGGAGATGGGGATACAGACGCACACAGTGTACAGAGATACACTCAGAGATGCAGATGTGGGTAACAGCTGCCTCAAGGAAGGACAGCTCACTGGGGCCTGTCCTTTTGCTCTTCCAAAGTGAAGGCTGCCCCTGCCACTGTTGCACCGAGCTGCACACTCTCAGCACCACCCTCATCCCAGAGACTCCCAGTCCCACCCTTGGTGACGTGCAGGACATCCCAACCAGCAATCAGCAATGCAGACCAGGGCCCAGCTGGCACATACCCTGGCCCTATTGCCTGGTGCATGGGTAGTTGGGCTCCGGGGAGGGGTCCCACCGCTTGTCAGGTTGGGGCCGGGTGCTCCCGATGCCAGCAGCAGCCATTTGTCCCATGGGGTCCCTCTGCAGCCGGCTGTCCCCCTGACAGCTCTCTCACCAAATGGCTCTGCAGCTGTTGTGCGGGATGTGGTGCATCCGGCCCCAAACGCGCAGGGAATAAAGCATGTGGCTGGTGTTAACCCATTTCCCACCGGTGAGGAGGTCACAAAAGACTTCAAACTGGTTGGCAGGGATAGAGCAGGACTTCCTAACTGCAGCCATGGACCTGTCTAGAGCCTTCAGATCTCAATGGCCCCAGTGATGAATCAACCCTCTCCCTGCTGCATAGTGAGCATCCTGCAGTACACCCCGGCTCAGATGGTCGGAGTTTTTCTGTGCGTTCCTTTTCAGGACGCCTCTGCCAAGAGGCAGAGTGATGGGTATCAGCTCCCCTCAGCTTTATTTAGAGTTGGGGTCTCCTGTCCTATTTCTCTGCCTATCTCTTTCCCTCTCACGTTGATGGGAAACATTTTGGGATGGGGAGCATCCCTACCTAGGTTTACCTATCTGCCTACACACTGCACTCCTGAGATTTCCTCTGAGCCACGATAAAAACCAATATTGTGAGTGACAAAACCTAGCCCAGCTCCTGGGGCTGAGCTGGACCTGATTGGTGTGCTGCACATCTTGTGGACTGCCCCTTCCCCAGGCAGCAGGCAGCAAGGTGAGGGGAAGGTGGGAGGAACAAAAATGTTCTGGGAGGGGAACCCAACACCTGAATCCCGCAGGAGGTGGCTGAGGTCACCCCACAGAGTGTCAGAGGCATGGGATGTACAGAAATTATGTTGGGCTGTGGACCCCTCTGCTCTGCTGAAGAATGGTGGAAAGAAAACACTGGAGATCTCCTTCATCCTGAGGTAGATCCAGGGTGGAATGTCCAACTCCAAGTGGAAAAACCAAGCCTGGGGTTGGAGCTCAGGTTGCCCAACTAGATGTGGGGCAGCCCATCCACATGGGGATGCCACTGATGCTCAGTGCTCTATCCAAGCTTGGGGTTGCTAGGAACAGGGCAGCACGGCTCCCCTGCCTGGTGGGGTTTCTTTCTATGGAAATGCCTGCGAGCAGCTGCCCTGCCGAGTGACTCATTTCCTGCTCTTGTGTCACATTCTGGTCAGGCCAGTTTGGCAAAGGCTTTTTTCTCTCCCTCGCTGCTTTTCTCTCCTTCTCTCCCCCACCGCAGAGGCCTGGGATGTGCATTTGCTCAGCCCCTGGCAGGATGAGGCAGGATTTTCAGGAAACTGCGTCAAAACCACAAACCTCCCCCTCTCCCTCCCCCCCCCCCCCCCCAAAAAAAAAATCCAAACAAACAACAATAAAAAAAGACAGAACGATTTTCTTTCCCTCTTTTCCGAGAGCGAGTGAGGCGGGTGGCCGGGCAGGCTCCTCCTTGCTTCCCCCAAAATGAAGCTCTCTGGACAGCAGCTCTGCTCACATGGAGTTCTGAGATCCTTGGTGGCTGCCCAGGGCTGAGCTGTGCCATGTTCCCAGAAGCCATGGGACTGACATAGATCGGTCAGGACCGTGGCCCCAGCATCCCTCCCTGCAGCCTTTTCTGCACACCTCGATCTCTGCGGCACAAGGCTGCCTTGCCCCTGTGGGATGGTAAGAGCAGGAGCAGGGCAGGATCCCATCCAAGCCAAGGCAAACCTTTGCTCCTGAGCAGTTCTCATCCTCCCTCTTCCTTTTCTGCATGCTCCATGCAATTAAAGCAGGCTACAGCCAAATGACCCGGCACCACACGCATGCTAAAAAGCCCCCCGCCGGGCCGCTACTGAGCTTCCTTTGAACAGCCATGTGTTGTTCCTAGGGCTGCAGGCAGCATCTGCTGTCGTACAAACCCATGTCCCTGCTTGGTGCGGGGAAACTGAGGCAGGTGCTCGCCTACAGCCCATGCATCTGCAGTGCTCAAAGCACTGCTTTTGTTTGCCCACAGCCATGGGAAGAGCACGACGGTATCAGCGTAAATTAGGTCAGGAAGCATTGCTAATAAAATGTCAATCCTGGTTGTGTAATGGGAGCAATTATGGGTTTAGGTCTCATTAGGACACCGAGAAGGAAAACATGGCTGCTCTGAGGGCAGCAGGAGTGCAATGGCAAACAACGAGGAGGGTCCTGTTGAGAGAAGGATGAAGCCATTGCGGTGTCTGAGTTCCCTTACCAGACCACTGGGTCAGGACTGCAGGGAGTGGGGCTCTGCCCCTCACCTAGGGCTCAGGTCCCCAAACTGGGTCCCCTACTGCCACCATTTCTGGGGTCCCATCCTGTGCCTGATGGGGACAGGGATGCCTGAGGGCTCTTGCACAGAGGGGGCAGTGGGGACGGAGTGGTGGCGGTGAGCCTTTAGCCATGGACACACAGCACAGGGTAAAGGGAATTGTGGAGGCATCCATGAACACAGAGAGAGTCGTGCATTGCATTTGGTCCCACTTACGGCTTATAAATGATTACTGCGTGTTTTAATAAATGGTTAATCAAGTGTTAGAGTCCAAACAAGTTGATGGGTTGCTTATTACCACGGTTTATAACCTTTTATGAATGCCTTCTGTCGATGTACTTATAAACATCCATACCACGTACTTCTCGTGTCTTGACATGTTGGTCACATCTGGTGGAAGTTGGTTAACTCTTGAGCTGCTCGCCAACAGCAGACCAATAGGGCTGCCAGGGTTCATTGCTGCTCAGCTGCACACCTACGTGTGGGCAGCTGAGGGCAATGCGGGTGCCGTGGTGTCCCCTTGTCCTTGTCACTTTGTGATGATGAAAGGGAATGGAATGACCCTGGTTTGGTGTGAGCCAGACACATCCAAATCCAGAATAAGTCGGCAGTGGGGTTTTTTCCTCGTGTGTTTTTACCACTGGGACAAACAATGAGGGGAAGTGAGTGGTGGATTCTTCATCGCTTGAAGTCACCAAATGAAGACAGGATGTCTTGCTGGAACGCATGCCTGAATCAAAAACACAAGTTGTTGGGCCCAATGCAAGTAATTGGGTGAAATTCCGAATACAGGAGGTCAGATGGGATGATTTAGTGGTCCCTCTGGCCCCAAATCCACAGAAACATCCTTGGCCATAGCTGTGAGTTGTGCGGGTAGCACATCTACAGCCCCTCACGTCATATTGCAAATAATGAAATTAAACTCTCAATAAGCTGAATAACAAGGAAACAATTTCAAATAAGTCTCCGAAATCTCCTTTTAAGGCAATGACTGGGATTCCCACCACCTCGCAATGCTGTCGGGCTGCAGCCTGCAGGCAGCCCCATCACAGTTCCTGAGCCTGAACCCCTCTTTTTCGTTTTCCCCGTGGTGACATCAGCACTGGAGGGGAATGGGGTGGGCAAGGAGCAGCACTGTGGCCACGAGCCCCTTGCCATGGGGACCCCATTCCCTATTCTGCATCCTCCCGCATGTCAAGGTCCCCAGTGCTGCCGTTCACTTTGGGAAACATGCCCCAGCCCTCCCTGCACACTGTGGAAGAAGAAGAAAAAAAAAAAGGAGAGAAATAAACAAACAAATCCCTTCCCTCTCCTGGCTTGGCATCTGCTCACAGCCCTTCCATTATTAATTAGAGGAGCTGCCGGCGTTATTAGCAACAAACCACTCCTAATGAAGTTCAGAGCCGCAGATCCAGGAGGGGCTCCCAGACACCGCTTTTCACAAACCTTAATTAAATTCACCGCCCGAAGGTGCTTTTGGCTGGGCAGCACAGCACGGTGGGGCACAGGGCTGGGCGAGGGCTGTGGGCAGGAGGGGCACCCAGGTCTGGCTCCATGGGATTCGGGGCAGGACACGGCATCGGCCAGGATGTGCCACGCAAAGGGACAATGTAGGTTCTCTCTGATCCTGGTGCTGTGGGGTCCAGAGCTCCCCTCCCGCTCTGCTTATCTCCTGCACAGCCTTGATGCATTGCAATGATTAACTGGGTGCCAGAGGGGAGGTTCCCAGTGCTGTCCTTGCCGGGCTGTCTGAATGAACAGCGCTTCGAGGCCTGGGAGGCAGATGGCACATGGAGTTTGGGGCAAGGAAACCGGCCGCAGCCATCCGCTCATTGCTTCTATTTGACACAGGGATGGCCAAGACAACGTCTCGGGATGAACAAGAGCAAAACCCATCCAGCTCCCTGCACATCCCTTCCCTTCCCCACATCAAACTTCCACCCTTCCCCTCTCTGGCCTTAAAAAAATTTATTACAGAGGAGTGTAAAAAGATTACAGCAAAACCGCTCAGTGTTACTGGGAAATCATCATAACGTTAGCAAAGGTCTGTTTCATCACAGCCCCCACAGAGAAGGACACCAAGAAGTATGCAAATACCTTTAATGCACTTAGGATACACGGGAGGAGAAAACGTTTAGTGATTCACAAAAATATTACAAAAGTCACGTGCAGGTGAAACATACCCAGCACTGAAATAACAATGTAAGAATTTACATTAGAAACTAATATAAAATATTTAAAAACCTCTGCTAGTTTAGCTTTCTGTTTTGTCTTTTATTAAAAAAAAAAAAAGAAAAAAAGAAAAAAGGGGGTGGGGTGGAGGAGAAAGGCCATCTCCAAGGTCCCAACATGTGTCCCCAGGTCCCCCGGGAAGTTGTGCAGAAACCCTCTGAAATGCAAAGCACCGCACCGACCAGCAAAGCCTGCACCCCGCACCGCTGTAAGAAACACCGTTGTGCCCAGCACGGGTGGGAAGGAGAGGGGTGTGAAGGGCTGAAATCCCCCGTGGGGCCGGAGCGAGGCCGGGAAGCCCCCACGGCCCCGGGGCTGTGGAATCAGGGCAGCACAGACAGCAGGGCGGGCACGGGGCCGCCGCACCCAGCCAAGCACACGGCGTTGCTGTAGGACCTGCAGCGCGGCGCCGTCCCTCCCACCCTCGCCGCCGTGCGCCGTGCGTGCAGCGCAGTGTTTCCGGAGCTGCTCTTTCGTTGCGGTTGGGCCCCAGGGACAGGAACAAAGGAGCCATTTTGATCTCCAGCTTCGCCGGGGAGAGGAGGGACAGGCCGAGAGAAAAGAGCAGTGTTTGCAAAACACAACAATCGGCAGGGAATTTTCCTCCAGCTTTGACAGGCTGTTTCTTTTCCTCTCTCTTCCTCTTTTTTATTAACAGAGAGGAGACGCAGCGTTATGGCTGGAGTATAAACAGCAGCAGCGGTGCTCGTAGGCTGCAGTAGGCCTCACGTGTGCAGCTGAGCCCAGGGCCGCTGAGCCCACGAGGGGCCGGGCTCCCTTCACGGCAAGCTGAGGGCCGTGGGGCCTGTCGGCAGTGTCAAGGGGACACTGTGTTTAGGGGAGCCCCACGGGCAGGTCCACAGCCTGCACAATCTGGGGCTTCTCTGCTTGAAATGTTGGACTGGTGTCGAGCACAAGCTGGTTTGTTTTGCTTTTTTTTTGTTTCTTTTTTTGTTTAAGAGGACAAGCAGGCACTGCACAACAGAAAAAAAATGTTACAAAAATAGTAGGTTGCTACAGAGCTTGTTCAAAACTGGTCCCAGAGACCTAAGTTCAGCTTTAGCATCTCGGGATGCACACATGTAGAGCTTGTTTTAGATGCAGTCTGGCTTCTGGGCAAGCCTGCTTTTATCGATGGGGACAGATGCACTGAGAGGGATTCCCAGTTGCTCGACAGCTCATCTGCCCTCACAGCGTCACTCGAAGGGAGAATTAAGGCACAATATGGGATGTGAAGGAGGACCCTTGCACAGGATTGCCTCCTGAGCGTGGCGGCTGTCCTGGTGCCAGCAGTGACCCCAGCTCACCCAGGAGCAGCACACGAGCTGAAGCGCAGGATTCCACCCAGCAGCACTGCGGGGCTGTGTCCAGGCTAGGACAAAATGAGGCGCGTGGGTCTTTGGGCCCATCAGGCCTGAAGGTTCTCATAGAATGGTTCGAGTTGGAAAGGACCCTTAAAGGTCATTTGGTCCAACTCCCCTGCAGTGAACAGCAACACCTACAGCTCCATCAGGTGCTCAGAGCCCTGTCCAGCTTGACCTTGAATGTCTCTGCACTGGTGTGGTGCTGCCCTGCCTCAGCCAGATACAAGCCTGCAAAGCGGTCCACAAGCTCTGGATGCCTGCCTAGGGGGTGATGACCACAGGGCAGACAGACACTCAAGCAGCTGCGTCTCCAAGCAGACGCGTCCTCCAACCAGCATGAGAAGCATGCAGCCAGCCAACATCCTCAGTGGAGCATCTCAGAGAGGTTTTTGTGAGGAGCTGGGGAACATTTGATGAAGCAAACGGATGCTGGGTGAGCAATAATGTTCGCCCAGTGACCAGCCTGGGGGCTCCCGTGGGGGGCAGCGGAGCGAGAGCTCCACTCCCTGCCCCACGCTCATTAAAAAACCAAATGATTCAGAAGCAGCTGCATCGCCATTCCCCATCTCTGAGCTAACACAGTCATTCGCAGCCCACACCCTCTGCAATGGGCACAGGCCAAGGTGTGAACATGCAGTGGGATGCGCACAGCCAGGTCCTCACCCCACATTTCAGTAGGCAGTGGTGTGGACACGAGGACTGGTCTGCAGGGACCAGGGCAGCTCCGTGATGCTCCCTTTGGTTTCTGGCTTCCCTGCATCCCGCTGAGATGGCACAAAGGATTGTGCTGCCTCAAAGAAGCCCCAGCTGTGGGTGCAAGGGAGGCTGCTAACCTGCCTCCAGCACGCAGCCTCTCCCCGGCACTCCATTCTCTCCTAGCCAAGCTCTGCTTTCAACTTTTTTTTTTTTAAGCTACACCTCCTAAATATTTCTACTGGTCGCAGATGAAAAACAAAATCCCCACTTCTTCAAAGACCATTTGATGACCCAATGGTGTCATTTCAAAAGTCATCCAAGAGCAACTGAATATTTGAAGCGAGGAGCTTCAGAATATCACTTCAAATCACCGCTGGCATATCTACGTACAGTAAAACCAATCTATCACCATCCTCAAAGATATTACACACAGCAGGCACCACCTAACGAAGCCACTGAAAATATCACTGTAGGTCACTCCAGCTACAAGACCGACTGCTCTGCCCAGGTCACATCCCACATGCTGAAACTATACAATCTTTCTTCTGTTTTTAATCACAAGTTGAGAGGAAAGCAGTCCTGGGTTTTGGGACTTCCCTTGTTCCAGAACTGCTGTCACATGTTGCATTTTCAAGGCATTGCAGATCGGCCACGAGGCTCTTCATCTTTGGAAATACCCCTACCTCACTGCATCATGAGATTTCTCCAGGAGAGAGAAAACTTGTACCCACTTATTTTAAACTGACATTTATATCCAGATCACTATCTCTAGACAACAGACGCCTCATGGGTTTTGGCTTCATATAATCCTGCTTCAGACCTTTTACACAATCTAGAAGAAAAATCAGCACCAGTAGACCTACTACCTCAGCAGGTTGGGGCTAGAAAATAGCATGGCATTTATGAGCACTGATGCACTTTCCTTTTTAAAAGTATTCGCTCACTAAAATACAAAGGTTTCTTTTCCAGTTCCTTCACACACAGGCATGTCCTCTTGCCCCAAGATGAAAATATCCAAACTCGAGATCTCATTTACTTGCCAATGAGTAAGCCTTTGGCATGGTTGCAAACGTGAAGCGAATCGGGGGAGGGGAGGTCCTGTGGGTGCTCAGCTCCTCACAACGCCCAACAACATGCAACTTTCTTTTTCTTCAAAACTGTTGAGAGGCAGCAGCACAGCCTTGCAGCTGAAGGGTCGACTTTCACCAGCTTCTCTCATTTAGTTGGTCTAACAGTAAGACTGTCTTCTATTTTAGCAGTTAACTTTTGTCTAGTATTTTCCCCCTTAGCTAAAAGGGAAGATTTCACTTCCTTCCCCTGAAATCTCCATAATTGTTATCCGGATACTGGCAAAGATCTGTTGAGAAAATGTTGCAGAAATAGAGATTTCTGGCATGCCACCTGTTCATAACTCAATACACAGAACTATATATAAATACATGACACGGAACAAAAAAAAAACACACACAAAGTATACTGGGTGGATTTTCAAGTGCATTCAGTGTGCTCCCTCTGAAGTCAATGAAAACCCAACCCAGAGCGTCTGATGAGAGTAAATATGGTGAGGAAAACATATGCATAGGCAGAACTGGAGCACAAGGCAGCCTGGAGGAGCCACCTGCCCTGCTGCAAAGGCTCCCAGAGGTCAAAGGACAGGAGGTCCTGAGCCTTCCAGATGCGTGAGACCCACAGAGCTCTGATGGACTTCTCTCTGCCCTGTGCCGATCTCTGCAGGAAGAGCAACAGCTGACCTTCCAAACACCCCTTCTCCACTAAGATGTGGACTTTAAGCTCCTTGTAATGACAGCTAGCATCTGGAGAAAAGGAAGAGCAGTCAGCCTCATGGTGACGGGCCAGTGCTGCTTCAAGCACCCTCAGCAAGCCCATACCAGAGCAGTCCATGGGCTACTGCTGGTAGATGGCTTTGGGACAGTATTCTAGAAGTCTCCCTGCCCTTTTTCCAACCATCACAATTGTCTGTTTGTTCACTATCTTGTGGCAGGATGCTTGGGGACACCATTTCTGAAGCTGGACTGGTAGATTCCCATGTTCTGCAGCCCTGGATATGCATCTTGAGTGCAGAAGGCTTGTGCAGGCTTAGTGTGAACCAGGACAATGAATACTGGCCAATAGATCCCATGGATGAATGCAGTCTGCCACAGCACAGAAATCACTCTGGCTGGTACATGCAGATATCCGAAAGTTTGTTCTTTCACAGCAGGATTTTAAGATGATCCGCTGAGTTCAGACAAAATGACAAACTCATTTACATGTAAATTGCTTTCGTAGCTTTGCAGAAAGGAAGGTTCTGCTGAGCAGTGTTGGACCCTGCATTTGGCCTGCCTTAAATTATAATATAACAACAATTATAATAATACAAATACTACTTTGTACACAAAGCACGCCCTCCCCTGCAAACCCTGGCATGCTTCGGTAGGTCCTACAGCCCTCTAGTCAATAATCACCCTCTTTGCAAAGAGACACATTGAGTGACTTGCCTGAGGCCACAGAGGATTTCTGTAGCAAGTCCAAGGAAAGCTTTGCGGCTCCTAGCTCTGCTTCTTGACCAGCATTAACCAGCCTCAAATATATGCAAAAAAACATTAAAGCCGTCTGTGCCAGGAAGAAAAAACAAACAGAAATCCAAGCCTGGGGTACCAAGAGGCCTCCTGGACTTTGCTGTTTGATCAGGTGAGTTAAGTGTTAAAAGCTATTGTTACACTTGTATTACGATCACACAGCAACTGGCAATTGTGCACAACTCGGGAAGAAGAAACAGCCAAGCTAAATTGGCAGAAAAGGGTGGAAGAGAAAGCTGCATCTCCTCTGACAAGGAGAGAAAAGTTGCCACTGAAAGACAATGGGCAAAGAAGGGTTGGGGGAATATGCATCAGGAACAACCTGCAGCAGCAGCAGGGGGTGAAGCCCTGTGGTTGACTGCTTCAGCATAAACGCAGGGGCCAGCATCACGATGCAGAGACACAACATGACCGAACAGACTGTGTCCTCTGCACACCACATTTGGCTCTGGGCAAGAGGCCATACAGATCTAGAGGAGGGGGCTTTTTCAAGCTGCTTTTGATGCTTTTCAGTCCAAATCTACCCAAAAGGAGGGACACCAGCTGCAACAAGAGCCATCACTGCAAGGCTGGAGGGGCTGCGATAGGACATAACCCCCATAGTGACAAGAATAGTTGGATTTACCGAGGCTGAGCCTCCCCTCTGGATCCTGCAGAGCTGCTGAAGTTGCCCTGTGAACAAACGGTTCTTTCTAGCTTCTCCAATACTGTACAATAGCAAAGAAAAAATACTTGACAGTATCTCTTTAAAGATAAACACACTGTAAACAGGAGATCTCCCCCGCCCCGGTAGCTTTCTTCCTCCTGCTTGTGCAAAACCAGAGGTTGTGACCTTCCCTGGGGTTCAGGCACAAGGACAGGATGCGTGAGAATAAAGTTGCCTCTGTTTGCAGCGATACCATAGCTAATAGCACCAACACTAACACTTAAAACATGCCTAATTTGAGGGCAGGGAGTATCTGGGTTTGTTTTTCTTGACTGAACTAGAAAGTTCATCTTTAAATCTGTTCAGCTTCAAGCATGTGAGCTTTTGGCCTCCTTTAAACAGGGGAAATACCATTCTGTTTCTGAAAAGAAAAAAAAAATAGCACATGGAAGAACAGTTCTGCAGTCAGTAAAAGTTTGGCTAACAAAAGGACTCCAGAGTCACGTAAAGAACATTTAATCCATGGATTATAGGCTTGCACCTGGCAGAATGCATGTGTAAATACAGGCGTGCAGAGCGCCTACACCCTGGGCTAAGGCAGAGGGAAGTTCTGTAGCTAGGAGAGAGAAAGGATTCTTACTACTAATTTTCATAGTTAAATATTTCTCACTCGCACTCACACATACGCAGGCTGTTCCCAGAGAGCTCAGCCTTGGGAAGGATAAAGGAAAAGGCTCAGTTCGGTCTGGGCTGGTGCTGAGTTGCTCCTCTTCTGTTTGCAGTGGTTGTGCAGCAAACTCTTTTATTTGCAGGCAGAGTTTTTACTGCATTAATTATCCTGTGAGTCACTGGGTAATGGACAGTAACTTGGCTCTCCCAGTTGTTAGAAGGGTGTAATTCAGCTCTAATGCAGTGGGTTGTCGAACACAGCATCTGGCAAGATGGAGACTTTCAGTTTCTTTTCAGGCCAGCTGTACTCCTTTGGAAGTTTAAACTGTAAGACAACACAGAGAACCAGTTAATGTATATCACTGCAATCTAACCCACAGAAAAAAAAACCCCACAAAATGGGTACAAAGGCAGGCGGCCCTGTGTTATTATTATTACTTAAAACAAGAGGCCACTAAGAAAACATTTCCCCATCAGTATGTTTTGGACAGCAGTGGACATTAGATAATGTGGCCTGTGCCTCAGCTGCCAAAGTAAAGTTATGAGATTTCAGCCCAAGCATTGTTTATTTCATCAGATGGATTCCGGAGGGTTTCTGCTCCCATCACCATCTCCCCTCCCCGATCTGCTGAAAATTCACAGCACAAGTGCATTTTTTCTCCCCTTCCACTTGGCTATGTCCCTTTCCCTCCACCTCCTCTCCAGAGCCCCACTTTTCTTCAGAGGAAGCATTCTGGCAGCTCGTGGGGCCCAGCCCGCACAGGGTGGGGTGTGCGTGAGCCCTGCTGAGGGCAGAACTGAGAGGGTTTGCAAATGGCCGTCCATGGAGGGAGCCCTGGCTGGGAGGTCAGCATGCCTGAGCAGCAGTTCTGCTCCAGCCTGACCCCCTGCACAAAGGCTTTGCACAGCGCCCGCACAATGCCTCCTATTCGCACTCAGCTGCTTGGGCTGTTTTGCAAACACTGACTGAAGCACAGGGAATGGAGATTTTTGCCCCAGCCTGGTTTACACATCAGTGTTTCTGGCAGATGTTTCCTAAACAATGCAAGGCTCCTGTCCTAATGCTGCTGCAGGACACCCAGCCTGTGGCTGGGAAGGCACCTGAACATCCCGGATCCCAAACATGACTGTTTAGGGACAGAAGTCCAAGGAGTTCCCATGAGAAGCATATTTGACCAGGGCCACAGGAGATTCAGGGCAGCACTGAACCATCACAGAGTGGAACAATAATAGCTGTTTCCTGGCATTGACAGTCATGCAGGGGTTAACATGGACCAGACCCTCCCATCGCCTTCTTGTTCAAAGGGCAGGCACTTAAAGATGTGCTGCTTAGCAGGGAAAGCTTGTGGGGCATCTGTGGGTTGACAAGTGCAATCCTGGAGCAAGAAAAGCTCCCCCTCTGTGTCACTAGAATTTTGCTGTCACTGCTGAGCTGCCAAAGCCACGTCTAAGAGTGCAAGAAGTAAAAAAAAAGGCAAACATCCTAGATGCAGCACTAATAAAGGCTTCAAGCTTGTATGTGGCAACATGGCAGCAGAACAGCCACTTCTGGCCCAGCATTCCAAGCAATCCCACTGACTCTTCTGAGAGGCCAGAACACAAGGCTGGAAATCAGTTTGCAGGGTGATTTTGTTTTGAAATCTCTGCTGCACTCATCCCTGATGAGTTTCATCCCTGATGCCTCTACAGCATCCTCAGGGAGGAATCTCACCAGGATCCTAGCCCACCTGCAGTCACAGGACACGGAGGCAGCTGTTTCAGAACTGCCCCAGACACAGCCATCCTTTCCTGTGTGAGCCCTCTGTACAAGGCCAGCAGTGCTGGAAGCTGCACAGGGGCTATTACGTACACAGAGAGCTTGTGCAAGGGAAAACGACCTGCAATTATCCATCTTTATCCAGTGAGTTGTCTTTCTTCCCATAAGAGCCCCATTCTGAAGGACATCAACACCTGCTCAGGGTAGGTTCTTGTTAGAGAAGTTCCCCTGCAGACATCTGCTCCACAGGAAGGATGGCTGCAGTGGGCTATGAACTTGCTCCTGACCTTGCTCCATGCACAGCTTCTGTACACGGGTAACTTGCAGTTGGGACCCACTGACCTTAATGTGCCAGGCTGGTGGTTCTGGGCCTGACCCATGATCTGAGGGAAGGCAGAAGGATCATTCTGGGCAATGGCTCGCCAGAACTTTTACTTTTTCCTTCTCTAGTAAACACAAACAGTCCAAATTCCACTTAGTACTGTTTAGTTTTTCTTTCTTTAACTCAGTCCCTGTGTATAGCTTGGACCATGTAATCCAGTGGTTCCGTATAGCCTAGGGGATCCTCCTGAGTTCAAGGTCAAGAGTATGTAAAAAACATGCTAAAGATACTCAGACAAAGATATTTTACTTAATCTGGGAGCCTTGTTACGTAGCGAAAGAAAGACTCTCCTTGCAGCACGGACAGAGCTTCGGTCAATCGCATGAATATCATCAGCCAGAGCTGTGAGGAATGTGTTAAGTTGGCCCAAACTGGGATCCCGTAACATACAAATCCTCGGAGGGATCTGAACACTGAAAGATCACATTTCATCTCAAGTATTTTCCTTTTCATAAACAGGAGTGGTTCCAAAGCAATCCTCTCGGAGAAGTCATCCTTTGCATTTGTTTGCTTTTCACTTTTTAATTTAGCAAAGTCACAGTAACTCAGAGGCCAGCTGCCGTGCCAGAAGCTGCCATGCCCACTGCCTTTACCTCGCTGCAGGGCACAGAGGAACACGAGCAATCCAGAGCCCTACTAAAGGGCCTTCCGACCAAGCGCTCCTGGGCTTCCATGTCACTGGCCAAAATGAGCTTTGGATTAGGTTTAACTGGATAAAAGCTGGCCTGAAAGTCCCTGCACAGCCAGCAGTGTGCTCTCCTCACTCTCACAGCGAAGAACACCCTGGCATTAAATCAACTCTGGATTAAACAATTAGAGCCCTGAGATTTTCCTGGGGGGAGGGGAGTGGGGCGAGGGATAGGAGTGCTGCTCGACAAGCCAAGGAAAGTTTCTTTAGAGTCTGCAGGGAGCTGTAAAAAATGGGATTAAAAATATTACATGTCATTTTTGCCACTGCTCTTTGAAGTCAGTCAGAATATTTATATGGCATGCATGGGAGACAGGGTGTTAAATGTTCCCCAGGAAGAGATCACATGGCAAGGGGAAGTTTAGCACCACACAGCAAAGCTTTATAAAGCTCCTTCAGCCGCTGCTGTAACATTTTCAGGCTGGGGATGGTCTTTTGCACGCTGTGCACTGACTTGCAGGGGCAGCAGGTGAGGGCCAAGAACAGACATGAAAATGTTCCCAAACCAAAAGGAGGCCCCCAAGGACAGACTGTTCAGTAGTAAATGTGCTGCCACTGCGTTCAGCTGCTCTGGCAGTGGGGAGGAGGTGAGCTCCTGAGGAGGTTACCCACAACATGAAGGCAAACCCTGACACCTGGCCCAGGGGCTGCGCTGCTTTGGGTCGGAGTGCCCAGACAGACAGTGGGGAATGATGCTGAAGGAGAGGATGTGCAGCATCTCCCTTCATACCCAAAACTGCTC
This sequence comes from Lagopus muta, assembly GCF_023343835.1. Taxonomy (NCBI): domain Eukaryota; kingdom Metazoa; phylum Chordata; class Aves; order Galliformes; family Phasianidae; genus Lagopus; species Lagopus muta. The sequence continues at coordinate 53,719,280 of NC_064437.1, read as the reverse complement.
TGCTTTTCTTGCAATCCTTTCTCTCAGTACCCTATCCCACAGAAGAGGTAAACGTCTCACAAAGCCTTCAGAGGTTCTGTGAGGCTCTCTGGGGCATACAGTGGGGATGCAGGAACGAAGCAGCCTTACTTCCTCTGGAGAGTTCAGATCTTCTAAATCTTCCAGCATTCTCTCTACGAACTCTTCGGTCAATAGGATCTGCAAAGGAAATACAGTGGTTTATGTCTTCTCACTCCCAGTTTTAGCTAACTGCCAAGCAACAGAATGACTTTTCCACTGAGCAAGCTGTACCAGGAATGTTCTTCATTCCTGCAACACATCGGCTTAAGGGCAAGGAGCTCCTAACTTTGCCTCCTGCCTCAACCACACTAAAAATGTTAAAATTATATGGCAATCTTTTTCGACCCTCAATTATCTTCCTAAGACTAAAATTAGAGGCCCAGCTTTAGAAAGACAGAGTAGGGAAGAAGGAAAAGGGGTCAAGATAACAACTGCTAGAGAGGCAATAAGAGACAGTGCTGCTTTCATCTGATTTCTGGGAGTGGAGCTCCATGAAGACCACAAGTTATATAAAGCAGAGGAACACGGGGGAGCAAACCCTGCACTCATGGGGAGAAAAACCTGCACTCTCTTTAGGAAGGCACATAATAGCCAAAACAGACATGTTCTGCCTCTTTTTGCTGCAGATGCAAAGGCTGGAGTCCCCAGCAGTCAGCAGATTTGGAATGGGAATGGAAATGCAGTGTGGGATGGGGACAACATCCCCACGCAACGCAAGTGTGTTGGAGTGGCATTCCTGGGAGTTGAGTTACAGAGAACCCAGCATGTTATTCCTATTTCAACCTACAGGTTTGCTTCTTTCCCTCTGCATCTCCCTTCCCTCCTTCGCTCCCCTCTTTCCTCTGTTTCTGGCACTACTCTCCATCCCCAAAGCAGTCATCATACCCAGACCCCTTCCTTATCCTGTCTCTTCCTGCCCTGGGCTGGAAGAGGGTTGGCCTGGCAGTCGCATGGCCCTGCAGGAAACCACTTCTAGCTCCTTGGAGCCAGGAATGGGAGCAGGGAGTGCATGACTGCCTGGACAACGTGGACTACTTAGCTGAAGCTGCTGGCTTGTGTTTTGGTAATACCAGCAGGACTGTTGGCTAGAAGAAAGGGAGTACTCTGATCTCCCTTTCTTCCTTTGGTAGTAAGAAAACACCAAATCCAGATTCAAGAGCTATGATGTATCTGAATTCTCTTCCATTCACCCCTGCTGCCCTGCCAACACTGTACACTGTTTTCCTGGGGGATGAGGGAACTGTGGCCTCCATTCTCCACTAATTTCCCTCCTCATTTAGCTCCGACCTGCAGCAGACTTCAGGCCAGGGTTTATGACTGAGCTGCTCAGCCTGGATGCAGGTAGCCCATCAGGACTTTCTGTTCATACCTTGAGCCTGGAAAAAGCTCTGCTTCAGCTAGCAGCCAGGAGCTTGCTGCTTTGGACAGAACTCTGCAACCTGGCACCAATCTGCAGACTGGCAAGCTGAGAAACATTGCACTGAAACACGCAGTGCCACTGCAAACTGCTGCAGTCTCCTTGCAGGAGGCTGTAACTTTCTGCCTGTTGAACTGGAGACACTCGTTTGTTGGCTGCTTGCAGAATGAGGAAGCTGACTGTCTGTGTCAGAGACAGGAGGGCAACCTGATCGCTCAGCCCAGGAGGGATAGCTGGGTGGGGAGCTGGGGCTCTGAGTAGAGCAGATCAGTTTCTGCGGAGGTGCAGCCTGCAATGGGGCGAGGGAATGAAAACAATTTGGCAGACATCAAAATGTACAGAGCAGCCGGAAAAAGGAGGAGGAATTGGTATTCACAGCAATCAGGCAAAGAGGAAATGAATATTCAGCCCTCCACGGATGAGCAAAAATGCCAGAGGTTGGGATGGGTGAGAGAGCAGGAATGAGGAGTCACATCTTTGGCAGGGGGACTGGAAGAGAAGCGCAGCAGGAAGACCCCTGGGCGCTCCCAAGGTGCCAGAGGCAGGGAAGAAATGGGAACCACATGTGGAGGCAGCCAGCTGCTCTTCTGCTGCTGGAAAACAATACAGGGTGAGCAGGGGTGAGCAGCAAGGGCTCGAGGGAGCAAGTGGGGGAGCAGTCAGGTCTTGGCTAAGCCACAGACTTGCAGCGTGAAGACAAGCCTATGTGGAGCACTGCGACAAGCACCAGTGTGGGGTGTGATCCCCTGAGCCAAGCCCATCTGCAGCTCACCATCCCCTCTCAGTGGATTTTGTTAATCCAGCTGAAAAAAAACCAGCAACCAAACAACAACTTCCACTGATTTAGTGAGCTGAACTGGCTCCCTGAAGGGTCTGACAGGCGGAGTGGGACAGCAGTCTGCAGCTCAGCTGTCTCATGGACTGCGGCTGTGAGATTGAAGCGGCGGCAGCTTGTGCTTTGGAGCAGGCTGAGAAAAGATTGCAGTGCTGTTCTGCAAGCCCTGCATAGATAGTTAACTTTGGTGGAGGGCAAGTGTCTCTGGCTGCAGTGACAAACTGCTGCAGTGACATTCAAACAGTGTGTGACACACAGCCCATCCTCAGCAACCTGCAGCAGTCTGAGTCAGAAACAAACCACCCCAAGGCCTCCTATGTAGCCCCATGCAGCTGGGGAAACTTGTCCTCCTTCCTGGAATAGAAGGGAATCTCTAAAGCACGGGTGCAACCAAATTGGTAAGCTAAAGGATCCCTCAGCTCAGGGAACATGCAGCACTCCAGAACTCTCTTGAGGATGCAGAAGGCACACGTTCCCAGCACACCAGCTGCTTTGAAGTAAGAAGCACGGCAGTCCTGGATTTGCATCCAGACAACATTTCTCCTTTTAGAAGTAGCCCAATTTAAATGACCCAAGAACACTAAGGTCTGCTCATAGATCAGGACGACATCCACACCTGCAGTCAGCAGAACAGCTTCATGCTGGTGTTTGCTCCTGTGGAGAAGGATGAGAATAAATCTGATCCCATCTCAGCTTCCCTCGCTCACAATATCTCACATTTCCAGCTCTTGTAGCATGCCTGCTCCTGCACAGTATGATACCCCATTACATTAACGCACACACGTTATATGTGCATGATATTAAAGGTGACATTCCCAGCAAATAAACATGACAGACTGCCATTGCTCTAGGCACCTAATTTAATTTCCTTTGGGATTTAAACCTTAGAAGCTCAAATTAAACAAATAGGCCCTGTTCACTTTATATTTCAGGCCTGAATCTAGAGTTTTCCTTCAGTGCTGTTAGCTGATCTTATCAACAGGACGCTGCACAGAGATCATAATGATGAAGCAGCTTTTTCACTCCCCCAACGAAAACAGAGCTCCAGCTAGGGGAAGAGTCTTTGCAATCTGGAGGACAAATGAAGTCATCCAAAACACAGACTCAGCCTTTCCTCCCATGACATCTCTTGGGCAGTGCTGAGGAGGCGTCCGAGCTCTCCTGGAGCCATAGCGGTCGGCTGCTCACAGCTCTGTGTTTTCACAGCTCTGTGCAAACATTCCCGCCTTCCTGGCCTGCTGAAGCTGGTTGCAGGGTGTAACTCAGCCTTTGTCATGGCTGTTTGCAGTATGCACAGAGAATGGCCTCGCCAAGCAGCTGGGGCTATCTGGGACCTTCCCTTTGGCGCTATACAGTTCTGCTTACACTGGGATCTCTGTGACCTGACCCAGAGAGGCCCAGACAGATGCCATCCTGTTGCTAGCAGATTCACTCTTCAATTTCCCATGTGCTCTGTGGCTCTGTGAATGTCAGTAATGCTGCAGAAGCTCGGAAGATGATGACTACCCACAAGAGAAGTATCTGTTGTCTATCAGAGGCACCTACTGCAACAATCAAGGTCCACGTTTCCCTCTGCCTCACTGGTAGCTGCATCTGCTGACACATTACAAAACACCGTGCGAGGCAGCCCCGCTCAGGTGGATGTGTTCAGGGAATGCTGTAAGCATGATGTCTCCCTCTCGTGGTAAATCCCACCTGAGCTCGTCTGAAACCTACTTCTTACCTACAGGACTTAGCTACAGGTCAAGTGAAGGAGCTTGTGTCGAAGCCTCCATACCCGCAGACAGTTGAGAAACCTGTATTGTGACTTGTTACAGGTACACAGCTGCAAATGCAGGAAAACAGGTGAGATCTAAAGACGTTCACAAGGTCATGGGGCTCTAGGCTAGTTCAGCTGACTTTGAAATCAACTTGTGCTTAGTAAAACATTAAAGATTTCACAGTCAGCTTATGGGTACCATTCCACACCTAACACCCCATCTCTCTTGCACATTAGAATTCAATGAGGACTGGAAATTCTTAGCATAGGAGAGGTTGCTGTGGACCACAGTTCACGCTGATTCTGACAGCCTAGGACAGCTGGCACACCTTTGATTTGGAAGACCCTTAGAAGCTGAGCTAGGAATTAAGCTGCAGCTTTGTCTAGCTTCGGGGAATGTGTTTTGTTCAGGGCAAAATACAAGCAATTGGCCCAGGGACAAATCAGCATGGATGCTTTTACTGGTAATACTCACTTTCTTGCCTACCTAGAAACAAAACCAAATGATCCCACACTTTGTCCTAGTGCTTTGTTTGCATTAAACATTGCCACTTGCTTTTCTAACAGGTTTGTCAAAGAAAATAAAGGTTTTATTAGATCTGGACTTAGTACAGAGCTGGCTTGTACAGCTCAGGCAGAGAAGGTGGAGATGTATTGCAATAAACCCCTATGTAAATCACACCAGCACTCCTCAGACACTGCTCATCCATACAGGTGCTATGCCTAGGCTGGGTGGAGCAGCTGTACCCTAAGCCGCATGTCATCTGTTACTTCTGCAAATACCCAGCAGCATTTAGGAGCCCTTTGCCCTAAAAATGTTTCAGATTAATTCCTGTTGACAGCACAGAGACAATGCAGTTAAGGTGTGTCAGCATTTCCCACCGAAATTAGACATTATCAATACACCCCTTGACTTGTGTTTTGTGCCATGAGCATCCCCAGCCCCTCTCCTGGCTTTCCCTTAGCTTGGCCTTCTTCACGTTGCCTTGCTTTGATGGTTCTGGCCTTGTCATTAAGTCTTTCTACGTCATGCCCAGCCCTGACACTGCCTGAAGAGGCCCGTACCATCTCAGTACAGCCTCCAAGGTACCAGCATTGCGACAAACACCTTTGATGGGAAATTCCATTGTTGCTCTTCCAGGAGATTCGTAACTCTCCTTGTACTGGAAAAACATCCACTCACAGATGCCTGAGGGACCCTATTGCTTCACACTGTGATGTTACAATTCCAGAAGAGGAAGTATATGACGATGCTGAAAGATTTTGACCTTGTGGGATCTCCTATGACATTCCCAGCTACAAGGCTAGTCCTAGGTCCAGCCTGATGAGATCCACCTTGTAGACAGGGCTGCTTCCAGCAAACACAAAGTTTGGCTGAGCTGAAGAGAGCTGGCAAGGGAGCCAAGCAACACAATTCTTTCAGAGTGAAAATGCTAAGGCAGAACAGCCACTTCAGCAAATGGTCCAAGCAGGTGAGAGGAAAGTTACAAAGAGTAGCCAAAATGTAGTTCAAGTAGCAAGGGAGGAGCGTTAGGCCAGAGGGTAGTCAGTTGGTTGAAGGATGGGAGAACTTGACTTGTCCAAAGCTAGCCTAGACAAAGGGCTAGGAAACACGCTGTTGAAGAATGGATCATGATGACCAATGGGATGCTTTAACTTCTAATGTTAAGTTTCTCCTGGTGTCTCATGAAATGAGGCTGTGAGAAAAAAGAACAGAAAGGGATTTGGGGGAGTGTTGTGGGAAGGTGATAAACTTACTGGAAAGTGATAATTCAGATTGCCCTAGGCCTGACCAAGAATTTGGGGGAAGCCACCTAAAAGATTTAGACAATGTTTGTCTTGGGACAGATGCATCTGGGGAAGAGTAGGCTGTAGTTGTATGTGATTTCGGGCAGTTTGTGGACACTGTCCTTAAATTCACCAGGCCAGGCATGACACAGCTACTCTGGTCTGGGGAGACCAGAAACCAATCCCTTGGATGCAAACCATAGCCGCCACTTAATGGGCGAGCAGCTCAAGCACCAGAGTAGCCGTTACAGAGGTTGCTTTGAACCTCTACTGCTGCCATTATGCCAATGTGCATAAATGATTTAACATGTGGTAGAGCAGAGAGAAGAACCAGATGTGCTCATTTCCAGGGGAATGTCCTAACTCTACCGGAACAGAGTCATTCTCTTGTGCTCTCTGTCTCTGTGACTAATTCAGTGTTTTATATGATGTGGAACAACTCCAATTGGATGAGCTGAGGAACAATCAAAATACCCTATAGCTGTGGTGGCCATAAAGCTAAGAAGTAGAAATAGTGGTTGAAATAAAAGCAAAGGAATAAAACATGAGTTTTTCATATCCTGGGTGAGTGCTTTATCCTTCAAATGTTGATTAGAGAAGACAAAACTTCTAACAACACCAAACTCCATTCTGCAAAACTTGCTTTTTTTTTTTTTTTTCCCCTTTGGTCTGTTTTTATTGAAAAAAACCTTCTATTTCTGGTTTCATTCAACACAAAAGGATTGTCTTCTGCTTTTGGTTTCTTTAAGGCTTTTGTTTCAGCAAGAAAAACTGAGAATATTTAAAGATTGAGCTTGGTCTGCTCTTCTTTCCCAGATTTTTCACTTAGGTTGCCAAACCAAAAGAATGGATTGTCCCCTATGACCCTGCTCACAGTAATCTCCCCCCCCCACTGCCAACATAGATAGTGCGCGTTGATAGCTCCTGAAAGCTGGATGCTTCCCACGGGCTCCATGTACCTACCTTGCCTACAGACATGCTTGTCTAACGTCTTCTACCAGAAGTTTGACCTTGCTGTCCTACGCCTCTACTTATTTTTCCATGCTGGATGTCTTGTTTTAGGTTTTTAAGGGCTTTTAGGGGAAAAGGAATCAAGTTCTCTCAGAGAGGTATTTTGGAAAAAGTAGTTTCCGGCAGTGCTAACAAATGTGGATAATCATTTTATTGCAGAGCACTGGAACTAGCCCTCAGGAGGAGCTCCGAAGGTCAAGGGAAAGTCTTTCTCCCTATCTTAGAGAATGCTCTGCCAAGCCAGAAGCCTCTGAAAGTGACGATTTGCCTGCAGCCTTTCAGAGAAGGGCAGAAAAATGCACTGAAGGTCCATTATTCATTGAACATGCCCCAGCCCAAGGCAGCTCACTCCCAGACACAGGGCAGAGGCTGCTAAGTAGGACTTTCCCCTTTGATCATTCCTCTGAGTGACGAGGGATTGCTATGGCACCAGGCACATCAGGACGCAAAGCAGGAAACTCTCCAGTGCTCTCAGCATTTCTGCTGGAAGTCAGGCGATGTGGAGGAGGAGGTGAAGGAATTTGCCAACTTGAATGAAGGGGAGGAGAGAAAAGCAGAGGATGAGGGGAAGACAAAGACATAGAAAAACAGGATGGAGGGCAGACCAGAGGCCAAAGCCGGAGGTGACACAAAGGGTAGGGAGACGGGAGGGGAGCCCCTTTTCCACAGCCTCAGCATCCACACCATGTCTGCTGGACGCTGCAAACCTGTTGGCATGGAAGGCAAGCAGAGCTCACGTGGAGACAGAGACCTTGTGCTGAGGATCACAGGGTGCCAACTGCAAATGATCCGTAGCCTCCATCAGCCTAACAGCATTTGTTTTGAAACTGCGTAAACTACCTGGAAAAAAAACAACCTCTACAGAGACCAGCAATACTGGGCACGTGAAACTTTGGAAATGGCTGAATAGAGACTGCCTGTGCAATGTTAATTCAGCCCCAGTGAATGTCTGCCTCGCGAAACAAATCTGTAATCACAAGACTGCCTGCAGTTTTTCTCCCACAAGACCTCTGCCCTGCTTGGTCCTCAGGATGGTTCTGCTCACTGAATGCAGCATTAGTCATCATTTCTTTTCATTATCATTCAAGTTGTTTGCCCGTTTCCTCCTACTCTCTTCCCCTTTATTTAGTACTCTCCATCCGACTACTGCCAGCATGGATTACACTGGAAGTACCTAATCTTACTGTCTCTGCTGCTCTCACAGCCTCTGACGTGCTCAGCCTCACATTTCTGCAAGGCAGGGAGCACTCCTTCCCATGCAGCAGATGGGGGAGGGAGCTAAAGAAGCTGAGACCTAACAAAATCTCAGAGAAAACCTGTAAGAGCAGAGGGGTTTCAGTGTGAGTCTTGACTCTCAGGTTGGCCCCCTACTCCACGGAATTCTTTTCTCTCTCCTGACTTGCAAGAATGAATTTTAATATCTTCCTGAAATTGCTTCTAGTATTCATCTGTGGTGCTGGAATGCTTTGCAAGAACTAAATTAATCTTCACAGGATGACTGGAAGAAGGTTTTCCTTAACAGACATCGGAAAACAAGTGAAGAGGAAATTGAGTCCAAATGGCTACTTCTTGCAGGTGCCTGTCCCAAGATTCACAGCTCCCTCTTTTCCAGCCTACTCTGCACTGTGGAGCACAGGGGATCTGCAGCAGAATTCCTTCTGGCCATTGGTGCTGCTGGGAACATGGATGAGACCTCAGCTCTCAAGCTGGCCATCCAGAAAATAAGGAACACAAATCCATTTGCCACCTGTGAATAGTTTAGCTTGAGAATCAGGAAATAATATTGAGAAAGAACAGAATAATAGAGGTAGGGACAGGATTCAGTTCTCCAGGGTAACACTTAACAGGCTTCACCATGGGACTATTCCGATCTTCTTGCGATTACTTGCCTCATTCACTATACATGTTCTGCTTTTGACAAACAAACAAAGTGGATGTCCTATAGGTGAGAGTCTACCTTATTTCCCAAAACATGTTGCATCCTTCTGCACTGAATGAGGTGGCGTACTTTGTAAAAAATACATCTGAACATTCAATAAGATATGATATTGAAATACACACACGAAGGGCAAGGTTAAGCTGCAGAAACTGTTTTTTGGATAGTTCTTAAATTCTGTATGCTTGACTTTGCAGTTAACGAGGACTATTTAAGTTTGTTTTCACTGCACTGTATGGACTCGTATGTCAGAGTTTGCAGCAATATCTGATGCGTAACATGTACGTTGCACATGATCAAAGACTTGAATGTCATCTTCTTCCCTAGAACAATGACTGCCTAAAGCAGCAGGAGTAGAAATTATCTGAAGGTAGTGTTAAACAAACCTCCCTCTCCCCTCTGGGAGAGTAAGCAGTCCAGGTGAGCAAGGTAGGAGGGGAGAACAGTCTGCTTTGTGCTAGACATACACATAAAAGCAGAGGAGCTTTGCAGAAGCATGTCCTGACTCCCATCACCGAAGACTTAATGATGGTAATTCCCAAAGGATGATGCATGCTGACAGGCTTTGACACAAACTACCCCAGGATAATATTAATATGTATTAAAGGCTCAGGCAACTTTATTGGGTCGGGTTTGATCAGTAAGACATTTCAACAGAGCGTCTCTATCATCTGCCTGAACACAAGTAAGGGAGGGAAGGAGAACACACGCACAACCTCACCTTGCTTTGGGTAGGCATACAGACAAACAAGGTTGATCTGTGATGAACTGCATGCTTGGCATTCTCAGACCCAGAAGCTGGGGCACTCCACCACGAATACGAATGTCTCTGTGGGGCAGTTAATGTCAGAGCCTGTTTATATGACCAGCATCCTTAACGCTCTGACACCGGGCCAGACAGCTCCTGCCCAGCCTTTCTCTGTGCATCTGGAACATCTGCCCTTCGGGAAGGAGAGGAGATGAGGGGTGCTCAGGAGGCACGGGGATACTGCTGTCACGGTGCTGGGGGAAGGGGGAACGGAAGAAAGAAGGACGGAAGCCTTTGATCATGTGTAATGTTAATGCAAGTGTTACACATCAGAGACTTTGCCACGGTAACTAGCATATAAACAGGAGTCTAGTGTTAACAAGGAGGACTTCTTGAATATGTTTGTACATTTCTGAGTCAAAGCAATTTCCCTATTCAACAATACATGACACAGTGGAAGAAGTTCAGAAATAAACCAGCCTGACATGCTTAGACCTTTAATAGAATTTAGCTTCTTAGAACTAATTAAATGTTACTTAAATGAAAAAAAAAATCCAAATATGGGAAAGGTGCCAATTTGACAGCAGAATGAAATAATCTAATCATCCCTTGAGCATGGGCAGCAGCAGGACAGGCTTTCCCCAGTAGAACACCTCAAACGTGACCTGGAAAGACTGTTGACAGAAATGGGACACACAATCGTCGTAGTCTAATGATTCCTTGCCTTTTCTGCTGAGACTGCTAAAAGGGCTCCTGCCACGAGCTGTGGCAGCGATGCGGACACCTGTCTGCTAGGAACAGCGCAGGACCTGCCAAACTCCTGTCACCCATTAAGCACCCGCCACTGCCAGCAACTCTCAGCTCATTGCTCAGCTCGGCCTGACCCACCTTGGACATGCTCCACTCCAGCCCACTAGATGTAAACAGGAGGTGCTGTGTTTAGTCTGCAGGTTTGGGCTTTCGCTGCACCAGCACTCAGGCCCAAAAGGAGTCAGTCCCTGGCTGCTGCACAGAGTGGAGGCCCGGATTTTTCAGGCTCTGTTTCCTGAGACAGGAGAAAAACCTGCAGGAAAAGAGGCCTGCCATCTCTCTTCCACTCCATAATCCCTCTGTTTGCACGCCTTTGCAACAAGCCTCTGCATTGCAGTGCCCGGGGTCCCAGGCGAAGGAGGAGGAAAGGCCCCTGGGCCTCATTGTGAAAGCTCTGCGGGGCTGCCAACTCTGCCTACTCAGGCTGCAAAGGTCTAAACTAACATGACTCGCCTCCTTGATAATTCTGCGCACCACAATGTCTTTTACTTCTGAAGCAAAGCCACACGAACCTCCCTCCTCCGCTCCCAACACCACAAGGGACTGCTGAGCACAGAAGAAGCCCTGCACTGCATATTAAGCCAAGAGCCTCAGACACTCCCACATCTATCTCACACAACCAGGTCCTCCTCCTCTTGTCCCAGGCTGCTTTTAGCTTCCTTTCCCCTCCCAACCAGGCTGTCCTCCCTCATTCCTATCACAGGACTGGGCAAGAGCCAGCACAAAGTCAGTCATGTCAGAAGAGAAGATCCAATACAATGATCTTGTGCAGGAAACAAGCAAGGGAACTTGCTTCTCCTAATCCCTTAGGAGACAGAAGCTCTTCACCTTTCCCTTCCACATACTCCAAAAAACTTGCTTAATCTTCAGTACCACAGTAATAGGCACAGAAGCAACCGGGCTCAAGGATTAATATTGGTTACTTGCCTGCATGGTGACCTAAATACTGCCATTCCTCACTCTTAGAGGTTACCTGACTACTCCACACATCAATACATTTCAAGATGTGATGTAAATGCAGACAAATACTCTTATGTTTGGAGTTAACACAGTCACAAGATCCCATGTATCATATGCTGGCAAGCACAGGAACCAACAGCAAATGACCCACCCTTAAGCCTGACCGTTTGCTGTTAATCATTACAGGAGTGTTGCACTTTCCAGTCAGTACAATCAAAGCATGCAAGTTCTTTGAAATCCCTACACGAGATGATTCCAGCCAAGATCAGCCCCTTTACAAGTCATACAGATTTCAAGGTATGATGTCCTCCAGACGAATGAACACACGCACTGGAATGCCTTGGAAACAAGTCACTGGAAGGTTAACCACAACACTGCAACGCAAAAACAAACCTCTGCCTTAAAAACAGAAGGGGAGGCAGGAATGCCACAGCAACAGTGAAGGCAGAGAAGTACTGCACGTATATAGCCTCTCAGAGATGTGTTTTTCTGAATAAACATATTCCTCAAAGCTTTTTTTTGTGTTTGCAATGTGTTTATAACCACGATTCAAGGTTAGAATAATGCTATGCCGTCATATAATTCGTGCATCCCTGGCTCTAAAGGGCTGACCCTCAACAATAAGCAGATGGGGAGCTTCCAAGGAAAATCTGTGACACAGAAACAATCTGGTGCAGAAGATGTGTGGGTGCTTCAAGGAACACACTTTTGTCATAGAATCATTAAGAAAGAGGTAAAACTGAGAGGCTGTACCCACTGTGCTGCCCTCCTGTTAAGGGTGATGTAAAACTGAGATCCTGGCTCTGTAGGATCGAAGTCCCACAGCCTTCTCTAGAGATCAGCTTGCTGGAGCCTGGCTCCATTGTTGTTTAGGTCATTCCACTCTGCCTCCCCAAATTCCTTTCTGGAGGAAATCAAGAGCAAATACAGTCTTCAAAGTGTTTGCTGACTCCAGGAAATGGATACTTCTGTATTCACAGATAATTTTATAACTTTCCAGCCACTGTTCATCAATTTGAGCTCCATTAACATAAACAGTAACAGTTTACCATTATTTTTTGAGTTCATAATCATTGAAAATATTCTGCATAAACTGTAAGTGATACTAAACGGGTTTGTTACACTTTTAAGCCCTTAACATAGGATCATACTTAGGACAGTGTAAAGGGGGAAGGCAAAAGGTTCTCTCACTTGTAACCAAGGTCCATGTGCTGCATAGGGGTGCTCCTCTGTAGCAAATGCTCCTTCTACTCCCGTTGATACAAACGTGATTGCTGTGTCCCCTGTAATACTTTTATATGTAAAGTGCCGTCCATGTAAGAGCCTTCCCCTGGGAATAAAACACACGTGTGTGAACTGAAAGGCTGTGAGCAGCATTCAACAGATTGATGAAGATGTATCACTGTAGCTTCTGCCATCAGCATGTGAAGCCACCTGAAGGTAGCAACTATTAACTTTTTAGGAATATATGACTGATTAGTCCATCACAAGTCTCCTTTTGAGGCAAGTTCTCTTTTATTCTCCCCTATATAATGCGGGGCCTTGCTTCAGAGCTAGAATAGCCTAACTGGATCCCGTTGTGGGGGTGCCCCTGTGATGAAGCTCTGATGCATGTACAGACAGGGGACTGTCAGTCTTTCAGAAACAAGAAAGCTGCAGGAGAGGATCCAGACTCCGCATCATGTGGCAGTGAGATGATGCTTTTCTAAGCAGGACCATCAGTGGGATCAAACTTACTTACAGTGACAATGCCTAGTAATTCAATACCCTGGTGCTTGACAAATGTAACCTGCACTACTTATGCATTTCAATAAAACACCTAGAGGATACATATGCAGAACCATTTATAGTATCAATACCCTTTTCTTCATTCAGTGCTTTCCACAGGGAAAGTCATACCTGTGGTACTTAGACTGAGTGCCTTTGCATGCAAGCATGGCTTCCAATATGCAATTGGGAAAACATAAGGTAAGATATATAGCACCCAATGACAGGGTCACAGCTGACTGATGAGTTACTGCTGGTCAAGTTGAGCTGTGCTAACTGATCAGGACAGAGCATTTACACATTTATAATGTAAAATAAAATATGTTCATGTCAGCTATCCCATTGGTTTCTCAACAGGCACAGGCAAGTGTGCACCTGCTGCTGATAACTCTGATACCACAGGCAGGTAATTCATTAAGCCAAAGTAATTCAATCACCTGCAATCATTTGTCTTATGTTAACGACTACATTTGCCACATGTATCTTTTAAAAGAGTGCCTGACTGAAACTGTGAGTATCTAGAATGTCACATGCAGTGGTATGCATAGCCTAACCTTCAGAAGATAATGCATAGGGTACACACAATGTTCTGTTCGTTCACTCATGTGAGAGAATTTGACTAGAAAACACACTTGCATGCATAAACTGACTGCAAACAGGCTTTGCACAAATATTTGTGTCTGAGTCCATAAGCCATAGTTAACAACTCAAGGGATTTCTTTGACAGAGTATGATAAGACATCCCTTCTTTATCAGAGTCGCCAGCATTAGACCATTAATAATAAAAGCATACTAATCCTGTCCTGTTTCAGTACACTAAAATATACTGGAGGACAGCAAAAAAGAATGAGAAACAGTCTTACCACGATGAAAACACATGCAAAGAATCATCTGTTTCCAGTGTGTTCGGCAAAATTATCTGAGCTCTGGCCTTTAAAGAACCACTGCATGCACGTCTGTATGGTGAAACAGTGCCATAAGACAAAAGCTGCAGAAGCTGAGGAGGAAGGATGGCCCCACTCACCTCAGACAGAGGGGAATCAGCGCTCCAGACTCCTGGTTAAACTTCAGGTGTACGCTTTCCAGCTGTCTCGTGCGGATTAGCTCATGAGGAATGATAGCTGCTGAGCTCTCGCTTTCTAAACTGTCCTTCCGGCTTCTAAGAGAGACAAAACGTGCACACTTAGGATCCTAGCACTGCGTGCTGCTTCTCGTGATTCAGATCAATTGTGTCAATACTGAGGAACACAAGACCAAACTGTTATGAAGACACATCTGAGTTCTCACTCAGCCTCCCGCAGACTATCAGTCCCAGTGTGCTGCTGCCTTTGTTTGATGACCTAGGATCAGAACTAGGTGAAGACACATGCTGCATTCTTCCCCAGCACACAAGAAATAGAATTTCTGGGAAGAATTGGAGAAAACCTGCACTCTCTGCCCAAACCACTGAAAAACAGCTTAGGAACATTAGCAGCTATGCCTTCCCTCTCCCTCTTGCTGTGTCTTCAGGATATTTTAGGCAGTGACCTGCAAGAAAGAGTGACCTATCTTTCAGGTCTGAGGCATTCCTACTATTATATCCAAATCACTTATTTCCATAGCTCAACTGAAAGGTTTTGAGAACTCTTTTCCATCAGCATCAAGTGCAAGAGCCAAAGATGGATTCTGCTCATAATGAGCAGGACATACACAGATTGCCTTCTCTTTGAAGTGGGGGTGCTATAAGGCAGTGCTGCTTTGCATTTGTTTCATTTCTGCAAGGCCAGCATGTCGTGAAGCCATGACTAAAGGTTACGTTGTTACACGATTAGGAACTCTGCCAGATAGAATCCTCCAGATAATCAAGCAGGTGTATCTCAAAATACTTGACCATAAACACTTTATGTGTTCAAAGAGCAGTTACATGATAGTCCAGAACAAAGAAGGAAGGACACGGAGTTTACAGTTTTTGAGAATGACATGAATTGATGTGATGAGTCTGACAAGTGATTTATATTTTTGTCACTTGGTGTAAATAATACAAGTCAGACTTATGTTAAGTTTAGATAATTCCTATACTGCAGAATCACCAGCAGAGGAGAAGAGGGAAAGCAGGGAGCTGACAGAAAGATACCATATTATAATGTGGTTCTGTTTTGCCAAATTAAAAACCAAACAGCACTACCAGGCTAAGTAGTTTGCATTTGGGAACACTGTCAAAACACGTTCAGATCCTTCCTCCATGCAAGCTGAGCCATCTCGAACATACATCTCGAAAACAATGTAAAGAAACAGCTTGACCCTCACGAGCTCTCACGACCCATCACACCTCTACTTGACTTTACATTTGAGTGCTGTCCCAAAATTACTTCCATCAACCACACACGTAGCAATACAGTTCAGAACAGCTTCCAAAGCGGCTCCGTCTTTTGCCTCTGCCCTGGCATCCAGGCCTAGGAGAGCTTTGCACTCAGACTGCTGAGCTGCTCACTCCAATACAAAGGTACAAGCTCAGCTTCAGTCTCAGGAGGGCCTGCAAATACCCTGCAGGTCCAGGGCAGGAACATGCAGAGAAAACAAAACAGAAACAGAGTAGCCCAGCTCATCTCCTTGCAAGATGAAATGTGTTTCGTGTTGTGCATTAGCCACACACAAAGAGTAATGGACGCAGCAAGGACAGGGTAGGTCAGGATACAGTTTATGCACGGGGTGGGCTGCTGCTCTGTCAGTCAGCCAAGTGTCAGTCCTGAGGGTTAACCCTGAAGCAAAGACACAACATGCTTTGTAGTCTATAGGTGGCACTTAAAGCTGTGTTTAATTTACTTGGGCAAACATTTTACAGCTCTTTGTAGGTGGGGTCTTCAAAGAGTGGAGTGGGACAGCATTTTGCAGGCTGATTACCTGAGAAGTGCACAGTTGATTAATGATCAGTTGACCTTAAGCTAAGCTTTGCCTGAACTTCCTTATCAGATTGTATATACACAGTGAACTGTGGGAAAGTCAGCCAGTGGTCTACCGCTTCCAATCATTAATTTATCAATCCCTTCCAAAAGGGTCAGCCATTAGCAACGCATGGTTTTCAAGCAGGCCATAAGCTTGCACTTGTTAAATGCAGCTCCAGAGTTTAGGCACCCCGGAGCGGATCAGGATTTACACAGCAGTGTTACTGCTGCAGACAGGAGATTGTCCCCTTCTCACCTGGATCGCTCAAGTGCCAGGTATGTCTCCCACCACAGCGTCCCACAGCCGGTGCTGTAGGTCGTTTTGGAAGGACAGACTGCCAGAGGGTGGATCCCAGCAACCCCAGGCTCCAAACCCCCTGTAATGAAGGTGGGTTTTTCAGTTTCCACCACATGAGCCAGTACAGCTGCTAGCACAATGGGGCTGCAGTCCTGAGGGGAAACAGCCTCCGGTTGTTAATGCAATAATAGCAATGACGACAATATTCTGCAGAAAAGGGGCAAAGCTTTCTAAATCTTATTAGAAACAGCAAATGCTGTTTGTCATTATACACTCGAGAGAAGATGTTGACTAATGTATAACTATCAAACGGAACTGCTGCGACTAAGGCTGTCAATAATTATGACTGCACATTAATAAGTAACCAGTCCTTCTGTCAAAAAGGTGAAGGAGTGAAGCAAAATGGTAGTTTATACTTTGAATGACACGAAATAATTAATCCTTTCCACGAAACTTTTCCAAGATAGTCACGGTTTCAGTGTTTCTTGTTCCACCTTAGTGGGGCTCACACAATTCCAGCTATTTGAAGCTGAGGGTGAAACTCCAGTAGCAGAACCCTGCCATCTTCTATCTAAGCTTTATGTTTCTCATCAAGAGCTCTGTATGGTTGGGAACTTGTGGCCACGTGGTGGACTAAGCACATGAAGAGGACATGGTGCATCCTACAGCTCTGCATTATGCTTGGAGATGTCGAAGTGCAAGGTGCTTGAGGAAAGCCACAAAGTGAACGTGACTTTCATCTCTGGAACACGTGCAGCAGCTCTTAAATACCCATCATTACGCTCCTACTGGGAACAGAAATGCTTGTGCTTATTCTTCCAAAGGGTGACAGCCCAGATGGAGGGTCACCAGGACATCCACGGTGCTGTCAATGAGAAGTTCACATCACAACACACACTGCCGTCCACAGCTTGTACTTTTCAGCCGCAGAAGAAAATTTAGAAAAAGTTTGCTTTCTAACACTAACATATCTGGTTTTATGACTGTCAGCTACCCGTAAGCCCTTGCTTCCTCCACCCCATCACCAAATAAACCAGCAGCAGAAAACGGTGGAGTTTTATTTGTTATGACTAAGCTCTAGCTGACTATCACGTAAAACGCCACAAACTTTGTCTATTCCAGATTTAATACTTCATCCAACCCACACAAAAAAGCCATGTTTCTCTGTGCCCAGAAAAAACAAGTCTGCAGCAGCTAGGGCTGCTGCATTTGGAAAGGCAGTAGATTTAAATGGAAGCAGCACACCGGAAATGTCCCAGTTTAAGGACTGAGCATCTAGTGCTTTGTGAAACTGGAGGGGGGTTGGAGGAGATTAAAGCGCATTTCCCTCTGATTGGGAGCTTGTGGGAGGTGTAAATGTGGGCAGTTGTCAGATTAATTCTTTAGATGATTACATTCTTTTTGTTTCTTTAAAGCTGTTTGTAGTTGGGTTTGATGTCTCCTATTCTGAGCAAGTGTATTGCTGCAGTTACCAAGGTGACTTTCGCTGACTTTCAAGTATTTTTTCCAGCTTCAGTTTCTACCAGCAGTCTGCTTCTGGGCGGAGGAGAGGAGGAAATTATTATTATTATTATTTTAATCTTGCAAATGCTGATTAACAGTCCATGATCTTAATCAAAGCCATATTTGACGTTGAAAGCACTGTTTTTGAAAGAAGGGTGGTCAAGCTGTTGCAAAGGGCTCTGCTGTGGACTGCATCCTCCCCAGACCTCCCTCAATAGGGAGAAAGAGCCCGAGGAGCGAAACATCCCCACGCACTGTGCTCCACGATGGAAGCAGCCACACGCTGCAACCTGTAGCCTCCCGGGGGCCCTCTCTTTGTATTAAGGATGAGAGTAGCTGCAATCTGCTTAATTTTATGCCAATTAGCAGCAGCCCTTGGGGGATCCTGGAAAACCGCCAATGCAATCACCAGGTTGCGCAAAGTTTGGATGTCCCCTCCTTGTAAGTCATGTTTATGGCAACTTCTCTCAAGCAGTCCCAATGGCAGTTATTTTATGGGATTCCAGAATAACCTGGTTGATCGGATTAAGAAAGGTTTATTTATTCTTGCATACACATCCTGCTTTATGATCGGGGTGTTTGATCTCACAGATTTGTTACTGGAGGAGGTCACAATTCCCTTCCAAGCTCCATCACCAACATGGAACACCATTTCTCTGCATTTCCAAGCCATTATCCAGGTACTGACATCACGAAGGACAGACTCTTAGAAACAGGCCACGGCAGTGCCTCTGTGAGGGTGGGTGCCCACCACATCGCTAACCTGACTTACATCACTGATGCCTGCTTCCTGGTACAAGCGTCAGTGCCATGACTTAGCAGATGCAGACAATTAGAGCAGGCTTACACAGCTGGGAGAAAAAGGCTGCCCCACTTCTTTTTCCTTTTTCTTCCCAGCTGGGGCTATTTCAAAATTCGTCACTCTCTAATGAAGATACGGTCAAAGATCACTTAAGTGCCAGCAGTCTTCCAGTGTCTTTCCCACAGTTTCCCCTGAAGGACAAACCAGCAGTTGTGGGAAAGAGCCCAGAGCATCTTGGCACTCAGCATTACAGGACACGTCATGGAGGCACAGAGGCAAGTGCAGAACCAGTGAGGAGGCTGCTGCATGGATCCTGCTGTGGTCATGCTGAGACGAGGCTTGCTCAAGTGTTCCAACCTGGAGGCTCATCATCCTGGTTCAACCAGATGGTAAAGAGGTTCTGTGTGCATTTCCTGATGCAGAAAGGCTCCAAGGACAATGCCAGCAGCAACAATCTTCTTGCCCTTTTGGAAAGCTGCATAGTTACTACTGTCAGTGATTGCAGGGCCCAGGCTGTTGCAAACCTACAGCTGAACTACAACTGAGGGATTTAGGCTGTGCCACCAGCACTCTGAAGACCCAAACCACCCTTTTATGCAGCACATTCCCCATCTGTAAAACTGAGACGTTTTTCCATGTAGGAGTGTTGCAAGGATTAAGTCAATGTTTGCAGAGCACTTTTTGATTCTCATCTGAGGAAAACTATGCAGAAATGCAAATTATTAGCACGGTAACCACTCTGCACTTCTCCTGACACTGGTTTTCCAGACATTTGCTTTTCTAGTTCACAGGCTTGTCACCCAGCACTCAGGCTCACACTGAGAGACACTCCCTAAAGCATACTGCCTCCCCCATTCAGCATTCCTTACTCAAGCAAGACACCACTGAATGTGTCCCGATGAGGGAGCATGCCTAAATAAGCAGGCCTGGGTTGGAAACTTACTGCTTAGTGGTTGCAGAATCAGAAAGTCTAGCCAAAACGAGACATTTTCAGAGAATGCTGAAATGCTCTCCTTTATGTAAAACTTTGCCTCCAAGAACTGAAGACAGGAAACCAGCTACACAGACAACAGCTCCCCTCTGCCCAAGGAAAGCAGCAAGTAAAATCTAGTGCAACTGGGCAAAGCAAAGTGCACACTCTCCTCAAAGAAAATCCTACATCTTGATACTACTCTAAGAACTTCCTCAGAAATGTTACTCAAATGGAGCCTTTTGATTTGCATTAACCCCATGCTACACACAGCACTTAACAAAAGCAGTTATCAGGGTGCCCTATTTACCAATCAAGTGGACTACATAGAGAGAGGACTCCAGTCCTGCAAGCTTGCACTGTCATTCACATGCTCCAAACCTGATCCTAAATCACAGCAAGGAACTGAAATCACCAGGAGTGATTTCACACTCTTCCCATAAAGGACACTGACACAACTTCCCATAAAGGAAGGGCAACAACCTGGGATGCTTGGGGTGCCCTGCATCAGAAGGTCAAGGCCAGGACAGCCCTGCCAGCCCCACCCGCCAGAGGCTTGTTCCCTGCTCCATTTGCCAGGAGCCTGTCTTCATTTCCCTACACAGCTGGAAATTGTTCAGGGCTGGATGGAATTAGCACATGGGCATAGAGCTACCATATGTTCAGGGATCCCTAGACTCTGCCTGTTTTTCTGCTTGGAAATCGAATGCAGGTGGGATTTGAGGTCTTTGGGGCATCTGCTGTGGGCTCCTGGACAAATGACCACTGTGCACAAGTGGGCAAGGAACCGTGCCACTCCCTGGGAAATAAATCCCAGCCAGAAATATGGGAACCATGCACAAGTTGAACCATGCTGCTTTATCCTTCTTGAGAAGAGGGAGGGTGATAAACAGCAGATAGATTTTGGTTCAGCCTTGCGTTTTGTCCAAGTAACACAGCCCTGGGGACCTTTTTCTGCTATCAAACCTCACCTTGAGACACTAGAGATGTGCGTGGGCATTACTTGAAACCTAGAACAATGAAGTGTAGCAATTACTGATAATTTTAGCTCCAGCTACTGCAGTAATGCTGTTTGCTAGCTCTGGGTTTCTATTCCAGCCTCAGCTAAGGAGCAGTATGACTGAATCAGCCAAGGGGCAGAAAAGCATCACTTCCAGCAGTGCTGCATGATCAAGGGGACCCTTGAGGGGTGAAAAAAGTCAAGAACACCCCCATCCCCACCCTGGCTCTCACTGCAACTGTGGCAAATTAGCTCCTCTGTCCTCATCTATGAAGTGGGGCTGCTACTTACCCACCTCACAGGACAGCACAAACAAAGACAGCTCCAGAGTTCACAACATCAAGAAATTAAACAGCAAAATAAGCGAGACTCAACAAGTGTCACTGATCTCCGACATCTGGAGCCTCCAGCCCACAGAGGCCATAGCAGCAGCAGCATTTAGTCTGACATCTAAATGGAACTGCTCAGCATCCAATCACAGGGAATCCGCAGTTAAGGAGATGGGGAGCCTGGCCCTTCTGTGTGCCTGAGCAGCACCTACCAAGCCAATGGGTCCTAAGAAATAAATTATGTTTCTACTGTAGGGTATATTTGTATTCATACACGCCTCATTTTTCCACGGTGTAGTCAAGAGTATTATGTTACCTATGGTCAAAATGATTAGACGTGTTTCCAAAGATTAATTTAGTTTTTGTTGGTTTTTTTTTTTTCCTTAAATGCATACAAACTGATTTAATGGCTGCTTATGAACTGAGCTAACAGTCATTTTGAGAAACAGATGTCTGACGCAGTTTTGAGCATTAAGAGTGCCTTTATTCATATCCATAGCAGAAAAATGGCTACACAGTCTACAGTAATAACACTAATGAATCAAAGTACTACAGCTACCCAAAAGGGTTTTGACAGAAACCAGCTTTTTTTCCTCAAAGGAACTTTTTTTAGGACTCTGGGACAGTGAACAACTGGTAATATGCATGCTTAACATGTAAGTACGTGCTTTGCTGGAGCCAGAACACTGAATCGAGCCCTATCTGCTACCAAACAACGTGAGGATTTTGCACAAGCACTGAAAACTGTAACAACACAGTGTTGGGGAAATGCATATGGATCTGGATCCCAACATTTCATAGAAATAAATGTTCAAAAATGTGAGTGTTCTGATGCACTTAATGACGCTGAATGTGGAATACATTGTCTATTCTAAACCCTGACAGATTATTGTGTGTGGGTGGTAGGGGCCAGAGAAAAGAAAGAGGAGATTGCTACTAGGAAAGCAGTCAGTGGCTGCAAATCTATGATAAATAAACAGCGAATTCCTCTTCTGCACAAAGCCATTAAAGTCTATGTCAGCCTTTAACATCCTAATGTCAGCTGAGTGCAAATTTGATGGCCAGGGCTCTGCAGTGCTCCCTATGGAAAGCAGATTTGGAACACTTTGCCGTGCCCCAGTAGAGTGTTTCTGTCAAGTTCCTGAGGAGCCCCTAACGCACCAGTTATTCACAGGACCCTTGCAACGAACCATGGCTTTGATATTTTATGGTCTGGTGTGTACAGTGGAGGATATGATTACACACAAGCCTGGTTCTCATCAGCCAGCACCTCGTAATTGTTAACATATTTATCCTGGTGGTGCCTCAAGAAGATGACATTGTTATTGGTCTCATTTTATAGATTTAGAATTGAAGCTCAATAGCTGGATGACTTGTGAAGGGCAGAACTGAAGGCCAGCCCAAACAGGCCCAAAGCAAGGTACCTTGTGCAGACTCTTGTATAAGAAGGACTAGATCTGCGGGCAGTTGTCCACATCAGGTGCCCGTAGGTCTTATGAAATTATCTACATTGTGTTGTGCATCTTTCATGTCTCAGCCTTTGCTACTGCAGGTACCTACAGGGAATGTGGATGCAGATATACTATTACATGCAAAAACTGAATTCCTGTGCTACGTCTCTCTACAGCAGTAGGAACTGAGAGATTTTGGACCATGCCCATGTACTAAGAGGCAGGTTGTCCAACCTTGCTCAAATGCTTAAGACGTGCTGAGAGAGAAAAGAAGAATTAAGAAAGGCTCACATTTAGTAAAAGCTTCCTGTGCTACTGCAGCTGTACCATACTGTCAATGCATCAAACAATTACATGAACTGGAAAGGAAGAAACACTGCACAAGTTGAAAAGGCTCCTTTCCAAACTCCTCTCAAAGCAGTGGGTAAGAATGGAGGAAGGAAATATGAAGACACACAGCTCTTTAAATTGAGGAGATTTCCTCCATCACTCAGATGATAACTATCACCAGTGACACTGGCAAAACACACAGTAGTCTGATAGCTCTTTTTTGTTAACTGCATTGCTATTATGAGGAAACAGGCTAGCTATCAGCTTCTTCAGCAGTAGCCACAGACCTCAGAGTAATGCACTGATCTTTTAGGAAACAAACACAGGGAACCAGCCTCTCCTACTGTTTGGGCTTCAGGGAAGGTGTGCGTGTAGCTGTGTGCTACAACGTAAGACAACTTTGCTACAAAGGTTACTACTAAGGATATGAAGCTCTGAATTTGACCAGCCTTCCTCTCTGTCTCTGCGCAGTCGAAAACTCAGTGTGCTCCACCTTAACATTTCAGCACTCTGCCTTGAGTGTATCTGTGCTTATCATACCTTGGATAACGTACAGCCTTCTTATCTAAGCAATGACTGCCAGCCAGCATTGCAACTTACCCATCAGCTGCCACTCTGACCTGGTGAGCACCCAAGTGTTTCTGGTCTCCCCCAGCCACTGCAAACCTGGGAATGCCGAGCCCAGCATCTGTGAGAAATCCTGCACAGTACTTTTCAGCCTTCTAAGGCTGGCTGTGATGCTTCCAAATCAGATGGCGTCATTTTATTTCTTCAGCAGGGCCAATGGGACCAACCAATGGTCTAATGGGACCAACCCTCACACAAGGCCAAATACTCAGAATCTGAGTCAGGTCAGGATCTGGCTCCATATAATTACTATGTATAAAAAATAAGGTTATTCCTAAAGCAGTAATAAAGCCACCTGAGATTTTGCTTGTTTATTATTATTTTTTTTTATAAGCACCAATATATCATCTCACTTATTAGTACACAGCATCAGCAGTTAACTTAATGCTTCCCCCAGAGTACTAGGCAAATCAGAAATACTCATACACAAACTAAATCAGACGTCACCCAGAAAATGAAACAAGAAAGGACATCAGGGTTCTATTCAAGGAATATTTTGAATTAGGAATGAAAACAGAATTGAAATAGAGCAGGGTGCTGCCTAGCACTATAGTAAAGAACTGGTATCATTACTATCTTTACTCTTGGAACACAGTGCTCGTAGGAGACTAGGAAACCAAAGGAAATACCAAAATGAGAGAGTGCAAAGATGCATGCCTTTCTTCACCACTTAGATGAAAAAGCTACAATTGATGGAAAAGATTTAATTAGTAACTGAAATAAGCCTAAGATTGAAAGAAAGAAATCCGTAAGACTGAAATGCAGATACTGCAGATGGCTTGAAACCACAGGTAACTTCCTATAGGCTTACTGAAGCCAAAATTTACAAATGAGGACAGATCTACAGGCCCACCTTGTCCTACTTTACTCACCTGTTAGTCTACAGACTGTACGACACCAGGGTAACACTGGCATTGATTAATGCCAGCAGGTGCTTTCTCAGGCAAGATCAAAGATGATTTTAGAAAAAAATCAACATTTTAACCAAAAGGTTCCTAATCATGAACTTTGACACAAAATGCGCATGCAGAAACATCAGCAAATGCTCACCTGTGCCATCTAGCTCTTTGGATACCACAACACTGTATGACAAATTTTACAGGGCTCAGTCCAGCCTGATTACAAACACTGTACCCCATGAGCAACAAATCCTAAAGGACACTGTCTGTCACCCCGTGTTAGCAAGTTTGTGCAAAATTCCTCTCAAAATCTGCCCTCCTGTGCAGTAGCCTATTAACCCAACTTGAGCAACTCCTCCTCCTCTGTCTTTGGGCTTTGTAAGCATTTGCTATTAGCTTTCCCTTCTTGCCAAGCCTTTTCCTCAGCCAGCTTTAACTTAGTTTTCCACTCTGTGCTCTTATACCCTCCCATCACTGAAGAATGCACTTACGGTGCTCGGTCATGGTTCAACCCATTCTGTCTTTGTGCATTTATTGGAGGTAGAACAGGTTTGCTGTTAATCTCCAGCCCTCTTCGCAAAGTCTCCCTGATTTGCTCTGTATCTGCAAAGAGAATTTTTTTAACATGACTCAGAATCCCCAGAAACATCACAAACACAAGGAGACAACAGCTTTTCTTAAAAGGCCTGTTTCTATGGTATGTTTCATCTAAATCCTTCAGGAAGAAATAAAGGGACACTAAGGGTGAATTCGTAACAACACTTCCTGCACCATAAGAGTTAACCACTTAACAAAGTAAGCTTGAATTCCCTGGGCTATAATGTTATGTCAGGCAAGAACTGGAACCGTTGGTACTATGCCCCCAATGTAGAAATTCTGAGTAGATTTGTGTGCTTTCATAAAGGATGTGTTTGCTCTTCCTGCGGCTCTTGCAGAACCTCCTGACACATCCAGCCTTCGTGCTGGAAGTCACTTTTCCCATTAGGCATAATGGGAGCTTATTCCTTTACCAAACAAGTGCAAGGAGGTCCTGGAGTTTCTGCAATTGGCTTTGAAAATCTGTTATTAATTAACTACCAAATTCATAAACAGAAAAACCTTTTAGCGAATAAACTTCATCCTCAAGCTCATATCTGAAAATAAACTGCAAATTACACAGCTCAGATGCACCGTTCTTAATCTTCATTTTCCTACAACATCAAGTGGCCAAATATTTTAAGGGGATGCTTTCTTAATTTGCTTAGAAGTTTCCTTTTTTTTTTTTTTTTTTTTTTTAAATGAGTGACTAGAGAAGAAGATATTAAAATGATTTCAAAATCTCTCGAAGGACACAGCATGCAAATATCACCATTTATATCTGCCTTGGACTTTTCATTTGCAGGGCTGAGGGGTAATAGAGTCTAGTCTTTTTAGATCCAGTGTGGTTCAAAATATTTCCACAGAGGCCAGGCAGAACCCTATGTACGTATACATTTGCTTTTATTTTTTTTTTAAATCACAGACTTAAAACAAATATGATATAAATTCCCATGGAAAACATCATTCCTTCCAAGAAATCTCAGACAGTCACATTTCATTACTTCACCCGTTTGAAAGTTAGTGTGGATACTTTCAAGCACGCTTAATGTTCACGACATCTGTACCCTAACGTGGCATCTCACTGCAAAGGGGAACTCCACCACATTCAATTTCTTCCTCCCAGAGTTCCATATCTGCAAGAATCACTCGAGTTCAGCTACACCAACATGCAATGTCAGTTCAGTGCACCACCCAAGAAGTGGCAGTGTTAAAAAGGAAACACAACCTAGGAAAACGCAATTGCATCACCTTGCAGGTGTTTACAGTCCTGGTTTCACCCAGTGCTCAGTTTAACTTTGCAGATTTAGATGAGAAACAGCCTAAAACCTGAAAGATATATTTAGAAAAAAACAAAGATCTCCTTCTCTGCCCTTCTTAAAGAAGCCACTCCAAAATTTCATTTTCTTCTGAGGCATATCATGCCTTCTAGCATGCGTGCTGTTTCCAAGGAACCCCGTGGCACTGCCCACACTCACCAGTGCCCAAAGGGCCAAGGCAGTGCCACAGCACAGGACCTCTTACCTTTCCCAGAGAGCCGCCGCGGCTGGGTTCCGATGCAAATGCTCCTGCTGTCTTCATCATCCTCAGGGGGCCGGCTGAGATCGTCCCAGGCACATTTGGCACTCACTCCACTTAGGTTTGAGCCATCTGTCTCAATCCCTTTGTCGACTCTCTCCTGCTTGAAAAGATCCAAAACCCCACAACTTTTTTGGACGTGGCTTGACCCTGAGCTGAAACCCAGCCTTCCATCCACATTTTGATGTACCAGCTAAGTGTGCCTGCACGAGTCAAATCAGAAGCTGATCTGAACAGGAACAAACCAGGACAGGCTGGAATGAGCTTCTGTTCTTTCCTCACTGCTTCACTGCTTGGTGCTCACAGGCACAAGACAGAGGTGGAAATGAGAAACCTGAGGTATACAGGGTTGTTTCCTTCAATGTTAACTCCAGTTTACAACAACTCCAAGCTCTTACGTACTCCTACATGCAGCACAACTTGGCAGTCTACTTATCATATGCCATCAATAACAAACTCCTGAATAACTGTAACAAAGATCCCTTTCCAAGTCCCCAATGAAAAGTGCACAGAGTGATTTCTCAATCACAGAAGATCATCATTTGCAGACTGCTCATACAACCACTGCTTTTTAATGTGCTGGAACATTCAGCTGAGGACAAATTGGTAAGGAGACATTGGCCTGTATGCA
The DNA here is from genome assembly GCF_023343835.1 of Lagopus muta. NCBI lineage: Eukaryota > Metazoa > Chordata > Aves > Galliformes > Phasianidae > Lagopus > Lagopus muta. The sequence goes on along the minus strand of NC_064437.1, from coordinate 53,692,274 downwards.
AGTGTCAGAAGTCTTGGCAAAATACTTTCCAAGCACGTAACCACTGTTTGGTGTCTCACACCAACAACAAGCAACTGGATGTTCTTAGACACCACACTTTTTTTTTTTTTTTCCTCCAAGGACACCCACATCTGCTGCCAGCAAGACTGCACTCCAAGTTTCAGCCAGAGGACACCTACCTGCGAATGGCAACTGCTGTTACTTTGATTTTCCACCTATTTCCCACAAGGGGGTAATGTTGAGCTGAACAAACTTAGGGCTGCTCAGAACACTAGTACCCTAACCCCAACCCGCTCCACTGGCACTGAACAAATCAGGCTCCTCTTTGAAGTTTGCAGGGATGTCGCTCCTAGTTCCATTCTGATCTCCATTTCACTACACATTTGGGTCAACTCCAAACACGCGCTAAGTCCCACTGCTTGCAGGACTGAAACTCTTTAGATTTGAGGGCAGAGCAGAGCTGTGTCACACAACAGGAGCAGATCATTATTCCTGGCCTCTGCTATGACCTTGCCACTGGAGTCAAGAGACCATGGGAGCATTCAGTGCTTTGCAAAATCTGTTCCCCAAGAAGCAGCTTCCATACTAAAACCCACATACACTCCTCCCCTTGCCCAGCTCTATCTGCTGTACTCTATAAAGAGCTTTACTTGTTCTTGTGACCATTCAAGAGAGGATTTGAGAAGCTCAAAGATAAGCATAGTGCTTGGGGGTGTGGTTGTGTTGCAGCTTAAAATGATGGAATCCACCTAGCTGCTGTCCCACCCTCCTCCACGTCCCCCTGCCGCTTCCTGTCTGACAAGTGTGACTTCTTTAAAACTTGGTCACCTTCCTACACTGGCTCTCTGGCCCCAAAAGGGAGGCAGAAACTTGCAGCTCGGGATAAGACCACAGCTGTCCTGGCTTAGATTTAAGCATTCAAGAGACTGCCTCCTTCTGCTTCTCTCCCCCAGAGAAGACTACTGCCTGGGACCTTCCTCTGGCATCACAGGAAAGCAGCTTCCTCGAAAAAGTAATAGGAAAATCTGACAAATAATGCATCTGCTGGGATTTTCTTTTGTTATATCCCAAACACAGAAATAGAAGTTGTGAAAAACAAATACATCTGATGCTACATATGCTAACGAAGCTTTAAGTGAGATTTACCATGTGACTCTTTAGGGAGCTCTGTGACGACCCAAAGCAGTCAGCATGGGGAGGTTCAGCTTGTCAGCACAGTTGTTTTTCATTCCACTCATTGAGAAAGCATGGGAGAGCCACCAACTGGCCCCGAGCAGGGAGAGAAAGGGCCCTGAGGACTGCAGCCGGATGGAGAATCCATGGGACGTGCTGCTTCATCCCCACAGCTGGAGGCCCCACTCCAGGCACAGAGCCTTGAGGAGGGGAGAGGGGTGCAGCCCTTTGTCTGCGTCTCAGCTGGCTCCCAGAGCACTTCCTCAGGGAAAGAAGAGCTGCTCTATTGGCATCCCTAGGAGATCAAAGGGATCTGATGGAAACAAGCTGGCCTAAGGTAGCCTGATTTGCATGCTTGTGTTTGCAAACATAGATGTCCAAGGGAGGAAAAAAAAAAAAACAACAAAAAACAACCAAGAAAAACCAACCAATGTTCAGTTGGTTTTAGTAACTTCACCCCATCCTTAGCCAGTAAAGCTGTGCATGGGTGAGGGGCTGCTCCTCCTCCCAAGAAAAGGCAGCAAAGCAGAGCAGGAGGAGCCTAGGGCAAAGGAGGTTCAGCTTTTTCCTTCCTCAAAGAAAGGATGTTTCTGTCCCATTTTCCTCTCAGCATGTGGGAGGGATGCTCTGAGGCTCTTCTAAGTCATTGATCCTTTTCTAAATGAGCCAGAGCACTGCAGTGTGACCCACAGAGCAGCAACCGCAACTCAGGAAATTCAAATCAGCTTTATTCTCTTCTGAGATATCTGCTAAGACAGCACATCAGCACGGAGCTGGGGACCAACGGGGATGGTGTGACAGTGCTGCCAGGGAAATGCAAGCGGCCTACAGGAAAGCCTGACTACACAGAGAACAGCCAGTGCTGCCACAGTGTTAATTGCTGACATCCTGGGATGACATCTTAGTTGGGATCCTTTCTCAGCAACTTCGAACAGAAAGTACAGCTTCTGTTGCCAGGGCTGGGGTTAGGCCTCAGCAGTTCCTACAAGAGACAATGCAGCCTCAAAACAATCTCTACCCACTCCCTGGGCTGCCAATGTGCTTGCCTGTTCCAAGCAGTCCAACCATTCTCTCTCCCCTTTCACATCCCTATCTCCCCCACCACCATTGAAAGTGCCAGGTGAATGAAAAACATGTTATTCTTTGCCCACTAATGCAGAGCAGGAGATGCACGGTGAGGGCTGACTGCAGCCCTATGCAGCCCTATGCAGGTTTTAGGCTTCTTCAAGAGCCTAGCAGAAAGGAGAAGCGCACACACCTGCACATATTGATCGTTGGAGGGGCAAGAGAGAACAGAAAACAGGAATGTTTTAGCGTGAGGAAGTCCGGAAAGACCACAGACACAGCAGCCGCTGGTGGCAGGACACACTGTGAGGCAGAAGCACTCTCCATGTGCCTTAACTTGTCTTGGCTGACTCACATTCCAGTAATCTGAGCTACTTCTCATTTACAGTAAATTGAAGAAACCCCTGTTATCGTCAGGAATCACCAGCGTTGTGGAGAACAGACAACACCCTCCAGGAGGGGAGAGGACACACAGGCAAAATTGTGAAAAGCCCAAAAACTTTATAGGACTTGCAGTTGTGTTCACTCCCACGCTGTGGGACGTTTATGGAACACTTTTTTCTCTCGGATTGGGGTTGTTATTTTAGACGAACAAATCCTTAGGAACAGTAAAAGTAGAATTTGGTTTCCTTCCTAAGCTTTCAAAATAAAAGATGCTGTGAGGCAATGGAAGGTAATCAGATACAGACATGCAGACCAGAAGCAAACACAACAGTACAAAACGCACACACATGCACATGCCCTACCAGGCTAAGCCATAAGTTCTCAGTTAAAGGAACACTCAGCAATTCGTTGAAACAGGATCAGAACCACACTGGATTTGCCCAGGAATCCCATACTGCAGTATCACATCTCTGCTGAAGGGATGCAGAACTGCCTCCCAGACATACGAATGGAGGTAGGCCACGGGACAGTAACCCCACTAGAAAGGTCTTATCCCAATCTTTTAACTTCAGAAATTAAACTGAGATCTGATGGAGAGGGTTTAATATATCCTCCTGCACGTATTACTAACAGCAGCAAGAAATACTTGCAGCTTGCCATTATTTCTCAGATCATACTATTTGGCCTCACGTGACATCCTACAGGAATGACCTACACTGTCACATTGGCTATGGGAAAAAAAATACTTAACTGATTTAAATTTTTCTGCATGTTATTTCTCCTTGTCCTTACATATAAAGCAAAGGAAGATCCAGATCTGTCATCTCTAAATCAGGTACTTTACATATTCTTTATAGCTTAAAACACACAGTCCAAATCTTACCAATTTGTCTTGTATATGACACTGTTTTCCAGTTGTACCTTCTCTAAGTGTTTTCCTAGAGCTGCCATACAGCTGAGGTGGGACATGTGCACTCTCAAAGTACTTCTGAGAGGGCAAAGGGAGTCTCTAGGACTGCTCTGAGATTACTACAGAAATTGAGATGTTCACAGAACTTTTTCAGGAAAAAAAAAAAAAAAGCAGAACCATTTTGTACCACTAAGCCAAGCCAGTCCCTTTTGGCTACTACAAAAGACATGATGTTTTATTAACTAAAGACATACTTGCAGATGTGGGTCAATTTCAAATATTGTTTCTCCTCTTCGCATGTCTGTGATCAGCCAGGGGCCTCCAGCTCTACAAAGAAAGAAAGGTAATGAACCACACAAGGACCTGTGCTAATAATGAAAACCCTCAGTGACCTGTTACCTGCCTAGCATTTGGCAAATCTTGCAATGCAGTTGAGTCGGACATAGGCTGCCCCTTGTGTAGATGCACTTACTCACACAAGACTGAACTGTGTTTTATAGGTAACTGAAATGGGACTGAGAAGTCTGGTGCAGCCTAAGTACATGAAAGATGAGCATGGCATAGGGTCAAGAGTTACACCTCTATTATGTATTTAAAGATGCAACGGGATCCCAATGGAACTTCATTTTCTTTTTAAGAGATGAGCAATCATGTTCAGTACCATACAAAGCTTCTTGCTTGCTCTGATGAATATCTCACAACAGACATTTTGTCTGAATGCTCGGATGTTTCAGGGAAATCTTTGTTTTTCGCTAGCAATGAAAGTTGGAAGAGTCAAGATGTTTCCCAACAAAGGTGATAGAAGACAGATTACTGTGAAGATGAACTACTCAGTGACTTTACTTTGGGTCACAGCACACACAGTCTGTAGAAATCAGCCTCAGATTGCACTTCTCGCTTGAAGTCTTTTGAAATCACCATAGAAATTTCCTTTTTTTTCATGAGACACTTTGTTACTGCAGTTAAAAGCCCCCTCCTCTGGCCCTGTCTGTGTTACAGTCTCCAAAAGCACTTGCAGTCAGACCAATAAAAGTTAATGTTTTATAGGTTTTTCAGATGCATCAGTATCTACTCTTTTTCACATCACTTTCGAAGCTGTTAACTGCAGAAGTGCCATCTGTTTCAGTTCCTCCCTGGGATGCAAGTCTTTCACCCTGACTCCATATGAGCAGCTTTCAGCTTTGTCTTTGAACCTGGCACATCTCTGGATTTCATTTTATCCTTGGAAAGGTGCTTACAGTACAGCTCAAAAGCAAAAAAAAAAAAAACAATATGAGAACAGACTGGGGAGAAGGGTGCTATGTCTATATTGACATAGGAGTTAAGGGACCTATGGACTGTTCATTGCTTCAGGGCCCCAGAAACAAAGTTTGCAGCTGGACAAATTCACTTGAGTGTTTACACAAATCACATGCATTTATACCTAAATGGGAGAGTTCAAGTTTAAGAAATCCAGCAGCAAAGGCTGGACTCCTCCAAATCACCAATTACAACCCCTTGTGGCAGCCCACTGAGACTACAGATATACAAAATTCATTTTCTCTAAAATCTTCTGAGGTACTATCACAGTGCAATAACCTCCTCAAAATACACTGAAAAACATTTAACCCACACATTTGCAAGTCAAAAAAGTTTGTCTGCAACCTGACAGCAAATAAAGTATCAACATACGTTTAAAATTTAAAAATCCATCTCCTCCTTAACATAATGCTATCTTTGTTTTGCAAGGGGAGATAGTGAAGTTCATTCTGTTATGTCAAATACTCCTCCTTCTGCAAATTGGTCTGACAAGTGGGGCCTCTTGGAGATTGATTTCCTTACTTTCAGACAGCACCCAAGCTTTCCTAGGCATGGTAAAGCAGATCCTCACTTTCCTCTCTTTAGAACTATGGAGAGGTCACCAGTCAGAGCAGCCCTGACTCTTTCAGGGAGAACCAATGAGAACATGCTGCAGGCATAAGAGGAAGGAAATTAAGCTTTCAAGAGCTCATTCATTTCCACCCTGAACACGTGGACTTACACATGCATTAATTTGCCATCTAAACGTCTGTGCGTGAGAACAGATTTGCAATGAATTCCCATCTCTGGCTACAGCAAAGGCTCCATCAACAAGTTAAAGATTGTTAATAAAAACAAACAACTGAATTGTTCTCTGTCAAAATACTCCTCTGACTGGAGCTATATGAGCACTTACACTGGGACAGTCCGAAGCAGCTCCAAGATCCCTTGCCCGTTCCATTGCTGAGCTGCATGCAGTTCCTCAGTGCAAACCCCAACAATCTGAAATAAATAAAAACAGAGATACTAAACTGGATGGAAACTGTGAGAACTGTAGGGAACATGGGCCACATGCGGCTGGATCAAACTGTAGATACAGAGAAGCATCATCCCTTTCAACTAAGTAGATAAGTGAGGACAAATGGAGCCTAAAACAACAGGGAGATTCTGCCCTCTCTCAATAAGCCATGTGAAGTGCCCTGGCACGTAACATTTAACCTTGCTCAAAGTGTGTGAACTTAAATAAGAGGAGGGCCTGATGAAGAATTAGTTACTGAAGATCCACTGGTCTGTTCTCACACCCCAAACCAGTCCACATAAGACAGACCAAGCTGGGACAGGTTAGGGTCTAAGCACATGGCAAACACAGTGCTGCTGGCCAATTGCTAGGAGCAAATGTGATAACAAACCAGCAGCTTCCATCAGGTAAAAGATACACTGCCACAAAGGAACGCTTTGGTGCTCATAAATTCTTGACCAACTCTGTTTGCTGGCTGGTTTAATCTTACCCACCACCATGAAGTAAGGTTCCTAACACATCGCATCATCCACTCTTCAGTGCATACAACTGCAGACTTCTGCCTTCCTGTGCAAGGCAAGATGCGTTTGCTTTTCAGCTTGGGATCTGCCTCACTGAGCAATACCAGACATCCTTCTCATAGCAGCTGAGATCAGATACTTCAAATGAAGGCAACCAGTGGTTGTTTTTTTTTTCCCCTGATCCATCAGCTTGTGCCTTGGAGCCCAATGATTGATTCATCCCCGAGACAAAAAAAGACTTTAGACACAGACTTCTATTTTCTCTCTCAAGACACTAAACTTTTTCCAATGACATCGAATTTTCAGTCAGAATCTGTTCAGCTGGTGTACTGTCACAGAAGAAGAAAACTAAGTTCTGTAGAGAAGTAACCAAAAGTACATGGCATGCCTTTACCACAAACATGTGCACTGATAGAAATCTGGGTGGAAAACCATCCACGTCAGCATGCACCCACTTCTGCACACCTTAACTCCTCTGCTCCTCTCAATCTTTCAGGACCTAGCCTTGAGAATGCATTCCATCCCCACCCATGTTCCTCCATCACAGCCTGAATCACCCTCAATTCAGCACTCCCCTCCCTGAGCCTTTACTCACTAACTGCACACAAACTGTGAGACTCTAAACAGGAAATTATTTCATGTTTATTCTTTGCTTTTTGCAACCATTCATCCTCATTGGTCAAAATAAATCCTTAACAATGAGCATCAAACAAACAAAGGGGAAATTAAGACAACCGTTTGTACTGTGAGAGATTAGAGTCCAAAAGTCTCAGGATGCAACAAGCTGGCTGCTCTTTGATCCCAAGCAGCTGGATACTAAAGAAAGGATGAGAACTAATGCAGCACTAACTGGGGAGTCAGCCAGGAATCACCCTGCTTAGCTCGACTCTCTCTTTTTGCTTCCACATCCCACCGTTCACTTTTTACTTATTAACCCCACCTCTCATCTCTTTCCTGTCGGTAAAACACAGACTTCTGGGGAGAAGAGAAGGCTCAGGAAAGTCTTTGCCCTTGCACAGCAGTTGCCTTGTGCAGGTCTATGATGTTGGAGCTTCCCCTTATGTGTTGCAACTACAGCCAAGGACTAATAAAAGCAACACAAAACTTAAAACTCCAAAATAAAAGGTGTTCACCCACGTGGCAGGAGCTTTTCTAAAGAGCATGGGGAGCTATGTCAGTTCTGTCAATATGATTAGTAACTGCATATGTAATTTAAAAGTATTTGAAGTAGCCCTTATCCAAGGGTCTTGAGAAAATGGAGTCTCTGATAGCAAGCAAATCTGTTTAGCTAAGGAAGCTCTGCTCATTGAAGAGTAAGGTTAACATACAAGGGATGCTTCTTTCACAAAACAACCTACCTTAGATGGTAGATCAGTGCAGGTAAAGTCAAAGTGCCTCTAAAGAATCTTTACGTGGCAAGCTATGTTTCGTTTGCTATATAATGCTAATGCAACACTGAGTCCTACTGCAAACATCTCTTCTCCTAGAAACGAAATCAAAGGAGAATCCCCCACTAACACTGCCATAGCATTAATTTGAATTTAGTTCTACATTAAAATAGCAACATCAGGCATTTCTCTCTGCTTTTTTACCCTTTCTTTATGTTTGAAATTTCAAAGCAGTAAGGTAATACTCAACTCCAGGTCTGTTTGGGGGTGTACACCTTTTCTGTGTGAGGTAGGCTTCTACATTGAGAACTGCATGTGCCATTGCTCAATCCCAGTAAAATCCTTACTGAATATCCCCAGAATAACAACTCAAAGATGAGATCCATAGTAATCAAGACAGAAAAGACAAAGACGGGGGAATAAGCACCTTACTTATCAGAGCTGAATAAAATGTAGAGCTAAGTGCATCCCACGCCTGAGAGATGCTAGAGCTGTCACCTCTGCTGTGCCATACCTGTAGGAAAGTAACAACTCCAAAAGGAGTCTGCACAGGCTGCATCTGAGGGTCTTCTGTCAGCAACATATGCTGGATTCTGGACTCACTGTTGTCCAAAGGGCTGTGCCACGACACATGGTCACCACTGCAGAAAGTGTTTTCTACAAGGAAGACAAACAAGAAATATTTAGACCAGAAAATATGCCAGAAGAATGCTTCTGTTAGCATCCATCTGCTCCTGATCACCGTCAAATGGAACCTCTGGTCAGGACCAGCACAGCCCTGTTGCTGCTCATAGTGCACAATACTGAGTGAATCCTGTGGCAAAAAAAAGAAAGAAAAAAAAAAAAGGAAAAAGGTTAGCTATTAGTACCATCAAGTTAGATTAGCCCCTCTCTAATTTACTGTTAGTCTCATTTTGTGAGAGGGCACAGTTCGCCTGTGGGCCAAACGCGATGCCTATATGACAACAATTTATTCTTGATTTGCCACAAAAAAGAGATTCTGAAATGTAAATTAGACTTAAATAATACTTTATCTATTAAAAATCTCCAGTCTGCTACCCAACTTGTGACATTCTATGTCAGTCACTTTCTCTTCCAATTGTCTGCTGGCTCTGGTGAAGAATTATAATATGTTCCTTCTTCCTCAAACAATAAGAAAACCAGTTGGCTATAAACTTCATTTTAAGTCAGAACGGCCTCCATCTACATAAAGAGATAGAAATTATTCTTCCTTCTTCACAACTGTAAGAATTCCATCCTCTTCCTTCTCCTCAGAAAGACAAACCATCCCCAGACGACCCTGCATCTCAACTGCAAACCAGAGGGTACAGCAGAAACCCTACACATAGCACTGCCCCCAACCCAATACTTGCTCTGTGGATGAACTAGAAGTAAAGCAACCATTTTCACTCTGGTTGCAGCACAGCGCGTCTGAAAAGTCCCCCCAGTGATGAGCTAACCCACACCTACACGGCTGGGGGTTTAAACCACAGCATCTTGGGCAACTCACGGTTCCTCCACCAGGTGTCCCCATCGGCGTTGGTTTGAACACTTATTATACATGGGTTTTCAGACAAATTTCTCTGACAGCTCAGTAGATTAAGGAAGAATTAAAATAACTCCAAATTCCATAAGAAGCTTGGCCCCAAAAACGAGGAATGGGACAGAAGTGTTGCGATAAGTAAGGGAACGTTTTCCTTCGTTACAACTAAGATAGAACAGAAACACATCAAATGGAGCTGCTCAAAGAAAAAAAGTTTATCTGTACGTACAATGAATTACACACTTCCAGCAGTGTGACTGAGAGGAACGGCTCATAGTGTTACTTTGCTTTCAGAGTTGGGACATACAATGAAAGAGACAAATGAAAAATATGATTTTAAAGTTTTCTTATATCAAAATGGCATTAAACAAATAGACAAAACAGGCAGAACTGCAAAGGATCTTGCTGACATTCTGCAGGTTAGCCAAAACGTGGCTGATTAGTTTTGTTTTTTAAATGATAAAAGCCCCTCAGTCACAGTTTTTAGGAATGAAACAAAACCACAAAGAACTTATTCTTGGCTCCTGTCTCTATACCACAACATTTTGCCCATCAAATGCTCACACAATTCTATGCTGATCGATCGCTGCATTTCACTGCTGCTGCTGCTTCTCCTGGGAAATCCCAGCCCGTTTAGAGCAGGTTTTCAAATGCAAATGTCTCTGCTGGAAATCCACCTGTTTCTGTCCATGTGAACACTGAACACTTAGAAAATCTCCCTCTTTCTTGCATGCACACGAATGCCACAAAATTCACACTGCCTATTCAATTAAATCACGAACGCACACAAAAAAAAACATTCTGCAAATAAGACAGAGTCCAATTAAAATCTGTAAGAGTGCAGAAAAATCAGAATTACAGCTTGAAACTCAGCTCTACGCTCACTTATTGTAACCCAACCAGAATGTAAGATCAGCCCCTGCATAGAGACCATTGCAACACGGAGGAGAGCTCGAAGTGCAGGGTTTGAGCTGAGGAATTGCAGGAACAAAGCACTGGATAGCCACGTGCACCCATGCAGAAACTGGGATGCAGATCCTCCATTCCCACCTCTCACACCTGGCTTGCAAACCAACCCACCAAAATCTTTATGTTTTTATCAAAAGTGCTGAAGTTCCCATAAATGTAAATTTACAGCTACGTTTCTGGTTTTGATGAATGCTGAGTTAGAATGTACAGCACTGGATAAACTCTCAAAGACATGTACAGCATGCTAATATCTCCTACGTGTACATATCTGTGGAGCAGTTGGAGTGCATCTAGAGGAGAGCCACAAAGATGCTCAGAGGGCTGGAGCACCTCTCCTATGAAGACAGGTTGAGGAAGTTGGGCTTGTTTGCCCTGGAAAAGAGGAGGCTCCAGGATGACCTCAGTGTGGCCCTCCAGTATTTAAAGGAAGTTTCTAAGCAGGAGGGGGACTGACTGATTTATTACATGGTCTAACAAAGATAGGACTTTAAACTAAAAGAGGGGAGATGTATGTTAGATGTCAGGAAGAAATTCATCACTCACAGGGAGGTGAGGCACTGGCATTGCTGCCCAAAGTGGTGGCTACCCCATTCTTAGACGTCCCAGTGCCAGGTTGGATGGAGCCCCGAGCCCTGAACTGGAGTGGGGCCCCTAGCCCACCACAGGGGGCAGGAACTAGATGACCTTCAAGGTCCCCTCCAATCTAAGCCATTCTATGATTCTATTTATTTCCATAAAAACAAGAAGAGTCAGAGCAGGATGCACGCGCTTATCCCAGGTACAGCAAAGGCACAAACACCTTTTGAGGAGCAACGTACTTCTCTGAGATGTGCCCACAGTGTTCCCACTTCTCCCAAACTATGCAGACTGTCTGTAGAAGCAGTCTTCCATCTCCAGATTAATATCTAGGAGCTGTTCTGCACTGCTGACAACGCAGGATAGAATCAGAACCTTCAGTGATCACAACACCAACATGGGTCCAAAGCTTCTCTTACTGCAGAGATCAAATGAGACACCTGTACTTGTGCTGGAAGCCACTCAGATGTGAAAAACTAGAAAATATAGACATGAAAATGGGTATCTTAATAACATGAAATAAAAGTTTGATGTAAAAAAAAAAATCAAAAGATTACAGGAAGAAGCTCAAGCCCACAGGACAGTGATTGAGTCCGAGATTACTAGTGTCCACAATGCCATCTGCATCCCAAAGCAATTGCTAGGATTAGGACAAACCACAACTCTCCTTTCAGATAAGAATGTTCCTTTGCAATTCATCTTGGTTTAGTAAACCTGAAACTTCATAGTCTCAGCAGCACTTCAGCCCTGAATCCAGGAGAAGGTAAGATGGCTTTCTGCCACAGCTGTGGGGCTGTTCCTGACCCAGCACTCCCCTATCATCAAATAAGGCAGCAATCAGTCTGGGTGCAAATGGGATTTAAACCTAATGTGGTAACGTCACCCATCTGCACAAATTTATAGAACGGTGTTTTAACAAAAACTCCTGAATTATTCTATTCTGCCAGGGAACTCCGATGCCACAGAACTGAAACACACCACAGGCAGGCATTGATTTCTTAAGGGCTCAACAAGGAAATCATTAGAACATTTCATTTCAAATTTATTGCTTTCCTTCGTATTTTATAACAGCAAATCAGAAGCATCACTCTAGCTCCACAGAACTGAGGAGACTAAATTTCCCACAGACCTGCTCTTGTGTCATTCTAATATGCAAAAGCAGCATCCATGAGACAGCTACACCACTCTACTCTATAAAGCCTCCCATATTTTGAAGTCTTTACAATGCCATTATCCATTCTCTTTAACAGGCTGCACGAAGCAGGTGAAGCTCCTTCCTGCAGCCATGGCCATAACTCAGCTGTGCAATCTCTCCCAGCTTTACTCCCCAATTGCTCCATAATGAGAACTGGGGAAATAACTCAGAGAACCACCCCACTGTGGACCAGTAAATTCTTTGTGCAGCAGTGCTCATGTATTTTCTTAAAGTGCACTTCCCCTGTATTCAATTTGACTAAACACAGTTAATGCCTAAAGAAATAAATACAAGTCATATTCCTGGCCTCAAGATGCTTTATAAACAGCATAGAGAGTGCAACCCATGCTCAGGAGGCATTGGCTAGCTCTGCAGAGAAACAGCTTATTTCCCATTATATTTTCCATTTCTTTTTTAAATCTGCCATTTTTACATCTGTTTAAGAGCCCTAGCTCCCCTGAATAACTGCAGGGAGAAAGTGGAAAAAGACAGCACACTGAGACAAGCACTGGGAGCTAACAGCGCTCCATCTCAAAGCTGCCCCAGGCCGAACCTAGCCCAAGAGGTGCTCCCCACCAGCTTGCTGCCCTGTACACAGAGCAGGTTTGGGCACCTGGGAGGCAAATATCTCCTCCTGAATGCACACAGGGAACAGCATGGAGGAAAACAGAGCTAAGGCTGTTCCACCAGCGAGGAGACAGAAAGGGAACTCAGAGCACCTCTTCTGCCCATGCCCAGCCTGGCACACAGCCTGAGCCTGGTCCTTTGACATTAAGCTGGCTTGATTTGGGGCAAACAGCTGTTCTGCTGCACTCGTATTCTTCTAAAGCAAGTCTCTGCATTCCTCTCATCTCTGCAGAAAGCCAGGCTGTGGTTACAAGGTCCTTTTTTTCTGAGCTGTGTGAGATGCTGCTAAAAGGAACAATCCTGCTTGTCCTCCTGTGACAGCAGCAGTTACCTGGGTCGCTGCCCTCCAAGCTTTCATGATGCTTGGCACAACTCCTGTCACTTCTGTGCTAGCTTGGTCTAAAAAACACATCTAATAAATTCACAGCAGAGCATGGCAGTGGGTACACTGGCACGCAAGCAAGGTGACCACATTCCTCACGCAAGGCAGACCTTATGCTACCTGCACTGCTCAGCAGCTTGAACACTTACATGAGCTTTCAGGTTGTGTCCAACAGCAACTGCTCAGCTGAGCAACAGACAGACAGCAGCACTCAGAAATTCTGTAGATGAGGGCAAAGCAAAGCAGAGAAAGATTTCGAGTCCAAAGCTTTGGGAACAGGAATGCTACAGAGGCCCTCAGTGCTCCTGACCAGCAAGACAGTGATGCAGCTAGACATTTAAATTGAATGCAGCTTATCCAATACTTGCAGAAATCATGTAATTTATTGCATTGCCGTTAGCCCATGCACAGCTCATATAATTTATTATAAGTGCATTTTCCCCAACATATTTTTAATATTCAGTCTGGTTTTTTTTTTGTTTTTTTTTTTTTGAAGGTAGTCTGGCAATCTGTCACAAGAAAGATTTGATGCTGCATTTCAGTACCACCTTGCAGATGGAACAGCTAAAATTAATTACGAGAAACAAGGGGCAAACAGAGTCCAATGTCGAAATGCATTAGCTATGCTTTTCACCAGAGCTACTTAATATATTTCTAATTAGCTCACTAATGGATACGACTATGCGTGCAAATATGTAGCTGTATGAGACTAAACATGAAAAGAGTCTAAAAATCTCAAAGCAATACTGCTATTGCAACTCATCATACAGACACAAATTCAAAAAAATAGCACAAAAAACAGCATATAAAGAAAGAGCTCATTCAGACTCATTTACCAGTCATGTTAAATTAAGATAATCCAAATTAATGCTAAATTCAGTGTCTGCTTCCTTTCCTAACCTACAGAGGATTGCACAAATAGATTGGTAAAGGAGAAAAACAACTGTGATATAATCTGGGGTACCAGCTGGCAGCATTAGTTTGTAATTTCATTTTTAGCTCAGGCAGAATGTTTCAAGAACACAGAAGAAATTATTCGAGTCCAAGCCATGATATATTTGTACTACTATATTTGTAAAAAAAAAAAAGCCCTTTTTCCAAGTTTGTGCTGCACAGTTCAGTTTTGCTGCCCCTTATCTCTGTCTGGGAAAGAAGAACAGCCCCAGCACAGATTCACACGGGGCTGCTGCCTGCTGCAGACATACAGCACAGACAAGATGCCTTGGGAAGAATTCAATCCCCGGAGCACAATTAAACAATGGCTCCACTGCAGGGATTCAAATTGGGCTTTTATAAACAAGGGGCCTAGGCAAACGGTTCTTCAAAAAAGAGTGAGGAGAAAAAACAGATTATCAGCCCTGTAAGGACTCCTTGACCTCTGAAGTTTGAAGACTGAGTTCAGAAAACAGAAGAGCAAAGCAGATTTTTTGTTTTTATTTTTTTAAGTTGATCAGCAGGTGGAAAGTATTTCATTATTTTTTAAATCCTGGTGGTTAAATATGGAAAAGGAATGATCCTCTGAAAAGCACTCATCAACTTACACACTTGGGTATAACTTATCAGATCCCTTTAGAGTCCTGGACTGAAAGTCAGGTGGAGGGGCCAGAAGCAGAACCCACCGTAATCCCAGCAGAACGAAGAGGACTCCTCACTGCTCAGAACTGCCACCCATCCACTCACACCGAGGTGGTGGCAAACGCGTCTCTTTGTGCCACAGTTTCCCCTGATGGAGTTACAAACACCGCTTTTCATATCACAATGCAGATCCCATATGCTTTACGTGACACTGAGAGCACAGTATTTTAGCAGCTAAATTATTATCATGCAACAACCAGCACGGCTCTGGGCCTCCTCTACCCCTTCTGTTTCCCAGGACAATTCTTTCCCATCCCCTCCACATCTGTGTGCCTGGCTCCCTCTCCCTGCCCAACTCTACACGCACAGTTTCCATTACTGCAGCCTCTGAGAATTTCTCACAGGCTCCCAGCTAGTGACTCCCATGCCCAGGGCACACTCCCACCCTCTGGGAGCTGGGGGCCCCATCCTCTCTCTGTCTTCTTCCAGCCCCCTTCTCCTACGCCTTCCTGCAGCCTCCCCCAGCTCCAAGCTGCCCATTGCTCCTTGCAGCCTCCTGCAGCACATGGGCACCTCGATGCAGAAACACTGTAGCAGATGCATTCCTAGTGATGCTTTCGGAACAGCACAGCTCTTACCTGCCTGATCTGTCTGCATGGTGTTCACCTACAGGGAGGGAATATATGGCTGCATGGCATCATAATGAGAAAGAAAACAAACACGCGTGAACTGCTCTTTCACAGCCCCACAGAACTCTCCTGCTCCAAGCTCTTATTTCTCTACACCTCATCACCCACGACCATCTGCCCCAGGTTCTGCACGGCTGGTGTGCTCTCCTTTTCTCCAACACTAGTGGCACACCCACATCCTGCCTCCTGCATCTCCCAGCCAATCATCCCCAGAGGAGCAGGACTGATGCACCTGCCAAGCACTGAACCTGGGGGGACAGTCCCAACTCTGTGGATAAAGCCTCCCCCTTAGCATCATTCCTGCCTGTGAGGAGAAGCCCAGAGACCCTGTGGCAGCAGCCTCCCAGAGCCCGCTCCTTGCACACATTTTTTACCAGATGGACCCTACTAGCTCTGCCCAGCAGAGCTGTCACCAGCTTCCTGCATCTCTCACCTGAGCAAGATGTGTTTTACAGCAGTTCTTCAAAGGATCACAATTATGCCTTCAGTAGCTTCTGTAATAGAATAGCCTCAGGATGGGGTGGAGACCCAGGCAAGAGAGGATGTTATACAGCAGGATTTTCTGCAGATTAAGGACTGGCTCAAAATAGGTATTTAATGACAATTTATTTACAGATTGCACGGTTCCACACAGAGCCAATTGGAAGAGAAGCTTGCCTGTTTATTTAAGGACGCTATCCTGTATTGGGACAGACAAAAGTCAGAATATTTTACAACCATATGAATGCTTCAGCTAGGTGCAGCTAGAACAAATACATGTACAACAGCACCTAACAACCTCTCAGGTGTCCTCTGCAAGGGAGGAGAAATGCAGTGCAAGAGAAACACACTGTGTTGTGGGACCTTTTACACATTCATGCATGTGGAAGCTCCCAAGATGAGCGTACATTTAGGTGGATACAGGAGCACTACAAGACTGCTGCCACTCGTGATCATCCCTAGGTACTTAGGAGATTTCTGTTAAAGAACTTTTTAAGGGTTTGAAAAACTACTAAGGCACTACCCTGCTCTGAAGGAGCCAAAGATGATGCACACAGCTTTAACGCCCAGCCTGAAAGAGGTCTCACACACTGCAAGACTGCTCCAAGATTTCTCTTTAAGTAAAAGTTACTCAACAGAAAAGGCAGGAAAGGGAGGATAGCCTGTGCACAAACACCTGTACAGTAATCACATCAATCTCCCAGGAAAAGTTACTCAGTTATCCTGACATTGGTTCTGAGTCTCCTATCGGAAAGCAACGGGACAGTTTAGAGAGCACCATAGTGCTGTTTCTCAGTGGTTGCTTTTAACTTCTCAGAAATTTAAAGCTTGCATGGACCAAACCTTTGTTTTAATTTTGGCAAAGCAGGAGGCTGAAAGGTGGGAAGCAAAGGAACCTTGCATTCACACACATTTATACAAAGTATTAGAAATATTAGATGAGCTCCACAAGCTCATTACAATAATGCAAGAGAAACACAAACTCTGTCCAAGAGCTATAATTACGGTTCAGATGCAAAATGATTAGTCTGTTTCTGGATCACCTTTTGAAACTCCATTCCACATGTTCCAATACAATTCCTTTAAGCCTCAGGTTTTCAAAGAAAAAGGAAAAGAGTCCACTTCCCACAGGCTCTGGGCTGCCTGCAGTCTCTGAATCCACTCTCCCAGTTCCCTTCCCCACCAAGAACAAAATGCTTTCCCTGCTGCGCCCATTTGCTGCCTCCTGGCTGAGCTGCTGTAAAGGTTCTTTGCATGTAAAGCTGTCAGAAGATGGTCTGTAATGAGCCCAGCATACCACAGCACTGGCAGACAGAGTGCAGAGCAGGTTAGGCAGAGCACACCATTTCAGTACCACTTGCTTCACAGATCTTCAATAGAAAGTGTAAGAAGGATATATGTAACAGCAAAGCCAACTTCCAGCTCTGCCTGCTCTCCTCTGCAGTTTCACCTAACGTAGGCTGGTAGATGTCAAGGAAAAAAACAAGTCCTTTTCATAAGACTACTCAGTTTGTGCAATCTTCACTCTCTCCTCTGTGCATCCCAAATGACTGCACAGGCAGTAAAAGAGGATGCTCCTATGACCGCAAAACAATCCCTGTTTTGTGGCTTTCAGCTCCTTGACAGGGGGAGGCAGCACTATTCTATGCAGAAGCCCTTAACTATTAGAGTGGCTGCTTCCGTTTCCCAGAAAAGGCTGAGTGGGACAAAGACCTCATATGTAAGAGGCCAGAGGACCTCACATCAGCAGGAGGGGGTTTTCTGCATTCCCTGAGCCATGCCCTTTGTCTCGCATTCCTGCCACAGCACAGGGTTAGAGCCTTTGTCCAAGGCTGGATGGAACATGTGCAGCTTCTGCCTTGCTTCCTTACCCCAGGAGTCAGAACCACTCTTCTGGTCCCCAGTACCTGTGCTTTTCAGCCTTTTGTAGCAGGGATGCTCTGGGTAGAATGGAGAAAAGGCTTCCCTCTACCTTGGGTAGAAAACAGGCGAAATTGGTTGTGATCCTGAACTATGACCTCTCTTGATAAACAATTGCCAGAAGCCAGCATCCTGGGATCCCCAGGGCATGAAGCCTGCTGGCTGCCCTTCCATTCTTCAGCTGTCACAAGATGCATCAAGGCTTCTCTGGGTATCCACTCCTGTTTCTTCCCCCCCCTTCCAGAGGGAGCCCACTTGCAGTACACAGGCTGAAGTAACTCAGGCACTTGCAAATCTGATGTATGGTTGCATTTTATAAGTGCCACTGCTCTGTCTATCCATGACATTTGAGAGCAGTCTATAACACATGGATTGATGCAGAGCACAGAGAAGACAGATCCTTTTAACTTTTTTTTTTTTTTTTAAATAAACCAGCTGAATGAACTGTATTGAACAGCTGAAAAGTAATGAGCCAAGTTCAATTCCCAGGCTGCAACAGGACAGGGGTTGACAGAATTAAAAGGGACAGCACCAGCTGAAATCCA
The DNA here is from genome assembly GCF_023343835.1 of Lagopus muta. NCBI lineage: Eukaryota > Metazoa > Chordata > Aves > Galliformes > Phasianidae > Lagopus > Lagopus muta. The sequence continues at coordinate 53,674,036 of NC_064437.1, read as the reverse complement.
GCCAACACAAACTGTGCCTAAACCTGCTTTATCTAAATTGCAGCATTAGCTAAAAACAAGCCTCTTCTTTCAGCCGCTGCTGAGATCCCTTGCTTACTGCCTGGAAATGCTATACAGGCAGAAGGAAGATTGCTTCTCCTCTATTTCAACAGTCTTTTATAAGGAACAAAGAGTTTCTGTGCCTCTGCTCCTGGTACAAAGTCTCCCCATGCTTTAGTGTCAGTGCAGCCTTCAGGGCACAGGAAGGTCACAGACCTGTGTTCAGCTGGGATTTACACACTGAGACAACAACAGCTCCCTGGCAAGGCTCAGAAGGACCCTTCCTGATCTTGTGAGGAAGTTGCTGATCCCCCCTGTGCTGACAAAGCAAAAAGCAGTATCACACAGCAGTGCTGCAGATCCCCTCCCCTCTAGTCCATGAGAAAGCATACAGCGCTTTTCAAGCCTGGCTAGAGGGTTACTGGGAGTTTTGCATCAGTGCAAAAAAAGCAATTTGGTGCAACTTCCAAGCAAAGCACAGGGAGATGTTACTCAACAAAAGCAGCAAGCACTAAATGGAAGCGTTGCTTGGTCCCAGCAGCAGTGGGAGGAGTGGCAATAGGCAGGATGGAGCCCTGTGCTGGGACATCTGCAGTACTGCACAGAGGCAGCATCGTGCCATTCTGAGCAGAAAAGAGAAGTCAAGTACAGTCAGCCATCCAAAACCTGAGGTCAGGCCGTTCCGTTTATGCTGTAAGAAGAATGAGAGTAGGGCAGCATGCAAGTGAGCATACCAGCCATGTGGTGACAGCAGCGCTGCACAGCTGTCACACCTGCAGCTCTGCTTCATCACTTCCTGCTCTCCAAGATCTGAAATTTAACACCAAGATCTGAAACCACTTCTCTGGCCCAGACAAGACTTGCAGGAACGACTGGCAGCCAGGTGCGTGTCAGCTCACTGCCAGGCAGGCACCACAGCTCCTCCGTAACAGCTGCAGCCTCCTTCCTCCCTCAGCAGCACCATGAGTACACGTCCCTGCCTCACAAGCAGGGGGAAAGGTGCTGCGCTCAAAAGGTGCCCAAAATCACAGCCACACAAAGTGACAAACAACACTAAGCTCTGGAAGTCTGGAAAGAGGAAATTACACTTAGATCTGTTAGAGAAGGATGCGTCTCTGCATGCTGACCCATGTGCCAGCCTCAGTGCCACCAATGCCAGGATCCATCCTCTTCCTCTTTTCCTGTACTGAACATCACAGACACTGTGCAATTAGTACCACTACACTTCCTCTACAGTCCTCCTAGATGGCAAGACTCATGACATTAAGAAAAAGCAACCAAGGGTACTGGATATTTCTTTGAGAATGGAAAAGAGCAGCTATACTACAGTTTCAATAGATCCTGCTGGATTGAACCCAGAACAGTCACAAAAAAAACAAAACAAAAAAAAAAAAAAAAAAAAAGCCAAAACAGATCAGAGAAAAAAGTTTGATGCCAAAGTCTGAACAGTGAGAAGGCTTCTTGGAATTTGCTGGAGAGATGCCGCATCAGGAAAGCAGGCAGGTGCCTGGCTCCAAGAGCTCAGGTACAAAATCTGGTGGCTTACAACTGCATGCACAGGCTGAGCGCCGTCAGGGCAAGCTGATGTCTCACAGGCAGCAGCAGGAGGGTTTGCTGCAGTTGGCACTGCTCTGGGCCAGTTAATGGGAGCACACAGGCAAAGGGAGCGAGTTCTACCAGCTGTGTCTGGCAGCACCTGTACTGCACTGTTTGGCTGCTGGGCACAGTGAACAGTTAAGTGCCAGCCCACACATTTCAGACCTTGAACAACCTGAGCAGGAAGAGAAATAAGAAGGTAAGAATAAATGTGGTCTCAGCTTTAATGTTTTCTCTGTGCAATCCTGGGACAGTATTTCAAAAGAACATGTACTTACACTCCTACACACTGTCTCCTCTTAGAGGTATCTTTTCTACAGATGAAACTATTTTCCATGAGGTCTGTTCAGAGTGAAGTGACTGATCAGCTGCTTCTCTGGCTTAACAGCAGAGTCACTGTTAAGAGTCTGGGTCGCTCTACAGCCAGTGCTTTGCTGTGACACCCAGCAGGACAGAGCTCTGCCCATCCCACCAGGCACCTCGCTGAGGACTCGCGTGGAGCTGACTGGTCCCAGCAGTCAGCACAGTGCACAGTGCCAGCCACAGCACGCAGCTCCCAGCTGGAGGATGGGGGACGTGCTGGGGTTAGTTTTGGAGATAGGGAGTGGGAAATATCGGGGAGGTGAGCTCATGGGCAGCAGCACACAGAGAACTGGATTTATTGCAGCGCCGCGGGACAGGGAGGAGCGAGGATGCAAATACGTAAAGGATGTGCGCTTTGCTCACAGAACAGCTTGTTTTATGGGAAATGTCTAAGAGGAATTAGGCTAAAACCCAACCAATTTCTCATGGACCACTGAATAACTATCAGATGATGAGAGCTTTTGGCCACAACAAACTTAGGTTAAATTGGAACCAGGAACAGCATGTTTCCATGCCCCTGTGCAGAACCAAGGCACACAGCCTGCGTGCCCAGCTGTGTTCTACTCACCAACGGGTAGCAGCAGGCTGGGTGCTGCTCTACAATGGCACTGCACTGCTGTGTCTGCACAGAGTTCATTGTGCAATGGGTTCTGCTGAAATGAAATTCATGTTGATTTATACTACTTTGTGGAGTAAAAAAAAACAGTTAATCCGCCCATTTTTAATCTAAAATCCTGGAATACAAGAGAGAAACCAAGGCCAGCTCCACACTGGAAACTGGTCAATATTACAAACAGATGATAAAAAAAATATATATATTTTACAGAGCCATAGCAACCAGAAGAGAACGATAAATCACCCTAGCATTAAAAACATATAAAGGCACAGTCAAGGGGGGGGGGGGGGGGGGGAAATAAATCTATGAATTACTGGAAGATTTTATTTGGCTTTAGTTATCCTATTGGGAAGAAATAAACTTGGACAAACAAGCTAAACAAGCCTCATTTGTATTCAAGGAAGCGAGGAGTTTGTTTTGTTTTTACACACAGAAATTGGCCAGCGTTGAGAGTGTTTGAAAACATGTCAGCAAGGAAAGAGTCATTGAGGCTACGCACTGAAGCCTGCTAAACCCCTGAAGAGCTGAAGATGAGGTTTAGTGGTTAAGCAAGGGCAACAGGTGTCAAAGCATTCGCTAGTGTAATGGCTTCAGGTCCACGACCTCAGCCAAATCACTTAATCCTACTGAGTCTCATTTTCAGTGTAAAAGTTATACTGCCTGTCAAGTGCAAAGTGCCTCTGTGGCTGGGATTAAACTAACTTGAATCGGAGGAAAACTGCTGAATAAGAGCATCTTCAGCTGCAGTCCTTACCGCTCTCATAACGATGCTCATTTGCCAGAAGGGAAACTGAGGCAGCAAAGCTGGTATAATACACTCACATTGATTCAGTGCAATAATGACAGGCAGGAACAGCATATGGGTTTCCTCAAACTACAAACTATCCATCAGACAGGAATTTCTACCTGAAAAAAATCACTGTCTGTCAGAGGTAACTACAGAAAGCTAGATATACCTCAGTGTGGGCTTGCTTTGCAGCCTGGCTTCTGAAGGCTTATAAACCTGCAGTGCATTGGGTGCTTTTGTGCATCCTTCCCCTTCTAGTAACTTTGGAAAGTTGGCCCACGGACTCGAACCACAAAGAACAGGATGGGAGTTCAGAGATACTGAGTTCCTACAGGTTTCACAGTAATAAATTGAGGACAAGACATTTCATACCTAATCCTTTGGAAAGAGAATCCCTCATAGTGAAGTGCAGAGAGTCAGCCATGCCAAGTGAGGTGCTTGTAAAGAAAATAACCCATAATCTATTACTGGTTTGGTCACTGTGCTGACACACTGCTATCAACACGTGTAACTTGTCATGCATCTGCTGGAATCAGATCTGTCCAACACACTTTTCAAAAGGTGTAATAAGCTTTGCTAGGGAATAATTTAGTCAAGGTTATCTAAGGTCTGACAACTGCCTCTACTGCATGTAAGCAACTTTCTCCGGAAGTAATTGGCTGAAATCTCCATTAAATCATCATCTAAATGGAAACTGCACCTGACACACTTCCTTTGCCTGTATATTTTGTTACTACATTCTGCAGTTCCCCAGACACAAGCAACTCCCTACTACAGAACTAGTGAAAGATTTTCCTAACGACAAGCTGTGAGCCTACCTTACAGAAACACCAGCAGTGACAGGTGTCTCCTACCCTGCTGGCACACAGAGAAAAATATTACTTCATTCCCTACATCCCCTGTAGTAATATATAAAAATATTACTACATTCCCATTTTGCATATTTGAAGACTGTTCTCCCATCTTCCCTCCATTTTCTCTTCCCTAGACTAAACAAATGCAGTTCTTTTGATCATTCCTCCTTAGGTCATATTTTCCAGACTTCCAGATCATTCTTACTGTCCTCTTGCAGACTTTACTGGGATGTATCTGAATTGAAGCCTTTTGCCCCGAACTGGAGCCAACGTTGTATGTTTCCTCTTGATGTGCTGACAGCAGTGTATTGTATGTACCCCATGCAAAACACAGAACAGTTCTATTCATGCATTAGGATAGTTCTGCCTCCCTCTCAGACTGAACAGTGTTGGTTTAGGTACAGCTTATTGGTGAAACCAACTCCGAATTGTTTTCTTCTCCTTGCAAAACTGCTGCCCTACCCTGTCTGTCCCCAGCCAGTAACTGCATTGGGTTATTCCTGAAGAAGCATGGGAACTTGCACTTGTTGCACCCTACTGAGCTTCCTGCACGCACGCATTCCAGATCGTCTCCTCACTTCGCTAAGTTCACTCTGAACTCCACCCCAAGCAATACAGTGCTTTGCTGCAAGTTTTGTCAGGATACTTTGCACTTCTATGACCTTACCATCCTGGTCAATCCCAAATTGCATCAGCCCTCGTATAGACTTCAGAGGAATCCCAAATCTACCTACCTTCTGTGGTTGATGACAACGCATAGACAACTACTTAAGTCAAGACATCTAATCAATATTGCATCCCCTTCTTTTTACCAAGATCACGTTTTCTTGGCTTGCTCACGTACCTGCTACATGAGACTACGTCCGAAGTCTCACTGCTACCAAGGTAACTAACATTCTTTGTTTCCTATAGCACCCATTACTGTGATACAAATTAGTTTATTTCCACTTATTCTTGATAAATCCAGACAGGAACTTCCATTATTCCCTTAATGTCTTCCTACTGGTTGCTTAGGTGCCAAAGTCTAATTGACCAATAATAAATCTCGTGCCTTTGTTTTGTGGACAAGTTCTCCAAAATCTGTACCTTACAGCTGTAGATTTCTCTTTCAGCCGAGGAAATACAGCAGCAGCAAGATCTCATACAAACAATGCATTTGTTTCCATTGCCCTCACAATGCATACATTTGAGAACAAACTTCACCACAGAGAGAAAAAATTCACAGATTTCAATTTCAGGGAAATAAAACCCAAGGCCATTCTATACCAATCAATTCTGCAGGGCCTAAAGAGTTAACAACTATAAGCATAAATTGGTTCCACCAACAGACATTCCCGGTATACTCACAAACCATGACAAGTTAAGGTCACTGAATTGTGCAAAGTTTCATTTTCAAGGTTTGTAGGATTGTTTCTTTTTGCAAACTAAAAATAACAGAGTTGGAATTTGTGGTCATGGTCAAACAGTGATAAAATTAAGAACAGATAAAGCCACAAAAACTTTTGAGATTTGCAAACTTGGTTTTCTTGAAGGAGGAGAAACAGTGCCATTTAATCAAAAGCACAAAGCATCAAGTGTTCCTTACAGTGAACAGGGCAGCCAAGGCTCAAGGAGATCTGAAATCCAATGCAGAGGACGCTCAAGTACAGCCACAGAGAGGGAGAGATGGAAACAACTAAACAACATTCATTTGCTTAACAGCCTTTGTAACAAAAATACATCGCCTGCAACGACATACATTTTGAAATGCTAGTACACAGTAACAAGGTTTAAGACAGCAGTAGCTGCTAGATTAGTCTTCAGCTCAATCACCACCAGCTGAAAATGCTCAGGCTCAGCAAGAGCTTAACTACATCTTATCCTCCCATAACTACAACTGGACTCAGCAAAGCACATCTACGATAACCAAATCCTCCCATAACTACAACTGGACTCAGCAAAGCACATCTACGATAACCAAAATGTTGGCTTGTTACACAAGAGATAAGAGTTAAGCTCTCAGCATTCAAAGTAAACAATCCTTTGACAAGCCAAAGTGCCTGGAACCTACCCAAAAACTTCCTGCCAGTTTTTGTGGCTTTTTTTTTTTTTGGGGGGGGGGGGGGTTCTTGCTTGTTATGAGTGGATTAACAAGCATTACTCAAGTTGTGTTGGTTCATCAAGTATTTTTAAGGCTATCTGAAGCACTAAAGAGTCACCACAGATTTTTAAACAAGTGACCAATGAGGTACAGGTACACTGGAGTCAAACAGTGCTTGTTGATGTCGCATTTGACAATTGCTCCAAATGGCACCGCCAGAAGAACTTGAGCAAAAAAGTACCTTTCATCAAATTAAACAGTGCAATAGCACTGCATCCTGCTTAATGCTGACTGGGTTTTGGAAACACCACCCCTCCAAGCACCTGGCAGCATCCAAGTTTTAACACCTGAGCAATGAAGTCGTGTGAAAGAACAACTTAAAACCAAAAATGAGCCGTCCATCTTGTAACTACCTTTCCAACAGCTGTTGATCCTGCTAGGCCAACCATCACCTTCCCACGCCAAGCCAGCACTCCTCCCAGCTTACACACTCTTGCCTCCCTGCTCTACAGGACTCTGGTTTCCCAGCCCCTCACACTGTGAGGCCCCAAACCAGACCCAGTATTTTAAGCCAGGCCTTCCAAGTGCCAAGTGGAAGAGGTAATAACTTCCCCCAGTCTGCTGGTCACGCTCTTCTCAGTGTAACCCAGTATGTGGTTTGCCTGCTGCATGATGAGCATACTGTTGGCTCATACTCAATTTCATACTCAAAGGGGTCGATTTATGATTCATACATACTCTGGGTTTCTTTTAATAATGTAAGTTGAGAGCAAAATACCCAGAGGCTAGAAACTATTAAGTATATTTGAGCAGTGCCTTTAAAAAGTCATAGTAGATAATCAAAATCAGCATGGATAAGCAGAGGATAATATTGAAGGCACTTAAGAGTTCAAGACAGAGCCTAACACACATGGGTACAATCAATTGCTCCTTCCAGTCTAAAAACAGTTTGCTTCGAGGTCAGAAAGCAGAGACAGCATTGGTGCAGGAAACTTGAGAAATCTTCCAGCACAACAATCCTTTGCTTGGTAAAACTCCTTTAAGCAGCATTTTAACACTTTCCCTGGCTCAACAATACCAAGAAGCAGAAAGTGGTACCTCATCTACCAGGATGAGCTGTTCCAGGGCTGCTGCACAAACCAGGGAAGTTTCTGCCCTCAGCACCAGCTCAGACTGAGACTTTCATCCTATGTTTTGTCCTGCTAAATCTCATTTCACTTCACACACGTCTTCTCACAGAAAGGTTGAGACAAGCAACTGCACTACTGGAGATTGTTTAACATGCAAATATGAGGTGCTGACATGACCGTAGCAGAGACTATACCAAACCAGATAACGTTAAAGGCTACATGAAGAGTCCTATATGTAATACAGTTTAATACATAACTTATTGTATGCTATACCTGAAGGGAAACCTTAGAGTCAGATGCTTTTGCCCAGATCCTGCAGTTCAGACACAGAAAATAAGAGTATGCATGTCAAGTACTAAGAAGTTAACGCCCTGAACAATTTAGGCAGGATAAGAACCTCAAACAATGGTAAGAGCCATTAAAGTAATGTGAACTTGGATGCTGAAGAGCAGCAAAAAACCAAGACAGAAAAGATTACAGCTGTAATGCTATGACGGGTGGAAAGTACCACGATAATAGCAGGGTGGCAAAGCCTTTGGCTGCAGCAAAGGAGAACAAGCCAAAGTGCAGCAGCTACGGATGCAGAAGTGAAAGAAAAGAGCTGCTTACCTTTGAAAGGCCTAAGGTAGGCAAGGATCTCCAGCAAGAGATGCCCACACCTCCACTGCCAACCCTTAAATGGGGCCTGGGAAGGGGTGGATCCTGGCTCCACTCCTTCCAGTCACTCAGCTGCATTGCCTGCACCTGAGCTCCTCTGGGTTGGCCCCACCTTCCCACCAAGTGCTCAATCACTGCTTCAGGCTGTGACTCAGCATTACCACTACAACAGGTGAGCCCAAACATAAATGGCAATTGGAGAAGATAGCTGCACCACAAAGGTTACAAAAATTATTATATTATTTTAAACTTCAACAAAAGACATTCCCAGTACAAAGACAAGCAATAACCCATGCTGACATTGGTCTCTGTCAGTCAATATTTAGAAAAAACACAAGAGTTATCACTGCCTTACCAGTATATGACAAGTTACCAGAGCAATCCTGTTTGTGCCTGGACCTCTCCCTTTTGAGAGTCAGCCAGCTGGCTGAAAACCAGCAGTGGAATCAGGAGTTACTCAGCAATTTATTAACCAGCCAAATGCTACAAATTCAATAATCATTTCTTTGGAAGGTACTTTAAATGTAAAGGACTTCAACCTCGGTTAAAAAAAAAAAAAAAAGTTCTTATATTTTTATGCAGATTTTGTGACAGCCTTTCAAGTACATTATGCACTCAGCCACTTCATAGATCTTCACCTTCTCACCATACAAACTAATATCCAAGCGACTGGCACAACAAAACAGTTGGATGGTTCTTAACTTTCTGGTAAGTCTCCATAAGCACAGCTGATTCTTCAGTGCCAATTCTTTAGCCTTCCCAGCCCTGGCATCTATAGTAACTTTTATGTCATTCCCATCTTCTTATTTACACACACTAGCACTACTCCGCTGCACAGATCAGTGAAACCAACTGTTTCAGAAGTTATAGCCCTTCTACTGAGAAATGAGACCTTATCAGATGTGTGCCCCACAGCCATTTCAAGATAAACAAGTTCGATACTTACATTATCTTCCCTCATCATGGCAGAGCTGAAATGAACACCATAAGAAGAGTGCCAGTCCCTGTACCGCTCCTTTCCCATAATCACTAACTGTTCTGTACCTTCAGTTTCTCAATATCAAAGACCTTAAATCATCCAAACAGCAGCTGGATTTTGTACCCAACAAGAGGGCTTGATGGAAGAAACCCAATGTTTTTGGCCAAATGTTCACACACAAAAAAAACTCTCAAGATTTGACAGAGCAACTGGGAGACCCGACCGTAGCACCATATGACAGATGCAGTCCTTCTGAACGAAAGCAACAAGACGTGCAGTAACAGATTGAACCCTGCAGTACCTGACTGGAAGACGTATCTCGCTAAGCCTTGCATTAACTCTGCTGGCCAGGTAGGTGGAGCCGACTCCCCCGTTTCTCTCTTTAGTCGAAACGTCAACTCAAATCCAAAGCCACTTGGTCCATCTGTTCCTGTAAACCTGTAAGGAGCGAAAAATGAAAAGTCAGAACATATTTTTGTTAGTGAGAACAGTCTACAATATTAGCACTGTGGAAAAAGGCTGAACGTCCTTTTCACGTTCTCTTATTTCAGTCTACGCTAGCTCAAATGGTGTAACATGGATAGTTTAGCAGACGTAATAATTTCAAAGGTAACAACCATAGTAATGTTTTCAGCCAGAATCATGTTGGGAAATGTCAACTTCTTCTGGGTGACAAGTGTGATTTTTAGCAGCCTGATTTTGTTTTTAAAAGAAAGTTGCAAAATTTGCACAGATAGCTGCCCTAATTACACTTGCTTAAATGGGAGCACCAAAGAAAGTACCCAACAGAAAATGTTATTCCATTCTCCTGAACTCAAATTTCTGCATATTCACAAGTGGGCTGCAACCTTATTTTAAAACCAATACGCTTGTACACCTTCTCTTTCTGTATCTAGGAGGACAACAGAGGAAAAGCATTGAACGTGACAACTACAGCTCATAAATCAGGACATTTGGCCATTTCCCCAAGTTGATGGAGGCAGATGTCAGTTTATTTGGTTTGGTCTGACAAGGTCTCCCCAGGAGAATAAATTCATATTAGGAACATCAGGAAAACAACAAAAAAGGAGCAAATAAAGGATGCTGCATATTACTCTGCTTCAACAAAACTAGTCCTTTACAATCCAGTATTTGACATTCCTACATACAGGAAAGATCTAAGTCCCCAACAGCTGAAACTACTGCGTTTAGTCTGTGAATATGAGAAACTTCATGGACAAACATCTAGGCTCACAAACTCAAAAGCAAGGTAGGGACACCAGTTTTCTTCTTAGCACTGTCACCACACCCCCATCTCATTTGTTGTAAGTGTTCCAAGAAAGCAGATCTGAAAAAGAAAAGGATTTATGCTGGGCATAAAGACACCTCATAGAAACTTTCATAAGCCAGCACTGTTCTACAAACTCAAATCTACTTGTCCAGCATCGGCAAATTCTCTGGAGAAACTCTGTGAATGTCTTGGATGCTGGTACCTTGCTGACACACATGGAAGATACAATGCACAAAAGTGTTAACATTGTGCCTCCAGTAAAAGCAGGCAAGTGGAGCAGTCAGAAAAGCGATGAGAGCATTTTCCATTTGAAAAACACAGATCACTAGCAGTGCCATGACCGCTTCCAAGAGCTGGGAGGAGCGTTCCAACAGCAACAAGGTTGTTTGGAGCAGACGTGCTTTATAGCAACCCTGACTAATGGCAAGTGCTAAAATCAATCAAATTTAAGCATCAATGCACCTCCTTCATGATTCAATGTGGCTTTAATATGAAGACTCTTCAAGGAAAATTTTGTGGTAGACTTGAAGATAAGGCAAGAAAAACAGTTAAGTAATACACCCAAGGACAGAGCCCAACTGTGAACAGCCCACAGAGAACTGAACAGCTGTGCCTGGAAGCAAGAGGGCTGGTAGGGAAAGTCAGACACAATAGAAAGGGAAGAAAACAATATAGCGAATAAAGACTTATTTGTGTATATATGCAAGTGTGCCTATTTTTGTTTCTGTGTATATAATCCTCAAAAAAGAATTTGAATTTTATGTACTACAGAAGCAAACGCTCCAAAAATACAGCAGGTAACACATTTTATAGTGGTCATTTGGTACACATAAAACCTCTTTTAGGAAACAAACGTACTTGGAAGCAATAAGCCAAATAATTACATTTGGTTCTACAATAAAACAAGAGCTTACTGAATAACTGGACTGCCAGGGATCTCAGAGTGGAATTTGGATGGGCAGCAAAACCTGCGTGCTGCGATCTTGCTTGCAGCTGTGCCAAGAAGATTGGTACAGGGTGGTGATGGCCTTGTAAATTCAAAGCTGTACTTTTTACATTAAGCACCCCTGTTGTGTTTTATTAGTTTCACGTATCAGTTAGCAAAAGAAAAACAGAAGTATTTCATAGAGGGAGAAAGAAAAATGCTTCAAAGCGGGTAATATTCAGGGACTGATTCCAGGAAAAAGCATTCACCATAAACTGCAATGCATTATGAATGGGTCAGTTTTTGAAAGGATCAAAGTTAACAAAAAGCCTTCCAGCTGAACTTACACAGTTAATTTTTTTGAAAGTAAGATGGCTCCCTATTGAATTTCCTCCTTTCAAGGCAAGTTCTGAAACAACACTCTCATTTTGAGTAACTTTTGCTTTTGTGTTTCGTTTTTTGAAACTCCACAGATTCCCTGCTTCAGGGTAGGCAGAAATAACCACTTAACAGAAGACCACACGTGTTTTATATTGATCCATAAGCAAGTTACTGAGTAATAGAGGTGTTCAGGTGGGTTTCCAGCAAATTTAAAGCAAAACGAGATACGGGAACAAGGCTGGCCAGCAACACACCAATAACTGCAAAATGGCAAAACTGACAGGCAACGTTACTCACACAGATTTTTGTTTCATAAACAACACAAGAGCCTTAAAAGAGAAGAATTGCAGGAAGATACATAGAGTAAAAGATAAGTAAATGAACAGTAAGTCAGTTTCCTTCTAAGATCTTAAGAATCCCTGAAGAGTTGGCTTTAAATGTTTTTAGAATAGTCAGTGGTCACAGGCTGTTGACATGACACTGCTTTGTTAGGAAATTTTAAATACATGCAATTCCCCTGCATTGTACAGTTGTTCAAAGCAATTCATCAATAAAGCCTTCGATTTGAGCCCATTTCAGTTTAGTTATCTGGTTTTGAAAATTTGTGGCAGGTGACTTTAAAAACCTGTGATCATTTAAAGAAAAATCATTTCAGTTTAACTCAGACAAGTCTTCCACAGAATGAAAGAAATATTCACCTTCAGAATGCAGCGAGGGTAGTCAACTTCAGCCAGTGTTTTTTGCCAAAGCTTTTGCTTTCATTCTTCCAAAAAAGTATATTATTTGAAAATTAGTCAAAAAAAGTTCAAACAGCTATCATAAAATCTCTCAGTGAACAACTGTCCATAAATCCTTCAATCCCAGGATCCAGCCACACCATATATGAAGTCAATTTTATGCCCAGCTGCTGACTCTGGGGTCGCCTTTCCTACAGAAGCTCAGTTCAATTGCAAAGTAGCCTGGAATAAATCCTGAATTCGCCAGAAGCTGAGACAAGAGGATGGCAGGAATCCAACACGATGGATACTCTAGCAGCCTCAGGTCCCAGAACGCCCTGTTATAAGCTAAAGGCCATTAGACACGTGGACCTTAAGAGCGGAAGGCCAAGGAAACAGCATTTGATCCCACACAGAGGTAAGAAGACCCTTCCTTCCTATCTGCACAGTGGGCAGCTGCTCTTTCCCCATATCACTCATTTTCCTTTTGGTTCAAACCTTACCAATGAGACAAATGGTGCATCCATCCCAGACACGAAACCTATCTGCAGCAGGGGAGCTCATCACGTGAGACCCATAAACAAGTTAATGCACACTAGGACACTGCATCACTTCCACATGGAAATGCAGGACTCCCAGCACTGCCCCTGCTCGCAGGGTATCCCAGGGACATGCGGGATGTTGAGCAACCACGCTAAAAGGCACTGCATCTTGCAGATGTTCAAACTCAAGCTCCAAACCCCAGCTCCCAGTTTTCACAAAACTTCCAAGAAATTCCATCACTGAGCTTCTTCAGGCTGGCCACCATCAACCAGCAAGCAAAACATAAATTGTTCCTCCAAAAGACAGAGACTGAATAAGCCTCAAGCCCACAGAAAATTGGGGTGAAGGGGGAGAAGATAACCCAAAAAATAATTAACACTCCTCCCAGCTGTTGTGCACAGTGGTTTTGAATGCACAGCCCTGCAAAACAGTCTCCAGGCATCCTGCTAGGGCACACAGAAGTGAGCTGTGCTCACAGCCCTTCCCATTCACCCAGAGGCACAGCACTCCCTCCTTGTTTCTTCTTTCCAAAAAGACAGGAAAGCACCCATGCTGATCCCAGGTTAGCCTGACCCCAGCTCCTGTGTAAACCCTGCAGGTAATACCTCTTTATTACAGGCTTTGGCTCTACATTGGCAAGCCTTCAGTTCTCTTGGTGGTTTCTCTGTGAACAAGAGACATGGAAACCGGGGGGTTGGTTTTGAAGTTTCTTTTCCTTTATTTTGGTTGGGTCCTGTATTTTTATTATTATTGCTTTTCTCCTTCTCTCTCTGAAGGTGTCCAGTTCATCCAACAGCCAATTTAAGCTTTGGCTGGAGCTCAGTTCTCCACCCCAACCCTGAAGGGCATCACGCACCGTTTCTTCAGCAATACAGTTTCAATACAATAGTCCCAAAGTGTCTCAGCTCTACAGGAATACCACAGTGCCAAACCAACCAACACACTGACAGCACATGTGCCAGAAAGAAAATTCAAAAAGCATGTTTTGTATCCACACATAGCCCCAGGTACATAAACTGAAAGTTGCAACACAGCATTGAGTTTCTGTGCTAACACATCTGAATATTTCACATAGTTTGCTGTATGCCTGGCTTCTGCTGAGCCCTGCACTTTCGAGTGAAAGGGCTTTGTTGTTTTTTATTTTAAACCATCCCCCAGCACTAAGAGAAAAAAAATCCTCATTTTCCCCCAAAGGCAGTAAGCACAAGGAGACAGCCTGGGTTGAGTTCTGCCAGCCACTGCTTTGCCCCTCCGACAAGAGAGGGCATCACCTCTACCACCAGCCCAGCTCTGCAGCAGCCATGTGAGTGTTCACAAAAACAAACAGTGATGGAGAAATTCTTGGCTTGCTGCTGCCCACTGGCACCCATCAGATAGTTTTATATTATGGCTACAGTGGTAATGGAAGGCTCTGGTATCTGCCAAGTCAAATCCAACCCTACACTTAATATCAAAACCTTTTTTTGTCACATGAACAAAAACAAACCGTTTGAAAGCCAAAGTCATATATATTGCACGCCGTTCTTTGGTTTAGAACTCTTTATCTACTCAGCAAATCTACTCAACAGAACAGACCCCAGTGCAGCGCTGCACACGGGCTGAAGACGTCTGGCTTGTTCCTTTAATGAGGTAAGAGTTTCACTGACCATGATATTTAGTTCCAGCAAAAGAATCCAAAGAAATAGAGGCCCCTTTATTTACAGAGCTGCGCCAGCAGCCTCTCGAGCCCCCCCCTCCATGCTGCCAGCCCCCTCCCGAAGCCACACACAGAGAACTGAAAGGCTACTTCCCTCTGCAGCAGTACCCAGGGCATTTTTCACATCAAATAAGCCAGCTTAAGAGGATCAAAAGCCAAACTAGCCCTTTGCTTTAAAGGCAGATCTGAAAGCCAGAGGCTTTTCAGTTTAAATCGAAGCTATTTGCCAAAGCATTTTCATTCTCTCCTTTGCAAGGAACTAGAAAAGATTTGCTTTGTTGCAGTGTGAAATGGCAGTATTTCTGAAATGCTGCTTCGAAAAGCAACACAGCACTGGACAAGGAGCAGAGTGTACTGAGTGTTTATTTTTCTAAGAGTGTAAGAGTAAGCATATATAAATATATTACACGTACAAGCCCCCAGAATGGGAGTTTGCATAGGGAAACACTGGCCCTTCTCTACATTTATCTCAGCCAGGAAACAACAAGAAAGCTCTTTCAGAGTCTATGAGAATAGTTAGGAATGAGCTTTCAGAAGTTACAACCCTGCTCCCAGCAACTGCAGTGAGATGGAAGGTGTTTCTCTGGGAAGGGAAGTGAGGGCAGGCTCACGGTGCACCACTCAGTGAGCCCAGCTTCAGTTTTCAGCTCCATCACGGCTACTTTTGGGAAACTCTCATGCTGCCTCTGGCTTTGACTCCTCCACTGCATTTCTTAACATCTTCTACCGAGACAAAGCCTCCTACTCTGCTGTTTGGGAGCCCCTCTGCTGTTGTTTTGAAGGCTGCAGAAATACAATACCGCTAACATTTCTAACTCTGATATCAGTAAGAGCTGCTGTTATTTTCATCGTAGTCCTAAAGCTACCTCAAAAACGAAGTTCCAGCAATTGTGCTTCTGTGGCTCTGAGCAGTAGGGATCAGCCCTGCCAGAGCACTGGGTCATTGGAAAAGCTGGATAAACCCAAGCAGACAGGCCCATGGCTCTATGACAGCAGAGCACCATCCCAGGGGATCTCCTATCAGCCAGTGAGGATATTACTGTTAGCAACATGGAGCAACAGAAAAGCACCAGGGCATTTAACAAGGGAGCTGACGTGACAGACTTCACAGGTTTTGTCTGAGAAAAATAGAAGCCACTTCCCTTCTGCTGCTCACATCTGGCTATGAACAGCATCACAAAGGGTGGTCTTCTGCCTGAAACCCTAAGCGGAAGCCTGGAACAACATCTCATCTCCAGGCTAGGGCACTGGTTGCTGTGCCCCAGGTAAGACTGCTCAGATTCAGTCTCCTGAATTTAGACCCCAGGCACTTGCACCATGTCCCATCACCACAAGCAAATCATTCACAGATTCCAGAAGTTAAGGGGAAAAGAAACGACTCTCCCAGTACTTCCACCATCTTGCCTAACAGGAAATGGTTGTTTTTAGTTCAGCTGTCAAACCACATAAAAGTTTCATTTGAGAGCCCTGATGGTATGCACAGCATCCCCCCAACACAAAAGGCTTAAAAAGCACCCAGAAAAGTTCCAGCCCAAACACACCTGCTTATTCCCATATTCTCCCAGATTGTCTTCTAGCATCAAAAAAGCATCAACTTTGAAGAAAAGCAATTGTCCCTGCATTTGTCAGATGTTTTTATCTGGCCATCAGATGGTTATCTCTTCAGAGTGCTCAGCAGGAAATTCCACAAGTTCCCACTGCCCTGAACCTGCGCACAGAGAGCTTTACTGGACTCTTTTCTACCTTGCTTAAAGAAAATGCTTCCCGCAGAAAAAGGGAAAACACGAATGCGAAAAGAACACACGCTCAAAGACTTCTATTAATGTAAAATCAAGGTCAGGCAGTAAGCAACACATGGCTCAAGATGTCCGGCAACAGCTATCCCAGGGCTGCTGTTTGGAGATGGCTTTCGCAGTGAGCCACATCAAATGTGTGCCATCAGTTAAAAGGAAAACCTTTCTAGAAACAACTGCAGTTGTTCTTAGAGAATTATTCTGACATCTAAATCCAAACACATGTAACTCTTTGCAAGCAGGTTTCTCAGCTTTCTGAAATACTCCTGTAGGACCCACTTACACCTACCCAAGTATACGTTTTCTGAGGGAAGTCTGTGAATTGCTTTGTTGCCAGTGAGGATGAAAACACAGCTCTGCTTCACTGATCTACCATTCAGCAGTGGTATGATGGAAAATAATGACAGCAATCAAACCCAGGAGCTGGATGCTGCAAGGCTGTGGAAGCCACCCCTCCAAGCAGGTGTTAACCAGAGAAAAAGCAATAAAGCAAAACGTCACGGCCAAGAACACAGGTAGGAACTTGCACTACTGGCACCACATCCAAACCCAAACCAACAGGACCCACAGTTGATAATTCACACACATGCTCCCCTTGTTGTGACAGAAGCAGTTGCTGCTATCAGCTCCTACCCACTCACATGTGAACCAGCCCCAGAACTAGGCTGTCTCCTGCCCAGCATGTTAAAGTAAACCTCTGTCAGTTTTCAGGTCACTTTAATGTGCTCAGCTGCAAATGAAAGCAACTTAGGGGTTGCTTCTTGAGGTTCAGCTGTCCCTGCCATGAAAGCAGTGGTATCTGAAGGAAGGACAAGATTCTGCTTCACTGTTGGAGTTAATCCCTTTGAGCTATAGGGGCTTGGAAGCATTATCCCCTCATTCTGGAGAGTGCCAGCACACAGCCATACCTGCACGAACAGTATGTGTGCAGATTAAGGGCAGAAGGCTGTAATGGCTCTGTCAGTGCCAAAGAGATCTGCTTAGTTATTAGCACTAAGCAAGGAACTGCACAATACTTCTGTAGTCCAGAAACAGCATCTGGGTGATAGAAGTATGAATCCCTCCTGTAGTGCAACCACCCTGTCATCCTCCACAAGTTCCTTTGAGTTCCTTCAGAATTTCATTCTCAGACGTAAAGTAAATAACACTGTTTCCCCAATTCAGATGGTAATGTGACACACTGATGATATAGTAACTGCTTGTGTATTCTGGCTGTAAAGGTCACCGAAAAGCTGGGAAATTAACTCCATATTCTACACAGCATGAACAAATACTGAAAGTGGGAAATGACTAAAACACCAAAATATGAAACAGGAGGCCGCGTGGAATACGTCACCCTTTACCCCAGCAAAAAGATGTCTACGTGAGGGCAGCACTCTTCTTATTTTCTGTACTGTGGCACAAGGATGCTGCCCCACCAGTTGGACTAATAAGACCGAATCATTTCACTCTTCTGTTTCCAAAACATGCATTCAAAAAAATACCCATATGAAATCAAGTGATTAGAGGGCTGGGCAGAATAGCTAGCTAAAAATAAACAAACTGCAAACCATCTCAGAAAGTTCACCCAGTGGCTGGGCTCTGAGAAGACATAAGTGAAAGGCCAGCGTTGGTCAGCATGGCTGGGGAGGACAGCACTGCTGTGAGCAGCTGCGAAAAGGGCACCGACTTTCCTCGCAGTGTCTGCTGGCTCCTTCCTAGCTCCTACTGTGGAAAGTCCTGCAGCTGCTGGGAGGAATCCATTCGCATAACAAAGGAGGCTTTCAAAAGCAGTACGGCAGGGAGGAAAGAATAAGAGAAAAACCCAAAGCTAGAAACTACACTGACAGCTACAGCTAGTTCGCTGTTTGTAGCGCTGCCTACAAGTCTCAGGCTCCAACAGGTTACGTAGAGTGTAAACATTCCACAGCATTACTCCCGTTGCTTTGCCACTGGTTTAAGAGCAGAGGTAAAAAGAAAAACATAGGAAACAACTTCATCAGAGCCCTCAGCACATTTTAGGATTCCTGTACGATTGAGTTCTCAGCAGTGCAACCAACGAGCTTAAGGCACAAAGGGTATTTAGGAGCTCTGAGGAAACTGAAGGCCAAATTTCAACTGGAGATTAAATAGCCGTTACCTGCTGGATCTGAGACCCAAGCCTGTATGTTTTACTTCATTAGCTGCAGAAATTAAGATGCTTCCTTATTTGCTGAAGTGGTATCTGGTCTTACTTCATTGCAAAGAGCGCATTAAAAATCACACTAATGAGCACCATCAGAAGTTTTAACCAACTCAACAGTATGGAAACAACCTTGGGGATGAACTGTAATTCCAGGGACAAGAACATCCCACATCACTGATGAAAGGCTCCCAAAAGGGGGGAAAAAAAAAGGAAAAACAAGACAGCTGCAAGGAAAAGTCCACTGTATTCTTATTATTTTTTTATTAATCTGCCATTAAGTGTTAAGCTTCTCCTGAAAGACCATCATTCCTTTGGAAGTTTAGAAACTCAGAACCTTCCAGAGGCGGACATTTAAGGCTGGTATTTTTGAGTTTTAGAAATAAATACCTGACTTACAAAAATACTACACATACTCCAGCTGCCGCAAGATTAAAACCAAAACAAACACAAGAGGATAAAATAAATCTTGGCCTCTTTAAAAGAAGCAAGGGAAGAAGAAAACATTTTTTCCCCTCCTCATTTCATAGTGAGTGCAGGATTACACCTAAAGGTAAACTACTGTGCCTCTCAGCCAAAGCAGTTATGGAAACTGCACACTGAATCAGTTTCTCTTACTAACAGGAGTGAAGCTAGGAGAGAGAGATTAACTTACTGCATACTTCAGTACCACTTAGGTTTTGGTACAAGAAGCACAAGCACTCTTTATGCTCCTGCTTAATTTCCAAGGAATAACCTACTCAGTAAAACAAAGCTCAGCATCCAACTCGTCACAGCAGTTCTGTTACAGAAAATCCCCATCCATCTCTGAACACAAACCTCTTTGCTTTTCTGCTTAACGTTACTCTTCTGGGTAAAAAAGAATTCAAGGCCCAGAGACACATTATTTTTTGTGTAATAACATTATACATATGGATTCAACTTAGCTAGGAAATGTCAACTTAAGGCTTGTCTTCATGAGGAAATTTACTGTAACCAGTCTACCAGTATAATTATATTGCTGTAGTTCTACTGCTAAAATTCCCCCGTTGAGCCTTATTCATAACAACAGCAGCCTTTATGGTTTATTTTTGTCGACTATGCCAAAAAAGGCCCCTGCTCCAGAAAGGCCACAACAATCCACAGGGGAGGCGGGGGAAGGAGCAGCACCAGTAGAGAGAATAACAGTTCAGGAACGGCAGAATCCTGCTCTGCACTGACAAATCATCTGCTACAGAAAAATACAATGCTGTAAGAGGACTATACTGTGTGCTGGGTATGGCTGCAGGTTCATGCCACATATGTTTCATCAGCTGGGTGTGCTGCTCTGCACCAGTCCCCGTTGCGCATCCCCTCGCCCTGCGCACTCCCTGGCTGCTGCAGCTCCTTACTGATCCCCTACAGAGTGATGCTGCCTGACAGCTGCTCCATGCCCTTGGCCAGAGCACTGCCCTGCAAAACAAGGGAGTGACAATGTCTAGCCCCACTGGTTCACAGTTTGTATCTTCAGGGATGAGCAAAAGCTGAAAAGTAAACAGCTTCCTTTACAACAGGGATTTTAAAACAATTGCCCTTTGCTTTGGCAGTGCAAGAATGCCAAGAGAGACAAAACAATGAGCCATCTGTGCATCCTTCCCTCCTTCCCTTGTTTCTGCCCTCTGGATTTAAATCAGAGCTCCCCTAGAATGGCTGAGTCCCCCTTCACCTCCTCCCACCCTGGTCACATCCTGCAAAAATAGTTTTCAGTTGTGGTTTCTTTTGGTGTGCTTTTTGTTCTTAAGAGCCCTAGCAGAATCCCTCTTTAAACCTCAGCCCCTTTGTCAGGTGGCATCCCATCTACCCAAATAGCTTTGTCCCAGATGCCTCCCCCAAGACATCCAGCCCTTGTTCACCATCCCTGGAGGCAGCGTGGCACTCGGGAGCCCCGGCCACCCCTTTGTCCAGGGAAGGGAACGCCATGTGAATGGAGACCACCAAAGATTTACGGCCCGCTTTTGTTAGCCTGGTGTCACTGCCTATTGGGGCTCGATTCAAAATTGAGATGACAGTAGAAAAGCAGAGTTTAGTAACCACTGTGCAGCTTAGAGGAGAGAAATGCTGATCAACTTCTAAAATAAATCTGGTAATCAAACTGTCCCATCAGGATGCAGACAGAATATCCTAGCATTGTGGCAGTTAGCAAGGCATGTTCCCAAAGTGGAGTCTGCACTGAGGAAAAAGGGGGATTAGGTCTGAATAACAACGTTTAGATGCATCTCTTCAAACATTCGTTTTGTTGGTATCATTATTCCAGCAAGCAAGAGGATAAAAAAAGTCAAATTCCTTTGATCTCACAGCTGGACTGGCCACACAGTTTATGAAACGCTTTTACCTTCACATCCCACAGAGAAAAAACAAGCCTATCTTTCAATTACTGCTTTTTAGAACATCCTAAAACAATCCTTATCAAATCAAACAATCTCACACAGGAAGACCCAGGCTTGATCCCCAGTCACTCCCCTTCCCAGCAGGCCAAGCGCGAGAGCCCTCCTGCCGCGCTCTGCACTAACCCAGCTGTGGGATAAGGGGCCAGCTCTCCTCCCGTACACCAGCCCATAAATGCAGTGCTGCTGACAGCAAGGAGCCGTGCCGTTCGAGCACTGTGCCCCATCCCCACATGGCAGCGGGGGCTCAGCTTCACAGGATGCACACACAGATGTGCTACTGCACAGAAAACTGGGCTTCAACAACGCGCAGCTGTAAGCTTACATCCAACCTTTTCTTCTTTTATTGAAAACAGTCGTCCTTGTAAATTCAGCTACTTTGCCGTAAACGTTAAACAAATTTCCTTCAATGCTTCAAAAAACTATTTCCAAACTAGCACAGTTCAAGCGTGCTCTGGTCCCACGAGCTCCACACGCAGATACACAGCAGCACAAAGCAGACCTCTCTGTAGGTGGCCTGCATCATCCACATTATTAACGCTGCTGACCACCTCCAGCAAACGGCATTTGGAAGCCAAGCGCACTCCGCCTGGGAGGAGAGAAAAATAGGTTTCCCCATGGTGACCGCTGCTTCAAGGGAGGTCTGCCTCCAGCTGAAAAACAACTCCTCGTCCTACTGCACTGCCTCCATCATCAGAGGGACGTGGCCAATGGGATGTGTGAACAGGCACGACGCTTGGTTTCACTGGCTTTGGCCTGGGAGATCTGGATTTGAACCCTTCACGGTCACACTCGCGCATTTTCACAATGTCTCCCAAGTGTTCATCTCATTACTCACACTCCAGGCTCTTCAAAATAAGACGTGTCCCAATACCACCATGTGTAGGCAGAAATAACAGAAAAATGGATCTATAGATCCAGCAGTGGAAGCACGGCTATACGTCCAGACACCTGAGATGCACAGAAGTGAGAGCTGCTACAAGTATTTTGGAATTCTGGAGAAAGCTCAGACTAGTTCATATGTTTGTGGGCATGTAAAAAATCTGAGCACAAGACAAATTCACCAAAATATGGACTTATTGACCCCCTGCAGCTCAAATTACTCATTTCAACTCTAATGGCATCTTATATAAGATGCTATTACTAAAAGGAAACATTTTTTTGCTGGCCGTAGAACTCTGCAATTCTGTGCCCTCTCCCTTCCTACTCTGCCATGAAACTTCCTCTCTCTGCTATCTCAGAAAGAAGACTAAACAGAAAAGCAAGCATTACATCTAGGGTCAGACTCTGCCAGACAAACAGAATCAGGAAGAAAAAGAACACTAAGAGCTCAGTGCCTACCTTGAGCTCTCCCTCCTCCAGCCTTAACTCTTGTAGCTCCTTCCACTGAAGCTTACCAGTGCCATTTCCCACGTCACTCCCTTTAGTTGGGGCAGATGCTCTATCTCCAGGAACAGTACCCAGAAGGTCCTCAACTTGAAGATCTGTCCCCAGAACCCAATCTTGCTTCCCTCTTCCATGTGCTGAAGTGGTACCAAGCAGTCAGCCCTTACTGAGCAGGTGTCATTTTCCTTCAGAGCTAACAGCCTAGGGAAGCAAGGTGAGGATGAGGAGAGAGGGCTTGCACCACTCCGCTGTTATTTCAGAACAAGTCCTGAGGTTCCTCTATGTGAAGTATGCACACAGAAAACAAACTGGATGTCATGAAAGATGGAAGAAAACCTTGGGTTTTTAATAATTTTCCTGGAATTTCAGGCTCAGCTCCCAGTGTGATCTGATCTTTTATTTCTCCTCTTAGATATGCTGTACCCTACAAGAGTTGCTTCAAAACATTCTCTGAAATACCAATGCATAACCACCACCACCACCCACCTCTAATTCACTGTCTTCTGAGAAGTCTTTCATTTTACTGCATTTTCATGAAAACAAAGAAGGGCAGAGTCATCTCCACCATTTTTAAGAAGTTCACAGTCACCTCGGATGTTGGTGTAATATTTCAGAGGTGCTTTGGGCACGTGGTTTATAAAGCACTTATGGGCCCATTAAATACCAAAATTTAAGGCTAAAGGCTGGCAGGCTGGGGGCAGTAAGCTTTTGGATTTATGAAAGGCTACAGAACTAAGAGGCCACTAAAGTGACAGCTGTCAGCACCACTCCATCCTATATTCATGCAGGCTCAAAAGAGAAGCCAGCATGCACTCAAAGAAAGAGAGCTCTCGTTCCAACTTTCAGGCTATTTTCTAAATACTCTTTTCAAGCTCTTTTCATACTTGGAAAAAGCCTTCCAGAAAACATCCACCCCTCTGCAAGCCTCGCATTTGTTACCCAATCCAGTTTTGCACTCCTTTTTCTTCCTCCCGGCTCTAACAAGCATCCTTGCCCCTTTACAAGTTAAGGTCATTCAGAGGATCTATACACGCCAGCAGAACACAAGCTGGATGGGAGATCATGAAAGGCTCATGCTTACCCTTACCTTTAATAGGGAGGCACCACCCACAGAGACAACACGCTCTCCCCGGCATGCACCGCTCCTTCCCCATCCCAACGGGAAGCAGCGTAAATCAAAAGGGCCACAGCAAGCTGGAACCTGTTGTCTCGGCAGGTGGTACCACGCATCTGCATCAGAGATGAAGGCAGCTGTAATCTTTCTGGCTTTATGCAAATGGATACTGCACTCAGCCTCCTAACAAGCTGCCAGAAAGAAAAAAAATGAAAAAGTGCACTGTCGATATGAAGTTTGTGTAGATCAGGAAACTCAATTATTGGGATTTACACAAAAGGCTGCACATCAAAACACAGCTGGCATGTTTCTTCCCAGGATGTGGGAAGGCTGCAAGTACAAACCTTATCTCATAACCTAGCCACAATTTCAGTTTTGCTTTCTGTTGTGGCTCTGAGTTACAACCTTGCAATTTTAATACAAATAAGGCTATTTGGGGTTCTTCAGTCATCATATCATCACGATTCTAACATTCCATGCACTTTAAAAATCATTAACAAGAAGAATGAGTGCTTGTGGAACTACAGGAATAGTTAACTGGAGATTCAACCTTGACCTGTAAAATAGAGACAGAAGGCAGACTGGTGAAAAAACACACAGCTTTTGTGCTCCCTGGGATGCACTGATAACCTCTGCCAGCACATGGCATGGCACCACAGCAGCCAAAGCTGGCGATGCCATCGATAGAGCCTGAATCCACTTCCAATTACTGAAGCCAATTTCCTCTGATGCCTGTTCTCCACACAGCCAGAAGTCACTGTCAGGATTGGAAGCTGTGGGAAGCACCAGGTTCCCAATGCACAGAGACAGGTCCCCTGCTGCTAGCTCTGCTGCAGGGCAGTTGCTGCCAGACAGGATGCAAAGGGAGCAGGACCCAGCCAATCTGTGACTTCACACCTTACCCACTCACTGGTCACTGCAGCGAAGACTCTCATCCAGAAAGCAAAAACAGTCAGGAAAAAGCAAAAGCTGTACTCTAACCCTGCTGAATGGATTCAAGAACTTACATCCCAGTTTTGATTTTAAAGTAGACAGAAGAACTTTAAATAAAAAAAAAAAAGAGAGAGAGAGAGAGAAACAACTTGCAGAAATATCCCAGAAGGATTTCTGCTGCCACTCAACTTGTGTAGCATGCTTGAATGGAGAGACTTATTGCCATGCAGACAGCTTGGCATGAAATCCCACGGTAAGGCCTGCAGTTCCCCAGTGCTGTCATGATGTCATGATTCAGGATTTTTAGAGCAATCAGCTCAGCACAGCTGGTGTCATGGTTGCCATTATACCATGAAACACTGAGTGTTTTTAAATGAAAAAGGCTCCCCCACTTGAAATTTGTAGATTTCTTCCATGCTATTCTGCGGACTCTTAAGAACAGGCCAGAGTTCTATAAGCAGAGCATAGCTGACATTTAAGCAGAGCAGGAAATAGTGCTGTTTTAACTGAAAATAAATCTGTCAACAAGGAGGCACAAGGAGAGCTCCACTTCAGACTTTTCAGGTTCTTATTAAAAATATAAATTAAAGTCAACATTTTCATGTTACACGCTACATCTGTTTGCTATTTCATTATAAATAAAAATATAGGGGCCTCCAACTCAGCCCCAGTTCACTCAAAATAATCATCAGAAAGTCGTTCTCATTTAACACTCACTGTAATTGGTTTAGATTGTCCTGTATTGCCAGAAGAGGTCCACAAGAAAGAAGCCATGTGTTATCCAGAGTCAGGCAGGAGAAGAACGAGGCACTTGGCAGTGCACTATCTGTCCCCTTCTAAAGGATGAAAGGCAGTGAGGTTATGTGCCTCTGTTGCCACAGTCCTTCTGTCTGTCGTAAGCAGGCCCAGCACTCTTTCAGAGAGTTGGAAAACAAATAAGGAGCCACAAACCACCAGCTATCTCCAGTGGCCAGTGCAGCTGAACAGAGCTCAGCGTCCCATCAGCTTTCAAAGAAATCCTGTGAAAACCAAAATGATGTGCTTGTCACCCTGCTCTGTTGCCAACCATCCTGCAGGATGCTTTTACCTGAGACAGCAGAACTCCAAAGTCCTTTGAGCAACAGAGACCATTACCCACAGTTTTAAACATGGGCTTCAGTACATTTCCTCCTGAAAAAGGAGAGCTTCTTGAGCACACACAACAACCACCACAGTCCTGTAAGCACGCAGTCCATGCAGCAGTCGTGTTTCGTGAACAGGTGGCAGAGACTGCTGCAGGGAACAAGAATTACTGGTGGGTGCTGAGCTCTGCTCATCCACCCTCAGTGCTCACCCACCAGCTGGTAATTTCAGGCTCAGCATTCAAGAGATGTGTAGGTTTCGACAGCTTTACCACATCCATAATTGTGCAGTAAGATTATTTGTAACAAAGGCAGAGACTATTTTCTTGACAGCACATGCAACATCCAGTTTCCTAGCTCCAAGATTGAGGCTAAACTAAAGGTGACAACAGCAGCCAGCTGAACCTCACAGGACAACTGACACAGAGACGCCTTGCTCCAGCCCACAGAGAAAACAGAAATGCACTCGTTGTACACAGGGCACAGAAAGCACTGACAGTTGACCAGTGGCTCTGTGCTTGACAGGCTCCTGCCAAAGCAGGGGGAAAAGCTCCAGCTCACCCCTGGCACAGAGCGTAGTACCCATGTCCAGAATATTTATTTTTTTTTTTTAATTCCCAGACACTGCAACCAGCACAAGGCATCTTCCATTATGTCAGTCTGAATTTCCAGACCAAGTTATACAACAGCATGAAGAGTTTGGTGGCCTCATTCCTATAAGTTTTTCAAGGTTGTTACGTACCTGTGTAACACTTTCACTCCCAAGTCCTCCACGTCAGAACAACAGGCTATAATCTAGCAGAGAGCAGCCTGGGACTGAGAAACCAAAGCATGTGCCACAAGAGGCTATGTCCTTACCTAACTTGCTTTCTCATTCCTACACACACATTAAGCCATTCCTCACTCTTCATACCTTCAGCAGAGACTCCCACGGCCTGTTGCTGCTCTCTCTGCAAACCCGGCCTGATCAAAGAGAAGAGTCTCATCATGAGAAGTCTTCAGGCTGACAAGCCACCAAAAAGAGGAAGTCAGCACAGCCCTTACGCCCTCCAAAATTAACTTCCAGTAGAATGAGGCTGGAAAACACAGGTTGCCTAATCTTGGCAACCTCACATTTTCAGTGGTAAAGATGAAATCTCATGACTTGAGAACAAAGGCATCACATGAAAGCCTGCAATGTTCACGGCTACATTCTTGTGAAAGCAAGGGAAGGAAACCTTTAACTTCATTTCTTTCATTTGCTCTACCCTTTCTCCGCCCCAGAAAGTAACGAATGGAGTTTGTTGCCAGATGTTTTGGTTAAAATGCCTCACGAAGGTCTCAGTGACACAAGGTTTCTGTGTGAACTCCAGTCTTAAAAGACTTGATTTCTGAAAAGCAGACCTGTATCCACAAACGGGAAAAACTGCCTTGAGGACATAGGTATGATTAAAGAACTGCTTGACTGTTTATGTTGCAATAGAAGCACCCAGGTAAACAGAACACAACCTGCTGGCTGAAACTTAACTAAAATGAGCAGAAGAGGAAAAGCTTGGATGAACAAATCTGGACTTTCGTTGCACCATTTACGGTGGATATTCAGCCTGCAACTGCTAAATAGCACAAGACAGTTTAACTAAACATTAACAGAATAAACCTTCTGACATTTCTGCCTGGTTAAAAGTTATGGCCCGAGACTGCGAAAGCATGGTGACTACCACTCACTTTACTGGAGTTAAGGAGCAAAGTCAGCAAAAGAAAGACAGGGGTAAGGTTAGATCATGTTGACTGCCTGATCTAACACAGAACACCTGATAAAGACGGCTCATATCAACAGGTTAAGATAATGACTTGATTATACTTCTGTTATGATAGACTCACACTTCATAGAGTAGCCACTGGGGTGGCAGTTCACTTGCTGACAGTAACACTGCTGTGCCAGCAATAGGAAAAATGCCCTGACAGCAGTTTTGCAGAGTAAGTCATTAAGCATGCACAGGGAGGGAGCAGAATTTAAGCATATAAACATAGCAGATTACCAAGAGTGGAAAAACACAAGACTTTCAGTTTAAGGGGAAAAAAAAGCTTCCCTATGAATTAAAAAAAAATGAAACAACACAAACATGCAGAAATCACTCAACTTTTTAACACTAACAAGGAAATATATTGCATGCAAAGTCCAGAGAGGGGAGCACAGTAACTCTTCTACATCCAAGAACAGGCACACGTCACCCTTACCACGGCCTACAGTACTCTCAGCTGAAAAACAGCTGTTCAAATAATATAAACAGCAGGCCAGGGTTTTACCTACATTCCCCAAATGTGACACAGAACTCAGCACAGCAATAGAACTCGGATAATACTTACTCGTGTACTCTGTTGTCTCCATACAAGTCACTTAACCCGAAACTGACATAGTGCCAGTGCTCAGGAACGTTCAGCGCTGGGTTTCCTACGTTTCTGTACATGCTAACGTAGTCCAGAGGATCGGGTCCCCCCAGCCTGCATTAAAATCAGAAAGATTCTTAGGTAAATCAGTTTATTCAAGACAAAGAAGTCTGCATAGGTGCTCTAAGGGACCTGCTTTAAATCACAACTAGTGACAAAAATAAGATTTGCATGGTCAAATTACTCTTAAAAAAAAAGTTGGGTTAAGTCCAGAAAGCTCCAAGTACAGGAAGGCAAAGTGCATGTGTGCAACATACTACAATGTTTTTAACATTAAAGCATGAAAGCCTCTGGAAAATCATAGCAAAACCTCCTCAAAACAATCACAAAATTATAGCAGTAAAAGAGCAATAGCTGTATGTACACTGAAAGCTCTTAATTCAGGCCAGAGGTACATTCCTCACTGAAAAACAACACGCTATTCCTCAAAGCACAATTTGAAACACCTAAGTTCTGAAGAAAGTAATCCATAGCTCTGAATGCAGACACGGCAGTTAAAAGAGCAGAGAAAACATTGATTTAGAGACAGTACCAGCACCTGTACAGTGTGTGAGCTGCGTAAATCAAGGAGCAAAAGGTGAGCGCAGGCTCTGCTGCAGCACAAGGCTGGTGACACGGCCACCAGCAGAGCCTGGCAGCCACCTGCTACCCAGGGACATGGGGACGTGGTGGCCATGCCAGCAAAGCCCAGTGCTCGACTTGCTCAGTGCCCCGCAGCCATGGAACAGGAGAGAAGCAAAACTGCATTCTGCACCCAATTCTCCTCGAGTAAAACACTCCCAACTGCTCAAAATGAGAAAATCTAAACTAAGAACACCACTACCTGTTAGCTTAATTACCACCAACTGCAGCACCTGCACAGATCCCAGCGCTGCCATTTGCAGGTTTCAAGGCATACCTGAACTTCCCTCTGTTGCCCTGGAGGTTTGCATTTCATTCTGCGCACCAGAACCACTGCATGAAAAGTATACAAACACCTCAGTTTGCTGCCACGATTAAAGTACTATTGCCTTATATCAAATAACAGCAGGCTTGGGAAGAAATAGTCACAGCAGCACGCTCCAGGACCCTGGAAGTGCTTCTGCCCTCATCTGGATGCAGGCACCCTGCCCTGCAAGGGAGTTCTAGGGTGATCAAACAGCAAAGCACTAATTGCAATTCTCCTGATTTTGGACAGAAGGGGCACAGAGCACGACAGCCCCTCACAATTGCCTTCCTTGCAAGTCACACCAGGCTAGCTCTGGCATCCTGGGACTGGCTGGTGATGCAGCCATGAGAAGCACGGGTTGAAGCTGTGAGCATTCTGCCCAGAGCAATGGGACTAAGACCAAAGGAATCCCAGCCTGGACACAGCCACAGTACTCATGAAACATGGCATGTGGGGTCCATCTTCACACACATTTCAGAGCCCCTGCACCCCATGAAGTGCTAATGGGGTCCAGGCCATCTTCCTAGCCCAGTGCTTGCAAGGAAACCTACATGGGAAACTGCAAGTGTTGATTTCCCCCCATGCCTGGTTCTAAAATCTTGTTCTCAAGCTGGGCAGAGGCACATGGCCCCATTCTTCTGAGGGAAACAAGCAACACAAGCATGCAGATCCCTTGAGGAGAGACCCACACAGGTGCTCAAACAAAGCTACATGCAAGGAAGGCTTCAGAGCAAGAGTGCTCAATGCAGCAGTCAACAGAGTGCAAAACATGAGCAACTCCTCAGAGCTGACACACAGGATTCCCAAACAAAGGGAAAACGTCCCCACCTGCTAAGCAACAAGAATTCCCCTCTCCCACAAAACCTGCTCCTAAACTGGGCTTAGTAACACCTCAGATGTCAAATGAGTCAGATGGGAGCTGACACACACGTTCCGACACCGACAACACACGGTGCAAACACGGGCAAACCCTTAAACTGTCCTTCATGGCACAGCACACATACAAGCACAGGAGCACCCTGCACTGGCTTCAGGCAGCCCCCTCCCCACAGCACAGCCAGCATCTCACCCCCGGCAGAAGAGCCCCACACGGGCTGTGGCACAAGCTTACCCCATTTGGGGGCAGGTTTTGCTGCTGCACCAACAACTCCTGCCCAGGTAGGTCCTGCCCTGCCGCCCACAGTGCTCCTGCAGGGCTTCACCTCATCTCACATCTGCATATCAGTATGCGGGTTCACACAAAGAGCTGGAAGCGTTGGAGGAATTTATTAAAGAGAACCCAACTTCAAAGCTGCAGGTATGGTACAAATTTGTTGCATTCTCCATTCATTGTGCTCATTCAGGAGAAAGAAGGGCAGCCTCAGGGGAAAAGTGGTATTTGCATCTGCATACAGAGCTTTCTCTGGATGCTGTTAGGAGTTGCTGAAGTGTTTGTCCAGGAGAAACCCAAAGCAGGCAGAGGAAAGAGCTCCAAAAGAGAGAAAATAAAAAAATAAAAAATTCCAGTTCATTTCCCCTGAACGCTTTACGTGGGGTCGTTCCTGGTAAATACATACAGCCAGGAGCTCGTGCAAGAAGTTTCAATGACAATCAGGGATTTTCTCCAAAGATCTGGAAATCATGTTAAAAAAAAAGGCTAGTTCTATGAAAAATCCCACACAGCTGAGCGCCCTCATTCCATGGGTGTGTGATCCTGAAGGTTCTCCAGCTGTACAAAGTAAGGATCTACTGTGCATGCCAACAACACAGCTTCAGCTACCTGAACAGAAATAATTGCTGCTAACAATAGAGAAACCAATAGCTATAATTATAAAGCTGATTAGCGTTACAGTATTTATCTCAAGGCACAGAACTTTGCTCAGCAGTTTCTTTTCATCTAGACCAGCCCTTATCTCGCAGCTCTGGCAAAGGAGATCAAGCTGCAGCAGAAGCCCTTTTCCCAGGCTCCATGAACATCAAACTCCAGGTTTTGCCCCCTGGGCTGGCCAAGGGAGAGGAACAAACAGGCTGGGTCACTATCACAAACCTCCATCTCTCTCTGTCTCACACCAATCTGACATCACACTGGCCAGTACTGCTCCAAGACAGTGACAGAAAAGTAAGCACTGACTCTCAAACCACAGTGGCTGGAAACTCACTGAGCTCGCCCATCCCAGAGTAGAAACAGGTGTAAAAAAACTGATCAGACCCTCACTGCAGTGCTGCAGCATTGACCAGTGCAGATGACTAACAAATCACCTCAGCTCACTCTGCCAGTTCAAGTGATTAACTAAAAATGCTCTAAGCAACATGGACCAATATATATTTCTTGCTTGAAGCTCATTAAAAGCACATCTTCAAAAAACAACAGCAACAATGCAGCTGTCGGAGCAGAGCACAGAAAGGATATTATTCTGCTGCTCAGGATTCAGCCAAATAAGACACACGGGTTAAAATGAACTGTAAGTGTACAAGTTGAGCTTTAACTAAACTTTTTTCAAAGTGCTGGACTGGCAACCAGTCAATGGTTCACCAGACAGACACTCAGACATCAGATCACCTGATTGTGCTCCTCTGATCCAGAAGAGAGGGCTGAGCAGAGAATGAGGACAAAATCAAAAGGAACAACTTCCCACAGGACTAGATACTAGACACTTATCTAGCTAAACATCCAAGTACTTCCTTCATGCCACTCTCTCACATAAACAACTGCTGTTACTGTGTCAGACACTGTGTCAGCGGGGATGGGAAGAAACAACAGATTCTCAGTCTGCGGTAACACGTGGCAACGCACAGCCAAGAGAAGCTGCATCTGTTTCTCAGGTTTGCAGGCGCACACACAGCACGCATTGGGCCATACACGCACCTCGAGCTCCAGGTCAGCAGACACAGTTTGAGCCTTCTGCCCAGGAGAAAAAACCCCATCCCCCCATGAACTGCCGAGATGAGGAAACACGCTCCGTTCTCCCACTACCTCGTTCCATCCCCACTCAGAGAAGCGCTGCACCACCCCAGAAACACCTCCTCCACCTCCAGTTCCTTCCCTGAATCTCAGCTCTCCAGCACAGCCCTCCCTGCACCCAGCACGCTGCCCATTGCACCCTCAATTCCATCACACCCCCAGGCCCGCACAAACCTTCCTATCGCATCTCCTCCCAAATTCAGCACCCAACGCCCCGCCTCCTCACCTTCCTACCCTCTGCTGCCCCAGCGCCTCTCTCTGACACCACGCAACTTCCACTCCCCCCAACCCCCCTGAAACTCCACACGGAGCCCTCAGCTCCAATGCTCTTTGCCCGTGACCCCTCCGGGCCCAACGCTTCCCCACAACTCCACATACGGCCCTCGGCCCCAACGGTTCCTCACGACTCCGCCGTTTTCCCCAACACTCCTCAAGCCCCACCGCTCCCTTCAGCCCCACGCGAGGCCCCCGGCTGCTCGGAAGGCCCCACCAGCCCCACGCAAGGGCCCCCGAGCCCCACGCGAGACTTCAGATCTGCACACGAAGATCTCCCAACCGCACACAACGCCCCGGGCCCTGCCGCTCCGCCAGCCCCAGGCTGCCTCACCAGTACTTGAGGATGGCGGTGACCTGCAGCGGGTTGGGCTGCTCGGGGTACAGGCGGCGACACTCGCCGTAGATCCCGTGCAGGCCCGGCGGAAAGAGGGACGGGAAGGAGCCGGAGCCCGTGCCGGAGCCCGCCCCGCCCGCGGGTGCAGCCCCGCCAGGCCGCGTGCCCTCCATGGCCCGGCGGCGGCAGCTCCCGGCCCGCTCCTCTCCCGGTCCGGCCCGGCCCAAGCGGCGCTGCGGGAGGAAGGGGGCGGGCCCCGCCGCCCGGGCGACGGTGATGAGCAGCGCGGCTCCGCCAATAGCAGAGCGCGGCGCGGAAGGCGGCCGCGCCTCTCTACCCCCGCCTCCGCGCCGCGCTGTGAGCGCGCCCCCTTGCGGAGGAGAAGTGGCAGTGCTTCAAGGGGAGGGGGGCCGCGGGCGAACCGCGAGGGACGTGAAGGGGTGCGGGGCTGTGAGGGAGCCCGACAGAGCCACGGGGCTGCACGGGGCGTCCTGCAGTCGCGTACAAACATGAAGCTGACAAGCGGGCAAGGACGGCCCTCGAACCCACCCCCGTTGGTAAAATGAGAAACGGTGAAGCCAGGCCCAAGCCCCGCCCCCAGCACGCCGCGCTTCCTGGCGGGAGGACACAGGGCCGCCACGCACTGACGTCACGCCGCTTCCGCCTGCGCCGTGTTTACGTTTGCGCCGCACTACACTTCCCGGCATGCCCCGCTTCCCGCCTCTGGCCCGGGACTGCACTTCCCAGCGCGCACCGCGGCCGCAGGAATACATCACCCAGCTGGCTTCGCGCCGCCCTTTTGCGCATGCGCCGCCGCCGGTTGGGCTGTTGCTCCCTGACGGGTGACTGCGGCGGGTCCTCGCCATGGAGTCCTACGACGTGATAGCGAACCAGCCCGTCGTGATAGACAACGTGAGTGTGGGTGGTCGCGAGTCCCGGTGCCGGGAAGGGCGGGGGGGCCAGCCGACCGCGATCCCTTTGTCATCGGGGGCGGCCGCGCCCCGCCCGCCGCCC
The DNA here is from genome assembly GCF_023343835.1 of Lagopus muta. Lineage (NCBI taxonomy): Eukaryota > Metazoa > Chordata > Aves > Galliformes > Phasianidae > Lagopus > Lagopus muta. The sequence goes on along the minus strand of NC_064437.1, from coordinate 53,640,574 downwards.
CCCCCACCCGGCTTGGCCGCCGCCTTAGGCCCTCGCCCAGCGCCGTGCGCTGCCTCCTTGGGCGGGGTGGGGCCAGCACAGTTAAGCAGCCTGCGATTGGCTGGGACGGCCGCCTGTCACCCCCAGAGGGTCGCTGCCCCTCACTGATGGGGAGCGGCCCCCGCCGCCGCCGGGGTGTGTGCGGGCTGTGAAGGGCGGCGCGCCCCCATTGGCTGGGGCGGCTGTCAGTCAGCGGGATGTCCCGCCACTACCTGCCGGAGCGGGGCCCCTCCCGGCACGCCCTTGCGGGGAACACCTGCGCCCATTGGCTGGAAGAGCCGTCCGTCAACAGCGGCTGCATCCTGGCTCCGCTGCCCCGCTTTGTGCCCGGGGGACAATGGCGCTGCTTCCCGGCGCGCAGTGGGCCCCGCTTGACCTGACTCCCGGCATGCTCCGGGCGTGCTCGGCTCTCCTCGCAGTGACCGCGCAGTGCTTCGCGGCCTCGCAGGCCCCGGCCCGAGCCGGTGGCGCGCCCGGAGGAGCCGCTCCCAGGGCGGGTTGCGTCAGCACTGGTCTGACAGCAGGGTGTGGTGGTGCAGATGGCCGCCGCCGCTAACAGCGTGCTGCCTCAGCGCGGGGCAGGCCTGCAGGGTTGAGGTGGATGAGAGCGGTTATGTGGGGTCCTGGGGCCCTTCGTGAGCAGCCCTGTAGCAGCCTCTGGGAGGAAGGGTGACAGAAGAAGTGGGAGGAGGGAAGGGGTGGAACATCCCCAGGAGCCTCCTCCACAACAGCGAGCCACAAGCTGCCGCTCCTCCCTTCTGGCCCCATTGGTGCTGATTCACATTCTGCTGTGTAAAAGGGCTGGTGTTTGTGCTTCCTTCATCACCTTCCTTACTATGGAATTCTGTGGTGATTGTTCTCTTCTCTGCCCTCATGAGGCCCCTATCTGCAGCTAGGTCTGGGGCCTCCAGTACAGTAAGGATGTGGAGCTGTTGGCGTGGGTCCAGAGGAGGGCCACAAAGATGCTCAGAGGGATGGAGCACCTCTGTTATAAAGAAAGGCTCCAGGGTGACCTCGCTGTGGCCTTTTAGTACTTAAGGAGAGCTTACAAACAGGAGGGAGACCAACTTTTTATGTGGGCTGATAGTGACGGGACAAGTGTGAATGACTAAACTAAAAGAGAGGAGATTTGAGTTAGATGCCAGGAGGAAATTCTTTACTCAGAGGGATCTGAGGCACTGGCGCAGGCTGCCCAAAGAAGCTGTGGCTGTCCTATCCCTGGAGTTGTTTAGGGACAGGTTGGATGGGGCCTGGGGACCCTGATCTGGTGAACCCTGTCTGTTAGAGAGGGAATGAGCTGATAGTGTCACTTTCAAGCTAAAACACTGTATGATTCTCTTACATTTGTTGTGAGCTGTATGATTTGTAGATCTTTTCGGGTGAAGTCAGTTGATCTCTTTATCATTGATCCAATTCTTCTCTACAACTTGAGCTCTCTGAGACAGCTTTAGTTTTGTTTCTTCTTCTGGAATCACAGCAGGGAGATTGTTGGAAACTTAAAGGAAGAACTCGGGCTGATTGTTGATAGAAATGAGGGAAGTAATGCTGACCTGCTGTGGTGCTGTTACCAGCTAGCTGCTGAAGTTGGTTCCAGGCACTGTGAGGATGAGTTTATTGTGGTAGGGTCACATAATAGCAGTCTGTCTCATTTCATCCTGACTTAGTTACTTAGCACAACTAAGTATTGCTAAGATTGCTCCCCCTCCCCGCTTCAGGCCTGAAGAAGGGCTCGTGCTGCTGGAGACTGACTGCATCTTTTTTAATTTAACAGCTGGTCTTACAAAAGCTTTGCTTGCATCCTTTGTAAATGAACCTTCCTCTCCATGAATGAACTGCAGAATGAAATGGTTATGAGATCTGCCCTTAATGCTTGCAGGCCGAGCCTTGCGGTGACATTGCATTTTTATACTTGGGAGTTCAGGCAAGATAGGAATTGGAGCTGCTCAGAAAGGTGCTGCTGCTTCTGTTACATCAGCAGGGCTGCATGTTGGGGAGCTGCAGGTGGCTTCTTGAGGCTGAGCTCCCTCCTGTCTCGTGTATGTGTGTGTAAGGGAGGATGGGCTGGGGGACTGAGGTGGTGAACAAGCCTGGGCCCCAGCCTGCTGTGCCAGAAAATGCTGTCGGGTCTTTGTAGTGCAGAGATAGAAAACGTCTGTGCTTGGTTTGCCTGCAGGCATTGGGAGGCACAACAATGCTCAGATCCCCTCCCATCACTTCTCAGAGCAGCCTTCATCTCCAACTCCAGGAAGGAGTTTGGAGCACCTGACATACTCAGTTTCTTTGAACTTCAGTACTTAAATTTTAAAATGCATAACTTGCTGGGAAGCTCACCAGGATGTGTAGAGTAATTTTTGGCCTATTATAAGGAAGTTTTGCTCTCTGCATTAAAACAGGAGCATCATTGTTCTCCTGAAACCACTTCCCAGCAGCAGACTTGTGCTGGCTGTAAGATCAAGCATTAGCTGGAATAAAATATTCAATGAGCACAATATTCTGATAGTGCCTATCTTATTGCATTTGATTCATTATCATTATTTTTATTTTTTTAGCTGTGAGACTTGACACAGTTATGTGATGATATCATGATGATATTATGATGATATTTCCCAGGCATGATGTTATTTATAAGCTGTGACATGGAAAATCACAATATTGTTTGTCTTGTTCCTGGCTCTGCTTTGAGGTCACTGGTTGGAGGGCAGTGTCTGCCTGGGGGGCCGGCTTCTTACCATGGCCAGTGCTCTTTGTTTCACCTGTGCCTGTTAAAGCTGATGCTGGGAGCTGTGGCTGGTGCCAGCTTGGGGTTCCAGCACTGCATCCCTGTTACATCTTTCATAACCAGCCATGTGCAGTTGCCAGTTTTCCTGGTATTCCTTTTTGCAGATACATCTCTGCAAACCTGATTCTGGCTGTCTTTAGGTAGGAGCACCTGTGCTCTGGTGGCAGGGTATGCCTGCTCTCTGCAAAGCCAGGCGCCTCACCTGAACCAGCTGACAAAAGGAGCTTGAGAATTAGGCCCTGCACTGTGTACTGCAGTGGCTGGCTGCCCCACGTTCCTTTCTGCTGAGCCTGTACTGGCTGCTGACTCCTCTCACCATGAAGCAGATGGCTGGGGCTTTCAGCATCCCCTGCAGCCAGAGCTTAGCTGCACAGCTCCATGCGTGTGAGTGATATTGACCCACGCGGAAGAGGTGGGAAGGGGGAAGCAGTTGAGGAAATGCCTTGCTGTTCGTTTTAAAACACATTGAGAATATCCTCAGAAACAGAGCAGTTCTGCTGCAGGGCCCTTGAGAGTGAATGGGCACTTCTTCTGTCACTGGTTTCAGTGCAAGTACACCTGCATTGCTCCCACTACACTCTTCTTTCAAGAAAAATTGAACAGAAGAGCTTGCTCCTGTGGTACTCTGGGATTAGCAGTGAAATGCCTTATCCATGGAAATCTGCTCCGTACCTAAACTTGCGTGTTCCTGCAGGCTCCTTGTTGCTGTGAGATTGTTGTGCACGGATGGGAAATGGAGTGGGTGAGGCTCAGCCTGGCCCCAGGCTGGCAGTTGGTCTCTGGGATGTGCATGGGTGCTGCCAGCAGGGACAGGAGCAGTGGTGCCGAATTCTCGGTGCTGAGTCTCTGCCAGGGCCTCCCTGCAGCTGCTTTAACACTCCGTGCCCACAGCCTGCACTGCTTTGTGTGGTGCAGAAGGCTTCTGGGTTTGCTCCTTTCTGACTGCCATGCCTGATCTCAAGTTCTTCTTTGTCCCTTTTAAACAAACCCTGTCCTGTCAGCCACTTTCCCAGCCTCCAGCCTTTCCTTTTGCAGTCTGACTGGTGTCTTTGTTGCTTTCAGACTCGAGACCCATTTAGTTCCCCCCTGTTTAGTGTCTTTACTGGTCAGGTTTCTGTGACCTGCCACCTTAGTGCCAGCTAGCTTATTCCCTGCTTGAATTTCTCTTCCCTGTTTCCACTGCAGCTTGTTTCATGCAGCCTACTTCCAGGACATCCTGGGACTTGGTGCCTTGTGTGATGCCTCGCTGCCAGGAAGGTGCTGGTTGCTCCCCTCTAGTGGCTAAGCTGGTCTGCTGACACCTTCCCACCCCCAGCCCCGCTTGGAGAATTTATTATCCAAGCTTTATTCCTGGTAAAAAGGAGAGGATCTGGCAATGCTGTTCTGTTAAAATTTATGAAGATTTCTGAATGAATGATAAGCTCATGTGTTTGTTTCTCCTACAGGGTTCAGGCGTGATTAAAGCAGGTTTTGCTGGTGATCAAATACCGAAATACTGCTTTCCAAACTAGTAAGTACTCTGCTGGTCTTGATCCATTTACTCATTCTTAGATATGTAGAGGGGAAGGGTGGTCCAATTTTATAGCAGGAGAAAGAAGTTTAGCTTTTTCTGCCTGCTGTACAGAAGCATTATGGAGAAAAGGTCTCCACTGTTAAACATAGAGATTTTTCTGGGGAAAAAAAAAAGAAACATAAAGTATGTTTTATGTCATTGCCCAACCAAAGCTGTAGGATCCTTTAGTCTTGAGACATGGGGTCGAAAAAGACCAAGTTGGGTCTTGAGGTGTGGATCTCTCCTTTTGGCATGTAGGCTGAAGTCTTGATTCTTGCCATTCTTCCTTGAATGTTTTCTGCCAGGTTTATTGGAAGGACTGCTGGATCAGGAGCTATTCAGAGCAATGCAGACTTGTCTGTATAGTGAGGTGGGGTGTAGAACTCTAGATGTCTCAGCTGACCTACGTAAGGTGGAGCAAACCTGAGTGGTCTGTCTGCTCAGACCACTGCTCAATCTGGCCATGTTTACTCCAGGCAGTGTTGGAATCCTGAATCATCAGGGAAAGTGTGGCCAGACTCAACTGGCGCATGTCCCATTATTTCAGAAATGTCTGCAATTTGCTCCCTTTGCTTCCGATTCTGGGATTAGTTTACAGAGCAAACCTGAGTCTGTCCACACTTGGTACTGCCCTCAGGCTCTGTTCCTGCTGTTAGAAAGTGCTGACTGGGGCTGACAGGAAGAAAAGCTAGTAAAATGTTGGATGTATCAGAGTTGTCTCTCTAGAAGCATTTATACTCTTGTCTCTGTTCCAGTGTGGGCAGACCAAAGCACGTTCGTGTTATGGCTGGTGCTTTAGAAGGAGATATTTTCATTGGTCCAAAGGCAGAGGTAAGAAAACCTTATCACTTCACCTCTCCGTGCATCTTGCTGTGCTGCTGTTAGAGGGGCTGTAGCAGTTGCACTTTAAGCATGTTAACTGCTGTGCTTCCTTGGTATCAGGGTTGGTCAGAAGAGCAGAATAGACTGTCACTTCTTTTAAGGGTGTCCAAGCTGAAGTGGGAAGCTTCACAAAATTCCTGTGTCAGCCTGCTGATCACAGACATCTTCTCTTAGTTTCAATCCACTTACCCAAGTCTTTTTGTACTTATCCTTTTTTTGTAGGCTACTTTGAAGTCTGTATGGTTACGTCTCCACTTTCTTGACTGGGAACTTTAGAAATGGACCCTAGTTGGTTGCCTTTTTATCTCCCTGGTGTGGACAAGAAGGTTGCTACCTGCAGTGCTTCATTTTGTCAGCATGGTCTCATAATTGCAGTGAGCCCACAGAACTACATTCCCTGCTATCACCCTGCTATGTTTTACATCGTGGCAGAGCTGGTAGAACAAAGATAATGTTTGATAGGTGTCTGTGTGGCTCAAAACATGTTAGGAAAGGAAAGTGCTCTGCAAACGTGTTCCTCCTTTCTATAAAAAGGCCTACTGAAATCTCATGAATACTTCTCTGGAAAAGTGCTTGTGGTTACTGTTCAGTCTTTGTAGTGTATGTTAGAGACATGTTGCTTTTTAGTGGGACTGACAGTAATTGAGTCTGTCAGATTAATTTGTTGTCGAAATGCTTAGAAATGGAGTTGTTAGTTTGTGACAGGTATGCTGTATTGTTTCCATTTGCTCAGGAGCACAGAGGTCTCCTCTCAATCCGATACCCAATGGAACACGGCATAGTGAAGGACTGGAACGACATGGAGCGGATTTGGCAGTATGTGTATTCAAAAGATCAGCTTCAGACATTCTCAGAGGAGGTGAGATATCTCACTGTGTAGAGGCACCGGTGTGTTTGCTTTGTGTGCATAACACCAGGAGCCTTTGAACTCCAACAGGCAATCTAGGGCTCTTCCTTTGTTTTTCTTTCTAAACTCACCTGTTGTTCAGTTATGTTCTTTTCACCTCTTATGAGATACTACACAAGAAATGTCCAAGCAGAATTTATCCTCACGTCTCCTGTATATTTGGCCTGACTCAAAATCTGACTTGCCGAAAATCAATTGTTATTCACTCCCTCTCCCTAATGATTGTGCTCTACACCAAGTGCAGCTGACTGTTCTTGTTATGTCTGTACATCGGGCACATCCACTCAGCAGTGACATAATCTGATCTAAAGAGGAAGAAGGACAGTCATGCATTCTGGAAGAAGCTGGCCAAAAAGTTAGTAAAAGACTGAAAGCAATAGGTTGTGTCATTGGTGTAGGAATATTTCTGCCTGTATAAAATATGGACTGTATGCTTTCACCCTTTCTAAGGCTGCTGTTTTTGTTGCAAATTGTCTTCCTTTTGGAGTGAACTTGATCATCCTTCCTGGCAAAGGCTCACTCACAGGGTGGACTCCCTAAGATTTCTTTATGGCTAGACCAGAGCCCTATTGCTTCTCCAACCTGGTAGAGATTATGCGTGCTGTAATACAGCTCACCAGCTGCAATCAGTCCCTACTGCATGTCCTGTTGTACTAATGGTTCCTAAAGAAGAAAAATTAGTAGCCATTCTTGAGAGCATACATCTAGCTGCATCCTGGTTATTACAGCTTGGTTCTTTTTCCTTACCAGCATCCTGTGCTGTTGACGGAAGCACCACTAAACCCACGCAAAAACAGAGAACGTGCTGCTGAAGTGTTCTTTGAGACCTTCAACGTTCCAGCACTGTTCATCTCCATGCAGGCTGTGCTCAGTCTGTAAGTACCTCTCATCTTTGATGTGCGCTTGCAAAATGTTTCTTGAAATCTTTTCTTTTTCCCCCCCACAAACAAACAGAAAAAAACGAACTGAGAAAGACCACGTTAACATCTGTCTCGTGTCCCTTTGCTAGGTATGCTACTGGGAGGACCACAGGAGTGGTGCTGGACTCTGGGGATGGCGTTACCCACGCAGTGCCCATCTACGAAGGCTTTGCCATGCCTCATTCCATCATGAGGATTGACATTGCAGGCCGTGATGTCTCGCGCTTCCTGCGCCTCTATCTCCGGAAGGAAGGCTACGACTTCCACACAACCTCAGAGTTCGAGATCGTAAAGACCATCAAGGAGGTGACATAGTGTCTGTTTCTGTGCTTATCCACAAAGATTTCTGTTTGTTGGAAGTCATCGCTCCCTAAAATGTAGTGGGAAGTGCCAGCCTACCTAGCTCTGAAACTCGCTCCTTTGTCTACCGAAGGGAGGCTAGATGTAAGATGACTAAGGGACTGGAAAATCCCTCATATGAGGAGGGATTGAGGGGGCTGGGGCTTTTGAGCCTGGAGAATAGAAGTTCAGGGAGGATTTCATCATTGTATATTAATATCTGAAGGGAGAGAGCAAAGAAAACAGAGCCAGACTCGTTTCAGTGATGTCTGGTGACAGGATGGGAGGCACAGACTGATGCACAGGAGGCTCCATCTGAATGTAAAGGAAAGCTTTATTTTTTTTTTAATGTAAGGGTGACTGAGCAGCAATTTTATCAGCTCTGATATCCTTCACTAGTATTTGCCTACTCTTCAAGCGAAGACTTTAGAAAATCCTTGGTAGTTTGGGATCACAAGTGGATTGCTGCTGTTCTTCTCTCTCTGTGGAAATAATTCACTCACGGTATTCATATTTATAAAGACTTTCTTTTTTAATGCAGTGTTTAGTGGCCTTGTTATGCAGCAGTTACCTTGGCTTCTCTTGTGTTCCAAGAGAAGAGGGCAGAGGTGGGACAGTGAACAGTAGCTCAGCTGGTGACTGCCCACCGTGGCTTTGGGGCATCACAGTTCTCATACAGACAGGTTGCGCTCTGATTTCAGCAAGGCTTTGTGTAGCTTAGGGCTAGCTATGCATTTGTGCCTTCAATGCTCAGATCAGTACTGCTGATGCCTGTCATTTACTGCCATGCTGATGGCCTCCATCACAAGCTTTAACTGCTGCAGAGAGCTCTGGGCTGTGCCCAAGAGCTGGAGAACATCAATGAGCTGTTCTTGAGCCTGTGACCTAATGGGAAAAAATAATGTGATGGAAATAGCTTGCTTGTTCTGCACGGCTGCAGCTCACTGTGGCTGTGCAGGGGAGTGAGAGCTCTTCTGCCTGTTGCCCAGATTCTTTGAAGGAGACCAAACAGTGGAACAGGTTGTCCAGAATAGAGGATGCAGATTGTCTCCCGGTGGAATTGCTCCTAGTGTGATTGGATGTGGTTTTGGATAACCTGTTCTAGGCTGATCCTGCTCCAGTAGGGAGATCTCTTCCAATCTCAGCTGTTCTATGATTCTGTTAGATGCACTTTAAATCCCCAAAATGTAACAATTTCGAATAGAAAAGCTTACCTATGTAAGAAAAATTATGGGCTGCTGGAGCAGTTTGAAAAGTAAAAGGGTTTGTTTTCTTTTTCCTGTAACTTAGAATGTGGTGAACAATAGGAATTGAGCTGTTTGGGCTATGCTAGGAAGTTTTTGCTGCTAGCTATTAGTTATAGTTTCTTCTGAAACATAACAAGGGACTTTGTTCAAGCTCCTAATCTCTTGCTAAATTGCCTAAACCCACCTCTGTAGGTAGTTAATGCCATTAAAGGTGTTTTAGATGCCTGCTTTGCTCTGTACTATGAAAGGTTGAAAGTTCTCACAAGGTCATTATCCCACCAGTGCAGAGGGAGATTACTTCTTCAGCAGTGAGAGACAAAAACAAAAGCTAGAAAAGTAGTGACTTCAAACTGTAAGTAGTGACCTTCAAACCGTAGTTTGAAGAGCAGATAAGGTATTTTTCCTGATGTGAACCCAAAAGGTCTTTTCCTCAACACAAAATAGTACTGAAATTGGTGTCTCTGTAGTGAGAAAAGTATTTATCAGAGGTCTTTGGCTTTACCCTCCTCATCTCATTCTTTCTGGCTCTGCTTCTTCTTCAGCGTGCCTGCTATCTGTCCATAAACCCCCAGAAGGATGAGACACTGGAGACAGAGAAGGCTCAGTACTATCTGCCAGATGGAAGCACTATTGAGGTTTGTAAAAGATGGGAGATTTAGTGCAATGTGGGGTGAGACAGGATAATTTTAAAGACCAAAATGCATCCCAGGTTGTTGAGCTGGGGCACTAGAACTTTTAGGGAAAGAGAGCATTATTAGAAATCTTACTAATTCTACTAGAATTCTTGGGTAAGAGTAAAGCATGACCATGGAGTCTGAGAACTGTTTGAGTGCAGGTTCTGATCTAGTAAATCTTTATGTGGATCAGGTGTGGAGCGTGGGTTGGTATCTGCAAATTATGCTGTGGTTTTGTATGTGGCTTTTTTTCTGCCCAGATGAACAGAAACTACTGGTTTGAAGAGTGACTTGGGAATATTCTTTAATAGATTGAGCCTTCTGTAGAATGGTTGAAAGAGAGGAAATACAAGTCTTACCTCCAGTACCAGAGGTGGATCCATTTACTTCTCAGCCATTGCCCAGCTGTATGGAGCTGAGCAAATTTCTTCATCTCTTTCATCTGCAGAATAGAAATGGCACCTTTGCTGGAAGCTGTAGGTCGAGATGGTGGTCATTTGAGAGCTAATGATGTAGCATGAATGTCCAAAAAAGCTTTGTTCCTCTGAAGTTTTATCTCAGAGAGAAAGACACAACCTGGAGGCTGTAGACAGTGAACTGTAGCACACTGCTGTATTCTCCCCTCTGTGCTGACTTCTCTCCTTGCAGATCGGCTCTGCCCGCTTTCGTGCCCCAGAGCTCCTGTTCCGGCCAGACCTGATAGGAGAAGAATGTGAAGGACTCCATGAGGTGCTCGTTTTCGCCATTCAGAAATCAGACATGGATCTGAGGCGAACACTTTTTTCCAACATTGTGCTGTCTGGTGGCTCCACGCTTTTCAAAGGTTCCTGTCTCTTGTTTTTCAGTGAGCTGTAACTTACATCTTTTTCTCATCTCGTGTGAAACAGGGGAGATAACATCCAGCTTGTCCAACTCTGTTCTCAGGGTAGTTACTGTGAGAAGCAGGAGACTGACCCCTGCTCCTGAATTTTCTGAGCCCTAGTCATAACAGCATACATCTGGTCCCTATGGATAGGTATCCTCTGCCAGAGCCCATCAGCCCTTAAGCACAGGCAGACAAATCCAGATAGGTCCTAGTTTTCCCATTCAAACCCTGCTCCGCTGTACGGGTTCACACTGTTAGCAGATGGAACTTGGGATTTTGCTGAAGGGTTCAAACTGCTGCTTTTTTTGTCTTGTGCAGGTTTTGGAGATAGGCTCTTGAGCGAAGTGAAGAAACTAGCTCCAAAGGATGTCAAAATAAGGGTAGGAGCATTCTCTTGGGTGTTTATCACATACTGTGTGTTGTTATGTGATCTTTGCCCTCTTAAAAAAAAAAAAAAAAGCCATGCTAAGAGTATAGCTGCCACGTGGTTCAAACCAGTAACAGCCTTATTGTGATAAGCAGTTGTTTGTTTTCATCGTGGAGAAGGTTGCTCCTCTGACAGCATGATTTCTGTTCAGGATCTGGTCCACAGTGGTTAGTTTGTGGGGGACCTGCTGGGTGTCTTTTTAGTGGGAGAGATCATACCTGTGTTAGCTGTTGGGAATTCAGGGCAGCATGCCAGGAGGAGCAGACTGTAGTTTGAGGTGGTCCTGACTGACTCTTTTCTTCTCCTAGATATCAGCTCCTCAGGAGAGATTGTATTCTACGTGGATTGGGTAAGTGGTGGTGGGTCTTCCTGTGGGAGGAGGGCTGGAGAATTGCAGCCTGTTGGCACTTTCACTGTTGTTCCTGCTATTATGGTGTGTCAGGAGGGCGTTACTCCTCAACCACGTGCTACCCAGCCTGGTTACTGAGCCTCCATTCATGCTGTCAGCCCCATAGCTCTTTTCATCCTTAAGACACCTGCGAGACTGTTTTCTCTATCTTAACCAGTCCTAACGTCCACATAGAACATAACTCATAACATTAACACAGAACAAGCTCATTGGTAACACATTCCATAGGGCAGAGGCAGTAGGTTGTTTCTCCTCTTGTGTCCATCTTTGTTGCTCCTCAGGAGAACTAAACTCAGCTCCAGAACCGTAGGAAGTGAGATCCCATGTGAGGAGAGCTTGCTGGTTTACAGCAGTGTCAGCATGGTGTTTGTGAGTGTGGCTCGTGATAGGCTCTGTAATACCAGCACATTTGAGGCTAACAGGAGGAGAGGTGACTGTCTAGGGAGCATTTCTTCTGTAGGCAACCAGGAGCCTTGGCACCTTTAAGCATGGAAGAGCTGTACAGCGGGAACAGCTCTTCCCTGCAGAGATGTAGTGACAGTGTCCCCAATGTTCTCCTTTAATCTGTCATGTCTGTCTCTCCCCAGGGGCTCCATTCTGGCCTCGCTGGATACTTTTAAGAAGATGTGGGTTTCAAAAAAGGAGTATGAAGAAGATGGAGCTCGTGCCATCCACCGAAAAACCTTCTAGCCCTGGGACCTATCCTCAGTCTCTGAAGACTCACTTCAGTTCTAAACTCGCTTTTCTGAGTCCGAGTGTCTGAGAGCTGCCTGTATGTGTGTGTGTGCGCCAGCATGCCCCGACGTCACTGAGCAAAGACAACAGCAGCAGGAGGGTTGGATTAGTACTAACTACTTATTTTTTTTATTTTTGTTGGTTTTTTTCTTTAATGGAAAGGATGAAATACCAGTCTGCTTTTCTTCAGAATGGCCCCTGCCTTTTTCATTTCAGTTCCTTTGTTTCTGTGTTACGATCACATTTGCCACTGTAAAACAAGCAAGGAAAAAGAAGGGAACAGCTTAGAATCTGCCTAGCAAGTCAGAAAGGAGCTAACCACTGCAAACTGCTCACGTAGGCTTTAGTCAGCCTGACTGCAATGCCTGGATTGTCTGGAAATACATAGCTGAAGCCCCATAGCTACTTTCTTCCTCAGCAGTGTCTCCACCATCAGTAGACTTTTGAAGTTGTTTTTAATGTCTTTTGTTTTTTCTTAAATTGAAAGAAAGCACATTCTGAACAGTTAAGCCCATTTGCCCCCACTATTTTCAGTGTGTATGTGTGTGAGTGTGTATGTGTGTGAGTGTGTATGTGTGTGAGTGTGTATGTGTGTGAGTGTGTATGTGTGTGAGTGTGTGTGTGTGTGAGTGTGTGTGTGTGTGAGTGTGTGTGTGTGTGAGTGTGTGTGTGTGTGAGTGTGTAACTTCTCAGACTGATGTGGGGTTCTGTGCCACAGCTGGAGAAGATGGTGATAGGACTTAGTTTGTATTGCATGGAGTAGAACAAAGCAATCTCTAATCGGCTTTCATTACGCTAGACGGTTATTCTCTTGTTCCTTCTTTTAAATACCTTTCCTCCTCTGGAGTGAAGGCACTTGAGTGTCCTCCCTCAACCTGCCAAGACTTACAGCTTTCATGTTCTTTCTCTGCAGGAGTTGGGGCTGCTTCCCTCCTCCTCTGCCACGTCAGGGCAACGGAATTGTGTATTTCCAGCCAGGCATAACTCTTGTGTACTTCATCCATTTGGGGGCAAAATAATAGTTGGAAAGGTGCATTGTAATGTAAGAATTGTTTTATTTATTGAAATCTCTGAGGATATCTCAAATACTGACCATAGCACCTGCGACTTGCTCTTTGGCTCTTCTTTGAATACCTGCTATCCAGCTGTCCATTGTTTTATGTTAACACTGTTTACAGCACACAGCACACATGCTTAGCATAATAACTAGTCAGCCCTGCTACAGCACTCAACAACTGTTTTTTAGGAAGTTTTGCTGTTCTCTATGAATACACTACATGAGAGGACAATAAATTGTATCGGTATGTGTACAGTGATGTGAGCAGCAGGGTTGTGAGCAGCAAGCTGTTCAGTGGCTGTGTTCTGCTGTCCCACTGAGCTGCTTATGCCTTTCTGCTCATCTATTGGCTGCTCTTCTGTAGCTGCTGTTTGTACAGAGATTGGAAGGCCTCCAGAGCAGCTTGTGTTGGGTTGCGGCACTGTTAGTCGTGAGTGTTCTTATGCATTACTTGGTGCTCATTTGCTTCACCACTGATTTTCTGCAGTACCTGGCATTAGCAGTGGGCCTGGAGTTGCTTGGTGGCAGTTCCTCTGCGTTCCCCTCCTTTCTCCTCATTTCCACACATCACCCTGGGGTCACTCTCCAGAGCCAAGAAAGGGAAAGAGCTGGAAGGCTGCAGCAGCCCTGCTCCAGAGGCCTGGCAGAAGCCTGTGCACTGCCCCATCAGACATGAATGTAAGCAGGTAGCGTGCTGCTCCAGCTGGAAGCACATTCTCAGGGCTCATTGCTGGGCTCGGAGAAGTTGGAGGGAGGTAGGCAGATTTGGTGGTCTGTTCCCAGCTGAGGCCACACTGCTCACTCTCCCACTCCTGTCAGAACAGATTGTATTTAAGTAAGAACAAGTCAGCGAGAGAAGAGCTGTCAGTGCTCAGCCTTGTTCTGACAGAAGATCGTGGCAGTCTTGCTGATGAGCTGCAGCATGCAGAGAGAAAAAAATCCTCTCTATTCACCTATCACATGCCCCAGGCAGTGCCAGTGATCTCCTCCCCCTCCCCAGCTCCTCTGCTGGCCTTGCAGAAGCAGCAGTGCTCCATTCTGTAAACTGCAGTGACCGGACAGAAAGGTGCCGTCTCCAATCTAGCATTCATTTGATCTGCCTGACCGTTCCCTCGCACACTGTCCAAACCATGTTGCCTGGTGGTGCCCAGCATACTTAAATAAAGTCATTCATATACAAACCTCAAGCCTCCTGGCCTCATCTTCCCCCATTTACATTTTTAATGGGGTAACAGTGTGTATTTCTCTTGCCTGTACAGAACTTGCTGCCTAATCCCTCCATGAAAATACACCTATGGTCCAAAACTGCCTTCCTGATCAGTCTGTTGTGCTGAGGTAGCACATTCCTGGCCTGTAACTGGTCTCCCTCTTAGGGTCCAAAGCTGCTCTCCCTAACGACCATTATTCTCAAAGTCTTTGTCACTGCAGACAGTACAGAACAGTTGAAGGGTAGAGAAACTGCAAGAGAGTAGGGAGGGCTGCCCTTAGTGAGCACAGGTCAACAGGAGTGACGCTGCTGACATGGACAGAGGTGGCTAACTTATGTGCTTGCTGAGAACTCATCAGCAAGCTTTGCTCCCAGGACAGGCCTGAGGGAATGGGTATGTGGTTCAGTGTGCAGGTCTGCACCTCCCCCCAACCTTTGTCACCCAGGGTCTTCAAGAGCAGCAGGGACAAGTGACTTACCTTCTTCCAAAGGCAGTAACTGATATAGCCCCAGCACCCAGTCTCACTGGAAAGGGATGCCTACTTCACCCTCCACTCCTTTGATTAATCTCATTTTCTCCCATGCACTATAGATTGCACCCCTCTACCACTGCATGAACCCAGAAATGTCAGATCCACCTGCTAGAAAGTCACTGAGCAGGAACATATTAGACCTGGTTCTCAGCCACAGACTGGCAAAGGCCAGAGTAAAACTGCCGTGCATTGCTGTCTTAAGACTTACACTGCCACTATTAGATAGCACATTCCTGACTGTCTACCAGCTGCAAATGGGTCAAGCAGCATCCTGAAGTAACTCCATTGCTCCTACTTCCCTCCCACCCCACCAAGGGACACTGCACCTGGGGCCTTGTGTGGTTAGCTGTGCCCACACCAGGCCAGATGGGGTGGCTGCCAATTCAAATGAGACCACAGCAATACATGAAAAAAATCGTATTTAATTTATGAAATGAATAATCATTCTCAAACTTTGTTAAAATCTACACAAATAACTTATGATTGAACCAGTAAGACCAACAGGAGTCTCACAAGAGAAATGTCTTGGTCCAAGACAGGAGGCAGCCATGTCCTGAGGCAAGATAGCAGAACTGTGGGCTGTGTCTGCAGAGGGAACCTGGTACAGAAGGCCTGGGAGGTGACAGAATGGATAACAGCAGTAATGTGAGCCAAGCTCCACCTCCTGCAGGAAGCACGGGGCAGTGCTTACCCATCCTACTTCAGCACATCGCTTCTCCCTGCCCACAGCAACCCTAAGACTGAGGAGACACTCCCTCATTTTGAGATCTCTGGGTAACCATCTGCCCCATCTGCTCCCAGACAGAGGAGTCCAAACTTTCCCCTCTCCTTGGCTCCATCACTCAGCAACCAGAAAAATTTATCAGCAGGGCTTTTTGAAGCACAGAAGATGTCTCTCTCCCTGACAGGTAAAATCTCAACCCTGTGACTGCTCTGCGTTATGTCTAACAGGCTTCTCAATGGAATAGAAGGCACAAAGCATGACCTGCTGTCTCCAGGCTTAATCTCCAACTGCAAGAAGGGAAGGCACTGAGCTGCTTCATGCAGGCAGCAGTGTCAGCCTTGGGAGGGGAAGCGTTTTGTCCGCTGTGTTACAGGCTCCCTCCCTGATCTGAACCTACCAGCTAACATGGGAAGCACTGCTGTAATTGTGCTCACTGCAAGGGGCTAGGGAGGGAAAGGATAAACACCAGCAACAAGATGCCATGAGACATCCAGGTTCTGAGCCCAGCACCTCCCTGTGCAAGGCCTCGTAGGAGGGAGCCTTGTGTTCTGTGCAAGATATTGTCCCAGAAACAAGCCTAAGAGCAGATTTGGTCAAAGAACCATGGCACTGAATGTGAGAGAGGTCTTTCCCACTACTGAGAAGGGCCTTCAGGGTCTTCCCATATCACCTCTTCTTCTGAAGTTAATCCTCCTTTGTTACCTGGTCCCTGAAGAACCTCTCCCTCCATTCCCAAAAACTACAGGGCTCTACAGGAAAGGCTTCCAGTTGCTCCCCCCTTTCTGCTCTGCCTGAGGGGCTGTGGGTCAGAGGTATGCCCAGGTTAGAATATCACACCAGGGATGCAACCCTCTCTAGCACGTGCTGCAGACCTGCCCTAAAATTCTGCTTTCTAGGACCAGCAAGGCAGGAATGCTCTCACTGCTGTAGCCAAGTGACCTATCCCAAGCCCAGTACATGCTCAACACTCCTCTGCTTTCCCCATGGCCACCTCCTGGGATGAGTAAACATCAGCATCACAGCACATCACAGTTAAATTGTAAACATGGGGGCTTTCCCAGCCAGCAATCCCTTCACTTTGCCAGCAGTCCCACACCAGCCTGGAACCAGAAGCACCGCCAGGAGCACAAAGACCCCTAGATCATTTTGATTTCTGGTGCTCGGCCTTGGCGCTGAGCCTTTACCATCTGCAGACGCTTCCCATGCAAGCTGAACTGAGACCAAGTGAAGAGCTGCAGCAGTGCACACGTGATGGGAACAAAGACGAGGAGATAAAAGCAGCCCTGGCGGAGAGTTGGCTCCAAGACTGTATGGGATTCCAGCTTCGGCTGGGCGCTCACCACGTTGCTCAAGGGGTTACGCTGGAAGATGTCATGGCCTGGGGTAGAAGAACAGTCTGTTGAGATGGGACACTGGGAATGCTCCTCTCTCCCAGTGACTGGGCTTGGAGATGCAGAGACCAGTCCCAGGCTCGTAAGTGAGAGAGCTCTGCATCCACCCAAAACACTGCGGAGGGCATTGAGCTCACAAGTCTGCCCTCTCCTACCGCAATGCTTTCTCAAGGGCACTTACCTGTGTACACAGAGAGCAGCCAGGTGCCTATCAGGGGGGCGAAGGTCTGTCCTGGCTTGGTGACCAGAGCAACCATCCCAAAAAGCAGCGCTGAAGCTGCCTGCTTTCTGCGGTTCAGTACAAGATCCTCATCCACCAAGTCAGTCACCACCAGGTTGAGCAACTTACAGGTCCCTTCTGTGAACACCCGGTTGCTGCAGGACAACAGGCAAAGCACTGAATAGAGGCACCAAGAAGTTAGAGGAGTAAGTAGGAGATCAGAGAAAGTGGAGAGAGAGATTAGAAAGGTTCCCTAACACTTAAAATAACACTTTCAGAAATCCTGGTTACTGGAGAGGAACGCTTCTAGCAATAACAGCCTTGTGTGCCTTCTAGTGATGCCTTGGACCTGCCATACAGAGAGGCGTGGGGATGAGACACTGGGCTGGGACTAAGAGGCAGCTGCAGCACATCCTGAGGGCAATCGCTCCATGCAGGCTGCGGAAAAAAAAACAGGAGCTCAGCTCAGCAGCTGGCATGGGCTGCTACCAGGCAGCCACCAGCCCTGCCAAGTCTTTGTCCTCTCACATGGCAGAGCCCGAACATTGCTGCCTCCCTCACTGCTGCCTGCACAGCCAGCAGATTCAGCACTGACTAATCCTGAGCTGGGAGCTGCTAGAGGGAGACACCAGAGCTGGAAGCCACGGTGACCCTGGTTACTCTTCCCTCTGGGAAATGGGGACAAATCACTTCCCTTCCCAGCTGAAGGGAAGCAAGTGCTGTGTGCATACCTTGCTATGAAGATGCAGAGCAGATACACCTGATCAGGTCCTGCCAGGAGCATGACAACACTGAGAGCCAGCTTCAGGAAGAAAAGTCCTCGGACTACAGCATAAACACCCCAGCGGCGGCAGAGGGACAGGAAGTAGAGGTTGTTGAGATGGGGGGCAATGTAGGAAACACCTGAATAGAGACAGCAGCACAGAAGCTTGAGAGAGTTTTAGTATCCACTATCCCCCCAGGACCCATACCAAGAGAGGACAAAGCTTGCCAACATGGGAGGACAGGTGATGCAGAATACCTAACCACCACCACCAACCCCCCCTACACACACACACACACACACAGAAAGCAGGGGTGCTGGTAGCAGATGCATTCAATTGTTTTTGTGGCACAGCACATACACTTCCTACAGAGGGAGGCTTTCTTCACCAAACTCAAGCAAGAGTTTTTGCCCAGTGTCATACACGGGCTGGGATTCTGTCTTGGAGCAGCAGTGAGACTTGGACAGTGTGACCAGAACTGGCCCACACAAAAACTTCCCAGGGTGACAATAGCCCTACAGGATGTCTGCCACAGACCTGAGGCAGCCTGGATGCACTCCATATGCCACAGAGAGGCACTAAATTAGGAGCTGTGCTCCCTGCTCATCTTTGAGCTGTATCTGCAGACATGTCGTACTGAGAACAAAATCTATGTGGAGTTGCAGAGTCTAGGCAGGATCCAGCACCTCACGCTCTCCACCACTAGAAAAAGACTCCACATTAGTTGTATTGTGCCTAGGAAAGAAGACTCAAAAGTGCCAAGGAAGCTTATGAGGTGTATGCATGTGTGAATCTTACAGCCCAAACACCTGTTTGTGAGCACGCTTCTCCCCAGCTGAATTTTACAAAGAGACAATCCAGACTCAGGCCAGACCCTAACTCAGCTGTTCCCTCCAGTCCCTTCTGAGACTCACCAAGGAGGAAGGATCCAGTAGATACAGAGATCTGGTCTGACAGCAGGTGCTCCAGGAACAGGGGGAAGAAGTTGCTGTTAAAGTGGCAATGAAAAACCTGTGAAAGCAGTGCACAAACAAACTGATAAGCAGCAACAGTAGTAAGACTGAACAAAAAAAGCTAACAGCCTCCTAGACTCTCAAGAGATGAGCCTTATGCCAAAGTATCACGCAGGATGGGCCCCAAGTACTTCAGCAGAGCAAGAGCTTGGCTATGGAGGTTATGGCATGGTAGGCTTTGAGACCACAGGGCTGCCTGGGGTCAATACCACATCCCAGCTGCTGAAGCATTCCTCACTAGCAAGCTCACAGAGCACACATGCAGTACACAGCACTGCTGGGGCAAGGAACAGCAAGGAGGTGACGACAGTGGCCACCTTGCTGGAGGAGGAGGCAGTGGCACAGCAAGTGGGAGCAGCAGCCAAGAGAGAGACCATAAGAAGGCTACAAGGCCCAAACACAAAGATGCAAACCAGCATTAAGAGCTTGCCTGAGGGGAACCGATTACCCATGGGGAGACGGAGCTCTGAGTTCAGCTCATTAAGCTCAGGAAAGCTGGGCAGGCTGACAGCATTTGGTAGTAATCGATGAAGAGAATGATAAATAGAAATTGCAAAAGCCAGATGGGAGGTAGATCCAGCTGGATGTAGTGAGAACACCGACATGAGCCTCGGGAAAGCCAAGCCAGCCAACTGTAGTCTGAACTCTTCCCATCACAAGCCGGGCCTGGTGTTTCTGCATCCCAGATGGGCTGTGCAGAGCTCAACCAGTCCCCTGTAACTGAGCCTGCACTGCAGAGGAGGGAACACCACACAAATGTGACCTGAGGACAGTTCCTGAACAAGTAGAGATAATGGCTACCAGGTAGCTGATGGATTACACTGTGCAAGGGCAGGAGGCTCTGAAAGCAAGCAGACATCAGAAACTCCCCATCCTTCCTGGGAAGCTGGCGTGCATTTGAATCACCCACAGCCATAACCAGCCTTCATCCTCCAAATCCCAGCACATCACTGCAGCACCTACCTGGATTAGATTCATGCAGACAAACCAGAGGAAGTTGCGATGCCGAGAGAGCTGCTGGAGATACTCTGCCAGGGTGATCCTCTTCTCCTGGGGAACAGAGGGTTTCTCAATGTATAGCCTACAGTGAGAAAGATGAGAGGAAGTAAAAACAAAAACAAAAAAAAACACCAAAAAAAAATAAAATAGTCCACAGCTGTGAATCCTTTACCACAAGCATAGAAAAGCCTTTGTGGAGATGCAGAGCTGTCCCTCCTCAGCTCCCATTCAAACCTTCCCTCTCCTTGGACCAAAACAGCAGAGTCCACAACAGTGTGAGGACAACACTCTGGAGATCTTCCAAATAACATTAAATCCTACAATTTCTGTTGATAAAAGCATTTGTGCATCAGCCACTACACTCCTACTCCAGATCCCTGCAGTTAGCTCACCTGGCAGATCCCATCAGGATCTGCTGTGTTAGCAGAACACAGTGCTAGTCTCTTGTTATAAGCTACAAGTGAGGCAGCCCAAAGAAAAGCAAAGGAGCTGAACTAAGTCATGATGCAGCTGGTTTCAGCAATATAACCAGGCAGGCAAAGTGAGCAAGAAGGTAAGAGGTATCTGCTTGTCCTACTCCACAGGAAATGGGCATTGAAGTGGTCTCATGCTCAAGCAGGAATACTTTAATGATAAGCTGCTTCTGACATATTGCCACTCACAGGCCTCAGTGGGTGCTCTAGATATTAACTCATTTCATGTTCCAAACACTGGATAGACCACACAGCAGGTCAGGGCTCTGCCTCCAGTTTGGGCCGGTGGTGCCACAAGATAGTTTTGTCCTGTTTTCAGAGGGCCTTAGAAGCCAAAGTGACCTCAGCCAGAGGTGATTCTGAAAACTGTAGCAACAGACAAGAACCACAGATAATTAATAATGGTCTGCCTTGCCCTGGATCTTCCTACAGTTTGCTGCAGTACATAACAGGACTCAAAAGTCGTAAGTTAAGCCTTCACCACCTGCTGGAGAATTGATGACACGTACTCTTTTAAGGTTGATTCCTGGTCCCCTTTTGCCTTCCCATCAGTCTCAAATCGCAGGCGGAGCAGCTGTGTGGACAAGGTAAAGCCAACGATGGAGAAGGCAGCCAGCACGATGCAGAATATGCGAAAGGAAAAGAAGTCTTCCTTGTTCCATACTGCATATGACATGAAGACAGAGAGCGAGCCTATGGCACTGAAGAAGGAGCAGTAGAAGTTGAGGCTAGTCCTGTCTTTTGCTGAAACAGCCAAGTCTGCAAGCAAGGCATTGTGATGGAGGTCAACCATGGTGAGAAAGCTGTCATACATGCAAAGGCAGAGAAGGAACTGCAAACCAGGATGAGCCCAGGCAACCCAGAAAGCCAGAAAAGAGATGGCAAAGAGGGGGCCATTGTGGCTTAGTGCCCTGAGCCTCTTCAGAACTACTTCTGGGGAGGAAATCTCTGCTCCTGGCCTGTAACAGAAGACAAAAAGCTTTAGACTCTTGAACAAAAACCAAGCACAATCATGCATCCTTTCTCTCTAAGAAAGTTGCTTATGATGCCCAGACATCAATACAGCTTTTGCTTATTGAACAAGTACCCACATCAGATAACTTCCCAGCTAGTCTGTGAATTCACAAAAAGTATGGGTGTAGGAAGCATGAAGGAAATATCTGTTTTTTTTTCCCTCCTCTAGAGAGTAAGGAGCTCCCTGATAATTCAGGTGGTGCTGCATTATTTCAACCAACACTTAAACCACTGTCACTAGATGCAGGAAGCCACACCATGATTGCCATTAAAACCTTGAAGTAAGCACATGAGAAATGCTAATGGCCAACAGGTCCATAATCCAAAGAATTTGAGAACAACTTTGAGGCACCCCAGGTGGAAATAATTATCCTTTCCCACCACCAAGCTTATTTTTTTTATTTAGAACATAACTTACTGCTGTGTACTAAGGAACACCCTGTCACTCAGCCAGCCAAACAGAGGGTCATTGAGGCTGTTCCAGATCAGAAACACCGTCTAGGAAAGAAACAGAACAGTGAAACAAAGCACAAGACAGCTCCTGGAGAAATGCACTTCTGTTACTGAATTGAGCAGTGCTGAGTTTGCACAGTGAACAGAGCACAGGAACCTCTTGTGCACCTCCTCTGCACCATCACCACTGTTTAATTCCCCTGTGACAACAGCCACTATCAGAGCAAACCCAGTGGTTTTTCACACCAGTAAAACACTCCAATGTTCCCATAGGAACAAAGTCCCCAGCTTGTTTTCTGTTTATGTAAGCAGGAAAAACTGCAAAGCCCAGATTAGCACTCAGAGGACTCCCTTGTTTCCTTTTCAAAGAAGAATGCAACTATCACAACAAACGCCCTGCACACAACAAGAACCAGTCTGAGCTTCAGAGAGCATTACAAGAGTAGGAATCCATGCAAAAGACCAACCTCTCCTATCCAAAAGGACAGTTTATCAATCTTGTAAACAGAGACAAAGGTGTCCACGTAGTAAAGGAGAAATACATTGTGCAAAATGGAAACAAACAGCGAACAGGACCCATAGATCACTGCAGTGGGCAGATGGAAGAGACAAGCCAGCAGCCGCAACCCCATGACGATGGGGTCAGCATCCAACTCCATGGATCACCTCCATTTCAGATGGCATGTCTTCTCACAACACCTGCTACATCTTTGTTGGGGCCAATCCATCGTTGCTCCTGTAAAAGAGAAAAAAAGAAATAAGCAATACAGATTCAATTTATTACATGAACTTAGTTGAATGAAATTAATTGATAAATCTTTGCCAGCACAGATCAGAATTAGTGTTGCTTTGAGGAGTTGTTCAGAAGTGGATTGGATGGGATTTATGAGGCTGGAAGCTGTCTGCTGCACTAAAGCTCTCCCATTAAGCTGAGGCCAGGCTCAGGGTGCAGCTGTCTCTTTGTGAGCACACTGTCCCTGCCCTGTCCTTTATACTTTAATGTTCTTTGTCAGCTGATTAGTTCCTTCCATCTCTTTAAAGGCAAGGTTGCAGGAACAATCAAGCTACGTGGCACAAACAAAGCAGCCTTCAGAAAACAGACCTGGCCACTGACGTTTTTAGGTACCGTGTAAATTTTCAGCCAAATAAAAGTGACAACAGCTCTGATGTAATCGCACCCATGCATGCTGCTATCCCCAGGCAGTCACAGCTGACTGCACCTGGACTCACTCAGACAGGAGGTGTTTATGGCAAGTAGCATTGCTGCTTTGTGGTAGGAAGAGATACAATCAGAATTTGATGGCACACGGCAGACACGGTGCCATCATGCAACAAGGGCTACCCAAAGTCAAGTAGCAGCTGTCCAGCACATCTTGGGACACCCTGAATGTTGAAGCTGAAATAGAGATGCTTCAGCTAGGCAGCAATATGTATGGAAGCAAAGCAAGTGGAAACAGTAGTCACGTCCTGGAAGAAGCCACTGTATGTTCACAAAAGGCTGAGGCAGGAGGGGAAGGGAGGGAAGGACTGCTCAGCCAGCACCAGCCACAGCTCACGGCTAGGAAGCCCATCCCCACAGCAGGACATCTTCCCATGACAGAGGCCCATGCTCTTCAGACTGAGCCCCCTCTCACACTCCAGCTGCTACAGACCTAAGGCAAAACATAGGACACCTCTTTGGATGGATGCATTTAGTATCTGGTGAGAAGTGAAGGGCTCTTAAATCAGCGTCAGTCAGCTTCCCAGCCTGGGCCATCCCAAAAAGCTCCGTTCACATGACAGGTGACAACAGGGTCGCTACCTCAATGCTGCCAGAAGCAAAATGAAGGAGCTGATGAGCCTTGCAACTGCCAATGCAGCCCTCCAGAGCCAAGCACCCTGTTCAGACACATCACAGAACTGTTTCACAACGCAGCGTGTCTGGAACAGGAAATGACGCACCAAGTCAATCCTCTGGGCTTGCAACATCAGCCACAGCAAGCCCATGCAGAAACAGCAGATCAAGGGAAGAACAGCTGGGTATGAAAACTGATGAAACTCCAGTTCCATTCAAGCATTTCCCAGAAGCCATGAGTCTGACCACTTCTAGGCAAGATTAGAAAAACAAAAGATATCTGTCTGCTCTGCTCGGTCCAAGGAATTCCTCGTAATTAGCCCAGCAGGAGCAGGCACAGCATTTGTTCCAATCAATTACATCACTAGATTGAAACGGCACATCAACCCTGCTAAAGTGACAGGCTCAATTGGATCCAACTGCAGAGCTCTCATGGGACTAAGCCATCACACCACATCCCACCACACCAAAACCCACAGCCAGATAAAAGGATGACGCTGCTCCAGAGGGACTTCAGCCAGACAATGAACAGTTATAGGTGTAATTAAAGACAGACATGCTGACAAGCATCAAAAGGAAGTTGCATTCCATATGGTCATGAATTGAAAAGGAATCAAGAATTTGTGATGGATAAAGATAAAGGTTAAGAAGAACAGAGCTGGGGCAGCAGACCCACCCGTAAGCCCCGTGCCTCTCACCACAAACTTTCTGCAGGGGACTGGCTCGAGGGCACGTCATGCCAGCAAGTACTGGGCACCTGCAACAACAGGGTTGAGCACAAGGCACGTAACATCATTTTGGACTGTGTGAAAACTCAGTGTGCCCAGATCTCTAGCACTGTATGCATATCTAAGCCAGCTATGGGGTTACTGCAGAGAGGAGAGCAAAAGAGGGCAACTGAAGTGATGCAGCAGCCGCTGGTGGAGGAAAGACTAAACAGCTGGGAGCCATCAAAGCAGGGTCAAAAAGCTCAGAAGGACACAGAGTCCCAAGCACAGTGGGTAGAGGGAAAGTGGAACAGATCTGTGCCAGGATAAAGTAATTAGCAGGAAATCAGTTCTGAGTATCTGGAAATACTGGCAGGTACCAAATGTCTGAGATGTGCTGTCAAGTGAGGTTGCAGGGGTGGGTGGCAAGTTGAAAGGATTAGACAAATTCTTGGAAAACAGCTGTACGCAACACATGGAAGGAAACAGTCAGGGAAATCCCCTCTAGCAACCTTCATCTGAGAACTGTGCATGCTCATGGTGCCCCAGCACACCTCGTGCACACCCAGGAGACTCACAAAGTAACAGCAGGGAGCTGCTCTGCAGTCACACCAGAACTACAGGGAAACGAGCGCCCCGAGCTGAGCCTGAGCTCCTCACTGCTCAGCCCTGAAAAGTTATCGCTCTCTTCTACTTCCACACTTACAGAAGTGATTAGCTGCTTTGTTGCTGGGACAGAGGCAGGGCTAAAGGATATGACAAAGCTGCTAAAAGCCTCAAGTGTTACTAACAGTGAGCGGTACATCAGATCCAGCACGGCCAGCTCTGATGGCACGGCCAGCTCTGATGGCACAGCCATTACCTGCACACTAACATGGACTCGACTTTGCTACTCGAATCCTGTCTGAAAGCAAAGTGAAAGCAAAGCCAGGCTCAGTACTTGCACTGCACTCTGCACACATCCCATCTGAATGGCACTTCACTGAGCACAAGCTGCACGCACCACAGCTGCTCAAGTTCCCAGAGACACCTTGTTTTCTCATCCGTACCATGCAGTGCTGTTTAAAAAAGGTTAATTCCACTTCCTCTCGTCCTTTTCCCCGGTAACTCCCCCACAGATGTGCCACCCCCGCAGCCAGCTGACATGTGTAAGTCATTTCACTTTGTTGAGATAGTTGTTAAAGCTTTTTTTTTTTTTAAACTCCCTCATCTGAAAACATGCAGATGAAAAGAAACAAATTATAGTAGCCATAAAAAAGCAGATTTTGTCCCTACATCCAAAGCGCTGTGTTATTTAAGCTTGCCACAGTGGTATTTTCATAACCTTGGGACGGAGCATTAGTCATGGAGAATTTCAGAACTTTTCAGAATTAGGCTTTAAGAAGTAAGGGGGAAAGGAGTTGCAAGAGGGAGTAATAATGCACAGCCATAAAGGAACAAGCTCGTAAATTAGAAAGCAACCAGCCTTTACTTCAGAACGCTTCCACCTCCGCATCTGACATCTGGCATTGCTCCTGCCAGTGACGTCTGCAGATCTTATCTTTTTTGAGGAGGATGTTTGAACACCATCTACCAGGAAAGCATTTGTTTGAGCGTGCTGACAAAGGGCAGCTGGAAACACATTGCAGTTTGGGGCTGTTACATCTGTTTTAGCTTCCTAGTCAGTTCACAGCTGGGTTCACAAGCCATTGTGCCCCACCACAACTCAGCAACCCCTGGGCTTGGAACAGACCAGCTCCAGCACTGGAGCCACACGTGCCACACCTGAAGCCACTTGTACTGAGTTGGCAGCAGAACCATGCATGGGCATCTTGGCCCAGTCCAGTCCTTGAAGCAGGGCCAGACAATTCCTGTACACTGAAGTAGCCATCTGCAGACCTGACCACAGCAGCAGCAAGACTTTCCAATGCATTCTGCACTATGTGAGCAATACAGGAATATAGTAAATATCTCAATAAGCCTGTCCTTGCTCCAGCAGTCACTACAGTGCCTCTGCTGCATATTCTGGAGTTTGGGAGGCTTACTAGCTAAGACCAGCTCTGTCTTTCCACACCCACAACACAAAAGACCCTCAGATGGGATAAGCAACTCCAGGGGGGCTATTTCTAGATATTCCTTAAGGTCAGACATGCCAGGGTTGCTGCTGGTGGTGGTGGTCCAACCCCATTCCCAAAGAAGCCAGGCTGGAACCAGAATGATGAAGGAGCTGCTGCTCCCTGCCCTGGTACAGCACAGCATCAGGTACATTAACTCCTTCCAGGCCCCCAGGATGAAGGGTGACACCTTCATCCAGAAGCAGCACAGTTATGGACTTCTTCACCTGGACAGGATGACCAGCCAGTGACAAGTTCTTTTGGTGAGCACTGACCTCAGGTCCCCTGTTACAGGTGGGTCTATCTGCAAGACCAGTTTGTCAGCAGCACTTCTAGAATTTTAATAATCTGTTTCCTCAGATAATCCACTTGCTAAAAGAGGGTCTCCATGGGGCACAAAATACTGTGATATGTAGAACCAACCAACAGCAGACTCCTAACAGCCTGGTATCAAAGGGTAAAGCAATGAAGCCCCCACAAATTCACCACCTCCTGGGCCTGACAAGGAAACTCACCACTCTGCTGAGCCCCGTGGGGGTGTTTCCCAGCACTATTTACCAATTCAACAATGACAGATAACATCACACACAGTTTGGACAACACCCTTCTCGTTACAGGCAATCGTGTGCCTCCATCAGATGCTTCCATCCCTCCTTCTGAGTTCATGCATGTAAACAGAACGACCCTGCAGACAATAATTAGATAATTAACATCTCAAACCAGCTGGTAGTTTCAGCAGCACCGTGTTCAAGCCGAGAACTGTAGAATCATTAAGGTTGGAAAGACCACTAAGAACATCCAGTCCAACTATCAGCCCACCCCCCGGGCGCTATAACCACATCCCCCGGTGCCACACCAACCCTTTTCCGGACGGTGACCCCGGCCACAGCTCATCTCCCCCGCAGCTCCCGGAGGGGCCGAGCGAGGCCCGGCCGCGTTGCAAAGCACAGGCCAAGAAACGAGATGCGAGAACCCCAGCTCCACTGCAAACGAGCACGCGCCGGGCCGGGCCAAGCCAGGGGCTGCACGGCGCTGCACGGCACCCCACAGCCACCCCCCACTCCCGCCTACCTGCGTTCGGTACCGGCGTCGCCCCACCGAACCGCACATGCACGCATGCGCACCCAGCAGCTCCCCGACCCCACCCCGACGCCATCTTGCGCCCTGGCGAACGAAGCCACCGCCATCTTGTTCGAGGGCAGCTCGAGGAAGGGGAGTGGGAAATGACCGCCTCACTGCTGCATTTGCGTTAGCCCCTCCCCGGAGGTGGCTTCCTCAGTGGGACGGGCTCCGTAGGGCCCTTCTAGCCAGGCACGCTGTTTGCTCTATGGCTGCTCGGAACGCGGCGTGCCTGGCCTCCAGTCGCCATGGAAACGGCGAGCTCTGGCCTGAGTGCGTCCTTCCTATGGCCTTTGTCATCAGCTGCATAGGAACACCTTCCAACATTCGTGTTACATTGCGTTGGCCAGAGCATAAGAGAAAAAGAGTCTGCAATTGTCTTCTACAATTCCAGATCAACTTTGAGCACTTTCTCTGGAGCCGGAGGTGTAACACTGCCTTGGCCTCTCCTTGCAGCCCTTGCTCTGATCCAGCACTGTTTTCTACAGAACAGAGACAGGACCCCAGTCTCTGCGTTTTCAGAAGCACCATTGCACCCTGTTACTTCCTGCTCCTCTTGTACCAGCAGCTTCCTAACCGCACGGCTTTTATAAACTCGTGGAAGCTGGCAGTTAGTTGCGGTTCTTGTAACTAAGGGAGGGGCGTGGAGGCGTTCAGCCCAGCTGCAGCCCGTGAAGGCAGCACAGGTGCTCGGGATTGGCCCGCAGGACAGCAGAGGTACAAACGTGAGCTGAGCCCTGGCTCTCCATTTTCTACCTATAGGGGTCTTCCCTTAAAGCTGTGTGCCTCCTGTCAGCTTTAGCAGCCTGGTGGTTTCCTTCTGTTCCTCACCTGGGCACGCAGTGTGGGAGGAGGGCAGGTGCTGCAACCCTGGCTACGGCTGCATGCTTCAGCAAGGTGTGGTGCTGTGCCTGAGTCCTCTACCTGGTGTGTCACAGAGTGTGTTGCTAAGAGGAGGCTGCAGGAGGGAAGCTGCCTTCCCCACGTCAGGTTATCCTGCTCTTCCTGGCTCTTGATTCAAGCAAAGGCATCATCTTGGCTGGGTTTTTTTTCCTGAGTGAGTACGCTCAGAATCTCATTTCTGCACTTATCTGTATACTAAAGACTTAACTATGTTGTTGTGGCAAAACAATACTGCTGCTATGAGCATGCAAGTGAGCAGGTTGGAGCTTTGTTTGGGTTTCATTTCCCTTTCACTTCTGCGTGCCCTCTGCTCTCTGATAGAAGCAAGTCCATGTGCAGTGGTACAGCTGGCTTGGGGGTGTTGACTTATGGTACTGCTCCAGCCTGTAACTTTCTGAGTACCTCCTGGTTGTGGAAGATGCTACTTTAAGTTATTGTAGCGATAGGATATGAGCCCTTCAGTTAAGGAAAATGACATAGATCTCTCTGAATGTTTGTATTCTTGGAAACAGGGCTGCATTTTCTCTTCCATTAAAAAAAAAAAAAAAAATCAGTAGCGCTACTTGTAAACTATGTTCTGGTTGTGCAAAGGCTTACAATAGGAAGTTAGAAAAGGTGTATGTATATTCTGTAGAACCTAAGGTCAGCAGAAGCTGTAGCTGTTTGCCCTAAGGGTGCAATAACAGCAGTATTCCCACAGCAACTTTATCTCAGAAGCTTGAAGTTAAGCTAGAAACATATCGTGGGTGTCTGAAAACATCTTTCTGTAAGAGAAACTTGTTTTATGAGCTAAAAGAATGACGCGTACAACTCCAAATTCCAGAGATAATCAGTTTCTCTCCCTGTCTGGGCACTGATGCTATGGAGGGTCCATTACCGTGAGTTTCTCTTTCCTTCTGTCTCAACAGTGCAACTCCTACGTAGGAAGCAGGGAACGCGATACCAAGTGCAGTCAATACACACAGCTCAAGTGCAAGTGGCTTGCTGTGGTTGGTTGCTAGAATGCAGCAGCAGAGGAGACCTACTGTGAGCATGTAGTTACTCTGGAGAAACAGACTTAGGCCTTTGCAGCAAGCCAGAAGGCTCCCCTAAGAAGACTTATAGGGTAAAATCTTGTAATCAAACAGCTGAGAGAGCAGGATGGTGCAAAAGTACAAAGAAAAGTGTTTAAAGCACATTGCTCTGCTATGCAAACTGTTTACATGCAATAAAGAGGTTCTGTAAGTAACTGGAACTAGGAAAGGGAGCCAAGGCTGAAGCTGAAAGATTTGTTTTGGTGTATGTGAAGTCAACAGCTGTGGTTGGATAATTACAGGGGAGTCTGAAGAAACTCTTAGAGGGCAGAACCTTGAAAGGCCAACCAGACCATATCAGTAATGCCATATAAGGCTGAGATTGCCTAGGTAACGGTATCAGGAGGAGTAGGCTTGGTTATGGATGTAGCAACACTGAGACCAATGGGGAAGGAGTGCTTAGGGGTGGATTGATTGTTTGGGAGGAGATCTTCTGGAGGAGCGGAGGCATGAGCAGGGCAAAAATGTGAGTACTGAAATGAGAGAAACTGGATCTTAAATTAGATGAAAGAACTAAGGAAGGTAGGATTGGCTAAATGCAGGAATGCAGACACCTATGAATGGTGGAAGAGCCTGAGGACCCAAACCTGCTGGGATGCAGAAATGGCCCAGCTCCTTGAACAGCCTGTTGGACTCAGTCAGGCCCCAGTCAGCAAGATTTGGTGTGGGAGGGCAGAGCAAAGGAGTGATGGTTGGAGGGAAGGGAGATGCACCTGTAATTCAGTGTCTGCAGTATGTGGTTTGTTAAAGCTTCTGATAAAGTCTTTAGTTGTGCACAGAACAAAACAAATAACAGAGTTACTGGTAGTGTGTTGATAAGGTTATTGATTCTTCAACCGACTTATTGGAGTGAGCAATCCGTAAAAGTTAGTCCATTGGATCAGTTTATTGGCACTGTAATCTAAATGAGGAGAGCTACCTGTAGAAGGGACAGCAAGGGGCTCATCCAGGATCTCTCAGCTTGGAAGCTTGAACTAACTGATGTTGAGGCCTTCTATCTGAAGAGGTGTGCGGATGAAGGAGATGGGCAGCAAACGAACTTTATGCGATGAACTTTGGGAGGAGGAGGAGGAGGATGGTGTGCTGTGTGCCAGCTGCTCTTTAACGTGGAGGGGACTCTTGGGACCAAGAATGCAATGAAGTGCAGATTAAAGAAAGCAGTGCTGGAAAGCAGCTTTTAGAAACAGGGCTGCCTCTGGGAGAGGGTTTGGGTAAGAAACTGGTGGCTTCTAGGAAGGCAGGCTGGGATCCTGAGATGTGAAGAGACCTGAACTCAGCTGAGGAAAATGGCTTTGATGCCAAAGGTGCCCACAGGGAAGGTGAAGCTGCTGGTGGGACTTATAGCCACTCAGAAACCAAGCCATGGGGAAAGGAACTGTGCAGAAGAAGGAGGAGAAGTGGGTTGGTGTGTGTGGGTGTGTGTGTGTGGCCAGCACTGGGAAAGCTACCCCAGAATCTATGTGGAGAGATGAATAGCAGTAGTGTTTAGGACTGCTCTGGTTGTAAGCAGGGCTGACTGGGAGCTCTGCTGATGCAACCCTGAAGTGTGGCTTGCTTCTTCTAGTGCTGGCAGTTCTGACACTGTGTTATCCAGCAGCTGCAGCAAGAGGAGGAGGAAGGGGGTGGCTGCTCCAAACCTCCCTTAGCCTGCAGTCAGCTGCCTTTTGACTGCTAGCAAGGGCAGAGGTATGCAAGGGAGTGGCTCTTGTATCATCAAAGTCAAGAAGAGGCTTGCTGTGCAATGATGAGGACTTTTCCTGATGCTTTGATCTCATATGGAGCCTGGGCTTTGCACAGACTCCAGATGCCAGTTCTATACTAGATTTCAGCGTTTCTTGGAATGCTGCTCTGAACAGCTGAAACAGATCTGCTTCCTCTTCAGAAGGTCTTCGCAAGGGATGACCAACATCTTCACTGCTATTGCCATGGCTGCCAGCACCAGCTGGAGCCCTCTTTGTGGTGCAGCGCTCTTTCTGGTCAGAACTCAGAGGAATCTTCTGCCTTGTTGCCTGTCCTGCAGACAAGGTGAAGGTGTCTGCTGCCTTCCAGCTTGGAAAATGAGATAAGGAGGGGCTGCAGCAATACCCACCTCCTGCAGCACTCCTTGAACCCAGATTCCAGTAAAATATCCTGATCAGGTCCTCAGAACAAATGAGCAAAACTGCCTGAATTGGTGGGTTTCTCCTGATTCTAGTAATAATGTCACATCTAATCTTTCAAACCTTTTCCACTCTGTAGATCTACTGCTCTTTGGGGGAAACGTTAGGCTTTCATTCCAAGTACCTGTGTGTCTCTGCAAAGCCCTTTTATGCCTGGTGGCTGTTTTCAGACCGCTTTCAGTATCAATTCTCTTCCTTCCCACATCGCTGCCAGATACTACAGGGGAGTGTGTCAAACAGCCTCACCCCTCTTCTGAGAAGTGAAGGCTGCGTTCCCCTGCCCCACCAAGTTTCCGTCCAGAAATATCTTACAGTAATTGGTGTGGAGGGGCACTGTGTAACAGCTGCCTGGAGGCTGATTGCTGCTACATGCACTGTGGCTTTATAGGAAATGTGTTGTGCATATTTCTGCACGCCCACAGTGATATCCAGGGCACAAGCTTGAAGCAGCAAGCTCCTCCTGAGTTGCCTGCTTGGTTTCAGCTGCTGCACTGCATCAGCTGGGGTGCCTGCCTCCCCTGCTGCACCAAATTCCTTTTAAGATGCTACAGGAGTTCATCTCTTCCAGAAGTACATCTTCGTGATGCCTCAGGGATGATGTGGGAACCTCTTGGGAAAGTATTTACTGCCCCTTGGAGGGCTTTGCTGGAACCATGTGGGTTTACTGTTGTCTTGGAGAGTGTAGCAGAAACCTGTGATGCTGTTTTTTTTTCCTCTTGGGAAAAGGGGCAAAATATGAAAGTGCTTGCAGGATGAAGAAAGCGTGGGAATTTGTGCTCCTAGTTAAAAATTAAGACCCAGAAGAGCCAGCTTGCCTGCTCTGTACCAAGCTGTTGTGCTTTACTGGAATTCCTGTGTTGCTGCCAGGCACGTCTGGCTGAGTGAGAGCATTCCCTCTGGGAAGATATCCAAGTGCCCTGTCCTGCCAACTGGTCCTGCTGATGGAGGAGCCAAGTGTTGTATTGTGCTGCATGGGCTCTGTGCTGCTTCCTCTCCCTCTGACTAAGAAGCACCCAAGAGGCCTATCCTGGAGTAAGATTTTCTTCTGAGACCTTGACCAGAGAGAGTGATCTTTTCTGGCAGGCAGGAGAAGGAAATGACAAGGGAAAAATAAGACGACTCATTGCTTTAATCCTTTCTCACAAGCTATTTCTAGCTACCAGGATAAGCATGTGAGACTGTCACCAGAGCTTTGGAGTGCAAATCTGAGCCCACGTGCTGGGTGCACTGTTCCTCTGGGCAGGAACAAGCTGCTATGATCACCCTTGAGTGGAAAAAACCAAGCATGCTGGGATGCTAAATTGATTTTGACACTTGGGCAAAGTGGGTCTTTTGTAGGGACAGGGCAGAGCTGCCCATCCTGGGGTGCTGGGGAGATGGGGATTGCTCTGCCCCTGCTGCCTGGAGCTGTGCTCAGTCTGAAAGCAAAGTGCCTGCTGCACCTGTGTGCATTGATGTGCACCGCGCTCAGGTCCTGGTGCATGCTAACATGCATGGCTCTGTTGGCTGGGAGCATGTAGGCAACCTTCAATTGTCTATTTGAAATGAATGAGTAGGTTTGATGGTAATGTCTCTTTTCCAGAGACACTGAAGCTTCCTTTAAGTTTTCTCACTTTTTTTTTTCCAAGCAAGGCTTTTGTGACTTTGCCAGATGGCAAAGATTTTGCAGAGTCTGCTCAAAAATATAGAGATTAACTGGAAATAACTTATGACTTCTTCATCCTCTTGGTTAGGGGAAAATGTTGCTCTTACTGTGCTCGTCCCTGTACCTTTGGGGGGTGCCTCAGAGAAGTGGTGACAGATCTGTGGATTTTTTATTTATTTATTTATTGGTGAGGTGGAGAGGAGATCAAGGCAGGAAGAAAGCCAGAAAGGTCTGAAAGTTGGGGTGCTGGAACAGCTGAGGACAAAAAGCAGCTGAAGGGAATCTCCTGATCTGCCTTGGTGAAAGCAACCTGCAGACATGCTACAGATGCTCCTGTGGTGGTCCAGTGGCACAACCTCTATGTTGGTCAGTGCTGCTGTCAGGCTCACTTCTCTCAGAGGCCGTGCAGTCCGGCATGGGTTTGACTGTGTTCCTCTTGGGAACCTTCTCATTCAGCTCCAGCCAAGTGGGGCTGAAGCCTCTTCTAGCAAGGTCAGAAGAGCTGGAAGGGCTCGAAGGGGGAAGAACCTTGTTTCTTGCTGGTACCTTTCTTACTGGTTTGTTCCTTGTTGCTTCCTGCAGGTGACTGCAGCTCCTGGGCACAGCAGTGCCAGCCCCTCCACACCTCCCCTGCGCTAGCAGGAAGCTGGTGAGCGCTGCTGGCTGCTCCTGGCTCAGGAGTAGAGAGCTGAGCCCAGCTTGCCCTTTCATGCTTAGGATCTCCAAACCCCAGGGAACAGGCCTGAGGGTTCTACTGAGGTTCTGCAGAGCTTGACACAAAAGTGAAGGAAGGGAACAGGTAGCAGCCTGAAGAGACAGGTCAGCCTTGTTGCCTTTCCTTTCTCCCACCACTGCTCCTGAAGAGCAGAGGAGGGAGGTGCATGCTGTTGGGTGCTTCCTTCCCACACTTAATGCTTTCACAACAATGGAAGTAGAAACAGGTGAAGAGGAAGAGAAGGGATGGCTGGGGCTGGACCCCTCTTCCAGGGAGTGCTACTTAAATTCGTATTTTAGTTTTCAGCACCTGGCTTTTGGTGCCTTCTGGCTACAGGTGGTCTAGCCTTCCCTGAAGTCTTACTTGCTCAGCTTCCTTATGAGTGTGGGAGAATTTTGGGCAGGCTGGCGCTGGTTCTGAGTGCACTTGATCTGTTGTATTCTCACTCAGCTCTATAGGGTATAGCACGACTTCGGTCCAGCTGTGTTTTCTAAGCCTGCCTCTGGAAACTGGAGCAGCATGAGGGTCAATGTAAGCAGTACACACTGATGCAATGGTGAGATGAGCCACATTTTCAGCCTGAGGGTGTGAGGCTGCAGACAGGCTGGAGCAGGAACAGGACAGCACTGGGCTGCTGTGGAGCAGAGCTATTGACAGCCCCTGCAACTTGCCCAGGCAGCTTTGCAGGTTCCCCTGGGGCTGGAGCACTCTTTGGGTTATGTCAGCTGTCAGCACCCTGCTCAGGGTGATCTGCTTCCAGGGATATGTCCTCAAGTCTGTGGTTGGGCATGTGATTGCTGCGCTGGAGCTTTCTCATCTGCTCTCAGTCCCATCTTGTTCTCCCTGTTATCTCTTCAGTTTGCTTCTTTTTGTCAGCTGTCCTGCCTGTTGCCAGCACCATCTCACAGTGCTCAGGCTGCTTTGGTGCAGGAGGCCCAGGAGCCTGGTGCCTGCTCTCCTCTTCCCAGACATCTACTGTGCTGGGTAAACCTCAGTCAAGGCAGATACAGGCGTTATTGTATTGAAGCAGCTTGAGCCTTTATTTTTAAAGGGCTATGACAAAGTACTGTAGACTTCTTTTCCTGTGTTCCTTTTTGGGGAGTTTGGCAGTTGTGGTGAGCTCTGGCTCCTGGGTTGCAGCTGTGTGAAAGGGGCAGAGCCTGGTCCAGGACTGCTTTGCTGTTCAGGGGCTGGGCTTTGGTTCTGCCCTGAGGCAAAAGCAGGCTTCAGCTAGTGCAGATTGTGGGCTTCAGGGGACAGGAACACCTTGTGCTGGTTTAAAAAGGAAAAGCTGCCATTGTGTAGCACCCAGCATTGCTTCTAGCAATTTCCTGGGGGCTGTCAAACCTCTTGCTGGACTGGAGGAAAGCACTGAACAGAGGGATAAGTTTCATTTACCCTCTTGCCTCAGGTGAGAGTTGCTGGCATGTGGCCGCTCTGTAGTTAAGGGTGAAGGTTCAGAGCAGTGGGGAAAAAAAACTTGTTGCTATGTGCATGGTCTCTCCCCGTCCGGCAGCAAGCTGTTTAAAACAAACACAAACCCTAAGCATGTTGTATGTGTGCATTCCCTTCCTGCTCTTGGGGGAGAGAATGAGTCATGGGAGGACATTGCTCAGTACCCTGGAGGGTGATCTGGTCCTCTGAGGGCAGGGTTGGGACAAATTGAGCTGTGGGCTGGAGTTCCTCAGGGTAAATGCACCCTTGAACATGAATGGTAGCCAGTGAGACCAAAGTGAAAAGCCTCTACGTGAGGACTTGCCAGAGGAGTTGTGGACGTGGACACAGACCTACCTGTTTGTATGATAACCTGCATGAATGGGGAGATCCTTTGATTAATCTGTTGGTTTGCATACAGTGCAAGGTGCACCCCCCTATTCAGCTTGGTTTGGGAGCATGTAACAATGTAAAGTTTTTCTCTTCCACTCCTGTCCTCACAGCTGTTGAAACTCAGCAACTGCTCTGGCCAAGTATTCCTGGAGTAAAGCCCCAGCTCCTGTACCATGTACCAGCCCAGCTTTGTACCGCGGGACTACTGTCCAGCCATGATCCCATCTCCTCCCCACACCTACCTACCACTGCGCCCTGCGAGAGCGGAAGACCCAAGCAGCTCCACGATGTTCCCTCCCATCTACATGCACAACTTCTACAGCCGCCCCATGACCTTTGTGATAGACAGAAGCAGCTACCCTGACTATGTGGGCAGTCAGGTGGAGTACCACCACTTGTACAGTGCTTCCAACCCCTACTTCCATCCGTACTATACCTGGCATTTACCCCCTGTGGTCCCTGTCCCACTGTATAATCCCTATGCAAACTACAATCCCTATGCTGCCTACCACAGGTCAGACCACTATCGAGACACGTGGCCAGATGGCTTCACCATGAGAGGGGAGCTTCAGTGGGGGAAGCTTGCAAAGGTGTTTGGACCAAGGAAAGACCTCCCAGAATTTGTGAAGGATGATCTCCGGAGGGTTTACGGCACCTACCCACGGACCAATGTCTCCATCACCTACCGGAAAGGGGAGTTCTTAGTCAAAGCGGACCCCAAGGTAGGAGAGCAGGAGTACACAGTGGAGAAAAATGTCATCCAGAGGGCTCTGACCCCCAGTGCCAGTGAAGCAGATGACAGCAGTGAGGACCGCAACAGGAAGAAGAAAAAGAAACTGAGACGTTGATGTAGTTGGTCACACAATAAACAGATGCTCCGCAGCTCCAGGGAGTCAGCTGGAAGCTAGGAAGCAGCTCAAGCAATGGGTGCCACTGTTCCCCATGGCTTTTAACTCCTCTGTGTCCCTCACAAGCTTATGGTAGCTTCTCCTGTTTGATGCACAATGCCTGTCCTGTGAAGAAACCACCTGGCACTTGTCTGTCTGTCAGATCAGCTCTTTGGTCCTGGTTTTGGAATCCACTGGTTTGGTTGGGTGGCCATGGGCTGGGAGGGGATTCCCAGAGAGCAGCCCCTGGTGAGATGGCCCTCTTCATACACTGTCCAGGGGGAGGTCCTGGGAGCTGGATCCCTTTCTGGCACTCACCTGAGGAGATAAAATTGGATTTCCTTCAAGTTGAAGGCAGTGCAAGTCCCAGAGGGGAGAGGGGTGCTCTGGAACTGTAAAGAATATCTGT
The DNA here is from genome assembly GCF_023343835.1 of Lagopus muta. NCBI lineage: Eukaryota > Metazoa > Chordata > Aves > Galliformes > Phasianidae > Lagopus > Lagopus muta. The sequence continues at coordinate 53,603,580 of NC_064437.1, read as the reverse complement.
GTATCATCACTGCTGTTTTATGGATGTAGCACTTATGTACTTATGGTGTGATGCCCGCACACAGCACTTTGCTGCACTCTGGCAGAAGATCTCCGTGTCCTGATCCTCTTACACTTGGTAACCTTGTGCTTGATCCTCCTGGCCATGTGTCCTGGCTGAAGTGGCTGCCTGAGGCTCTCTCCTGGGTCTGACCCAGCTCTGGCTGGGGGTGCTGCCTTGCTGCAGATAGCAGAGCTCTGTGTCCTGTGGCACCTCTGCAGCTGCTCTCCTGGGTCTGAGAATGACTTGCTTGTAAACTTGTGCTTTTTAAATAATTATAAATAAACAATTCAAAAAAGAATGCAAATAGTTGTTTCTGCTTTTTAACTGTGAATGTCTCTCAACCTGTTCTGGAACCTTTCTACAAACTCAGGATCTTGACCTGTGTGGTTTGCTCCCTTCAGGTGTAAGTCTCCTTGCCTTGATGGTTGGTAATTGAGCCCCACTCCCATCAGTGGGGTGCCCCAGAAGTGTAGCTCTCTTCCCCCTGTAATTTTCTTCCAACAGGCTGTGTGGGAGATGAGCATCCCAATGGAAGGAAAGAAAGGAGTGCTCCATGTCAGCATGTGGATGGAGACAGCCTCTGAGAGTGCATATGGAGACCCTTGCTGGCTTTGAATTACTATAGAGAAATGCAAGTGGATTTTTTCTTTTTATTTAATGTGACTGTTCCATTTGTTTCTCTGAAATGGGTGAGCTCTGCTGCCACATGAAGCAGTGAAAGCTCTGAACCAGAAAAGCTGCTACAGAAACTTGAAGCTGCTGCTGCTCCCTAGCTGTGCTGTGAGCAGTGGGGCCTGCTGAGTGGGCAGAGGTTGGCTCTGCCGATGGCTGGTGGTTATCCCTTCTGAAGGGCAGCAGTTTAAGCAGTAATCCCAAAGCTTGCACTTCAGATCCTTATGTGGCGATGCAGCAGTCAGATATGGTGCTGCAGGTTTTCTCCAGCATCACAGAGCTGGTGCAGGTGAAGCTGGGCTGTGTTAGGTGAGTTTCTGCAGCAGGTGCAGGCAGCACATCTAAGGGACAGAAGGGGAGCAGGGGGTTGCCTCCTGACGGTGGTCAGATGCTGCATGAATTGCCAGGACCTGCATCAGTTATCTGGGAGAGAGACATTTAGGATGTTTCTGCTGACAGTTTTGTAACATGGTGTAATGGAAATTGTTCCCCAAACTTGGCCGAAGCCTCCCAGAGTCATACTATGGACGGGTGGAAAGAGCCAGTTGTGTCCAGAAAAGCTTTCTATGGAATAATGCTGCTGATCTGTGTGAACACTTGGCAGGAGCACTGCCTGTCTCTGCTCCCACAGCCTGCCATGACCTGTCCTGCTGGGGACAGCCCAGGGAGCAGGCATGGCCCATGGCTTTAGCCTGATCTGTTTGTCTTCTCCATGTTTTATTGGGTTATGCTGCCCGGAATCTGATTTCTAGGCACACCCAGGCTGCTGTGTTGACAATGAATATTTTTAGCACAGGCTTACAACCATCAGGAGGCAGCAACGTTTATTTCCTTAAGTTCCATTCCACTTCCAGATGGAAGAACCATTTTATAGCAGGGCTTTTTAGCCCTTTGGGGAAGCCTGCAACAAATGACCGCTGCCTCGAGCAGCTCTGAGTGCGGGGCTTTCCACTGTGGTCATAACTCACCTCCATCCCTGCTGGGATCTCTGTGTGTGTTTCTGCAGACGCAGCACTCAGCTCCTCTCTCTTCCTGAAGGCTGGAGGCTTATTAGCTGCCCAACTGCAGAACTGAATCCATAGGGCATTTTCGGATGCTTTAACGCCTATGGAATTCAGTTCTCAAAGCCAAGCAGCCAGTCCTCGCCGACTTCCCACTGCCCCGTGCGGCTGGGTCTCCATCTGCAAGGAGGAAAAAATAGCAAAGAGCTCACAGTGCCGATGACGCAGTGCAGGCAATGAGCTGACACAGATTTTGCACTGGGGAGCTGCTGTGGGAAGGGGGCTCTGGCACTGCTCTGCCCCAGGTGCAGCACAGGGAGCTGCAGCTTTATTTGGAAATGTTGCTGAAGTTGGCTTCTTATTTTTTTCCTAGTGCTTCCACATGTCACCCTGTCCTTTGGAGCTGCTGCAGAGCATCAGGTCAGCCCTGAGCTCTGCAGTATGCTGGGAGAACTACTGCTTCTTGTAGATGAGGATGTTGGGAACAGGTGCCTTAGGAATTTTGCCTATGTACCTGCTTGCAGCTTGTGCTGCTGCTGATGCCACAGGTGGGCAGTGAAGGGGAAGACACAGGGACCCTGGTGAGCAGCACCAAGCTGCTGCCAGCAGACGGGGCAGAGCCTGTCCCCACTAAATGACATTTGTTTTCAGCCCAACCAGGAGCTGGCAGCCGAATGCACTGGAGACATGTTTTGGCTCAGCTGTGGCTCAACGCGGTGCTGACGGCAGCAGCTCACGGTCGCTGGGAAGGAGCACAGCTGGGAGGGTGCATGCGGGAGTCGAGCCCCCAGCTCTGACAGCTCGGCTTCGGGATGGGAAATGACACACGGCCTTGAAGCACCAGCAGAGATTTCAGTGAGGAAGCACCCAGCAGGTTTTGGCATGAGGAACAAGCTCTGCGGTGGCTAAACAGCCTGCCTGGGCATCTATTTAAGTCTGCCTGCAGGGAACCCAAGTTCAACTGGGGCAGTGCGAATCCCCCATCCTGGCTGGGTGCCTTCTGCTGCCACTGTGTCGGTTGGGAGAGGTGGCTCAGGGCCCTGGCAATGCTCTTTCAGGCTGTCTCCGGCTCTCAGCCACTGTGAGCAGCCACTGCTTTGTGAGACTGAAAGGCAAAGGAGAGGGAAAAGCTTTCCCTAGGCTTCCACTGTGTGCTGATTTCCAAAGGAAAGGGAAGGGTTTCAGGCAGAAAAGCAGGAGGGAGGTCAGCCTTGACATGTCCTCCCTGTCATGTCCCAGGAGATGTCCCATCCCTCTCTGTGCAGTCTGTGGAAGTGATGGCCATGGGGCCACACAGTATGCCTAGTGGTGTACTCTTACCTATTCTGTGCCCTGGCATGCCTGGATGGAGCAGGGCAAGCCCCAGCCAATCTGGTTTTGGCATCCTGACTGTGGGGCCTGGGCATCTCCCACAGTACTAGGGCAGTTTGCCCTGGGCATGATGGGAAGCATGTGGGAACTGAAGCACGAACAGCTCCAGATGCTTCATTTTGCCTGTGGCTATTCCTGCAAGCTGCATCCCCACAGTGCAGCATCCCTGAGGCTCTACCGCAGGCACGGCACCGCAGGCACCTGCAGGAAGCAGGGGCTCATCTGGCAGAAACTGGTTCCTACATGGGGTTTTGGGGAGCTGAGACACTGGTGCATCCCATGTGCTGCCTGTGCCAGGCTCCTCTCTGAGCTCTGCCTTTCAGTGTCCCATCTCCAGGCTAATAAGGAAGCTGTGCCCTGGCGTTGGCAGTGCCAGCTAGTTAGTATGGGAGCTACTGATTAGAGAGGATGTTCCTGGGACCAGGCAGCAGCATCACATGGGTGTTGCACACCCTTGGCACAGGACATTCATCCAGATGGTCCTGCTTTGTCTTCTCAGGAAGTCTGCAGAAATGGTTATGCACAAACACCCCCCTCCATGGTTAAATGTCAGTGGGATGGCTCCACTTCCACAGATTGCCCCAAAAGCTGCAGCTAGAACTGAAGCCAAGCTGGAGAAGCTCAAACTTGTGGATCTGCCATCTCCTTCCCTGCAGCCTGTGTTGGAGCAATCAGCCTGACAGCAGCAAGATGCATCCTTGCTGCTCGCCCTCACCCACAGCTGGGCTTCAGCTCCTGGAAGAGCAGCAGCATGGGAGCAGCCCTCACCCTGGCTCTGGCATAGCCCCCCCCGCAGCACTCGACCCCGGCACTCACCGGCAGCTCCCGGCTCTGTCTCTCTGGCAGCAGGACTGTGAGCCGTGCCGCGGAGGCACCGTTAAATACTGCAGCCGTCTTACTCACTTCTCTTCCTGGATGGCAGCGTGCGGGGTTCCCACCCACTTCTTTCACCTTTGGTTTCCAGGCTTTCTGAGAAAAGGGGAAGCCGTGGGAGGGAGCGACCGGCATCCCCGTTCCAGGGAGCCAGTTGTGGGGAGATGCGGCCTCCAAGAGGCTCTGACACCCTGGAAAAGGGCAGATGTGGGAACACGGGCTGCTGCCTTGGGCACAGCCAGGAACCACCAGTGCTATGGGGCTGAGGGGCTTCTCCTGCCCTGGCTGAACTTTGCCCCCCTGGCACTGCTCAGGAAACACTCAGCTGTGCCTTTGGGGACGAGGTATTCCCTCTAGGACTCAGATGGGACCTAGCATCACCCGGCCTTGGGTCAGCCACCTCCTCTCCCACTGCTCCCAGCCTGGGGGTTGGAACTACATGATCCTTGGGGTCCCTTCCAACCCGGGTGATTCTGTGATTCTATGATTCTGTGATTCTGAGGTGACACCCAAATCACTCACATGTGTGGTGAGCGGTGTCTGGTCTCAGCCTGACTGCTGGCTGCATTGGGGCATGCGTGCGCCTTTTAACCCACTTGGTACACCTCCAGCTCCACAGATGTGTGCAGCCCTTGCAGCCACTGCTGGCTTTGGCAGGGTAAGGGAGGGCTGCTGGGACTTCTTTTCCTCAAGGTGACACTGACTGCTGTCCTGCTGCTGTCCTGCCCCCTCGCACCACTGGGCGCCATTGTTCTGCTCAGACATGACATCAGGTCCCCCAGGGCTCCCCTCTGAGTTGGAAGCGAGAGCGTGATGCTGGCAGGGGCTGCAGCACTGAGCCAACACTCCCTGTGCTCCTACAGCAACGGGCAAACACATCAATATGGGAAAAGGGTACACGGGTGGAAAGCAGCACCAGCACTGCTATCTGCCTGGGCTGTGAGTGCCCGTGTGCTCTGCTAACAATTGTCAAACGTTTGTGCCTCTGGGGGCTGTGTGTTTCAGGGCAGGAAGCACCCGGAAGGCCGCAGGGCTGAGATTACTAAGCTGCTGGCGGCGGGGCTCCAGTGGCTGCTTTACACCTGAGTGCATGAGATGGAGCCAAGGGATTTACCAAAACGATCCCTAATGGAGCCAGCATCTCCAATTCAAAGAGCCTGCACAGCAATGGCTCTGCTCATACTGCAGCCCTCTGGGCTAAGCTTCCCTCCACCTGAGGAGACACTTCTTTCCCGTGTCACATTTTCACATCCTTAGAGAACTTTTGGCCACACAGACAGAAACTGGGGGACATTTCGTGAGCCCACAGGAATGCAAAGAAATGGAAATGACTGGGGGGACACACAGGATAGAGGAAACGAGCAGCCTCCTCACATTTGCTGCACTGGAAGCACAATCAGCGGGAAGGGAGTTTCTCAGGGATTGTTTTTCCCCTCCAGGTTCCTGTTTTCCCTCCAGCCCTGCTGGGAAGGGCTGGTATTTTCCCTGATGGACAAAGCCGTGTTTCTGCTTGAAAGAATCCTCAGCAGGGTCAGGAGTTCCGTGTGGCCAAGCAGGATGGGTCCTACAACAGATTCAGATCTGTGACCCAGCCAGTGCCAGAGCCCCAAGTGCCAGCTCTCAGCTCCTGCACCCGAATCTAGTGGCAACAGCCCCTGAGTTGGGCTGGAGTCAGGAGGACCCTTCATCAGCAGCCTCACATTGGGATTTTGGGCGCTGAGCCCTGGTCCCACAGCTGGGTTAGGGGCATGTAGTGTGCCAGTTCCCACAGCACTCCATGCTCACAAACATCTGACAAGAAATGCCAAGGGAAATGTCAGCACTGCTAGGCAAATCCTTATAGCTAGCACTGCAATCAACACGATATAAAGGCTTGGGGATTGGCCAGCACTGCTCTTGCAAATGGCAATCTTTCCTTATACGTGGGGGACGCTGAGAGGTAAGAGCTGGCGTGCTCTTAGCGCTGTAAGCATTGCACGGGGTAGTGGGATGCAGGCGCTTGGTGGTGCTGGGCTGCAACTCCCCAGACCGGGAACTGGGTCAACGCTGCTCCCGGAAATCCAGCGGGGATCCACCCACTGGTTACAGAGGAAAGTGCAGTGAATCATCTGTGCATGGTAGGAAAACGCACCAATCGTTGGGGGTTTTCAGACCTTTCCAGGCAAACCGAAGAAGCTGGAGCCGGGCGTGGAGGGACTGAATCCTACTCAGCATCCTGTGGGGTACCCAACTTGTCCCAGCCACCCTACAGGGCAGCCCTGTGCTGCAGGCTGGCAGGATGGAGGTGACAAACAGTTCTCTGCTGCAGCTGCCCACACGCATGGCACGGAGCCCTGGGGATGCCATATGGTGCTTCACCGAGCCTCCAGGACGCAGAGCTGGGAGGGCGCCCTGAGGCAGTGGGCACGGAGCGGTGGCTCATCGGGGCACGGGAACACGCCGGCAGCGGGCACTAGGGGGCCGCACGCTCCTGCTGTTGCTGTCGGAGGAGCTCAGAGAGCGGCCGTTCTGCTATGGGCTCGATGACCCGATGGAGAGAGCAGCGTAACTTCGGAAAACCATCCACTGCGTACCTGAGGTGGTGGCTTTTTTTTTTCTTTTTTCCTAAATATGAGTTCCTCTTACAGCTATCAGGAGGAAATTAAAGCGCCCTCTGGTACAGCATCTGCTTTCTGTTGGAAATGCAGGGTATGGTAGTTAAATCTCCTGTTGGTGTGTTGGGTTTTTGTGTTTTTTTTTCACTTGCAATGCAAGGGTTTGGTGCAATCCCTGCTAGGGAAAACGTTGTTGCTGCAGATCCCAGCCCCCTCCAGCAGCTGTTTGTGTGCAGGGTGCACACCAATGCAGTCCTGTAGCAAAGCAGCAGGTTGGGGAACTCTACTGAAATGTGTAAGCTTTCCTCTTGCCTATGGAGGTGCAGTGCAGAACCCAGCACGGGCTGGGATGGGAGGTGTTCTGTGCTGGATGCAGCTGCAGCAGTGGTCCTTGGACGTCAAACTGCCACGTAAACCTCAGCTGTGAGATCTGCACTGCAGCAGTTGCCCTTAACTCGAGGCTTGATGTGCGGATCAGAACAGGCTGTTTGTGTACAGGCAGCAGTCTTTCTTTGGTAGCTTATCTGCAGCTGTGGGAGGCTGAGGGTATCTGCCCAGACTCACTCTGAGATTGAGAAGGTCAGGTTTGGCTGGAAGCAGGAGGCTGTGGTAGAGAGAGGCTGCTCTGAGATGAAAACATGCAACAGAGCATGAAGAGACCCCCACTGGTGCTGCAGCCAAAACTGAGAAACATGCTAAAACTTCAGTGCTGCCCTTCTTGGAACCTGAACATGGTCACATTAATACAGTGCGACTGAATTAACATAGCTGTACTCAGTTGCCCAGCAAAAGAGCATCACACTTGCTGTTAACACAGGCCGTAGTTGCCAGTGCTGAGCATACAGCATCAGCCCCATGGTGTTGCATATCCACTGCTAACTTCGGATAAAGGTGTTAAGGATGGACTTCCTTGAACGCGTGAGGAGCTAATGTGTAGTGACAATGCTTTGTAATGCCTGAAAATCCTTAGTATGAAGAACATCAATGACTGCTGTAGAAATGCCTGACTTTTCTTAGGTGGGAATTGTTCCAGCCAACCCTGCATATTGCCCAATTTTGTGTATTTCTAGCAGCAATTTGGCTGTAGATCCAAGAAAAGCTTATGACTCATTTCAGCCCTGTGGTATGGGCCAGCAGTACGGGAAAGCTTGCTTGAGTGCTAGACTGGGAGGGTGCAGAAAAGCATGCGAGGCGGGAAGTGAGCTACGCTTGCTGCCCTGTGCCTGCAGGAAATGAAACGCAACAATCTAACTTGAACTCTCAGGAAGGGTGAAGTTTACTTTAAAGAAAACTTATTTCACTCCTATTTTCACAAGCTTCATACATTCATCCTCCCACACTCATGGATGCCAAGGCAAGGCCAGAGCTGCCTGACCTGCAATGCTTGTGTGATGCAGTGGATGAGATGCTGCTGATCCTGTGAGCAGCCCAAGCCCAGCTTTTGAACCAGTTTTGGGGCAGGCCTCTTACCAGCCCTTGCTTAATTGTTTTGGTTCTCTTACAACAACCTTAGCTTTTCTGCTATGAATCTCTGCATTGCTCTATGAGTGCCTGGAACAGGCAGGTGGATGTTCTGCATTTTGTGGGCGTGGGATGACTCCCAGAGCTCCAGTGGGTGGGAGCAGTCCCTCCACAGGCTGTTCCACAAATGTTGCTGCCGCCCTGGTTTTAGACACAAAACATAGCTCTAGATGGACAAGCTGTAAGAAACCTGCAAACTGTTGGCTTTCCCAGCCTGCTAAGTCCCTAAATGAATCATCCTACTGGAGTAATCATGTTCCTTCTGAAAGTCAGCTGGGATTTCATGTTTATTCCTGATATCAGCAGCAGAGTTGAAGGGGGAAGTAATAACAAAAAAAAGAGAAGGAAAATCTAAACATTCCCTGCTCCTGTCTATTCCTTGCCATATACACATTCAAATCTGTCACCTGTTTTCTTTTACCTCCTGTTTCATCCTCGTATGTGCCACATACAAAGAGATGGAGCTGGTCTTTGCTCCTCATCCCTCTGCTATTGCTGTATAGGTATAGCAAAATAATCCTAGGCAGGCTTGAAGGAAAAGAAGCCTCATTCTGCAGCTGTTCAGGTGGGATACGGAGAAGCAGGGCTGAGAAGCAGGCAGATGCAGGCACCAAACTGCACTGAGCACTCAGGGTGGTAAAAGATGGGTGTGAACACAGCTGTGGGACAGCCAGCCTGCAGCGCTGGTAGCTAAGAGCCAGGCATAGCTTAAAAGCATGATTAGCTCACATGTAATCAAAAAGACTGATGAGAAGAAATGTGATAGCAGTGAAAGGAGCGGTACACCGAAATAAGCATGGAGCAATTCTGAATTCGGCTCTGTTTTCCAGCTTCTCAGTGTTTGGTTTGCTTGGTGCAAACAGATGACATGAAGGGAAAGTAAGGCTCCACCTTTCCTGGGTGCAATTAGTAGCTGCAGGGGTAAGAGTTATTCTAATCAAGAGAAGTTTAAAGTCGTTCATATTCTGACAGCTGCACTTGTGCGCCCAGCGAGTGCTGCTGCGCATGTACCACCGACCAAGGCCTTCTGAATGGCGCACACAAGCTGTATCCGCACCCAGAGCGCCAAGCCGAGGGCACCGCCCCGCGTTCCCGCCAAGGACTGGGCCCGCCCCCTCCAGGCACGCACCAATCAGAGCGCCGGGCAGAGGGGAGGAGCGGTGACCGTTCTCCCCTTCTCCTTTCGGCGCGGAAGGCTGGTCCCACCTCCCGCTCTCGCCGCAGCCAATCGTATCTACGCTTTGTCTCCCTGTCCCGCCCGCGAAGGTGAAGAACCAATGCGAGGCGCGAGTTCTTCAGGCGCTCGGCCAATCGGCGAGCTAACCTAACACCGCCACCGCCTCACGCCTACGGCTCCCGGGTGAGGGTCTCGGGCGCGGCCGTGCTATGGTGCCGGGGTCAGGCGGTGATCCCGCATCTCTACCCCTCCTCGCAGGATCGTTCGGCCGCTGCGCGCCATGACCCGTCCGCTCGGCGTGGGCTCGCCATCATCGAGCCCGGCCTCTACCCGCTCCGGGCGCCATTTTAGGCCGACAGCGGGCAGGGGGTCGGCCCAGGACTGCAGGTACGGGCGAGGGGCGGCGGTCCCGCACGGAGGGAGAGTGGGCAGCGGGGCCGGTGCTGTGCGGAGCCGGCAGTTGGTCTCGACGGCCCTTATCCCGAACGCTGCGTGCCGGCCGGGAGCGTTCAGCGCGGGGAGGGCGTGGAGCTGTTGGGGCGGGTCCGGAGAGGGCACGGGGATGTGCGGAGAGCTGGAGCCCTATGGAGGCTGGGCGAGGGAGATGGGCTCGGAGGAAACGGCTGCGGAGCACCTCGGCCCGGCCCTGCAGTGCCTGAGGGGAGCTGGCGGGCGGGAGGGAAGCGGCGTCGTGTACGGGGTGACGGTGGCGGGGCAAGGGGGAGCGGTCCTGAGCTGACGGGGAGATGTGGGTTGGATGTCAGCAGGAAATCCATCGTCAGAGGACTGTGAGGCACCTGCACTGCTGCCCGGAGCTGTGGGTGCCCGTTGCTGGAGGTGCTGGCGCTGGGTTGGATGGCGCTGGGCTGGTGGAGCATGCAGCCCATATCGGAGTGGAGCTGGGTGACCATTAAGATCCCCTCCAACACGTTCTGTGATCCTTGTGTGGCCCTTCCAGCTTGGGACTACACGTGGTTCTGTGGTTCTTCTCTGCTGTGTGTGTGACTGCTGGCTCTGGTTGCACAGAAAGGTTGGGGCCAGGTGAGCCCCAGCACTCCCTTCCACCTCAGCTGCCTTGCGGTGGGCAAGCAGCCTGGCAGTGACAAAAGGAGTTGATGCTGGGTGGTGTTTTCAGATCGTCGTCCAAAATCTGTGAGTCCTGTAGCTGCCTGCATGCCCGTCATGTCTCACTGCTTGCTGTCAAGCCTGTCTGCAGGCTTCAGCAGTTGGACTGTAAAGAGAAGCCTTAGGTTGCCGCTGGTAGTGCCCCCCATTGTAAAATGTACTCTCATAGAAGTTCTGTTAATAGCACAGTTAGTCTTCAGATCTGATGAATCTGCCCGTGTTCTGAAAGTCTTAATTCTGCCTAAAGACTTGGATAAGGCTTTTCAGAGGCTGCCAGATCAAGGAGGTTTTGCTTCTAGCTGTATGAGGCAAGTGGCAATTGTCTCAGAGCCTCAGAGCCTCAGGCAATTGTAGCAGAGCCTTATTTTGTTTGTTGACACAGATCCTCTGTTTTGGTAACCCTGAAGGCTGGAAGAAAGGGTGGAGCTAGAAGGTCAGTTCCTCTTCTGTTGTTGCCTGCCGGTGAAAGTGAAAGTACTCACATGGTTCAGTTTGGCTGCTCATGAATATTTAAAAACAACTTTGATCTAAGAAAAAAAAAAATACATTCTGCTGTGTGACAGTCCTCTGAAAGAACATTGTGAGGTTTTATGCGTGACTGTATAGTTTTTTTTTTATCGTTAAGATGGTACTTTTCAAGGTTTTTCAAGATAAAGTTGCTAGGTAAAAAAGCAGTAGATAGCGATTAATGTTGATTCATCAGTTGTTCTTCCTCTTAGGGCTGGTTTTTGTCCTTCTATTAAAGCAGTAATGGAAAGCTGCTTGTTACAGCCCTGTGCTCTTGGGAAGCTCTTGGGAAACAATCCACTTTTTATTGATAGCACCTCTGGTCTCTCAGCTGTGGATTTACAAGGCTCTGTATGATTATGGTGCAAATACGGTGCTTGTTACAAAGTACTTGCATTCAACTGAAGGGCAGCAAAAGGATTCCACTGAGGTAGGGATGTGGTTGAGGAAGGATGAGCAGAGCAAAGGTCTTTGGCTTTGGTTTATCTTCAAGTGCAGAGAAGGAATCTGTGCAGTAACTGGAGATGAGATTCGGTCTGCCCAAGTGGTTTGTATTGCACGTACCAAGGATGGCAGCCTGGTTAGGAGCCAGGACCGTTCTGGGAAGCTGGGCAGTGCTGAAGCTGTGAGCACTGCGTGGCCTCTGAGCTGCAGGAGTGGCCCCAGGCAAGTGCTGAGTGCTCCCTGCTTGGAAGCAAAGCCACAGCCACAAGCAAATGGGAATTTCAGCCTTTTGATTCTTCTGTTGAGCTGAAATTGCCCATGAGGGGGTGTCCATGTCTAACAGCGACCAGACTGTGTGAGTGAGGTATGGTCTGAATGCTGAAATACTGCTCTGCACTCAAGAACTGCGAGCTAGTGCTCGCTGATCTTACTGTGTGCATGTAAAAATAGATGGCTGCAGGTGGCTGTCCCTGTTGGGAGCCAGGAGATGCCTGCAGCTCCTGCTGGAAGCCGTGCTGCTGATGGGGCTGTTCCCACTGAGGAGCTGTCACAGCACCATGAGCGCAGCTGGGCTGCAGCCAGGACGGGCCCTGTTCTCTACACCTTCCTGCTTGCTGGCTCTGGCCTCTCCTCAAACACACTTCATTAATCTAACAGCAAAACTCATTTGGTGGGATAGTGAGTTGAATTAGCAGCTGATTTGTTCTTAGAATAAGCAGTCTGTGTGATTCTGACCTTAAAGCACAGCATTTTCAGCCAGAGCTGCCAGCAGCAATGGAGAGGTTGTTAATGCCATGGCATCGGGTGCTGGTGAGGTCTCTTTGGCTTTAAGCTGGGAGGGTGGTTAAGACTCACAGGGTTGATAACAGAAGTGGTGTTTGAGAGGAAGCTGACAGGAGGGCTTCATTAGCGAGGAGTAAAGGTTTGCTTGTTCTGATCTGTCTGAAAGCTGAACTCCAGGTTGAAATAAGAGCTGCTGGCATTAACAGCAAAACAAAAAAACCCACAAAACCCCTCTAAAAATAAATGTCAGCTTTTTGCTTTATTGGCTATGTGGACATGTAGGTATTGTTCTTTCAGACGATAATATTTATCTTTTCTCTTCAGAAACCAGTCTATTACAGAGTTCTTCAAACCAGTTTTAAAACAAGGTAAATATAAATGTCTTCCACTAACAAAATGAAAAATAAAGAGTTTTAATTATGTAGGTCTGCATAAGTCCTGACTCTTTCCAATCTGGAGCAGTGGCACAATGACTTCAATTTGCCAAACATGTCTAAATGAGCACATTTATACTTTTTCCTTAAAAACATAACTGAATAAATAACTTCCTGCTAAAATGAGCACGTTTAAGTAGCAATGTAATTAGTAAAGTCCTTTTATCACACTTAGGCTGGGTGGTTATAACGACGACAGCCATGTGAAAAATCATGCAGTTGTGATTTGATATGGGAAACAGATTGTGTAGTACTAACAAATGCTAAGCGATTGAGTAAATTTACTTCGGGCTGTGTGGGGGGGAGGTGAAATACCAAGCAATGATGAAGACTCTTTCCCCCTCCCCCCAGTATTGTGGTTGTGAATGATAAGTCTTCTCTTTTGCTCTTTCAGACCTTGGCCATAGAGACAGAAGTGTGTTGTGCTCCTCAGACACAGGAAACGTAAAAGATGCAGGAATTGAACTGTCTGTTCTACATGCTGGATGCTTTGAGAAGCAAACGACTCCTGCAAAGAAAGTTAGAAGGAAAAAGATGCCAGACCCAACACCAAAAACAAGTCCTATATTAGATGCCTTCTGGAAAGGAATTGAGAAAAAAGGCTCTGTAAACTTATTGGAGGACAACGCAGTATGCAAGGCACCGGGTTCAGCATGGCCAAGGGTTGTGATTCGGAAACTCTTTGTTACTGCAGCATCTCCCAGGAGTGTGTTGGCTGAAAAAGATAAAGGTGTCAAGCCTGAGCAGGGAAGAAGTGAGAAGTATGTGGATGTAACAAGAACACTGCTGTCTTGTGAAAACAGTTGGGAGCAGAAAACTGACTGTATGGATACAGAAGAGACCAGCTCAGACTCGGATGGATGGGTTGTAGCAGAAGCTGATTCTTGGAAGGCTGGTGCCAGAAATAACAGCAATGCAAACAGCACATCTCTGTGCCACAGCTCAGGGCTCCTCTTGAAGTTGCCGTGCACTCCGCCTGACTCCAAGTTTAGGTTAGCACTGGGAACTCTGCACAGAGGAGGAAAGCAGAAGACACGTAGAACGAAGCAATCTAAGGCACATCACTTAAAGCCATTTTCAAGAACAAGTGTATCACATCAGGTGTGTTTAGAAAGGTGGTTAGGATTGAAACTGGAGACTGCTGTGCATGCAGCTCTTGATCTAACGTAGGCTGAAATTCTGAGTGCTGCCTTTTGCATGTGCAACAAAGCTTTTTCTTCCTCTGTAAACGTTGGGTTGTGCCATTAGTAAGCTGGTTCATAATTGTTTCTCAGTAAATGAGAAATTCTGGCTTGAGAATAAAAAGGCTGATGTAGCTGCAAGCATGCAAATGCAGTGTGATTTATATGGTCGTTATTTCGTAGAGCAGATGTCCTTCTGGGAGTGGTGTTGTGTTTTCTCATGCTGTAACGTAGGGAACAGCCTGGCAGATTTCTGCTCTTTAGAAGCTGTGGTGAATATCAATTCAGATTTATGAACTTAAGCCACAGTGGTTGGATAGAATTGGGAGTAATCATATCAAGTATGTGGTATTTCAATACAAATTGAGTTATGTTCTTGTTTTAGACAAGCAAGAAGGCCCTTTAAAGAGTAGGTGTTTACTTAAGAAATCATTGTGTGCTTCCACAAGGTATGAATGAACACAAAGAGGATTAAGCTTGTCTTTTTTCTCCTTAGCACCATTCATTCTGCATCTGATTGTCTGTGCTTACTGTAGTTTTGTAGTTAAGTTCCTCATGGATTGTTGAGGGAGGCCAACTGGCCCAGAGAGATAGGTGGCTAACGGCCTTAATTATTACTGCAATACAGTGATTTAGAAACAGGCCAATCTGAAGAAAAGTTGGGAAAAAAAAATAGGGTGTGGAGGAAGAGTCCTTTTGATGAGACCATTGCTGCTGCATTTTAAGCTTGTCATGAAGTACATTGTTGTATTTCTGAGAGTGTGTGAGACTGAATGTATTCCGGAGCCAATGCTCAGCTCAGGACATCAACACTGTTTTTAAAACGTGTGCAATTAACATTTTATCCTCTTTATTTTTAGGGAAATGGATATTCAAGAAAAATATCACGTTCTGCTTCGAGGGAGGCTGCCTCAGGTAGATGCAGTACTACTCTGGGATTAATTAAGCTGTCAGGTTCATCGCTTACTGTCTTTATGTTTTTCTGTTGCATGTATGTAGTTAAAATAGATTCTCTAGCTTGTGATATGTATTATGGTAATTGAGTGCAAGATAAATGAATGTGGAAGTTGTCTCAGAAAGAGGGTTGTTTTGGTAGTGGGATTCAGGTGATTAGGACAATTTGCATACAATTGTATGGATGTCAGTGATAGTGACAGCCATTAAAAATAGTTTGTAACTCGTCAGAGGAAGCAGATTCAAGGTATGTTTATTGAAATAATAGGAGTTTCCTGTAAGGAATAAATCAAGTCCCTGCCAAAAATCACTGCTGCTGTGTAGTCCAAGCTATTTCTAATATATGGCAAGCTTGAAGAGGTTTAAAAGTAATTTGGGATTTTAGTAAAGAATGAATTGTTTATATGTTAGTAATTACCTGGTTTGATGTGCCAAATTCTACATTTTTCTACTATGTAATGCTAACTGAGAATGGCAATGTTATTCTTAGGAAGGATCAGGTCTTGCTCTACTTGCATGGCCCACCTCGCTTGATTTAATAATTGCCAAGCAACCACGCCGTTGTTACTGGCCCAGTCCAGGATGATTGTTCTTTAAAATAAGCTAAAAAATCCAGGGATTGCCATGGAGTGGTTCCTTGGCTGTGCAAACCTACTGGGCCCTGTGCTGCCATGAATCCCTTCTACCTATGCTAGCACTGGAGGCTGGCCAGTGCTGCAAGGAGCTGATCTGGCTGGGAGCTGATGGCAGTGTGTAGAAGTGGTGTTCTGCTGTAGGAGCTGAGCTGCTTCTAAAATCAAAGTATTTCACTTCTAGTTTAGCTAAGATGAGTGGCCAGGTAAATCTGAAGCGTGGTCTTTTGTGTTCAAGGAGAATGGATGTGCTGTTGTTCCTGGTCAAAAAGCTTCAGTTGTAGTTGATGTACAAATGCTTGTTGTCAGTTGTTTGGTTTGAGTTTTTCCTTGTTTTTAAGAGTAGACTGTTACAGTTTTGACAGCTTCTTGAACAGCAGTAGTGGTTTATTTCTTCTTGAATGTTTTTCCACAGGTGACCCATCCCAACCCAAGCAGGACTCAAAACATGATGTATCCTCTCCACATTCATTGAGAATGTCCCCTGAGAAACCTGCCAGTGTGTGGAAAAGCCAGTCTGCTCCATTGGTCGGCCGTAGAGCCCAGATGTCTTCTGGGAAGAGAAAACGCACTGTCGTGAGTGTGTATGCAAACAGCTCGAATCAGTGTGAAGAAGCAAGTTCCAGTGACCCTGCTTTGAGAAGGTCCTCTGCAAGTGGGAAAAATCGGAGGGCTGCTTTGGTTAAAAACATGCTGAAGTCTCCGTGCGTGGAGGCTGCTGCTCTGCCCAGACGGGATTCTCCTCGCTCAGAGGAATACCTTGACTCAAGCCATGAAAATGAGAAAAACAATTGCTCTTCTGGGGCTTTGGCATCATGTTCTGCACAGCGTCGTAATGAAGATAGCCGGGTTTCTGTTGTAGACACCAAAGAGAATCAATTGCAGGTGGCCAACTCACACTTCTGCTTGGACGTGTCCCTGCCTTCTCAGGAGAAAAGTGCTGTCTTGCCTTCTCCACACCATGTAAAACAAACAAATACTGTACTCACAAAAGATGTGAAATCTCACCTCCAGAATGCTGTCTTCTCTCAGGTAATACCAAAAAGATGTACGCTCAATAGAGCTGATGGTTTTTCACCTAGCAGCACTTCTTCAAGAACAGAAGAAAAGGCTTTAGAAGATGTTTCAGATTTTTGTCCAGTGGAAGGTTCTAAAAAACTTACGGTCTTGGAAGAGAGTGATAAAAGGGTTCAGTGCTCATTGCCTTTTAAACAAGGATGTGAGGACGATCATGTATCTTCAGAACTCTCAGAGTTAAAAGTTGGAAGCACCCGTACAGAGATGTGCAATATGAATGGCAAATCAAAAAGCAGTTTTGATAGTGAAGATGAGACTTTAGAGTGCATTCTAGATGATGATGATGATGATGATGAAACATTCATACCACTGCAAGAAATCCTGTCTTCAAGCGGCAGGCCTCAGACAGAAGCCCTGGAAGGAGACAGTTTTGATGATCTCCTCAAGGGCACCACGGCTCTGACAAATCATGTAAGTGGATTTAAAAAAAAAAAAAAAAAAAAAAAAAAAAGCATTGTCAGCTTTTTTTTTAGTGTCTTTTTTTCAATGACTGTCTTCCTTTGTTCTTAATGTGTGTAAACTCAGTTATTTCCCTGCAAAGCTGGGGACTTGGCTTACTTGAGGGTCTTGTGCTGTGCAGCGGAATGCAGTCAGTGTAAGGGTGCTTCTTGCCCTTGAGATGGTTCAAAAATCTGTGTCCACTACTTGGTCTGCCTGGTGTTTTCCTTGAGGTTGAATTTTGTGGAAACTGAAATACGTTAGGATTTCAAAACATGGAATGAATTCTGCTCACGAGGGATGAATGAAGAGGTATCTAACAGACGATTTACAGGGTATTATGGCAATGAATTGATTTGTCTTTTAAAAGTTACCCTATTCAGTGGCAGTGTGTCAAATAAATTGTGGCTTTGCAGCTCTACTGTAATGTTCATTAGCAAAGTCTTGCACCTGTGCTGGGTGTAGCGTTCCTACAAAGCTGATGTAGATTTGAATGGCTGCACTCAAGTGTGTCTGGCAAGGCTGGTGTTAACTTTCTGCCCAGCAGCGTGTGTTTCAGTGTGATGTGCTTCATGTTTGTGACCAGAACACTGTTGGTAAGCCGTTGGTTTTTCAGCTGTTGCTGAGCAGTACTGGCACAGTGTGAAGGCTTCTTTCTGTTCTCCGTGCTGTGGCCCTGAAGTGAGGAGGCCAGAAGGGGGAGAGAAGCCATAGTGGGGCACAGGCAGGACAGCTGGCTGCAGCTGGCCCATGGATATCCTGGCATGTTGTCATGCACTGCCATGAAATGAAAGGTGCTGCAGAGCTTCTGGCAGGCAGCCCTTAAGGCTCTGCTTGGAGACAAGGTAGGTGGTGGCTTGCTTCTGGGAGCTGATGGTGAGTGAATGCCAGGTGCATCACTTGTTGGTTTGTTTTCCCTTCTCTTGTTTAACTGTTATCTAACCCCAAGAACGTGCTTGCTTTTGCTCATCCTGCCCTGCTGCATGGTGAGGGAAGAGTGAGCAGGTTCTGTTGCCTAGCTGCTGACTGGGGGAAACCCACTATGGTTTTACACCACAGGAAAAAAACTTGTTGGCAGAATAGCTGTACTCTTGTCCTACTCATCTCCCATCTATAAATCTCTGGAATGGTTTATTTTGCTGAGTTTCTTTTAAAATGTTTTTCCATAAGCAAGTGTTAGGCAGCCAGATTGCTTTATCTGTCCTTACGAGTAATGGAGCAAGGAAATTATAGAATGGACTTTGATGGTTACATACATATTCTACAATCTTAATCAATGTGGCTGTGTAATTAATGGTCAGGAATGATAAACAGATACAGCCCAGATCAAGTGTTTGTGGATGTGACTGCATCATTTGGTGTATCCTCCTTCTGTGTAATTAGTGACCAGCACAGACAAAACAACTGAGAACTGTCCCAGAATTTCCATGACCATGGTTTCAGCATGTACTGGTATTTTTGTCTTTTGTAAGAAGGAGCACATGTGCAAGTTGGAGTACACTCTTGATTTCTCATTGTTCACTTTGGTCATGTTAAATGACTGTGAAATAAGGAAAGTGGACTTCAACATTCCCACGTTTTCCCACTGATTTGTTTCTGTGTTAGGATTCTCACCTGAAGCTTTCCCTTATCTAATGACTTAGGAGACGATGTAACAGAATGATGTTTTGCACTTCAGGAAATGGTGAAAGTAACACAGATGCACTGAATCATTTTCAAGGAGTTGTGCACAGGAGTGGGGGATTCCTGGAGTCTCTGTGGATTGCAATGAAGCTGTGCAGTAAAGGCTTCTGATGCAAATGTTCACGAAGACTTAGCTGCAGGTTGGCTTTAGGGAGAGAAACAGAAGCTTGCTTTGCTCTTCAGATTCATTGTGAAGCACGATCATTTCTGAATTAATCACTGAGAGATTTGACTACAGAAAGTTGTCAAGGAACTGAGAAATCCAACTATTAATTGTTTGGCTTTTCAGGGTTTCTTTTGAAATTTTACCTTCAGGTCAAGTGTATTTAAAATTGGAAGAGGCTAAAAGTGATTATAGCAGAAATGCTGAGTGATGGCCTGAAGCAGTGATTGAGGTGGGAAGGCAGGGCCAGCCCAGGAGAGCTCAAGTGCAGGCAGTGCAGCCGAGTGACTGGATTGTGTGGAGCCAGGATCCATCCCTTCCCAGGCCTCATTTAAGGGTTGGCAGTGGAGCTGAAGGCATCTCTTGGTGCAGATCCCTGCCTACCTGAGGCCTTCCAAAGATAAGCAGCTCTTTTCCTTCATTTCTGTATCCATGGCTGCTGCATTTGGGCTCATTCTCATTTGCTGCAGCCAAAGACTTTGCCACCCTGCTGTTATCATCCATAATAGCATTATGACTGATAGAGTAGTTTGCAGTAGTTTTAAAATGTCTTACTATTTCCTTTGCAGCTTTCTAAGCCTCCTGTTGGTACCCAGGTGTCATATGTGAACAGCTTAGAACATCTCTTGAAGGAGAAGGAACAATCTAAAAGGTTTGCTGTTTTTAAAGCTACTTTCAAAAGTTTAATATGGAGTTGTAGAAGCTTAGACTTACCTTGTCTCCCCAAACATGATGGGATTTGAGTGACAGCAAGTTAAGCTTTGCCTCCTGGCACTACTGCCATAGGTCTGATAGGACCTACCAGCGTGGCTTTACTTGAGAAGCTAAGTGACAGGCTCTCTGCAAGCAGTAGTGAGTGATATATGATATATCTGTCTCTCGCAGGAGCTGGACTAAATTTACTGCTGCCTTTGCTGTAGGTCACCTACCAGCTACTGGCTGCTGGTCAGGCATGAAATAAAAACTGTTTCTGTGGGCTGACTACACAAGTTTCTTCAAAGTCATCTGCAGCTCAGTTTTGTTTTCCAAAGTTGTGTAGACTGTCAGTTTGCATGCAGGTACACAGTTCAGTGGATAGAACTAATGAGCGCTCTTTCAGGGCAAACGTGTAATGTGGTGTGTGTGCTGATGGCAGTCACTGGTGGTAAGCAGGTGTATGTGCTAATAAATGCTTATTCTTAAGTGGTGTGAGTGCAGTAAGTGATGCTGAATGGTGATATGTTTTGCTGTTACTGGTATTGCAGGCTGGGTGAGCTGGAAAAGCGGTTGCGAGAAGACGTACAGAGAAAGGAAATTGATTCTTCAGATGGAGAAAATGAAAATGCTGTGGAGAATGGAGACCTCTCAGAAGAACACAGGTCCTTCCTATTCCAAAACCAATTAAATCCAGTTCTTTTTTTTCTTAGTCTTTTTCTCAAATCTCCCCCTTGTTCATCAGCTGTTGTTAATATGTCTATCGTGAGCCATTTCTATCATCTTTGGGGGCTGAGTGGATTTTCTCAGATGTCACTGTGTATTAACCTAACTCAGCTTTCACATAAGGCTGATGTGTTCATCATCTGAAAATGACTGCCTCAGACAGCAAATAGCCTCTTGTTCAAATTCATAAAAGCAATTTTGGATTTTACAGGGCATTTATAAAGAGATTTTCAGTAGTAGCTCATGCTATACCTGACTACCATCCTGGAGAAGATGTATTTGATTTATCAATCTCTGGGAAAATCTTCAATCAACATGACCTTGACTTGAGGAATTTCCATTTCATCCCTCAAAATCCTATAGAAAAACTTCTTCTTAGGTAAGAATAACCTCTTTGTTCTGTTGTGTTTAGCTGTAGGATTTTCACAAGTGTTAGCAGTTCTTAAGTTAAAACAGCATCTTGGCATGCAAATGAACTGTAGGCAAGATTGACTCGTTTCCTGAAATTGTCCTTTCTAGCTTAGTTATATGGAACAGTGAATAGCTGCTTGACCCTTCCTTCTTTCCTCTTCAGTGATTCTTACGAAAACATCTTAAATGAGGTGGGAGGGAGTGCTCTGGCCTCTTCAGTGTTTATACTGAAGGGCAGCAAGGCTTGTGAAGGGCTTGGAGAATATGCCCTGTGAGAAGAGACTGAAGGAACTGGGGCTGTTCAGTCTGGGGAAAAGGAGGTTAGGGGAGACCTTATTGCCCTCTTCCAATATCTGAAAGGTGCTTACAGCGAGAGTGGGGCTGGCCTCTTCTCAGTGGTGACAGGACGAAGGGAAATGGCCTTAAGTTGTATCAGGGGAGGTTTAGGTTGGATATCAGGAAACACTTCTTTACAGACAGGGTTGTTAAGCACTGGAATAGGCTCCCCAGGGACTTGGTTGAGTCACCATCCCTGGATGTGTTTAAAAACTGTTTGGATGTGGTGCTCAGGGCCATGATTTAGTGGAGGGTAGTTAGTTAGGGTAGTATGGTCAGTGGTGGTTGGACTCGATGATCTTTAAGGTCTTCTCCCATCTGAGTGATTCTGCGATTCTACTGTGCTGGGTACAAAAGCTTAACTGTCCCAAGGCAGACAGAGGACCTCAGTGATGAAGTTGCGTTATGCAGCGTTGCATTATGTCTGCTTAAGAATGTCCTGTGCTGAATGGGCCTGGGACCTCAGATTCCTCATAGTTAAGATTGCAGGAAGTCAGTTTATGGCATCAGTTAAATTCAGTCACTGAGCTCAAAGCGCAAATAATATGCATGTACAGCAGTTACCATGCTGCTAAGAGGGGTGTTCTTGAGGCTGTCAGGCTGCAGGTAGGTGGACAAATTCTTCTGTAATACCTCAAGTGCAAATCCTGAAGAATTCCATTGATTTCAGTTGGTGATTTACTGCCAGCTAGCTCTGTAGACTGAGAGCATTGATGACGTGCTAGAGGATTTGGTCTGTGTGTGTGTGCTGTTGTGGTTGTGAGGAGGAGAGAGGTCTCTGTTTGCCTCCTGAGGACGTTGTGTTTGTGTTACCTTCTTCTGGATTGAGGCCTGTCTGTTAATATGATTTAAAGATCACAGGGTTATAAGCTTCAAGAAGTATCTTGTAAATCAGTAACTGGAGGAATGAGAAGTAAATGAATCATCCCTTGCAGTGATGATTGAATTGCTTAGGTGTTCTGAAGCCACCCAGCTGTTACATACTGGCTCTCCAATGGACAAATGGAGGTCTTCCTAGCCACCTCATCAGTCAGATAGGTACATGGTTTATGGAGAAGTCAGGACTTGGGTTTCTCAGGAGACCTCCCAGTCCCAGTAGTTACTGAGAACAGGGGAGACTAAAGAGGTGTACGTGGGAAATTGGCTATTGTTAATTGGGTATCACTAGTTCAGCTGCTTAGGGCATACATTACTTTCTAAGGAAGATTAAAATAGTTTACTACAAAATCTTACAGATTTTCTGTTCTCCCAACAGTTATTTGTGCACTTCAGCAAAACTTACATGGCAAGATGAGACCATTTGATTTTAGTAGCTTAATTTTTACCTCCAGATTATTGAAAATGAAGGTTCTTTTTATAAAAAAAAAAAAAAAAAAAAAAAGTTGAGGTTGTTTCAACTTCAAACATTCTTTTCTTTACCTGTAAAAGAATGTGCAAGTTTCATTGAACAGTGAAGGGAAAAATATAATCTTGCTGACCTGACAGAATCCAGCAGCCTGTCTGTGTAGACAGGCATAATGGTTCACAGTACAGTGATATAAATCAGTGTTTGCTTGCTAATATTGTTCTCCAATAATAAAAATGTTTCCAAATCTTGTGATATGGCATTTTGGAGATAATGATGGCTGCTCTCTACTTAGCACTTAAAAATTTTGTCAAGAATAAAGTTCAGTTGCTACAGCATCTCACAGCAGGTAAGAGCATATGAAGGGTCAACTATGAAGATAAGATGAACTTACCTGCATCTGCTGTTGGTGATCTGAGGGGTGGGGAAGTTCTCAGTGCTTTTGTGAGATTGCTGCTGCAGTCACTAATGGATTGTTCTCTTCTCCACTTTGTCTTGCAGTTCTGATGTAACACAGCAGCTTTTTTTGGCTGTTCATGGTTTTCTGAGTTCTTACAGTTGCAGTGTGTGTCCCATTCCAATTCTGAAGTGGCTTTTTCAGGTAAGGCCATACAACCTCTCACTGAGAATTTCTGAAAGCCTTACTGAAAAATGGATTGGGCATTTAGCTATTTATGAGAATCTTGCTTTTAAATTGTGAGAAGAAATTGTATCTGGATAGACTGTTCTTCCTGAAAGCTGGTCACAGTACAGATAACTGGTACCAGTGAATCTGTTGCATTGGGTTAGCAATTCTTTAATCCAAAACAACTTTTTTTTATGGGTTCTGATATATTTTTTTTTCCCCCTGCAGTCTGAAATATTTTGTCATTAGAAATGAAAACAGTGGCAATAGCTTTTTTTTTTTTCTCCATTTCCTGAGTGACTGCAAAACCTCCTAACCTTGCCTGTCTTTGTACACAGTATTTCATGTGAAAATGGCACAACCCATGCTGGATGAGGAAGTATTTCAGGATGTCAAGTGTGGGGCAAATCAGAAGCAAACATTAATTTGTTTCCTTCCACCCTCAAAAAAAAAAGTGCACTCTGCAATTTGTACAGACATCACCTTGTAAATCTAAGTACTGCATTTTGTATTTGTAAAACGTTGGCTCAAAAAGTCTAGAGACACTCGAAGGAAGTGTGGCAGTTTTCTTTTTATATGTCTGTGTTGGGAATTTACCTCATTCTGTTACTCTCAAAAATGCCCCTGTCCTGTCTTCATTCTATTACTATTTGCCAACCATTCCTAAAATGAAAAATAAAACTGGACTCCCTGTAGGATTGCAGCCAGTCAGTTGACTAACTTTGTGCTTCTAGCAAAAGGGGAACATTTTTGTCCTCTTACCTCATTTTCCCCAGCTGGGGAAAGATTGCCTTGCACTGCTGACATGAGCTCTGGCATCCTTCAGACAAGGTGGGAGTGTGAGGCAGCTCAGTTTGCTCAGCCAGCACAAAACTGTCTAACACATGGGGGGCAAAATGAGGTGAGAGACACCAGGAAGCATGATGTGTATTTCTCTGTTGTATCTTTGTAGTCAGGCATTTGTTGTTTTGGCTGAGTATTGAAGATGCTCAATTTACCCACGATTGGTAAAGGATGCAGTCAATTGCCCTCGCTTCTGTTTAAAGAGTTCAATTTGATCCCAGGTAGAAATGGGTTCCAAAAGGATATACGATACCTCCATTCTCTTACTCCTCAATACCTTCTTATGACTAGATGGATTCAGCTTGGGGTTGTAGCATTCTGGTACTGCAAACAACTGCTTCTAATGTATTTGCAGAACTGTGTGCTGCTTGAAATGATCCATAATTATTCTGTTTTCTGTTTGTGTTGCTGAAGAGGGCTTGGTACTTATTTGCTGTTCTGTTGTTTTTATTTTACTAAAGAGAACTGAGGTCGTGCAGCTCAGTATTTGACATACAGCTCTCTTTTTCTCCTGCACAGATGATGTCTGTTCATCCTAGCTATTGTGTTTCCACCCAGATTTTAGACAAGTTGATAGAAATAACACTAAACAATGGTGAGTATTTGAGAGATGGAGAACTTACCACTGAACAAAATCATCTCTCTTCTGCTAAACAGAGGGGGAGGAAAAAAGCACTGGTTCTGTTCTGTGTTTCTGACATGAGCCAGAAACTTCTGTTGCTTATGTCTTGAATTGGTCCTCAGTAAGGTTGTGCAAGCTTTACCACAAGATGTCGTCCTGGTGTATATTTGCCTCGCTGTGCATGTGATACAGAACCTTTTGCACTTGTTCTATCTTTCACAAATGGGATTGACCTGAGGAGGAGCCCAGTTTGATCCAAAGTCCTTTCTGTCTTCTACATTAAAAGCTTTTTGTAGTTTAGGGGACTACAAGATGGTTTTCACCTAGTAGCACCCAACACTGCATAGTTCACTTTCCAAATTAATGATGAAAGAAAAAACTGTATGCATGCACAACTGTATACATGCACAGAAACACCTTGAAGGGTGGCTTGTTTGTGTGTTCTGCCTTCCTTCATCTGTACTCTAAAAACTTCTTGAGTTGCTACTCAAGATCCTTTGTATGTTCCCCATGTCTTCATTTAGATCCATCACAGTCACTGTGACGGTTTGCCAGTTAACATCATTATAGTAATCAAGTTCACTTTTGAAGCACTTGGTCAGATCTATTGAAATTTTTCTATGTATTCTGAATGTCACTGGAAACAGGACTTGTTTGGTATGAGAGGGATTGTAGCCTCTTGTTGCTTTGTTGGTGCTCAGGTTGTTTTGGAAGGAGTCACTGAAACTGATCAGTGAGTGCTCAAAGAACTCAGAGGGGTCTCAGCACATCTCTGTATCTTGAAACAGGATGAAGTCACCCGCAGTTACTCCTGAGAAGTTTGTTAAACTACAGTGTTGCCTCCTGTAGAGTCTCCAGGATGTTCTGAGGCATTCTGTTCTGTTGCTAAACTAAAGATGCATTTATTTTTTTTAACTGAGTAGAACACTGAGATCTGAAACTACAATGTCTCAAGTGTTATTTGTTTATGTTTGTGCATGTTTTTCTTGAAGTAATAGCTGGATGTCACACTGAGTGATGTGGTCAGAGCCATCATGGGTGTTTGATGCTTGAACTTTATGATGTTCCTGGTCTTTCCAGACTTAATGATTCTACAAAGGTGTAGAATTTAGTATAAAATACTGCATTAGACTACTGTAGTCCTGCTGTGGTTCTGCAAGTAGCAGCAATTCTTCTGAGATCAGAGCTACTAGAATGGATTAAACTTCTGGGAAGGAGTTAATGCAAATAACTCAAACTAATATGTCCCATATCTCTTACTTGTAGCCTCCATCAGTGATGAGCAGTCTAAACCGTGGATCCCTTCCCTAGCTGATGTCACAACTGTTTTTGTCAATATGGGTATTATGTTCAGGTCTCTCTTTCCATTGCAACATCTTCAGCCCAACTTTAATGAGCGGGATATTTTGTAAGTGTTTTCATTTTGATATCTATTGCTTAGGTCCTTCATGACCCATTGGTGTCTTCTGCTTAGAGTCAGTGTTGTTTGTTGCCCTACGGCTTCCTAAGGGGGGTTTGCAAGAGTTGTAGCCTAACTGTAAATAATGAGTTACAAGTTTAAGGTGTGTGTGCTCTGTAGCTGGGGACGGTTGTCATTTGAAGGTGCTTAAAACATGCAGGGTTTTTTCCTTCAGTTTGATGTGGATAAGGCTTTGTGGTCATTTGAATTGCTGATTGCTCCAATTAGTGTCTCTTTTATTAGAAGTCAGAGGCAAGGAACAGTGAGCAAAGAACAGCCGGGAGGATTTGCCGACTCTGCCAGTCCTGCCTTCTTCTGTTTACCAGAAAGCAATCTAATGAATGTCATCAAGGTGAGAAAACCCTACTTAGTGCACACGGGGTTTTTTATTTGCAAGCAAAAACCCTGGTACCTTAATTTAGCTTTGAGCATGGTCCTTGGAGTAGATAAAACCCTAGCATAGCATCTAGCTTCATGTTCAGCAGGTGATCCTTCAGGAGCTGCTTGGGGGGGAATAGAATGCAGGCAATTACTAGGAGATAAGCTATGGATACATAAGTGTTACAGTGACAAGTTGTTGCTTGAAGGAAATTTTAACGTGAGGGTGCAAAACTTAAGTTCTCATTACCCTTTAATAGAACCTAATTTCAGATTTTAATGTTATTTTTGTTTTTAAGTTTTTAGACTTCTGCACAACAGTAATTCAAGATGGATATACAGATCAAGAAATATTGCTGCTGCTTCTGTTGCTTTTTAAAATAAGCTTGGACAAACAGCTAAAGCAAGTCTCTTTAATAGATTTCCAGTGCCTTCTCACAAAGCTTCTAATAAGTATTAAAGACTGGGATACAAAGGTAACTTTGGAGTTCATTTTCTGGTATTAAGTTTATGGAAGTGCAATTTAATTTTTAAGAAGCTTGTTTCAATTTTTTTTTTGTTCCTTGGCATAGTAGAAAAGAACTGCTTGACAATGTAACGTGAACAAACTGAGAGCTTTTTAGCTCTGTGGGATTTGGGAGGTGATTGGTCATACTGGGAGAGTGTTTGCCCAGTAACACTTTGCCTGTCTCTTCTGCATGGGGCTGCTGTACTGAGCTGGCAGTGATTTGGGTGAATACTGGTTAAAGATAGCTGTTTGACAGAATGAAGCCAATGATTGCAGGGAGCAAAAGCAACCTGATCACAGCCTACTGCAAAATGCTCTTTAGCAGGCAGTGGGAGTCTCTTCATGGGCATCATCTCTTGCTAGCCCCATTCTTGTTAGCATCTATGCTGTGTATTTTGCTTGGGAGCAGATGTGTATTTCTTAGCAAATAAAACAAACACCTGCTGTATGCACAACTCAGTAATCTGGGGATTTTTTGAATTGTTTTTGTTCTTTTGCAGATGCCTGAGCTCTGCCTGGGGGTGAGCGAACTCTCCAGTCAGCACCATAATCTGCTGTGGCTGGTTCAGCTGGTGCCCAGCTGGATAACACGTGGAAGGTAATGGCACTACAACAGCTGATTTCTTGGTGTAAACCCAAAGCCTGAGAAATGCAGTAGCTGTTACACAAGTGGTGGTTCAGGTTGTTTTTTTAATACTTCAAAACAAGCAAAAAGCCTAAACACCAAGCAAGCAAAAGCAACGCTGAACCAAGTATTTGGGTTTTCTTGTATGTTTCGGTTGTTGTATGTGCAGTTTTTGTTTGAATATCGTTTCTTTATCGCCTCTTCTGTGAAAAAGGGTTGTTTTCCATTTCATGGACTGCAGACTTCCTGGTGCTTTATGGTAGAAAAACGATTGACAGCTTCAGATTCAAACATCTATCACCATTTTTGTCTGAGTGACCAAAAGTTAAATGTCCTTTGGATGATGTGTCCGATTTTTTTTTTTTTGTGTCTGTCTGTTATGAGTTCTGTGTGCTGAAATAAATATTGTAGTGTAGCTGAGAGATGATAGTGACTTTGCCCCTTGCTTTCGGACTTGGAGGCAAGCAAGTATGTAGCAGTATTATGCGTGAAAAGCTGCATTGAGGCAAGAATGTTTATGTCTTAATGGCCTCCTTTCTAGGTTAGTAACATTCTGTAATATAGCTTTGCTAGGCTTTGTAGCAGCAGTGAATGTGAGATGCTACCTGGGAAATGAGTTTTAAAAAATCCCGTACTTGTTTTTCAGGGAAGTAAGGCGGCGCCTGAGCCTTGTGATAATTGCAAAGCTGCTTAACAAAAAGCACATGAGGATACCTGATGACTGTGACAAGCAGGTACTGCACGTCTGTGTGCAGAAAGCATCCATGTTGTTGTTGTTGTGCTCGAATGTACTTTGTGTGGTACCATAGGCCTAGTTTCCTGTTCAGAATGGCCTGTCACTGACTTTTGTTTAGATTACTAACGGAAGTGTTTGCACGTGTGTAACCAGTATATTCTGCACTTCAAGTGCTGTGTTACTTATGTGCCTAAGTGTTCACTTTGAACACTGAAAGAAGAGCAGACTTCTCTTCAGTGCTCCTCTTACATATCTGTGTGGAGTCACTTTGTTTTCATAGGAGGGATCTGCTGGTGAGGATGTGAACATTTTATAAACATGTAAACACTTTGGCAGTTCTTGACTATTCATAAACCAGAGCTTAAAAGCATCAATGTTAATTAAGTCCCTGCTATAGATGTTCTTGTCTTAGATGATATGATAGTGGTGCTCTGTTTCACGTTCTCCATTGCCAGTAAAACAATCCCACTTGTAAATGCACGTGTATCTATAGATGTCTCTTCTGCATCAGTATCTGGTGTACATGAAGCCTTCTAATCTGCTAGAGAAGATGAGGAAAGATGAGCAGCAGAATGTCAGTGAAGAACACATTAAAGAGCACATTAATACAGAGCTGGAACAGGAGGTATGTAGCCAAGAGGACTTTATTTTTTTTTTGCATTTGTGTTTTTTACACCTGCAATTTTGAAAACAAATCCTTTATTATAAATTAATTTAGGAAAACTTCCATTCAGCTGAAAATTCAGAATTGGTTTGGTTATTTGAGACTATGAAATGTATTAGCAAGTATTTTGGTCTGGATGTAGGTGATGGGGAAAATGATGCCAAATGTGAATTTAATTTTCTGTAACTGAAGGCCCAGAAAGCTTTGTGGGTTAGCTAGGTAACTTACAACAGCATAATACTGTTTTTAAATGTTATGATATATGAATGTATTACTTCCAATTATTTAGGAACAAATTTAGGAACAAAAAAGTCTGTCCTCTTATTTGTTTGTTCAGGGTGCCACTGAAGTCATGACACCAAATTATTAAAGCAGTGAGGATGCTCTGTGTTAAGATGGTTTTGGCTGCTACAGCTCTGTTTGTTTCTCTACAGGTATATTACCTCATCTACATCCTGCTCCATCTGGTCAGTGAAGCTAGTTTCTTTGACACTGTAAATGCTGACCAAAGGGTGAGTAACTTCAGTGACCAGGTCTTTAGATTTTGATATACTAATTATCATTAATAAACTTCTGCTCAGAGGCAAAGCAAATGCAGAAGGGCTTTTCTCTGCAGTAAATGCAAAGAAAAACTTCTGTGTTTTTCCAAGTGGAATTATGGAAAAAGAGAAGGCTGTAGATCAGCAGATGTGTTATTTTTCACAGAATAAATGGAGATTAATACATATTCTCAGAACTTCAGTGAACCTGTGTGAACTTTATTGTGAAGCTGAAATTTTTCAATCTAGAAGAAAAACGCTTTGAAAATGTGTAAACCTCAATGAGGTTTAACAAAAGCAAGTGTAGAGTCTTGCATCTGGGGAGGAATAATTGCATGCACCAGTACAGGTTGGGGGATGAGCTGCTGGAGGGGAGCTCTGCGGAAAGGGACCTGGGTGTCCTGGTGGACAACAGGTTGGCCATGAGCCAGCAGTGTGCCCTTGTGGCCAAAAAGGCCAGTGGCATCCTGGGGTGCATTAAAAAGAGCGTGGCCAGCAGGTCAAAGGAGGTGATCCTCCCCCTCTACTCTGCCCTGGTAAGACCTCATCTGGAGTACTGCGTCCAGTTCTGGGCTCCCCAGTACAAAAAAGACAGGGATCTCTTGGAAAGAGTCCAGCAGAGGGCCACGAAGATGGTGAAGGGCCTGGAGCATCTCCGCTATGAAGAAAGGCTGAGTGAAATGGGTCTGTTCAGCCTTGAGAAAAGGAGACTGAGAGGGGACCTGATCCAGGTCTATAAATATCTAAGGTGTGGGGGGCAGAATGGCGAGGCCAGACTGTTTTCAGTGGTGAGTGGAGACAGGATGAGGGGAAACGGCTGGAAACTGCAGCATAGGAAGTTCTGCACCAATGTGTGCAAGAACTTCTTTACAGTGAGGTGACGGAGCACTGGAACAGGCTGCCCAGGGAGGTGGTGGAGTCTCCTTCTCTGGAGATGTTCAAGACCTGCCTGGATGCCTACCTGTGCGACCTACTGTAGGGAACCTGCTTTGGCAGGGGGGTTGGACTTGATGATCTCTGGAGGTCCCTTCCAACCCCTACAATTCTGTGATTCTGTGAAAATAACCAGTAAAATATGCTGAAACATAACAGCTGTGTTGGGGTGCAGTTGTGTGGCAAGTGAAGGCTAGGACTGTATCTCTTCTGCTCTCTGTAGCAATATTTCCCTTCTTGCAAAGTGTGAATATCTGTTAACGAAGACCTTCTGTTTGGCCTTCTGGTAGTCTCGATTCCGATTTCTGCAAGCATTTGCTGTGAGTTGCTTCATGGTGTTTGTGCAAGTCTTCTGTCCCATTGAACCACTCCTGGCTCTTAAGAAATGTCATATGATCTCATGAAGATGCTGGTAAAGCATTATGTTTGCTTACATTTTACGGAGTCGTGGAATGGTTTAGTGACCACTGGAGGTCATCTGATCCAACCACTCTGTTCAAGCAGTGCTGCCTAGAACAGGTTGCCTAACACTGTGGCCAGACAGCTTTTGAATATCTCCAAAGGGTGAAGCTGCCTAACCTTTCCTGCAACCAGTTTGAGTACTCAGCCACCTCCACAGTGAAGTGTTTTCTCATATTTAAATGAAACCTCCTGTGTTTCAGTTTGTGCCTTATCGCCTCCGTCACAGGAGCCTCTATTTTAAAACAGCTTCTTTGCAGCCTCCCATCAGACATTTTTAGACATTGATAAGATCTCCCTGAACCTTCTCGTTAGGCTGAACAGTCCCAACTCCTCCAGCCTTTTCTCAAAGGAGAGGTGTTGTAGCCCCTTAATTGCTTTGGTGGCCTTTCATTGCACTCCCTGCAGTGTCTCTGTGTTGACTGGGCACCACGCTGCAGGGAGGAAAGGATCACCTCTTTCAGCCTTCTGGCTGATGTCCTGCTGCTCAGTCTTTCTGACAAGCAGCCAGGTGGTTGGAGTCCCCTTTTAGGATCAAAGCCTGTGAATGTGAAGCTGCTCTTCTGTCTGTAGAGGGCCTCATCTGCTTGTTCTTCCCAGTCAGGTGGCCTGCAGCAGGTACTGCTGTAATGTCACCTTTACCTTTCCTCTCTTTAATTCCAACCCATAAGATCTCAGTGGAGTCTTTATCCATCCTCAGGCAGCTGCTTTTACTCATAGAGAGCATCGCACCCTTGTCTTCCCATCCTGTCTCCCCCTGAAGGCCGTAGGGCTTCAGTTTCCTACTCGATTGCAGAGAGGTGGTTGTGTGCTGTAATATGAAGTCAAACCACCTTTGGTATAGAGAAAACTTGTATTGCAGTGACCTTCTGGAATTTGATCTTTATAACTGCCTTCCTGAAGATTTATGACAGGGATTTAAAATTCAGTTAAAAAACAAAACAAAAATCAAAAACCCTGCAGCCATATACACAAACCACTTGCATTTCTGAATTTCTCGATGAAGAAATAGTCTGTTCTTGAATGTGAGATGTGGGGTGGAATTGGACAGTAGCTGGATATTATGCAGGTTGGACATTGTATGGAATTGGTATTGTCATTTCAGTTCTACTCACCTTGCAGTTGGATGGGGTGAACTGTCACTGAGGCACCTGAAAATGTTTATAAGTGGAATTTCATTGCATCTCACTTAGAGAGTGCAGCTGCTTTGCAGCAGGTCAGTGAGAGACTGAGAGCAGGAATTTTATCATGAAATTCAGAACGTCAGATCTTGGAGCTGTTACTGGGGATGGTGGAGTTACAAAACTGTTATTAAAGCCATCAGGAGCATAGAGAGAAGTATCAAGATCAGTGCTTAAACCCTGTGTGTGTTTTACCTTCTCAGCTAATTCCTATGGACTGCCAAAGGAAATTACCTGAATCGTGGTTACTGAAGAGGTTATTTGCAGCTGTTGTAACTTCAAAACCTTTTTCCATCAGTGAAAGACCTGAATTGTATTTTTCTTGCTACTTTGGGAACAGAGGGGATTTACAGATTAGCAACTTCAACATTTGTGATGTGTAGCTGTGTTCTAATGAATCTTTACAATTGCTTATTTAAGCTCATAGAACTTCAGGTGCATATCAACAGCTGGTACAGGATCTTGTAGTCTTGTTTTCTTTCTTCTTCCCCCTTCCTTACTTCCTAGTTTAGAGAAAAGTTCAGATTAAAGCATGTATTTTTTCACATTGAAAGAAATATTTGAAGTAAATATTTTAGTTTCAACATGGCCATTTAAATAGCCATACTCTTTTTTTTATCTTTATTTAGCAACACTTACTGAAGTTTTGTAGTACCTTGGATAAGCACATAAAATGTGATATTAGGGAAGATGCGAGGCTGTTCTATCGAACAAAGGTAAGACCCCTTTTCTTGTTACTTTTGTTTGGTCTTTTCTAGTGCCGTTCCCTCCTCTCAACACTGGAAGTTCCAAGACTTCCTTGTGGATTTATTTTTCCTGGTTTTGCTGTCTGTCTGTATGCGTAAATGCAGGTCTGTTTTAATGCACTGAAAATACTCTTTGCTAACAACAGGATGCCGGCAACACTAAGATGTGAGCTTGTCTTCCTCTTAGGAAGGCATCTCAACTTTCAGACAACAGAGTTGCTCCTTTTCTCTCCCGTGGCAACCTCTGATTCCTGTCAGTTATCAGTCTTGTACTTTCAGGAATGGAGGCAATATGCAAAGCTGGATACAGAGGGCAGAAGAAACCAGCCAGACTGTCTTGTGTGTCCTTTATTTTCAAAGTAGTTAAGTTAGTTGTTAAAACGTTGTGTATTTATGCCAACACTGTATGTGGTGTAGCATCAAGCTTGGCTAATTGTCTTTCATTTGCTTTGTGGCATGTAGCTTGCTAATGGTAGTCCTAACTCTGACTTTCGTGCTCTGCATGCTGTCATAGCAAGCTGAATCTCAGTGTTGAAAAGCATTGCCTTCTTCAGCTTTATGTCAGATGTTTGCAGTTGTGTTCATAACTCTCAAAAAGGCTGTGGGTTTTTTATTCAGCCAGATGGGTTAGAGCATGGATCCTGTCAATGAGTTAATGAATCTTGCCTTGAATTTTTGAATCTCAGCTCCCTATTCTGTTTGTTTTCCTTGCACTGGGAGAGGATAACCTTGCTCTGTTTTTCCTTATTGCTACTTCTATTTTTTCACTGTAGCACTGCAGCAGCTACCAGAAGAGACCACTGTGCTGGGTTTTACATTGAACGCAGAGCAAATCTCAGCTCTTGTATTTCACACCTGCTTGTGGTTGGCTCTGAGGAGGAAAAAAAAAAAAAGAACAAAAAAACAACACCACACCAGGTTTCTGTATAAGGAATTCATTTTGGAATCGTGGTGCTGCATTCTTGGCTTCTGTGATTGCATTGTCAGGCACCTTTTCTAGTTAGAAACAAGCCCCATGTCACAAACCTAACTGAACAGGGGCTGAGAGAGTTTTTGGAGGCCAGAGGCTTGTGTGGTGACAGACACTAAACATGGAAAATCACGTGTTTGTGTAGATACCTGAGTTGGGGATGTCGTTGGAGTGCAGGTGGTGATGCTGTCTGCCTGTTGTCAAACTGTTCCCTCCCAGAAAGCCTCCAGCGTTGGATTTTTGGTCTGGGTGGTGGCGATTGTAATTTGTGACTTTTCTTAACAGAAAGGCTAAACTAATCACTCTGAATTTGCAGGTGAAAGACTTAGTTGCTAGGATATACGGCAGATGGCAAGATCTGATACAAAACAGCCGGCTTACTCAGGTACTGTGAGGAAACATTCCTGTTTGTTTTCGTATTGCAGAGCCGTTTATATTTAGTTAAAACTCCGTCTTTGCTCGCTTGGGTATAACAGAGATATCACCTGGATCCTCAAAAGTGCTGTTCTCACCAATGGCTTATGTAACACCCTGAAGTGCTGACACTGAGTCAAGTTGCAGGGCCTGTCTCTTATTACAGTCATTAGCAGATGCTTCAGAAGGGACTTTTGAGTGGGGCAGGAATGCAGCGAGGCACTTCCTGCTGTTGTCTGGCAGTTTGACTTGGAGGCTACTCCAATCCAGTGCTCTAAGCACATCTGTTTAACAGCTCTGGATGAACATAGCCCCTCCAATCTGTCTAATTCTGTGCAATGATTAGGAAAACCCTTTAATACTTTGTAATCTGGTGAATTTCTAACAGGAAGTTTAAATTACATGTATATGCTTAGTACTGATTTCAGTTAAAAACTGTGTAATTAACGTTTGTCTCTAAAGCATATTTGATCAGTCAAAGCAGTATTCAGAAGAAGACCTCACTTGTAGTATCTAAGGTTTCCTGCTACAGGAAGGGAAGTGAATTAGGTGGCAGATGTGGTTGCAGAAGTTACTTAGCAGATGATGGAAGCTGGTAAAGATACAGCTCTTAGAGACATTTGGGTTTCATTCACGTATAGGGATGGTGTTTCCAAATAACACTGTAGGGATTTGCAAACTGATGTGATCTTACACTAAGCAGTTGCCTGCTCTCCTTACTTCAATGTTTGTTGGTTTGTTTTGAGTTTTCTGTTTTGTTTCTACTCTTCAGGGAAAGCTACATGACTTCTGGGAGCCAGATTCATGAGATCTTGCCTAGATCAGGGAAATAACAGCAAAAAAAAACAACCTGAAACCGAGGAATGTACAGAAGGAATGGAGCTTCACCTTGATCAGAATGCAAGAATTACTGGCCGCCTGAATTAGAACCTGAGCTTGGTTTAAGCAAATATGAAAAACACAGTGATCCAATTTGATTGGCATTGCTTTTACTGTGAACACTGTGGCACTTCTGAAAGTGGGTGAACTGAAGCAGCTCTGTAGCTCTGTCTAGATGGAATTTTATCATGTTGAAAGTTGAAGGAAGCTTTATTTCCGCTGTTAATTGTGAAGTGTCTTTGGAAACTGTGTGTATTGGTTTTCTATAACCTACAAGTATTGCTTTGGGATGGCTGGAAAAGAACTGCCCTGTGATGTGAAATGAGTCTAGAAACAGTATTATACCTTCTCTGTTGTAAGCAGGTGAGGAAGTGCTTCACTACTGATCTGAATAGCAGAGTTGCCCACACATCTTGGTCTGCAAAGCAAGATTAATTGGTCTGACCATCCAGTGTCTCTAAATAATAAAATGGCAGTGATGTGTGCACAAGTGATGGGGTGTTTTGTTCACTTGAGGGTGGAGACAGCTGAAGAGAGGCTGTGCCCATACAATGTAAGTGGATGCTGCTTTGTTCTTTGTTAGAAGACAACAGAGCAAAGCAGAACTTAATACAAATAACAAAATAGCATTTGCTGTTACTGCAGTGCATTTGTTTTAACTTCCTCATCTTCAGATGTTATTTATGCAGTGAATGTGACAGCACAGGAAGTGATTTTGTAAGATCCTATTGTAAATAAGCTCTCCTTACACGAGTGGCCTTGTGCTACTCTTTAAAGAAAAATCCCTTTAAGCACTTTCTCTAAATGGAGAAAATGCTGTTCCTAAAATATCAAGTCTGAGGATTTGAGGAGAGGTGGCCAGTGCATGTGAACGTTAACTGAAAGCTGTATGAGTAGTGAATTCCTTTGTGCAAAGTCTTGCTGCATACACAGCGTGAGCTCAGAGCTCCGTGGGCTGTTTGCAGTAATGAGAGGAGGATGTAATCCCTGTGTGTGTGCTTTCCGTGTGAATGCTGTAATTTAAACGTACTCTGTGGGCTCTGTGTGTGTGTGTGTGTGTGTGTGTGTGTGTGTGTGTGTGTGTGTGTGTGTGTGAACAGGAAGTTACAGTGGGTAGAATACCAAATGGGAAATCCAGATTTTTTAAATACTACGTTTGTGTTTTATAGTACTGTTTCCTTTTAATTTGTGTAGATTGACCTATCTTCTCCTGTACAGTAAACTTCCTACCGCTTGACAGGAATGTAAAGTAAGGTTAACGTTAAAGTTAAATCTGAAGTCTGCATGTTGTGTGTAAAGGAGCTGCTGTGAGTGGGCCGCAGGCTCCAGGGGGGTTCTGTTGGGGAATCGGTGTTTTGTCTTGCCTTTCAAATGTAGGCGAAGTCTGCAGTCTCTGCACCCTTCACAGGACTGTTAACTTCTCTTTGTCTCGGTGAGTGTTACATCGTTATCTGAGGGCAGAAAGAAGTCCCTTTTTTAATCCCAGCGTGTCTCTTTGGAATCGGTTGAATCTACCTCAATGGAATCTCCGACAACAGGACTGTCTGAGGCTGAAAGTAGGAATGGTGTGTCGGTATACAGGTATGCACTGCCCTCCTCTGCTCTGCCCAGCGCTCCTTGTGCGACAACATTCCATCTGGTTGCAGTTGCTTCTTATGTTTGAATATATTGGATGTGATTTTATTAATGTTCCTGTCTTTTTCTCACTAATGTTGTATACGGTTTTTAAAAGTACGCTTACTTTAACGTGTATATATTTTCTTACCATGTAAAATTGAATTTGTGGTCCTGTATATTTTGGAGAAGGAAAGGGGTGAAATTTAGATCAGCATCTTTGTTCCTCGTGTTGCAGTTTGGAGCACCTTGAAAGTGCTGGGGATGTTTTTCCTGTACAAAATAACCACTTTGTTACTTACTTTTATTCAGTAGACCAGTGAGAAAATAAAACCAGACTTTTCTAATCCGATGTCTGTGCACAAAGTCACCACATCAACCGCTGTGCAGAAATACGGCTGCAGGTCCTATTTGGGTCTTCCTGCAGTGCTTAGGTTCACAGCCGATTAGCTTACTATAAATGGAGAAAGTCTTGGAGTAATTCTTAGCTCTGCCAGTTCTGTGTTTTCATGCTTCATGCCTGTGTATACATTCGGGCTTTTTCCCCCCTCCTTCTTTGTCTGGACTTCCTTCCATCTGTCTGTAGCTGAGTTCCAACCCTTGGTTGCTCCTTCTGGACTTTGGTTGAATTGGAGCTTGTCAGTACCCTGGCAGAGGTGGAACCAAAGCATTGCTGCAATGTCTTGAATGGGGCTGCTGAGCTGAGTGCTGCTCCAGGGCTGCGAGGAACGGCCCAGCAAACCTGCTGCCATCTTATTTCACCCAGCCAGAAGTTACATGCATTGAAAAAAGCTGTTTGCACACTACATGTCTTAACTGCTTTGGTTGTCTTCAGATGTACATTTTTGCACTGAGGTTTATCTTTTGATATTATGTTGGTTGTACTAAGAACCATGTTATCTTGTCTCATGGGCAATTGGGTGTACTTCATTGCAGTAATCACAGATAAAAAACAATTAAAAGTGGACTATAAAATATACATTTGTGACTTTGATTTTTTTTCTTTTTTTCTTTTTCTCCTGACAAGCCTCTCCATGGCTTTTAAAAAAAAGAAACCTGCCTGCAAAGCTATTTGC
Organism: Lagopus muta; assembly: GCF_023343835.1. Classification (NCBI taxonomy): domain Eukaryota; kingdom Metazoa; phylum Chordata; class Aves; order Galliformes; family Phasianidae; genus Lagopus; species Lagopus muta. The sequence continues at coordinate 53,566,126 of NC_064437.1, read as the reverse complement.
ACATCTCGTGTCCTCCCAGAGCTGTTGTGAAACTTGGTAATGGAAGGGGATTTCAGCAGATTTCAGAACGGCCTGCAGGCAGGGCTGGCTGGAGGGCATGCGGATGCATCATTGATGCAGTGGCTGCAGGAGCTCTCTGAAGTCCCCAAAGCCTGGAGTTGAGCTGAGAACACCTCTGGGAAAAGGTGATGAACAAACACACTGCTCTAAAGGGCAGAGCAGCTGGGGAGATGGCTGCCTGATAGGATGGGAGAGGTGATATTTACACGTGGAAGGCCTTTGTCTCATGAGGGATGGATGCTGCGGTGGTAGCTTTCTGAGCACAGGCAGGCGAGCTCTGCCTGCAGCCACGGGGCTGTGCCTGCCCTTGTCCTGCAGCACTGCACTCACCAGCTGAGCCTCCAGAGGGAGGCTTGGGCTGATGCTTCCAGGCACTGGGCTGAGAGGGGATTCTGCAGGACGCAGTACTTGAGGGTGTGACATTGCAGTGCTCACCTACGTTTGTTCTACGTGATTCCTGGGCTGAGTTGGGGTGTTCCTGGTTTTTGGTTGTTTTTTTTTTTCAGTAGTTGTGCAAGTTTGGTGTTTCGTTATTTTTTTTCTCTACTGGAAAGGGCAACTGGGGCTGTTTGCTGGAGGCAGCCCTCCCATTCCTTCTGCAAACTCATTCCATGGGCTTACAAACCCTTCCAGCCCAAAGTTCCCTGGTGGGAGCCACCCTGCTGTGCCAGAGGGGCCCGCTGGGTTATTGCTTGGCCTGCTCGAGGGAAAAGGCTCCTGAGATCGACTCGGTGCAGGGAGCCAGCCCGCAGCACAGCAAGGCGGTGTGCAGGGCGTGCAGGAGCCTGCACGGTGCGAGCCGGCCGCGGGGCTGCTGGGGGGCAGGGCAGGGCCACGCTTATGGAGCACGGCGTGGATAAGGGGCTGCCCGGAGGTCAGGCGGCCGCGGACGGCTTTAGCTCGTGCCTTGTGGTTTATATTATCCGAATGCTCTCAGTGACGTTCGGATTGCGATTCTTCCCGTCTTCCCCTGGGCTGCCAAATGCCTTGATATTCTGCCTCGTGGATGTTTTGCCGGCTTAACTGATGGGGCCCCTCCTTATCTGGTGTTGAAAAGGACTTTCCGTGCTGGGGAACGGCCCGGGCTGCTGCTGGGAAGGCTCCTAGGGAAAGTAAATTCCTCGAAGGGCTGGTCTTTAGTAGGCGCTTTTAGTTCTGTCTGACTTCTTTCAGCCGGCATTTCTTCGTCTTTGTAGTCCGGAATTTGAAAGGGAACGCTTTACCTGCTATCAGAAGCGGCGCTGGGTGGTGAGAGAGGGAAAACATCCCCGTCTGCCTGCCTTGATCCTTTGCCGTGGGTGCTGAAAGCGAGTCCCCACGCCTGCTGTGAGCGCTGCCTGTCGAGATGTGTTTCCAGGTGGGCTTTAAGCAGCATTCAGCTGCTCTTGCAGCTCTCTGCGCGTCTCCCTCAGCCCGGTGAGCAGCACCTCATCTCCTCCAGCCTCCCCGCCCCCTCCCGGCTCCCTGCAGGGAGGTAACGGGGGAGGAGGTGGCGGCTCAGCTGGAATCCTTCCTGTGTCCGTCATCGGGGCGGCCCAGGCTCTGCCACCGGCCCGGGGCTGCCTGAGGTGGCTTACCCCATGTGATGTGGGGAGGAGGGCTCCTGGCCGTAGTAAATGGGGCCACTGGCACGCACCCTTTTCGCCGTGCTTTCCTTTGGGCTGACGCTCAGTGCTGCAGCTGCTAGAAGCCGGGTGAGCCACGCTCCTTTCGTCCTGCAGGGTAAATAAGATCTCTGCTGCTTTGGGACTGCTGGGTGAGGGTTCTTCACCAGGGTTGTGACTGCTGGGGACAGCTTAAAGGCTCCAGGGCTTTGCCACTTAATTCCAGCTCTTTTCTCAAAGCCTGCTTAGAGATGGAGGTCTTGGCTGCTGCAGCTCAGTAGCATGAGGTCCATCTCCTCCTAGCTGACCGGAATAAAAATAACAGCTTAAGGCTGGCAGGCCCGGTGCTGGGGAGAGGAAGGCTAGGCCGTAAGTTTGGTGCTCTCTTCACGCTGCAGGCTTTAAAAAGGCAGCATAAATCATGCGGGGCAGCTGTGGGCTCCTCAGGCTCACAGAACTGATCTGCATGCTGGAAACTGAATCCACTTGCTTTGCCCTACACCCAGCCAGAGGGAGGCCTGGCAGGTGTTGCTCACCCAGTTGCTGTGTCGCATATCGCTTCTCTTATGCAGCCGTGGAGCACTGCCTGCCTCCCCTGTGTACTAACCTATTTTGTCAGCATTTGGGCTCCTACATTGTTATGGTAAAGTTTGCACAGCTCAACGTGTTTTTCATTCCAGTTGATTTTCTCTTCCTATCAGCCCATTTTTTTTCCTTTGCCCTCATTCTGTTTTTCCCCGCAGTACGCGGCTGCTGTTTGCTGAGAAACTGTGTCAGCCTTCCTCGTAATTAAGAGCCTGGCAGGAGCGAGCGCGGCAGCTGTTCTGGAGATGTCACCTATGGCACGGAGCTGACCGTAAGCTGGGGATGCGGGGTGGTGCAGGGGGACCCACCAGGAGCCCAGCACAAAGCAGTAAGTAACCCCCATCCCTCACAGCTGGGGCGCTCCAGCTGCCCGTGTCCTCTCGTTGAGCAGCTCCAGCTGCGTCAGAGCCAAGGTTACAGCCTTGTCTGGGTTCAGCCCTCTGGGATGGAGCCCATGTGCGTGTATAGGGGAGGAACAAAGCAAGCTGCTATCGTCTGCAGGCTGCATCTCATCGGCTGGGAAATAGATAATAGTTGTGATGTTGGAAAGTGAGATGGATGGAGAGCTCTCTAGTCAAATGGCCTGAAAATGGGTGAATAGAGTGAAGTTACTCAGTGCTGCTCTGTAATTTGGCTTCAGACTCTGTAGTTCTTTTATTAGCACAAAGGCTCAAAGCCTCAAACGGAGATGGTGGAGCTGGGGATCTTCTTGCCTCAGGATGTTGTGGAGGCTGAAAGCAGAGATGTTCAAAAAATGTTTTAATGGCAGAAAAATCCATCAGGCTCTGTGAAGTGAAAGCAGCCATCCCTGGCTGAGATCTTCCAAGCTGTATCCTGGAGGGTGTGGGACGGGGACCCAATCCCATCTCCCACCCCATCCGATAGATGATGTCGGCTAGCAGAGAAGCAGAAACAAAGGAATGTGAGGCTGGATTTTAAATCTTGTCCATGTGATACCTTCGGGACAGAATTCGGTATTTCCCTCTATAGCTGCTGTGTCGGGTTTGCCTCTTGGGGGCAACCTCGGCCTGCTCCAGCCTTGGCAAAGACAAAAGGGAGTTAATGCGCTGGGGAGGGGATGACTCACTGCGTCTCTCCCTGGCTTTGCTTTATCAGATAATTTTTGGCAATCGATGCAGTTATTTGCTGAAGGGGTTTAAGGGAAGCTGTCTAGGTTGGCCCGCTCTCTGCTTTTCAGAAATGACCCAGTTGCTTCTTGAAGGTCCCAACCTTGCAATCTTTCGAAGTTTGTGCTGCCTCGCTGTCCTTCGGAGAGTGTGGCATGAGAGGACTGCTGCTCTGCAGCTCCGGGCTAATGGGCAGCACATAAATCCGCTCGTGTAAGATTTACAGCGCTCTCCCGCTGCGCTTTTGCCAGGGATCCCTTGGGCAATCGCTAATCCTATCAGCGCTGTGGTTACCCTGACTTGTATGTAGGGGAGATAGCAAACTTATTGCTCCAGCTCCGCTGGAGTCCCGAGTTTGTGAGCAGTGCCACACAAACCCTGTCCGTAAATAACCATTTACATTTATTTAAAGGGCGTTGAGGTATATGGTGGAATAAAAGGAGTATTATTCATGCTTCGTGCTGCGGTTCCTAATGGGGCTTAGCACGCTGATATGACCTACAAAGCTTGTTGTTTCGTGCCCGCAGTGCTCTGATGTTCTTCCTACCCCGAGGGTCAGAAATGACGAGAATAAACGATGGTGACGGGTGTCTGGCAGATCCCCGCTCCCTCGCCTTGGAAGTGTCCTTGCAGGGAGCTGCTGGTGACATTGCCTGGCAGGCAGGGGGACGCTGCTTGCTCGGCCGGTCACGCGATGTGCACGGAGCGGCCTTGGCGTGCCGTACAAAATCGATGCCTCCTATATGCATAGCAATGCATCCGTGGTCGGCTTTCTTTCCCCTGAAGTGCAGCGGGAGGGCTGGCCGGGCCACCCGTGTGCGATGGCTGCGAGAAGCCCCGGTGTCACAGGCTGCATGCAGCCCCACAGCCCCCAGCACCTCGGTGCAGCCCAGGAGCTGCGGGTGCCCAGAGCTGCGTGCTCAGGCTGCTGGGCTGAGTCAGTCGTGCTGGGACAGCGGCCCGGCTCCGGCCAGCCGGCTGCTCATTAACCCAGCCCTGCGGTGTGCGCTTTGCTGGCTTTGACACTGGCTTTAATAGCTCCCTCCTCTTCTCTTTTCTTTTTTTTTCCTTGTTGTTTATAAAGGTAAATTAGCTGTATGGATATGCATGGACATGAATCAAAGGAATTCAGCTGACTCTTAAGAAGCTCCATTTACACCGTCATGTAATAGGAGATGTGCTAGAACACCAGGATGTGATGAATGCTGCCCAGTCCATAAACACCTTAGGACAAAGGCTGTTTGTGAGTGAGGCATTTCGGTGTAACTTCCCAAAATCTGACTGCGTAGGGGGAAATCCGTCAGGCTTTGGAATACATTAACTTGGTTGTGCAGCAGAGGTAGTGGTGAGATGCAGACCAAAGACTGCAGAAAAATTGCACTGAGCTGCAAAGCCCATGTTGGAGAAGTTGCATATCCACACGGCATGTGCCCAAGGCTCCTCTGACATCCCTTCCATGGGTTACCCCAGAGCTTTAACAAACAGCACTCAGCAGGTACGGCTGCCATCTTCCTCAGATGGAAGCAAAATTCACCACGTCACAGAGGCTGGGCTGCTTTTGAGATGCATGCTGATAGATGTGTTGTTTGGAGGGAGATGTTTCCATGGCAGAGCATCACCCTCAGCGGGGCTGTGATCCTTGGGACGATCCTGTGCACTCACAGCATCGCTCTGGAGGAGCGAGGGAGCTGCGGGTTGTGCAGGAAGGCCTGAGCTCAGCCTTTGCCAGTCCTCTGACTTGGAAAGAAAACTAAAACCAGAGGCGAGACTGAAATAGCTCATTTTGTCTCAGCAGACAAATACTTGCTTTGAGCATCATTGTCGCTCAGTCTAAATTACTTTTAAATGTTGCTTGGGATTGGGCAGCCTTTCTCAGCCGCTCACTGTGCAGCACCCCACTGGGGCAGTGCCTGTAAGGCCGAGCACTCGGATATCACAGTGATTCTTCCTGACGTCCACTTGGCTTCATTTTCTGACCCATGATTCCCCACCGAGGAGATGTCTCGGCTACATCCCAGCTGCACGCCCCTCCTCAACAAAGGCTCTGTGCCCAGAGGAGGCCGGGAGCCATGGGAGGGTGGATGGATGGTCGTCTTGGGGATGGAGAGGAGAAGCTGCAGGCAAGAGGAGCTGAGAGCCCGACCGGCTCTGAATGGCAGCTGACGTTACCATAGGGCTGGAGGGATTTTAGCACCTGATTTGTTGCCCCTACCTCTTGTTTCACAGGAGCCTTGTCATGCACGGCAAGGACAGGCGCCACTTGCAGTGCAGTCCCCCCAGGGCACTCTGCTTTCGACACAGCCACGCAGCTCTCCCAGCTCTGCCGGCTCCCTGCTGCGCCTTCCTGAAGGCAGCCTTGCAGCCGCCCTCCTCCCCATCTCTGCAGCGCTTCTCTAGCAGATGTATTTTTAAATCCCAGCTCATAAATTTTGGAAGCTCCTCTCCTTCCCCCACCCCCTCGCCCCTATCAAAGTGTCAGAGGCGAAGAAAAACCGTGAGAGTGATGTACGCGCTCAGCTTCGGCTGCCAGCGCTTGCAGGTTATTTACGGTGCTGCCGAGGCTGCTGCTTAAATCGTGTGGATGGCAGCAGCCTGGGCTCCGTGTGCAGGAGGGAGAGGTCACAGCCCTTCAGTTGGCAGTGTGTGGCTGCGTCCCTGCCATCGCTGCTCATCCCTGGAGTGTTTCTGCTTCCTCCTGTCCCACTGCTGCTGACCTGCCCTTGCCGTGTGCTGTCTGTCCATCCGGACCGGCTGGGAAGGCTTCCCCTGCCTTTCCCTGGGGCAGCAGGGCAGGGGAGGGCAGGCGGAGGCTGCCGTGACTCAGCTGCTGCTCCCTGCAGCCAACCGGCACCTGGGCAAAGCATCCCCATTTCCACTTGTAAACGTCGGCACCGGCTGGGGGGAGTGTGGCATCCAATTGTGCAGGGGTTGGGGGCAGTGACATGTGCTGCTGAACGGAGTCAGGGAAAAGTCTCATCCATAAAAGAAACTGAGCCCTAAGTGCCTGCTGGAGCCGCAGCAGCAATGGTTGGCCATGCCCCTGGCTTCTGGCACATTACAACTTTCTCAGACAAATCCTGCAATTGTAATTTTCCTTGCTGGGTCCCGGCCCCAAGGAACGGTGGTTCGGAAACTTTGCTCAACACTTCAATGGAAGAGGATCCTGTGCCTTTCATGCTCTGCGCCTACTGGAGCATTCATCCCAGGGCCGATGCGCTTGGCGGGGCTCACAAGAACTGTGCCAGATCAGGATGACCTGAGCACCAATGGCTCCGTGTTCCAGCTCTGTGCTGTGCCTGGTGGGATGCAGGGGAGCTGGGGGAGTGCTGCTGCCTTTCCTGTGATGGGTTCATCCAGAACCAAGGGGCTCTTTCTGCACCCCTTTCAGTACAGGCTTGGGGACTCGAGCTGGTGGGCACCATGCTGGATTAGCATGGATTTCACAGGGTTTCATAAATCCCCAGCTCCCAGCACGAGGAGGTTTTGTAACTGGCGGCACCGAGCCAAATCCCTGCAATGGAGCTGCATTTTGCTGCTCTTGCTTGGAGCAAAGGAGGAGCAGCACCAGGAGCAGCCCAGCCTCCCCACCAAGTGCTTTCTGACCAAAGGCAGCAAACTGGGGGCAGCCTGGAGCACCCTGTGTGCCAAGGGCAGCGGCACTCTCCACGTTGTGAGATGATCCCAACAGTAAAAGGAGCACTGTGGCTGTGTTCTTGTTAGTGGTGTCACTTGGGATGGGGGTGTGGTGTGATATGGAAGCCATCACCGTGCTGGCTGGGTGTCAGAGGGGCAAAGCGGGCTGCAGGCAGGCTCACTGGGAACCAGCCAGGTGTTCTGAGTGGCACAAAGGGCAATTACGGAGCAGCCAGGCTGGGCTGGACAGCTGGGCACTGCAGCAGCTGCTCCTCTTCTTCTTCCCCACCCGGCTGCACTGCGCCACAAAGCTGGAGCAGAACTGCACTGCGTTGGGCCCCCGGCTCCAGCTGCAGCCCCAGGAAGGCTTCACATGGTAGGCAAGGCCCGGCGTCTGCACCAGCAGGGCCCTCCATTGCTCCGGAGAATCTCATGGGGGCAGCAGAGCAAGCGGAAGCTCTGAAAATAGATCTGTTTCCAGCTGCCGATGACTCGCGTTAATTAATTAAAGCCTCGCAAGCTCAGGCCTGTAAATAGGCAGTGTGGAGCACACCGCGCTCAGCTTGCTCTTTGCTCATGCACTAATTACCCCACTCCAAGGCCAGGAGCTAGCACAGCCTGAATTTGGGCTTGGGGCCACGTGGGCGGACAGGAGTGCTGCTGCGGGACAGGACGGGATGGGATGGGACCTGGGGAGAAATGGGTTGAACCATGGCTGGTGCTTGCAAACAGCTCTCCTGTGCCCATCCTTGTACCAGGAAGGCAATTGCAGGCAGCAGAGCCTCCTTGACCTCCCCATAGGGACGGCTGGTGTGCAGGTGGCTTCCCCCCTGCCATGCCACAGTGGAGTCGGGATGCAACCCAGGGGACCACACGCTCTGAATTCTCCATCCCAAAAAAGCTGTGTGGGCAGCGCTGCTGCCCTGCTGTGCTCTGGGTCTGGTTGGCTGTGCCAGGCAGGGCTGCGGTGAACCCGGTGCGCAGGTGTCAGTCTTCCATGGGGTGGGCAGGAGGCAAGGCGAGGTGTGGAGGAGAAGTGAGGACGGGAGGAAATGGCAATGAGCCGCTGGAGCGTGCAGGCGTGGCGGGAGAGCGGCCAGCAGCCTGGGGAGAGGGCAGTGCGCTGGGAGCGGTGCTGCACGGCTCTGCCAACACGGCAGGGAGGCACAGCACCCACCTCCCGCTCCAGCCAGCTTCCCAGTGCCCTAGATGCGACCTGCAGATTGCATGCCGCGCTTGAGCTTCGCGTCTTAGTGACGGATGAGGAAGGAGGGCTCAGCCACGTGGGGCAGAGGAGGCTCCGAGGGGCTCAGCACTCCCAGCACGCCCCACGCACAGGGTGCCAGCACCCCCAGGGCAGCACACCAGGGAATCTTTGGCTGCAAACTGGCTGTGGTGCGACGAGGCTGTGCTGTTGTTTCCCCCGTTGAGGACTTTGCCCTCACACAGCTCGAGGCCGGGCGCGGTGCCCAGCTGGGCGTGTAGGCTCCTGCACCTGGCTGCTGGCCGTGCTCCAGGCACCCACCCACCGGGTTCGGGGACCGGGGTGGCCTCAAGCCGGGGTGCTGCGGGACTTGGAGGGCACTCCCGCCGCTCCGCGATCCGGCCCCCGCAGCACCGCAGGTCCGTGGCCCTCACAGACCCGGGGCGGAGCGCGGCGCGCAGGGCGGCCGGCAGGGGGCGCCGTAGTGCGGGCGGCGCGGCACGGCCCACGGCGGGGCCGCGCACAGCGACCTGCGGAGGGCAGCTCAGCCAGCGCCGCGCCGCGCCGGGCGGAACCGGACCGAGCCGAGCCGCAGGCAAGCGCCGGGGAGATGGGATCGGGGCCAGCTACCGGTGGGGTGCGGGGTTCGGGTACTGGATCTGGGGCTTTGGATCCGCAGACGAGGTGCTGCGTGCCCCAGCGTAGGGTGCGAGTGCTGAGCACGGGGTGCTGGCTCATCACCGGGCAGGATTTGGGGTGCTGGGTGCGGGCGCCGGGTGCGCTGGCTGCGAGTGTCGGGTCTGGCACTGCGTGCACAGGTACGGTCCGGTGCCGGGTCCGGTGCCGGTGCGGTTCTGTGCGCCGGGCCGGGCTGCGGAGAGGCTTCGGGACGGAGGTGATCGGGGGTCGGGGGGCGCTGGGAGCGGTGCCGGCGGCAGCAGGGCCCGGGGCAGGATGGAGGCGGGGGACACCTGGCGGGGATTTTGGGGTGACCACAGCTGCGGGGGAGGAAGGGACGTGCGGGTCTGGTGGCGGTGCAGCCCATCCTCCCGGCCCGTTCCGCTCAGGGTTTGGGGCTGCGCCGCTGGAGCTCGGGGACGCCCCGAGCAAGGGGGGTTGCATCGTGCCGGGGACTGTGCTTGTGCCGGGGCAGTGCATTGCGCCCTGCTCCCGCTCCTACTGGGGCTGTGCTCGCCCCGCCCGCAGCCCAGGTGGGCCCGCGGCTCCTCCATCCCGGAGCCTGAGGCGGGGGTGGGGGACGCGGCAGGGATCCGGTGGTGCCAAGGCACCGTCTGTGAAGACAAAGAGGCTGCCCAAAATGGACGAGGAGCACAGACTCCCCCAGAGGCAGGGATCTGTTGCTGTGAGTGATGCCCGCTGCCGGCCCCCTCTGTGGCTGCGGCCCCCACCCCGACGGTCGTGGTGACGCTGCCGCCGCCCCCCATGGGATGTGCCCGACGGGTACGGGGCAGAGCTGCCCCCGCCGTGCTGCGATCCCTATCAGCGCTTTGTTTTTGTGTTGCAACCGGAGGGGAAAGAAAAACACAAAATCAGTGCCAACCCTTTCAGCTCCCACGAGCGAGGGCTGCGCGGCTTTTCCTCCCCCCACCTCCAACGTCCATCTGTTGGAACCTTTCCCTGCTTTCCCCGCCAGGAATACCGGCAGTGAATTTGGGGTGAGAGCAGCCGGGTGGCTGCAGCAGGAGGAAGGTGAGGTTTTGGGGCACCTTTGGTACCGTGCTCTGGCTGGGCTCAGCCCTATTGCTGCTCCCCTGGGGACTGAGGATCACTCCATCTCACCGCTGCCAAACCCATGCAAATCCACCCGGCTCTGATGTGAGCATGGCTGCATGCAAACCACATCGGGAAAGGCCGAGTCCCACACTCGTGGGGTGTACAGGAGTGGGATGCAGACTTAAAGAGCATCAGCTGCAGTTTGACCCCAAAGCTGGAGTTGTTTTGGAGGGAAACTGGAACAAACAAGACGAGGTCGTTAAGCTGGAACCAATAAGAGCGCTGCCATCATCTAGTTTTGCTGGACTTTGGGGAAAAAGAAATAAGGAAACAGTTTATCTTTGGAATAAATAAAGCATAAAGGAACAGGCGTGCAGGGAGCGCCCGCAGCCCCATGGGCCGGGGCCCCTCTTCCCGTATCTTACAGCCATGGGAGTAGTGCCTGAAACCTGAGCACCAGGGAGAACCCCTGTGGCAAAACTCCGAGCAAATCCCATGGTGACCAATGGCCCAGCAAGATGGAGTGCAGTGTGTCCATGGGGATGAGCAAATGGGCCCGAGTTTGTCCCAAACCCCAAATCTGAGCGAAGCTGCACCGGCAGCTGCTGGCTCTGCAGCGTCCCTTTAAATTTAGGGTTGAGGCTTTGAGTTGGGTTGTTTTTTTTTCATTTTTAATTGTTCCTGGGGGTTTAATTCTAAAATTATTCTCCTGCTTCTGCTGTAGAAGCAGTGTGCTCTGACCACAAATCCTTTTAAGGCTGAGCTGCACAATGAGCCACGGCGTGCAAGAGAACCGGCACGGGAACCTCTGCTGGGAGCTCTGCTGGGCACAGAAGGCTGTATGCCTGTCTGTCTGTCCATCTGGCCACGCAGTCTTGTTTTGCCACAGCAGGGAAAAAAAAAAACGCAGAGAAACTGTTTGCTTTTTTTTCCGGTGGAGGTTTTCCCAGCACTGCCTGCCTCTCCCTCCCAGTAGAAATGTGGGGCTGGGGCAGCGATGCTGAGGATGGAGGAGGTGGGATGTGGAGATGGCTCATCCCTGTGATGCCCCCAGGAGGATGGAGGTCCAGCGCCTCGCATCCTCATCCCCCCCTGTGTGCTGCTGGGGGGAGCTCGGCGCCCACTGCGGTGTCTCAGCACACTTCTCAGTTCCTGTTTGGCTCCCATGGCGCTCTCCCTCTGCTGCGCCCACATCCCAAATTTGGGGAAAGGAGAAGCATCGCGTGAGCCGCGCTATCTCGTGCATCTCCTGGGAAGCGCCTCGGGGTCGAGCAGGGTTTTGTTTAAAGAGCAAAAATAAACGCAGAGCGGTGCTGGTGGAGGTCACGGCGCTCCTTCCCTCCCCGGCCCAGCACCCAGCGCATCACAGATCCCCTTTTCCCGGAGGACTTTTGCCAAGTTGGCGTTTTTCTTGCTGCTGTCGGCAAAGTCCTGTCTGGCTGAGGAATGGATTGCCTCCTGCCCTGGGTCGCAGCCGCAGGCGTGTGGGAATGAGGCTGGGTGTCCCTGCTGCGCCCCGTTTGGGGCCGTTCGCTGGCGCTGCACCCAGGGATGTTTTATGATCTGCTGCAGCAGAGGCATGGGAGGGCTGTAAGTTGGGGAAAAGCTGCAGAAAGTTGCCTGGCAACCCTCATCCCACCTCTGCTTGCTGGGTACCGCGGGATCTCGCAGGATTTCGCTGCCTTTCCAAAACCGAGGGCTGCTGGAGCTGCATGACCCTAAATGAGGATTGTCATTTTGCTTGGCTTTCCCTCATCTCCCTGCCTCCCTAAGCCCATAGCTGTGTGGCTCAGGTGCATGCACAGCTTTGCAGAGCGCGGCTTAGGGATGCTAATGGCCGGGGAAGCTCTGGGTGCTCCCCAGCTCATCCAATGCTCTGGGTTCAGACTGGGAGCAGTGTGGGGAGTGGACATGGAGTGCCCAGGTCACCGTGGCATGGAGAGCACAGCAGTACTCTGATCTGAGTTGGACTAGGGATGCTTTCATTTTCCTCCTGCTCCTTCCCCCATTCTGTAGGTATTAAAAAAAAAACAAAACTAAAAAAAAAAAAAACACGCACAAAAATAAATAAATGGAAAAGAGAAGCTCAGAGCAGCTCTTTCCTTCGGGTAAAACATTAAACGAGCTCTTGGAGCGAGCTGCTTCATTTCCTTCAGGACAAAGTTGATCTGACGTGGGGGTGAAGGAGCCTTCGTACATGGGCGCAGCCGCTGGGCTAGAACGGCACAGCGTGCCCAGCCCCAGCACTGCCTGGGCTCTCCCGGGTAAAGTCCGGCGGCGGTGTGACGAGGGCAGGGTGTGCACGCAGGAGGTGCGGTCCATGCGCGTGGCCGTGCTGTTTGTTCCCGGTGGTGTTTGGGCTGTGCTGAGCTCGTAGCGCTGAGATGTGACATGGGCAGGAGATGCTGTGCGCCTGCTTGCTCGCTTCTGTGCCCTGCTGGTTTCCTGTTGTTTCCCTTCTCCCTCCCCTCTGCCCAAAGCCCGGTGCGGTATTTGCTTTAGGGAATCCGTCTGCAGCAGGCGTGTTTGAACAGCTTCGCTGGAGGGCCAGGTATTTGGTGTATATATAAAAAAAAGCCCTAAGCAAACAGGTTAATGCCAGCTGCTTTGCGGGGAGGTCTCCTGTGTGGAGATATCCTATGGTCTCTGTCCTCGGCAGGCAGCTATGGGGTGCTGGGATCCCCATCCTCATCTCCCCCATGTCTCCCCATCCTCCTGTCACAGTTTCAGTCCCTGAGGACGTTGGTGTCCCCGTGTGGCCACTCAGCTCCATGCCTCCCTGTGGTGGTTTCTTAGCCAGGATTTGCTTCTTGGCTGGGAGCTGAAGATGCTGAGCTTCAAGGCAGCTGTTGATAAAAGGGAAACTGAAATATAGTGGAAAAACACTGGGGGGAAAAGAACACAGTCTTGCTTGAAAACAAATGGTGGAGATACCAAGTGACTTTGTATTGCCTTCGCTTTACCCTGTGCTGCATGTGCCTGGAGCACCCCCCCCCAGCCCTCTGTCCTCAGCAGTCCCAGTCAGCTCTCTACACATTTGGGGTTTCCTTTACTTCCTGCCAGCTCCTGGCTTGGCTCTGGGGAAGGAACAGAGTCCTATGGCTTTCAGGTCACACCGGCTGCCCTGTTGCCTTCTTTGCACATGAGTAACCTGGGGACCACCAAACTCTTGTGCCCAGCAGCCCCTCTGACCTTGGCTCTCTGTTCCAGAAGGTTCCGGGGCAGCCCATCCCCAGCAGCAGCTGTGCCGGCTCCTCCAGCCGGGGGCTGCCCTTGCTGGGCACCAGGGATTGAAGATGTGTGGGGACGCGGTGCGGCTGCTGACCGCCCTGCTGGTGGCCGCGGCCATGGGCTACCCCAACCGGCGCTCTGCCACTGACCTGGATGCCACCCCCAGGATGACAGTCACCTTTGACGGTAAGAGGGCTCGGGGAGGGAACAGGAAGGAAGCTCACTCTGTTTGGGAGCGTTTCACTGTGAAAACTGTTTTTCTCTGCAGAGCTGTCAGGTGTGCGGCGGTTCAGTGGGCACAGCCTGAACTACACCACACTGCTGCTGGAGGATGAGCGGGGTATGCTGTATGTGGGCGCCAGGGGGGCCATCTTTGCTCTCAATGCCAGCAATGTGGCCGATGGCTCGCACCGCATGGTGAGCTGCTGTCCCCATTCCCAAGCAGCCTCCAAGCTCTTGGTGTGGGGTTTCATGCTGTGATGGCACTTCTCCCTGTACAGATCCGTTGGGAAGCATCTCCGGAAAAGCGGCTGGACTGCCTGCAGAAGGGCAGGAACAACAAGGTACGGCCGTTACCGGGCAGTGAGGGTCCCGTGGTGTCCCCAGGCTGTGTCCCCAGGCAGTAATGTGCGTCCTGTCCACCGTAGACCGAGTGCTTCAACCACGTGCGGCTCCTACAGAGGCTAAACACCACGCACCTCTACGCCTGTGGCACCTACGCCTTTCACCCGCTCTGTGCTTCCATTGTGAGTCCTCCTGTCCCCATCCGGGGTGGCTTTGGGGTGGCAGCTACCTGGGCACAGTCGCTGTCACACTGATGCCACAGGTCCCTGATGGCCATGTGGGCTCCTGCATGTCCCGCATCCCTCCCACAGCCGTGATGTGTGTCCCCATGTCCCCAGCTGTACTGCCAGCCTGGTTTGTCTCCAGCCACTAGAGGTGCCACCACACTTGGCTCCATCATTATTTAAAGTGCTTTGAACTACAACCCTCAAAGAAAATAACTCCTATGGGGACACAGATGTTGCAGGGAGGACCCAGCCCGGCTGAGGACAGCATCGGGTGGTGGTGTTTTGTTGGGAACTCATCCTGCCTGGAGGGGATGGCCGTGGGTGTGGCTTTGTCCCTGCCCTAGTGGGCACAGGGCTGTCCCCCGTGCTGATGTCCTCGGTCCTGCAGGATGCTGACAAGTTCACACTGCCCTCCCGCTTCGAGGAAGGCAAAGAGAAGTGTCCGTACGACCCCTCCCGTGGCTACACCGGCCTCATTGTGGGTAAGTGATACTTCACCAGGTCAGGACACTTTGGGCCACTATGGGGGCAGTCAACCACATGGACTGTGCTTGTGGAGGGTGCAGTGAGATTGGGTATCCTCCTCCTCTGCCTGGGGCACGTGGATGTGGCGGCTTTTGGGGCTGTCCCCACAGTCCCTGGGGTATGGTGGCCATGCTGACGGGTGCCTGCCCTGTGCAGATGGTGGACTGTACACAGCCACACGCTATGAGTTTCGGAGCCTCCCTGATATCCGGAGGAACCTGCACCAGCGGCCGCTGAAGACAGAGGAGTCTCCTCTGCACTGGCTGAATGGTAAAGATGTCTCTGTCCCCTGGGATTGGTGTCTGCGCTTGTCCAGAGTGCTGTACTGCAGGGGAAAACTGAGGCAGGGAGGGACTGGGGAACTGGTGAGTTCCCAATTGCTACGTCTCGCTCCATTTCCCCCAGATGCCGAGTTTGTGGCCTCCATGCTGGTCCAGGAAAGCAAGGACAGTCCTGTGGGTGACGATGACAAAATCTATTACTTCTTCATGGAGCGAGCAGGCGAGGAGACCACATCCTTCTTCGATAAGAGCCAGGTGGCTCGGGTGGCCCGGGTGGCCCGTGTGTGCAAGGTAAGGCTGTCCCTGAGGAGCAGGGGATCCAGGCATGCACCTGGGGGCAGACTTAGTTGTGTGCTCTGAGGGGTTCCCCTAATGGGGAATGGGGACTGTGAGGATGGGGACTGGCTCTGCACTGGGGGTGCTGGGCTCAGTGCACCCACCAAGAACCCCTGCCCACCTTCCCAGAGTGATCTGGGGGGAAAGAAGATTCTGCAGCGCAAGTGGACATCCTTCATGAAGGCGCGCCTGGTGTGCTACATCCCCTACTATGAGGTGCTGCGCAGCGTCTGCAGCCTGGACAGTGGTGGCTGGGCCAGCACCGTCTTCTACGCCGCCTTCACGCTCTCAGCGCAGTGGTGAGTGGGGCCAGGCGTGGAGCTGGGTGGAGGTGGTGGTGGGGGATAACAGGAGGTCCTGCACCCAGGAGGACGATGGAGGCCTCGGCTGTGTGCCGCTACGACATCTCCAAGGTGCAGCGTGCCTTCGAGGGGCCCTACATGGAGTACCAGGACTCCTCCCGCAAGTGGTCCCGCTACGATGGAGCAGTGCCCGAACCTCGGCCGGGCTCTGTGAGTGCTGGGGATGTGTGGGTTTTGGGGAGGGGGCGCAGGTGGGTGAGCCCCCACTGACAGCCATGTCCTCCTCCTGGGCAGTGCATCACAGACAGCTTCCGCCGAAGGGGCTACAACTCATCACAGGACCTGCCCAACAGCGTGCTGGACTTTGTCAAGCTGCACCCGCTGATGTTTGAGGAGGTGCAGCCGGCGGGTGGCGAGCCGCTGCTGGTAAAGAGAAGTGTGGCATACAGCCGCCTGGCGGTGGACCGGGTACAAGCCCTCGATGGGCGCTCCTACGACGTGC
The DNA here is from genome assembly GCF_023343835.1 of Lagopus muta. Classification (NCBI taxonomy): domain Eukaryota; kingdom Metazoa; phylum Chordata; class Aves; order Galliformes; family Phasianidae; genus Lagopus; species Lagopus muta. Next base: position 53,550,211 of record NC_064437.1, on the reverse strand, counting down.
TCTTCATGGGGACGGGTGAGTGTAGGACATGGGACGGGTCCCTGCGTGGTGCTGGGTGTCCCGCATCCCCTCACTGCCCCGTCTGCAGGGGACGGCTGGCTGCACAAGGCTGTAGTGCTGGGCTCCAGCCTCCACATCATCGAGGAGGTGCAGGTGTTCCAGGACCCGCAGCCCGTGGAGACGCTGGTGGTGTCCCGCAGACAGGTGAGGGGTGGCTATGGGGCTGGGGGTGGCACGGGGCACCCCATGTGTGGGGCAACACTGCGAGCCGGGCCTTTCCATCCCAGAGGAGCCTGTATGTGGGGGCTGCTAGTGGAGTCCTGCAGGTGCCCCTGGCCTCCTGCGCCAGGTACAGCTCCTGCTATGACTGCATCCTCGCCCGGGATCCCTACTGCGCCTGGGATGGCGGGGCCTGCCGTGACACAGCCAGCGGGGACAGGTAGGGGCAGTGCTGATGGGGTGGCTGTGGGGCCAGCAGCAGGGCCACGTGCTGAACCCCAGTGTCTCACAGCACAGGGCTGGTGCAGGATGTGCAGAGTGGCAATGTGGGATGCCGGAGCGGCTCTGGGCGTGGTAAGTCATCAAAGAATCACAGAGTGGTTGGGTTGGAAGGGGACCCCAAAGCCCATCCAGTTTCAACCCCTGCCGTGAGGAGTTGGAAGGTCAGGATGCCCAGGATCCCATCCAACCTGGCCTTGAACACCTCCATGCGGGGGACACCCGCAGCGCTCTGGGGCAGCCTGTGCCAGGGCCTCACCTCCCTCAAGTGATGAATTTCCTTCTGACATCTGTCCCCCCAGGCTCCCTGCCGTGGAAGAACCGCACGGTGCTGCGTGGGGATGATGTGCTGCTGCCCTGTGACCAGCGCTCCAACTTGGCACGGGCTGTCTGGCTGCTGAATGGCAGCGAGGTGCCGGGCAGTGGGCAGGAGCAGCTGCGCGTTGGGGTGGATGGGCTGCTGGTGACCAACACACTGCCAGGACACAGCGGCGAGTACCGCTGCTATGGTGAGGAGCGTGGGCTGCGCACGCTGCTGGCTGCCTACAGCCTCACCGTGCTGCCCCAGCTGCCTCGTGCCACCATCACCACCACCTCTGGGTCCATAGCGGCCAGCCAGACTTCTGGAGACACCAAGGTGGTCTATGTGTCTGCTATCGTGGTGCTGGTGGTGCTGTGTGCCGTGCTGGGTACCGTCCTGCTCTATGTGTCCTGCCTGGAGAAGCGCAGGGGGAAGTACGTGCTGGGGGAGCCACGGGCTGTGAGTCCTGAGCTGCAGACGGTGTCGGCCAGCTGCCTGCGCAAGGCCCACGGGGACGATGAGGAGGAGGAAGATGAGGAGGATCTGGCTTATCCCTGCCTGCGCATCATCCCTGGTGAAGCACCCACGGCCATCGTGTCCCCAGCCAAGGAGCTGCCGGTGGCCGTGCCCCCCCCTCCGCCGCCACCGCTGCCCACCGAGCTCACCAACGGGGTGGGCTCCCTGCCCAGCGTCCTCCGCAAGATGAACGGCAACAGCTACATGCTGCTGCAGCAGCAGGACGAGCCGCTGGCCTCACCGCTCTACAGCGCGTCCTTCACCGAGGAGCTCAGCAAGATCCTGGAGAAGCGGAAACACATGCAGCTAGTGGAGAAGCTGGATGAGAGTTCCGTGTAGGACCGGGGTCCCACCAGTCCCTTCTCCCACCCCTGCCAGCAGTGTTACAGACTCAGCAAAACTACCTCTGGGACCGCAGCGCCGGGCTGGGCCCGGGCTCGGCCATCCCTTTGGCTTTTCACTCACTTTTGAGACCTGATGTACAGGAAAAAAAAAACAATGGGAAAAGAAAGGGAAAAATCCCCCAAAGAAGAATCTATTTAAATTTGGGAGCTCTATTTATGTATAAAACCCACCGATGGCGACCACAAGCTGGAGGCAGGAGCTGGAGCACAGCTGACGGTGGACATGGGGAGGGAGGGCTTATGTCTTATGTCCATCTGTCCATCCAGGCAGGCAAGACCCTGTCCTGGATGTGTGGACCTGGCCCACCCCATTGGGCATCCCCAGCCCTGGGTGCCCAGGCACTGAGAGGTGGGTGCAGAGCGGGACTGTGGGCTTGGGGCTGTGCTGCAGGGCCACCAGCTGCTGCCTGCTGCACATCTGCTCCCCAGGGCTGCCTGCAGGACAGATGCTCAGCGAGGGACAGCGAAGAAGAGGAGAGTTGTCCCCGTAAGTGGGATGAAATTGCCTGTGCCTGCCATCAGCCCAGGGTGAGATGCGGGATGAGTGCTATGGGGAGGGATACCACTGTGGGGAACCGGACCCTGACAGCATGTTGCCTTCCCACCACAGGGTGCTGCTGGCAGCAGGACTGCTCTCCGTGCGTGAGGGCCATGCACGCCAGTTGGCTTGTCTGCATCTTCTCCATGTGGTGTGGGAATGGACCAGCATCCTCTTGGCATCCTTGCCCTGCAGAGTGGACACGATGCACTTTTGCATCCTCATGCATTGCCAGCAGATGCTGGGATCTTGGCCGCTGCCCCCATGCCACGGACTGTCCCCTCGCATGCTGAGGAGCCCTACCCCAGGCTTTCTCCCTGCGGGGCCTCCAGCTCCCTGTGGCTCTGCTGGCCCTAACTCCCTCTCCACCCTCATCTACCTCTGCTCCCTCACCCTGGGAACAAGAGGGGCACCCCAGCTCTGTCCCTCCATGTCCCCCTCTGCCACCCCCTGGACTGAGGGCATCGCCCAGAGCGCAGCCCCCTCCCCACCGGGCATTCTATTCCTTCTCTGGGGTGGACGAGCTACCCCAAGGGCACATCGCATTCCCCCGGTACGGCCCCAGGGCAATAAAGGCGACGGCTCTGCGTGGAAGCGGGTGCTTCAGTGTGCGGCTTTATTGCGGTGCCCTGCGGGGGCCGCGCACGGTAAGGGCGGAGGGTTTGTTGGTGAGCGGGTGCCACTGGCCCTGTATGCTGGGGTTGGCGGTGTAGAAGGGTTTGCGGATGCGCACGATGTCCAGGCCGGACTGGGAGGCCAGCTTGGCGGCCAGCTGCACGATCTCCTCGCTCGTCTTGCTGGCGATCAGCTCCTCCCGCACCGTGCCGTTCACTGCGGGACAAGACGGACGCTCGGTGTGGCCACGCCGTCCCCGCGGCGCCTCCCGCCGTTCCCCTCCCCGCCCCGCACTCACGGTACTCGGCCTGCAGCACGGGCGCGGGGCAGTCGCACGGCCGCACGTACACCACCACGTCCGGGTGCCGCCGGGCGAAGTCCACCGCCTCCTCCTCCACGAACTGCCTGCGGGACGGAGGAGGGATCCGAGGTCAGGGCTCAGAGGCCACGCGGCGGGGCGGCGGGTGGCGGGCTCACCTGGCTCCGCGGGCGTCAGGCGCGGCGGGGCTGAACACCACCTGCAGCCGCTGCAGCTGCCGCACGTAGCGGCCCACGCCGTTGTGCAGCACGGCCGTCAAGAAGCGGCTGGCCGTCCCGCGGCTCGTCATCTCGCCTCCCGGAAGCGGAACGGCGCTCCGCGAGGAGGGGAAAGGGAGAGAGAGCGTCCGGCTGCGCCGCGCGCCGGTAGTGACGGCGAACGAGGGAGACATGGCGGCGCCCGCGGGGCTCCACGTGGGGGGGGCGGCCTGAGCCGGGCCGATGCGCGGGCGGGATGGCGGCGGTGCCGCTGAGGCCCTGCAGGGCTTCCGGGCGGTTCCTGCCGCTGCTGCGCGGCGGGGCGCGGAGCCGCGGGGCCTCCCCGTGGGCGGCGGGGCCGGGCCGGGTGGCGCAGCGGCGGTACAAGAAGGACGTGCTGCCTGAGCCCGGCGGCGCCGCGCCCGCCGTTTCCGTCACCGAGATCCGGCGGTACCTCCGCGCGCAGGGCATCCCGTTCCAGGACGGCTACAGCTGCCTGCACGCCCCCAGCCTGTTCGGGCCGGAGCTGCCGACCGCCGCCGGGCCGCCCTTCACGCTGTTCATCGACAAGACGACGGGCAGCTTCCTCTGCACCGCCACGTTAGCCGAGGGCGGCTGGCAGGACCTGCAGGCTGCCGTGGAGCTGCGGCACCGCGGGGTCCCGGCGCCCGGCCCTGAGGAAGGAGAGCACGAGGAGGAGGAGGCGGAGGCGAGGAGGGCGCGCGAAGATGCGCGGCGCATCTGGGAGCGGGCGCTGCCGCTGGGAGAGCTGCTGGACGAAGAGGAGACGCAGACCACCAAGGCGGCCTTCGGCATCGTCCCGCTGGCCGACAGCACGCTGAAGCGCTTCGGGGTGCGCTACCTGCGGGCGGCCAAGGCCCTGGTGTTCCCTTGGTTCGCCCCACGCGATGCGGCGCTGCGGGGCCTGAAGCTGCTGGTGGCAGAGCAGCAAGGTGACGCCGTGAGCTACACGGAGGAGACGTTTCCCCGCTTCGACGCCTATCGCAACCTCTTTGGGCTGCCGCTGATCGGCCGTCGTGACACCGAGGTGGTGCTGACTGGAAGGGAGCTGGACGCTCTGGCCCTGCACCAGGCCACTGGTGTGCCCTGCCTGGCATTGCCGCGCGGGGCCACCATCCTGCCGCCTGCCCTGCTGCCCTACCTGGAGCAGTTCAGGCGTGTTACGCTGTGGCTGGGTGATGACCTGCGCTCCTGGGAAGCCGCCAAGCTCTTTGCCCGCAAGCTGAACCCCAAGCGCTGCTCGCTGGTGCAGCCCGGAGACCTCCAGCCACGGCCTTTGGAGGCTTTGAACCGGGGGCTGAACCTCACCAAGATCCTGCGTGCCGCCCTGCCTGCCGGACACAAAGCCATCGTCTCCTTCCGACAGCTGCGCGAGGAGGTGTTTGGGGAGCTGGCCAACAGCGAGCAGGTGGCTGGTGTCAAGTGGGCGCGCTTCCCTGAGCTCAACAAGCTGCTCAAGGGGCACCGCAGAGGCGAGCTCACCGTCTTCACTGGTGAGGGTCTCCACCCAAAGTCTGGCGTGGGATGCTGCTCATCCCATGCTTGGGTTGCTGTTATTGGGTTGTTCTTTTTGGTATGACTATTGCCATTGTGCATTCTCTCCCGGCTCGCTTCCCAGTTCATCCCAAGCTTGGGTTACTCTCACTGGGTTCTTCTTCTGGTTCTTCTTCTTGGTATGACCATTGCCATTGCGCATTCTTCCCCAGCTTGCTTCCCAGCTCATCCCAAGCTTGGATTGCTCCTGTTGAATTCTTTTCCAACTACCCTTTAGTATGATCGTCACCATTGCACTCATTTCCCTGTTTACTTCCAGGTCCGACAGGCAGCGGAAAGACGACATTCATTAGTGAGTATGCACTGGACCTGTGCACACAAGGGGTGTGCACGCTGTGGGGCAGCTTTGAGATCAACAACATCCGCCTGGCCAAGATCATGCTGACCCAGTTTGCCACCCGGCGCCTGGAGGACCAGCTGGAGCTGTATGACGAGTGGGCCGACCGCTTTGAGGACCTGCCACTCTACTTCATGACCTTCCATGGCCAACAGAACATCAAGTATGGCACCATCCCTTCGTCCCTTAATGGTGTTCTCCTGTGTGCTGTGGCACAATGGAGTAAATGTGGGGCTGATCACACTGTGGTGATGGGGGTTGCAAAGTGTGACTCACAGGGCTGCACAGTAGTATCCGTCTGGTGGAGAGGGGTGGAGGAAAAAGGAGGGAGGGGAACAGGCACTGTGGTGCTGCCAGCTCCCCCCTGCGCCTGGCTGGGTTTTTCCAGTGCTCCTGGTGTTCCCCTTGCAGGACGGTGCTCGACACCATGCAGCACGCCGTCTACATGTATGACATCACCCACGTGGTGGTCGACAACCTGCAATTCATGATGGGCCATGAGCAGCTCTCTGCAGACAGGTAATGCTTCTATGGGGGTTTGACATCATCTGGGTGTCCTGTCTGGTGTAGGAACCCACATTAGAATCATTAAGAATGGAAAATACCTCTAAGATCATTGAGTCCAACCCCAAGCCCTGCTGTGCCCACTAAGCCACGTCCCTCAGTGCCACATCTTTCTTTTACACCTCCATGGAGAGATCAGTTCACCACCAGCCTGTTCCAGTCCCTCACTGCTCTCTGAGAAGAATGTTTCCTAATATCCAACCTACCCCATTTTGGGACAGTCACCCCCACGGAGCACTGACACCCATGGGGTTGTGGCACTGCCCCCATTGTGTCCCCTTGGTGTCCCCTGCAGGTTGGCAGCACAGGACTTCATCATCGGCGCCTTCCGCAAGTTTGCCACCGACAACACGTGCCACATCACTCTGGTCATCCACCCGCGCAAGGAGGACGACGAGAAGGAGCTGCAGACCGCCTCCATCTTCGGCTCTGCCAAGGTGGCTCCTCCTGGCCCTCAGGCGGGGACAGGGTGGGGACATCGGCACACCATGACCCAAAACGTGCCGTGGTGGGGCTGGGTGTCCCCTGTTACCTGGTGGCACACAGCTGATTGGTGCTTATAGGTTGTGGGTTGGATGTGGCATGAGTTGCTCCATGGGGGTAGGGTGGAGGATGCTGGGTTCACCCTCCGAGCGCTCGGTTCCCCACAGCTCGCTGGATGTGGGGGTGCCCCGTGCCCTGCAGCACCCCCTGGAGATGTTCTTCTCCCCCAGGCCAGCCAGGAGGCCGACAACGTCCTCATCCTGCAGGACCGCAAGCTCACGACGGGTCCCGGGAAGCGCTACCTGCAGGTGTCCAAGAACCGCTTTGATGGCGATGTAGGCGTCTTCCCACTGGAGTTCAGCAAGGCCTCGCTCACCTTCTCCTCCTATGGCAAAAGCAAGGCCAAGCTGAAGAAGGTGAAGGAGGAGAAGGCGCCTTCACCCAAGAAGGGTCCCAATGGAGGTGTGGGTGGCTCCAGCAAGTCCTGAGCGTGGCAGGGACAGCCTTGGCACTCGGGCACACCATGTGCCATGCGGCTGTGCTCCTCCTGTCAGAGCATCCTCACATTCCTCAGAAATATGAGAGGAGCGGGAGAAGATGTGCAGACTTTGGGGTCTCTGGACCCTGAGCAGGTCATTATATGGTTGCTAAGTGGAGGCTACGGCCCAGGTTTACCTCCCGCATCGTATGGTGCTGGTACAGCTCTGCCAGCTTTGACCACAGTCTCCCCAGCCATGGGGTACCACCACCAGCAGCAGCAAGGCCTCGGGGTCCCAGCCCCGGGCTCCTCGGAGCCTCTCGTGGCAAAACACTGTGTCTGAGCCCATCCTCCCCATCGTGGGGAGCCCCGGGTCGCCTTTTGACCCCGTGCTGTTTTCTCTACACTTTTATTAAAGCAGAAGTATGAATGCCGTTTGTCCTTCGCTGCTATCCCCGCGCTCCCATTCCCCATCCCTCCACCTTTGGGTCCCCTTCTGCCACGGGCTCGGACCGTGCCCGGGCTGCGGGGCAGGACGGCGCTGCGGGTCACACGGCCCCACGCGTACACACCTCCCGCCCCAGCGCCGACCCAGCGCCGGGCACCTCCCCGCCACCGCGCCCCACGGCACCCACGCGCGGGTTCGCCACCCGCACCCCACACGCGTGGGGCCGGGAGAAGGCGGCGGCCGCCGGGACGGGAGCCGGGCCCATGGCGGAGGACGGGGACGCGGAGGTGAGCGGGGCGCGACCCCCCCCTGCCGCCCGCGGGGCCGGGGGGCGGGTTGAGGAACCGGTCGCCCCCAGAGGGCCGTTCGCGGCCGTCGCTGCCCCGCGGACCGGCCGTAGGGCAACCCCCTGCCGCCTCCCGTCCGCCGCGGGGCCGGGGGCCGGGGGCGGCGGGGCGGGCGGGGCCTGGCGCGGCCCGGGCCGGCGGGGAGCGGCGGGAGAGCGGCGGCGGCGGCGGGTGAGCGCGGGCCGGGCCGGGCCGGTGGGGCCCGCGGATGCCCCGCGGGGCAATTCGGAGGGGCGGGATGGAGGAGGGGGGCGGCCCTGACCCCGTTGTCTGTTTCTTTTCCCGGCCCAGGGGGCGGCGGAGCCGGGCCGGGACCCGCCGGACGGATGGGCCGCGGCCGGCGAGGTGAGAAGCGGGGCGCCCCGCGCGGGGGCCCGGCGTCACCCCGAGGTGATGCTGGGGGCGGCGGAGGCGGGGGGCGGCCCCGGGGCGGTGCCAGCGCGGCGGGCGGAGCGCGGCGGCCCGGCGGCCCGAGCGCATCGTGGGGCGGCCCGGCCCGGGTGGGTCCGGCTCGGCCCGGGGGGAGCGCGGCGCTGCGGTGCTCCGGCGCGGGGGTTTGGGGGCCGGGGGCGGCGTGGGGACCGTGAAGTGTGGGAGAGAGGGGTGTGGAGACGGGGATTGGGGTGTGGGGTGCTGTTGGTACGGGGGGGGGGAGGGGGGAATCGGGGCGAAGGATGCTTCGGGGCGAGGTGTTTGGGACTTCCTGAGGGCTCTGGAGCCGGGAGCTGGGGTAGGCAGTGCGGGCAGCGCTGTGGGGCAGGGCAGGGGTGCAGGTCCGGGAGCAGTGGGGCAGAGAAGGCACGGGTGACAGCCATGCAGTGGGACCCTGCTTAGTGCGTGGGGCTGCCCTGCTCTCCATGGAGCTCTTCCTTTGGGCCTTGCAAGGGAGCATTGGTGCTGCGTGAGTCCCCAGCGTGTTCCATGCCTCCCCCCCTTCTTCGGCTAATCCCAGCTTTATGCTGCTCTGCTCGACGCCTCCTCCTGCCCAGCATATCTCTTGCAGCCATCCCACATCCGCCTGCCCCATTATGGGGGGTCTTGTACTCATTGGCATCCTATGGGACAAATGAGTGAGTTTACTGCTTGATGACCCCACGTTGCCTTTCTTTTACAGGCTGCCCTTGCCCCCCTGCCCTCTGGGGGCCCCCCTGCCATGGCCATCGTGCAGACGCTGCCTGTTTCCATCGAGGCCACCCCTGAGGCAGCTGCCCAGCTGCACACTGCTGCCCGCTCGCCGCTGCCCACCCACAGCACCATGGGCAGCGTGGGCAGCCTGATAGCCAGCCGACCCTGCCACGATCGCTCCTGCCAGCCTGCTGGTGCTGGGGGTCCCTTCCGTGTGCAGGATACGCTGCTGCGAGCTAGCCCCCCGGATCCCCTGCTCCACACTTTGCCCCCTAAGAAGCCGTGCTCAGCCACTGCCCATGCTTACACCAACGAAGTTTTCCATGGGGAGTGGCTGGAGGCTGCCTCTCCCGTCAGCCCCTGCAGTGATTCAGATGAGGCGCGAGATGAACAGGCCCCAAGTGATGGCATCCGGGGGCCACCCCCCAAGCTTGTCCCCGTCTCCGGCAAGCTAGAGGAGGTAAGATGGGAGCGGTGCTGGGGGATCTGCTCAGCACCCTGTGCCACACTGGAGCTGCTGGGCTTGGGGGGAGGTGCTGGTGCGTGCAAGGAGAGAACACATGGTCCGTGTCCCTTTGGGTGGTGGTCATCTCTGTGCTCCTGTTGCTCTCTTCCTTGAGTCAGCAGTGGCCATTTGTGTGTGGGAGTCTCTCTGAAACTGCTGCATGGAGCAGAGGGCATCTAGTGGTCATCTTCTTCAGAGCTGGAACACATTGAGGTGTTCGGTGGGAGCAGAATTGGTGGGGTTACTGAGTTCTTCCTGGTGCTCTGGCAGCATCTCTAGCCTCTGCCAGGCCACCTCTGGAGAGTGCCTCTTTCCCAGACCCCACTCTCTCCTCTTTCCCCTTTCAGAATGTGGAGAAGACCCTGATTCGCCCCATGGCATTCAAGCCGGTGGTACCCAAAATCAGGACTGCTCCAGGGCCAGCCAACCAGGGGGTACGTCCAGGGGCTGCAGCGCTGTCAGAGAGCCAGGTGAGCCTCACTCACCTTCTGGGGACCACCGGGGCCGAGAAGCCTGGCTCACTGAGCTGCCGCGCCAGCAGCCACTCAGGCACGCTCTCAGACTCGGGACGCAACTCTCTGTCCAGCCTGCCCACCTACAGCACAGGCTGCAGCCAGCATACTGAGCCTGGCAACCTCCCAGCCACCCCTCATGGCCACCCTGAGCCCTCAGGTGGCTACCGCCCACCAGCCGGCCCTTCCAACTCGGACAGTGGGCGCTCATCCTCCAGCAAAAGCACGGGCTCGCTGAGTGGCCGGGGCCGGCCCTCATCTGAGAGTGGCTCCTGCGAGCGTTCGCCGCTGCCAGGTGAGGACGTCCTGCTGGTGCGTGAGCTGGAGGACAAGCTGCGGGAGAGAGAGGCCGAGCTGCAGCAGCTGCGGGACAGCCTGGATGAGAATGAGGTGGCCATCTGCCAGGTAAGAAGCCTTCAAGGGTGTGGAGAACCAGGAGAACTCTCAGGGCTGGGGGTGCCCGTATGGCCCCATCGTGTGGGTTTTGGGTTGTGCATGCAGTGGTGTGTCTGGGGAACCCCGTGGAGGCTCTAGATGCCGACGTGGGGAGACATGGAGGTGGTGGTGTGGGATGTCCTATCTCAATATGCACCTGTGCCCAGGTGTACGAAGAGAAGCAGCGTCGCTGTGAGCAAGAGCTGGAAGGCTTGCGGCAGCGCTGTGCGGCCCAAGTGCGGCAGGCGGCCCAGCAGGCGCAGCGTGGGCAGCAGGTCCTGCAGCTCCAGGTGCTGCAGCTGCAGCAGGAGAAGAAGCAGCTGCAGGAGGACTTTGCTCAGCTGCTGCAGGAGCGGGAGCTTCTGGAGCGCCGCTGTGCATCCTTCCAGCGGGAGCACACCGAGCTGGGGCCACGGCTGGAGGAGACCAAGTGGGAGGTGAGCCATACTGGGGACAACTGTGGTGTCCCTGTTTCTTGGGGGGCAGGATGGGGCCATGGCCAGTGCCTGAGCATCCACTGTCCATAGGTGTGCCAGAAGTCAGGCGAGATCTCACTGCTGAAGCAGCAGCTGAAGGAGTCGCAGGCAGAACTGGCGCAGCGCGGTACAGAACTGCTGGTGCTGCGAGCGCAGCTGCGCGAGGCGCGGGCCGAGCTGCAGGCAGGTGAGCAGCAGGCGCGGGGGCTGCAGGAGGCCGCCCGGCTGAAGGCGCTGGAGCTCGAGGTGTGCGCCAATGAACTGCAGCGACGCAAGAGCGAGGCTGACCTGTTCCGTGCCAAAGCGGGCCGTCTGGAGCAGGAGGTGGCCGGGCTGCGGGACGCCGCTTGGGGACGCTGCCCTCAGCCCAGCGAGGGCTGCCCCGAGCCCGGCGAGGAGCCGCGGGGCATGGCGGGGCTGCAGCGGCAGCTGGAGCGGCTGCGGGCAGAGGTGGCCCTGGAGCGGCGGCGCGGGCAGGAGCAGCGGGACGCCTTCGAGCAGGAGCGCAGCACGTGGCAGGGAGAGAAGGAGAGGGTGATCCGCTACCAGAAGCAGCTGCAGTACAACTACATCCAGATGTACCGCCGCAACCGGCGCCTGGAACAGCGGCTGCAACACCTCCGGCTGCAGGGAGAGGAGCCCCCGATGGAGCCCTGCGAGACCCCTGGCCCCGATCTGCCCTTCGAGGAGATCACGGCCACCGAAATCTGAGACACTGCCTGCCCTAGCCCCTGGGATTTTGGGAGCTGTGGGGCTGAGAGCGGGAGTTCCCGTTCACCACTGCTATGCACTGGGAGGGCGCACCGGGGACCTCAGGTGCTGCCCCCTCCCCAGCATCGCGGTGTAGGTTGAGGTTGTGTTGGCTGCACTGTGGCAGGGGGTGCCTGTGAGCTGTGGGGCCAAGGGGGTGCCATGTCCCAGAGCTGGTTCCTGCTGATCCTCTTAGCAGCCAGGGATTAGTGTGCTGACTTCAGCCAGGGTCACCTTGGGGAGGGTGCATTGTCACCTCCCTCACATCCCTCCCAGCACTGTCACACAGCCACTTCCCATAGGGACAGTGTGCCATGTCCTTGCTCATGCCAGCCTTCCCCCCACCTTCCCCAGTGTGTTTGTCAGGGGATTCATTTCTGTGCCATTTTAAATAACTCTATTTTTATAGGACCTGCCAAAAAACACCTCCTCCCCCCTTACTCACACTCTGCCTGGCCATGGTCTCCTCACCCCTACCATGGGGCACATTGCCCTTAGTGCCTTCCCCGTGCCCTTGTCCCTGTGTCTCCCCTCCCCAGAAAGCCCAGCCATGCCCCTGTGATTCCCAGCCTGCTCGGTGTGGGGAGAGGGGCTTGGTGCCAGGAGCCAGCACTGCACACCAGCATGGGGACACCAGGGATGGGGACAGGCTGTGTGCCCGCGGGTCAAACCAAAGGAAGAGTCTGGCTGTGCCCAGCTCTGGCTTGCTCGCCCCTGGCTGCCAGGGGGCATTATATTTTTGTACTTTTATTTCTGTTGTGTCCCACTTCCAGAGCCTGGCTTGCCCTCTTACCACACGGATACACTGATTAAAGACAAGCCCCTGGCTGTGTTTTTCAGGGCAGTGTCCATGTATCTGTAGCAGGATCGGGACTGGCTGCCTTTCTCCCTCATCCCAAACACGCCTCCATCTCAGTCCCATATTGGGCTGCCCCTCTGTGCACACGGGTCCCTTTGTCCCTGCTGGCTGAGACCGGCTGCAGCTCGATGCAGAGCGAGCCAGCTCCATGGGGGTGTGGGATGGCTTCTGGGGAGGTGCGGTGTCACTCTGGGGGGGCAGCAGGTACCCGCACCACCAGCTCCATGGGCTCCTTGGCTTTGTTGCGGTAGGCCTGGCGGATGATGTCCACGGCACGCTGGTGCGTGACGTTCTGCAGGCTCTCCCCGTCTACCGACACCAGCTCATGCCCTGCCTGGTACCGGGAGGAAAGGTATGAGATGCACTGCAGGAGGGCTCAGTGATGAAGAGATAAGGAGCTGGGTCCCCCAGAGCTGCCCCCTACCTTGAGGACTCCGCTGAGGAAAGCGGCCCCCCCAGGGAAGATCTTCTCAATCTTCACCATCGGTTGTGCCCGTGACTCAATACCACCAGAGATGCTGATCCCTGCAATGGAACCATGGTGCCTTCAGACCTGACACGGGGACCCCCATGGCACCCCCATCCATGGGCTGCACGGCCTCTCTCTACCCTGTCGCTAGGTCCTAAGCAACTGCAACTGGCAATGCTCAATGTTTTGTCCAGGTGCTTAACTGTCCCTTGTTAAGGGAGTCCCAACCATCCCAAAGGTGCTGGTGCCCATAAGGCCCTCACTCACCCAGCGAATGCTTCAGCTTGGACAAGGTGACGGTCAGCAGCCGCTCTTCTTCCTCCTCTTCCTCCCTGGGGCCATTGGCGAGTGGCACAGCACCCCTCTCCCCTCCCACTGTGAGGGGAGCCCGTCCTCTCCGGGGCTTCACCGACACCGAGCAGCGCCCGTCCTGGGGCTGGGGGCTGTGCGGGGGCTCAGCCAGCAGCCAGTTGGGGGGCCTGGGGCTAGGGGTGGGTGGGGGACCACTGGTGTAGGTGTAGGCATCCACTGGCACGTCAGGGAGTGGGGTGTAGGTGCGGGGGTGCAGCCGGCGAGGACTTGGGGAGGCCCGTGGTCGGGCTGGGCTCTGCAGCAGCCCCTCAACTTCCTCTGGTTCGGGGGCCCCCGCTGGCTTCAGCAGGAAACCTCCGCGGTAATCTGCAGTGAGAGGGGCTCAGAAGAGGGGCCCACCTCATCGGACCCCAGAATCCCTCTTTCTGGAGTAAACCCTCCTTCCTTTGGAGCCTCTCACCCCAAATTGCCCAGTCCCAGGGCACATACCAGGCACAGGCGTGATGAGGTGTCGCTTGGGGGGGACATCATGGTGGGCTGGGCGCAGGGCAGGCGAGCGCACTGCAGGAGAGGAACAGTGGGGTCAGCGTGGTGACCTCCCACTCTGCCCCCCAGCTCCATGCTGGGCTCTACCTGAGCGGCTCTTGAGGGCATCAAAAGCCTCCAGCTCCAGCGGCATCACCATGCTGTCGAAACGTCCCAGGTCTGTGGGGGCCACCACACTCCTGTAAGGACAAACGGTGCTCACACTGTGGTATGAGCAGAGCGCAGGGCTCCAATCCATCCCAGTGGCACCCATGTGCCCACCTGACGTCCCGCAGCAGCAGCACCTTCTCAGGCCTGTCCAGGATAGCGAGCAACGGCCGCACCAGGTCCTCCACACCGCCCTCATGCAGGTACTGCAGGCATGGAGTGGGTGTCAGCCCCAAACCCATACCCCAGTTTACCTCCCAGTGATGCACATGGTGCCGTACCCGAGTGCAGTGGCGGAGCACGGCCGTCACCTCATCGGGGCTGAGCAGGCGTGCTGCTGTGTCCTGGATAAGTGTAAGCCGTGCCTCGGGATCACCACCGTCAGGCTGTGGGGTGCCTGGGCTGCAGAACGGGGCTGGGATGGGGCCACGGCGGCTTTTCTCTGGGGGACAGAGCAGGTGGTGGCCAGTGAGGCAGGGATACCCTGTGCCCATTGCCCTATACCAGCCCCAAACCCATATGCAGGCTTGATCCATGCCAAAGTCACACACAAAGCACTGGAAATGGGGACCGCTGGTGCCCACCCCTTACTTGGCCACACCATGCAAGACCCCCCCACAACCACCCCCATTACCCCGCTTGAGGCTCCGGATGACAAACTTCTGCACAGCACCTACTGCAAGGGAGATGGAGATGGGTGAGCAACTGGGGCAGCGGTGAAATTGCATACACAGGGACCCCCACCCCAAAGCCCATCTCCCATCAGTGGAGCTCTGTGCCTGGCCCCTAGCCCCACCCCAGTACCTCTGTCCCCATCAGGACGCCCTGGGGACTTGGTGCGTGCCCAGCGCTCAGTGCTGGGGGGCTCAGGGCTGGGGGGTGCCCAGATCTGGCTGCTGGTGCGGCCACCCTTGAAGAAAAGGTTGACGAGGGTCTTGGAACGGTGCAGCCCGGGAGGAGCCCCCCGTGACCCCTGTCCCTCCGGCTTCTTCTTCCGCTTCTCCTCTGGGAACAGAGCGGGAGGTTGGGATGCACCAGGGCGGACATCCCAAATAGGGTTTGGGGCTAGGGGGCTATCGGTGCTGAATTCATACCAGCCACAGTGAGGTCACTCTGGGAACGTGTGATGGGCTGCCGGGGCCGGCTCAGTGCCAACAGCAGCGCCGTTTTGGGGGAGTGGGAGAAGGTGCGGCGTGGGTGGGTGCCAGGGGGCTCACGGGCGCCCTGGCCTCGGATGGCCGTGTCCCGCAGCAGCTCTGGGGGCCGCACTGTACGCCGCGTTTCCTGCAGCCCCTCGGTGGCTGGTTCAGTCTGCATGGCCCGTTCAGCACGATCCCGTGCCCAGCCCCGCCGCGGCCCGTCCTCTGTGGAGATGGCCACGTCCACTGTGCGGGTGGGTGGCCCAGGGGTCACTGTCCCCAGCCCGTTCACTGTCCCTGGTGGTGGTCCCGAGGAGTAGGAGGAGATGGAGGAGCTGGTCTCCGAGGTCTGAGATAGCTGCTGCAGCTGCCCGTTGGTCACTGCAAGGCATGGCAG
Organism: Lagopus muta; assembly: GCF_023343835.1. Lineage (NCBI taxonomy): Eukaryota > Metazoa > Chordata > Aves > Galliformes > Phasianidae > Lagopus > Lagopus muta. The sequence goes on along the minus strand of NC_064437.1, from coordinate 53,534,919 downwards.
GGACAGGCAGTGACACACCAGGGGACACACGGTGGCACACCAGGGGGACATGGGGTGGCTCAGCAGGGAACACAGGAGTTTCACATTCCTCAAGGACGGGGACATGGGGACCATAGGGCCACAGGACGGCAGGCTACTAGTATTGCAAAGGGAGGGGGGAATATGGGACCATAGGGCTGAGGGACATGGCACAGAGATCTTTGTGTCCCTCGGGATTTCATGTCCCCTGCAGGGATGGGGATGACTGCGACAGCAGAAATGCTGGCCGTGGCACATGTTCCCTTCCAGGACAGAGGACACATGACCCCATGGCATACAGACCTTCTCCCTCCCCACTGGGACCCTCTGGACATCTTTGCACTGAGGGTCCCAGTCCCACCATCTGTCCCCCCAGTACCCAAGTGACACAGTCCTTACAGCGGCTGAGCCAGCAGTACTCGGCCACCAGCTCCTTGTAGGCAGGGAAGCGGCCGGTCTCCTACACACAAGGAAAAGAGGGGTCAGCGCGTGCCGGCCGAACCCGATCCGGGTGCCAGCCATGAATAATGCATCCCCCTCCCACCAGCCATGAAACCCAAGCGGCCCACGGCCATGCTAACCCCCCCCCGGGAACTGGGATGTGCTGGGACAGTGCCAACATGGGGGCTCATTGACCCCACAGGGCTGGACACGGGTACCTTGATGGTAAGCATGATGTGAGTCTGCCCCTTGAGCACCTCCACTGCCTTGCTATGGCTTATGTCTTCGAACTTGACTCCGTTGGCTGCAAGGACTTGGTCACCCACCCGAATGCCATTCTGCTCCGCCAGCCCTCCGGGGTCTACCCTAGGTGACAGAGGGACAGGTTGGGGACAGAGCCCCTAACATTCTCTCCAGACAGCCCTGTGTTCCATCATCAAAAGCCTTGGTGCCCCAGCATCCAATGTGTTGATGCCCCAACACCCAGCATAGTGGAATCCCGACACCCAACATGGTGATAGCCCAGCACCCAATGTGGTGATGCCCCAACACCCAACATGGTGATGTCCCAGCATCAGTCAGGGAGGTAAGCTCAGCCCCAGAATGGTCACAGTAGAAACTGAGTGCTGCATCCCCCTGATGCCCCCCGGAATGAGGACACATGAGCAACCATACTTGGAGACATAGATGCCAAGGCCGAACTCCCGACCTCCGCGGATATTGAAGCCCAGGCAGTAATCGTCAGAGGTGGTGTAGAGGTGGACGATGCGCCGCAGACCATCCTCAGAGCCACTTTCTGATGGTGTTGAGCCACTCTTCTCCACCACCAGGCGCCTGTTCACCACATCCACCCTGGGGCATGGACACAGCATTGGGGGGAGGCATTTCTTGTCACCCAGTGGGACACTGATGTCACTCAGTAGAGTGAGAGTCTCCCACCTCTGGGCCCCTACTTGCCATCCAGCATCCCCCACTGAGCCTCCCCATTCCATGGGATTGGGTTTGGGGTGTCCTGCTCACCAGGCTGTCTTCTCCTTGGAGAACTTGATGCCCGGCACACGGCCCATCCGCCGGACCACCATGCGGAGGCGGTTGTTGCCAGTGAGGACCTTGACGGCACTGCTCATGGTGATGTTCTCTAGGCTCACACTGTTCACCTCCGTGATCTTGTCCCCCACGCACAGCCCAGCCTGCTCTGCAAGGG